>NW_026294584.1:130924596-132411109 GCF_007827085.1 Peromyscus californicus insignis | reverse complement strand
TAACTACTAACTTTCATTTCTTTATATCCTAATAGTTGGTAATAACATTCAAGGATCAGAAAATTGCATTACATTGTTAGATGAACGGTACAATTAGAAAAATATATATAACATTTTCTAACAATATCAATTTCAATTTCAATATATATAATTTGTATACAATATAAAACAATCCAATCCAATGTAAAGTATTTACATTTTTCTTTTCTTTCTTTCTTCTTTTTTTTTAATAAGAACCTTAAATCTAATCTCCTTTGCTTAGCCTTTTTCCTAACCCTTGACAACAACTTGTAACCAACCCCCCTAATCAATGAAAATTATCCCAGACCCAAAACCCATTAAAAGACCAAAAAAACCAACCGCCCCATACCACCTCTTTGGGAATGTGGGCGTCGTATTCTTGAAATTGCTTCCTGCTGGGTATGGGTGAAGGTGTATGTATCTTTATCCTGAAAGAAAAATTTTAGGTTAATTGTCAAATTCTAGGAAAGGTAAATATATCCTTTGTTATCCAGTCTGTGTATAATGCCAAAATTCAGGGTTTATCTCAAATCCTTATTCAAGTAGTCTTTGAGACTGGATCATCTCAGCTAGCTCTTCTCAAAATTGCTCTGAGCACTTTGTAGTTCAAAGCTGATCTGTAGATGATGTTTGTCAGCTTAGTGATGTTATTATTGTCCACATGGAATAATTGTTGTTGTGGGGCCCCATCTTCTTCCTGGAGACTTCAGTTGATGTTAGGCCTAACCGTGATTTCCTGCAAAAAACTGATAAGAGACTCGAACACAAAGACTATATATGCGACTTTTTAGAATTAGTTAGTACTCTATATGACCATTTATATCTTAACAAAGTTTAAAATGTATATATATCTATATATATTGATCTTGTAAATTTTGATATAAAATTCATACTTTAAGAAAAGTTTAAAGAATCAGAATAGAATCAAAGAGTTGAGATTCGTAATAGAATAGTCCCTTAATTAATTTGGCTTTTCTCCTGTCCCATAGCAGAAGATGGCTCTTTTCTTCTGGCATGATACAGCGAGTTTGCATTTTCCTTTTAACAACATGCTTGAGTTTAAAGAAGGAGAGAGCCATTCTCCAACTCCAAAGTCAGCTTTAAATTTTAATTTTAATTGAACTGGGACTATTAGAAGTTAAATAGTGTTAAATCTTTAAAGAAAAGCAGAAACAAACATTTAGGAAGACATAAAATTTTTTTAGATAACATACCCATACGCCATTTCACTCTGTTTCTTAGGATAGATGATTTGTTCCTTTTCTTCAGTTGTCTCATTTGTCCAGTGTTCTTCAAATTCCTTAACCTTCATTCTCCTAAAAGACAAAAACAAAAACCTTTCCCCAAGGTTTTTTGGGGATGTTCCTTTTTGACAAGTTATCTGATTAAATGAAAAGGCATGTGTTACTGGTGTAAGTTAGTTTAAATTGGATGTTTACGATAGTTGATGAACTATCACCTCCTCTAATTAAGAGGTCTCTCTTGTTCAAATCGAACCTTTATCAATTTTGATGGTACCCACAGCTTATCTTCTCCTGTAGAAATAAAAGCAAAACCTCGTCCCCAACGTAACACATACCCTGGTTTCCATTCTGAGGTCAGCACATCCTTAAAGTATATAGGTTGATTTAATTCTGTAGTTTTTTCTATTATCCAATGTCTCTCTGCAGCTGTTGTTCCTTTCTCATTGGCATTGAGAAAATTCAAAGTTAATAGAGCATTATGTAGTCTATTTCTGGGGGTTTTTGTTACTCCTTTTTGTTTATTTAGCATATCCTTTAGAGTTCTGTTTGATCTTTCTATAACTGCTTGACCTGTAGGATTATGTGGTATACCTGTAACATGGTTTATATTATAATAAGCAAAAAACTGTTTCATTTTAACAGAGACATATGATGGAGCATTATCAGTTTTGATTTGTGCAGGTATACCCATAATGGCCATAACTTCTAGCAAATGAGTGATTACAGAATCAGCTTTTTCAGAACTCAAAGCAGTTGCCCATTGAAATCCTGAATAAGTATCGATAGTGTGGTGTATTTCAGTTTTCCAAATTCTGCAAAGTGAAACACATCCATCTGCCAGATTTCATTCCTCTGAGTACCCTTTGGGTTACATCCTGCTGGTAATGGTGTTTGATTGTAGAAGGAACAAGTAGGACTTTTCTTTACTATTTCTTTGGCTTGTTGCCAGGTTATGGAAAAATCCTTTTTTAAACCTTTACTATTTACATGATGTTTTTTATGAAATTCTGAGGCCTCCAGCACATTTCCTATCAATAATTTATCAATCTCATCATTGCCTTGTGCTAGAGGGCCTGGCAGACCAGTATGGGATCAGATGTGAGTTATATATAAAGGATGACTCCTTTTTCTGATTGTATCTTGTAATTGAATAAATAATGAAGTTAATTCTGAAGCATCGTGGATAAATTCTGCAGTCTCAATATGTAATACTACTCTTTCAGCATACTGAGAGTCAGTTACTATATTGAGAGGTTCTGAAAAATCCATTAATACCAACAGAATAGCATACAATTCTGATTTTTGAACTGAATTATAAGGACTTTGAACCACTTTACTTAAATTTTCTGATTTGTAACCTGCCTTTCCTTGTTTGTTGGCATCTGTATAAAATGTACGAACTCCAGATATGGGTTTTTTCCTCACAATTCGAGGCAAGATCCAATCAGCTCTCTTTATAAGATCAATTCTATAGATTTTGGGATATTTGCTGTTAATTTCTCCCAAAAAATTACTACAAGCTTTTTGCCAAGCTTCATTTTCTATCCATAATTTTTCAATGTCCTCCTTAGTTAAAGGTACGACAATTTCTGCTGGGTCTATTCCTGCTAATTGACGAAGTCTCAATTTTCCTTTCTAAATCAAGTCAGAGATTTTTTCCACATAAGTTTTTAATTTTTTATTTGGTTTATTTGGTAAAAATATCCATTCCAATATAATATTTTCCCTTTGCATTAATATTCCTGTTGGGGAATGCCTAGAAGGTAAAATAACCAAAATGCAATCCAGCTTTGGATCAATACGATCTACGTGCCCTTCATGTACTTTCTTTTCTACTAAGGCCAATTCTTTCTCAGCTTCAGGTGATAATTCTCTTGGACTATTTAAGTCCTTATCACCTTCTAAGGTTTTAAACAAATTATTCAGTTCATCATTTTTTACCCCAACAATAGTTCTTAGATGAGAAATGTCTCCAAATAATCTTTGAAAGTCATTAAGAGTCTGTAGTCGATCTCTCCTAATTTGCACTTTTTGAGGTCTAATTTTTTGAAGTTCTATTTTATATCCTAAATAATTAATAGAATCTCCTCTTTGTACCTTTTCTAAAGCAATTTGTAATCCCCAGCAAGGCAAAATTTTCTTTACTTTTTCAAAAATTCTTTCTAAAGTATCTGCATTTGAATCAGCTAATAAAATGTCATCCATATAATGATAAATTATAGATTTAGGAAATTTTTTACATACCACTTCTAATGGCTGTTTTACAAAATATTGGCACAAAGTTGGGCTATTCAACATTCCCTGTGGGAGAACCCTCCATTGAAATCTTTTAACCGGTTGAGAATTATTATAAGTAGGCACTGTGAAAGCAAATCTTTCTCTGTCTTTTTCTTGTAAGGGTATTGAAAAGAAACAGTCTTTTAAATCAATAACTATGAGAGGCCAGCCTTTTGGTAACAGAGTAGGTAAAGGAATTCCAGATTGTAAAGAGCCCATTGGCTGAATTACTTTGTTAATTGCTCTAAGGTCTGTTACCATTCTCCATTTACCAGATTTTTTTTTTTTATAACAAATACAGGAGAATTCCAAGGGCTGGTTGATTCTTCAATATGATGAGCATTTAACTGTTCTTCCATCAGCTCTTGTAAAGCCTGGAGTTTCTCTGTTGTTAAAGGCCATTGCTGAACCCATACAGGCTTGTCTGTTGACCATTTTAAAGGTAGAGCTGTTAATGTTTTTGGAAGATTATCAGTTGTTGTGCCCTGTTCTTGTATGACATGGATGGCTGGTGAGCACTCATTAGAATAATATCTTTTAATATTTCTCTCAGAAACATGTACTAATTTATGATTTGTTTCTGAGATTGGAGGGATATTAATCTGAGTATTCCATTGTTGTAACAAGTCTCGACCCCACAGGTTCATAGCTATGTTAGCCATATATGGTTTTAATTTTCCTTTCTGTCCTTCTGGACCTATACATTCAAGCCATCTTACACTTTGTTTCACTCTAGATAATGTCCCAATTCCTAAGAGTTGAATGTTTACCTCCTGAAGAGGCCAAGTTGGATGCCAAAATTCTGGTGCAATTATGGTAATGTCAGCACCTGTGTCTACCAGACCAGACAACAAAACACCATTTATTTTTATTGTTAGTTTTGGTCTTTGTTCATTAATAGAAGTTTGCCAAAAATTTTTCTTTATGTTTTTTCCTGTATTTCCTATTTTCTCTGTTTTGTCATCTCGACTAACATGATTTATTCCAATAGACATTTGGTTATTTAGTTGCTTTGAGTAGGGGTTTCCTCTACAACTGCAGGAAAGGTTTGAACTGGATTTACTGTGGGGGCCTGCCTGAGGCCCCTCTGGGAGTTTCCCGAAGCTCGAGGCAGAGGGTTACCCTGTCTGTCACTTGTTGATCTACATTCGTTGGTCCAGTGTTTTCCCTTATCACACCTTCTGCATACTCCAGAAGGAAGGGGCATTCTGTTGCCAGTGTTCCTTGAAGAAACATTATTTCTAGGAATGACCTGTTTACAATCCCTTTTCAAATGTCCTTGCTTTCCACATCCAAAACATCTAACATTGCTCAAACCTTTTGAAATTGCTTTTCCTACCCACATATCATCATGGTCATAAGCCTCTACATTAACTGTATCTCTAATCCAATCTTCTAAAGGTGCAGATCTTGCCTTTAATGGCCTAATTATTCTTTTGCACGCTGCATTTGCATTCTCAAAGTCTAAAGATTCAATTATTATCTGACTAGCCTCTGAATTCGGGACCATTTTTTGTACTGCTGAAGTCAATCTTTGTAAGAAATCTGTGAAAGATTCTTTGGGGCCCTGTATAACCTTTGTAAATGACTCAGTTTTTTTTCCTGGTTCTTCAACTCTGTCCCATGCATTCAAAGCTGCCGTTTTACATAGAACTAGGGTTTGGACATCATATGAACATTGTGTTTGTACTGAAGCATATTGGCCTTCGCCAATAAGCTGATCCTGGCAGACTTGTATTCCGCTATCCCTCCATTGTCTTTCTATATTTTTAGCCTCATTACTGAACCACATTTTCCACTGGAGATTTTGTCCGGGTTCAAGAACAGCCTGTGCCAATTCCCGCCAGTCCTTTGGTAGAATCCTATTACAAGTTGACCAGGTGTTTAACATTTGCTTTACATATGGGGAGTGCATGCCATAAGATGCTATTGCCTCCTTAAATCTTCGTAAGTCTAACATTTCAACTGGAACCCAAGTATTTTGTTCATTCTCTTCATCAGGTAGCTGCTGTACGGCTACTGGATAAATTAAGGGTGATTGTGTGAAAACTGGCTTTCTTTCTGTAACCTTATGATCCAATTTTGAAACAACTTCACTATTTATTTCTTCTGTCTGAATTTGAATTTCTCTATAATTCATTTTTACCGGTTTAACAAGTTTTTCTAAGACTGTTATCCTGGCACTTAAGTTGACGATCTTTTTAAATAGTAAAATGAGGATAAGAAAAGTAATAAACTGAATAATTCGATCAATATTAATCTTTTCATATAGTTGTTCCATTGTCAGAGTGCCTAAAATTTCAAACAAAGCCCAATTTTCTTCCAATGTACACATAAAGCCCATTTTTTTTTAATGTAGAAAAAAATTCTCTTTTAAATAGATATGTTAATTGACTTACCAAGTCTGGGTAGAACAGTAGAATCCCAGGGAATTTCACAGCCACCTGGTGTTCGAGGTGTGAATCCAGCGACAGAGAGAGAGAGAAAGTGTAGCCACTTGAGCTGAGTCAAGCCTTGGCTTTACAGGCAGGGGCCCTGTTCAGCAGGGCAGGTCTGAGTTGTTTGTAGCAGTTGCAAGTAGCTCCAGCTGCGGGTCAGTCAGGCCTGGGCCCAAGCTAGGCAGCCGGGCCGCCCAGGCTGGAAACCGGACCTGCCGCCAAGCCAAGCCAAGCCAAGCGGTTTTTAATGAATTCTTGTCACGTTGGGCGCCAAATGTAGATGTATCCAACCTTCTTATTAAATAAGAAACACAGAACCAATGCAAAGAAGAAAGCCAAGAGGTCAGAGCTAAGAGCTAAGAGCTAAAACCTTACCCTTCCTCCTGCGGTGGTCCTACCTCTCCGAACCAGAGCTACCCCTGTGTTAAAGTCTTTATATAGAGTTCCTGTTCTGCCTTCTCATTGGTTGTAAACCCAACCACATGACCGCCTCCTCACAGCCTGTCTGTATAGGCCTCCAGGTTTTCCATGATTGGTATTAAGATTAAAGGCATGTGTATCCAATAATGGCTGTATCCCTGAACACACAGAGACTTACCCAGTTCTGCCTATCAAGTGCTGGGATTACAAGCGTACGCCACCACTGCCCTGCTTTCCTATGGCTTGCTAATAGCTCTGACCCCCGGGCAACTTTATTTATTAACATACAAATAACATTTTAATACAAATAAAATATCACCATACGCAGGCCCCCGAGGACAATGTCATTTTCATCAGTGTTTCTAGTGGCTGGTGGCATACCCAGCCCTGGAGAGGCGGTCTGAACACTTCAGCAAAGCCAGTAAGCAGTCACTGTGTTACTTTTCTGTGGTTATTTCTTGTCTCAGGGTCACGTGTGGGGCCTTTTTGTTTCACTAGTGACAACTGTAGCCCTGGTCTCTGCTCCCTGCTCTCCACCTAGTGACCCCTACACCTTGCAAGGGTGAGCGCCCCCTCCTGGCTGGCCATGCTCTGTCTGTGTGTGCAGAGTCTGCTGAGGTCTCCATCTGCCCTGATCTGATGGCAAGTCACCTGGTTCAGGGCCAGACTCCAATGGTATTTGATGGCTGGGACACTTGGACAAATAGCCCAACATTAATCAATGCTCATTTCACCTGGCTGAGGGGACCAGGAAGTGGTTTCTGCTCTGTCGAAACTTACCCAGCTTGAGAGATAACACTGATAAAAAAGGAACTGCAAGACAGTCATGGTGAGGGACAGAGAAACAGTGCTAACTACCTGGGAATTGAAGAGAAGAGCGATGTAGCCCGTTACTTGTGGTCCAAGATGAGTCTTGATGTGGCTGTGGACATTTTGCACAGGCATGTGTCTTACCAAGCAGTGTGTACCAGTCTTCATTAATATATAGAGGAATATGCTCAAGCTTCCTTGGGGGAGTCATTCTTTCCTACAAGTGCCGCACAGTCTACTACATAGTAGGTGGGTCTGCCTATGCTAACCTAGGTCCTGCGTTCTGAATAGGTAGGAAAATGTGCAACTAAAACCACGCATTAAAAAGCTATTAGTCGGCTTTGGAAATCACAAATATGGATATCAAATCTTGGGTTGTTGGGTGTTACTATAACAGAATACCTTAGACTGGATAATTTATAAAAGAGCAGATTTATTTTGTATAGTTCTGGAGTCTAGGAAGTTCAAGGTTGAGGGTTCATTGTAGGCAAGAGCCTTCTTGTGGGATAATTCTATGGTGGAAGGCAGAAGGGCAAGACAGAGTGTGTGTGTGTGTGTGTGTGTGTGTGTGTGTGTGTGTGTGTGAGAGAGAGAGAGAGAGAGAGGAGAACAAAAGGTGAGTATGCACGTGCATTTGTGTGTGTGTGTGTGTCTGTGTGTGTGTGTGTGTGTGTGTGAGAGAGAGAGAGAGAGAGAGAGAGAGGAGAACAAAAGGTGAGTGTGCACGTGCATTTGTGTGTGTGTGTGTGTGTGTGTGTGTGTGTGTGTGTGTGTGTAAATCCTTTCCTGATGACCCTGTTTCTGTGAGGAGCCCTAGTCTATCCCATAAACAGAGGCTGCTGATCTGATCCCTTTCTTTAAGGGTTCCACCTAAACACTGCTGCACTGGGGACACATTCAAACCACAGCAGCAGGGTGGTCAGGCACGGTGGTCTGGGAAATCCTCAGGAGGTGCTATCAGAGGAGATATCAGAGTGGGAAGTGGACAGCAACAGGGTGGTCAGTACACTCAGCACACAAGCAGAGGGATGAGATGGACATGATGCTCCCAGGAGGGGAGGAGTGCCATAGCCCATGCCCCTCACTGTGGCCTTTCCCGACTGTTTAAAGAGGGTGCCATTCTTCAGTGTTGATGCCAAAACACGGCTCAAAGGGACAGAGTTTATTCTAGAGTCAAATATGAGTCACTATGTCTTATGAGCACAAATTCAGGTTATCCCTAATACCATGTTCCAACATGGTAACAGTTTCACGATTTTTTTTTTAATAGTAACAGAAAAGAGAAAATCATAAACCAAGGCACTTAATAAATACGCTGGTGGAAACATCAGGTGAGAGGGTTGCAGAAAACGAGAAATCAGTTCACAGTCACTGAGGCGTTAGTGAGCCATTCAGCCTTGTGGATTGTTTAACACAGGTGTGGCCCCACCCCTGGGCACTTCAGTTGAAGTGACCAGTGTGAATAGGCAGAGATACAGGCTAAACTTAAATTTAAGATCTCTCTCTCTCTCTCTCTCTCTCTCTCTCTCTCTCTCTCTCTCTCTCTCTCTCTCTCTCACACACACACACACACACACACACACACACACACACAGTATATGTCATACAGAAAATGAAACATTGAGTCCCTGTTGTGGAAGTAAATATTAAAGTAGAGAAAAGGAAAGAGAAGTTACAGACAGCATTGGAAGAGGGAGGTGACTGAGTAGAAGCTTCTGGGATCATTGGCTCCTCCTCAGCTTTGCACAGAGACCAGCATAACCCATGGCCAGTGATGGACTCGGCCCCAGGTACAGTCACCTGTGTGGTCTGGGGAGTGTGTGAACCACCTAGCCTTGTCCTTCCCTTCTTAGGACCTTCAACAGAAATGACTGGAAAGGACTCCAGACCTCAAGCTGGTGCCAACATGCCAGTGTGAAATAACAGCAGATCAGTGCCAGGTGCCAGCGCCCGTTAAATAAGAGTAGCAATCCCTTAGCGTGTCTATAGCAGATCAGGGGGACCTGCACTCAACACTGTTGGGATGTTAGACGAAATGATTTGATGTAGCAAAAGGTTCTAGTTAAACCCCTGGCCCACAGTAAGCACTTTGTATATAAATTCCTAACATGTACAGTGTCTGTTTGTGTCGTTGGCCGGACCGTACAGCAGATGACTGAAGAGCGGGCAGCGAATTTGAGGTGGAGCCATGGTTATCACAACGGGCTGCCCAGACCACAAAGCTGATTTATTTCAATCACAACAGCAGCAGATTCCTGTTGCTGTAATGAATCACAGTGGGTAAGCACACAGATGCAGGAGCTGGGATCGCGGGCTGGCCGGCCGGCCTTGCAGCTATGGTAACACAAAGCAGACTTGCAGTACTCTAATGATTCAATTGCTGTAGCAACCAAACTGCAGCCTGGTCACACCAAACAGGCCGTAATGAAATCCAGTATTTTTATGGAATATTTTCCCTAAACGATAAGGATTGCATATGGTTCTTTTCCCATTGTGTGCCATTCAGTCCAAAGCAAACATTTTAAAGATTTTTAACTGAGGTTGGCAAACTCAAACTTACTTCAGCCTGAGAATGTCTAGGCCATCTGCTACAAACTCTGCAATAGAAAACACACGGAGCTGTACTGCTCAAACTAATTTAATCATGAGATACCATTTCCTGGATCCAAAGGGGAACATTTCTATTTGCCCACTAGGGTTTTCTGGGGAAAGGGACTATATATTTGTAGCATGGCGTATTAGTCACTTGGAATTTCAAGGAAAAAAAAATAGAACAGGGATTTTGGAGAACAATCATTGAAGAGCTCATCATTTCAATGCTTTGCATATGATTTTAATAGAAGAGTTTTCATTAAAACGTTAAAATAGCTCTGACAAAAAATTGAGAGACATGGCCATCATTTTGTGGGACAAAGATTGAATTGAGCTGTTTGTACTTTGTTTGGACACATCGAACAATTAAGCACTCTCTGTACCAGGACAGCAGAACTCAAAATGCACCGATGTGATGGTAGAGAGTCAGGATCCAAATCTGGAGACACACGGGGGCTGTGTTCACACAGCATGGGCCACTCACCCACTTGCATGCGCCATGCATACACTGCCATGCTCCCCCTGACACCCCCAAGAGTCTTCTGTTAAACTTTCAACTAGTTGGTTCTAGCAATGGTTCTGATATAGACCCATCCACTGGGACAGGCTGACTGTATCTTATTCTAATATTAACCAACAGCTATTTTCTTAGCTTTGGTTTTGCACAAAATGGTTGTTCAGGGAAAGATTGAGGAGTTTAAAACACGACCTATGCTCACATTCTAAAGGAGTTCGGGCCATAGATATGCCTGATAATTTAGCGAGTATGGATTTAATGCTTTTAGCATTTTACCTATAAATCTGCACATATATTAAGATCAGATGTGTACATTAACTAACAATGAGCATATGCAAAAAACGGGCCTCTGAACTGGGAATTTAGAAAATCTTTAGTACTGTGTTAGGTATTTATTAACCTGGGGAAGGGCTCCAGGAAGCAACTGACATGAATCTTGCCATTCAGCCTTGATCCCAGATGCAGCCCATCTCTCTAGGTCCAGTGCCTCCTTCATCATGCATTCACCGATCTTCCGACATAAGCCCTGCACAGCTTCTCCATCATGCTCAAACCGCACTCAAGAGCTCCATCCCGGATGTCACCCACACAGAATGTCTTCTCTGCAGCCATCACTTTCTGTTCCCATTGTGGAAGGCAGCGTTAGTATCTCCTCTGCTGAGTCACTGCCTCGTGTTTCCAGGAAACTGCCACGTTCCCTTTAGATTTTAATCTGGATGAAGCCAGAGCGTCTCCTCTAAATTCAGCATGGGGATTACTTCACAGACGCAATCATTTTGTTTATCATCACTCCTTAATAGGTTTCACACGTGTGCCACTGGTCCTATCAGATCGGCGGCAGAGGTCGGGGTTCTGTGCCACAGATCGACCTCTCCGGTGCCTGGAGCTTGAGGTCTGCAGCCTGTGGTTTGCGTGGAGGCAGGTTTCCCACGGATGCTGGCCTTGCCAGGAGCTCCGAACAGCACCTTCCTCTAGAACCCAGCACGGGTAAACTGGCCCCTGCATAGACTCCCTGTGCTCAGGGTTAATATAAACTGGAGTGAACTGAGCAGTAAAGTCAGCTCAAGTGCTCTGAGTTTCTCTCCATGAAGTAAATCCTAAGCAAACCTGGGTGTGAGAATGTCAATCTTCTGGAAAATTCTAATTCATCTTAGAATACCTGGCGTTCTTTTTACACTTTGCAATCACACTTGCCATTGAGGATTAAAAATCAGTGTTCAGACCAACACATCCTGGATTAAACTATCCCAAGGTGTTGGTCATTATGTAGATTAAGATTCTGAGTCTCAAGCTGTGGCATGACCGATGAAAACCATTTTATAAAAAATTATTTTAGTCTTATGCACCAACTGCTATTTAGCAAATCAGGCTTTTAATAGGTTACTTTTACACTTTAGCCAAAAAAAGATCTGTATCTCTTCCTGGCTTCTAGGAGTTACAGATTCACACGTGAAGTTTCCATTCGTAGGGCAAGAATAAGTTGAATCATAACACAAGGCCGGCATCAGGATTCAAGCCTCTGCCCGCTGCCTGGCTCACAGTCCTCAGTCATGGCTGGCCCCTTTCATGTAGGAGATCTGCCGAGACTCTAGATCAGACAATGTCTTTCTTATTTTTACTTTTGACGAACAAACACAAGTCACAAGAACTGTGCACAGTGTGACTTTGCAGCCTCGACTGTAGCTATGTAGGAAGCACGAGCCAATACACAAAACATAGCAGTGTCGTGGGGCAGGGTCCTTGAATTATCACCCACAGGAGACAATGGGATGTTCTTTAATGCACTAACCTTGTCAAAGGTGCAGAGCTCTCCGCATCTTTTTCAACATGAGATGATTCCATTACAAATGAATCTGCTCTTTGCTTCTTCCTTTCTGCTCATTGGCATCTGTATGTCTTCCCATATTCTTCTCTCCAGTCTTTCTGCTTGGGTACCTCTTGCCTACTTGTGGGAAAATAGTCTCCTATCTCATCAATTTACAAGATTATAAATTTAATGATACTATTAGTATTTTTATGACATGTGTTTTATAAACACCTCTCCGTTTGTTATATGCACTTAAGTCTCTTGCATTCTAAAATATGCAACTCTTCTCAAACTGTGTATTTTTCTCTCGTGGTCATCTTCCTTTTGTGATGTGCCTGGGAAGCCTGTGAGAACTCTTAAATCAGTAACTGTCTCCCCTTGTAATAGAAAAGCTTTCAGAGGATGTGTTTGACTGTATCCAAGTCAAGTTAGGTTGTTGCTTTTAGCATTAAAGGTTGGATTCCCAGACACTATTTGTTCTTTTCAAGTCAACCTGTGCTGTGGAAACTATTAAACACATGAGGCAGACAAATAGCACGTGGACCTCTTGCCTGTCTCCCAGGCTGCTTCAGTAATTATCAGCACTTTGGTCGTTTTTATTTTTTCTTTTGAAGAATTTTGAAATTCTAGATACCATATTTTACTTGCAATCCATCTGTATTGCTTACAGAAGAGGATTTAAAAAAAAAACCCATCATATTATTTTCACACCTAATACAACAACCATTAACACCAAGCAGACATGACACATTAAAACTGTTCTTTTGTGGGTAAAAGACAGGACGCAGACAAGGTCTTTATTATGAATTTCCTTGAGGAAACTGGGTTATGCATCCTCATCCTGTAGGGACATTTAGCTGACTGATCTCTTATTGAAGTGTTTTTATCTTCCCTACTTCCTGAAAGCTGGTAGTCATATCTAAACCCTGATTAAATTCAGGTTCTTTTTCTGGCAGGAGCATGTTATATCTCTGCTAGGCACTTCCTGTTACATTACAATGGGAAGCGATGGTGTCTGGCCCTCTCTCTTTCAATGCTGATAAGACTGATGAGTGAGTAGACTGGCCCAGAAGCCCTCGCGTTTCTCTTGGTGCTCTCTCTCCCCTAGGGTTCAGAGCCTGGTGCTCAGAAGGCTGGGGTGGGAGTCCAGTGTGGGCTCTGTGTCTTACTTGTCATGCCCAGGCTGGGTGCTTTTCAGGCTGACTCATCTCATCTCTGTGTGTGGGACATCTGGGACAGGAGTAGGGAAAGCAGGCATTGGCACAGCCCGAAAGAGTAGTAGCTGTGATTGACTGGTATGGGTTTCAAGCAGATGGAATTTGTTTACATGACCTTCGAGGTCTGCCCAAGTCTGATGTTTTAGGGTGAGCGAGCACAGAGCCCTCTCTTGGGCTAGTGGTATATTAAGGCTGAGTGTGTGGGTAGACGCGCTCATCATCCCATTTAATAGCTCAAGAGACATGACAAACTTGCCAGATTTGGGTCCTGTGGGCAGAGCTGAGAGGTCTGCAAATTCACATTCACTTTTTCAGTCCTGGTTCATTATAGCTTGCCAAGTGTGTCACAGAGATGAAGATGGATTATAATGACTACATTTTGGTAATTCACTTACTCTGCTGAAGTCAGTGTTCAACTGTATTACAGCTGAGAGCCCATCTGGATCCAATCAGTGGTGAAGGGAGATCCATGTCTGGACAGAGGGCTGGGTCTGAGTCTGTGCAGGGAAGCTGCCTGGAGAGCTGCAGCTGAACAATTACTAGCCAGGAATGGGCAGGCAGACCACCAGGTGGGTCTGCTCAGGGCCAAGTCAGCTCACCTCCCCGGCAAACACTGTGAACACCGACTAAGTGCCAAGCATGGCCCCAGGTACTGGGGTCGATTGGGGGAGTTGGGCAATGACTCTTGCTCTTCTGGAGTTGCAGAGTACATCAGCTGAGGGTGGGGTGGGACAGGGGCAGGCAGGAAGCCATAAAGTAATTGATATGATTCACAAATTATAGAGCAAATCTGAAAGTGATACAGACCATGGCAAAAGAAGTAGAGAGCAGATGAGGACGGGAGTAGAAGCTTCTTGTAGGATGTGGCCGCAATGGTAGATGGGATGTTCAGGGTAGGCTAGGCTGACAAGACCGGTTAGGACAGTCATAGATGTTTCATACCTCATCTATCTAGTAAGCTATTTACTCAGCATGATCTCTTTTGGCCTTGAGTGTGTAGTTGGTCCTGATATCCATGGGTTTGGCATCTGTGGATTCAACCAAATTCTGATCAAAATATTTTTTTTATAATATTGCATGCTTACTGTATAGAACAGAGATAGATTTCCTTCATTATCATTATTCCCTTAATAAATTACAGTATAGTAAAATAGTTTATATAGCATTTACATTGTATTCAGTATTATAAGCCATCTGGAATTGATTTATAGCATGTGGGAATGTGTGCATGCTATATACACACAGTGCCTTATTTTATGTAAGAGATTTCTTCTCAGTGTGTCAGTCAGCTTTCCGTCACTGTAACAAAATACTTGAGGTAATAAACTTACGAAGAAAGGTTTGTTTTGGCTCATGGATTCAGAAGTTTCAATTTCATTCTATAATTGGTTGCTTTAATCCTGTGGCAAGCAGCATATGATGGCAGTAGCATGTGGAGGAAGAACAAACTGTTTACCTCAGACAGAGAGAGAGAGAGAGACAGAGACAGAGACAGAGACAGAGAGAGGGTCCAAATAACATCTTCAAGGGCATAGCCCCAATGACCTAATTCCGGTTAGTAGGCCCCACCTCGGTCACAAGGGGATGGTGACTAAGCCTTCAGGATATGCACATTCTGGGGACTGAAGGGACTCTGGCCAGCTATGGCTAACATGGCTCTGCCAGGCCTTGCCCTCCTCCCCATTCCCTCTTCCTTGCTAAAAGCCATGAGATCACATTCCTGAAGCTAGCCACCAAGGTCTATTCCCTTATTTGGCCACTTTTTCCCCTGAGGCTGACCACCAAGGTAAAGCTATCAAAGTATTGAAGTCCAGCAATCAAAAGCCCCCTTTGGCCAGGCGGTGGTGGTGCACGCCTTTAATCCCAGCACTCGGGAGGCAGAGGCAGGAGAATATCTGTGAGTTTGAGGCCAGCCTGGGCTACCAAGTGAGTTCCAGGAAAGGCACAAAGCTACACAGAGAAACCCTGTCTCAAAAAACCAAAAAAAAAAAAAAAAAAAAAAAAAAAAAGCCCCCTTTGGTCCACCTAATTAACATGCCCAATTAAGATTAAACACCTCATCCTTACAATGGTTTTCCCCCTTTACCTTTATAAACAGCCATTTTCCTATGGGCCACATCTGTCTCCCCTCTATCCAGAGGCAGTCCTTTGTCCCCCGACTCCTGGACAAATGCCCCTGCCCCCTCTCTCTTGTTCCTTTCCCCTTCTTCCTCATCCTCTGTCTTTTGTCTTTGTCTCTTATTCACTGTCCTTTGTCCCTCTGGGGTAAGTAAATTTCTTTGTGCTGAAAATTTGGTCTTGGGGGTCTTGAGCTGATCCGCTTTCTTCATCGATGCTGTGACTTGGATTTGGTCTACAGCACAGGCCTTCCCCTCACCCTCTTAGCTCAGTTGTCCCGCATTTGGACCTTCAGGTGCCAGCCTTCTCCATCCAACACTGCGTTCCTCCTCCATAGTCTTCAGATTTTGGTATCTCCAGGGGGGGTCCTGGAATGAATTGCTCATGAACACCAAGGCACAGCTGTAATTGCTGAGCTCACAAGATTAAGTTCACCTGAACATAACTACCCTGATGCCCCAACCCTGCTGAACCTACTTCTCTGTTCTCCAGATGATTCTGGTTCCCAGCCCAGGCTCTCCTTCAGGCCATGGCTTTTGCTGTAGCTTCCTCTAGGGCCCCACATGCTTCCCCATCCCTTGAGGGCACCTCCTCTCCTTACCCCCTGCCCTGTGGAGAACTAGATGCCATTGACCTATTGCTCTTCTGGGACAATGTTGGTGTTCTGTCTAGCTTTCTGTCAACTTGACACAAGCTCGAATAATTTGGGAAGGAGGAAATGCCTCCATCAGAATGACCTATAGGCAAGTCTGTGGAAATATTTCTTGATTAATTCATTTCTATCATAATTATCATATCATCATTATCGTCACCATCATCATCACCACCTCCCAACCTCCTCCTCTTCTCCTTCACTGTCATCTTTCCATCTCCTGCAAGTCTGAGCTCACAGTCACACAAGACATCTGTGGGCTTGGTGAATGAGCACTCACCCGCCCAGCTGATGGGTTGGGTTGGGATTATTTTGCTACAGGAAGACCACTGTGTGCAGGGCCTTGTTTAACCCGACTTTCTCTCCTTGGAAAGAGAATTTTCATCACATGAATCATGCCTAACATGCTCGCTGGAGCCAGAGACATTTGGCTCCCAGGCTGTTTACTGCCGCAGCGACTTTGTCCCATAAGGGTTCTTAGGAAATGACAAGGGTCAGAATTGTCATTGTTTCTGCTTTAAAAAGCTGGAGACTTGGAAATAAGCCAGTGCTGGGTAAAAGGGTGTTCCTACCCATGGGGCTGCTCAGTGTCACACAGATCAACACCTCCTGGACTCCTGAAGCAATATGACTCTGGCATGGAGACCTGGCTGCCTAGGTATCAGATTGGAAACTTCCTCTTGGGTTGTCTGGGAAGCCCTTATTGCAGTTCAACAGGGCCAAACTGCTCATTTCCACTCACAGGTGTGGGTTGTAGACGTATGTAAGGAGGTCTTGTCTTGGCTCTGAAAATCTGGCTTGTTCTGTTACATCCTCGTGTTGTTCTTAGGCCTTTAACATGTACTTTTTTAGCACAGTGTGGTTGGGTGGACTGGAATATATTTCTAGTGTTTGACTTGTAAATCTTTAAGACTAAGAACTATGATGATTATCAGTGTTCTACCTGTAACTTGGAGTCAGTCAACAACTTGGATTCAAAGCCTGCAGAGCCAGGAGGACTGTAGATCTCACTTAAGACTTCCCTCAGCTCCTGTCTACAAATGGAGGCCAGGAACCTGGTTCAGGTACAAACTGGTTCATGATGCTCCTTACTCGGTCCACCCTTCAGGGTCAGCTGTGACCTTGTCTTTCCATCCTAGCTTTGATAACCAGATGCCTGTGGCACACTACTGTTTGTTTCAGGGGCCGACTGGTACACAGATGATGCATGTGTGCTGATGTCACGTGACAAGAGCTGTGCCTTGGTGGTGTGGATGGAGCCGGTATTCAGCTGGCTTCTTTCCATCACCTCCCAGCAGATCTTGGGGTAGGAAGTGCTCTCAACACAACGTGGTAGACTCAGAGAGGCAGAGGAGTGTTTCAGGTGGGGTCTGGGTTTGATTGCTGACATCCTGTGTGGAATCTGGTTCTGCCTTTGCAGATAGTGTGACGTGGTCACATGACTCCATGTGTTTCATTCTGGCACATGGTTTTATCAGACCTTGAATATGGCTCCTTTGGTCCCCATCTCCCTTTCTTAGATACAACCTCTAGAACATCACAGGCCATGGACCTTGTCCTTCTGCCTTACACAGAAGCACATCCCTAGGCAGCTTCCTGGAGCTATAGTAACCTGGCAACCTCTTCAGTACTCATAAGTCCCTGCAGCTTGCTCAAACTTTACTGCTCAAAGTAAACAGGGAGCCACAGGGAACAAGAGAACTAGACAACGCTTCCAGGCATGGGCCACCAAGGACCAGGAGACCTAATACTGTGATGGTGGCACAGTGAAATAAAGGAAAAAAAATGCCCATGAGAAGTGATCCTGTTTTTAATCACAAATGACTGGATTATATTCAGCATGCTGAGAGGTGGAAAGAGCTCAGTGTCATAGTGTGCTGAGCCATACTGCAATCCATCTTTTCCTTTCCTCTCTTCTTCATAGCTGAGCCAAAGCTTCCCACAGGAAACATCCTAAGAGAAGAAATTCTGATGAACTAATGTCCACTCTGGGACCATAGAAATGCTGGGTTCCATCCTTGTGTTCTGCTGGGAGCAGCTCTCCATGGTTCTCCTCACACAGGAGAGTGAGGTGACAGGTAAGTTAACTAGCTTTCTTCTGACTGCCTCTTTCAGGACCCTGGCTGTGGTGGGTTCCCGAGTGTGACTGACATGGATGTTGAAACCCCTTCTATGATCAAAGCATAAAGATGGTGGGTGACCGCCATGCAAAGGCCACTGAAGTTTCTTTGGACTGAATCAAGGATAACTGAAGAGCAGCTGTCTTAGGAAGTAGGTGACAGCAGAGTCACACCAATTGCGGTAGTGAAGAAAGAATGGAAACTTAAAAAAAAAACAA
This sequence comes from Peromyscus californicus insignis, assembly GCF_007827085.1. Taxonomy (NCBI): domain Eukaryota; kingdom Metazoa; phylum Chordata; class Mammalia; order Rodentia; family Cricetidae; genus Peromyscus; species Peromyscus californicus. The sequence goes on along the minus strand of NW_026294584.1, from coordinate 132,392,658 downwards.
AAACAGAACAGAACACAGTCTAGAGCCCATTCCAGAGGACTCAGCCCCACGGGGGAGTGTTCCTACAGGGCGAGGGCAGCAGCAAAGGGTCAGGACCACAGCTTCAGATAAAAGGAGCCTCACACTTTGAATTGTATATCCAGGAATGGAATTTTAAGAGGACAGGAGGAGAAGGGGGCAGGAAGGGAGGAGGGAAGCCACTGCCAGCAGGGAACAGGGAGAGGGACAGCCTGTGCCAGGAAGATCCTCTTCTTGACACTCTACATGAGCAGTGACCAACTTCTCAGAAGCCCTCTGCTGACTCAGTAGCTAGGCAGCTCCTAGGTCCTCTCTGCATGGCTCACAGTGGGAACCCAGAGCAGGTGTCGTGGACCTATGCTACCATCTAGCCTGCAATGTACCTCTAGTTAGAGGGAAACTCTGGGTCGGAACTGCGCAGTACTATGCAAGGCAGAGATATGCTCTGAGCCATACACTGGAGTGGACCACATAGAGATGTACCCAGGGTCCACAGGGAGGCAGGCCCTGCGCCTGTACCATGCCAGGAACAGTAGGCAGGCAAGCTCTGCACACATGCTTGTGCCAGGGACCCCACAGAGGCAGGCCTGATACCTGCACGCATGCAAAGAACCACACAGAAACAGTTGTGTTCTGATCTTTATCGTTCCTTTCTTCATTTTAGGGTTAGTTAATGCTTGTTTTACCAGTTCCTTAAAGTACAGCATTAGGTTGTTGGTTGGAGTTTTTTTTTTTTTTTTTTAATAGTTTTTTTGAGATAGGGTTTCTATGTAGCCCTGGCTTTTCTGGAACTCACTGTGTAGACCAGGCTAGCCTTGAATTCACAGAGATCCGCCAGTCTGCCTTTTCTTCCTAAGTGCTTGAGTCCTTTTTTTGATATAGGATTTCAATTGTTGTAAATTTCTATTAGAGTTTCTTTTCCTGTATTCCATGATGTTCCTAATTTTGTTAGCCTTGGGAATTTAAAAATTCAAAGATCATGATGACGTGTTTGTCTTTGCAGAGAGCGTTGATGGTTCTTGCTGTGTCCAGGTGAGGGTCCACAGACCCTTTACCACCCAGTTAACCTTCTTCCACTTCTGCAACTCCACATTTAATATCTTAATACTGGCCTTCAATCTGCTAGGCCTGCTCTGGACCGCCCTGCCCCTTCTTTATTTCCTTTATTTTTAGCTTTTCACAGGCTTTCTCAAAGAACACAGTTTGTCTTGTAGTTGGGCATCTCATCGCCTCAACCCCTGAGAGCTGCAACTGTTTTAGGTTTTCCCATTGACTTTCCCCCCTTTCTCTTTCCTTCTCCATTTAGCTGGAGGTGCCTACCCCTCCCTTGTCTTTATTGCCCCCTGACTCATCCCTCTTCTATTTTCTGTTTCCCCGATATTAATTGCAAGCCTTGGTCTGTTTATTTCCTTCCCATTCTCGCCTTTGGTAGCCAGTGTCTCACTATACATCGTGTTGTCTTCACCCTTTATTCCTCCAAAATGATGGGAGCTGAGGGGTGATTGTGTTTGATCAGCCGGGACTGCATTTTCACCCACAGGTTGTTGTTGCTTCTGCAGTTACTCTTTAGTCTCAGGGTGGAATGAAGCTACTCCTAAATTCTCAGGTTGAGCACAATTCTACTACGACCTGGTCCACTTGAACATTGCAAATATCCTACTGACAGAGTACAGGTGACTGAAAAAGTCAACCAATGGCCGAATCCCAGATGTATAAGGAGTAAAGGACAGGACAGTGTAGTCCTAATGCCGAGGCACAAGAATTGTGAACTCACCAGTAGTGTGAAGAGGCAGCATACAGAGAGGAAGAAGCATTTTGCCTGCTATATATCTGACAGAAAATTAATATCTGGGATATGCAAAGAGCAACAACAACAAAAACCTAGAACATTAAGAAAATAATTTAATTAATAAATGGGCCCTAGATCTGAAACCAGACCTTAAAAAAAAAGAAATACAAATGACCAATAAACATTTTAAGAATATAATCAACATCATTAGTTGTCATGGAAATGCAAATGAAAAGTATTTTGAGAGTCTAACTTCAGTCAGAATGACTATGATCAAGAAAACAAAAAGCCGGGCGGTGGTGGCGCACGCCTTTAATCCCAGCACTCGGGAGGCAGAGGCCGGCGGATCTCTGTGAGTTCGAGGCCAGCCTGGGCTGCCAAGTGAGTTCCAGGAAAGGCGCAAAGCTACACAGAGAAACCCTGTCTCGAAAAACCAAAAAAAAAAAGAAAACATATGACAACAAATATTGGTGATGGACAACCTTATTCGCTGTTGCTAGGAGCGCAAGCTAGTGTAGAAATCAATGTGGTTTCTCAGAAAGGTAAAAATAGTACTTCCCTATGACCCAGTTATATCACTTCTGCTCATGTACACAAAGGAGAGAGACATGCATGTCCATATTCACTGCTGCTCTGTTCACAACAGCTGGGAAATATGATGATCATGTGCCTACCAACGGATGAATGACTAATGAAATGTGGGACAGACACACAATGAAAAGCGATGGAACTGGGAAATGTTATAGAGTATTAACCAAGCTCAAGGAGACAAATGCATGTACTCAGTCATATGTAGATCCCAGCTTTGAAATGCCAGATTTCTCTGTTTATATTAGAGTGACTGTCATAAAGGCCAGGGAGCAAGAAAGAGCCACGGGGTAGGGGGAGGAGGGTCTTTGTGGTTAGATAGTAAAACACACGTGATACAAAAGTAGAGAGAGGGAATACCAGGGGTGGGAAAGGTTTAAATGGGGATGGAGGCACAGGGAATGTTTGAGGTTGTGGGGAGGGTCAATCAAAACAAAGGAGATATGAAAAATCGTACAGAAACTTAGTATTTTACAAACGAACTAACATGTAATTTAAAAAAGAGTTTAAATTGATGTACTTTGCAGGGGTGGATAATGAAGTCTCCAGAAGCCACATGTTTTTAAGTAAAAATCCTAGTGCTAGATGCAGATTACTTCTCAGTGAGCTGTTTACATTGCTCTTAGTTGCCCACCAGAACTATTTCTGAAGACACTTGTCTTAGTCACTGTTATACTGCTGGGAATAGATACCATGACCAGGGCAACTCTCATAAAGAAAAGCATTTAATTGGGGGCTTGCTTTTGGTTTCAGAGGTTAGTCCATTATTATCATGATGGGGAGCATGGGGGCATGCATGGCACTGGATAGTAGTTTAGAGCTTTACATCCTGATTCACAGGCAGGCAGGCAGGCAGAGAGAGACACTGAGCCTGGAATGAGCTTTTGAAACCTCAAAGCCCACCCCCCAGTGACACACTTCCACCAATAAGGCCACACCTACTTCAATAAGGCATACCTCCTAATCCTTCTAATCCTTTCAAACAGTTCCATTCCCTGGTGACCAAGCATATGAACCTACAGGGACCATCTCATTCACACCCACCACAACACCATACACTTTGATTCAGGCATGAAGCTGGAACTGAGCTGGAGACTTCCTCCCTTCTGACCACCATTCATGGTGCTGGAAGTTGAAGGCTGCTGGGGGAGAAGAGACATTAATGGCCTTACTTCTCTGTGGCCATTGTATGTTACAGTACCCATCTGCAAAGAAAGGTATGTCTACTGGTGCAATGGTGCATGAATATTTGGGGGATAACTAACAGATTTCTGATTGAATTTGGAGTCTGCATGGGAGGGAATATGTACCTGTTACTGTAAAACTGGCCAAGAGCTTATGGCTTGGGAGGTTTACAGGCTTTAAGGGGAATGTAGTACTGACATTTTGTAAGTATACGTGTTGTCAAACTTCCTTGTACCCAGAGACTCTTGCTGCTCTCAGCCTGGGTTAGAGGTGCTTCTTTTCGAAATGGGCAATGGTTAATGAGGTGACTCATAGTTGGTCATTGCTAAGAAGAAGTGACTGTTGAGTGATCAGCTTTGAATGGGACATGTATATAATCCCCTCCAACGTCTAGTGAGCATCATGGAAGAGGAGGAATAAAGACTGTAAGAACCAGATGATGGGGAGGGGTTCTAGGAAAAGCTGTCTCCTGGATCTGAAGCGGCCGTCACAACCACGAACACATAGCAGCTGTGGCTACCTGCACGGGGTCTACACAAAATAAAAACATGAAGTAGGAGCAGAGGCTAGTTGGGATGGTGAAGAAAACCAGCAAGAGTGGGAGAGAGACAAGAGAGGGTAATACGTGGTATACATGCATGAGAGTATAAAAAATTAAAAATTGTATGTGGCCAAAAAGGAATTCTTAAAATACTGATGGTGGGAATGTGAGTCCAGCCTCTATAGACATCAGTATGTAGGTTTTTCCAGACCAAAAAAAAAAAAAAAAAAAAAAAAAAAAAGAAAGAAAGAAGAAAAAAAAAACCCCTTCTATATAACTAAGTTATTCCACCTTTTGTAATTTAACACAAAGACCCCAGTCAACATATCACAAAGACACTTTAACATTGATGTTTATTAAAGCGCTATTCAAAGTAGCTAAGTTATTAAACCAATCTTGGTATCTGACAATGTATGAGGAAACAAAGAAAATGTAATCTACATAGAGTTTTAGTCACTTTTCCATTGCTGTGATAAAACAGAGAAGGGAGGATTATTTGGCCTGTGGTTCTGAGGGCTTAAAGTCTGTCAATAGTTGGGGAGCCTGACAGGAGGCAGGCACGGCCATTGGAGCAGCAAGCTGAGAGCTCACATCTTAAACTGCAAATATGAGGCAGAGAGATCCATGGGCAGTGCTGGGAGCCTTTGAAACCTCAAAGCTTGTCCCCAGAGATACACTTCCTCCAGGAAGACTGCACCTTTTAAACCTGCCCAAAACTGGGGACCAAGTATGCCCTAGACTAGGGGCACGTCTCATTCTGTTTATTTCTTTAGCTGTAAAGAAGAGCCATTATGCCATTTGTAAGAAAATGGAAGAAATTGGTGACAATCATATTAAGCAAATCAAGTCAGCCCCAGAAAGACAGACATGTGTTTTCTGTTATTTGTGGGTCCTAGGTATTGCATATACATATCATGAAAGTCAAAGGGAAATTATGTGGGAAACAAGACTAATAAGAGAAAGAGAGGGAGAAAGTGGAGACTGGGAGGGTTTGGGGAAATGTGCTCAAAGTACATTAGATTCTTATATAAAAACAGCCTTATATATAGTAATAAATAATAAACATAATAAAAAATAAACATAAATAAAATATCAAATATAGGAGTAATGAGCACAGAGGGAAAGAATTTTAAGTAAAGGCATAGATAATATATTTAATACAATCATAGAAGGAATGTCTCAAATCTAGTGAAAGACTTTGTGTTGATTGGTTTTTGTCAAACTGGCACAAATCTAGAAATATCTGGGCAGGGGACCTCTTACTTGAGAAAATGCCAGCACATAGGTCTTCCATTAAAAAAAATCACAAAGAAACATCAGAATTATGTTTTGATATAATAGATAAACTCAAGTTAACGTATATCTGCAGAATTTCCAACCCAACACTGTAGGATATACATTTTTTTCTTAGAAGCCGTAAAACTTCTCTGAAATAGAACAAAGACATTTTAAAATTCCTGGAACTATATATATATATATATATATATCAGATCAGAACCTGTGGTATGCAATTTAAGAGCAGGATTCTAGCTCTAAGTGCCTACATTAAAAAATTAAAGAAATCTTAAATAAATAACCCAATAATATGCTTCAAGTCTTAGAAAAACAAAAACAAGCCAAACCCTAAGCCAGTTGATAGAAAGAAATAATAAAATCAGCAAAGAAATTAATTAAATTCAAACAAAAATGACAATGAAAATAATGATGAGCTGAGTTTTTGAAAAGATAAGCAAGATTGAGAAATGTAACTAAACCAACCAAAATAAAGACAGAAATTAATACAATTTGAGACAAAAAGGAGATATTTCAATAGATACTAATGAAATTCAAAGGATTATTAAGACATAACTTTGAAAATACATATTCTACCATATTGGGAAACCTACAAGAAATGGATAAATTGCTAGATACACAGATTACTGACCAAAATCAAACCAAGAGCATGTAAACAACTTAAATAGATATATATGGATGAGAATGAAACAGTAATGAAGTTTCTTCATCATTCACAAAAAAGCAACGAAGTCAGATGGATTCACTGCAGAACTGTACCAGATCTTTAGAAAGAAAGGAACACTAGTATTCTTCAAATATTCTATCAATTAGGCAAGAACCACTACCAGATTCATTTCATGAAGCCAACATTAATTACTCTGATAACAAAATCAGATTAAAGCAAAAGAAAGTATAGCAAGAAATCCATGGGAGTCTGCTTAAAGGGTAAAAGAAATTTATTAGGAAAGAAAACTCACTAAACAGAATAGGAGAATCGTTGCAGGGTCCTGGAAGGCTGAGGTACAGTCCCACGCTGTTCTGCTGCCAGAGTCAGTCTGCACCATCCAAGCCCAGGAGCGAGAGAAGCCATTGGCGATAGGTGTAAGCTCAGGTCTTAAGGGTAGCCCCAAGACCACACCCCAGGGGCAGGCACTTCAAGGTTATAGGTAGAACAGTTATCTGCTACATCTCAAGGGGCTGGACCTCAAGGTCATAGGTAGAACAGATAATCCACTACACAAAACAGAAAATTATGGATCACTCTCAATGATGAATATGGGTTCAAAAATACTCAACAAAACATTTGCAAGCTGAATTCCTCAATTCATCAAAAGGTCGTTCACCATCACCTGGTCTTCATTCCAGGGAGCAAGAGTGATTTAACATCTACTAGTCAATGGAAGTAGTACATCAAATTAATAGAGTCATATGATCATCTTGAAAATTCAGAAAAAGCCTTTGACAAAGTCCAATATATCTGGATGATAAAAACATTGGAGACAATAGATAGGTCATATTTCAACTCAATAAAGGCTATATATGACAAACTTATAGTTAACATTATACCAAATGCAGAAAAACTCAAAGCATTTCCACTAAAATTGCTATTTAGCAAGACAATTTTATCTGCTCTTATTAAATACAGTCCCATTGATATAACAATAAGACAAGAGCAGAAATAGATACAAAAAAGAAAGGAAGACATCTAAGTATTTTATTTGCAGATTATATGTAAGTATTTGTGTACGAGACTCTAAAGATACTATCAGAAAACTCTTAGATCTGAAAAATGCTTTCAGCAAAGTGGCAGGATACAAAATCAGTATAGAAACCAGTAGCTTTTCTATATGCCAATAATGAACATGTTAAGAAAGAAAACAGGCAATCAATCCTCTTTGTAACAGCTTACAAAACACAACTACATGGGAACAAGCTCAACAAAGAAGTGGGAAAACCTATACAACAAAAGATTTAAAACAAATAAAAGAGATACAAAAAGACACTAGAAAGTGGAAAAACTGCCCACATTTCTGGATTGGAAAGATTAATGTACTAGAAACAAATATATCACTTACCTACAGATTCAATACAGTCCCCACCAAAATTCTGATGTCATTTTTCACAGAGCTAGAATAAAAAGTAGTAAAATTCATACGGAACCATCAAAAGCCCTAAAGTGCTGAACAATGCTGAAAGTATCACAATGCTTGGTCTTAAGTTATACTACAAAGCCGTAGTAACAAAAACAGCATAGTATCGGTACAAAACAGACATGGAGATCAGTAAATGATCTGGAATAAAACCCACAGTTACAGCCACCTGATATCTGACAAATATGTCAAAAACACACATTGGAATAAAGGCAGACTCCTTAACAAATTATATTGGGAAATCTTGATATCCACATGTGTAGGAATGGAATCAGTCTAAGAGCTTGTAAAATTTCTCAGTGGGTAGTGGTGTTTGAATGCAAGTGGATACAACTTGATGACTTGAACTTGATGCCTGGATCCCAAAGTGATCAGGAGAGAATCTACTCTTGAGGGTTGTCCTGTGACCTCCACATGTGTGCCATGGCCTTTGTGCATCTGCATACATCCATGCTCATGCATCCTTGGGTACGTGTGTGTGCATGGTTGTGTATATACATACCATCAATCAAAAATTGAAAATCCAAATGGTCCAAAGTCTGTCAAAGACATATGAGTCTTGTTTAAACTTTTAGAGGAAGACAGAGAAAACATTTAACTGTTCATGCATAGGGGAGGACATTTTGAAAAGGACTTACATAGCTCAGGAAAAAATTTCAAACATTGACAAGTAGGATTACATGAAGTTCAAAATTGCACAACAAAGGAAAAAGTCAACTGAGTGAAGAGAGTAATGTTTGCTAGCTATATACCTGACAGAGGAATAGCCAGAGTACATAAAGAACCCCCAAACTGAATACTGAAAAACCCAACCTCAAAACCTAACAACACATTGAACAAGTAGGCTAATAAAATGAGAAGATAATTCTCTCTCTCTCTCTCTCTCTCTCTCTCTCTCTCTCTCTCTCTCTCTCTCTCTCTCTCTCTCCCCAGGGTTTCTCCATGTAGTTTTGGTGCCTGTTCTGGATCTTGCTCTATAGACCAGGCTGGCCTTGAACTCACAGAGATTCGTCTGGCTCTGCCTCCTGAGTGCTGGGATTAAAGGCGTGCGCCACCACTGCCTGGCAAAAAAGATAATTCTCAAAAGACAAAGCACAAATGGCCAATAAACATTTGAAAAAGTGTCCATCAACAGATGATTAAGCAAAATGTGCTATATATACACAATGGAGATTCTTTTTTCAGCCTTAAAAAGAAGGTGGTTATGTCATATTCTAGGAAAAGGATGTAACTGAAAACAACTGTACTAAGTAAATTGCACTTGGAGAAATAACTGTTAAATTTTTTCTTATTTGTGGATCCTAAATATTATATGGGTTCATTAAACCACATAGACATACACAGACACTCATACCCATATGCACACACACACTCACGCTAACACACACACAAGCACACACGTACACATCTGATACATAAGTCGAGTGGAAGAGGAAGAAAACTATTGGGGGTGCAAGAGGGAGGGTCTACAAATGGGAAGGTTCAGAGTGAGGAATATGATCAGGGAACATGATATACTTGAAATACATTGTCTATGAAACCCATCACAATATGCTACGAATATATGTCAATAAAAACAAAAATGATAGTTTTTAAAGTGGTCGCTATCATTACACAATGCATTTATGGACCCAAGCATCATATTGTACCTGTTCATATTTATAATTTTTATGAGTTGGCCAAAAGAACGAAAATAGTAGAGACAAAAAATTTAAAATCCTTCTATATCCAAGAGGCTCACTGGAGAGGAGGGTCACATAGTACCTGCTCCCCACTCCCCATCACCTCTGCTGCCCTTCTGGAATTGTCAATGCACGTTAACTTGGGTGATGACTAGGCCAATGGCAGCCTTCCTTGTGCTGCGGGGACATGCCTATTTCTTCTCAACTTCTCTAACTCAGCTTTAGCATCACATAGACAGGGCTGGGTTGTCCTCTGTAGAAGCTACTGGGACTTTGATAAATACCCATCATCGATGAGGAATATGGGGGTCAGACTCTCAGCATAAATCAAGCAAAAACATGAAGGCTGAAGCTGACAAGCCCAGTAGAACCGGTGCCTTGAGCTCCCTGCAGATTCCTAATTTGGCTACCATTTTCTGTCTGGGCAAACTCATGAGGAGAAGAGGCCAGGCTGGGGACAGAATGACTCACCCTTGGGATCTTCATTGTGCCCGATTTACCAGGAGGAAGCCTCAAAGGAACAGTCATTGCCTGGATGGAGTAAGAATAGGGTTCCTGAGTTTGTTGTGAATAAGCTTCTGGCTCCCTTCTGCCCTGCCCACCACCCCTGTCTGTCTCCATGGCTTCCTGATTCACTTGGTCTTGGGCCCTGTGTGGAATAGTCCATGGCTTCTTCCTGGTCCTGCTGTGTCCTGAAGTCTTCCTGCAGCCAGGCTGCCTTGGACTCTTCCCCTCCCACAGGCAGCTAGGGAGTCCTCCCCTGACCTGCCAGGGCTGCATCGCTGGAGACAATTACTGACTGGCCTATAAAAGTACATACAGAGGTTTAGAGAGGTATTGTGTTACATACTTAATATTTTACCAGCAATAAATCTAACCCTTCCCTCTTGAGTAGATGTCAACTCTATAAATTAGGAGACTATTTTGAAGGAGGAAGATTTCATAGGCCCCCAGGTTCCCTATAACCAGATCATATTTCTAGTGCTGTCCCAGAGTTATATACTGAAGCCTTCAGGAGAAGCTATTCTCAGAGAGTTGAGATTTGGGGTCCCCATCTACTTCTTATAGCACCCCTGGGCATAGTCAACACGCATGCATATGTTGGACTCTCCTGGGATTCAGGCCAGAGGGAAGCATTACCTCTTCTCAGGTACTAGAAAGGACCATCCAGCTGGGTGTCAGGCAGGCTGAGTGGGAGGGTGGTTTGCTAGCACAGTCTCCCTGCAGTTGGGTTTATCCTGTATGGACACTACAGAAGAGGAGACCTTGGGCTGGCAGCTGGTCCAACACCTGGCCCTCATCAGCCATTCCTCTGTCTCTCCCTGAATATTGTTAGTCTCAGGACCTTCTCCACTTCAGCCTTATTTGAATATTTGCTACTACCACCAAGATGTGCCCCTGCGGCGGCTCCAACCGGCCCACACCCTGGGCTTCAAGGCTCACTGCCGTGGCCCTCCAACGTGTCACTGCATAGCCTCCAGTGTGTACCCCAGAAACTGCATGGTAGCCCTATTGGGGAAGACTCCACAGGGTAGGGTCAAGAATGTGTCCTGTGTGGGGTTAGGGTATCTCATATGAGAATACTGGCTTGGGAGACAGTTTTTTCATTAGTTCTCAGTACAAGTTTCTGCCCTGATGAAGTGGGGTCCTCATTTCAGAAAAGAATAAAGACTGTCCTGTTGGGGGATATTCGATCACACTGTGAACCCTGAGTTTGCATTTGCGTTAATTAAATAAAACTAACCTTGGGTCAGGAGGCTGAGTTAGCAACTAGTTGACAGAAAGTAATTATAGAGCAGTAGAGGGCATCTGGAAGAGGTAGAGAGACACACTGGAAGTAGTGAGGAGGGATTTGGAGTGATGGATTTTTTTATTTGTTTGGCAGAGTGGAAGGACATGCTTTTTGGGAGATGCCAGCAAGGAGAGAAGGTCAGCTAGTTGCTACTCAGCCTCTCTGAGCTAGCAGGTTTTCACCCCAGCTTCTGAATCTCAAGTCTTATTTATAAATAGACCTATAGAGATTTAGTCAAAGCTACCTTTAGTGGCAGTGGCAGAGCCAATGCCTTCAGGAACAGAATTCCCACCAGGCTGTGGCCTGACTGGCCAGGCTGCTGCCAGGGAAGCAGGCCAGTAACTGTGGAGTCACAATTGCTGGCTGAAATAGCAGTAGATTAAGGCACAGCCAGTGTGCTGAAGATAAAACAGCTCTGTCCCAGATCTATAGGGACACTGAGTTCTGCACAGACACTTCTCCAGGATGAGTATCTGGTATGTGGGGAGGGGGATAATCAAATGACCACTGATGTGGGCCTAGACAGAGGAGGAACTAGTGATTTTACTTATTTATATTTTGAGAATTTCATATGAGAATTTACATCAATTCCCACCTTCCCTATCTTCCCTCCAGATTCACCTGTGCCATCATCTTCACTCTTTCTCAAGTTCATGGACTCTTATTCTTTAAACACACACACACACACACACACACACACACACACACACACACACACACACACACACACAAATTTAACCCATTGAGTTCATTCAGCATTGGTCATACGTGTGTGTTTAGGGATTGTGACTCGGGGGCTTGTCCCTGGAGAGACTGGCTCTCCCTCTTTTACCAATCAATTGCCATCAGTTGCCTATAGCTCTTCATCTTGGTAGTTGGGATGAATCTAGGAATTTGTCTGTTTCTTTCCTATTTTTTAGCTTAAATTTTCTAACTTTAAAAGCATAATGGTTTTTTGAAGTATTCTTTACATTGTTTGGAGTTTCTTTGATGTCCGTTGAAAACTTTTCCTGTTTATTTTTAATTCTGCTAATTGATGTCATCTCTCTCTTTATTTAACTAGGCCAAGGGTTTGTCCATCTTGTTTATCTTCTTAAAGAACCAGCGTTAGCTTTATTGATTCTATGTATGGTTTTTGTTCTCTGTTATATTTTTTTCCCCTCTGATTTTTATTGTTTCTTGCTGTCTATAAGATTTGGGTTGGTTGGTTCTTGTTTTCTCCAAATTCTTGAGTTGTGCTATTGATTTATTTGTGTCCTGATTTTTTTTTTTTTTTTTTGGTTTTTCGAGACAGGGTTTCTCTGTGTAGCTTTGCGCCTTTCCTGGAACTCACTTGGTAGTCCAGGCTGGCCTCGAACTCACAGAGATCCGCCTGGCTCTGCCTCCCGAGTGCTGGGATTAAAGGCGTGCGCCACCACCGCCCGGCCTGTGTCCTGATTTTTTAATGTGGTAGTGTAGGGCTTTGAATTTCCCTCTTAGGATTGTTTTAAATGTCTCAGAGGTTTTGTTGTGTTGTGTTTTATTTTCATTCAATGTCAGGATTTTTTTCCTTTTCATTTCTTTCTTGGTTCCTTCTTTGACTCACTTACCATTCAGAAGTTTGCTGCTTAATCTCATGAATGTGTATAATTGCTATAGATTCATTTGTTGTTGATTGTATATTTTATTGCATTGTGGTCAGATAGGATACATGAAGTTATTAGTTTTTCTGAAATTATTAACATTTATTTTGTGTCTGAGGATCTGGTCTGTTTTATAGAAGCTTCCATGGGCTGCTGAGCAGAATGCATATTGTTTGGTGTTTGTGTGAAGAATTCTGTAGATTCCTGTTAGGTTCTTTTGTTATAAGATGCCATTTGATTCTGAGGTTTCTCTGTTATTTTTTGTTCAGATGACCTGCTGTTTGGGGAAAGTGCAGCATTAAAATCATCTATTATTGACTTGGATTTAATCGGTGTCTTTAAGTACAATAGCTGACTTTTTATGAAATTGGGTATACCAGAGTTTGGTGCATATATGTTTGGGACTGCAATGTATTTTTGATTAATTTTTCCCTTATTAGAATGAATTGTCTGTCTTTATCTATTCTGGCTAGTTTTAGTTTGAAGTCTATTTCGTCAAATATTAAGATAGTGACACCCACCTGCTTTTGGTATCGTTAGCTTAGAATAGAATTTTCCCCTTTCACTTTTAGGTAGCTCCTATCTTTGAAAGTATTATGGGTTTCTTATAGACAACAGAGATATGAGATTTTGTTTATGGATTAAGTTCTATTTAACTAAACTTTTTCTTTTGAATGTGATATTGAAGCCATCAATATATAAAGTAATTGAAAGATGTGCGATGGCCCCTATTATTTTTTCTCTTGGTTATTATTCCGATTTTGCTTCCGTAATTATCGCTTCATTTGCTTGTTTTCTATAGTCTCTTGTCTATTTGTTCCTCTCTTCAGACTAGAGTATTATTTCCAGGATTCTCTGTAGGTTGGTTTAATGGACATGAATTCTTTTAGTGTATTTACATCATGGAAAGTTTTTCCTTATTCTTCAACTATGACAGATAGTTTTGCTGGATAAAGCAGTCTAGGTTTGAATCTCTGGCTTTTAGAACTTGAAGCGCATTGCTGTAGGCTCTTGGCCTTTTAAAGATTCCATCGAGAAATAGTTGTTATTCTGGTGGGTTTTCCTTTATGTGTGGCATTTGTTTTTTCTCTTGCTGCTTTCTGTAAGTATGCTGTCTTTGTTCTGTATATTTAAAGTTTTCACTATAATGTGCCACAGGGAGTTTCTTTTCTGGTCCTGTCTATTTGGTGTTCTGTGCTTCTTGTATTTATATGGGTATGTCTTTCCTTAATTTGGGGGAAGTTTTCTTCTATGACTATGTTGAAGATTTGGTCTATGACATTGATCTGGGATTCTTCTCCTTTTTCTGTGCCTTTAATTCAAAGAGTTGATCCTTTCATGATGTCCCACTGTTCGTTCATGTTCCTTTCTTGAATTTTTTCACATTCTTTGCTTGAGTAGCCCCATTCTACTTTATCTCTTTTTCTTGATCCCCTTGAATTTTCTAGTTGAGTTGAGTCTTTCAATTCCATATTCATTTCATCTTGAGTTCTCTTCAATATTTCTACCTCTTTACTGAATTCAGTTTTCAAATTTTGAATTGTCTTCTTCATTTCTTTCAGCCATCTATTTGTGTTTTCTTGACCATCACTCAGGCATTGATTTTTATCCTCTTTACATCCATTGAGCTATTTTTCATGTCTTTTGATTTCACTGACAATGAGTCATGACTTACTGACTTCATTGACCTGCAGGAGAATAGTTCTATTTGCCTATTTAGTCGTCCTATGCTTTTTATGGAGCAGGTCATTGGCTATCAAACACATGGGGGCATCAGAATAACTGCAGAAATATTATAAAACCCCCATATCTAGCACCTGGATGATGTGGAAGAGCCTGGGGCTCTGTGGCCTTTATGATCTCCCAGGTGACATATACATATATATTTGATATAGATATATCAAAGTATGACCAGGTATTCACTGCTAATGTGTCTGTGGGAGCAATCTGGTCACCTGAGCACATAGAATTAAGACCAGACACTTACAACAGCACAGATTTCAGCTCAGTGTCTCTTTTGGGCCCGATTCAGACTGTCAACCCAAACTGTCTGCAAAGATCATGTGAAGAGTTCAAAACTGATCTCCCTCCATTGTCCTTTCCCTGGTCTGGGGAGAACACTGGCCTCAATACTGTTATAGCTCTCTGGGTCTTTAGGACATGTGGGCAGGGTTTGGGCTCATGAGAACACCTGACCCATGTTGATACTCTGATTTTTTATGTTGATTTGTTCTCTTATTTTTGTTTTATTATGTATGGTGCTAGGGAATTGAACTCTAGGCTTCCTGAATGCTAAGCCAGTGCTCCAGGTTGAGATGTCACCTTTTCTCAGAGGTATTGCTTGGAAAGACTACATTCTTAGCCCTACACTTTGAAACTCAACCAAAAGTACTGAGAGTGGTAATCATGCCCCCCCACCCCACCCATAGTTATTCTGAGGAAGATTCCATTGTTGTAGATAGAAGGTATTCCCTACAAGTTAGGTTTTGTTTTCATATGCATGCAGCATGCACAGATATTATATAACAGACACACAGACAGGCAGAGGAGGCCAACTTCAATGAATGGACAATTTTGATAAGATCTACCCAAGGCCCAAGAATAGCCTGCCTTCAGAGAGGTTGTGGGTAGTAACGCAGCTTCAGCATGACTCATTTTGAGTTCAAAGCCCTCTTACCCAGGATGACAGGTCCACATGTCCGTGTGGTAACACCCTTGTGTTTAAAATGTGTTTGTGGCCCTGGGCTCTTGTGGAGAGCTGTTTTCATAGGCAGCATTTCCACCTGTTATTGTGCGTTGTGTTCCCAGGGGCTGAGGCTAGGGGAAAGTCCGAGAGCAAAGGAAGCGATTCTTTCTATGTGAGGCAAACGTGCTCCAAAACCACATAGGGCGGTGCCTTGGCCAGTACAGCCTGGGGCCTGCCAATGGTAGAGTGGGCCCTGGAGGCTCGTTGACCTGCCGACCTCCCAGAGGTCACACCCTTAGTCTTCCGACTCAAGTAGACTTACTTCTTTTGTGTACTGGCCTCGGAGTTGAGAGCAGAATTGAAGGTTGACTGAGAGCCAGAGGAGAGCATCCACGGTCACTGTGAGGACTGTACCACAGGGCAATGTGAACACCAAGGCCTGTGTTGTCCGTAGTTGACGTTCTGCTCCGGTGGCTCTGTCTTTTCATGCATGGGTCCTGTGGAATCATCATGGTTTCCATAAGTCAGAGGCCAGGTGGAGGGAAGAGTAGGCTACGACCCTTATTGAGACTGATGGGAGGTTCAGTGCTATGCGGTGCAGTGGTTGGAAAGCTCTGTTCACGTCTGTACCATGCCAACTTTTTCCTGAGACCTGCTCCCACAGGTTGTTTCCTTGGGATGGAGGTTGAAGTGCAGGAATGGTAGCCAAGGCTATCCCACCCCCTCAATCCGGTCTCAGCTCTCTTCTTACACTCAGGCCCACTGAAATGGAGAACTGCCTATTCTTCAATTCTGTCCTCACCCCAGGTGGGGTGATATCGTGTAGAGAACTTATTACCAGGGCCCCGGGTTGTTATTTATTTTGTGTCGAGTTTGCTACCAGGATTTTAAAAAAATGGTGATGCTGGGCTGGCAAGGTGGCTTAGTGGGTAAAGGTGCTTGGTTCCAACCAAGTCTGATGACCTGACCTTGACTTCTAGAACCCACATGGTAGAAGGAGAAAGGACTGACTCCTTCAAGTTGTCCCCTGACTTCTCCACTAGCACTCATGTGCAAACACACAAATAAATGAAATGTGAAAAAAATTAGTGATGCCATATTTTCTTTATTAAAGCAGCCAATGTCATAATGACTCACCACTGAGAATATTCCTCATAATCCTCCAATGAGGAATATTTTCTCTTATGATGTAGAATTTGCATTTATTTCCACACAGTTTACACTCCTTCAGACCCATGTATGTTATTACTAGAGACTATTACACGAGGACCAAACAAAGGGCAGGCTTCATGCTCATAAGCAAGGTAAAATGCAATTGGAGTTTTATTAAGTTATATTTGATACAAACATAAGGCTGGTTTCATGGATTGTCACCCTTATATCCCTTAAAGACAAATATTGCCCAAATATTTATGTTCTCCACCAGGTAAAGAACACAAAGGCAGGACCTTTAATTTTGGTATTTCAGTTGTCTCATGGAGTGAGTCTAGCTCAGTGGTGGTTTAAGCATCCTTTTTTTCCCTTTAGTGTAAACATCAGCTGTGTTACATTTGAAAGGTCCTTGCGCTTGGACACCTTTGTTTCCCACCGGCCAGCTCTCCTGCGCATCTGCTTTCCAAGTGAGTAGGAAGGGCTTTCAAACTGTATTCCGAAGGATGGTTATGCCTTGTCTATTTGGAGAATTGTCAAAGAGAACAAAAAGCTACGAGCCAGAGCTAAGCCAAAGGCCAGCAGCCGTGAGTTCCACTGGAGTTTAAGGACTGGAGCGGTGAATGGTGGTATTTGTGCGGAATGAGCTTCCCTAGCCACAGACCTTCATCTGGAGGGAGGAACGAGCATTACGTCACCCAAGCTGAGACTCTGCTTTGTGCCAGGGACACAGTGCTGGGTCCCTGGAACTTGGCAGTGAGGGGGCTGAGGGGGAGCAGAGGGTGTCATCAAGAAACAAGTGACTCATCCTAGGTTGGGACAAGCACCCAGAGGAAACAAACAGAGTACAGGGACAGGGGAGAAGATGAGGACTAGTTTAGACATGGTTGTCAAAAGGCATCCCCGAGGAGGTGGCAATGGAGCTGATCATAACTGCAAATCACGATTGTGAAATCCTGGGCTGAACCCAGTATTGGAAGTGACTAGGGTACACATACACTGGTCACAGATGTGGAGAGATGGGGAAAGAATGAGCCACACTGGGGTCAGGGACAAAGCCATGGCTAGGATCTAGGGGACTGGTAACCCTGGGACTCATCTAAGACTCTGTCACACAAGTCAGATTCTAAGGTTTTAAGAGCTCGCTCCATTATTATGTCGGAAATTCCACCATTGGCGTGAGGTGTTCTGCACACCTGGTGTGTGGGACAGTGGAAACACATTTCAAGTCATGAATTCCATTGTGAACCCAATTTTCTGCATTGGCGTATTACATTGGTTTCGAATTAGATGGCTATCAATCCATTTTGGCTTGGGATTGAATCGATTCAGCCAAGGAATTAGCTCACCTCCTGACTTGAAAGATGAGAAGTTAAGTGGTGGATGCAGGCCGAGGCTTACAAAAATCTTTTCAGGAACAGGTGGCTTTGCTAGTAGTGGCATGGTTTAACTATGTAAAAGGCTTGATCTCCAGGTGGTGGTACCACTGAGAGGTGATTGGATAAGGAGGATGCTGTCTACATTAATGGGCTAATCTGGTGATGAGGTCATAGGCTATTAAGAAGTGTGACCTTTTGAGGAAGTAGGTCACTGGAGATGTGATTTTTGAAGGCGTTGTCTTTGTCTCCAGGCACTTCTTTGTTCTTGCTCTCTGCTCCCTGGTTACCTCATGTGAGCAGCTTTCTTCCATGTATTCTTCTGCCACGATGTTCTACGTCAGCACGGGCCTAATAACAATGGAATTGTGGATGGATGGTGCTGAGACCAGAAGCCCAAGTCAACCTTTCATCCTTTAAGGTGATTTTCCCAGATGTTTTGTCACAGCCTCAAGAGGTGAGCCACCACAGTGAGCTCTGCACTCTAGGCTTCTCCGTCCTTGTCCTGAAGACAGTTCCAGAGTGGACCCATCACACTGGGTTCCTTGATATCAGAAATGGATGCTTGCATCTGAGCCTGTAGTTTTGTCTTTTCTATTTTCTAATTTTTTTAAACTTAGCATACAAAGTAACGGGTTTCATTATGGAATTTCACACACATACATGCACGTGTACGCATGCGTGCACACACATACAATTACAATTACTCTGGGTTCTTATCACCTCCCTCAGACTTCTTCAGTATCTGCATCATCAGTCAATGCTGGTCCCATTCATTCCCACAAATGGTCCCTACTCTGCCTTCATGACACATATATTCCATTTCCTTCTATTTTCTTCCACAGCTCTCTTCCCTTTAGATTTCTTTCTCCCCTCTCACAGTGTGTGTGTGTGTGTGTGTGTGTGTGTGTGTGTGTGTGTGTGTGTGTGTACATGTGTAAGTTCAAATTTAGATTCTTTATATGAAAGAAAATATGACATTTGTCTTTCTGTGTCTGGCTTATTTTGCTTTACATAATTGTCTCTGTTCCATTCATTTCCCCAAGTATGCCATGTTTCATTTTTCTTTATGAGTGAATAAAATTTTATTGTTTACATGTACCACATTTTCTCTATCCATTGTTTTAACTGGAATCTGCTGGTTCTGTATCTTGGTATTGTGACTAGTACAGCAATTAAATATGGTTGTGCAAACGTTGCTGTGGTATGTTGACTTAAGAATCCTTTCTGTATATTCTCAGAAGTGACAGAACTGGATCATATAGTAGTTCTAGTTTTAGTTTAAGAAATCTCCGTATGATTTCCATAGTGGTGTCACCAGTTTACCTTCAGATTAGCAGTATATAAGTGCCATCTACCCATTTGTGTCCTTTGTTTCCTTGTCAATAATAACGTTTCTGACTGAGGTGAGATGGAATCCCAAAGCAGTTTCAATTTGAATGTCCCTGGTGGCTAAGGATGTTGAACAACTTCTAAAGTATTTGTTGATCATTTAAACTTCATCCTTTGAGAAGTTAATGCAATTATTTGGCTAATTTGGGGGTTAATTGTAGGTGGCAAACATTTTTTTCTCCATTGTTTATCTCGAGCTTTGTATTTGTCTATAAAGCCATGTGCTCAGTCATTGTATGGAAGAGGCTGGAAGGGAGGATCTGAGTCGGTGGCTGGGACAGAAAGGACTCCCACAGTCTAGGATCTTCATCCTGGTCCCCAGGGATGGTTACAGTGAAGCATGAAAGGCAAAGGCAAACTAGATCAAAGCTACTTACCCTGGTATCCCTGGGCTTCTTTACTAACCTTGGTATCCTTGGCTTTTTCTTTCTTTCTTTCTTTCTTTCTTTCTTTCTTTCTTTCTTTCTTTCTTTCTTTCTTTCTTTCTTTCTTTCTTTTTTTTCGAGATAGGGTTTCTCTGTGTAGCGTTGGTGCTTGTCCTGGATCTCGCTCTGTAGACCAGGCTGGCTTCGAACTTACAGAGATCCACCTGGCTCTGCCTCCTGAGTAGGGGGACTAAAGGTATGCACCACCACCGCCCGGCTCTGGCTTCTTTTCTCACCTTGGTACCCTGGGCTTCTTTACTAACCCTGGTATCCCTGGGCTTCTTTTCTAACCCTGCTATCCCTGGCTTCTTTTCTAACCCTGGTCTCTTTCCCAGGTTCAAGACTTGCTTTGGAGACAAATCAGCAAGTTCTATGGCAGATGCAGAGCTGAGTTTAAATCTGGTCTTTGCAAAGAGAACCCTAGAATAGAGTGGATTCTTGAAACCACATGGAAGACTAGATGCATTTTACCTGGAGATGAGATGGTCTGAGGGGCAAGGACTATGACGCAAAGGACCAGGACTCAACAGGTGAATTTTGTACCTGCTTTGCCCGGTCATAGTTTAGATTCAGATGGAGTATACAGCAATACATAAAGGGAAGATATGGTGATATTGGAGTGACAGCGTAGCACAGAACATAAAGATGATGAAATAGAAGATCTGGGGCTTCCAGACCATCGATGCCTCGTGCTACCACGTCAGATGAGAACTGGCTGATACGGAAGAGTTGCCCATGATATGTACAAAGCAAGGAATACCAAACAGGACAAGTGTCTGAATATCTGATGATTCTAAAGACCCTTCAAGTCAGAACCATCGGATGCAAAGTGTGAGTGAGTAGGATGGTGCCCGTGGGCGATGGTTCTGTGGTCACATCGGAAAGTCTGGAATTAGTTGCTCAATGCAGAGTGTTAAACAGGTGGTTGTTGAACTGTATTTTTGTTTATGAAGAATGACTTATGTAGGAGGACACAGGGCACTGCTGGGAACAGGGAGAACACAGGAGTCCACTGAAGAGTTGGAAATCATAGTTTTGACCTGGAGGTGGGCAGATAAGGATATGTTTATTCATTTAGATAGACCTATGCATAATATGATTAGACTCAGAGATCAAATGGGAGCCTGTGGTAGAGCCAAAATGCATTCCTCATGTTTCCACATTTTCACTGAGAAGCAGTGTGGTGGAGTGCATGGTGCTCAGTATTTGTGACACATGCCTCCTCTTGAAGGCTGTACGACACAGGACCAGATCCTGAGACCTACATGAATGGACCTAGATGTGAATGGAACCTGCAGTCACTGTACTGCCGACTGCCCAGATGTTGTTGCTCATGGGTTGCTTGGAACAGAGTCAGCTCCCCAGTGCATCAGTGCAGGGAACATCCTTGCAGAGGGTGGTAGGAAGGCTCCAGTCTAGGAAGGAGTTTGGACTTAGAATTTGAGAGCCCCTTGTCCGTTGTGATGTGGCATGATTCTGTACATCCATTACAGCTATGTTTAGCCACTGATACCCTTGTGGGGAAGAGACAGAGTTAGATGTTTGCTTTCCTGAAGCCTGCCCTGTACAAACGGCGCTTCCACACAGGAGCTGACAGATGTCAGTACAGCACATGTCAGTAGTTCTGTGGGAATCGCAGACTGATCTGCCAGTCACGTGTGGTGGCCAGCTCTTTCCATGTGCTGAGCTTTATTAAATTATCCAAGATGCCTGACACACAAATGCCTTTGTGCTTTAATCAGTTTCTAGTTTATGTTTTGTTTTTAAGAGAAAGTGGCCTTTGGAGATAAGGGAGGTAAATTTGGTCAGAATTTACTGCCATTTAAAAGCTGTTGTGAAACAGGGGTAATCAGATAAGCTGGTGGCAGTTAATTAAATTGGTTGAGTGACTGCCATGTCACCCCAGTTCTCAGCACAGAACATCCTCAGCTTAGGTGGTTGCTAGCAGGAAGAGAAAAAGCCCAGTTATTTGGAAAGAGAATTTTCAGATTCTGGATTTATGTTAAACAGAGCCACATTTTGAAATTCTGTAGAAATCGCTTCACACCTGGTACCTGATGTTCTAGAATCAGGGCCAAGGAACCAACAGATTAGAAGGTGCCTGGGCCCTCTTGGGTCTGGCATCATCGATGAACTTCCAAGAAGTCTGATGTTAATGCAAACAGAGTCTTATCAACAAGAAGACAGACGAATTTGCACCTAATTTCACTTAGAAGAGATTGAAGAATATTTCAAACCACTTCTTCAGGATTTTACTGGCATGTCTTGGGAGCAGCACTGGCTTGCTGTTTTGTAGTTTCTGAAATAATCCCCCAAACTCCAACTTTTGCATATGATATAGAGCACAAAGCATGTGTGTCACCAGAGGAACCACAGTCCCAGCCAGGACATTGCCACCTTTTTAATTTTTGGCAAAGTAGACATTCAGAGTTCCTGATATTCTTGTACTGACCAGCTTGGCTTCTTGGAAATCACTGTCTCATCTTGATTCTTGAAATGAATGCTGAATGAACTTGCTAAGTACCCGTGTTCTGAGACTTTGCTTACCTCATTTGGGAAGAAAAGACAAAATCACTTGCTCCTTTACAACTCCTCAATGGCCGGGGAAAATTTCAGAGTCATAACATGATTTGATACGTCAACTAACACAAGCTTTGAAATTGTGTTTCCAGCCACAGTAATGAAAATGAGTCGTTCTGTGGTTTTTTTTTTTTTTAGCTGTTAGAGCTAACATAAAATAGACTTAAAAAAATTATGCTGTCTGAGGGCATTTCGATTAGATTGCTTCTCTTTCAACTAAAGGTTAGAATCACAGACTCTGGTCCCACCAAACTGAGGTCCCTGCTCAGTGTCCTGGTCAGAGACCATATCCTGTGTTCCTCTTGCTTCAGGGATAATTGCACAAGCAATTATTAGAAATATCATGGTGTGCCCTTTCAAAGGTGTCTATGCTACATGCATTTGAAGTTAGCAGAAGTTATGAACTTGGATGAGGTGTTTATGTCTGTCTTTAATGGAATGGATAGTCCTGTGTTTTGTTTCAGTAATTACTGTCAAGCTACAGAGTGATGAAGTAAGTGTATATAGTTTGCTCCAATTCTGGGTTTCACACAGCATACACGGTCAGGGTTGTGCACAGCATGCATGCTCAGGGTTGGAGCGCTGTGGAGGATGGTTTCTAGGCCAGTGTTACTAAGTCTTGCTCCTCCCGTTGTAAGTACAGAAAATCCATGTTTAGGACAGCATGGTGCACGGCTTCCTACTTCACACGGTGAGAAAACCCTGTGCACTTAGAAGAAGCCATGCCTTAGGCTTCTGATTTTTCCTCAGGCTAATACTGTGTGGGGCCATCTGCAAAGGTTAAACTTCACCTCTTAGTAAGTCAAGAGACAAATTATATGCCAACATTGCTAAGATCTACAGCACAATAGGTATTTTGAGAAGAGATGGAGAGACTGCATTTACATCATTACAGTGTTTTGTGTTGTATTTTATCATTGGTTTTTGTTGTTAAACTCTTCTGGTGCCTAATTTATAAATTAAGCTTTGTCACAGGTATGAGCAGAAACTGTAGACATGGACTTGGGGCTCCAGGCATGCACTGGGCTCTTGAAACACATCCCATCAAGGATAACAGTGATCTCTGAATTAGGATAGAGGATTCCTGACTGGATGCTGAGGATCCTGAGGTAACCTGTATTTCTCTTAAGAGCAACACCATTGGGAGGGTTTTCTCCCTTTCAAGGTTTCAATGGCAAACCAAAGGACAATTCCACCAGAGCTCATTTTGGGGAATCACTAAGGTTTTGGTATCCTTATGCACACGGGTGAGGGATTATTGGTGGGAACTTGGGTGACTCCAAAGTAGACGCATTGGCGACTCTTTACCCAGGGGTGATGGCTTCCTTGGAGCCGTGTAGATAAGCCTCCTTCCCCCAGTATTCCTGAGTCTATATACTCTAGGCCCTCCCTAAGACCCCAGAGCCCCATGCAGGCAGGGCAGGACTGCATACACACGGTTTAGGGGAGAGGCTGGACACCCCGGTGGGGTTCCGAGGACCCTCCATCCTCACTCCTTCTAGGAGGGGATGTCAGCAGTCAGGAAGGCCAGCTGTGAGAACCTTTTCCACAAAGACACAGCTGCTCTTAGGAGGATGGTGCTGTGCAACGGCACTCATCGTGAGACCGTTTGAAGAGTGTTGGGGACAGCTGGTGCTGCTTCAGAGGGTGTCATGAAGTCCAGTGACTGTCCTCTGAGCCTTCTGCACTGAACATGCCGCCTTTCAGGCCAGGGAATTTGTAAAGTTTGTTTTCATATACCCCTCCCTGCTAAGTTGAACTCACACACACACCACCTCCAGTGGCATTTTATTTATTTATTTATTTATTTATTTATTTATTTATTTAGAGACAGAGTTTCTCTATGGATATCCCTGGCTGTCCTAGAACTCTGTAGACAAGGCTGGCCTTCTAACTCAGGGATCCACCCGCCTCTGCCTCCCGAGTGCCACCCTGAATGCTCTGGATCTTGTCTGTGGCATTTTAAACCACTCAAGTGATCTTTGTGTTTGTGTCAGGCGTTCCCTGCAGAGCTCTGACATGAGAACACTAGTCACCACTCAATGCTTAGCAGGAGCACAGAGACCCAGAGCAAGGGTGTCCCGGCCTCTGCTCAGCCACAGCAGGGTGACTGTGCAGTCTGACTTCCTGTAGCCATGGGTGCAAAATGAAGGGACTGCTGTCAGGGTGGCTGAAGCTTCCAACGACCAAGTCACAGCTCACGGGCTAGTCATTTTGTCTGGATATTTCTATCAAGGTCAGGAATGCCAGTCCACAGCAAATACAGGAAATTATAAAGATAAAGAGCAGCTGACGGTAAAAACCATTCTGGGATGTTTTTAGCAAAACAATCAAGGATCTAGCACTTTCCGGGGCTGAGGGGACCAAAATGGAATATGACTGGCAGCCAACACCAGCTCTCCCATCTTGCACGTATGCTCTGAACCATGAGGGACGGTCTAAAAATAATCCGTGGAGCCACACGATTGGCGCTTTTGTTGTTTACTCTGGTCTTTACAAAGTGTCTTTATCAGAGCCGAGAATTTCCTATCATTTGTATTTATAGAGTCCTTGATTCTGAAGATGTCAAAATGTCTATTCCTGTTGCTGAGAACCAGGTCTTCTCTGCGGGTAAAGTGGCTGGAGGTGGGCTATAAACAGAACCTGGTAGGAAGTGAGAAGGCCGGGCCTCTGTTCATTCCTAAGATGGTTCTCCATACTAACTGAAGGAAGACAGTGGCCCTGGAGCAGCTAAGCAGCCCCGACAGCCTGAAGATCGCTTTTCTGTGTACGGCACAGGAAGCCTCTTACTTTGTTCTGTGGATTCACCTGCACCGCAATATGATATTGCAGAGGATTGTAACTTAAACAGTACTGAAAAAAAAATTCTCTCCAAATGCCTGGGTTTGATCTCCATGCAATAAAAAACAAACAGACAAGCAAACCTGCTCTGGATCGTCTGGGTTCCATGAGGGCTAATTTGAGACATGGATCTGCATGGAAAGTCTTTCCCTGTCTCCTGGAAGCTAATGCTAGTCAGGAATAGGGTAAGGAGAGCTGGCTCCTGCTGCCGCTGCCCCGGCTCTGCTGGTTGCTACCTCCACCTGGCAATGACAAACTGCTCCACTCCCAGTTGTGTGCCACATTCCTTTGCTGTCCTTGACATCACAGTCATGGGTGACAGGTCAATGGCCTTTCTGAAGTGTGAGGTTATCTGAAGATTCAGGAAACAGTTTGGTGAGCCTCCACTTCCCCAGTGGGGAGCTCTGGGCCTTCGGTTTGAGGGTGTCTGGCCTGCAAGGGAACACTTGGGGTGTTCTTGCTTCTCCTGGCTTTAGCTGGGGAACCGAGCCTACGTCATGGAGCTCACTTTCCCACTGCGCCTTCCGGGACCCTGCCCTGTTGAAAATGGGCTCCACATCCAGTCTCATAGAGACCAGGATCCTTCAAACTTTTGTTAGCCTGCCCTCAACACGGAAACAAGTCCATCTCCAGTTTTTGTAAAATTTTCTCTTCCACCTGATTCCACTGGCAATTCTGAGAGTGTGATGGAGAGGGCTTCTTAATAATGCTGAGCAAACAGAAGTGGACCAGCACTCACCCCCAAGTTTTGATTGTTACTTCTTTGACTACACCGATGCCTTCCATACTGCTTCATTCTTTTACCCTGACCCCTCCAGCAAAACATCTCAAATTGCTGCAGTCACCAATTATGGGTCTGTTATTAAGCGAACTCTCAACGGGTTCTCATTCCCAAGTTCCTGAGGGCACCTCACGATGGCTATGGTCTCACTTCCTCCCTCAGTCCTTTGCCTCTTATCCACTGGGGCTATTTATCTTAATAAAACAATCCGAAATTGTGATTTTACTTAAAACAAAGCAGAAATAGAATGTGGAGAGCAGCGTAAATGTTCACCACAAAGGGCTGGCCGGTGATTGGGTCATATGCAAGAGGTGACGATTTTGAAGAATTCAGCAACTTGGGAACTGAGTCTGCTATAATGATTAATGGAAATTAAAACAGAGGCTATTAAATTGTACCACTTACTCTGTAATTTCATAAAAATAATAACAAATCATGTCAGGGTGGGGTAAGTGCCAACATGGAAACAATACTTTTGTTTCAATTATGGGATTAGGG
Source organism: Peromyscus californicus insignis (assembly GCF_007827085.1). Lineage (NCBI taxonomy): Eukaryota > Metazoa > Chordata > Mammalia > Rodentia > Cricetidae > Peromyscus > Peromyscus californicus. The sequence goes on along the minus strand of NW_026294584.1, from coordinate 132,366,288 downwards.
TGATTTTTCCCCTCCACTATTCTCTGATTTCTCTGGAATGTGGTTAATAGAATGGAAACAATGCTCTTCCCCTCCCCTTCTTCAGGAATTAAATGAGGTAATGATTGTAAGGTGGCTTCCCCTTTGTTCCTACCTTTTCTGTTACCTCATTGTGTCCGCATGACCTTGTCCTGAGGAGTGATGGAGTGGGCCTGGGCTGGTCCCCTCCCACTCCGCAGCAAGGCATGCTTGTTTTTCTTTTTTTCTTGTCCTCTGACCATGCCAACCCCAGCCTCAGATGAGGTGCTACAGGAGACCATCCTCAGGGACTCATCTTGGGTATCATATGCACCTGCAGCATGAAGTTCTCCATATTGTTTTCACGGAACTTCAACCCTGTCAGAAACAGCTTTGCTGTGTGACAGTTTATTGGGGAAGGAAATGTCCCAGGAATTTTTAGCAGTTCGGCGTGTTACAGGAGTTCACATCTCCTCTCTGACACCCACTCAGATTTCTAGCCACAGTGGTGGTCCAGCTCTCAGCATGGCCCACTGGGATTCCCACTCCGGGTTCTGCGGCCATTCTGGTTTTAGCCTCTCTGTGATGGATGATTTCCAAGTCTTCAATTTTATGTTCCTAAATCATTTGTGGAGAAGAAAGAATGGTCTTTGTTTTGTTTTGTAAAGATGAATCAATCATTCTTGACCCAGTGAAGGCATCTTTGAAGGTCACCTCGCCTGGTGGAGGCTTAGAGAACACCAGATCCCCTACAATCCTGTGCTCACAATTGGAAAGGCTAAAATTCTGCTTTGGGGATCCTGAACACATTTCCTATTTTCTTCCAGGAGTTGTCTAGACCTCAAAAACTGACCCATTACAACCATGCCCCATATTCTAGCCTCAGTTCACTGATGTAAAGAGCCTTGGGAATATATCTCAGATCCTGACATTAGCATTGACTTAGCATGACTTGTACACTGTAGCAGAGCAATGGAAACCTTCCAGTGGTCCCCAACAGGGACTTGGCTTAATAAATTAGAGTTCATCCCGGGAAAGAAGATCCTAATTTTTAGAGAGCCAGGTGCAGAACAGTGTGTGCCATTTGCACTGAACTGTACCTACGTGTGTACTAACTCAGATGTGCACAGGGGATTTTGCACATAGTGGAGACTGGTAAGTGGGGGAGCTAGAAGGCGGAGGAAAAAACACCAACTTTCCCCCGCATTTCTTTAGTGCTTTCTGAGTTGTTTGTACACACATCCAGGCACATCTATTTGCTGCGGGAAAAATGTCTACTTGCTGGGAATGCTAAGAGACCTTTCCACTTGGTTGGATTTCCTCTTGGGACAGCAGTTTTCTCATTTTCATCCATCTGCATTAGAAGGGGAAATAATTTCCATGCCTAGATCTCTGGCAAGTCCCCTCCCCTTCCCTCTTAAATTGCTTCAGGCTGCTGTGAAGGCATTTCAGGTTTTCTTTCTTTACTCTTCAGCTGCATATTCTCTGGGGATTCAGTTGGAAATTTTTCTGGCCAAGAACTTGCTCTGGCCTTCCCTGCCCCACCTGCGAAAGGTGGCAAAAACTTTAAAACACCATTAGCAGAAAACTGATTTTTTCCCCCCCACAGGAATTTGAGATGTAACATTTCCCTAAACTATGGCTCTTGTGAAGGTGCATTGAATATGCTGGGTGTTGAGAAACAGGGAAACTGTTTGCAGCAGCTTGGTTAAGGGGACCTGAAGTTGTTTACATGTGACAGGTGTTAATGAGTGCCTGATGTAAATGATGAGTGAGCCAGTCCTTCACACTCAGGTGCAAGCACACCCCCTTTCTTTCTTTGTCTACCTCCTATCACACCTGGCAGAGCATCTGCTCCCAGAATTACCCAGAATGCATGCTGAGATTGCCCCCTCACCCCACCCTCATCCATTCGATGAGATCACTGGCATCATGGATCTCAAGGCCTCTGGACATGTAAAAGGTACCTCAGTCACTGCTGCATCCCTTGAGTGTGTGACCCCAAGGCCATCCCTAGGACACTGGACTTGAGGGCTACAGAAATGTTGTTCATTCCACATCATCAGCCAGATGGAATGCATCCTTCCAGTTTTCTTTGTGGCCATGAACTATATGCACAAGTGTACAGGATGTTTTCTTTCCTTAAACAGAAAAGGAGACAAAGTTTACTTGTGCATTTGCTCTGCTGTTTAACTCTGACCTTCTCCAGGTCAACAACCTAGCTCATTCTTCGGAGATTGTCTCATAGTATTTCACAGGCTTTACTGTAATTTATGTTTTAACCTCTTCCTTTCCTTCCTCCTCCTTTTCTCTCTTCTTTCTTTTGTCTTTCCTTCATCTTTTTTTTTTCTAGTTTTCGCTGCTTTCTTTCCCTTTTCCCCATATTTCCCCCAGGTCTTACAAATATTCTTCTACTAAAATCCCGTTATCTTTCAGGCACACCACTGGCCCCATTGGAGACTGCGGCTGGATGGAAGCATCTCTCGAGACACTTACTGCCAGAAACTGTTATAAGCCACACAGATCCTCAGTGGCTAGCGGGGAAGTGATGTGTCCTAGAGTTCACAGCTGCACAGCTTTGCGCAGCACATCCTTCCACATTAATATCAGTATTTATACAAGATCAGATTCCCAGTCAGTATGTATATACACACACGCATTAAATTTTAATAGCTTCTGTCAAATTATATTCCAGAAAAAGCTCTACTACAACAGTGCATGCAACTCACTGCCCACACCCTCAATAGCATGGCGTTCTAATATGAAGATAAATGCTGCAAAAATAGCTTTATTGTTTTTACTGTAAAATGAAATAAGCTCATTGCCAAAAATCCCCAGAGTTCCAGTAGCCTAAGACACTCATTGTTAACACTCAGGTCATAATCCACTGTTTCTTAAGTCCCTCAACATAGATGTCAATACGTGCAGCGTAACTGGAACACCCACTCCATGCTGGGTCTCTGGCCTCTTTCTGGGTAACAAGCAGAGATATCATTTTTTTGGGGAACATGCACTACCCCTCATCCTCTCTCAGGAAGTGCCTATGCCACCTCCTAGCCTCTCTCCTTTGCAGGTGTATACCCCTTTGCCTCCTTTCATTTCCATGTGTGGTGAGGCAGCTGCTCTCTATCCAGGCATTGCTCATGTCCGTGTCCCATCCCCTTCTCAGGACGGAGGCTCAGCAGGCTGTGCCAGTGGCCTGTGCCAGTGGTGGGCTTTCAAGTCTCTCTTCTGCCCCTGCTCTCCTGCCTTTCGCCTGCTTTTCCACAGGGCTTCATTATCATTTTCCTCCGACCTAGCTTGAGTTTCCCTTGCTCTCCCTTTTCCCAGTTCCCTTTTCAGCGTCGGGTGAGTCTGCAATATTCTTTGTGTCTAATCTGTTCATTTATTTTAAGCTGGCAAAATTCTGTATACTTACTATGTACACTGGATGTTTTGAAATACTTTTTCCCTCTTTCTTGAAGAGAGAGCTGAGGTTGTTGACTTGAGGCTTTTCCCCCCTTATTTTCTTTTCTGATACAGGATTTTATTGTGATAAAGTGTTCACAAATTCTGCTTTAGCCAGACACCAGAAATTTCAACGTGTTGTCTTTTCTTTTCTCTCTCCCCTCTTTCTTCTCTCCCCTCTTCCAAGCTCTCTCCAACCCTTCTCCCACCCCACTCCTCCTCTTCTGGTTCTGGGAAACAAACCCAGGGCTGTGCACATGCTAGGCAAGAACTCTTCAATGAGGTAACCCCAAGCCCTGTGTTTTCGCTTTCAATCACTTCAGAATCTTCCAGATGCTATTTTTGACTCCTTCCTTGCCCCAGGAGTCATTGATAAGTGTGTTACTTATCTTAAACAATGGGAACTTTTGGAGAGAACTTTCTTGTATTTCAAGTAGTGCCAGGTGGTCAGAGAACTTTGATGTGTGTGTATTTGGATCTGGGGACCCTTACTTTAAAAGTTTATACATTCTGTGCCTTTCAGTTAGGTTAAAATTGATCAGTAGATTATTTCAAATCTATCTATCTATCTATCTATCTATCTATCTATCTGTCTGTCTGTCTGTCTGTCTGTCTGTCTGTCTGTCTATCTATCTATCTATCTATCTATCTATCTATCTATCTATCTATCTATCTATATATTTTTTTTTTTTTCGAGACAGGGTTTCTCTGTGTAGCTTTGCGCCTTTCCTGGAACTCGCTTTGGAGACCAGGCTGGTCTCGAACTCACAGAGATCCGCCTGCCTCTGCCTCCCAAGTGCTGGGATTAAAGGCGTGCGCCACCACTGCCCGGCCAAATCTATATTTTTTACTGCTTCCTCCATCTATTCTGGTAGTCACTAGATATGAATTTGGATACACAAAAGTCTAATTGCCAATTTGTCTGTTCCTTCTGAAGGCTGTCAGTGTTTCCTCGGATGTTGTGAGCTGCTGCCTGAGCTGTGGACCATGTCATCCTAGCATTGTGAGGAGATGCTCTTTACCATTGCCAGACCTCATCGCTATCTCTTTACTTTTTTGTGTGTAAGCAGGTATGCGTATATATGTAGGTATGTGTACATATATGTATGCATGTGCATGGTGGCCAGGGGTCAACCTCTGGTGTCATTCCTTAGGATCCACCTACTTTGTTTTACAAGGCGGAGTCTTTTAATGGCCTGGGCCCTGCTGGTAGATTAGGCTAGCTGGGTGGTGAGACCCAGGTAGCCACCTGTCTTTGCCTTCCTAGCACTGGGATGACAAGTGCATGTCACCAAACCTGACTTTAAAAATGTGGATTCTAGTGATCAAACTCAGGTCCTCATGCTGTAGGCCAGCAGTTCAGAGACTGAGATGTCCACAAAGTCCAAATTTTTCTTGCCTTTCACTCTTAATCTTTTCTTGGTTGTAGTAAATCCTACAGAGTCCATCACTGTTCAGCTTCCCGCATGCTATGGTCATTGACTCCCTTCTCTTCTCCAGTTCCCCTGTGCATTCTATTACCCCCACCCCCGTTCTTCTTCCTCCATTGGGTAAAGCTTTACTTAATACTGGACAGCGTGACTTTAAAGGCACTGATACTGTCTTTGAATCTGATGATAAGATGATGTGGGTAAATTTTTCTTGACTTTTTGCACGGTGTTCGTCACCTCCTTAGGGCAGGGGCTGCAAGACTGCATTAGACTCTGGGTTTGGCTTAGAGTCCAAGAGCCCAGGGAGTGAAACTGACACTGGAATTCGGCTTCCTGTAGAGTCCTATGAAGTCCACGAGAAGATACTTGTAAACACTGCTCCACTAGGTACCTTCCTGAACCATATTAAAAGACACACAAAATTACCATTGGCCTGTAGATCTTAGGCTGAAGGTTTCAGAACTGACCAAGGTGATATTTGTAGGGCAATACTTTTTTTTTTTGGTCAAGGCATTGCACTTTGTCTGAGTTATCACAACCGTTTTATACTAGGGCACTTAGGCTCTCTTGAATGACCTTAGAATAATGACAGTTATTATAAATTAGAAGTCTGCAGTCACAACAAATTCCCAGAAGGGTGACTTTAAGGCCCCAGACAGACATCTATGCTTCAAGGAGCAGACTGGGGAGGAAGGTCCCCAGGCAATGCTGCCATTGATGAAACATATCTGTGCAGACGTCTAGTACAAAGTTTTCCTTTCCCAAACATTTCCTGCCCTGCTGTGGGGGAGTAGCTCCCATGAGATGCATTAAATAGACGCTGTGCTGGGAGGCCCAGGACTCTCAGTGGCCCTTAGAGGCAGAAAGTGATTTGAGGAGGTTACTGGGTCCCCAATCACTCTTGTTCCCTCGGCACTGTGACATTTTATGAGGAGTTCACACTCATGCATGTCAGAGCTAAATGGTGACAGGCTGATGTGGTGTCATTTGCTAATGTCTGAGCTTCTTTATTGCTATAGATATACGCATGTGAGAGACAGTTCAGGCTCCCAGCTGCTTGCTCTGCCTGGCATTTTGCTCACTGGACGGTGGACAGAAAGTGCATTTCTTTCATTAGCTGCCTTCAGAGCAGTCTTGGCCACCACCCTATGTTTCTGATTGCTCCTCAGAAATTGACTGAACGTCTGTTTCTAATTTTTTCTTGCCCCTGCTTGATTGAGGCCTTGATCTTGTGTTTTTGAAGACAAAGTGGATCAAGAGAGAACGACTCATAAATGACTTACGTATTAACATGTAGTAGATACTAGATTTGCATTGCTGAAATTAGATTCAATTTGACTATGGGAGCCTCAGTTAGAATTAAAACAAAATGAAAAACCCCTCTGGATTGTTTAGAATATAGAAAGTGGGTTGCTGTTGAGCTCACTGTTCTACCAAGGTGTCAGCATGATCAGCCGCCTTGCCTCTGGCCATGGCGGACTGATTTTAGGGAGAGAAAGCTAACCCATGCCCCTTCTCAGGACTGTTGGCATTGGTGGGAATGTAAGCATGGGATCCCAGGACAGAAGCCTAGACTCAAATTACTCGTTTCTATTTTGGAGGCTTTGAACTCTCTCAAGGTCTCACATTCCTACTCTTTTCCTATCTGGGTGTCTGGGCTTCAGAATCTAGTGATTGCCAACCCTGGTTCCTGCTGTGGGCCATTTGTTCCCATAGCCATGTGCAACACAGCTCCACCAATCTCCACCCACTGAATCCAGACCCAGTGTTTCAGGGTGGTCAGGAGGCGCTGGAAAGGGTCACAAACACAATTTATGAAATACAAATGCAGACAGAAGTATGTGGGGCATTTGGCATTTTGAAGTTCAACAAATTGGACATAGATCTCTTTGGTCCAAGGAGTTAAAAAAGTACGTGAAGACTTTAGAATTACAGTTCTGCACTGAGTTGTATGCACTCGTCTCATCCACTTAACAGTGGCTAATCATGTTAAGGTCCCTATGTTAAAGACTTGGCCCCATGTTCCTGCTGCCATTAGTGATGGTTGAGCCTTTGGAAGCTGGGACTTCCAAAGTGGGATGTCCTACGTTACTAGGGGTATGGCTTTGAAGGGATTGCGGGATTGTGGATCACATGCTCTTTCCTGATCTTTCCCCTTCCCCATGAGGTGAGCAGCTTGTCCCACCACACGCTGTCCCACCACACGCTCTGTCCATGATGTTCTGCTTCATCGCAGGCCAGAAAGCAATGGCGTCAACTGATCAAGGACTAAAACTTCCAAAACTGTGAGCCCAAACAGACCTTTCATTTTCAAACCTACTCATCTCAGGTATGTGTACACACACACACACACACACACACACACACACACACACACACACTCTCCAATAATGAAAAATCTTGTCAACACAAATTAATCAATACAATTGATTAATCTTAGTGTTATGGGAAGTAAACAAAATAAGGATTGTTAGTCATTCTCAAGCAGTTTAAACTAAATGGATTCACTTGTTAATTGATGGATGGATTCTTTAATTATTCAGTGACAATTTATTCTTTCAATGAAAGTTTTGTTGTGGTTTATTGAGGCAGGGTTTCTCTATATAACAACTCTGGCTGTCCTGGAACTCCCTTTATAGCCCAGGCTGGCCTTGAATTCACAGAGATCTGCCTATCTCTGCCTCTTGAGTGCTGGGATTAAAGTGCCACCACCTCATGGCACTCAATAAAACTTTATTGAGGACAAAATTTCTCCGTAGGTTATGCTTTAGAGGAGACAAAGGTAGGAGTAAAATGTAGTGCTGGTGCTGAGGAAACTCAGGGGTGGAAGTCAATCCTGCAGAACATGTCAAATGTATTGATGACTTGAGGAAAGATTTTGGGGCGTGAACTGGAAGGAAATTAATTGAATGTAGTTATACTGGAGAGTGAAGAGACTAGGGGAGTCTTGCTGTTGTGTAGTGGGAATTCTAGGCTATGGTAGTGGTACTGGGCGAAAACAGAAGCTAATGTCTTCCAAGAGACTGACTAAGGAGAAATTGGAGGAGTAGATGGTGGGAGGTTTGTGGGTGAGAAAAGATAGAAATGTAGCTTGTATTCTTGACTTGGTGATCTTAGATGGTGACAGAGATGGAGAAGGGGCTTTGTGTGGGAGGTTCAGTTCTGTCTTCTCGCTCTGGATGACTAGATCCAAGGAGAAATGCTGAGTGTATCTGAACAGAGAGAGCTGGGTTGAGCATGTCGTTGGAGAATCACTTTTCTTTGTGTAGGTTCCAGCTTGACTGAATGATTGGTGAATCATTTTCATAAGAGATGGTAATGAAATCTATGCAATTGGACAGGAACTCCAGAAAAAGTGATTGGGAGAGAAGAAACTATCCTAAGAATCACCAAAGTGTAAACAAAACCCCAAGAAGAATGTGAGAGAAAGCTGAGAGGGGATGAAGAGGTAGACAGAAATCTAGCAGGATGTAGGGTGAGGGAGGGAGAGAAGCTGTGGATAAAAGGGGCCGTTCCTGTTGAACATTGCTTAAGTGGGAAGGAAGGTGTGCACCGTGTTCTTACTAGATGATTTCTATCTTTTCTAAGCAGCAGAGAGTTGTCTGATGCAGATGAACTTCAGAGGTTTGAGGAGGGAAATTCTGGGCATCTTGCCAGCATGATGGTGGAGGCAGGATGAGATAATCTATGTAATATGCTTTGAATGCTGCCTGGCAAGATCAAACCCCCAATACATGTTGCCAGCTATTATAATGGTACTAAATTGTTTGACTCTATGGAATTGTTTTTCTTGAACAGTGATTAACATCTGGGATATAAGCACAGGACAGTTGGCAGATGTATTTATTAATTCGGAGGGGATTTTGTCAAATAGGGAGATGGAGGAACAAGGAGACCACGGAGATTGGCAAGCGTGGCAGAAACACTGTTCTGTGCAATCTTAAGTGGATTAGAAACACAAACAAAGGACACACGAGGAGTTGCTAGATAACGAGAAAGTGGATGGTTCTTGAGCCAGGGAGTTTGATGGTGTTAAAACATTGGTGCAGTGGGAGTAACTGACTGAAAGGAACTGAGAAGAGATGGTGAAGAGGGAGTGGATGTCTAGAGCTTGGATTTAGGAGCACAGCAGTAACCAATGATGACAGCATTCTGGAGAGGCCATGGACACAAGCGGCAAGGAGGTGGCGGTCCCCAGAAATAAGCTGATCAAAGGACTGAGAACTCACCCAGGATGGTGACAGGGCTTGGGGAAGAGGGGGTATCTGGTGGGGGGCACTTCAGGCACTGAATGGGCATCAGGGATGGGTGATGTGTCTTAACATGGTCAGAATTCTCCAGAAAAACAGAACCACCATAAGGAAACACACAGACAGACAGACAGACACAGACAGAAAGACAGACAGACACAACAGACACACAGACAGAAAGACAGACACAACAGATACACATACTTGTGCTCACCCCCATGGAGTCTTGTCATGAGAACAGGATTCTGTGGCCATGGAGGCTGAGAGTCCCACAGCTTACTGTTTTGCAAAACTGGAGAACAGTGGAAGAATTCAGTCTGAGTCCAGAGGCCTGTGAGCCGGGAGTGCTCAGCAATCTTGGGCAATTGTTGAGATGGTGAATTATTATAAAGCAAGGCCACACTATACACTTGAACCCTTTTGCATGTGGCCAGCTCCCTTTCTGTTTCTTTGCCGTGTTATGAGCAGAGAGAAGCCTCTTGCTAGGGGTCAGGGCCCATGCTATTTGGATTCTCTAGCCACCAGAACTGTGGATTAAGTAGACTTCTCTTTTTCATAAAGATATCTTATTGTAATGATAGAAAATGGACTAAGACACACTACCTATTCCAGAAGCCACTGCATGTGGCTTCCAGGACAAAGACCAGAGATGTAGGGTGGCCTGGTCACAGTAAGACAAGGACATAACAAGAGAATTATGCCAATAGTTATTAAGAGTAGGACCAAGTTGGGAGGGAGTGGTAACACCATGGGTGAAGAATTGGTTCACACTTTTAATCCCAGCACTTGGGAGGCAGAGCCAGGCCAATATCTGTGAGTTGGAGGCCAGCCTGGGTTACAGAGAGATATCCAGGACAGGTACCAAAATTACATGGAGAAACCCTGTCTGGAAAAACCCAAAAAACCTGGTTCACTAAAAAAACAGTCATCTCCAACACACAATAGAAGAGATTCTCGTCTACTCTCTCACCCTGAAATCAGGCCACACCCCTGCAGCCAGGCCACACCCCTGCAATCAGGCCACACCTCTGCAGTCTCTCTTCTCGACAGAGTTGATAGCAAAGATGCTGTGGCCTTGCAGCCAATACAGAGCTCAGTTCTTTCCCTCCTCCCTGAGGCCGCAGGCAGAGCCTGATCCCATCTCTACAGCCAAGACCCGAGACAACCTTGAATTATAGCTAGTCTTTATCAGAGCCTCCTCGTACACAGGCAGCTAAGTCACATGGTATGGAACTTACTCCCTCAAAAGAGAGATGCCCCCTTTCTTCTTTGAAACTGAAGGGTCTATCTTTCCCTCAAGATTGGTCTGTCTATGGCTCAATGTTGTAAGTCTCCTGATCCTTGGGAACTGAAGTGAATTAAAGCTTTCTCCCATAAGGACCCTGCCACGGATATTCATGACTGCCAACTCTCCTAGTAAGGCTCCAGTCGGGGTTATTTTGTCTCAGCTTTCTTCCTACAAACTTATAACACATTTCATCTTTAACAGTGTCTGTTTTGTGCTGAACGTCTTACCTATGCCATCTTTCTTGATATTCCTGGTCACTCTGACAACCTTATCGATAGGATTTACTGCCACAAAGCTGGGTCCTGGAAACCTGATGGGGGGATGAAGAAAGAAATGACAGACACAGACACACGTACAGAGAAGCTGGGAATCTGGTGGGCTGTGCGTTCTGATGGGGCTGCACCAGCAGCCGGGAAGAAGAGCACATTTATCACACAGCCCTGGGTGAGGAGGCAGCTTACTGTAAGAGCTGACCCAGGAAGAGGTGGCTTCGCTACTCTAGGGAGGAGGTCTCTGTAGGTGAGCAGTCTCCTGCTGCAGTCTTCCTAGAAAAGGGAGCTGCAACTAATAGTTTCTTCACACACTGCTGTTAGCTCAAGGCCAATCATTCCTAACATCTGACCTTGGGCCCGGGGAAGGCTTTGCCAGTCCCACGAGTCTGAAGCATTGGGATCCTTGACATGGCTGTGTTCATGTCACATTCATGCAGGACTTCATCTGCCCCCCACCCCAGCTTCTTGTATTTCTATGATGAAAAAGCAAGGCTCAGCGATGTTAAGTAATTTGCCCAGATACCATAGAATTATTAAATCTTAGAGCCAAGATGCAAAACTAAGTTCCTCAGGCTCAAAGGCACCAATGATCCTGACATTTACTAAGTATCCATGACATTAAGAAGTATTCATGATCACCGCCTATGCAATGTGTGAAGACAGAGCTTCAAGCTTCGAAAACAGGCAGGGAGGAAGAGAAGTGGACATAGGTGTGGCTGTAGCAGGCTGGATCCGAGCCAGTGTCAGTTTCCTGCAGGGTAGGGGGAAGATCTGTTCTGGTGGTTGGGCAATAGCAGAAATTTCTAGTGAATGCAGGTGGAATAGGAGGGCAAGGCTGTACTTGCTTCCTCTAAGCTGTAGAGCACCTTGATGGGGGGATAGGACAGGATCGCTCCTCTTGAGAAAGGTCTATTGAGACAGAAGAGGAGGCAGTGCCTCTGCAGAAGGGCCACTGTGTGACTGGGTGCCAATCAGAACATGGAGAAACTCCACAGAGCTCATCAACATGGTGACAGCCTTGAGACCATGAGTCCTGGATGCTAACAGGCAAAGAAGATTTTACTCTTGCAGCTTGCGGAGATGAGCCTGAGCCTGGGTAGAATACTTGGGCTGCCCTATGCCTACAGCTTAGGGCTGCAGAGAAAGTCAGTGATACCAAGTCAGAGGCGACAAACTGATCAGGAGTTACATATTTCAGTTTGCCTGTTCAAATGTCAGAGGTGAGGGCTAAGGATCTGTAAGATCGGAATTAGGTCAGTGGTATGGTTTGTGGATGTGCATGAAGATGGAGTGACGAGCAGACATTTGAAGTCAGGCCGGTGATAGATCCCAAGCAATGTGGAGTTAGAGAGAGAACAGTTCTCATCAGGCACACTCTGCCATGCCGTGGCACGAATCTGTTATGATCCACAGACAACTCTGGACCCTGCACAGTTTGATTGGTATAGACATAGACCTAAAATGCCTGCATGGGGCATGTGTTTTCCAGTTCCCATGCATCTCATAGCCAGACAGACAGCTTATATGTATGACCTGCCTGGGATGTGGGAATTCCCACCTTTCTATTAGTCTTCATGTACATCTTGAGGTACCCACCAGTATTCACCCTTGTATCCATGCGCTGGACCTTCTACCGAAGGGCACCCTTCCCCTCACTCTGCTGCAGCCTCTCCGAGGCCAGGAGGCCCTGCATGATATGGGAAGGGAGCCTCAGAAGGAAGAAGGAGCAAGATGAAGACGGACTCGGGCAGCAAAGACTAAGCCAGCTGGAAGTCCAGCTGTGGTGCAGCAGGTCAGCATATTAGTCAAGGTGCTCTAAAGAGATAGAGCTGATAGGGTGAATATACATTAAGGGGGATTTATTAGATTGGCTTACATGCTGTGGTTCTGGTAGTCCAACAAGGGCTGTCTCATACTGGAGAGGCTGAGGATCTGTAGTCGCTCAGTCCACAAGGCTGGATGTTTCGCAAGTTCTGATTTGATGCTAAAGGCCTGGAGGATTCCTGGAGAGCTGCTGGTCTTCAGTCTACTTTGGAAGCCTGAAGAAGTTGGTTCTAGTATCAGGGCAGAACCTGCCAGTGAGAGTAAGGACAGCAGGCAAACAGTGAAAGTTTCCTTCTTACGTGTCCTTTTATGTGGGCTGCCACCAGAAGGTGCTGCCCAAGTTCAGGGTGGGCCTTCCTGCTTCCAATAATCTGATCAAGAAAGTCCCTCACAGGATGCCCAGCAGCTTGCGTTTCAGTTGACTCTAGATCAAGTCACGTTGATAACGGAGATTAGCCAGCACAGCCAGGCAGCTCTTCACAGGCTTCCCAGCTTCATGTTGCTAACTGTACAGTTTGGCAGGACTTATTGACTAAGGCTGGCAGAGAAAGGGAGCTATAGCTACTTCAGCATTCAATTATTCATTTTATCAACACGTAACTGTGTGTACTTACAGGGTACCCTGTGAAAATGTCACATCTGGTGCCTCAAAAGAGCCAATGAAAGAGATTATAGCATTTCTTTCTCTTTCTTTCTTTGTTTTTTAAGTTACATAGCCTAGGCTGGCCCGGAACTCATAGCAATTCTCCTGCCTCAGTCTCCCAAGAGTTGGGATTATGGGAATGTGCTACCATGGCCAGCAGCATTTCTGTCTTAAACATTTACCATTTATTTGTGCTGGGAAACTTTGAACCCCTCCATTGGTTCTTTATGCATTCCTTAGTAAAGTGTGAGCTACAGTCACTGCTATTCTGTAGACCATTAGAGAAAACTAGGACTCATCCCTCTGAGGAGCTGTGTCCTGGTCTCTGTTCAGCTCTGATCAGCTTCCCCCCGATCCAGCCTTGACCAAGCATTTTGCTGTGTTTATGAAACTCACACTTTAGCTTTCATGTGTGTCCCAGTTTGTTATCCATTGTTGAGCCAAGCAACATGACCAAAAATAACTTGTGGAGGAAATGGCTTATTTCATCTTCCAGCTGATAGTCTACCATGAAGGGAACTCAAGGCAGGAACTGAAGCAGAGGCCATGGAGGGATGCTGCTTACTACCTTGCTGTCCTTAGCTTAAGTTTAATTTTTTTAAAAAATAGAACTAAAGACCACCTGCTCAAGGATGGTACCACCCATGGGCTGGGCCCTCCCACATCAATCATTCATCAAGAAAATGCCCCAGAGATTTGTCTACAGGCCATCTGATGGAGGCATTCCCTTAATCATGGTTTCCTCTTCCTAGAAGACTCTAGCTCATGTTAGGTTGAGAAAAAACAGATCTGTATAATGTATGAGGACATTATGTATTTGTCTTTCTGTCCCCGACTTCTTTGACTCGACATAACATCCTCCTGTTCCATCCATATTGCCCCAATGACAAGGTTTCATTTTCCTTTTTGTTGATGATAGCCCTTTGTACATTTTCTTTATTCATCCATCTGTCAGGAGACACCTCTATTGATCCTATAACTTGTCTGCGTGAAGAGTGCTGCATCCATAAGGGACCATGCACCGTTATTCAAGGGGCTGGTAGGGTGATGCCATGAGAGTTCTGGACCGGGTCTTGAGAAGAGGGAGGCTTCAGGTTCAGGGGAACAGGAAGAGGTGAGCAGGGCTAAGAACACTGGATCCAAGAAGGGTGCTGTTCTTCATGGGAGCAATTTGTCCCTCCTGTTAGTATACAAGGCCATATGGGATTGAGGCTGGGGGTGCCAAATGTGTCCCAGACTCACTTGTGTTTCTAAGGCCTGGGGTAAAGAGAAGACCACTCATTACCTATTCCATGGATCAGGTTAATGCATGGTACATGCTAGAATGGGAATATTTCAAATATTTTAGATCAAATAAATTGTTACTGATGATTTTAGTGGTTTCTGTGTGCTCTTTTAATGTGGCTGTGAGAAAATTTGAAATCACACATGTGGTGTATATCACACTTCTTCTGGACAATGCTAGTCTACATTATTCTTAAATTTCTAGACCCAAGATATGAGAACACGAAATCAATTTCAATCTCAATCTCTCTCTCCCTCTCCATCCTCTCCCCAACATTCCATGTACTTCAACAGTTGGACACTAATCCTGCTGAATTTTTCTCTCGAAATTCTGGTACAGAACAACAGACGTCCCCCTCCCCCACAAGCCATTTTGTGCTAATGACCAGCATCCATTTTCTTCTGTATTCTCATCCCCCATTCTTGCCCTCTCCTCAAACCCACAGCATGTTGTTTTCCCACTTTTCCTTGGGTGTGTGAGGTGTGCTGGGAGAAAGAAACACTGTATTGTGTAGCTGTATTGTGATAATAATAAGGAATTGCTTTTCCCAGACATTGGGAGCTGATACGATAGAGCTGTTCTGTGTCTCCGCTGTGATGTGGGACTTGGCAGGCTGGCTGGTCCTTGATAGAATAAGACATAACTCAGTGGTCATTCCACTGCACAAACAAGGTCAGCAGCATTGTTCGAACTATCATCACAGGTCAGGAACAACTTTCTTAAGAGACTCTATTGCCACTTGATTTAGTATTTCCTGGCACCTTGCCTATCACAAAATGAAGCCACAATTGCTTCCTATACAAAATGTTATCTGTACAACATCTTGCCAGAAACCTATAGAAGGCTGAGCAGCTTGTGGGCTTTGATAATTTATGACTGGACTTTGTATTGAGAATAAAGTTGACAATGGGCCCTATTGTTAAACTGGACTATATATTCAACAGAACAGTTTCCAAATGCAAATAGAGTTTATATAGTATTTTGTATACCATTCATTCCAAAGACAGGAGAAAAATGGACTCTTTAGTTGGAGGAAGAAAATTCAGCAAAATATTTTTACTGTGACATATGAGAAATAATGCCTAATGACTTTCCTGCTGACATGTTCATTATACAGGGAGAGAAGTGTGGGCAGAGGGGGGTAGGGAAGGGTGACCAGAACATGACCAAGACACCAGGCCTTCCTTTTAATTAGCCTTGTGGTGTGGTGTATAGGTAAAGGTTGCCCTTGGGAAGTATGGGGGTCAACCTTTGAGAATCCTCTGGTTTGGCTTGGCACATGTGCCAGGATGGAGGAACTTAGTAGATGGACCTTCCGGCCTTCACAGGCTCACAGGGGTGCTGTCTGCCTGCTGACACTTGTCATAGCTATGAGGCCAGGTCAGAAACAGCAGTGATCCTAAGCCAGGGCTCAACAAAGAGCAAAGACACTTTCAGAGCTGTGAAAAGAAGCCAGAGCAGCCCCGCCTGTCCACACACGCCCATCAGAGCCTGGCTGCTGGCTTCTAAGCATCTCCCAGGCTGCTCCTCTCAGGGGACCTCTGATACAGAACCATACTCTCTCCTCCTGCCCTGGCTCTGGAGCAGAATGGCTCTGGCTGGAATGCACCGTGAGTTCTGGAAACATTAGGCTTTCTGCATGTTGATGACCACAGAGAGGACCTCCAGGTAAAAGAGGATGTGTGGCTCAAGGAAAGCCACTGAAGAGTTGGTACAAACATTTCCCTAAGAAATTGATTTTCTGCAGGAGACCCAGATCTGGAGAACATGCCTGATGTTCATTTCCGGTCTGTCTCAGAAGAGCTTGGCTTCAGTGAAACTTGAGTAGAGTCAAGCAAGCAGTTTGGGGAAAGCAGAAGGAAATGAAAACTAATGTTTTCTTTAAAATTGACAAAGAAAAGGGTAAAAGGATCCTTCAGATACTAGACTTGGTGGAGCAGAGTCAGCTTTGACATCCCAGAGCTTGGAGGAGACAAAAGATAAAGTCAATCAGTAAAGTATATGAATGACGTAAATAAGAGATATGTTATTTATGTACATTACACATATTAGGACTTTCAGGAAGAGAGCAAACAGTACAGTTTCTATCAAATAGCCATTGAGGGTGAACTTTCTTAAACTAAAGAAAGACTTGAGTTTTCTTTTTTTTTAAATTTAATTTAATTTTATTTATTTTTTGTTTTTTGAGACAGGGTTTCTCTATAGCTTTGGTGCCTGTCCTGGATCTTGCTCTGTAGGCCAGGCTGTCCTTGAACTCACAGAGATCTGCCTGGCTCTGCCTCCCGAGTGCTGGCATTAAAGGCCTGTGCCACCGCTGCCCGGCTTGACTCGATCTTTCTAAATAACGGAATTAATGAGATGTTTTTAATAACTAGGCTTATACCCTAAGTTGCTTTGATTTCAAGACCAAATAAAGAGATTCAGTGAGGAGCAAAGCAGACAACACTCAGCCCCAACTTTGCCTTTGAAACGGGAGATGACGTTGGCCAGTCTCTGCAGAGTCAAGACGAAGCAAAGGGCCAAAGGCAAGTGAGGCTGCCAGGACAGAGAAAGGGGAGGTGCCCAGGCCGGGTTAAAGGGGAGGTGCCCAGGCCAGGGCAGAGGGGAGGTGCCCAGGCCAGGGCAGAGGGGAGGTGCCCAGGCCAGGGCAGAGGGGAGGTGCCCAGGCCAGGGCAGAGGGGAGGTGCCCAGGCCGGGTTAAAGGGGAGGTGCCCAGACCACGACAGAGGGGAGGTGCCCAGGCCGGGTTAAAGGGGAGGTGCCCAGGCCGGGTTAAAGGGGAGGTGCCCAGGCCAGGGCAGAGGGGAGGTGCCCAGGCCAGGGCAGAGGGGAGGTGCCCAGACCACGACAAAGGGGAGGTGCCCAGGCCAGGGCAGAGGGGAGGTGCCCAGGCCGGGTTAAAGGGGAGGTGCCCAGGCCGGGTTAAAGGGGAGGTGCCCAGGCCAGGGCAGAGGGGAGGTGCCCAGACCATGACAAAGGGGAGGTGCCCAGGCAATCTTGGAGGTGTGTTATTCTGCAAAAGCTGCTGTTCGAAATGAAAATGTCTCCCACTCCTGCACCTGCCCAGATGCCTGCTGGCCCTGTTGCAGCAGGCAGTAGTCTTTGTGTACATAAACTCGAAACTATCTACCCTGCATGACTTGCCTGGAAAAAACAGCCTTACTTGAGTCAGATAAGCCAATTGAGTAAGGAATCAAAATATCAAACTCAAGAGTGGAGGATTCATGGTATAAGAGTCTAATGAAAAATAAACAACTCCTTTCCCCCAAAGGAAACAAAAACTCATAAAACAAAATTAATTCTCAATATTATATTAAAACATAATACAATGCCAAAAATAATTTTTGAAAGAGGCCACATGCTTAAAAATCATCAACTTAATAATAATATTGTACTTCAAATGACTACCACCAGCAAAAGCTGAGAACTGAGTGGCCAGAAGACAAGAATATCCTTCATAGTTTAGAGAAAACAGTCAACTGACATCACTTTATTTTGACAATAAAAATTAGGGGAAATGGATTTGAATTCATACTGATTAAACATAATTAATGAAAGAATTAAATAGTAGATATGATTTCCAAGATCACGAAGGAAAGATCAAAATAAAAAAGCTGCCTGCATATGAAAAGGTCTATGAAGAAGAAAACAGCAGAAATGAAACCAAAGATATGAATCCCGTTAAGAAAATGATTATGCTGAACTTTCATCTAGAATCAGAGATTTTATAATAGGTTAGAAATCTAAATATTGCATTAGTGTACCCAGTCAATTAAAAAATATTAAATAAGGCAATAGGAAAAGATATAGTGGGTGAATTCAAATACTAGGAGAGCAACCATAGGACCCTGAACAGGGAACAAGATGAGACCCATGACTGACATAGTCAATATGGTAACCATGTTCATTTATTTAGTTACACAAAAAGGTCTCCAATGAAATTATAACACTCCCATGGTGAGTACAAGTATCCAGTTTAGCTAACCAGAGACTTAGAAACGTGAACAGGAAATAGAGGAGTGTTCCTGTAGCTGGGGGTGGCAGATCACGTGGATAGAAACAGTGGGTTCAGACAGCAGCATCTGCCTGTACAGCCCAGATGGAGAGTGCATGGCTTTTCCACGTGTTTCTGGAACCATGTCCTCAGGTCATCTGGAATCCCCCAAGTAGCAATTGCACTCTCACCAGTCAGTGCCCAGCTGTGGGTCACACAGAACAGCCAGTGCTGTTGGTCCTAAGGGTGAGGGCTGTTGTCACAGGATATTAATGGAGTCTGTGGTGAGCTTGTCACATGAGATTAGGAAGGCCATCAGCACGCACGCAGAAGAGAAGCAGAGAAGCCAGGCTCTCGTCATGGGTCTGACTCAAGCCCACATTGGTTCTTCCGCAGCTGGCAGCTAGCCTGTCCCTCAGCACAGATGCAACCAGAATGTAGTTAGTGTCTCCATTTTGAGCAGAACAGTGATTTCCATAGACTCTCACTCCCCCTGAGTTTCAGGCATGTGGATGTGCTCCTGAATGCAGCTGCCATGGGAGGAGAGGGCCACTCTCACAGGCTCATGTTTAGATGAAGGGAGCTTCATCCTAAATGACCTAAATGATTGTCTTAAATGGCCCTGCAAGCACAGCTGTGGTCTAGGTGGGCACGCTTCATTTTGAGAGACACTGTTGGCACCCGACAGTGAGCGGTTTGTGAAGGGATTTCTCACGGCACCCATGAGCTCAAGGGAACTTAAACACCAAACATGGATTTAGCCTTCACATGGCTTTTCTAGAATGCATTTTTGGTTTTATTTTTTGGATGCAAGGTAGTGGATGCATACCTATGAGGAAAAAGTCAGCTCAGCTTAGCAGCAAGCAGAATGTAAGGTGACAGGAGGACTTCAGGCATGAAGTGTGCTCAAGGGAAACACGATGGGGTCACTAGCTTCTTTTGATAAGTGGATAGTTTAAAGAAAGTCTGCTCACGCTCTTTCCTAACCAGCATCCTGGCAATGACTTGGACTGTGCTTTGAAGGAGCTGAGCTCCTGGGCTATCCTCCTGGGCTATCCTCGTCTAGTCAGTTGAATCTGACCAGGAAAATGGGGACAAAAGGTCCCTGCAGTTGTCTGAGCCCCACTTGTCACCTGCGCTGGAGAGTGAGCGCAGTTCCTGCCCATCTCTCCCCTGGAGAGTCCTGTATTGATTTACATATGTCACAATCCCATTGTTAGCTCCTTTTAATTTAAATCCGTATCAGCTACTTGCAACCATATGATTTCATTCCACACAGCAGTGAAATTTTTCTCTCCAAATATGGACTCGCTGGGTGGTCATGAATAAAGTGGCCTGGGCATAGGAAATGCTGGCCCCTCCCCGGGTTATTCCAGGGGAAGCCTGGAAGGAAGCAAGCCTGGCTATTTCAGGAAAGCTGATGGAAGCTGCAGCCTGGGCTGCACTGTAGGGTTGGGGCTGGCGGCAGCTGTCCTCAATCTCAGCTTCAATAGCAGGGAACTGCCAGGTTTACATTGTTCAAACCCGTAACTAAATTAGCTCTGAAAAGAAGGATGGGAGGGGCCCAGGTTGGTGAGGGAATTCAAGCCTCTCTCTGGTATACACACACACACACACACACACACACACACACACACACACACACACACACACACGGGCACGCGAGCGCGGGGGAGAGAGAGACACAGAGAGAGGGAGAGGCAGAGATAGAGAGAGACAGAAACAGAGAGACAGAGAAAGAGAGACAGAAACAGAGAGAGAGACAGAAACAGAGAGACAGAGAAAGAGAGACAGAAACAGAGAGAGACAGAGACAGAGACACAGTGAGAGGGAGAATGAGAGAGAATAGGGGGACCATGAGAGAGAAAGCCAGCCAGCCAGCCAGAGACACAGAGAGAATGAGAGACAGAGACAGAGACATACACACCTAGAAAGACAGAGAGATTGATTGATTTTCCCAAGAGTTTTCCAGGTGTAACCAGCAAGACATTGCGTGAACCTTATAGCAAGGTGAAAAACCGTAACAATAACAAAGATGCCTGCTCAGGAAGCTGCGACCGATGGATGCAGGTCAAGGCTCTAGGGATCTGTGCTCACAGGCTGTGCCGAGAGCTGGTGCCAGGCTTCAGATCATCAGAGTGCGGGCTGCCTTGGGCAGTGAGTTGGAAGCAGAGGGATGAGAAAGCAGGAACTCCAGTACTGTGGAGTGAAGGCAGATGCTTGTGGGTCTGGTGCTCTGCAGCACTGAAAAACTCTCTGTCCTGCTTTCTGGATTTTTAGTTTACCTGCAGCTGGTTAGGAGACAATTGATGTAGGACGCCAAATGCGGGCTTCTTCAGTTATGGTAGTGTCTAGTGGATCTCCACAGAGCTCTGTTGTTGAACTCACAGTCTTTGATCTATTAACCAAAAGGCTTAATGGAACCACTGGCAATGTTTATCTGTCACAGATCGACTTCAACTAGGAAGCAACTGGGGGCAGAAGGTCCCAGTTGCAGGGTCACTTAAAATATGAAGCCACATATGAAATGGCAATCAGAGTCATGAGTGGATATAAACTTGAAAATAGTAAACTGAGTCAAGACAAAAAAAGGTACTGTTTCCAAGAGTAAGTGGGAAATTTTAAAATTCAATTCCATACACACATTCCATGAGAATAGTATGTATGGGGGAGGCCTGTGTCTGGTAGACACAATGTGCAAGAAGCATGGTGTGGCTTCAGTGAAGTGATTGGTGGCCATGAAGGGTCAGGATGGGCTCTTTAGATCAGCCCCAGTAGAAACTAATCTGGATCCCTCCAGTCCAGGATGGTAAATGCCATGCCACTGCTAGACCAGCCCTAACCATTTTGAGACCAGCCTGGGCCATTGCTGAGGTATTTCTGGTACCATGAGTGGACAAACCCCTCCCATATGACTCAGGAAAGGGCCTCATCTGTTTAGTCCTCTTTCAGAAACAAAACAACTGTGTGCTCTGAATCATGACACGATCCTTAGGGTCTGAGCATGTTTCCCTAGGAGTCTATCTGAGCCTGAAATGAGGGCATGTGCTGGGCCCAGTCTGACTTCTCCTGTCTTCCATGCTGAGGCCAGCCTCTGGGGACCTGACTCTTGAGCAGGTATGCAGCATCCAGGGTCCATGCCCAGAGCATCAGCCTTGGGGATGTGTGCTCTCAGCTCCAGACTAGGAGGCCCCACTACACCTGGGGATGGCAAGGGAACTGGGGTCAGTACTTCTGGGGCCCAGGCTGGGGAGACTCCGCAGAGCTGTGCAGTCTACCACAGACCCCTTCCCATCACTTCTGCTTGCTTCTCACTGATGGCAGTAGGGGGTTAGGCTAAACACAGCACTAGATGGAGATGGTGGAAACCCAGTGTGAACATACTACTCTAGGTTGCAGGATTATGCACCTGCATTTTGGTGAACTTGCATGCATTCTGTATTTCCATGGAAAGATATTTGATATTACTCAGTATTATATTAAACGGGCTGGAGGGATGGCTCAGTGGTTAAGAGCACTGACTGCTCTTCCACAGGACCCAGGTTTGGTTCTCAGCACCCATATGGTGGTGGCTCACAACCATCTGTAACTCCAGTTCCAAGGGATCCATTGCCCTCTTCTGGCCTCTATGGGTACTGCACACATGTGGTGCACTTAATAACATGTGGGCAAACCACTCATACACATAAAATGAAATTGGGAAAAGGTAAACATAAATTAAAGGCAGTGCCATGTAGGTACATTGTTATAGTTTGGACTTGTAGGTCCCACAAAGGTCCATGTATTAAAGGTGTGGACCACAGACTGAGACACTGTGGGAATGTGGTGGAAATGTGAGGGGTGGAGCCTAGCGGCCAGAATTTAGGTCACCGAGATGTGCCCTTGAAGGAGATATTGACAGGCCTCTCCCCCTCCCTCCCTTGGCTTCCTAGCTGCCACAAGCAGATCTCTTCTGCCACAGACTCCTGTCACTCTGATGTACTGAGCTGTCACAGGCCTAAAGCAGTAGAGTGACCAGGGATTGACACTTCTGAGGGCGTGAGACAAAATGAGCCTTTCGTCCCATAAGTCGCTGTCTCGGGCATTTGTCACAGTGATGGAAAGATGACTGACACGTGGGAAGAGGACACTGCCAAGAGGGGGTCAGTTTTGATGGCGTGCATGCACGGTGCCCCTGTATGGGGACTGAGACCCCACTGTTCATGGCAGTCAGGGCACTGGGGTAGATACTCGGTGCTTAGCTTCCCTGTGCCGATCTGACTTTGTATCTTCCCCAATTCTGCACCTTTAGACCAAGTACAAACCCACCCACACAGTCTCTTCCCTAAAAATTAAGTCGGTCCTTAGGACCCAATAGTGGTCCTAGCAGCTAGGCTAGGAACTGGCTGCCTGTTTGGTTCTTGTTCACACTCAGGAATCCACACCTTTGTTCTACTGTGGGCCACCCTTCCCCCTCCACTCATGCGACCTTGTTGGAGAGTAGTTCGAAGGAGCAGAACAGACAAGCCTGGCCAGCTGAGGGGCTGGATCTAGCATGCTCCCCAGTCAGTTGCAAATCCACCTGCACTCTGCGGGTGGGCCCCGAGGCAGAGCAGAGATGGTGGCATAAAAAGATGTACTTGCTAAACTTGGGAGATGGAGGCAGGGTTAGAGCATTTGCTCTGCTGTAAGATATGGTGGGCTGGGCAGTTAAAAAAATCAGGATTACTGCTCACACTCAGAGACTGGGAAACTTGAGATCAAGGCCTGGTGCTGGCCCCTGAGGAGGACCACTGAGCATTCTTCTCCACAAATGCCCCTGGCTGTTGTGTCCTCAAATGGGAAGAGGTAAACCACACAGAAGTGCTCCCCTAGGCCTGGAGCTGTTTGATAAGATGCTAATTTCACTCATGAAGACAGAGCCCTTAAGACTTGATCTTCTCCTGATGACCTCACCTCTGAGGACCATTTCTCCAGTCTGTCTGTTAACCCCTTAACAACCAATGTGATGTATTTGGAGATGAGGTCCTTGTGGGGGGTGATGTGATTTAGGGGTGATGTGATTTGGATCCCCATTGATTCATGCCGGTGAGAACTACATGAAAACATCAGGAGAAGGTGGCTATGGTGAAGGCAAGGAGAAAGGACTCACCAGGACGTGCTGGGACCTTGACCACGGATCTTCAGGCTCAGAGCTGTGAGAAACAAACTTGTGTGGTTTAAGCTGTATTTCTGAAGTGTCCATACCCCCAAACGCCACCCACCAGGCTTTCCCCCCCTTGGATGCTTATAAGGTACTTGAGTGAAATGTTCTGTTGGGGAGAATTGGGATCAGGGGGTGAGCAGAGAGTGATAAGAGCTCCCTTTTTGTTGATGTTCCCTGAGCCTTGGTATAGAAGTTGTGCTGTAGATTTATCAGTTGGGGTTGGGGCCCATTATCAGTTATTCTCCGCATTTTGGATTTTAACTGTGGATTTTTAAAAAAATGGACCCCATCTTCTGCCAAAAGAATCTTCTTTGAGAGATGAGTGCTATACATATTTATGGATAAGAATTCAGAATGCAGTTGGAAATTATACTGGTGTAGGAAAATAACAGTAGTAGACTTTCCTGTAGGGTCTGTGACCTCATCAGCCATGGGTGGTTATACCAGGCACAAACTCTCCTCTATTGAGTGGGCCTTAAGTCCAAGTAGACAGCTGTTGGTTATCCTTAAGATATAAGGACCACTATTGCCAACTTGGGGAATATCTTGCTGTGGTGGTTATTGTTTATAATGGTTCACAACTAAGAGACTGCCTTTGAGTCTCAAAAGAGACTTTGAACTTTGCAGTTTTTTTTTTTTTTGGGTGCAGTGAACTTTATTGATGGTGTTCAAGAGAGTAGGGCTCCCTAAGCCCCTCCTGTTGTTCTGGGGGTCTGGGATGGAAACTGTGAGGGAGATGCTCAGTATCAGGGGCTGAGATGGGACAGGAACTTCTCAGCAGCCGAGGGTCTCTCTTGCTGTCCTTGCTGGGGTGGGTGGTCCAGGGCGGGCTTCTTACTCCTTGGAGGCCATGTAGGCCATGAGGTCCACCACCCTGTTGCTGTAGCCAAATTCATTGTCGTACCAGGAAATGAGCTTCACAAAGTTGTCATTGAGAGCAATGCCAGGCCCAGCATCGAAGGTGGAAGAGTGAGGGGTCACTGTTGAAGTCGCAGGAGACAACTTGGTCCTCAGTGTAGCCCAGGATGCCCTTTAGTGGGCCCTCTGACGCCTGCTTCACCACCTTCTTGATGTCGTCATACTTGGCAGGTTTCTGCAGGCGGCTTGTCAGATCCACGACGGACACATTGGGGGTAGGAACACGGAAGGCCATGCCTATGAGCTTCCCGTTCAGCTCTGGGACGACCTTGCCCACAGCCTTGGTGGCACCAGTGGATGCAGGGATGATGTTCTGGGCTGCCCCACGGCCATCACGCCACAACTTCCCAGAGGGGCCATCCACAGTCTCCTGGGTGGCAGTGATGGTGTGGACTGTGGTCATGAGTCCTTCCACAATGCCAAAGTTGTCATGGATGACCTTGGCCAGGGGGGCTAAGCAGTTGGTGGTGTAGGAAGCATTGCTGATAATCTTGAGTGAATTGTCGTACTTCACGCCTATCACAAACATGGGGGCATCAGCAGAAGGGGCGGAGATGATGACCCTTTTGGCCCCACCCTTCAAGTGGGCCCCAGCCTTCTCCATCGTGGTGAAGACACCAGTGGACTCCACAACATACTCAGCACCAGCCTCACCCCACTTGATGTTGGCAGGATCTCGCTCCTGGAAGATGGTGATGGCCTTCCCGTTGATGACCAGCCTCCCGTTCTCAGCCTTGACTGTGCCATTGAACTTGCCATGGGTAGAGTCATACTGGAACATGTAGACCATGTAGTTGAGGTCAATGAAGGGATCGTTGATGGCAACAATATCAACTTTGCCAGTCTGGAAGGCAGCCCTGGCAACCAGGCGTCCAATTCGGCCAAATCCGTTCACTCCGACCTTCACCATCGTGTCTCAGGAACGAGGCTGGCACTGCACAGAAAGATGCGGCTCTCTGGAACAGGGAGGAACAGAGAGCTGAACTTTGCAGTTTTAAACAGTGCTGATATGGCTAAAACTATAGGACATCATGAAATGGTCACAATTATTGGGGGCCTAGGGACAGTCTCTTATGGTTTAAATTTGACATGTTCACAGTAGGCTCTTTTATTTTAATGTTTGTTCCCAGGATGGAGATTCTGTGGAGCCTTTGGGAGCTGTGACCTGGCTGGTGGCAGTTGGTTACTGGACTGAACCTTGAAGGTTATAGCTTTATTCTTGCTTGTGGCTGTTTTCTGTTTCTTGGTCCAATCAGATGAATGACTGCTACCACACACTCAACACCATGGACTACACGTTACCACATCTTCTCTGCTCTGATGAACTACAACTCTCTGAAACCATAAGCCTACACAAACCTCTCTTTCCTCAGCTTGTTTCTGTCAGGGACCATGGTCACAGTGCAGAAAAGCACCTAAAACACAATTCTAGAAGGAACTCGTATCAGGACTCTCTGAACTCTTGGCAATTGTCAGCTGCCGGGAGAGGGTAAGACAGTTTTCTCTAAGAGTGCAGCCACTGGCAAGTCAGCCATGCTCCACAAATCCGAGAAATTTGGGCAGCATACATTGGTTTTGATAGGATTTAAAAAAAAAACACAAAATTTTCTGAGAAACCGCCATACTGATTTCCAAAGTGGCTGTAAAAGTTTGCATTCCCACCAACAGTGTAGGAGTGTTCCCCTTGCTCTATATCCTCTCCAACATAAGCTGTCTTCAGTGTTTTTGATCTTAGCCATTCTGACAGGTGTAAGATGGTATCTCAGAGTTGTTTTGATTTGCATTTCCCTGATGACTAAGGGTGTTGAGCAATTCCTTAAATGTCTTTCAACCATTTGAGATTCTTCTGTTGAGAATTCTTATAGCCCACTTTTAATTGGACTGTTAGGTATTTTAGTGTCTAGTTTCTTGAGTTCTTTATATATTCTGGAGATCAGCCTTCTGCCAGATGTGGGGTTGGTGAAAATCTTTTCCCATTCTGCAGGCTGTCGTTTTTATCTTATTGACTGTGTCCTTTGCCCTAGAAAAGCTTCTCAGTTTCAAGAGGTCCCATTTATTAATTGTTGCTGTCAGTATCTGTGCTACTGGTGTTATATTTAGGAAGTGATCTCCAATTCCAGTGCATTCAAGACTACTTCCTACTTTCTTTTCTGTCAGGTTCAGAGTAACTGGATTTATGTTGAGGTTTTTGATCCACTTGGACTTAAATTTTGTGCATGGTGACAGATATGGATCTATTTGCAATCTGCTACATGTTGACATCCAGTTATACCAGCACCATTTGTTGGAGCATTGTCAGTCTTAATTTGTACAGGTATCCCCATGGGCACACCTTTCTGTGGGTAGATGGTCTAGGAGGGGCAGGTTTCTTTGTGTGCCTCCATTATATTCCTGTCTGAAATGTCAGCAGAGGGCCTCTAATCACCTCTTCCTGCCTGTGTCTAATTGCTTCTGATGTGTAGGTTGACCTCAATGTTTTCTGGAAACCAAGCCTACCTATCCAAATATCCCTACACACAGAAGTATCCTTACCACACAGATTTCCTCAGATTGTCAAGCAACATGGCAACCAGCATAGATGAAGCTTAATTTCCAGGATTGTAGCACTTATGGTTGGAATGATACACAATGAACAGCAGTCACTGAGTAAATATTC
This sequence comes from Peromyscus californicus insignis, assembly GCF_007827085.1. Lineage (NCBI taxonomy): Eukaryota > Metazoa > Chordata > Mammalia > Rodentia > Cricetidae > Peromyscus > Peromyscus californicus. The sequence goes on along the minus strand of NW_026294584.1, from coordinate 132,339,099 downwards.
CTTGAATAAATGAATACATACTTAACAATTTTAGGTATTTCCAGGCAAAGGTGACTCAGTCTTGAAGAGGATCTGGCACCCCATTCAGTGGCTTCGATGATTAGCCTTCCTGTCCAAGGCTCACATTTCTCAGAGGGGCTTAAAGAGGCAGCCATTTCCCCCTGAGTAACGTCCTGGGCTCAGGACAGACAAAGTTTCTCCGAATCATAGTACACAAGAGAACAAACAATGTTCACCTTCCCGTGAGATTATGGGGTGCCTGGCATGGACCTCGGTGTCAGCGCACAGAGCAGAGTCAGGATGCTGACTGACCCAGATAGGCATTGCTTAAGTCACAGGGCCCTGACTTCCCCTCCATGCTTTTTATTGTGGTAGTCCATATATAGCATGATATTAGCTATCTTTATCACTGTTTTTCAGTTTAGGTTTTTTGAGATAGGATCTTGCTGGATATCCAAGACTAGCCTTAAACACATGGTTCCCCTGCCTCCACCTCTCAAGGGTCAGGATTACAGGCATGTGCCACCATTCTGGGCTCTGCCTTCTTACTCATTTTAAGGAATGCAACTCCATGGTATGGACTCCATTTCCATAGATGTCCAACCAGCACTACCATTAATCACTGGAACTCTTTGAATTTTACAAAAATGAAATTCTGCATCTTTCCTCCTGGCCTATGGGACCACTATTCTGCTTTATACCTGTGGGTTTTCTCCAGTTTGCTTAGAGAATGTGGTGATAGAATATTTATCTTATTCTTATTTCATTAGCATACATCTCCAAGGCTCCTATGGGATGCAGTGTCACAATTCCACTTCCTCTGAGACTGGACACTATTGTATGTACATGGAACATTTCACTTATCCATCCATTTGTTGCTGGGAACTTACAATGCCCTCAGTTTAGCTGCGGTGAATAATTATTCTACAGACATGAATGTACAAATATCTCTTGAACACCCTGACTTCAGTTACTTCGGGTATATCGTCAGATGTGGAATTACTGTGTAGACAAACTTCTAAACAGTCTTACTAAATAAGAAACACAGAGCCAAATATAGGGGTGAAAGCCATAGAAATCAGAGAAATTGTGATAGCCACCAACTAACCTTAGCTCACCATGTCACCATAGCTTCCCAAGAGAACCAGCTTCTTCCTGTCTAACCTGCGCCATTATTGCCTTGATGTTCTGCCTTCTCATTGGCTCTAAGCCCAGCCACCTCACTTCCTTGTCACTGCCTGTCTACACAGACCTCCAGGTCTCTATGGTTGGTACTGGGATTAAAGGTGTGTGTCACTATGCTTGAACACACAGAGACTCTGCCTGCCATGTGGTCAGATTAAAGGCGTGTGCTACCACCGCCTGACTTTTGTTTATGGCTAGCTATGACCTCTGATCTCCAAGCAAACTTTATTTATTAACATACAAGTAAAATATCACCACATTTCAGCACAAATAAAATATCACCACATTACTGTCCATTTTCCAGTATGTGACATAATTTCGTTTCCTTTATGCACCCACCGGCTGATGAACACCCAAACTGGTTTCCCCACCTTGCCGTTGTGAATAGAGATGCACTAGGCATGGACGCCAAGGTAAAATAAAACAAGTGGTACTGAGACAGTGCATGGTTGTTCTTTTTAGTTTTATTGAAGAGCTCTTACAGCTGCAATACTTTACATTTTAAAACTGCCCCGGGGTTCCAGTTTGCGTACATCTTGCTGCACTTGGCATTTCCCTGTTTTAATAGCCCTCATCTAATGGTGCGAGGCATCCTTTCCTGGTCACTGCTGGAGCTGGGGTTCTTTGTCTGTCTGTTGCCCACTTATGTATCTTCTTCAAGCACTTACCAGGATGCATAAGAAAGCAAGACTATAATTCTTTTCCTTTCCTTTTTTTTTGGAGTGGGGGAAGGAGAGAGCAAATCTTTCCGTCATTTTATTAATGACACAGATTAAAGATGGGGAAAAACAAAACAAAACAAAACAAGGTAAAACTCAAATCCAAGGCAGCACTCTAAGTTGGCTGATGTGAGAAGGAGATATGCTGGAATAAAAAGCATTCTGAAGTTCTTTTATTGTTTGGAAGGAAGCTACAGTATTAACTTTGTAACTCTGCAGAGTCTAGCGTGCACATTAAAGTGTAATGGTAGCTAATAAAAACAAGAGAAGGGGAAGACAGTTCTGAACTAGTGACAAGCAAGGAAGAGAGTGAATTAAGCTCAGGGACTTACGGTGACAAGCAGGAAAGCAGAGATAAAAGGGCAGAGTACACTCGACCGTGTGTCAAGCCTGGTCGCCTGGTCTTCACACCCTGCCCCCCCCCCCCCCCCCGGCCTGCACCCAGTTCCCCGGTTAAAAAGAGAGAGGGCGAGGATGGGAAGAGAGAGAATAAGAAGAACAAAGAGAAAGGAAAATATACAGTAAATTAAAAATACAATGGAAGCCTGGTGGCAGTGGCACATACCTTTAATCCCAACACTTGGGAGGCAGAGCCAGGTGGATCTCTGTGAGCTTGAGACCAGCCTGGTCTACAGAGTGAGATTCAGGACAGGCTCCAAAACTACACGGAGAAACCCCATCTGGAAAAACATGGTTCTAACCACATCAACATTTATAATTGTCCCACTGGCTTATTTTGTCCCCCTACGGAGTCAGCAAAGTATAAGGAAGCTCCATCGGACACTCTGCTGCCACCTTGTCTAAGTTGCCTGGTCCAGGGTCCAGCAGCCCTACTACTCTGTTGGTAGGACCACTACATCTGGACAGTGGTGACCAACTGAGTAGCTGAGAAACCCAAGAGATGACACTCCCATTCCCCATTAGTGCTGCCAGTGTCCACCAGCCCACCATAAACATGCTCATTGAAATCTTAGTCAATGGTGACCCGTGGCAGCCATGCCATTACCTGTATTTACTTTGCTAGTCCTGTCCTACTCCCAGAATGATCTGCTCCTCTAATGCTCTATTGGAGATGGCAAAATAGTATCAGGATCCCAAGGTTAATGACGGCAGCCTCACATTCGTTTCTAGAGAAGGGCTGGGAGCGTTTCTCATAGCCAATTAGCTCCCTTTCAGAGGTGGACAGCTTTCCCTGTTTGTGAGAACTGGATAGAAAAGGGACAGGAAACAACACGAGGTGTGCTCTGACAGGATCATGGCTTTCAGCATGCACTTGCTCAACAGTAATGGAAAACTTGTGCTAGTGGATGGCTCCATCTACCTCTCTGTACCCCGGCCACTCAGAGTCGTCAGAGGTGCAAAGCAGCCTGGGGGTTTGACCAAAAGCTTGGAATATGCTGAAGAGTGGTGTGGACATGTACACCAGGAATGCAGCCAGCTGACCTGGACATATCCTGTCCCCCATCTCCAACCCAGTTGGAATACTTGGTGTCGGCATATGTCCCCTTGAAGCCAAGGACATTACCATGCGCGGTGTTTCTTTTGGCCGTTTTTTGGATGCATGGCTTTCGCACTTTTGGGTTCTCTGTCTCCTTTTATGTTACTGCAGTGGCAAAGTGCTTTAGGCCCTGTCAGCATTGCAGAAAACTGCAACTGCCTGCAGCCCTGGAGATTCCAAAGGAGACCAGTTCCACCCTCACATGTACAAGAACTTGTTCTCTCCTCAGACACTAGACTTCCATGGCTTGCTGTCTGTCACCAGCTTTAGCTGCCCAGGCACTGGGGACGAAGGAGCTGATGCTGCATTTAGAAACATAGTTCCTCATGTTAACACATTTCCATGCTAAGCTACAGTCCCATTAGGAAAAGATAAGCTGGTATCAGGTGGTATACTAGGAAAAGACTATTATTAGTCTTTGGAGGTTGTTCCCTAGAAGCAAGAAAATCTACAGGAAAAGAAGGCTGCGAGTCCCCTGGCAATGGTGACTACAGGAGTAGTTATCATGCTTTGCTTTCCAAGCCTTTATTTGAAAACCATGATTAATAAGGCTCAGTTGGCAGGAAGCAAACTCACCATTCAGGAACTTTGTATTTGTGTCCTGGGCCCCTGAAAAACAACAGCTACTAAACTACAGCCCAGTGAATGCATGATGTCATGATGGGTCAATCTCCTGGAGATATTTGTCATATAATGAGCAGGGATGACCAAGGCAGGCAGTATTTGAACTATAAATAGTGTCATTGACTTGGTCCTCGGTACTATAGCAAATCAATGGCCCATCCACAGGAAAGACTTATATGGCCTGGAACTGGAGATATGAAGCCACTTCTACACTCTTGGGTGTGCTTGTCTCTCTGAATAAAAGGTCTGATGCTCATATCAAACACTTCTAAACCGATCTCCAAAGAATTAGAATGGATGGGGTATAATGATACCAGTTCAGATTTGGGTGTAGACATGAATGAATTCAAACCTACCTAGAAGGGAAGAGGAGATCTTTTGTGTCTCTAGCAGAGCCATCCACCTGGTCAGGGACATCAACAGAGGCAACCTAGAGGTCTGGTCAGCAAGTCTACATGCAGTTTGGGTAGATGAACAGAATAGAACAGAGTGGCAGTGAGTGTGAGGCCATGGTCTGCACCGCTAAGAATGATGCACTGCGGTGTCTGTTGGAAGGGTCAGTTGGGAGGAGTGGAGAACAGCTGTCCAGCCTGTGGGAGGACACCAAACTATCATGTTATTCCCAAACCATTAGCCAGTCCCAGCTTAGAGAAGGTCTGCCCTTAAGATGAAGAGATTCATGATGAAAACCAAGAAGATAAGAAAAGCCCTGGCAGAAACTGGAGGAGTGAATTTTGATGGCCTTTAATATCAATCAAGTCACTACTGAGCTACCAACAGTAGAATTCAAAATCACCCAATATCTTTTCTTCTGGGACCGCACACCTGTGTGCAGAGGAAGCATCATCAACCATGGAAGTCGATGCTTACTGGGTCAGTGGCAGAAAGGAAGCAAAGTTATTGAGGATGACTTCGATGGATGCTGCCCATCCAGAGAGGTGGCTGGGGGATGTGTCTTAATGCCATCCATGGTCTTGACTTTTCCACTTGTCAGGACACTAAAAAAATAAAAGCCCACATGTGATGTCGTCGCTACACTCAAGGATCACACTCCAGTTCTCCCTCAGATTCTGAGAGCAGGCGAAGCTCTTTCTGTATTGCCTGAATCCATCTTATAAAAATTCTACCGAGAAATTATGTGGATTTGTGCTCCAGGATGGACATTATCTTAAAGGAAAGCTATGGAATACTGCTTTTTTTGGGTTAGATTTTTGCTATTTTTAAGTCTCTTGAGACAGTGCTTTTTAAAAAGTATAATTTGGGACTGTGCTCTTAGAGAAAATTGACTCTCCCTCTCCCAGGAGTTATCAATTGCCTACGACTCTGGCTAGGAGTGGGACTGTGTACCCCCTTCTCTCTCCATGTGGGGATTTGGTCTGGATTGAGCTCTCACAGATCACATGCATGCTGTCATGACCTCTGAGTTCATATGTGTAGCTGTCCTGTTGTGTCTAGAAGACACTGTTTCCTTGGAATCATCCACTCACTGCCTCTGGCTCTGAGATTCTTTCAGCCCCATCTTCTACAATGATTCCTCTATTTTCTCCTCTTCCTGTCTCTTCTACCCTCCACTCCAATTTAACCCTTCCTGTTCCCCTTTAAGCCTTTATACCACTAAGTTCTATCTACCCCTTCCCCTTAGAAGATTCCCCCTCCCATGGTCCCTTATCAATTTCCTGACTTCCAGAAGTATTCCAAATGAAACAATGCTATAGATGTTTTAGGGATGAGCATTCCACGGTTTCTTATTCTTGGCACCTTAATCAGTTATAACACTCTGTGTTGGCACCATGTACTACAAACAGAAGCTACTCTAATAAGGGTTGAGAGATACATTAATCTATAGGTAAAACAAGTCATTAAGTGGCAGTTTAATATTATGTCCATTTAGCAGAATAATTGTAGTCAGCTTTCCCCCAGGGCCTATGACCTGTCTAGTCACTATCCAGTCTAGTTTTTGGTTAGACGATAGTGCTAGCTATGGGATTCCTATTTTGAAGCAGGACTTAAAATACAATCAGAAAGTGATTGGTTACTCCTGTTAGGTTGGTGCCACTATTGTGCTAGTGGGCATGTCTTGCCAGGTTCTTCAATATTATAGCTCACAGGGCTCATAGTTGGATAAAATTGATGATTACTTTTCTCCTCCAGTAGTGTGCAAAGCACTTTCCAACACTGTGAAAGCTAGCCAGTAGAGATGAAGCTTCTAGGTCACTACCAACTTAATATGTCCATGTTCTATGACTCAAGTACATGGTGTCTTCTGTAATAGGATCATACCACCAAGTTCTGGAGGATAACCAATAGAATTGTATAATACAAACTGCTAAATGGTCTTTAATAATAAAAAAAAAAAACCCAGAGCCAGAAATTGGGGTAAATACTGAAAGATCAGAGAGACAAAGGAACAAGACACCTCTTACCTCTAGGACTCCTCAGCCTGAAAAGCTTTCTTCAGCCGAAAGACTTCAGTTCCTGTCTCCTCACGCCTTATATACCTTTCTCTGCCCAGCCAAGTCATTTCCTGTCTCGTCTTTCCTAGTGTGTGACTCCCAAGTACTGGAATTAAAGGTGTATGCCACCATTTCCTGGCCTCTGTGTTTTATCTAGTGGCTTGTTCTGTTCTCTGATCTTCAGGCAAAGTTTATTAGGGTACACAACATATCGCCACAGGACTGGCAGTAGCCTGTAATGTTTGGGGCTTTATGGAACCTCACTGGTCAACAATGCTAAAAGAGGTAGCCCATTCCTGGCACTAGGCTTTTTATTTGTTACCCTGTGGTGTCTAGTATGATCATTGTCACTCTGTTGTAAGGTATCTCCATTTTAATGAACTCTCTCTCTCTCTCTCTCTCTCTCTCTCTCTCTCTCTCTCTCTCTCTCTCTCTCTTCATATATAAAATGTGTGTGTGTTTGTGCTTCTCCAGTAGTTCTCCAGTAGTGGATAGGTTTCCATATGACTTTTTGGAAAGATCTTTAGTGTTATTTATCCTTCCCTCTGTTTCCTCCTCTACCCCATCTTCTATCTCCCACTGCAACTTTACCCTTCCTATTTCATTATTCTCCTTTAAGTCTTTATACTACTAAATTCAACCCTTGGAAGATTCCCCCCATGGCCACTTACCAATTTCCTGACCTCCATGGGTCAGGTTTTATTCTAAATAAGACTGTATCTGAAGAGTCATGCTAACCTGGTAAGTTGACCATGTTCCAGCGGAAGGCCACACATTCAAGAATATATGCGCAGTACAAATTGGACCTGCTGGGTGGGAAAAGAAGAAGTAGACATAAAGTTGAGTGGGTAGGGAAGGGGTGGGATTGATTTGGGAGATGTTGGGGAGAGGTGGATATGATCAATATACAAAATTTTAAAAGAATTAATGGATTTTTTAAATTAAAAAAATTCAAAAAGTACAATTTGGTTGTAAAATTTTTAATTCTTAGTTTTATTCTGTTCTGCTTCTTCACAGCTCATTTCACTGTCTCCCTTCAGGAACTCTAGCCATCTCTTAGCATTCAAGCTTTTGAATAAAACTGTTCTGACGTTGCATTACTTAGAGTCCCATTAACTATAACTGCCTTAAAAATGACAACAGACAATCCCTTTATTAACCCCTTTAATTGAATTGTCTATATTTTATGTGGTTATTAAATGATAGTCCCCTTTCTTTAAGCTGCTGATGTCGTCTGTGCTGTTACTCCTATTTCACTGCAGGGTAACACCCCCCCCCCCCCCCCCGCCACTTACCACATGTGATGTGGGTTCTGTTTAGTGTAGGCTGGATGGCACCTTGGCAATACCCTTCTCCACTCCATCCACTGGCCGTCAGCCACCATTAAGGTACAGACTGATTGCATATTTGTGTTTGTATTAACCTTGGAATCCTATGGGCCCAACCTTTTGTGGAATGAGAGAGAGAGAGAGAGAGAGAGAGAGAGAGAGAGAGAGAGAGAGAGAGAGAGAGAGAGAAGCTGGGAAAGGTAACTTCATGCGGCTATTAAAAAAAAAAAACACCCCAATATCAGAGTGACTCTTCTGTGCATTTCCTTTTAACAGATTCCTGGTTAGCAAAACTAAAAATAGATTTTAAAATTCCAATTATATTCTCTGTGCAAGAAGAGCTTCTAAACTCCAAGCCTAGACTACCAGCTAAGATGACACACTATAAGCTCCCTCCATGTGACCCGCTTGAGAAGAATCTGTTTCGGAAAGAATAGACTCTAAGGCAAAGCTAAGCCAGGAGGAGTGTCAGGGAGCACAAAGGCCGCAATAGAGTAGCTGCAAAGTGTTGAGAAAAAGACGGATGAGGCATGGAAAAGAAGTATGTGAGGCTGGTCACAGCTCCAGCTCTGAGGCTCCGTGGCTGGGAGCAAGGGGAACAGAAACTTCATCCAAAAGGTAAGCCAGGAATCTCTGGTGGTAAATATCGGCAGTCTCGCTCCCAGAACAATCCCACAGCCATCACAAGCTTTAAACTCAGTTGCAGATTTTGGTGTGACAGTGAGTTCTCCCACAGGCAGGCCAGCAGTTGAGAGGAGTCCTTTCTTGCTACTTTATAGGACTCAGAGGACAGCAGCTAGGCTCCATCTTAGGAAGATCTCACTGTTTAAAACTGGGGCGGGGGGCACGGGGTGAGAACAGGGAACAATTACAAGTCAGGTGCCTGGAATTAAACCTCCACAACTCTAGTGTGAAAGACAGCCCTGGGATGCTGTCTTGGAGAGTGGAAAGGCCAGACACGAGAAGTATTAAAGTACGAATCTCTGGAGGCCTGGCTCAGGAAGTGACGTACTCACAGAATAGTAGCCCTGCCCTCAGTGGATTGGATCAGGCCTCATCAGATGTGAAGAGCAGTAGAATTTGATAGCCCTGAGCCTGAGGTCAGCAAGAGGCCCAGTCTCTGGAGCCAACCATCTGTGTTCACTCTGATGCTCTAGTAGAGTCCTTGCCGTCCACAGCTGCATCCCTCCAGTGGGTGATCCGTATGTAGGGGCTTGGGAAGTATGAGGACAGTTTCACTTGCCCAGATCTCACTGCTATGGTTGCTTCATCTGCTACCAACACACTCAAGAGACACACCCTCTCCTCCCCCAGCTAGAACATTATCACCCCAGGGGATACCATCTGGGCAGTGTGAGAGAGTGGGAGAAGATGACCAGATGACAGACTGTGAACCTGAGTGTGGTCAGCAGAGGTCCCACATACAAATACTGATGTGAAGACATGCACAGCAAAGAGATGATATCTCTGATGGACAACAGACACTTGTCCAGTCCAGGGCCCCACAGCAGCAAAAGTCACGGGAAAGACAGAAATCCAAAAGTTTAGCTTATCCTCCTGCTGTGGAAACTTCTCCTAGGGAGACACAAGCAGACACCCACTGTTCCCAGGTTGGGTACCAGTACAGACCAAAGTAATGGTTCTATCCAAGTCTAGCTTGATGAACCAAGGGATTTCTTGGGTTTATTTGTAGGAACATGAGCTGGGAGTTTCTTCTAGGAATATAAGGATATATATGAGCCAGGCAGTGGTGGCACATGCCTTTAATCCCAGCACTTGGGAGACAGAGGCAGGTGGATCTCTGTGAGTTCGAGGCCAGTCTGGTCTACATAGTAAGTTCCAGGACAGCCAGGGCTACACAGAGGAATCCTGTCTTGAAAAACAAAACAAAACAAAAAACAGAGAGAGAGAGAGAGAGAGAGAGAGAGAGAGAGAGAGAGAGAGAGAGAGAGAGAGAAAAGAAAAGAATATAGAGGTTGGGAGATATTAGAATATACGGAGGGTGAAAGGTCACCGAAGGGGAGACTCATGATGCAGCTGTAAAGAGTGCCATTATCCATGACAGGGTGAGATTTTTTGATGGTGTGGCTGTTTTGGGGTCACCACTCTCCTGTAAGAATCCTCTCACCCCTGTTCCTATTAGCAACCCTGATAAGCTTGTTGACTCACCACTGGGCTAGGCTTGAGTGGCGTCATCACTCTGGTCTATAGTTGGGGTTGAGACGGTAAGGTTGTTTCACTTGGAGGACATGGTCCGCAGCAGCTGCCCAGGCTGTGCGCATGACTGGCAGCCTCCCGTTTCTGTGCATCGGAAAGAAGGTGTTCCAGGGATTCATCTTTTCTTCTCTTTGGCCGCTCTCCTGCCTGCTCCCTCTGTTTTCTTAGAACTACATTTTTACTGGTATTTTCAATGTATAACATGAAAAAAGTCTTTTACATGTTTAGTCTCCTTTTTTTTTTTTTTTTTTTTTTTTTTTTTGTTTTTTGTTTTTTGTTTTTTGTTTTTTGTTTTTCGAGACAGGGTTTCTCTGTGTAGCTTTGCGCCTTTCCTGGGACTCACTTGGTAGCCCAGGCTGGCCTCGAACTCACAGAGATCCGCCTGGCTCTGCCTCCCGAGTGCTGGGATTAAAGGCGTGCGCCACCACCGCCCGGCTAGTCTCCTTGTTTTGTATTTTATCATCTTTTGCTTTCGGTCTGTGGGTGTCTTTGGCAGTGAAGTTTGTTATTTTTGGAGACCACGAGTGGCTGGATTTACAGTTTGAAGCACGCTTGCCGGTTCCTGTGATTTTGGTGGTTGGTAACTGAAGCAGGCTGGGAGAGTTATTCTGATATCTGATGAAGTAGACTCCAAACTAACGTTAGTCGGGAGAGATAAAGAAAGGCACTACGTCTAAACAAGGGGAGGAATTAATAAGTGGATGCAACCATTGTAAGTATGCTCATACTGAATGTTGGAGCTCTCAAAGCACTAATGGGCGTTATTATAGCTAAGATAGGAGTAGCATCTTTATCTACTATACATTAGCTGGGATGAATACCTAGATACATAAAGAACTGAAAAAAAAGCACTAAAGCATTCAAAGAACAAATGAGCTAATAAACTGAGCAGACAGTTCTCAAAGAGGAAATACAAGTAGCCAACAATGGAAAAGATGTTCAACGTCTGTATCCATCAATGCAATGCAGGTCAAATCTGTTTTGTGATCCCATTTCACTTCAGACAAAATGACCATCTAGAAATACCATCTAACAAGTGCAGAAGGAGATGTGGGAAAAGAGGAAACCCTATACTCTGCTGATGGGGCCGTGAACAGATGCAAGCACTGTGGAAGTCAGTGTGGGGGTTTTCTGAGAAAGTAAAGATTAAACTAGCACATAACCAGTTATACACGCCTTGGTGTATATCTAAGGACTATAAGTCCACAGAGGAGCATGTACAACCATGTTCAATGCTGTGCAAGTTACAGTAGATAAGAAACGGAGCCAGCCTAGTTGTTTATCAACAGATGAACAGAAAAGAGATGTGGCACATGCACGAGGCATTTTATTCAACTGCAAAGAAAAATGTAATATGAGGTTTTCAGAAAAATAGAACTGAAGATCATTATATTACATGGACTCAGGTGGAATCTAGATTTACCTGTGTGTACACGCATGCATGCACATGTGCATGTATGATATAGGTTGTTAAAGTAGGAAGGAGACCATGAGAGGGAGGGAAGAGATCTTAAATAAACCAGGGTAAAGGAAGGAGTGGAGTTCATGTGACACAGGAGCAGATGTCAGGGGACAAGCAGGGGGCACACTATGAAAATGCCATCATGACACCGTTACGTTGAATGCTAACTTAAAAATCTAGTAAAAGGTTAACATTTAGAATACAAAGAATGTTTATGTTGAAATTGTTAAAAAGAAGATAAATATTATGTTAGGCAAAGTACATAGTTAGGGCTGGAAGCTCTAACAGGAACTAAACATTTATTCAACAGGGAAAAGAAAGCTTTGCATTGAAAAAATTTTCTCAAAACCAAGATATAGTATAGATGGGTGGAATATAGTCTGATAATATTTGGCTTTAATTTTTCACAGAAATCAATAATCTCTGAGTCCCTGTCCTGACTTCCACAGTGATGTGGACGTGTAAGCCAAATAAACCCTTCCCTCCCCACGTTGCTTTTGTCGTGGTGTTCCATTGCAGCAGTATAAGATACCTGGGGATGAGGAAAGTCCCCAAGGAAGAGAAAATTTGGGGGCTCTCCCCAAGGCTCACAGGCCACTGCCTGGCAGACGAGATGAAGCAGGCATCTCTGAACGTACCCCTGGGCCAAGCCAAACTTCCAGCTCATAAAAAGACGGTGGCCCTGGAAGTGTGGCTGGACACAGTGCAACTGCATGACCTTCAACAGTCTTCTTGATGTGTACCTCTCTGCCGATAGTCCACTCGGTAGCATAAGTAATAGGCTGATAAAAGCATGCTGGCACCAAGAAGACAGCCTCTCTCCCTAGCAGCGTCCCCACAGTATCTCCCGATGACAGTTTAACAGGGTGCCTGCCACAGACGAGAACTACTTAGAGCCTCCGTCTCTCTGAGGAAGGAGTAAAGGAGGATTGGAACTGAGAGGCAGCCACTGACAGCTGGGGCAGATGGACTCAGGGATGTGGAGGCCGTTACAGCTTCCAGGGAATGGAGTGGACTGAGCTACTTGTGGTTGGTCACAGAGATGGGGAGAAATTTGGAGCAAAACAAAAGAGCAGCTTTGAGGATGCTGCACTTCCCATCCCTAAGATGAAGTGGAGATCCAGTGATGTGACTGGCAGGCTGTTAGTTTGTCGGGGGTAGGGTACCCAAAGGGAGGATGAGGCTAGAGATGGAGAAGGGTTTGGGCACTTGTGTGATGGCAGCCATGAGGCAGGTGGCGTCACAGGAAGAGAGTATGGATGGAGGAGAAAACCGGAACAACTCTAATGTCCAAAGCTTCAGTAAAGGAGGAGGCTGAGCGAGGGAAGTGAAGTAGCTGGAGGTAAACGGAGGAGAGTGTGCGCGGTGTCTCTCCTCAGATGGGCAAGCTTTCTGGAGGCTGTAACGGTCCATAGCACTACCACAGAGAAAGGCTGCAAGGCAGCTTTGGCTTTAGTCGTCCTGTGGTCCTTGATGACTTAGAATTTCCAAGGATGGAGGAGGCAGAAATGGTGATGGGTTGAGGGATGGAAGGAGGTGAGAAAATGGCCAGTGATGACCTATGCAGTCTTTGCCTGTGCAGGGGAACAGAGATGGGCGTGGCTGGGAGATGTGTGGGGTGGGGTCATGGCTTTTAGGCTGCTGGAGAGGAAGAGCCTGTTTGTGTTGGTGAGGAGAGAGGCACCAGGATATTATGTACCTTTAAGTGGGGGGTCAAAGGAGCGATGACTAACAGCTAGACTGCCCCCACTCTCTGAACTGGCAGGGGCCACCTAGAGTGCTCATTCACAGTCTGGGAGGGCTATAAATGTCCTTCAGATGTCTTCCAGAAGTGGCCAAGGGACAGAGGGATTTAGTAAAAATGCTAGAAGATGATTGTGTCTTGAAGCAAGGTCACATGGAAGTGCAGTATCTGTATGCAAGTGCCTGTGTGTGTGTGTGTGTGTGCTATCTTCCAGAGCTAAGGTTTCAAACTGAAGTCATTTGCAAAAACTGAGTGTGAACAGGAGTGCATCAGAAAGTGGAAGGCTGAACATTAATAGGGCCTTTAGTTCTGGCCAATGAGCGATGAGAAGACATCATTGGCAAAGCCCGGCATTCTTTTATTTCCATCTTGGTGGTGTCACAATGGACCATGGATTTCAGATGATCCGTCTGTCTTCATCCACACATAAATTACTGAAGTCCCACTCAGTCCTTTCCAGCTAGTGGGATTGTTTGGCATTTTTTCCTCCTTTCCTCTCCCCCTCCCTTCTTTTTTCCCTTTTCCCCTATTTTCCACTTCCTCACCTTGGTAACATCTTCCTTTCTTTAACTCACTCTCAGACACAACCACACCAGATTTTCAAATACCATTTGCAAAGTTCCATACAAACCTCAGTGAGAAGTGCAGGCCACTGACTTCCTGAGGCACTGGATGTTCCAGTTTGGCCACAGCTGGCACTTGGCATTGCAGTCCACAGAGTCTCTGTCAGACGCAACTTCAGTCATGTCCTTTGTATTTATTTTCTTGGAACACATGAGGCCCTGAGCACGGCAGCTGTGAGGAGGATCTGGTCCTCGGCTGTTCTGGGGGTGGGGGTGGGGGCTGAGTGTACTCTGCTGAGTTTCCTAGTGCCCGGGTAGGACTGCTCTTCAGCTCCTCAGTCTAATGCCATTTCAAGATGCTCCCTAATATCTTGCTTCCAGAAAAGACAAAAAGTGAACCAAGGCTGGGAGCTAACAGCCTAGTGGTCCACCCTCTGGGTCTCAGGAACTGATCTTTTCCACACCGTCTTCTTCTAATGCCATTTCCCACTTCTTCACTGATGCTGTCTTCACTGAGCATTTAAGCACACTCTGCGTGTTTGTCTTCCTCTGGTAACACTCAGGGTATCTGGGAATGCTAATTGGAGTACAGAGCTTGTATTGTTAGCTGGTCTTAGAAGGCTCCAGGGGCTTTCCTAAGAGCTTAGGGCCAAAGATGGAGTAGACGTGGCTGTTGTTCTTGACTGGCCCAGGACAGTGGAGGGGAGAGTCATGAGATGGTGTGATACATGGCTGAGTGGCACGAGCACATGCCTTGGGAACAGGCTGCAAGAAACATAGACCGTGAAACTGACCATGTGCAACAATTCAATACAGGGAGGCAGGGAAGTTAGACTGGGCCTAGAGGGACAGTTAGGGCTCATTAGGGATGGAGGAAGGATAAGGGACAAGAAGGCGCAGGTACAAAGCATGCTGAGAAGAGGTCGAGTTGTAGGGGGGAAGGGACAGTGACAGTGACAGACTGCAATCAAAGGGTATCAGACTTAAAAAACCCTTAATGCCATGTCCTGCTCACGGGAGCCATAGCAAGATGCTGAGCAGGAGAGTGACTGAGGGACTCTGTGGACGCCATTTACTGGAGAAGCAAAGCCTCAGGAAGCAGAGCACAACTTCTGTAGGAGAAGGTGAAATGTATACCACCACTGAGGATGCTGCCATGCCTTCTGGACCCACACCCTGCCGGGGTGAGGGCAGGTCACGGAGTCTTTGCTTCTCCTAAGCTCTGTGGAACCTCTGGATGGTCAGAAGTTCTCTTTGTGTAGAAGTGAGGTAAATCAAGTCCCAATTATGTTCTGGTTGGAACAACCCAAGGATTTTCTGGTTGGAAAGCACTTTGGAGGCACTTTCTTTAGGGGAAGAATTATTTTTTATTTTCTTTTGATACTTTTTTGATTAGCATATATTCAATTTACAGGGACAGGATTCATAATAACATACTCCATCAAGTATGTTATATACTTTAACCATATCTGCTCTCCCATTTACTTCTCCTGCCCCCCCACCTGTTAGTCATTTTCTTCTTCCCAAATAGTCTTCATCCTGCTTCTATGTCACAGGTACAGACATGTACAGAAAGTCTAGGTTCCACATATGAGAGAAAACATGTGACTCTTCTCTTTCTGAGTCGGCTTTATTTTGATTAGTACATGTCTTCATCATGGTTTCTGTTGCTGTGATAAAGCACCATGACCAAAAGCAGCTTAGGGAGGAAAGGGTTTATTTCAGCTTACAATTTTCGGGTCACACTCCATCACCAAGGGGACCCAGGACAGGAGCCTGGAGGCAAGAACTGAAGCAGAGGCCATGAGGAATGCAGCTAAGGCCACCTGATCAGTTACAGAAATAAGAATTGTAATTGATCTGAGTCTTTCTGACCTATTTTGTTAAGAACATGTTTGTGCAAATACACACATACCATAAGCAGATACTTGTGTTTTCTTAGCTCTATTTCTCTAACCTGTAAGGTAACATCAATCGAGACAATCAGGGTTCTTATATTAAAGTTGTGAGAATCTAAAAGAATGCCCATCAAGAGACGTTGCCACTTATTCTGAAATATATGAAGCATTGTGTTGTAGTTGTATGTACATGGGATAGTCACATTTGCAGTTGTGCATGGGATAGTTATACCATGTTGGGCACAGTAATAACCTGGCTATTGCTTTCATTCAGAAATTAAGCATAGCAAAAGGAGATATGGTTGTGTCAAGATGACAAGGGGCAGACTTGTGACGGTTAATCTTGTCTTTCAACTTGACTACATCTGAAATCAGCTAAATCCCAATCAGTGGGGCACACTGTAAAGGATTTTCTTGACTGGATCATTGGAGGTCAGAAGACCTACCTGAAACCTGGGCTATACTTTCCGGTGGCAGCTTACAATAAGGACGAGGAAGAAGGAAGCTTTGCTTTTTGCCTGCCCTCACCCTCACTGGCAAGTTCACCCATCCTGCTGTTGAGGCACTCCTTTGCTGGAATTAGAACCTATTTCCTTGAGATACCAACATAGACTGAAGACGGACTGAGATAGCCAGCTTTGTGGACTGAATAACTACAGAAGAATTTCTATCTATAGATTGCCATTGTTAGCCTAGTCAGACCACAGCCTGTAAGCCACTCTAATAAATCCCCTTTATATATATGTATATATATTTTATATATGTATTCTATCAGTTCTATTCCTCCAGAGAACCCCAACTAATATATCAACATACACTGAAGGCCAGCAGCTCTCTAGGAGTCCTCCGAGTCTCTAGTGTCAGACTGGGGCTGTAGAGACATCCAGTCTTGTGGATTGAACAACTACTGGATTCTTGGACTCTCCAACAGGAGACAACCATTGCTAGACTCCCTGAACCACAGCCTGTAAGTCATTCTAATAAGTCCCCTTTGTGTGTGTGTGTGTGTGTGTGTGTGTGTGTGTGTGTGTGTGTGTGTGCGTGTGCGTGTGTGTGTGTACTATATATATTCATTCTATAAGGTCTGTTACTATAGAAAACCCTGACTAATACAATAATACAATACAGTAATCCAGAGTTTCACCCATTTTCCTGCAAATGACACAGTTGTTCTCAGAATATAAGGTTATGCATGACAAATCTAAATCCAACATTGTACTAAATAGGGAAAATTGAGGAGCCCAGCATGGGCCCAGCTTCTTGTTTCTACACCTACCCAACAAGGAGCCCAGCATAGGCCCAGCTTCTTGTTCCTACACCCACCCAACAAGGAGCCCAAGCCCACCCATTTTAAGCCCCCCTCTCTTTCATAATAGTGTTCCAAGAGTCCTGGTCTTGAGAGAGATATGAGGTCTTGGGAGATTTGCAAAAAGAGCAAAGAGAGGGGCAAAAGGTTGTCCTTGAATGATACTTTGGGTCAGGGATTGCCAGTCAGGGGGCACCAGGAAGGACTGATGTGGGGCTGAATAGCTGCCTTCATTTTCCTTAAATCTCCGTGTCTGCATGCAGTGTTCACTCAGGATCTGGTGTGAGAAAGGGAATATAAATGACCATATCTGCCTTTGATAAGGTGGGTTAGCCACCCAAGCTTGGGTTCTCAGAGCCATGCTGTATGCCCAGCCATGGGAGCTGCTGTGGGCACAGGTGTACCAGTCAAACACAAAGGTCAACATCAGAATGCACCACCAGCACTGAGAGGCCACAGGGCCCCACATCCTTCCCAATGTCAGTCTGTCTCAGCAGAATGTAAATATAGTTTCCGTTGTAGCTTCTTCCCATTTCCTTTACCTTTAGTAAGGATAAAGGGTGGCGGGCCTCTTCCTAGAGAAACTGAGCTAATCATTAGCAATGTCAACATTAATCTTAAAAATGCCTTGCAAAGAAGGCACCAGGCAAATTGCCCACAGCATTTCCAGTCACACGTTCACCTTGCTATTTGTCTCTACATCTTGGCTCCTTTACTTTGAGATAAGCATAAGGAACCCAGAGAGACACATAAATTATCTGGCTCTTTTATTACTCCAGTTCTCATAATAGGCTACACTGTGTGACCCGACTGTATCTTTTCCAGGAAATTTATGTTGTGGCAAGAAGAATTCCTCCTAAGAGAAAGGTCCCACTCCAGGGGAGGTTTATTAAGCGCATATTTATAGCTGATCTTGATGTTCCAAATGCTCTCTTCACTCTTGGGACACCATGGAGCAGAAGCGCATGGGACAGTGGGTATATGAAGAGGGAGGAGGGTTTCTAGGGAGGAGCCTCATCTGAAGCTTGGCTCTTGGCACCCACTACATGGGAACTGTAGAGAAGATGCTTCTCTTCCCAAGTTTGGTCAACTGGAAAGTGGATGGACCAGAATTACGTGGCTTTTATGCTGTGTGATTTGGTGATGAAGATACTGTTTACAGAAGGTTCTTGTGTGAACAGAAGGCCCCAGGACTTTGAAGCCTTGGCCTCCACTGGCCAGATGAAAAGGCGTCGGATGGTGTAAACCCAGCTCAGTCAAATCTGAAAGCAAGATAACTCGGAGGACTCGAAGGATCTGTCTTCTGTGTATGTATGTGCATGCACGCTTTCTCGGCATCTGTCCCTGACCCACCCTGAAAATGCCATTAGGTAAAAGCACACAAAGTGGCCTCACCAGGGGCCATCTGTTAGCAAGAAAGTGCCCATCATTCATCACCTCCCTTAAGTGCCTTTGCGTCTATGCGGGGGAGATGCACGGCAGTCTCCCCTCTCAGAGACCCTCTCACTCCCGCCCTCAACTGCCCAGACAAAACAGATGGGAAGGAATTATTCTCCTGGTCAGGTCTGAGATATTCTTCCTGGAAACCTTTGCAGCAGTTAGAGGTGGAATTCTGCCCCTTCCCTTGCTGAGGTGCTGCATGAGGACCAGCCTCTGGGAAATCGGCTGCAAATGACCTGTCCATCCACACAGCACATGTTCACCTGGTACCAGCATCTGGTTTCTCAGTAAGCCCCTGCTGTCCTGCAGTGGATCACTCAGGCTCTCCCAGTTCTCAGCAGGCAGGAAGAGGTGTGGCCAATTCAGCCAAGTGCACAGAGTCTGACCTCCAGTTGATGACGGCTTCATCACCATCACTTGAAGCTGCCATCTGGGTTTCACCAGGAGCAGCTTGTTTGTACTGGTGGGGTTGCTTCCTCTAAGAGGGACACAGGTCGATGGACTCATTCACCACTGTCGGCTCTGAAGGCACTCCTGGTGATGTTTCTCAAGCAGCAAATTCCTTCAGAGTCAGAGCCACGTCTTAAGAAATTCCTCAGTCACAAACTCTAGACTACCCGTGGTGGCATGGGGAGTTACAGACATTGTGAGCTGCCATGTGGGTGCACAGCATCTCCAAACCTAGAGGGAGGCTGAGAGTCCCACAGAGGTTCCACATCAATCCCCAAGCCTCTCTAGGCCAGTGGTCCCCATGGGGAGGCAGGAAGCAACTCACTTGGAGACTCAAAAGCACACTGATGTTGCACCCG
Source organism: Peromyscus californicus insignis (assembly GCF_007827085.1). Taxonomy (NCBI): domain Eukaryota; kingdom Metazoa; phylum Chordata; class Mammalia; order Rodentia; family Cricetidae; genus Peromyscus; species Peromyscus californicus. Next base: position 132,319,853 of record NW_026294584.1, on the reverse strand, counting down.
GCTGACAGCTACCCAAACCTGAATACCCATGTCAACAGGATGCATAGCTGACCTTTGGCTGCCAAGATCCTTTGCATACTACACCATAAGTCAGTCCCTAGAAGTGCTTGTCATAATGTTCCAACAACACTGAGGACTAGGCTTAGACATGCTTGAGAGGCTTTAGAATGACATTAAACTCTGATTAGTGAATCTAAGGCAGAATTTCCCAGGAGAACATAAAATATGGTCATCCCTGAAAACATACATATAAATAGCAGACCAAGCAGGTTATATTTAGGTATATATATATATATATATATATATATATATATATATATATACAGACATATATACATATAACAATAATTAATGAAAAAAGAGGCCACAAATTTGAAAGAGAACCAGGAAGGCATATGGGAGGATTTGGAGGGAAGAAAGGGAAGAGAGAATGATGTAATTATATTATAGTCTCAAAATAAAAGAAATAATAAAAATGGAAAAATATGGAAATAGCTATTATCATAGCTTGAAAAATAAAGTCCAAACAAAACTAAAATAAGAAAAAGTATGTGTGGTCATATGCACCATAAGTAATGAATGACTGCAGCCTACACACAGACTTGGATGGCCAAAGACTTTATACGTTCTGCTCTTGTCTGTGTGACTAGGATGATAACAGCAAGAACACAGTTAAATGGTTTTCCGTTTCCAAGGCTCATCATTTACGTGTTGCACTAAACACCTTAGGCTCGGGACTTACGGTGACAACTCTGTGAAACAGACACTAATTTCTCCAAAGACTCAGAGAAGTTAAGCCACTTAAGATAAATACTTTCAAGCTCAGAACTCAGACTTGAGTGCTCCTAAAGCTTCATGTCTGGGCTGCTTATACTCTATTATCCGTGAAGTCCTAGTCACGATGCAGATGCTCTTGGGTCTTTCCTTTCTCTCCCTCCCTCCTTCCCTCCCTTCCTCCCTCCTTCTTCCCTCCCTCCCTTCCTTCTCCTTTGTTCTTTCATTTTAAACAATTCAGTGCAATGCTGATTAATGTATAATAGTACGTATCTCTGCCTTGTTTCCTGAATTTAAGAATAACACATTTCATTTCTCAGCATCATTAACTGATGTTAGATGGAGGCTTTTTACAGATGAACTTTATCAGGTTGAGAAAGTTCCCGTCTATTTCCAGTGCATCAATCTCTCCCCTTACCCTCTTTAATCATGAAAGGTCTTAGATTTTTCAAATCTCTCTCTTTATCTATTAGCATAATCATGGTTTGTATCATTATTCTATTAATATAGAGTATAGCATCAGTTGATTTTTAGATATAAAATGCACCTTGCATTTTGAGAATAAATCACACTTGGTCAAGTGTAGTTAATAAAAAAATGTTGACTTCTAGCTCCAGGGTCTAGCCATATGATTCTGCCTGATTGTTCACACTCCTTCCCCAGACCTAACCTAGCTCCAATATCCAATGCCTGGCCTAGTCTGGCTACCTATGCTTGTGCCTCTACTAACACCTTGGCTTCCACCAGGACTGGATGCTGTGGGATGTTTTCTGTGCTGTGAATATGTTGCTCTGATTGGTTAATAAATAAAATGCTGATTGGCCGGTAGCCAGGCAGGAAGTATAGGCAGGACAAGCAGAGAAGAGAATTCTGGGAAGTGAAAGGCTGAGGAAGGGAGATGCTGCCAGCCGCCGCCATGACAAGCAACATGTAAAGTATCGGTAAGCCACGAGCCATGTGGCAAGGTATAGATTTATAGAAATGGGTTAATTTAAGATAGAAGAACTAGATAACAAGAAGCCTGCCACGGCCATACAGTTTGTATGTGTGTTTACTTGGTTGGGTCTGAGCAGCTGTGGGACTAGTGGGTAAGAGAGATTTGTCTTGACTGTGGGCCAGGCAGGACCAGGAAAACTCTAGCAACAACTGGACTTGACTACTCTCAACCTTCAAGCCCCTCCCACACCACATCCAATCTCTCCACCTAGCCAGATCTTGTACATCCTTCTCCAAGTTCTACGCAACTGATTCTGCCTGATCACCTCCTCCTCGAACCCACCTCAACCCTCAGATATACTCCCAAACTTGAACTCTTGACCAGGATACCCATTATGTATATCAGAATAGTCCCCTGTGTCTACCTGACTTCATTCTACCTAAGCCATATCCAACTTTTAGGCCCAACTGGACCTGTACTTTCTCTCTTTTGCCCCAAACTAGTTGTTCATATCAGACACAAAACTAACAAAAGAAGTCCACATGCCCAGAACTCATCACAAAAATACAAACAATATGAAAGATCAAGGCAGTATCTCCCTCCCCAAAGATTCACTGGTCCTATAGAAATGTCTGCAAAACACCCTAATTGTCGTGCTAGAAACCTTATCCAATGACTGAGGGAACCGGGTGTAGAGATCCACGGCCAGGCCCCAGGTGGAGCTCCAGGAGTCCAATTGGCGAGAAAGAGGAGGGTTTATATGAGCGAGAATTGTTGAGACCAAGGTTGGAAAAAGCACAGGGACAAATAGCCAAACGAATGGAAACACATGAACTATGAACCAATAGCTGAGGAGCCCCCAACTGGATCAGGCCCTCTGGATAAGTGAGACAGTTGATTACCTTGATCTGTTTGGGAGGCATCTAGGCAGTGGGACCCGGACCTGTCCTCAGTGCATGTGCTAGCTGTTTGGAACCTGGGGCTTATACAGGGACACTTGGCTCAGCCTGGGAGGTGGGGACTGGACCTGCCTGGACTGAATCTACCAAGTTGAACTCAATCCTCAGGGGAGTCTTTGCCCTGGAGGAGATGGGAATGGGGGGTGGGCTGGGGGAAAGGCGCGGGGGGCGGGGGGGAGAACAAGGGAATCCGTGGCTGATATGTAAAATTAAATTAAATTACAAAATAAAATTAAAAAAAAAGAATTACCTAGATGCATTTCAGGATTCAAAATTCAAAACAGCAATGATAAACTTCATCAAAGAACTGATAGAATTTAAAGAAGACACAAAATGGATTATTGAACTTAAAGAAAAAGAACTTAAAGAGAATAAATGCCTGAGTGATGTCCAAGAAAACGCAAACAAGACTGATGGAAATAGTGATGACAACTCAGGATCTGAAAACAGAATTTAATAAACAAAAAGAAGCATTGACAAGGACTCAAGATGAAATGGAGATAGAACTGAAAATCCCAATAACTGAACTAGAAAACTCAAAGGAAATTCTCACAAGTGGAATGAATGAAACAAAAGATAGAATATCAAGACTTGGAGATGAAGTAGAGGATCTGGTGAGATAAGAAACACACACACACACACACACACACACACACACACATGCACAAAAGGAACATACAAGAAATGTGAGACACTATGAAAAGACCAAACCTTTGAATAATAGGAATAGTCACAGGAGAAAAATTCCAGGTCAATGGTGTAGAGCAGATCTTAAACAACATCACTGAAGAAAGTTTTCCTGAACTAAAATATAGACATATCCATATCAAAACAAGGAAAGCAAGATGCCAAATTGACAAGACCAGAAAAGAAATTTCCCATGGCATATCATAGCTAAAATATTAAGTATACAGAAAAAAAGTGAGAATTGAAAGCAGCAAGAAAAAAACCACAAGTCACATATAAAAGGAAACCCATCAGAGTAACAGCTGATATGCAATAGAAACTTTGAAAGTCAGAAAGCGTGGAGCAATGCATTCCAAGTCCTAAAAGACCACTGGGCAACTTATACCACTATATCCTGAAAAACTATCTGCCGTAGTTGAAGGAGGATGAAAAACTATCCATAATATAAACAGTCCCTCAAATCCTCACTTATATCCAATTTATATCTTTGTATTACATATAAAGAGAACACAGAAGACAATTTTTAGGAATAAAGAAATGAGCATGGCCAAGAAGCGATAGAAAAACATACAAAACTATAATTATTAAACCACAAAGTAATACTGAGAACAAAACAATAATAACAACAAAAATCAATAATACAATGACTACAATTAACATCTATCTATCTATCTATCTATCTATCTATCTATCTATCTATCTGTCTGTCTGTCTATCTATCTGTCTATCTATATCTTTCAATAATAACTTTAAATATTAACAACCTCAATTCTCCAATCAAAAGACACAGGCTGGCTTGAATGGATCAAGGGGAAAAAAAGCCATCTATTTGCTGTCTATAAGAAATACAGCTTACCAGAAGTCCTGCTGAAAAAAGGGAGGAGGAATCTTATGAGCCAGTGGGGGTCAAGATCATGACAGGGGAACCCACGAGATAGCTGACCTGAGCTTATGGGAGCTCATGGACTCTGAATCAATGGTTAGGGAGCCTGCTTGGGATGGACATAGGCCCTCTACATGTTTGTGACAGTTGTGTAGCTTGGTCTTTTTGTAAGGCTCCTAGCAGTGAGTTCAGGACCTATCCCTGGCACTTTGCTGGCTTTTGGGAAGCTATTCCCCATACTGGATTACCTCATCCAGCCTTAACACGAGAGGAGGAGCTTGGTCCTGCCTCAACTTGATGTGCCATGCTTTGTTCAAGCCCATGAAAGACCTGCCCCTTTCTGAAGGGAGACAGAGGAGGAGTGGATGGGGGTGGGGAGGAATGGGGGAGGGAACGAGAGGAGAGGAGAGAGGAGAAACTGTGGTCGGTATGTAAAATAAATGAAAAAAGTTAAATAAATAAATAAATAAATAAGTAAAAAGAAATATAGCACTGCCTTAGAGTAAAAGGACAGGCCAAAGCACTCCAATCAGTAGATACCAGGAAGCATGTAGGCGTCACTATCTTAATGTCTGGCAAAACAGACTTCAAATTGAAATGAATCAGAAGAGATAAAGATGGACACTTCATTTCTAATTAAAGAAAGAGTTAACTAAGAAGACATTATTATCTTAAACATGCAACAAACTCTGGTGCATACAATTTCATAAATAATATACTAGTAAAATTAAAGCTATGGATTAACATCAACCATTAGTAGTAGGCGATTTCAATACCCTACTTTGTCCAGTACACAGGTCATCTGGAAAAACTAAAGGAGAGAAATAAGAGAACTAAATGACATCATTCATCAAATGGACTTACCAGATATCCATCCAAACACCAAAGAATATACATTCTGCTCAGTAGCATCTCTAAAGCAGTGCATCATGGGACATGAAACAAACCCTACACATTTACAAAGATTGAAACCCCTCTGTTTACCTTATCTGACTATAATGCAATAAAATGTAAAATTGGCAGCAAACAAAACTCTAGTAAATGCCCAGTCACATGGAGATTAAATGATTCATTGCTGAATGATGAATGGGTCAAAGCAGAAATTAAAAAAAAAATTCCTGGAACTAAGTGAAAATGGAAACATAACACAACCAGATCTCTGGGACACATTATAAAGAGTCTTACAAAGGAAATTTATAGCTCTAGTGACTACATTAAAAAAATCAGAAAGAGCCCAAATAAATGACTTAATGATGAACTAAAAACTTTGGAAAAACAAGAAGAAACAAAATTCTGTTGATGGCAAGAGGAAATAAAAATCAGAGCAGAAATTAGTGAAATTGAAACAAAGAAAACAACACAAAGAATCAACATATCTAAGAGTTGATTCTTTGAGAGAGAAACACAATCAACAGACCCTTGGCCCAGTTAACCAAAAAAAGGGAGGACTCAGATAAACAGAACCAGAAATGAACAGGGAAATGTTACAACACACCAAAGAATATAAAACATTATAAGGAAATACTTAAAAAACATCCTGTGGTCCAGTAAGTTGGAAAACCTGAAAGAAAGGACCATGTTTCTAGATTCAGCCAAACCACCAAAATTAATCCAAGAAGAAGTCAAAAACCTAAACTGAACCATAGCTAATGAGGTAAGTGAAAGTAATAAAAAGCCTTCCAGATTAAAAAAAAATGTTCAGGGCCAGATGGATCTACAGCAGAATTCCACCAGACTTTCAAAGAATATCTATAAACAGTTCTTTAAACTATTTAAAAAAATAGATGCATAAGGAACACTCCCAAACTCCTTCTATGAATCCAGTATCATTTTAATACCAACGCAAGTAAAGAGACAAGAGAAAGGAAAATTATAGGCCAATACCCTAATGAACATAGAATAAAAAAAATACTCAATAAAATCCTTATAGAATACAGATATATTTCTAAAAGATTATCCATCATGAGCAAGTTGGCTTTATCTTGGAGATGTAGGGATGTTTCAACATACACAAGTCAATGAATGTAATAGACAACATATACGGACTCAAAAACAAAAATGACAAGATCATCTCAACAGCTGTGGAAAAAAATGTTTGACAAAATCCAACATGCCTTAATGCTAAATGTCCTAGAGAATGTAGGACTATAGGGAACACACCTCAACATTATATATATATATGAAAAGCCCACAGCCAACATCACCCTAAATGGAGGGAAAAAATGAGGCAAAGTCACTGAAAGCAGAATGAGACAGGTTATCCAGTATCTCCACTCTGCCAACGTTGTGCTAGAAGCAGTAGCTGGAGCAGCAAGGCAAAGGGAGGAAATAAAAGGCATGCACATAGGAAGAGAAGTCAAGCTATTTCCATTTGCAGGTGACATGCAGTTATACATAAGAGATTAAGGAAATAGAAATCAAAACAGCTTTGGGAGTTCCTTTTACGCCAACCAGAATGGCAAAGATCAACAAAACACCTTACAGAAATGCTAGAGAGGCTGTGGGGAGATGGGAGCCCTCATTCACTGTTGATGAGATTACAAACTGGTCCAGTTACTCTGAAAATCAACGGAGAATCCTCAAAAAGCTAAAAATAAATCTACCATATGACCCAGCTACACCACTCCTTGGCATATGCCCAAAGGACTTGACATCCTTCTCCACAGATAGTTGCTCAGCCATGGTCATTGCTTCTCTCTTCAGAAAAGCTAAGAAATGGAAATAACCTAAATGTCCTTCAACTGATGAATGCTTAATGAAAATGTAGCACATGTGCATGATGAAATGCTATTCAGCTGTAATGAAAAGTGAAATCATAAACTTTGCAGGTAAATGCATAGAAGAACTACAAAAGATTATACTGAGTAAGAAGGTAATCCAGATTCAGAAAGACAAACATCACATATTCTCTCTCATCTGAGGTTCCTAGCGCCAAATCTTAAGATATGAATATATAACCTGGAGGAACTACAGAAATCAGGAAAGTAAAAAGGGATCATTGTGTGTGTGTGTGTGTGTGTGTGTGTGTGTGTGTGTGTGTGTGTGTGTGTATGTGCGTGTGTGTGGTAATGGAGAGGGGAATCGAAGGGTGTAGGCCATCTGAAGGGAAAATGGGAAAAAGGGCTTTAATTATAGAGGAGGGAGGTAAATAAATATAGAAGGAGGAGGGTAAAATAATAGTAAGGGTGTCCTAAAAAGTCATAAATTATATTAAGTATTTACTTTAAAAACATATAGTAAACATAAGTCTCTCTATATATGTATATATACAATACATAAATACATATAGTTTAAATAAAAATTTCCTATTTGGGCTGCCAATGCTCTCCACAAGAGCCATAGACTAACTACCCAACAAAACCCAACCCCAGACATGAGAAGCCCTCTTTTGAGTTGTTGGTCAGGGTTGGCCAAGAAACTTCCCAAATACCACATGCTTTTGCACTTGGCTGATCCCAGAACTGGAATGTACGTTTCTACTGCTGAAGACACCATGCACTTAGGACACAGAACACAGAGGACCTGGGCTAGATCTGACCTGAAAGCCTCCTCCCTGAGGACTAACTTCATGGTACCATTCAAACCCCCAAAGCATGGAAGCAAGCTATACTCCTAACTAGCTACATTGCCTATTAACCACAACCTTGATTAGCATGGCATGGTAAAGCCGTAAGGGTACAATAATGGCACATATACCTTGGCGATAACCAACAGCTCTCTAATTGGACTTTGTCTTGCTCAACAAGAGGGAAGTCATGCCTACTCCTGGAAACCCAGCCAGCTACCTTAGGCTAATGAAGTCATGAATCTTGCTTTAGAATCTACACTTTACTTAACCAGCACAATCTCTAACTGTTTTCTAAATACTTATCCTTTACAGATAAGTATAATTCTCGCTCCTCCTTAAGGAAACTTCTCTTTGCAACAAAGGCCGTTACAGAAAACCATAACCAGTCAAAATACAGAGGTGTGGAGCCTGGCCCCAACAGATGTATCTACAATATAATTCCTGTACCTAAGGCTCAAGGATCATTGTGGAAGAGAAGGCCGAAAGATTGTAAGAACCAGAGGAACAGGAAGTTTGCTGGTGAGATTGTGTCTCCAAGAAATGTCAAAAGCTAACTCATAAAATCTCTCCAACATGGCTGCCCAAACATGATCCAAACAAGGATGATACCAACAGATCTGCTAATGTTGAAGGAGAAAAGCTCAGGAGGCCTCAACTGGAGACAAAGAACTGCAGGCAATGAGGAATACTGGTTGAAATAGTCTTCCCTGGAAAGAGCACACCAATTGGTTGTCTAACACCAATCGGTCAGCCCTGGAAACATTACATACAAGTAACATTATACAGACTGAACAGGTTGTATTTATATATTTGAGAATAAATAAATACAAATGTAACAACAATTACAGAAAAAGAGGCTATGAATTTGAATGAGAGCAAGGTGGGATACATGGGAGCGGTTGGTGGGAGAAAAGGAAAGGAGGAAAATGATGTATTTATATTATAATCTCAAAAACTTATTCAGGTTAGTGAAAGTGATGAGAAAAGAGAATTTAAAGCATGTTAACTTTGTAAAAAATATATTTGCTGGATTTGGATTACTACATTTTTTGTTTTTGTGTATGTGTGTTAAGTGCTATTCATCTATTCTTATTGTGTGTGATGTTTGCCTTGTTTCGATGTCTGGGTTTGGCTATCATTGGGCTCCTAAAATGTGAGGAAATGTTCTTTTCTGTGTCTTTGGAGGAGTTTGTGAAGACTTGGCGTTGATCTTTCTTTCGATGTTTGATTGACTTCACCAGTGAAGTCTACCATGTGGACTCTTCTTTGTGAAAGTTTTGAGTTACTAACCCAGTCTGTTAGGTCTAGTTGGGTTTTCCTTTCTTCTGCAGTGAGTCTCAGCGTGTGTGTGTTTCTGTGTGGTTGCCCGTTTGTCTAGATCACCTAGTCTCTTGTCATGCAGTTGCACCCAGATCTCATTTCCAGTCCCCTCCTGTGATGTCAATGTCTTCTCCGCCACCCCTGAGTCTAGTGTGGGAATCATTTCTGCTGTATGTTGGTCAGCCTAGTTAAGCATTTGTCAACATCACTGACCTTTTCAAAGGACCAAAGTCCAGTTCCACTAAAGAAATAAATAGAAAGATGGAGAAAAAGCAAAATAGAGACCAGAAGCTCAAAAGAGAAAATCTATGTTTTAATTTCTTTCTTTTGGCTTCCTTTCAGTTTTTGGTTTCTTGGGGTGGAATATTAGCTTACTGATCTGAGCAATTTCTTTTTTTTTCAGTTTATAAACACCAAGAACTATAAACTCCCCCTCAAAAGCATTGCTTCAGCTGCATCCCACAAGCATTTGTTTTGTCTTTTTGTTTTCACCTATTTCAAGTACTTTTATAATTTTCCTTGTGACTTTTTGACCCATTGGTTATTTAATTATGTATTTCTACATGAGGCAGAGTCAGAGGAACATAGATCGATGGGAAGTTAAAGCCTGTACCTTCTGCTGACAGCTTGGCTTCCTGTTCCCAGAGGACCATGCAAGGCAGTGGAAGGTGCTTGGAGTCTTTATCTAAACAGAACCAACAGGGGATGACCCGGGGCCCTGTAAAGCATCCAACCCAGAGTGTGTTTACCTGACTCCTAGTCTTAGCGCCCTCATCCTAAAGTGATTAAGATATTGCTTTTGCTTTCCCTGAGGTTCTACCGTCTGTCTGTCCTGAACAATCAGTTCTTTGTCCCAGGGAACACACTTGGTATTCCATATTCCCCTTGACAACCATCAGTACCCGTTACACACACACACACACACACACACACACACACACACGTAATTTAAACTCTTTGAGTTTGTTGGGTCTTGATTGGGATCTGGTAAGTTCTAAGAAACTTCCCTTGTGCCTTGAGAAACATGCATTCTACTGTCCTTGTGGGCTCGTCCATAGATACGTCTTAGGTCCTGTTGGCTTGTCATGATCTCTAGTCTTCTAGTGATGTGGAACTCTCAGTGCCTTGTTACCACCCCCCCCCATCTCCACTATTAACAGTGTCATTAGACCTGACCTTCTCAAATCTTATGTAACGTTAGTCCTTTCAGTGGGGAACTCAGCACCTCATTGTTACTCAAACCTGGTGCAGAATCAGTCTGCTAATCAAGAGCCGAGGATGGGGACAATGGCCCTCAACTTCAGGAGGGACGTCTGCCCCACAAAGACAGGATCATTTCCATTGCCTTTCCTGGTGTTGAGACTCCAGTAGTCTCGAACGAGGTGGCCAAAGCTTAGTACTCACTACCTAAGGTTGTGGGAACTTGAGGAAGGGAGCCCCACAGAGCTTTTGGGTGGAGCTGGAGTGGTGTGAAGATTGATGGTAACTTCCTCAATAATTTTGTGGGACAAAATTATAACCTTGCACTGGGATCCTGAGTGAGAAGAAAACCTTCTCTTGGCCATAAGGACCTGCAGTAGCATTTCTCCTGCAGTGAGCTGGTTGGGGGGTCTGTGGCTCAAATGCCACAGATTCCCACTGGTTTTTGTTTTGTTTCTTTTTAAACTGAGATTTAGTAGATTTTCTTGAACAAATGTTATTCTTGCCTTTAGGACAATTCCCAGATACCTGAAATACTTGTTTAGATAACTCTCTCATGTTATAGCTGTTTTGGTGGACGGGGTTTCCTCTGTGCCATTTTTCATGCCTCCTGTGGTTCTGTCTTCACACAGGGGAGATGGAGCAGATACTGATGTCTTAATCTTTCAAAGGTCATCATCACACAGTTCCACAGTGAATGAATGGATGTGTTTCTCCTGCACAGTGTGACCCCAGGACTTCTTAGCTTGAATTTTATGCCTGTTCATTTCAGTGTTTGTTTCTGGTCAGTCAGCCACTTCTTTCTGGCAGCCACAGCTACTAAAGTCTCCCTCTTTTGTGGCTTTTAAAAAAATTTTGGATGCTAAAATTATTAGAAGCTGGAAGCTTATCAAAGCTATGGGACAGTTAATATGCTGTGAGCTATTTCTGACTGAAAACTGGAAGAAATATCTAATGAACCCAGTGTCCAAATCATATCCTTTCACGAAGACCACAGAAAGCCTCTGTCCTGTCCTGCTTCCTTCCTGGTTTTGATGACATTCCAGGCAAGGGGACCACTGGGTAGCAGGAAGTGATCCCCAGTGGACCTCATCCCCAGTGGACCTCATCCACTGCCCCAGCTTCAGCAATGTACAGTGACATTGTGAGGGTCACTACCTTAGGACAGAGAAAGAATGCCATCCCTGGAGGCACACAAGGATGAGAGCCAGTTCTGATGTAAGGAAAGAGAACTTCTGCCCATTACTAAGGGGACCAGCACCAGCTTTGTGGCTTGTCCACCCCATAGCGAGAAGAGTTCTCTGGTTCTCATGGTGAACTTGAACTTTAACTGCGTCTGACTACACTCATGGAAGATGTTACTTCTCAGATCATCTCTACCCTGTGGTTCTATTTTACCTTGCTGTGTAGCCTTGTTAGGCTTGCATGAGCAGCAGCCCCTGGGCGGACTCTGTGCCTGATGCTCACCACCAGCTGTCAAGCTGAATGAGACTCTGGCTCCTGCTTGGGCCTGGTGTAGTTTCTGCTGTGACACTCATCCCTCTCGTCTGCTCTATGGCCTCACTGAGCCTGCTTCCTCAGGTGGTGCAAATGTCCCCATCTGCTGCTAGTCTACTTCCCTGTGCATGTTCAACCCCAGCTGAGATGTTTTTCCTCTTCCAGCACATCCTTCCAATATGCCACCGAGCTGTAGGTGGCAGTCAATAACAGAGCCTCTAGAACTTCAGCATGAACCAGAACCCTTCCTGGCGCAGGGACCTTTAAGGCACTGGTTTTAGGCTTTCTGATTTAGAAGGTTGGAAGCAGAGTCAGGAAACTCCATTTCTAAGACCCTGCTATGGGTCACCTGCTGCCAGCCGTCCTGGGCCCATTTTTTGGAACCCCTGATTAAAACGGAACTTCACTCAAATGACTCCAGCCATCACATCTAGGGAGATCACAGAAGTGGATTACTTTAAGTTTTTCTTGAAGTTCTAAATTTGTATTACATTATTTTAGTTAGAATGCATTACAACTATAACAGAAAACACAAATATCTTCTCTAAACTCATGCCCTCAGGCGCTTCTCTTAGCTCTAGACTGTAGCCCGCCGGCTCTTCCTCTCCTTGACCAAACCACGCATTCCCCCGAAGCTTTGCCAGCAGACCTCCCAGAATGTTCCTGTTGTTCACAAGAAGGATTGGTGTTCCCCAGAAAGACTGCTCCTAACACACGCCACTCTATCATCTGTCACCCTGTACTTCGTGATACAGATTGAGTAGATTGTATATCCCTCTTCCAAAGTGCTAGGGAACAGAAAGTGTTTGGATTTCAGATTTTTTTCAGGTTTTGAAAATTTTTCATATACATGATGGCATATCACGACAAGGGAATCAAAATTTAAACATGAAATTTATTCTTTTCATGTATACTGTATATACATAGCTTGATTTTTGCAGTATTTAAAGTAATTTTGTACATGAAATAAAGTGTCATGTGCTTTGTTTTCTACTTTTGTATCTTGTTGACACTTAAAAAAATTTAGATTTTTAGAACATTTCAGAGCTTAGACTTTGGGATTAGGGATGCTTAACCCAGACTTCTCACACGTAGAGACTATTTTACTCTGTTTTCTGTTCTTGACCAGATTTTCCTTCTGTCTCCCTTCTTCAGCTCAGTTATTTCTCAGTTTTGACTGAATCTTAGGGACCTGGAACAGTGACTGTCACCTAACAGGTACTCAATAAACTATATTTAGATCTACAGTGCTGAGAAGTAAAGTATTCTTTGCAGACAACAGGCCCAGGCCCCACCTTGTGTATAGTACATATTAAAAAGCTAGAGAGGATCTCTGGGAGATGCTATGCTGTGGTGTGTGACTGTGTACCCCAAAGTTCATGCCAGAAACCTAGTCTTCAAATTCACGGGCTGCTGGTGTTTGGAGGTAGGGAGTTCAGAAAGTAATTGGGGTTGGACGGTGCTGTAAGGGAGGGCTGCGGCCATGGCCTCGGCTGCTGCATAGGGAGCCAGAGGGATGTGTGCGTATGTGCCCTTGGATGTTCTTCTGTCATGCGCCATGGCAGGTTCCTTTGACTGAGAGGTATTTGGTAGACCTCTTGTGTGTGCTTAGAGCCTAAGGCTGGTGGGGCTCACACAGAGGTTGGGAAGAGCTCTCTAGGGCATGGATAGTAAAATCAAAGAGGAGGACCTGCCTTACCTCAGAGAGCTATTTGCTCAGCTGTGTGCTGTGTTACTTGTGAATGGTGGCTAAGAGTGTTCAAAGCACCTACCGAGAGTGGCAAGGAATCTGTTTCCGTGCCACTTTCCACCTCATGGGCATTGTAGTCAGCACTGTGAGCGCAACTGGGGAGATGCTGGGGATGGTCAGTGGTGCGGATCAGATGGGAGACCCTTTCTTTGAGAATGACCACTGAATCGAGTGCAGGAGGATTCTGGGAGTTAGAACATCATGGAGAAAGGGCTGGAAGAGGCAAGTAAAGGTCTCCATGGGGTTGAACATTGGTGAACGAGAGTCATAATAATGATCTACTGGTGATCACAACTGAAGCTGTAAGGACCCTCAGAGGCACATGAAAGAATCTGCCTTCCTCAAACTCCTCAGAGAGCTGGGGTCATCCAGAGAGCAAATGAGACAGAGCTGCAGATGTTCAAGGCCTCCTCAGACTGGGAGATTGGATTCTAAGTCACAGTGATTGTGTTCCAGGGTCCTGGCATTGCTCAGGGCCACCTTGGACCCCACCACACAGTTGCACTTAGACTGTGCCCTCTTACAGCTGAGGTCATATTTTATTGGGGCCATGAACCCTGGAAGATCCTGGCATTCCTGCTAAGCCTGTGATCAGAAGCCTATGGTGCCTAGCAGGGTTAGAGGAGAAGTCGTGTTATCTCAGCTCCCCCAGAACAGGGGAGTTCTTGACCTTTGGTCTTGGTGTTCTAAACTCTATCTGCTTAACCCCAACTGATGACCCTCAGGAGAGCATTGCTAACAATGACTGCATACACTACCTCTGTCTCCTCACCATGTCTTTCCAGGATACTTCAAACTCAACTTGCTTCAAATTCAGCATCAAACCTGTAGCTGTTCATAGCAAGGAAACATGCTTATCTCTCTGAATTCTAACAAGGCTGCTCAAGTTCAGCCCTTGAGGTGGGTGTTACATGCTCTATGGCAGCTCAGCCCCAGTGCCACCCACCTTCTCACTTGCCCCCTCTGTCCAAGGCTCCAGGTGTATTGTGGAAGGACCAGAAGTGCAGAGACAGAGATTTTGCAGAGCTGTTGAAGTGAGATGTACTCCCTAAATGTCTAATTGAACCATGGATCCAGGACTGGGTTCCCAGCCTTGTCTCCATGCTCACAGCCTTCTTGCTCTGGGTGTGTGCGCTCTGGTGCCCCAGGATGGCCAAGAGCCCACATGAGTCTCAGCCTGCCTTTGCTTGGTCCTCTAACATGACTTTGTCTGACTTTTTTAGTACAGAAAAACTATACACAAATTCAATGATTCAACTGAAGTAACCTCTAAAGGCCTTACTTTCTGAGAGCTTCCATACAGAAGAATTTGGGATCTTACTCGCTTCTAAAAACTTTGCACATACCCTAAGTACAGATGTTAGGATACTCTGGTGACTCTGTGTGTGTGTGTGTGTGTGTGTGTGTGTGTGTGTGTGTGTGTGTGTGTATAGAATCCCTTAGGGAGGAGACACTATCATTTTTTAGAACATTCTTGTTTTACGACTGATGTTCTGAAATGTTGAATGAGTTGCTGGGTGTAGACCTTTAATCCCACTACTAGGGTGGCAGAGGCAGACAGATTTCTGAGTTCAAGGATAGCCTGTCTACAAGTGGGTTCCAGGACAGTCAGGGCTACACAGTGAAACACCACACACACACACACACACACACACACACACACACACACACACACACACACACACACACATTGAATGAGTTATGTCTTGTTTGAAAGTTGTACCCTTTATTTTCAGGCAGATAAACTTTAAAGTGGTGAAACATTGTCCTTCGCTTGTTCCTTCTTGTTTGGCAAGTAACTTTCACTGTAATGAGGAGCTTCCACTGGAGCCTTGACTCTGTATTTGGAGGTAATAGGTCTTACTAAAAATGGATCTAACCAGTTCATAAACTTCCCCCTAAACGTTAACATATTATGGGGCCTGTAAAGGTTACTTAGCTTGGCACGAAAACGAGTCTTAAAGACTGAAATAACAATTTCCTGGATTCCTGTGCAGGCTACTAACTTGTCCCTGTGTCCCTGGGCCATCTGTGAACAGCTGTAACATAATCAGGAACTGCTGTAAGTGGGCAGGAACCTGCTTTGAGCTTCCCGCAGGTTGCATGGAGGAGAAGAAAGCAAGAAATGGGATAGAAGGCCACAAGGAAGGACCATTAAGAGCAGCATTCAGACCTGCTGTTAGCTGACCAGGGTAAGTAACCCTTCACTAGCTGTGCCTGCCCAAGATAGGGTTCTGTGTCTTGCCTAGGTCATAGCGGAGAGCCTAACTGATCATATTTGATTTTGGAATATTCATTTTAAACCATGCTGCTACTATTTCTGAACGTGAAAAGGAGAGCTGCCAAGGGTCAAGTTGAAGGAGCTGCTGAGGCAGACAGAGGTGACCTCAGGAGGCTCACATCTGGGCTTCACACAGAACAGGGACCATTGTGCTCTGAAATGGGTCTGGGCTGGTGTCAGGGACAGAGGGTACTTGGACAAGTTGTTCAGACCCTTGGCTGCACAGGTTCCCTCATCTGTAATATGTGATTATTCTGAGGTTTGTCCGAGGAATAGTGCCTCAAAGTTCCCTGGGATGGCACTATGGGGGAATGTTGTAGACTTGAAGTAAGTGGAGCTTCATGGGAAATCCTTGGGTCATGGGAATATGCCTTTAAGGGACTGTGATATGCCAGCCGTCCCCTGCCTCTTCCTTCTGGCCATTAGGTGAGCCATTCGAGCTACCACATACTCCCTTAGTAATGTGCACTGTCACCAGAGTCCAAAGCCATGAGGTTACTCATCATGGGCTGAACCCGGGACTATGATGAGTAAAATAAGTCATCTAAAAATACATTAACTACTCTCTGTAATGTTTGCCTAAATTGTACTGGTATTAATAAAAACTCAGGAGTCAAAAACGAAGATAAAAACAGTGAAGGGGTGATTGGCTGACCCTATCTCCATGTTTTACTGATCCAAAAGCCCCAGAAACCCCTCCTCAGCCCCTCTTTCTTTCTTCCTGTCCCTCTCTGACTTCCTCAGTCCTCCAACATCTCTATGGCTAATCTTGGTCAGTCAGCTGCTGACTCCATCCTTGATTCAAGGTGGTTTTATTGACACAGTAGATTGGCAGTGCAAACAATTCTCTTTCAGTATTTCCTCCCTTTTGTCTAAATAAAAAGGAAGGGTTTAGTGTTAACATAGTAAAACTATCTACAATAAGAACAATTATCAAGTAAGAAATAAGTTCACAATGTCTAATCCATTAGTATATGGCAAATTCAAAGAAAATACTCCATTATCTATCCTATCTTGGTGAGTCCAATGTTTTGTACCTGATTTACTTTCTATCAAAACTGCGGAAAACTGTAACTATAACCATCCAGTCTTCAACCCTACCAGAGACCTGAGAATGATATAATATTACCGATTAAACAGGAAGTGCATTGCAAGCAACTTCCAAAACTAAGAAATGACAGAGCCATCTGGCTGCCTGGACAGTCACCCCAAGGTTCCTATGCAATATTGGGGCATCCATCTTTAGCCAAAAAGCCTAGAATATCTGACAGACTTTTCTGTGAAGCAGGAATTTTGAAGGACTGTCCCATCTTGTTTTGGCAAAGTTTGGCAGTTGTCTTCTTTTGTGTCCTGCTTATCCAATTTGAACAGCATTCTGTCAGCAGTCAAGGCAAGGGCAGTTTCCTTGCCCAGTGGTTAACTTTGCCACAAATGAAAGCAAACTCTGTATGGAAGTTCTTCAATGCCCAACATCTTTTTTTGAAGTAAATTGGTACTGCTGGGAGCAGATGTGTCTCACTGTCATGAAAAGCCTTATGTTATTAAAATGTTTTAAATGCTATATTCTGTAGGTCTCTGAAGTATTTGAAAACAATCTGTCTATTTAAACTATGTCTCTATTTGACCTTGAAAACATACCTAACATGACTATAAGTTTGATTGTTATAGATGACTAACTATTAACCTGTTTTTCTTTATTTTCCTAATAGCTTTCAAGGACCAGGACTTTATATTACATTTTTAAATAAGCTTTACAGGTACAATACATTAAACAAGAGTTGAAACATATATACAGTATAACAAAAACAACCTTGAATTTGTATCAATGTACAAAAATCCATACCAATGTAAAATATTTGAGACTAGTAGTTGCTTTTCTAGTTTGAAAGTAGATTCAATAATCTACCCTTTTATTCTATCATTTCTATATCCCTCTTTTTCTTTTCAGAATGAGATCCCTGAATCTAATTTCCTTAGTTTCCTTCCTGACCCTGACCAATAACAACTTGTAACCAACCCCCCCTATACGATAAGATGACAAACATTCATTAAACAACTAAAACCACCCATCCCACCCTTGGGAATGGGTCATGTTCTTAAAATTACTTCCTGTTGTCTGGAGGGGGGGTGATAGTATCTTTAGAGGACCTTGAAAAAATTGGGATAAAGATCAAGTCCTGAGAGAGCTAGCCAGTGTCTATTCTTGGTGTGATGAGAAAGTATTAAGTTTATCTGAAGTCCTGCCTGGAGTAGTCTATCAAGCTGGATCATCTTAGCTAACCACTTTGAAGTAGTCTTAAGCAGTTTGTAGTCCAAAGCCTATCTTTGGGTGGTGTTTGTCAGGTTAGTGGTATTACTGAAATCTAGGTGGATTCATTGTTTTGGAGACTTCAAAGGTTGCTGTTAGGAATGGGCACAGTTCACTGTAGAAAACTTAAACATTTTAAATGTCATATGCAGCATATTTCAGAGAGGTTATAGGACCATAATCTGTTAAATACATCTGGGATACACAAGCTTAATTCCTAATTACCTGCTTCAGACTGAAGCCCAAAATCATGTACAGGAAGCTAGATGAAGTCTATTTCTAGAATTAGTCAGTATGCTATATGATCATTGATATCACAACAGAAAGTTTAAGTAAATAAATAAATATTAATCTTATAGATTTTGAGATATTTACACTTTAAGAAAAGTTTTAAAGAGTCAAAACAAAACCAAAAGATTATGAGATTAGTAGCAATAGAATAGTCCCTTAATTTTGGTTTTCTTTTGTCCCATACCAGGTGGCTCTTCTGACATGAGATAGGGACTTTGGATTTTCCTCTAGCAAGCATGCTTGGGTTTAGAGAATGAGAGAACCAACTCCAAAGCCACCTTTAAATTTTAATTGAGTTGGGACTACAGAAAGACCATTTGCCTTATTAAGACTATAGAGAACAGCAGAAACAACCATTTGGGAAGATTTATGGACTTTTTTTTCCTGTTGGAAATGTGTTATATCATTAAGCCAATTTACTCTTTTCTTGGAATATTTTCTCTGGATGATTTGTCCTTCTTCTTCAGATATCTTACTTTTCCAGTGGTCTTCAGATTCTTTAGTTGGATGCCTTTATTTTACTGGAAAGATAAAAACAAAACCCTGCCCCAATCCTACCTTTGGGGAGTTTCCCTTTTTTGGCAGGTTATATCTGATCAAATGAAAGATATGTGTTACTATTAAAAGTTAATTCAGATGGAATGGCCATGCAGTTTGATGAACTATCACCTCTCCTAATCAAGAAGTCTCTCCTGTTTGAATCTAATCTTTATCAATCTTGATGGTATCCATAGCTTTTCTTCTCCTGTAGAAACAAAAGCAAAACCTCTTCCCCAATGTAACACATATCCCAGTTTCTATTCTAAGGTCAACATATCTTTGAAGTATACAGGCTGATTAAATTCAGCAGTTTTTTTTCCATTATCCAGTCTCTCCAGAGCGGTCATTCCTTTCTCATTTGCATTTAAAAAATTTAGAGTCAATAAAGCAATCTATCTCTAGGGATCATTATTACCCTTGTTTATTAAATATATATTTTAAAGTGTAATTAGATCTTTCTATAACTGCTTGTCCTGTAGGATTGTGTGGTATACCTCTAATATATTTTATATTGTAATATGCAAAGAACTGTTTCATTTTACTAGACACATATGTTGGAGCATTGTCAGTCTTAATTTGTACAGGTATCCCCATGATGGTCATAACTTCTAATAAATGTGTAATTATAGAATCAGCCTTTATAGAACTTAAAGCAGCTGCCTATTGAAATCTTGAATACTAATGGACTAGACATTATAAATGCATTTCTTACTTGATAATTGTTCTTATTGTAGATAGTTTTACTATGTTAACATTAAAACCCTTCCTTTTCATTTAGACAAAAAGGGGGAAATGCTGCAAGAGAATTGTTTGCACTGCCAATCTACTGTGTCAATAAAACCACCTTGAATCAAGGATGGAGTCAGCAGTTGACTGACCAAGATTAGCCACAGAGATGTTGGAGGACTGAGGAAGTCAGAGAGGGACAGGAAGAAAGAAAGAGGGGCTGAGGAGGGGTTTCTGGGGCTTTTGGATCAGAAAACGTGGAGAGCAGGTTCAGTCAATAGCCCCTCCACTGTTCCTTGAATTTATCAGGTTTTTATCTCAATTTCTGACTCCCGAGTTTTTATTAATACTAGTTTAGTTTAGGTAAACATTACAACTCTCAGTATTTTGTTTTAGTTATGTAAGCCTGTCGAATACGAATTAAATGAGATACGTTTGTACATGACTCCGATTGGTGTCTGGGACAATGAACAGTTGAAAGTGGAGAAAGAGGAGGAGGGAGGGGGGAGGGGAAGGAGGAGAGAGGCAGCAGTGCTGGCATGGGTTTGACTATGGGAAGACACAGGCTTCTCTTTTCCCTTTTCCCTACTCCCTTTTCAGGGGCCATGAGAATATCCTAAAAGTAAAAGGTAGTGGTAAGATTTCCAGACAGTCGCAGGGTTCTGTTGTTTCCTCATGATCCTGCTGTTCCCCTATCTTTCAGGCCTCCTCAGACCTGGTGCCTAACCACTGCTTCTTTTTCACCTTGTCCCCTCACAGCCCCATTTTGACCACCCTCAGAACTGGGCACTGGCCACTCAGCCCACTGCCAAGGCTGGTCCTGGAGTCTGTGCTTAGCCCTACTTGGACCCAGACTCTACTGCCTTGCCCCAGGTACAGCCCAGCTGAACGTCGTCTCACCGGCACAGGTCTTCGAGGGTCAAGACCTCCTAAGTGTCCTGTGGCTCTGAAGAGTTGGGGACAGTAAAGCTGAGCCTGCCTTTGAGCAAAGGCACAAGCCTGCTTCTTACACTAGGAGTGCCCTTGGAGTTGTTTCACTGAGCCATCACAGTAACCTGAAAACCAGATGGAGAGATTCGTGGGTTTCAAGAAAAACTTTAAAAATTAATGAAGCTCAAACACCGAGGGCCTGGGCTCCTGTGTCAGAACGGCTTTCCATCCCATATCACAGCTCTGGTGCTTTCACAGCTCAAGCCAAGGTGACTGGATTCCGCACATAACCACAATACTCATTCATCATGTGTGTTTATAATAACTGACATACTTCAAGGCCACTGATAAAAAGCAGCTTGCTGATGGCCAAGGGTCTCCCTGGCCACGCAATGGGAAAGGCTTTTGGCCAAGCCTCCAGATCTGGGTAATATGTGACTTATCTCAGGAACGCCTGGCTTTGAAAAATATACAAAGTGACCCACGATGGACCCTGTTTTCTGGCCCCTATGCATTCTCTGCCTCATTAAAAATGTTGCTTGCTTGAAATTGCTCAGGGACAATTAAGTAGGCCTGAAGTTGATTTATGGGAGACAAACAGAGCCATGAATGCATAGAAGCATTGTTACGTCGGGGAGGTAATTCATGATAAGGCTAAGCTGAAGGGGGTAGGCCCGACTCAAGTTCAACCATAGAAAGTGATGGATCTTGACAGCCGTCCAGATCCATGGAGGTTCACAGCCTTCAGGTGAGCATGGCATTTTATGTCCTAGCCCACACTTGAGTTCAGTGGTTCAATACTTGAAAAAGAAATAAAAAACAGCCCACACAGTTGCACGTGCCCACACACATTTGGAGTAGAAATCACAGGGAACAGTTGTATACTCAAGTAAGAGTGAGTGATATTACTTCCCCAACCATCTGTAGAGTTGTTTCTTTGGATGGCGTAGAAACCACTCAAGGGTGTCTGGACCTTCCTTCTGGGGGATCTTTGGAGGTGGGTTGACAAGAGAATCTTTGGTAAAGCTCAAATCAGGGAAAGAAGCAGAATGAGGCTGTGAGTTACATCTGTAGGGAAACCATACTGGAAGGCAGATGACCTCCTAGGCATTTGGGCACTTCACTTTTCCTGGCTGAGTCTGTGACTGGTGTGGAGCAGTGTTGGAACTGGGCACCCTAACAACAGCACTATGTGCCGGTAACTCCTGCTAAGGCAGAAGCTGAACCTGGGGTATAGCTTTGGGGCTACCAGCTGTCTTCTGTCCAGCCCCTCTATGGACACGGGGCACCTGCTTCCAGCCGCTCTGAATGTTGACTCTCAACTGCCTCAGTGGACATAACTCTCTACCTGAGAGCTGGTCCCAGGGCATCCAGCTGGGGCAGGCTCCCCCAGGACTGATACCTTTAGGCACTTACTCACGCACCTGTTTGACTACATCCTTTCTCTGAGCATCCATGTGTTGCTTGATGATGGAATCCTAATCAGAAATGTATTGTTAAGTTTCATTATCATGAAAATATCATAGAGCCAGGTTACCAAAAAAGCCTAGACAGCACAGGTGAATCACCGGACCAGACCTTTGATGAGGTCAAGAAACACAGTAAAAGCACAATGGGCAGGCTACTGTCGCATAAGACAATCTTTTCTTACACTAAACTTAATAAATAGAAATCTGCTCTAAAATAAGGACAGTACAGTGGGCACACAGTTGTCTGTGAAGTAGTACACACTGCCGAGGATTGTGTGTGATATGTTTTATAGGAGTGGCAGAACTGTACTGTTTGTTGGTTTGCTTTTTTTTTTCCTTACCCACTACAGCACAAGCATGTGAATAATGCATGGTGGTAAGGCTGTAGAAAGGCTACAGTGCCGCAGCTCCGTGACAGGAACCTTTCAGCTCCATTGCAATCTTGTTGGGACTGCCTTTTATGTCTGGCCCTTCATTGACTGGCTGGCCGTCAACGAAAACACACCCGGTGTGACCCGGTGTGTTTACCCCGGAACCACTTCGAGAGTTTGGTATGAGAAGTCTGGGCTCCCAACCCCGTTCCCTCTGCCTCAGTTCTCTCGACTACACATTCTCAGTGCGTAATTACTTACAGGCAAAGAAGAAAACTCAAATTATAGGCCTGACTGGAAGTCTCATTTAATATTTCCTCACATGGATCTTTTTGGGAAGGTGATCCTAAGGAAATAAAGCAACCATCAGAAAATGGCATGTCCCAGCTCCCACTGGAGTCGCACCGACCTCTTTTTTTTTTTTTTTTTTTGCCGAGGAAGACCTCCCACCCACTTCTTAAACCCATGTGTCTGCCTCTCTGGGTTTTGAATGCCACTCTCTTCAACTGGAATGACTTTCCTGAAGGCCCCAATTAATTAAAACATCAGCTCTAGCGTTAAGCCTTCCCCATTTCCTTCCATCAGCAACCACCTCCGAATCCAAGTCACTCCTGTCTGCTCTGAACCCCAGGGCTATCCACAAACCACCACCAAAGACTTCTTTGTTCCAGTGAGGGGACATGGTACCAACGTGATGGGGTTACTGTGAGTGCTTGCAAATACTTGAAATGCTTGCATGCAGATTTAAGTTGATTTAAATTGTCCTTGTCCTCAGTTTGTCTGGATTATAAATTTATTGGCTAGAAATTATAAAAAATACGTGACTATTTTGCACTTCCAACACCAAGGAAACCCAAACTCCTAATAAGTGCCAAATGGTTGCTTCATTTAAAGACGGTGTTCCTGAACTCAGGGAGGCATTTGTGTGCTTGGAATTTTATGTTTCTGTCATATTTATCACTGACTTGAACCCGAGAGCCATTTTAAAAATTATAGCTTCTTGTTGGGATTGGAAACGAAGTCAACTGTGTATTAGCCACTTTTCTCACCATTTGACAAAATACCCTCTTAAAGAAGGGAGGGTTTGTGTTGGCTCAGTCTGAAGTACACTACATCATGGGGGAAGTCATGGCAGCAGAAACACAGGACGCTGGTCACATTGGATCTGCAGTGAGAAACCAGAGAATACCAAATGCCGGCGCTCAGCAACCTTCCTCCTCCTCATGCAGTCCAGAGCCCCAGATCACGGGAGTGAAATGCCCACACTCAGGGTATATCTTTCCTTTTTGTTTAAACCTTCCTGGAAACTATCTCAGACATATCCAGAGGTGTGTTTTCATGGTTTCGAAGTCCAGTAAGGCTGATAATGAAGGCAAATCAGCTTAACTTCTTGCTCTGCAATCAGCAAGGCACTCCGTGCTCTCCCTGTCCACAGCATTCCTGAGCTCTCATAGCCAGGGCTAGAGAATGTTAGTTTCTTTAAGCACTGATGAGAAAGTTGTGTCTCTGAGCATGTGACCTGGGGGCTAGCCCCTGTAGTCTGGTAACAATGTCACTTGTCTTATAGATGCTGGAGGTTTGTATGGTGAAGGATAACCCCACAGTGAGCTGGGATGT
Organism: Peromyscus californicus insignis; assembly: GCF_007827085.1. Lineage (NCBI taxonomy): Eukaryota > Metazoa > Chordata > Mammalia > Rodentia > Cricetidae > Peromyscus > Peromyscus californicus. Next base: position 132,295,745 of record NW_026294584.1, on the reverse strand, counting down.
GAAGTAAAGTTGAGATATCATTCCATACAATTGACTTGTTGATTCAGGGAAGATTGGCCCCAAGGGGCTCTCGGCCACAGCAAAGCCACTAGGGCTGAACCCCGTGTGCTCCGATTGTCCCCACAGGGTTTTTCTGAGCAGAATCCAGTGGTGGCTCATGTGTGGGTAAGGTTGCATTGTGGTTAGAAAGGTATTTATGCGCTTACGATTTACAGGGTAAGAAAGCCACATTGTCATCTGAAAGAAGACAAATGGCGAATTGCTGGGGCAGCAGGCCCCTAGGGGCTAATTCAGGAAGCTCACCAGTGATTCAACATGTCAAAGGTCAGCTCTGCGCTATGAAATAAAAATACAAGTTCTTTTAGCATAAACAATACAGGGACATTCTCAAGTGTCCCAAGACATCAGTCACATCAGACACATTCGATGTCCTACAAGATGCCCCCATGAATCTATGCCTGGAGGTCACAGCAGAGCAGCAGAGGAGCTGATCAGAGACTGTTGTCACATGGCATGTCCAGGTATGCACCTTGCTTATAGCTAGGGCTGAGGACTTCCACTGAACTCCTGGAATTCCCCAGGCTGTGACTGCTGCCTGCTGCTTCACATGCGTGACCTAATGGTGACCCTGGAACTTACCCATCTCCATTCTCTTTGGGTCTTGTACAGGTTGTTGTAAGAGACTGACTGCAAGGCAGCTATCCAGCTCACACTCCTGGGGTGGTTTGAGCAGGCAGTGGGGGACAGTGAGAACCCTGGTTTCCCGTCATGCTACCGTCTTTCTTGCTATGGATCACAAAATATGAGCAGCTACAGTTCCTCTTAGTGGGTGGTGCAAATCAAATATAAGACATGTGTACAGCAGACCAGGAAGTGTTTGCATCACAAGCGCATGACACACGGCAGATACATTTCAGTCACCTTATTCTGCTCTGTGCAGGGGGAGGCCAAGAAGGCCATGTGTTCAGGAATGTGTGGCCCTGTCTGGCTTATTCATCTCTGTCTCTTGGCTCAAAGTCTAGTAAGAGAAATTCAACCAGTATAAAGTTGGATTGTTTTTCATAGTTCTTTTTCCTTGAAGTTAAAGATCTTGATTTAAAAATTTTCCTTAGTGTATGAAATATTGGGTTTCCCTATGACATTTCCATACATATATATCATTGGGCCTTGCGTTTATTTACAGGGCCCACTTCCCTCCCCTTCCCTCCTCTCCACTTCTCCATGGTCCTTTCTCCTCCTGAATGGTTTCTCTCTACTTTCATGTGTATGTGTGTGTGTGTGTGTGTGTGTGTGTGTGTGTGTGTGTGTGTGTGTGTGTCTGCATGTGTAGTTAAATCTAGATTCTGCAAAAGAGAAAATAGAACTACCTCATTCCTCGATTAACTTCATTCCTCTTCCCCCTCCTTTGAAAACTCCTTTGCCTCCATCACAGCCCCCTTTAGCTCCGTGCCCCATGAATGCAAGCAGGTATATTTGAACTTATGTTCTGCATGTGAGAGGGAGCGTACAATAGTTACCTTTCTGAATCTGGAGTTTGTTTAACATGATGATCTGCAGTTCTAGCCATGCTCTGTAAATTGCATAATTTCATTCCTTTTATAGCTGAATAAAATCCCAGTGCATACAATCCACATTTTCTTTATGCATCATCAGTTGGTGGGCATCTAGCCACTCCTGTATGTTGGCTACTGTGAATAGTGCAGCAATAAAAATGGGTGTGCAAGTGTCTCCTGTGGCCTTCTGGTACACACCCAGAGGTGGGAGAGCTGTGTGGTCGTCTCCTGTGGCCTTTTGGTACACACCCGGAGTGGGAGAGCTGTGTGACTGTCTCCTGTGGCCTTCTGGTTACACACCCAGGGTGGGAGAGCTGTGTGACTGTCTCCTGTGGCCTTCTGGTACGCACCCGGGGTGGGAGAGCTGTGTGGTCGTCTCCTGTGGCCTTCTGGTTCACACCCAGAGGTGGGAGAGCTGTGTGATCGTCTCCTGTGGCCTTTTGGTACACACCCGGAGTGGGAGAGCTGTGTGACTGTCTCCTGTGGCCTTCTGGTTACACACCCGGGGTGGGAGAGCTGTGTGACTGTCTCCTGTGGCCTTCTGGTTACACACCCAGGGAGAGCTGTGTGGTCATCTCCTGTGGCCTTCTGGTACACACCCGGGTGGGAGAGCTGTGTGACTGTATCCTGTGGCCTTCTGGTACACACCCAGGGAGAGCTGAGACACAAGGTAGTTTTATTTTTAGTTTTTTGAGGACCCTCCATACTCACTCGCATGGGGCTTCAGCGATTTACATCCTCACACTGTGAATAAGGTTTCTGTTTCTCCATATCCTCTCCAGCATTTGTTCTTTTTGTTTTTCCTGATGGTGACCAATCTGATTTTGGAGAGATGGAATATCAAAGCAGTTTTAAATTACGTTTCCATGATGGCTAAGGATGTCAAACACCTTCCAAGCATTTATGGGCCATTTGCATTTCTTACTTTGAGAACTATCTGTTCATTTTATTGCCCCATTTTTGACTGATTTCGGGTTTTGGTATTAATATTTGTATTTATGTGTATATTTGAGATATTAATGTATCTTTGTCACTCTTGGGATTGTTTCCTTCACAGTGCAGGGCTTTTTAATTCCATGGAAGCCAATTTACCAGTTTGGGAAATTTTTTCCCCCCTGACTTAGTAGAGTTCTTTTTGGAAAGTCTTTGGTTATGTTTATGTCTTGAAGCGATTTCTTTGTGTTTTCCTGCAGCTATTTACAGTTTCTTACACTAATGTCTTAGGTTGGTTCTTGAGTAGGGGGAGAGATATGGAACTAGTTTATCTTCCTGAATGTGGAGAAAGATTTCTAACTACCATTTGTCAAAGAGGCTGTCTTTTCTCCCATGTGTATTTTTGATACCTTTTCTTGAAAGTTAGGTGGCTTTGACTGTGTGTATTATTTGTGAATACCCTTGCTATTCATTGGTCTGCCTGTCTGGATTTGTGCAAGTCCCATGATGATCTTACTACTCTGTCTCTGTGGTATAATTGGGATCTTTCTGGTCAGCATCACTTGGCTATTTGAAGCCTTCTCTGCTTCTTCAGCATTTCAGGATTTTTTTTTTATTCAGCATTCTGGTGAAGAACATTGACACTTTGGTGAGGACTGCATTCATCCTGTAGATTGCTTTAATAATACAGATATTTTTATTTATTCTGTCAATAGAATTATTTTTTATTATTAGAATAATAATAATTATTAGAATTATTTTTTCAATTATTTTCTTCAATGTTTTAAAGTTTTCCTTGTAGAGATGAACCTTAGTTGAGTTCACCCGTAGATATTTTTGAAAACTATTTAAATGGTTGTTTTTTCCCCCTTAGTAAAACAAGAACAATTAACATTCCCTGAGAAGTAGAAGGAACCAATAGTCAAAACCACAGCTGAAAATGAATTAACAGTATGAAGAATCAATGATTTTGTGCTCTCTAAGTTTGTCGTAGGTCTGTAGGGAAGCCACACCCACTCACAGCCTGCTGCTTTGCTGGAGTGTTGATTCCCTTTTCTGCTGAAGTCCTTTGGGTCTCTTGAGTATCACAGCATTTATAAATATGGGTAATTTGACTTATGCTTGCATTTTATTTTTTTCTAGTTACCTATTTAGCTAAATTTGGAGTAAAAGTGGAAAGAAGAGATATCTGTGTCTTATTGCTGTTTCCAGAGATAATAGTTTCAAAGTTCCCCTATTCATTATAATATTGGCCATAATTTTTTTTTAATACAGAAGCTTTATTATGTTGAAAAAAATGTTCCTTCTATATCTGGTTTATTTGGGGCTTTTCTCATGAAGAGGTGTTCAAGCTTGTCAAAGGCCCTTTTAAAATATCTATTAATGTAATCCTATGATATCTGTCCTTATGTTTATTTGTGTGTCATATTACACTTGTTGACTTGTACATATTGAACCAAATTTGAACTGACATGAAACCAACTTCTTTATTACATATGATCTTCTTAATGTGTTCCTGAACATAGTTTGTAAAGATTTTATTGAGAATTTTTGCATCTATGTTTTTCAGAGAAATTATACATTTCCTGTGCCTGTGTCTGGGTTTGGTACGGGGGTGATACTGGCTTCATAGAATGAGGTTGGTAGTGCTCTTTCCCTTTCTGTTTGATGGAACAATTTGAGGAGCATTGGTGTAAACTCATCCTTGAATGTTTTGTTGAAACTAAATAGTGAATGTGTCCAGTCCTGGCTTTTCTTTGTTAGGAGACATTTTGTTGCTATTCAATCTCATTGCTTGGTGCAGACCTTCTTGGGTTGCTTATGTGCTCTGGTCATACCTGTCTAGACATTTACCCATTTCTTCTGGAGACTGCTATTTTTTGAAATGCAAATTTACAAACTCTTCCCTTAATGAGCCTCTGGATTTCGCTGCAATCCATTTCAATGCCTTCATTCTCATCTCTAATTTTATTAATTGGGATTTCCTTTTTTCTTAGTTTAGTTTAAGTTCCTTTAAAGAAACAACCCCATTTTCCTGATTCTTTTTATTCTTTCATTTTCAGTTTCATTATTGTCCATCTTATCTCTATTGGTTTTTCGTCTAGTGCTCTTGGGTTTGCCTTATTCTTTTTCCAATACCTTGAGGTGCATGATTATTTATGTGAGACCCTCCTAATTTAATGTACCCATTCATAGCTGTAACCTCTTAGAGCTGCCTTAGCTGTACCCCCAAATCTGATAAGTTGTGCTTTTGGTTCCCTTTGAACCTAGAAATTTACTGCTCTGTTTTGTTTTATTTTGCTTTTAAATACAGTCTCATGTAACCCAAGCAACCCTCAAAGTCACCATGCAGTTCAGGCTAGCAGAATTCTTCCTAATCTTGATGACGCTACTTCCCATGTAGCGCTGGGATCACAGCTTTGCACTCTAATGTCCTGTTTGGTTCTACGTACTTCACAGTTTACTCCCTGATTTATCTAGTGACCACTGATGACTCAGGAGTATTTCTCAGTCTCCAGTACTTTTTATAGTTTTGTGTTTTCTCTTGCTAATTCTAGTTTTTCTCCCTACTTTGATTTGATAAGATGTAAGAACTCATTTTTATTTTTATTTTTATTTTTTGGTATGGTTGTGTCTTTCTTATGGCCAAGAACATGATCTTAGAGAGATTTCTGTAGGCTATGGAGAAGAATGTATACTCTGCAACAGTTGGATGTGATAGTCAGAGAATATCTAGTAAGTCCATTTGATCTAAAGTATCCTCATTTCTTGTCTGGATGACTTATTTAAGCATGAGAGTGGGTTGTTGAAATCACCAACTATTATTTTATCAGAACCTGTTTAATCTTTTATGTTCATTAGCATTCTTTCTTTTAGTAAATTGGGAGCCCCATCGCTTAGTGCAGGTTACAATTGTTACATTATCTAGATGTGTTATTCCCCTTTAAATATGGAATGGTCTACTTTATCTGCTCTGATTAGTTCTGATTTGAAGTCTGTTTTATCATACTTCAGAATGGCTATGCCATATTGAACTTGTTTGCTTGATAATTTGTATTCTGTCCCGACTCTGTCTTTGATTGTCTATCATAGCAATATTTGCATCTTGTTTTTAAAATCTATTCATTCTAATTCAAATTAGGGACATTCTATTTCTTAAGTAGGGACTTATGGACATTTGTATTTATGGTTCTTATTGAGGCCAGTTTCCTGATTCCTGTAATTTTGTTGGTCGATTTTCTGATTTGTTGGATTATTATTTGTTCTTTTCTTCCTCTATATTGATATTAGGGTTTGCTCTTACTGTGCTGAGTGTGATGAATTCTAGTCTAGTTCTCCCTTTTCATCTATTCCATAGAATTTATTCTTTCCTGTGGTTTAATGGCTGAAATGTCTTTCTTCTTTCCCTTTGTTTAACAGCACTGCCCTTTGAGTTATCCAAAGTCCAAGTGGGAAGAAAGGCCACTGTACCCAGAATAGAGGATACTGGGTACCCAAGTGATGAAAAGATGGGGGCAGACCTCAGTGGCTTTAGAGAGAGCTGTGGCCCTCTGTAAGGTGGAGGAGTGTCTTGATAGATGGGCCCACGCCCAATGATCATCCTTTGAAAGCAAGAGTTGTGGCGTGTTGGGCAAAAGTGGGGACCCAGGAAAAGCTACTGAGGATACTGCCTGACTATGGGGAGATGGTGAAGGGGAGGCACTTGGCCCCCCTTCTTATATCCCCTTCATCAGCATCTTTCTTGAGTCAGTCCCCTTAGAAATCAGCTGGAAAACATTCTTTTTTTTTTTTTCCTTTTAAAGTTTGTTTTGTCTGACTCAATATAGCTACTTCAGCTTCCTTATAGTGGCTGCTTACATGATATATACTTTATGTCTTTTTAATTTTAGCCAGTGTGTGTCTTTGAATCTAGAGTATGTTATTTGAAACCAAACGAGGTGTGGTGGCACACAACTGTAATCCCAGCACCCAGGAGGCATAAACCAGAGGATCACAAGTTCAAGGCCTGCCTGGGCTACACCACAAGATCCACTTCAACCTGAGCTGCATTATAAGACCTAAGAGAAACAAGACAAAGTATGCTGCTGTCTGTAGGAAAAGCAGAGTTGGATCTTATTTTATCTAGCTGACAATCTCTACTCTCTCTCTGATTACATTGTTTAACCCACTCATATTTAATTTTATGGCTTACAGAGTTGGATTTGTGTCAACCATTTAAATTTTGTTTTACCTAGATCTTGTGTCTATTTTGCTCCTGGCTTAGTATACAAAGGGACACATCACAAATTTTAGGTTTGTGCTTCAAGGTTTTCACCACCATGAGCAACTCAGAACCTCTTCTGTACCTTGCAGGCTCTGGTGATCTGCTCTGAGAGGGAGAACAGAAAGGAAAGCCATGGACATTGTCTGCCTTTGGCAGAGGAGGAGAAATGTCATTAGGGAGATGCTGAGTAGCTGGTCAGTCATTGCTCTCTTGAACCTGCATCCATTCAGAGACCTCTCCTCAGGTCGCTTCAGGGGCATTAAGAAGTTGGTATCTGAATGGTAAGGAAATTAATTGTCCTTGGATCTGCCCACCACTGTCCACGAGGACTGGAAGGGCAGCTCTCGTTCTAGATGGGAAGACTGCAGTCAACCCAAAGCCATTCCTCACCACTCCCAACAGCAAGGCACCAACCAAGGCCTCCCGCCATGGGCTGCTGTTCTCTTCCTGAAAACTACAGGCTTGTTGTAAATGACAACAGAGATGATCTGGCAGCATGGAAAAAGGACTCACCATATTAGAGATATGTGGGATATGCAGTGCTGGACATCATTAAGACCTCCAGATAAACCAAGGAAAGATTGTGGACAGGACAAAGAGGACAGACAGTCTTGGAAGACAGGTGTTAGTGTGTGTGTGTGTGTGTGTGTGTGTGTGTGTGTGTGTGTGTGTGTGACAATTTAACAGCAGCATAGCTAGTGGGTTTTTTCCCATCACATATGTACACATATATACATATACATTTCTTTTAATATAGAAATCGAAAAGAAACATTAAAAAATGATTAGAGGAAGGGGGTTAGAGCTAGAAGGTGGAAGACATAGTGAAGTGGATGGCTGAATTCCTTGGGAGTGTAGGAAGCAACAATCCCCCCCAAGTTTTATGAAGTTGTGGTTAATGAGTGATGGATGGAGACCTAAACCTCATCTATGTTTTATTATTTACTTAGTGTAGTAAAAATATGGAGAAAAATAATGTAGAGTGTCAGGGGGAGTTCAGGACCTGAAATGGGCCATCTGAAACATGATCTGACAAAGGAACACTGTGAACCCAATCCAGGGACTTTAACTCCACACGAGGGAGTACAAAACCTCCTGCCCTGTAAAATAGATGCTTCACTTGGTTATTTGCCTTGGGGGAAGGAAGCGGAGGCTCATCTCTGCTTCCTGAATACTTGCTGAACCCTGCAGGGGATGTGGTAACCAGTACTACACTGTAAATGCCCGTTCTCTGTGTCTGTCCAAGCTCCTTACCTGTGTCCTGATGCCTGTCTTTGGTCCATGCCCCCCTCTGCCTGAAATTGCCTGTCTGAGCTCCGATGTCCAGACCTCACCTTATTTTCAAAATTACTTTGCACACTAACTACAACCATGGGCCTGGCCTCCGGGTCTGAATTTCTAAAGGGCATTCTGATTCTCATTGATTCCCAGACTTCCTGGACCTGCTAGGTTGCATCACAGATTATTATTGGCTGGGTTTATATTGTGTCATCTTGGTTGACCTGGGCTGTATTTCTTGGAATCGTCATCTTTGAATGGTTCCAAGGAAGCTTGGGCCACACTTTCCACCATGTAGAAGGTTATAGAGAGGGAGAAGCATTCTTTCTCAAAGGGCAGGGGCCAGCTGTCACTCCTCTCTCTAACCAGAGTTCAAAGCAGTTGGTCCTTGTGGGCATTACATAGCCCCGATGACTACACATCCTTACCTCCTATTCCAGGCACTCTTCCCCCATCCCATCACCTGACCTGAACTGAATGCAGGCTGTGAACCACAATATTGGATACAAAATGGACAAGACAGTCTCAGAGACCTGAGTAACCAGCTCCATGGCCACATATGGACAAATCCCTGCAGGAACCTCTTATCCCTAAGTCCCAGGAGTTCTTCTTGGTAGTAGACCCCGACGAGGGACCCCTGTGAACCACCAGAATCCTTCCAGCTCTGCTTCTTCTCCCTTTGGAGTTCAAGCACATGGTAGCTGACCCAGGGCACAGGTTGGCTTGAGGACTTCCATGTATTTAAGCTAAGATGGCTTCTCAGGTTCTTCTGGGTGACTGGACTAAGGTAAAGGGCTGTTTGGCAGCCATAGCTTGGGGAGGCCATGTGTTTTGATCTCCTTTTATGATGTGGTCATTTCTCAGGACAAGGGGGTCAAGGACATGACGGCTTAATCTCAACAGCCTGGCAGGGACGTGCTCTTGGGTGCCGGCATGGGTGTCCCCCATGCAGTGTGCCTCTATGGGCTGTCTTGCAGAATCACACTGAAACCCTGAAGCCCTGGGCAGGGGAGCTGCCCCTCTGCTCCCTCTGGCACAGTTTTGTTTGCCTCTCTGGTCTTGAATCTAGCTCTAGGCTCTTCTGCTGGTTTGTGATCCCTGATAATTTGGTTCCCATGGTGCCTCAGCTCCTGTTTGTGTGTCTTCTCAGCGTACCTCAGGCTCAGAGAAGTCACCATGGCCCCTTCTGGCTGCTGCACACACTGCGTGGTAGCCTCTGCAGCCCAGGACGTTTCTTTGTTTAGGATCAGAAACACTCACAGGGAGTCCACGGACAAGGAGAAATCACCCCCGACTTGGCCCAATGAGGACAAGATGTCCAATGTTGCCAGGAGCAAGGTATCAGCTCATCTGGCTCAGCTCCACTCCTGGGGTCTGAGGCAAGGATGGGTGTCTCTGAGGCTCCAGAGCACCTGCTCAAGGGCACACTCTTTAGCTCAGCTCCATCACATACTGGACCAGCACCCAGAAGTGAGGAATTGTGGCATACCAGGCATACTGGACCAGCACCCAGAAGTGAGGATTTGTGACATACCAGGTGTGTTAGCTAACAGACTTCAGGCTTCTCTTCTCTTATTCACAACCTTCTCTGATGTATCTGTTGCCATGGTTACAATTGTGGATGCTTAGTCATCTCTTCTAGTGACAGAAGACATCACTACCCAGTGGCTTCCTATCAGGCTAGAAAATTTGGTGCCCAAAGAGAAAGGCATGACAGACATAAGAGGACCCTTCAAACTGTGCTGCATTTCCACATTTGGGACTCTTGCTAATGCCAATCCCACATTACTGGTGTCTTTAGAAGAAGGGATTAGGATATATACTGGAACATAGGACACATGGAGGGATGGCCATGTGAGACACCTGCCAGCCAAGAGATGGGGCTCAGAAGGGCCTAACTCTGTCGGCACTGGAGCTGAGATTCCTGCCTTACTTTCACTGTTAGAGTCCACTAGTCTGGGGTGTTTCTTGTAGCAGTCTGAGCAGCCCACACTGGAAATCCTCTTTGGTTACTGCTAGTGAGTGGCTCTCCTTGGAACTTTGATGTATTTAGTAGCACATTGAGAAATAAGCGCTCATGTAGCAACCATAAGCCATGCTCACCTTCCTTCCTGCATTTCCTGTATCACCTGCCCACCTCTGTCTCTCAACCATCTAACCACAGATGCAGGAGGCAGCCCTGTTCACCACCTTTGCAGACCCCTGTGGGTGTGGTCACAGTGGTGGCCTTATTTAGGCAAGTGCATTTTAGGTCGGCATGTCCTCCTGAGGATACAGAGGTGACAAGGACTGATGAGGGGCACTGGCCTGCAGGGCCCTGTCTGTGGGGGTCTTTCCCTGCCCCCGACCCATGCAGCTTAGAACTTGCTTTCTAGCTCCGTCCCTCTCCATCTCTGCCTGGGAGGTACTGTGCTTCCAGTAACCCACATCACTGAGTGACGGGAGCAGAGCCTAGAGGGCGATTTCATGGGCAGATCTTGGAAGCGGCAGGTTGTATGTGCAGCCTTCTAGGTCTGGGCACAGGGATGTAGAAAAACAATGTCCCCCCACTTTCTGTTGAGTCACAGGTGTGGCTGGAAGAACAGTATGGCAGTCTGTCTCAGGTAAGGCATCTCTCCTCATATCCAGGCATGGGAGCTGCTGCTTACTAACCATGGGGTCAAAGGCTGTGAGTGGCGGTGTCATCCCTGACACCATGTGATGGTTTGGCGGTTCCTGATGTCATGAATGCTGCCTACTGTCTTTGTTTTAAAAATGAGAAGTCAGGATCTAGGGAGACCATAATCTCTCACAGTCACGAATCTTGCTGACTTCTGCCCAGCCAGCCCCTATGTCTCTGCCATGGCATCTTCCTGTTAACAGACTCCTGGGAAGCTCAACCAGCACACATGGATGTTGGGAAAAGATGGCTCCCTAGCCTATGAGAATAGGAGCATTCCTTCACAGGGAGCTTGCTTTGGCCTTTACTGAACTCCCGTGCCTGTCTCCATTAGTTCTTGGATCTGGGTCTTCAGGAAACACTCTGTCCTGTCATCTGGAGGCTTTGGCTGGCAGGCACCAGAGCCTGGCCAGTTCTGACAGGCTCCCAGGACATTAGCAGCCATCTTCTAGGCAAGAACAGAGAATATGAATGCTTTCCACAAGTGCAGGCTCACTGAAGAGCACAAAATGTGGCCACTCCTGAAAATGGACCCTTCTCCTACCTGATGTACTAAAGTCATGGTTTTTCTGGGGGTGTTTGGTGACTTATTAAGGGGCAAGCATAGCCTGGACAGTTTCATGACTCCCAAGGATCCTCTTGTGCTCTGGTACCCCTAGTGCTGGGGGTTCTGGTATTGCCCGTAGTCTACCTCAGTGCCACCTGTCCTGGGGCCCCAGGTGCTCCAGCCAGACCTTTGGTCCAGTGGAGAATGTGTCCAGCCCTCACTCCATGTCTGCACTCTTCTTAATCCCAGATGGACCTGTCCAAAGAGTCCCCTCTCATAGGGGTGGCCAGCACTCTGAATATGATGGCTTTTCTTCAAGGCCCTCATATCAGAGGTGAGAAACTTGGCACATGCACTGAGCCTCCCTAGTTGACTTTGAGACAGTGAAAAGGGACATTATCTGATCCTTAAAATCATGTGGTCCCTTTTGAAGTCAGAGATTCCAGACATGAAAGGAAGTGTCAGATGGCCTTGAGGAAGTGAACTTTCCTGCCCATGGCTTGGTTCTGCAAGGAATTAAATGGCCCTGAGCTGCAAAAAATAACCCTGAAAATTGCCCAGCAAAGAAAAAAAACTTGGACCCCATCCTACAGTTGCAAGGAAATTGAATTCTACCAGCCACTACTAGCGTTGAAGGTGATGGAGCACCGGAAGGGGATGCATGCTGACCCTCACCTTGACTTTAGCCTCCTGAGACGCTTCAGACTCCCTTTGTCAAGACTTCTCATCTTCGAGAAGCTGGGATGATAAAGATGTTTTAGTCTGCGGAGTTCATGGTCATTTGCAACACAGCAATAGGAAGCTAGAACAATTCTCCAACTTGCCCCCCACACCCTCTGGCCAGGCTTTTAGCACAGCCCTTAGGATTTCCTTTTGCTCTGGGCCTTACCATGACTTTTCTATTTTAAAAGATTTGAGTCAGCTTGAAACAGTGTCTCACTCTGTAACTCAGGATGGCCTCGAGCTCATGGCCCTTCTGCTCCAGACTTTTGAGTGCCTAGATAACAGGTCTCACTACACATAATCATATGTAGCCTAATTAATATTTTTAATGGTTAGATAATATGTATAAATATTTATGGTGTCCAGTGCAAAAGTTCAGTAAGTGTTTATAATGTGTAACAATGAAATCAGGATAATTAGCATTCCCACCCCCTTAGACATTTATCATTTCTATGTGATGAGGAATCTGGAGTCATCTAGTATTTGGAAATGTGAGTTGCTCTGCCTGTATTTATCCCACGGAGTTCTCTAGGGACACCAGGACTAACTTCTGTGTACCTACATTTTGGTACCTGCTGATTGGCCTGGTCCTGGGTTCATCTTCCTTCCTCTCCCTGAGCATCAAGTCACCAGGATGCTGAAGACCCCGGGCCTTGCTAGCCACTTAACCTCTTTAGAGTTGTCCCTCTGACTACACACCTCAGAGAGCCAGGAGGAAGCAGCAGGTTTGGGCCTTCCTGACCCACCTCCAGGGGACTCTGCTCCTATGCCTTTGTGTCCTGTTGCTTCAAGTCATTCATTGGAGCATAAAGGGACCACAAACCCCAGAATGATCTTTAGTCATCCCTAGAGAAGACCAAGAAAAATGTCACCAGATGTCCAAACCATGGTAACCCGAGGCCAGAGAGGAGTGCACAGTTTTAGAATTATAGGCGCTTCTGCTGTCTGTAGGGTTGGGAAATTGTTATCGTTGTGTAGGAGGTTTGGTGATTTATTTGAAATTCTTGGAAGGATTGCAATAAGAGAAGTCTGACCGAAGTCTCAGAGCTGCTGACTAGCTAGCTTAAAAGTATGCGGTCTATTCAGCAAACCACAGGAAAAATATGGGAGAAAATATTTTCTATAAAAATTGGAAATGTTAAATAAAAAGTGTCTGTGAAGATGCAGAGTGGGTGGAACCTCACTTGATCTCTGTTCATCAAACAAAACAAAATCCTTTATTTTGATTCAATTACAGACTTCTGGGAAGTTGTAAAAGTAAAACACAGAATGCCATGTCCCTTCTTTGGCCTCCCTCTCCATGGCGACTTTTTTTTTTTTTAAATAACTGTAGTACAATATCAAAAATAAGAGATTGACAATAGCACACATTAGGGGTTGAATTGTGTCTTCCCTACCTGATAATCTGTTGAAGTCCCAGCCTATCAGTACCTCACCATATGGCCTTTTGAAATAGGGTTACTGCAGATGTCCCTAGTCCTGCTCTATGCCAGTGTGATCAATGTCCTTAGAAGACAATCATGAGATTGCCACCACGACAACATGGGTGGGGATTTGAGTTATACATCTGCAAAAAATAAGTGCCAGAGTTGACCAGAAATCCACTAGTGTCTGGGAGGTGAGGAGGGTTCTGATGTACAGGCCGCCCAGCTGCCAGCCAGGCTTGAGGCTCAGCAGTAGGGTGTTCCCACCGATGCCTGTCCCAGTCAGAATAGTTACTGTCATAAAGACTCTTTGTTCCGGTAGCACGCCTTTTCCTGGTGCGTTGACTGCCTTACATGGGGGAATCAAGAGTGGGCTGTGGCCATTTGGTCTGCACCTGTTGGTGGACACAGGCTGCAGGCTTCTCCGGTGCATTGGCTGACTTACACCAGGTGCGGGGAGGTGGGGGGTTGGCAAAGAAAGTCCTGTGTTCCACTGTGCTGTCTTTTCTCCCAAGGTCCTGAAGAAGTTATGGGAGACTTTGCACCGTCCAGAGTGCAAATAAGAATGAGACAACACTAGCAGCATCCCAAGCATTGAGCAGTCATGGCCAATGCCCATCTCTACACTAAGGCTCAGTGTTGGTCTCTGAACTTCCACTTCTCCTTCGGTCCCCATAACCACCAGCCCTCTTTCTCCTGGAACTTGGCTCTGTCAGGAAGCCCTCAGAGGTGCAGGCTTGCAGTATCTGTCCTCATGGGTCATCTACATTGGGACAATGTTTCAGAATTCTTTGCTTTATAATACTTTATAGATGCATCACCACCTTTGTTTATTTCTGTCAGTGGACACGTGGCTCTTTCCACCTTTTGGCTATGTGAATAATGCTGTAATGAACACAAGTCTACAAATGTCTACTCCAGTCCCTGCTTTCAATTATTTTGGGTACATATCCAGAGGTAGGATTTCTAGGTCATATGGTAATGCCGTATTTATTTTTCTTTGACTTTTGTGTTATAGCCAGCATTTTAATTCTTTCTTTTATTAGTTGCAGTGCTGGGGATGGAACCCAGGGCTTTACACATGCTTGGCAAATGCTGTATTACCGAGCTACATCCTTAGCAACATTCTGTTTTAAAGGGAAAGCTGATGATGTGGGTGACCCACCTTACCTGCACAGAAACTGGCTAACTAAATCAACGGTATAAACCATTTTCCCCGAGTCACCAGAGAAGCTGTATTACAGTGTAAGTTTTCTGTTGCCTTTAGCACATGAACATCACTCTCCTTAGAGTCCTTACCTGCTTTAGACTCCCAGGAAGCCGCTGTGGGAAAAGATTCCATCTTGGCTCTCTCATCACGTGGTAATGCAGTAAAATTATTATTTTTGCAGTGTGATCCCCCCACTGGAACTTCTGTTATGTTGGTAAAATATAGTTATTTCAATAAAAGCCATAATAGTCATTTTTTAAAAATAAGGGTCCATTTTTGTTATCTCATGGCTCTTCCCAGCATCACTGATAGGATCCATCAAAGTCGTGCTGATCCACTTTGTAGATAAGAAAACAGAACTCAGAAAGGGAGGTTTGGGATTCGAACTCTGAACTTCTGGTGACTGAGCCAGTACCCATTCCTTCGAATACAATGTCCATCCTATTTGGATAGGTTAGTGATAGCAGGGCCACTCTGGCCTGTTAGGTCACCGCCGCAGCAATCCTTATAATAAGGACTGTGGACACAGGGGAGGACAGAGGAACATGTTGAATCTAGAATAGCTGGTTTGCATTTGAAACTCAGGGAAAATTACTATTACTCAGGCCTGTTTCTTTCTGAATTGATCACTGGAGGCTGCGGTGGTGATGTCCCCCAGAGGAGGACCGTAGGGTTAGTAGGAACTGAAGCACCTTTCTCATGAATACTATATGAACCCAAAGTTACCCATAGTGAGGATTGTGTGTCCAGATGGTTAATGGGGAGACAGTTCACATCAGTCCAGGGCAGCAGAAGGGCACATGAGAGATCCCAAGAAACTCTGGTTGGTGGGTGCACTGGAGTCTCAAAGTTATCTTCTCTCTTGGGCCTGGGCTTCCTGGTAGGCCCCTGGCCAACTGACCCCATGCGGCCTTCTAAGCAGAGGGTCAGATGACTCAAAACCCTGAGCATTATGATATCTGGTTAGGGTGTGCTGAGCTCCTTGGATGCTGCTCAGGTCCAGCGTCTGCCCTGGACCAACAGCCTTTCTCTGGATAGATGTCAGGTTCTGGGAGAAGGGCCTGGAAATCAAGATGATTTCATGGACAATGTTTACACTAGCCTTAGCATTCTCATACACATTCTTATGAACTGTGCCAAGCAGATGTGGTTAAGACAGGAGCCTTCAGCTCTCAGAGACAAGTGAGGTAACAGAATGGCTATGGGGAGTTTTTCTACCTGGATTTCACCACTAGACAGGCAGGAGGTTTGCTTGCAACATGAGCAAGCTCTGTAACACTCTGTACCCTCACCATCCTGTACTGTGGGAAACTTTGGCTCTGTCATTAAAGACGTCACCAAATGAATACATTTGGGTCGATGAATTTGCCATGTTCTGCTTCCCAGGCAACAGGAAAGCAATAGGTTGAAAATTAAATTCCTATCAGTCTTAGGAAATTATGGGCTGCCTCTGAAGGAAGAAATGACCCCTCTTAGACCTTTAGTTTCTCATGGTTTTAGCCCCCAAGCGCTTCCATAATATTCTACAGGGAGCTCAAACCTTCATCCTGAGAATGGGGGAGCTGGCCCCCAGCTGCATAGCATTTGTATTAGAGGCTGGCTTTCGTTTCTTGCAGTGGCGTTCCCACACTGGGTGGAATGGCCAGCTCATGAAGGGGCTCGGAGGCTCCATGCCTCCCCACTCCCTAACTTCAGTTTGTACCGGAATCTAGTCAACTCACTTTGTTCCTCCAGCTGAACTTTATGAGCTTCTGAGGAGGTGTTTCCCCTGAGCTGTCACTTAGCAGGCATGTCAGAAATCACCTGCAGTGCACAGTGGACAATTGCCATCCAGACTCATGGTGAGACGGGTCTGCCTCTTCTTCTCTTGAACAATAGAATGTAGCCACCCATCATCCAGACTCCTGGTGGGGTAGAGCCTACTTCCTCTTCTCTTGAACAATAGAATGTATCCAATTTGCCTGAAATAGAACTGTCTGTTTCCAGCTTGGGGAAGCAGCTCCTGTTTAGGAGTCTGAACATCCGGATGGAGAAGGGAGACTTGGTGTGCCAGAGGTCATGCTAGCAGCCCAGTAGGGACTCCTAGAGTTAGTGAAGCTACCATAAACCCAAGCAGACCCCACAAAGCAATCACCGTGTCCCGACAGCGGCCCCCACTGTAGGATTCTGAGCAGATGATGCTAATCATGCATGTTGGACCACTTAGCGATTTCTCCAGTGCTGGGGCCTGTGGAAACCCACATGTGGGGATATGTAGGGAGAGGGGTGATGGATGCTTGCTCTGTGTCCTTTTCAGCCTGATGAAGGGATAAACTTGCAAATAGTTGAATACGTGTATTTTTTCTCTATGTTTGCTTTAACAAAGCCAGACATGGTGGTTTAACACAATTATCTCCCAGTTTAATAGGTCAGAGGACCAAACAGATCTCATTGGGCTGAGGTCAAGGTGTTGGAAGGGTGAGTAGCTTCTTCACAAGGTTTAGGGGACATGAACTGTCTCCAGCTCCCGAGGCCCCCTGCATCCTTGTGGCACGGCCCTTCTTCCACTTCCAGGTACCAGCAGGTGTCTTACCTTCAGATCTCTTTCTTCCTTTCCAAGGCATCTTCTTCCCACTCATGGGGACACTGCCAGTCCCACTTATGCAGTCCAGGACAGCCAGCCGCTTGTGTTGTGTGAGGAAACATGCTTAGATACTAACGGGGTTTAAGATCTGGATGTACATCTTTGGGGCCATTGGGAGACCTGCTGTGTTCGGATTCTTCATTAGCTGGTCACTCCTTTCTGACCTGCTCCACGCCCCTCTGTTTCATGTACTTCCTTCAGTCGAGGCTGAGGTCTTTGCTTTCCGGCTGCTGGCTAGGTATGTGGATTCCTTTAGGGGATGCCACTGCCTTCCTTCTGGCCTTTGGGACTATGAGAGATGACTTTAGGGTAGTTTGGTTTGCTGGGATAGATTTCATGGTACGTCTTCCTGTACTTCGATGCTTCCCTTAGAGAAGGGCACTCAATGGGAGCACGCACCCCCAGAGTTTTAAGGGTGCCCAGCAGCTTCCTGTGTGCATTAGTACCCAGTTGGCTGTGCTGTGCTGTGCTGTACCATACCTTCAGTCCAGGTGGCTTGATTTTGCAGTAGTCCCTTCTCTTCCAGGGGAGGAATCTTTTGGGTCCTTTGGAGACATAGTTTTCCCTGCCCCTGTCTCTCTCTTAGCTCCTTCTTTTGTTGGTATCCATTTAAAGTGTACAATCCATTTATGTTAAATACATGCATGATGTGCAGGCAACATAACCAGTTTTGCTCCTGGCCCAGGCCCTGGAGTCTACTGTTCTACCCCGTCTCAGTGGATTTGACCACTTCAGCTACAGAATTGCAGGGGGCTGGTAGATACTTTGAGATCAATGCTTGTTGAAGTATGTATCAGGATTCCTTTCATTTTTGAGAATAAGCCAATGTAGCACTGCATTTATGAACCACTTTTGGCTTAACCCATCATAGGTTATGGGCACTTGGGTTGGTCTCACCTTTTGGCTGTTGTAAACAATGCTACTATGAATACCGGTATCAAAGGGGACCTAGAGTGCACGCTCTTAACTACTTGGGGCAAATCCAGTGTGACTGCCGGGTAGTATAGTATGCTAACTCTGATTAATTTTTGTGGAACTGCCATACTGTCACCTACAATGGCTGCTTCATTTTACACTTCCATCAGCAAACCCTAAGGGCTCTGGCTTCTCCACATTCTCCAGGACATTTGTTATTTTTGTTGTGCCCATCCTCCCCTTTAGTAACCACCATAATGGATATAAGGATGTATCTTGACTTCTTGACAGGAGATCTCTTTGGAGCCCCCACCTGTCTGCCTACAGGCTGCCTGTTATCCTGTGGAGCCTATTCCTATACCCTGTTACATGCCTACCCTCAGAGGAGCTAGGACTCCCCATAGATGTTCTGTCATGGCTCCTGAATGACGCATGTCATCTCATGAAAGTCAGGCTGGCTGAGTCCTGGTTTTCCTCAGGACCTGTTTGCCCTACCATGAGGGGCTCCTGGCCAAGGTCCCATCCCCTCCTGGGCCCAGCATGTTTTGATGTGTCTTTGCACAGACAGCTTGGCCAGCAAAAAGCAATCCAAGTGCATATACTTCTCTGCTGGGGACATAATCCGATGGCAGGACAAATGTTAAAAACCGTAAATAAATGAATTGGAAAACAAATGAGTCGAAGACGATTTACTAGAGAATCATCCAAGATGATACTTCAAAGCATCCAAATATATATATGTTCCATATGGCATGAAGAGTCACATGAACCAGTCAAAGAGCACAAGCAGTCTAGGTGAAGAGTGTGGATCAGTTCCAATGTGAGCATGCGCTTGCAATGCTTCGGTGGAAAGTAATTCCTCAGGAGGCTTCCTCTCTGGAGACCCTGGCGATCATCTGGAAAAGATCCTGGTGACCCCTGGAGGAGTTAGGGGAGACCTTAGAGAAGGTGAAGGTTCCAAGGCTACCTTGCCCCAAGCTGGAGACCTTGTGACAAGACAGCCTCCTGTCCCACTAAAGACCTGAACTTTGGTTCAGGCCCCGTGCTACAGAGAGGAAGGAATCTGAGCTTGAGTGGGGTTAGGGAAGATGTCCTGGGGGAGTTGACTTGAGTTTGGTAAAAACTGAAACTCAAAAATGTACCATAAACATAAATAAAAACATATAACAGCGTGAGGAAATGTTTGCAGCAAATGTGCCCAAGGTTTGGTTGGCATACTTTCACTGCTTTTGATTAAAAGCACCAGGACTCTGAAAGGAAAACAGTCAAGGACATTGCACCACTTGACACTGGACCAGATGAGGCAGGTGATGGGAGACCAGAGCATCCCTGGGCCATTAACACCAGAGAGTGAGCAGGTTCCTCTGTACAAATGTCCCCAGAGACTCTGCCTCTGGGTTTTCTCTCACCCTGTGCACAGCCCCACTTCCTCAGCATCCAGCTAGCGCTGAGTGATCCAACAAAGGCCATTCTCCAGGATGGAAGGCTGAGAAGCTGTACTGGGTCCAGACAGAAAATGGCGGAATGAAGGCAGAAGGAGTCAATTTGGTGGCAGAGATGTCTTCCAACTGCAGTAAACACCCGTGTGGTGCCAGATACTCCGTTATACACATCCTTGGGGTCTAGAGCAGAAATGCTTGATCTAACATAATGAAAAGAATCATGTAGACACTATCATTTCATGGATAGCATCTTCTTTCTCATTTTTAGACCATGTGCTGAAAGTAAAATAGATTTTAAGATCTACCTACTGGCAGGCCCTTTCTAGCTCTTGCTCCATGCATCATAAATCACCAGAACCTCCTGAGTTCAGGGAGTCCAATGTGCAGGCAGGTGGTGTTCAGTGCACCCCTACAGGGAGTTCTGGACTGGAATGGCACGTTGGAGTTGTCTGGCATTATGCCAGGGCTTAGGCTTTTGTGCCACATTTCAACCTGTCACTGGGTTCAGGCCATTTTGGGGTAGATGCATGATCTTGAAAGAGGGGGCTCACTAAATGTCCTTCAGCTGAGGAATGGATAATTAAAACGTGGTATATATACATGTTAGAATTCTGTCTGGCTGTAAAAAAAAGATGAAAATCATGAAATTTGTAGGTAAACAGGTATAACTGGAAAATATTACATCTAGGAAGGTAACCCAGAGCCAGGAAGACAAACAATGCCACGCGTTCTCTTTTGTTGATTCTAGCTCCAAGCTTTAGATTGTAGTATATAACCTGAAAAGACCCCACAAAATCCAGGAAAGTAGAAAGGGAGTATTTGGGGAGGCAGGAGAAGGTGTTCTAGAGAGGAAGACAGTAGGACACAGGTGCTGTGGGGACAGGGGAGAGGACAAGGGGGGGTAATACAGAGGGAGTGGAAGGAGGGGGGATAACTCTAAGGATGTTTGAAAAATACATAGGGAAACATTATTTTATAGGATTACTTAAAAATAGCACACACACACACACACACACACACACACACACACACACACACTTTATGCAGTGCAGCAGTGATATAAGGTTCCCTCCAAGAGCCATAGATTGTCTAAAAAAAACCACAGTGCCAGGCATGGGAAACCCCCCTCTGAGTAGCTGATTCAGAAGGGTTCCAGACACTCCTCTAAACAAACCAGGCTATTGCTGTAGCCCCGGTGGCTTCCCAGAATTGGAAGGTAAGACCCTATCTGCGTGCCGCAGGGTTTGGAGGAACAGAGCTCGAACTGACCTGGAAGATGTCTCTCTCAGGACTAGCTCTCATAGTGTTCAAAGGGGTCATGTAAGAGGCCAAGCAATCAAAGCAGTTCTCAGAGTCCTACCTAGTGATAAGCCTAGGAACAGCAACAGTGACGAGGCCCATAAGAGAGCCACAAAGGCGCAACAGCGACACTTTTATCTTGGGGTAATCAGCAACCGTCTGATTGGACTGAAGCCCAGCTCAACAGAATTCATGCCTGGTACCGTAGACTTAGCCAACTACCCATGGCTGGAGTTCATAGCCTTGAGAGGAGAACCTTCTGCTGCCATTTTCTCACCCAATATAATTCCTGACTGTGTTCTCGATACTTATCCTTGCACCTGCAGGTAAGTGCAGCCCTCACGTCCCCTCAAAGAGGCTTCTTTTTGCAGCTACAGAGAGAGGCAATTACCAAGATCCACAACTGGTGGAAAAGCAGACGATGATCGTGGGGTCCAGCTCCACTCGGTGCGTCTCCAACACAATTCTTATACCTAAGGTTCAGGGAACATCATGAAACTAAGTTATACACAGGAAAAGAAGAGGACAGCTGCTGTTGAAAGCGTCTTGTAGACCCGACAGGGATGTGGGATGCTGCACACATAAAATCTCAACCATGTTCTTCTCTAAACAGGACCTGTGTGATGACGTCACCAGCTGACAAACCAATACACATAGGAGAAATTTCACAAGACCCCATTCCTAGATCCAGAGCTATAGGAAACCATTGACTGGTAAGAGTTGGAGAATTGGGCTTCTCCAGGGAAAGTTTCCCCACAGGTCATCCAATCAACTGGTCATCCCTAAACACACGTACAGGAGAGGAACACTAAGTGGGCTCAATAAGTGTGTGTGTGTGTTTGTGTGTGTGTGTAAAACAATAACAATTATAGAAGTTATGGATTTAAGAGGAAGGTACTGAAGAAGTTGGAGCTGGAGTGGTAAAAATGATATAAATAAAAATGTAAATGATATATGAAATTCTCAAAAAATCTAAGTTAGAAGTAGATGAATATGATAAAGACTGAGCAGATGCATTTATATACTTAGGAATATTTAGGAAGGGAAAAGGAAAATAATGTAATTATATTTTAATTTCAAAAAATTTTTAAAAGCTTAATAAGAATATGCCTAGAATAATACACTTTTCAAGGGAAGAAAGGGATATTTTGCCACCTGAACTTCTGTGCAGATAAAATAATCAAGAGGTATTTTTCATGCAAAAAATATAAATTTTGGGAGCAAATCCATACACAGTGGAGTTACTACTCAGCCATATTTGTAGGGGAATTGATGGAACAAATTGTAATGTGAAGCCAAATGAGCTAGTCTCAGAAAAACAAGGAACACATGTTTTTGCTCATATGTAAAATCTGGATTAAAGAAGGAAACACAGATCCAGTAAAAGGGAGAGGATTTGGAAGAGGGAGAAGGTCAGGGGAGGGAGATGAGAGAGGACAATATGATCAAAGTCCATGATATAAATGTTTGAAAATGTTTCAATGAAATCCATTATTTTGTTCAATTAGTATATGCTAAGAAGCACAAGAAAGAAAAATTACATTTAAATAATATCTGAAATAAACCATGAAGACTGTTGACATGGAGGGGGAAGAGCCACAAGGGTCCCCAGTGGTTTGAAAATATGTTGTGGATGTACCGCCATCTCCCACCCGTTTCGACTCTAGTTGGGTCCCACACTTCATCTTAAGGTCTTTTGCAAGGATACTCAGTGTTGATGAACCTCCAGAGTTCTACTTTTCCCGACTGTAAATGCATCAAACTCCACAGTGCTCTTTACATCCACCGCTGAGATGGTAAACTCCCTGCCATGAGTCCACACCAACTTTAAGACTAAGGCCAGTGGAGTTCTTGGCTTCCAGTCCTGTTTCCACAACACTTCATCTTGGGAAGATATTATTTAAAAGAAAACTACTAATCTTTACCACTCATCAGTTATCAAGAAAATGACAACAAATGCTAGCAAGGATGTGGGGAAAGTGGAATCCTTGCTCACTGTTGGTGGGATTGCAAATGGATGCAACTATTATGGAGATCAGGGTGGTGAATTTTTTAAAAGGCCAAAACCAGATCTACCATATGATCCAGTTACGCTGCTCCTGGGCGTGTGCCTGAAGGACTGACATCCTGTTCCACATACACTTGCTCAGCTCTGTACATTGCTGGTCTATATTCGGTAGCCAGGAAATGCAAACAGCCTAGTCATATTCTAAAACATATTCTTGTTGGATAATGAATTCTAGTTGGCATTCATGATATTCCATCATGCTGAAAACATAATTCCATGTCTTCTATTACCATTGTTCTACTAAAAAACAGTTCATAAATTTTACTTGTCCTTTTGAGATAATCTTTTTTGGCTTTTATATTTGATACATTTCAAAACTTGCTGTATCACTGTTAGTCATTTCCAATTCTTTCTGGAAATTTTAAGTTACTCTCTTTGAATGAACATGAGGCCATAACCGCTTTAAGTTACGGCTGAGGAGAAGGAGTTTATTGCAGCTATCAGGGAGAGTTCAGTCAGAGCCATCTGGAAGGAGGGGGAAGGAGAGGGAGAGAGGAAGAGAAGAGGAGAAGGAGGCAAGTGGACCAAGAGAGAGGGCCAGCCAGAGAACCAAGGAGGACCAAAAGTAGACCAAGAGAGAGGGCCAGCCAGAGAACCAAGGAGGACCAAAAGTAGACCAAGAGAGGTGTGGCCAGAATGGCAGGGTTACAGAAGAGAGGCTGCCCGAGGGGAAACAAAGCCCCTGAGCTGGAGAGGTTTACCACAGGTGGTAGGGGAGGGCGGTGAGAAGAGCAGAGAGGAGCCACAAGTGCTGAGTGATGATGGTGGCCAGGGTGTGCTTCGGTATGCTAACAGGCACTTCAGTTAATGCTTTGTCTCAGGGTTTCTTTGGGACCTGACAGAATTCAAATGCCCAAAGTAGGGTATTGCAAGGTAAAAGCATTCTAACTGGCACCACAGAATAGCTCTTGAGTAGATGGCATCATGGAAATCAATGTGTAACTCACATAAGTACTAAAGTAAGGGAAGCGATGGATAGTGACAAGGTCAACTAGCGGATTAGGGGCTGGGTGATAAGGGAGAGTAGGGAAACAGTGCAGGTGTACTCTGTAATCAATGGATGAATGAACTAACGATAGAATTTAAGAGGAAGAAATACAAAGGATTAGTGATGGCAGGCAGTGAGTGACATATACTGCAAACACACACACACACACACACACACACACACACACACACACACACACGCGCACGCACGCACGCACACACATGCACACACACCGATGAGCATAGAAAACACAGAGTGGCAGTCTCCTACCTACCCAGAAGTCACTGGGGCATTTCTCCATATACTTGAGACCTGGGAGAGACGGGTCTCTCAGCACAGTGTAGCAATTCAGTAGATGCAGAATAGCTAGACAGCTCCTTCTATGGAGAGCCCAGGGAACAGCTAAGGCTGTGTAGCCTGAAAAGGATGCATTAGATACCTGGTTAAAATGAGGTGAGAGGGCTGTGGTGGGGGCCGGAAGAGCATTGCTGCTGGAGGACATATGGCCAAAAGGAGGAGTGTCATCCAAGGGACCAAAGGCGACGCAACGTGCCAGTGCAAGGTGTGCCAGGATCATTGACCTGTGTTTCTTGGTTGCTATGAAACCAGAGGAAGTGCATGGGCTGCTCAATCCATTAGCTCTGTGCACTGACCTCATGCAGAAAGCTGCAGCTCTCCTGGGTGACAAGAAACGCTCATTCAGAACCCCTCATTTCATGTCAAAGAACAACCTGAGGCCCTGCAGGTTGGTGCTGCAGCTCTGGGGAGTCAGAGCGACTCAGGTTATTAGTGTGTTGGCAAACCTAACTACTCCAACAAAACAGAACGTTGAATCCATGTCCAAGAGCTGTTAAATCCATAGTTAAGAGCACACACTTTAGCATTTCAAAGACTATTACAAAAGTGATCAGACTATTACCTACTTTTTAGAAAGTTTACTGTATAAACTGAGGTGTTTTTATATTAATTTGAGAAGAAAAAGGCCTTAGGAATATGAAATCTTTTCTATAATATTTATTTATTGTGTGTGCAAGGTGTGTGTGTGTGTGTGCACTCTCACACCTGCATGTCTCGGTATGCATGTCATGGTGTGCAGAAGACACAGGACAACTTTATGGGGTCACTTCTCTTCTGCCTTTACATGGATTCTGGGGATTGAACTTGGGTCACCTGGCTTGTGTGGTGAATGCTTTACCTGCTTGACCAGCTTGCTTGCCTTATAATTTTATTTTTAAAATTGCTTTTTCAACTGAGACAATAGCAGTATGATGACAATTCAAATATGCACAGAGGACAGTAAGAAGACCCCCTCTCACTTACGAGTCTCTGTCTCTTAAGGTTCATTACTCACAGCAGCTACTCCGAAGGTTCTTACACATTCTTTCAAAAATGCTTTAAGCACATAAAGCCAACTACAGTCATCTGTTTATGCAGTTGGAGGCACTCTGTATTTTGTACTTGCTCTTAATCTTACAATTATTCTTAAATATCTTCTCTATTATGATATTTTATTAGTCTATTTTCTATTGTTACAGTAAAATACTCAAGAATGAGCACATTATACCGGGAGAAAGAGGTTTGTTTAGTTCACAGTTTTGAAAGCTGGAAGTCCAATGTGAGATGGCCCATTTGTTTAGCCTTTGGTAAGAGTCGTCTTGGTACATTACCACATGGTACATGGCATCCTGGTGGAGGACATGCAAAAAGGGGAGAGGTATGGCACACAGGGAAGTCGGAGGATTAGGGCCAGGCTTTTACCAGGATATAACTATCTCTCAAAAACCAAGTTAGTCCCTTCTGTGAGCTGGGCTCCAACTGTTACAAGTTTCCCATTCTGCTGCCTCGCCACACCTAGACTTGAACTTGCAGCCTTTGAACTGTCGTGGGAGACTTAGACCTCATACCACAGCAAGCGTGCATGTCCATGGCTCATCTTTGTGGCTATGCTGTATTTCACCACGGGGTCATACTGGAATTTCTCTAAGGCATCTTCAACTGATAAACCGACTACTAGTCTTTGGATTGTTACCGAAGCCAGAGTCAATAAAATCATTCTTAGGATTCATGTACATGTAAAATTCATGTCTGTAGATCAGAGACTGAGAACTTCTTAACAATTACAATTTAATTAATTAAAAGCATATTGACCTTTGATTAGATCAGCTAAATTTCTGCATATGACCCCAGTTGCATGGAATCAAAATTTAATTTGGAAAACAATGAAAAATAGTACTTTAATTTGCCTATACCTAATTATAGAGGGATGGTGAACTTTTTAAATTTTATTCAACTCACATTCTGTAAACTTCTCATTTCCTTTTGGAACTTTTTGTTCTGCCCCTTTTGATTTGTACTGATTTGTAGAGTTTTATATGTATTAAGATTTTATTCTTCTTTGTATCTTTTTTAACCTTTGGATTTTCTCTGTTGGATCTTTTTTATTTTGATGCTGTTTTTGTTGTCAAATTTATCATTCTGTCCATCTGTTTTTTCTTTGTTGGCTGTACCCTCTGTTTCTGTTTAAAAGACATTCTCAATAAAAGATTGTGCTTAATTCACCTTCTTCATCTAATACGCTTGCAGTTCCCTTTGTGAAACATTTATACCTTTGATTAATGGGATTTATTCGAACATAGAAGAAGAGGTAAGAGCCTACCTGGCTGTGTTTTCTGTGGTGGCTGCATAAACTCCTTATCGTTCACGTAATAATCTATTTGTGTGCTGAGTCTAAATTCTGCCTTTCTGATACACTACATCCTAAAATGGATTTGGTTCTGGACTCTATTTCTAACTGCCAATTCCTACTTTAAAGAAAAATCTTTAGTTTTGTATCTAACATGACTTGACATTCCAGCAATCTTTTCTTCCCTATGACATTTCTTGACTGAATATACACACTAACGATTCCAAGACTTCAGAGATAGTTCTAGAAAAAAAATTGAATCTTAAGAGTGCAGATGAAGAGTGACTTTCATGCATCAGGTCTCCTTTATGTCTCTCAGAAGTTTAACATATTCCTCACGTAGACATTTTATCTTTCAAATTTTAGTTTATCCTAGACATTTTATTATTGCTCTAAAAACTCTAAATGGTTGTCTTTTAGTATTTTATTTTCGAAATACTTGTTTCTTATAGTTAAGAAATGTTCATTGATATTTTGTAGACTGCCATCTTACTGAAGGTGATTTCCCTTGATTTTGGGGTGGGAGTCACTAAATAATTCTGTTGTGCTCTACTGAAATAGGTAAGCATGTTACATCAGAACTTAAATATGATGAAGGCCCATGGCTAACCAATTTTAGCATATTCTGCCCTTTAGCTCAGATGAAGGCTAACATCAAGTGAGTATATTAATACTCCTACATTAAGAAGGATGAACCCAGGGCCAGATGTCCCTTGCTCCAGTTGGAGTGACCCTGAACTTGGAATATAACAATGAACTTGGAACATAACAATGCCCTTCTCCTCACCAGAAATGGTACAGCTGGATGAGTCCTGGTTCCAGAAGCCTGGATCTATCTCTGCTCTAAAATTCCAAGAATGGTGGTACTCACTGGAATGGAGTAGACCCAGAGTCATTCTGGGAAAACTTGAAGTCTTCTGTGGACTTGGGGCAGGGATGGTCTCGCCGTGACGGAGGGAGACCAGGGTCAGGAAGATGCATCAAGGTTCCGTACTGCTCAGCATTTTTATCAGGCTCTGAGCATCCAGGCCCAGTCTTAGCTGTGAGAGGGTGAGATCATTAGCAGACACTTGTCTACTCAGGCCTGTCTTCTCTTATAGACCACTATGGCCACACAAGGCCAGTTGGAAGTGCTCAATGTGAGAAGCACTAATCACTCCTCTGGAGCAAGGCCAGCCAGTATTCCTCTGCATTTTTAGACCCTCTTGTTACTCTGCCACAGACCAGCACTTTTTTACTTTCGGGTACTCACTAAAGTCCCATGGCATTCTAGCCTGGGCAAAGCTTTCCAATAGAAAATCTCATTTTTGATTATATCTCTATATACACTCTAAACAATTTCAATAAACTTTTCTCATAAATTCTGGTTCTTTTTAAACAGAAAGAATCTACATTAAAAAAAAAAACTGGTTTGGCAAAAAGGAAAAAAAAAAAACCAAACCAAAAACCAAACCAGCGCCACTGATTTAAAAGAACTTGAACATTGCGTAGTTAGTTGTCTCACTCCTTTGTGCGTATTGTTTCCTGTATGTAAATATCCTTACATGGCCTCATTTATCACCACGACCTCTCCAGGGAGCTGCCGTTTCCTGCCACCTCAGACTCCTACGAGTGCAAAAACATTAGGAGAGGGGGTTGGAAGCCCCGAATCGAACAATTTGTCTAGGGGAAAGGCCATCAATTACATGTGTAAATAATCCATGGGTATGCATGATTGTTTATGCAAGGGAGCCGTGGGGGGTGTGGATTAAAGAGATTTGCATAACCGTAATAGAAGGCGCTGGAGCACTCAGGCCTATCTCCACTCCAGTGATGACTGGAATTCTTCGAAGTACTGTCTGGCTGGAGAGGAAAACCAGGTGGTGGTAACTGCTTCACCATGTGGCACCGAGGGGCAAGACTTGGGGACCAGCATGAATTAATCACAGGCTTTTAGGATGTCATCACATTTCTTGGGTCTGGCTTTGGTAAATTCCAAAGTGAAAGCTGGGAAAGGCCATTTTGGCTACAGCGTTTTCTTTTTAAAATGCTAGCATTGCAACTGCAGACTTCCTTTGATGTCTGCATGGTGTCTTTGGAGAACAGCCATCTACCACACCTGGCAGTGTCTTCTTAGGAAAGGGACAATGTGGGCCAGAGATAGGTCTGTGTCACTGAACAGGCTCATGAACATGTAGTGTCCTCCTTGTGGAGCAGCTGAAACACACCCCTGTATGAGGCACCATACCTGTGACAGTCCCACAGAAATCTGCTTGGGGTTTGCAATCGGCATTTCCAGTAAGATGCTCTTCCTGCTTCTCCATAAGTCAACACTGCTGTGAGAACCATGAACTCAGCATTACGACCTCTACCTGCAGTCTGCTGAGTGATCCTAAATGTCTGAGGTAACAGGATCTTTATATTCTGTATCTCCTCAAAAAACACCTTGAAGGAAATAGGCTCAGGTAAGCTAGTGCGTTGGTTAGCTTAGGGGGAGCCATGCCTAGTTCATCTACCTGAATGAAAACACGAAGGGAACTTAATCCGAACCTCCATTGCACTGATCTGATAGGGAGAAGTGTTTTGGGAAACTTTTTCTGGCTCCATCAAGTACTAGAGTTTTAGTTTTCTGAAACTTCCATGTTGAGCTTAAACAGTTTTGTTCACGTGTACCATATATCATCCAGTGAAGTCTTTGATGTAGTTTACACATCATATAAGAAGATAAAGTGTGCACAATAGGAGATGCCAGGCTGTGAATGAAACTTGCTACCAATGCTTACATAAATCTCCTCCTGGAATTCCCAGCAAATAGATGGTGTGGAGCCTGCAGCACTGGAAGTGGGGGTGGAGGGGTGAGGTGGGGGTGGAGGGGTGAGGTGGGGGTGGGGGGCTGCTCATTTGTCCCAGCTGCGGACCTTTCACATGTGATTTATCTATAGCTCTAATCTAAAGCTCTGAAGCAACATGAAGCTGAAAAGAGACTTTTGCCTTTCACCCTAACTTAGAACCCAGCGGTTCACCAGATGTGTGACCACTAGCCCAGTAAGATGATGTGTCTTTGTAGACGCTCATATCTTCCCTAATGATAAGTAGTCATGCATGCATTAGCAGCCTTAGAGGGCACTGAGGATGGACCACTCTCTCATCAGCAGCTTTGGACCCCATCTTTCATTTCCCTGGTAACACTAGAGAGGAAAACATCAAAATTGTCCCACCTTAGGTCTCTGGACATAGAAAGAGACATGACATTATGACCTGATCCAAATATTAGAATATTGCGTGCTATCATCTCATCTTTTAGTAGTTAATCCAGCTGAGATGTCGATCACCTGGCCGAGACACTACTCCTTGGGAAGACTGAGTCACCTAAAGCTGTACTAAAAGCTGGGAAGAATAATTTCCTTTTAATAAGACAGTGACCTTGTCCTTCACAGAAGGCCCCCTCTCAGTGCAGCCCCTTAGGGAGCCTCCCTCCTCACAGCACCGTTAAGCCTGCCCACTTTGAAAAGTGGAACTTTTTCTACTTTCTATGTTTTACTTTTGGATACTGTTCAAAAGCCTAAGCATGGGATTGGAGAGATGGTTCAATGGTTAGGAGCTTGTACTACTCTTGCAGAGGACCGGAGTTCACTTATCAGCACCCATGTCGGGCGGCTCACAACCACCTGTAACTCCAGCTCCAGGGGACCTGACTCCCTCCTTTGTAGCTTCCTGGGTGTGCACACCCACAGCAAGAGGCTTGCTGACCCCTATTGCTGAACATGCTGGCTTTCTTGGGTTCTAACTCAAAAATCATGGATTTCTCTCCTCCTCCTCCTCCTCCTCCTTCTCCTCCTCTTCTTCCTCCTTCTGCTCTTCTTCCTTCTTCTATCTTGCTACACCTGGAAACTGCAGAGATTAAAGTTTGTCTGCCCTGTGCCTTTTCTCTCAAATTCTAATGAAATTGTCCTTGCACTTTCTTACAAATTTGTTGCTAGACTATTGCATTAAAGATACTGAGAACCCAAAAGGGAATCATGATGTTCCTGGCAATGTCCAATCTCTCCCCAGCCCTAGCGACTCAAATGGAACTTCCCTCTTATCACATATCACTAAGGACACTGTTACATGGGTTAAGTGTTTGTTCCATGAGTTACTGCTTGGGAAACTCAACAGGAGAGGTGATGGAAGTAGACAGGAGCCATAGCTTTCTCCCTCTGGGACTGGCATTATGCATGAAGGATGTCCAGCAAAGAAGAACAGAAGAGTGGTGGCTGTCCACCTGCCCAGGGACACATTTTACTCTTTAAATTCAGAAAACCTGGTGATACCAGAAGGGAACTGTTGCGATCAACTCAGTAGCAAAAGAGCAAAAGAGACACGGGTGAGAACTTCAGCTGTGGTCAGCACACCACAATGTGACCCTAAGCTTCAGTCTTGCAGGGGACAAAAGCAGACGAAGCACTTCCTACCTGCTGGCGTACTTGGCTCTATCATGGTTTTCATGACCAGTGAGCCGATGTGGAGACCTTTGTTGTTGTTGTTCTCTGGTGACTTTAGCTAGACAACAAGAAGGTCCTGGGACTAAAAGAAGCAATTATCCTAAGATAACGGGGAAACATGTACCACGTCCGGCAGAAGAAAACGCTGCTATGTGTAACTTCTGTGCTTAGAATAAAACACGAGAATCACGAAGACCATGAATCAGAGATGAATACCCGAAAGAGGCTGAGGTAGGCTGAGAATTTATAAATGACTGGATGGTGATTAGAAGAAATGTAGGAATGTTCAAGTCTCTGTTACAGAATAAAAAGCTACACTATAAACAGTTCAGAAGAGAGCTGCCAAGAGGAGCAGCCGGGAGCCAGCGTTGAAACTACCCAGGCTAAGGGAGTAGAGCGAGTGAACCGAGAACGGAAGAGAGGAGATGTAATAGATATCAAGAATGGAAAGTCCAGGTCATGACTGATGGGCACGATGTGAGCACAGCTAAGAGAATGCACAGGAAAAAGCCACAGCAGGGAAGAAAGCATTCCTGACAGAAAACAGGAGCTTGTGAATGAACTGGGCTGAGTGTGTTAACATCTACCTGTAACCTCAGCCTTTAGAGACAGAAGCAGGAGAGCGGCTAGTTCAAAGCCAGTCAGGACTACACAGTGACACCCTGTCTCAAAAAGTCAAAAGACAAATGTAAACTGGCTGGGTAGAGGGTTCAGCAGTTCTGAGTACTTGCTACTCTTGCAGAGGTCCTGAGTTTGGATCCCAGCACCCACCTTGGGCTGCTTACAACCCCCTATAACTCTAGCTCCTGTGGATCTGATGCCCTCTTCTAGCCTTTGCTGGTACCAACAGACATGTGCACAACCCCCCCCCCCCCACGCTTGCACATACATACACACATACATATACACACGCACGCATGCACATGCACATATGCACACATATACACACACATGCAGACACAATAAAATAAAAAAATTAAAGATGTTAATTTTTAGAAGAAAAAAAGAATTCAGGGGTTTGTGACCTTTTCTAGGGAAAGACACTTACTTCATAGGAGACAGACTAGATTACCTAAAATCCTTGTTCCTTTTCGAATAACGGGTGTCAGGACTAGCCAAAGTCGAGCATTTGTATGTGGGGAAACCATAACACGCAAGTCCCACACTTCAGATTTTGCTTGTTACACACTCAGAGCTGGATTGTGGGTTTAAAAAAAATAAGTTTGTTTAAAATTAAAAAAATATTACATTTGACAGAACATGGCATTTAAACCATAACTTTATAAAAATAAGCATACAAACATAAGTGAAGAGATGAGCCATCATCCTGGCATACACATATGAAAATTCCTCTTTAACAGCAGAGTATAAAGTGATTAAATGTTCTTGACTTTGGCAATTAGGAAAAAAAAAACAAAGAAAATTATAGGCTTTGGAAAACCATAAAGGGAACCAGAAGTTAGTTTGAAACCGGATATATGCTTCCAAACCACTGGAGAAAATAAAAACAAAGGCAGTGTTCCTAAGAAAAGACGGAAGGAAATAGTAAAAGCATACCAAAGTGGAAAGCATGCACCCAGGTAATAGAATTAAGAACAAAAATACAAATTATATTTATTCATGTATTAAATCATTCAGGTTAAGTTAATAAGAGAATTCAATTATAGTCAATGTAAAGAGCATAACACAGAATAATGCAGAAACAGGACAAGCAAAAGTAGGTACAAATGCCACTGTCCCTCTGCTGCCCAGATGCATCCATCCCTTCTCCAGGCAAGGTTGTGGAGACCATCTTCATAAAAAGGATTCAATGAAAAAGTTCACATGAGCTACAAAGAGCAGTAACAAATCAGTAGGAATAGACTAATGTGTCAAAAAAGACATCATGAAAGAAAGCCCCAGATCCTAGGAAGCCTGGAGGGGTGTGTGTGTGTGTGTGTGTGTGTGTGTGTGTGTGTGTGTGTGTGTGTTTATGTCTGTGTCTCTGTGTGTGTACACGCTATGTGTGTGTGTTTGGGGAACCAAACTCAGGTCTTCTGGAAGAGCAGCCATCACTCTTGACCAGTGAGCCATCTCTTCAGCACCCAGAAGCAGTATTTCTGTAACATATCTCGAATGCATCCCGGTGAACAAAAACACCCTAATGCAGAGGAAACAATCTCGGTCTCTGTGTTGGGTGACAAAAGAGAGGAAATGCACAGGTTTCAGAGCAAATTAAGGAGGACATGAAGAACAGGTGGGCATCTCTCCCAGTCCTGAGAGCACTGAGGTTTGAGGGATGCTTTCAAATGTCTCCCAACTTGGAGTGGAAGTGCTGGGTTCTGGGTGTCCTAGAGTCCATTTCCATGGTGTAAAACACTAAAAGCGTGACCGAGGAAGAGACCCGTGACATTGTCGTCTTGGCTGTTTTCTGACCTGAAGGAGTGACTGTGTCCTGGTGGGAAAGAACACTGGGCCATTGACAGGGGCTCAGATGCATGTGTGAAGCCAAGTCCGAGGAGGAGAAAAATTAATACTGCCTCCTTCTCTCTGAACTTGGTGCTAGTTGATAAAGAGATGGCTGAAATCAGAAGGAAAGTTATCTATCCCCACTCATCAAATTCCTAAGGAACTGACCCCCAGGACAGAGGGTCCCACATATTGAGAGGAGAAGACTCAGTATCTGTTGCTGGGGTCTGGAGTCTCCAACTCTCAGTCTTAAATCTTCATCCCTTTTTTGTGTGACTCTATCCAAGTTTGTTGCATTGGCAACATGAAACCACTGCTAAGAATCCAGTTCTAGAAGGAACTACCTACATACTGCACTGTTCTTGCTCCTTCCAAGTGAGCCCCAGGGCAAAAAACTAGGTGGTGGCATTCAGCTACACACAAAGAAAACCACAATGGCCAGTAATGTGCAAAGTCCCCATGATCATCAGAGTCTGTGTTTGCATGGGGTAATTCCCGTCTCCCAAGCTTAGTTTTTGCTGAGAAACTGGTATGCAAAAGGTAGATATAAGGACCATTGGCTCGAGCTGAGTCAGAGTGTTGTGGTGTTCATCCACAGAAGGGTACCAAGAAAGGGCGGTGCTCTGGCCTTTCCCTGGATGCTGATGTGATGAGGGAGCGTGTGGGTGGTCTCCTCTCTGCTGGCTCTGAGAGTCTATTGCCCAAGGCAAATTAGCTTCTGCTGAACCTTAATCAGCAGGGTAGGAGTCTGGAGTGCCTTTGCTACCTTGGTTCTCCATCAGCATTTAGGGATAATAGGGAACAAACTGTTTATTTTCTTTTATATTTTACATTTCCAGCCTACGTTTACTGCTGTGGAGGAGTAAGACAAATGATTCCCCCATTATTGTGAGTGATTGGTACAAAGACCGAAACGTGCCAAGTTTATGAATGGGACATTAGAGACAGGGGTCTTCTCAGTGACCCGGATGCCCCAACCCACGGGGTCTCTGCTCTGAATTCCTCCACTTTTCTCATTGGTCCCATGAAAACACATTGGAAGCACAGTTCCGTTGTAGAAGAAATCATCTTGCCTTTGTTTATTGACATTCCACACAACCATCCGGCCACCATCTGCACCTTGCATTTCTCTTCTCCTACTGGCTGCCGTATTCTGTCCACCCTGCAGGTTCCTCTTCCTCCTCTTTTGATTGCTGGTTTCCTGGTCACAGTTGGCAGTTGGTGATGCGGCACACTGGTGTAAGTGCCCACATTATAATGACCAGGTGTTTGGAGTGCCTTTCCTGCCTGGCACAGCCCTCAGTGCCTTCCCTTTGCCTCCATCCAGCAGACTCCAGTTCTCTGCACGTTGCCAGAAGCTCCAGAGAAATTCTTCCTCCAGGTGAGTTCCACAGTAGTCTACAGAGCCCTGAGCCTATGCTAGCCCTGCTCATAAAACTATCTTCCAAATGTTCTGGTCTAGCACAAGCTACCTTCGCTTCCCTTGTCTTCTGTAAGTTCCCACAGCATTTTCACTTGAGCCTTGACTCCAGGCAATGAGTGTTCAGTTTGCCTCTGCCACCACCTACCATTCTCTTCCTGGTGTTGCTGTAGGGTGAGATCATTGCTTCTTTGCCAGACCGTGAACTCTTCGGCAGAAGGCAAACATCTAGTCAACCCCTATATATATACCCCGATTGAGAAGCTGAATATGTTGAACTTTCAACTGGGCCTTGTGCAGAGAGTCACTCCCAAATGCTATCTTTAGCTCAGACCTCCCTGAACAATGGGCTTATTGTCCTCAGTGTCTCCTGTCTGGTGGCGCATAGACAACACGAACCACACATCTTCAGACATAAATCAAGCACCTCCTTACCCTGCTTCTGCCTTGGGTTTGCTTTGCTTCTCCCACAGTCCCTTTCCAACGGAGGCCATCAAAGTCAACATCCCCTACCGCTCATCTTCCATTCTTCCCCATCTCCATTTCGCCAGCCCCTGACACAGGACAGAGCCTCCCCCTTTGACATTTTTTTTGCATTGCCCACTGTTCATTGGCCCCAAAATCTCATCATCTAACTGGATTCTCCATGTGCTAAAACCATGTCTACATCTGATGCTTTGGAGATTCTCAGGTGTGCAGTGTCAGAGTTACAGGTAACCTTGAGAGGTACTCTTTGGGTTTCAGGGCCCCTGAGATTCTTGAAAGATATGGTATATTGTTTTAGAGAATAATTTTATCCGATGCTTTTGAACATTAGGACACACACCAGAATATTATGTGACAGAAAGTAAATTTGAAATATGTGAACTACGTGTACAGCGGTTCCTTTTGAGAGCCTCCAGGTGTATGAACTCAGCGTGCTCACTCAGGCCACCATTCTGCTTGTGACACACACATCTCTCAGCGCATCCTCCATGGCCCCACTGCCTCTCCGTCTGTATCTTTTTTCCAGGCCTGCATCTGCCTCGCACACACTGCCATGCATTCATTTTGTTTTATTAACAGTCTCCTTCGCCAAGATCGGATTTGCCCTTCTCATTCCAACCTCCTCATGCACCCATTCCGCTACGCTCAGCTGAGACCTCTCTCCAGATGCCCCCTCCAGAGGTCTCTGTGTCAGAATTGATCCCTTTTCCCTCTGTCCGTCCTTTCTCATGTGGTGTGAAATCACCTGGTCCTCACTGTCTCCCTCCTGCGGTGTATTAATAGACTCCTTTTGATAAAGTCAACATTTGGGTTTTTATATTCCTGCCTGGTGAAGGATTCTGTGGCACTTCTATGGGTTTCTATGAAAAAAGTCAATATCCAGGGAAGGAAACTCCCTGCTTATACAGTCCCTCAGTTTCAGTTCCTTCTGCACTTACCTCTTACTCCTCATTCAGGTGTGCACGGCTCTTTCTCTGTGTCACAGCACTGGGGCCACAGTTAAGCCCTGAGATTGTCATTGTGCAGCTGTATTCTCTGGACCCCACCCAGGCCTCTCTAGGGGACCTGCTCTTTTGTCATCATTCTTAAACGTGTGCGCACGTGTGTGTGTGTGTGTGTGTGTGTGTGTGTGTGTGTGTGTGTGTGTGTGAATGTTACTGGGTGTGGAACACAGGGTTCTATACGTACTAGGCAGGACCTATGCCTCTGAACAACACCCACTCCCAGAATATTTTTCTTGATAAATATTAGTATTTTCTATCCCAAGTACAATTTTATGAAAAACTCTTTAAAATATCTTTATCTATGTTATTATAAAGTCTAGAAGAGAAATACAAACATGGTATGATGTTATCTCAGACAATTCAGAACAGTTCAGGGCAGCATTTGCAAGCCCGCTGGCTGGCACAGGCTTCTGTGGCTCCCTCTCTCCCTTCAGCGTCCCCTCTGCCACCCAGATGTGCCTGTGTTCACTAAGGACAGGGAGGGAGGTGAGCTGGTTAGCAGGCTGGACAGTGGCTTGAGATTGGTCACGGGTCTTCGCAGAGGCATAGCATCTGACTTGGAATTCCCCATGTGAGGTACTGCTGGGATGACATCATGCACATTCTGCATTGTGATTCACTTTCGGTGCGCAAATGCCAACTGTATGCACTGGAAACACAGGAAGGAAAGTGAATGTAAGCACACAATAGCTGTCTTTAAAAGTTGCTCGTATTTTAAACAAAAGTGTAGCAGGTCGTTCCAATTCTGCTTATTAGGAAAAAGTGCTTTCCAGCATCCGCGGTAGACTTGTGACAGAGCTGGGTGCTACTGGTGCCTGCTGAGCAGGTGATGTTTGCTGAAACAGTCCCCTTGAAGCACAGTCTACACGGCACAGGAAACTCAAAGAAAACTGCTCATGAAGGGCTGGGGTGGCTGAGGCTTTGCCTACTTGGATAATGGCATCAACCTAGCTATCATTGAACTTGGATGGCTGGGTTTATGAAGGACAAGAGCCTTGCCTAGGTTCCTTAGATACTAAACACTATAATAGGGTGAGGGAAAAGAAGAAACAAGTGACCACGTGGTCTGGGGTCCAAGTATTCAGTGGTCCCTACACTGACCTACCCCAAATGGTCTTGATGTAAACATGCTTGATCAACAGTTAACCTCAAAGCTGGGCGGTGGTGGCACACGCCTTTAATCCCAGCACTTGGGAGGCAGAGGCAGGTGGATCTCTGTGAGTTTGAGGCCAACCTGGTCTACAAAGTGAGTTCCAGGATAGCTAGGACTGTTACACAAAGAAACCCTGTCTCAAAAGAAAAAAAAAAGAAGAGTTAACTCCAATAAGGAGACTTAGGAAAGGTAAAAAGAAAAATGTCAGCCACATGAGAAAAGTATTAGGGTTTGCAGATATAATGAATCAACAGGAGAAGAAAACAGTGAAGTTGGAAGAAGAAAAATTCTTCCCTATCTCTGAACTCAACAGATTTGCTTTGGTTCAGCCTTCTCCTCTTGAGTCCAAACAGTACATCAAGTCAGAATGTTCCTGCCTTGAAATGGTAATCTAATAATCTCCCAAACCTTTGGGAGATGAAGTACCATTTGTTCCTTTCACCTTCTGCCCTTAGAAAACACTGTCCTTTGGAAGTTTATCTCTGGTGTCTTGGATTTAGTCACCAAGGGGATAGCAGCTTTGCTGCTGTCCATAAAGAATGCTCATGCTCCCTTCAGGCCCATCCAGATGCAGTTCCAGGCAGCTCCCTCCCAGATTCAAACTTCTAATCTTGGTGGTTAACCCGGACCCTTAACCTCCTTTACAAATCACAACGGGTATGTGGACGGGAGGCAATCCCGTGTAAGCTGGAAACAATGCTCTTGGCTGGGGCTTCTTTTCCTCTCTGGCTTAGTCCTAAGGGACATGGCTTTTCTACTTCTTTGAGCCTTACGAGTCTTGAGGTTTTATTGCAAAAAGAAGAATTCTGTGTGGTTTTAAAAGGCCAGTCACTTTGAGTAATCCAAGCCCTCATTTATCCAAACACAGAGGCTGAGGACCTCTTAGCAAATGAGGTCCCGTGTGATACAGAGTCTGGCAAACATTTGTTATCTGTCCTGTGCTGTTGCCCATATTTCTGCTTAGCAAGTCTGCTGTTCATGTTTCCAAGTCACCCTGTCCCTGTTAGAAACCTTCATGGATGTACATGTGTGCAGGTGTATGACCATGTGCAAGTGAGCATGCACATAAGGTCATGTTAGAGAGAGGGAAGGAGTTGGCTGTTTGCTAAACCCTGCAGCAAATGAGGTTCAGGGATAATTAAGAGAAATCTCCCTTGGCAGAAATGTGCCTCTTTGGGTCTGCTTCTCATTTTGGACAATTGGAAAAGGCAATCACTCAAGTTTTATTGATGCCAAAAGTTTTTCACAGTCATCAATATAGGCTACGAAAATGAAGTCGTTGACATCTTATTTCTGGCTTTTTTCTTTCAGATAATTTTGAACTCTCCAGCATCGTATATTTTGAACCATGGAAGTTTCCTTCCCATAAGTGAACATTTCCAATGCATTGTACATAACCACTCTTGTGATCTTCCGGTCACATCTGTATCAATCAAGCCCATTCAGTGCCATAAGACTGATGTGTCTGATATTAATCTTGCTCAAAGGGGCATGAGATAAAACTTTCAATCACACACACACATACACATGCCTTTAGCTATTCGTAACAGAATATATATTCTTTGGAAGCCTTTTCCTAGGCCTTTGGGGACTTGGCCTGCTCCTTCAAACTGTGCTTCAGAGATATCTTCTATACTATTTTGTTTTGTCTCTGGGGCTCATTAGGTTGGGCTTTGGGTAGAGAGTTTACTCCACATGTTTCAGCTCTCTGGGTCAGAAATCTCTGCTCCCATGTGTCCTTGGTACTTGGCTTCTGCTAGTGTTTGAAGTAAGGGTATGAGCTAAAACGTAAGGGGATGATCTCGTATGGGCTGGGAAAGGACACATTTTTTCCCCCAGTTGCAGAGTAAAACCAGCCCTCCATAGCCACCATAAGAAGGCCAGTCTAACGATTATGGTTAGGATGGGGACATAAGACCAGCTAAACCAGTGCAGAGGTGCCCCTGCATGCTCAGGACAGATAGGATTCGTAGGCCTGGGTATTTGCTCTCAGGTGAGAGAAGCAGGGTTTCCCTCAGGCCACCTCCTGGAAGGATCAGAGTGGACACCAGGTGCACAGGAAGCTGAGTCATGAGCTACACCATGGCTACTATTAGCTAGTGGGGAACGTGGCCTTGGGTTAGCTCATGGGGCTGCCAGAGTCCACACCATAAAAGCACAGATACTCACTACTACAGGAAGGAAATGAAGTGACCCACTGCAATAATATTAGCTACTGAATAATGGTGTTGGCCATCTCTGATTGAAAATTAGAACTACAAGTAGAATAATGGAATGGCTTGAAGAAATATGTCAGGGCACAGGGATGAGCTCATCACTTTCTACTGTCGCTAAGACTGAAGTCAAATTCATAAACAGGAGTTTCCTCCTGTCGAACTACCCTCTGCAAGCCTTTTATTTATTAATTGCTGCTACTTACTGCCTTTATTACTTTCCTCTGAAGTCCATGTGCATGTTGTATGTTCTCTACTTCCCACTGAGAGAGAGAGAGAGAGAGAGAGAGAGAGAGAGAGAGAGAGAGAGAGAGAGAGAGAGAGAGAAGAGAGCACGAGTGTGTGTGTGTGTGTGTGTGTGTGTGTGTGTGTGTGTGTGTGTGTGTGTTTTCTTGAAGTTAAATAATATTCTCAGGGCTGTAAAAGAGTTTAACAAGATTGGGATACTTTTCCCAAACCACCTCCTCCGTCACCCATCTAATTGTGTGCCTTTTCCTCCAGATGTGTATAATGGACTATCGGTTGCATGGAAACCTCGCTGGCCACTTATCTCAGCACCACAAATCAGTGATGTTGTAAATCAGATATCTTGAAGCATCTCTGTGGCCCAATCCACATTCCAGAACTCTAGCTACAGGCACAACCAGAGTGGAAGCTGGATCAGGAGCTGGAAGAGCCCGGATGGTTCAGCACATTGCCAGGTAGGCTGTCCTGGCTGACTGGACTAATAAAACCCTCCTGCTGACAGGAAAGGATATTATAAAAATATACATGGCTGATACTAGTAAATTTATCCTAACTATTTATGACATTGAGATTGACCTAACAGAGCATTCATAATTCTGCAAGGACTCTATCCAATTCTGTTTGTGGGCTGGCTCTCCTGGTCTTCTAACTGACATCCTTTACCCAGTATTCCATGGTCTGAATCATTTCTTGCTTGCCCCATCAGGGTCACATCCAACACATTAAAGCCCACACATATGAATTTAGTGATTACTGAAGATTAAAGGTTTCTTTTTTAATATGGTTTTACTGTAAACGATGAGACTACAGATCTGATCTGCACCTTCAAGTTTTCTGTGCAGTGGTATTCTGCAAGAGCCACGGATAGCCAAGCGAGTCCTTAGGCCAGCATGCTGACCAACCTCGGCCCTCTCTTTTTCCTGGATTTTAAAGGCGAGGCATATATACACAGAATCTAGCACTAGACTATTGCTAGCCTATGACTTGCAGGGAAGCTGTGAGCAGAAGCCTTTGGGCAGCAGCTGTAAAACCAGAGCATTTGATAGACAGCAACAGGCAAGGCAGAAGAGACAGAAAGATGCCAAGTTTCCTTGGATGACAAGAACCCTTGCACCTTAGAGGACGTAGTGATGCTTCATTGCTGCTGGACCGCGGCTGGGGCTAGCTTCATCTCCCTTTGACTGCTTGTCATGGCGAACTACTGCTGGTGTGGTGCTCTCCACTTTCACTGCCACGGCGAAAAGCCATTTGCAGAATGAAGCCACAGGCCTGTACAGAGAAAGGCAGAGTCCCTGGGCCCGAGGACCCCATTCCTCCCCTTTCTTCATCTTCTTCCCTTCTGTGCGACAGTGCATCCTTCCCGTGTCTTATCAGATCCCTGGATGCACAGAGAAAAGGAGCCCCCTGGTCCACCTCTCTAAGGAAAATCTGAGCAGTCACATTTCTGGCTCAGAATGAAGCTTGTTTAGCATAATAAGGTGGAGACTCTGTGAGTGGAAAAGTTCTGCCAGAAGTGCTGAGTGCTCTTCGTTCAGGGGACTGTCAGGATTGATTCTGAGCTTGTCTCCACGCTCGAGAGTAAGAGAGCACAGAGTTTAGTCCCTGCCATCTTTTCTTGATGTCAGTCTCTGAAGGTCAGCCATGGGGAAAACTGCCTGGGGAGCAGACTCATAAAGCCTGGCACGAACAACCACTCTTATTTGTTCCTGCACATCTATGCTCTGTCACAGCATCACGGGAAGAGACACTTTCATAATCCAGCCTCAGGAGCGAGGAAACCAGAGTCCAGGAGTGCCTACTGGTTTGTGTGGGCACAGGGTGAGGCAGAGATGATCTGGGTATCGTTTGAGCCTAAGCTCTCTGGCCCTGATCTGTATCCGATCCCCCGTCCACATCCTTGCCTCTTTGACACCTCTGTATCTTTCTTTTCCTCTAACGAATCTTAGGGTACTTCTAGAGTTCTTCCTAGATTCTGGTCAAGTTGATTTGCTTTTTCCAGAAGAACGGTCTGAGATCAATATCTGGAATTGACTTCTCCTTTTTAGTAGGAAATAAAAAGTCTTCCTATAGACCTAAGTAGTAGGAAGAAGACTGCTCCGAGAAGACCCATGCTTGGGTTTGCAATGCCCTGGACTTGTGTCTCACAGAGTGAAGAAGTAGGGAAGTTGCTCCTGCCCTCCTGGTGTGGTTATCTCTGGGGCTATCATGGTCTCCACTGCCACAGGGACACCAGCTGACACAGATGTTCCAGGAGTGTGAGGCCATTTGTTCCAACTAGGAATAGAGAGCAGGGACAGGCTGGGGCTTTAGGAGCTTCAACCCATCCTTCATCTTCTTTCTTTCTTTCTACCATGATGCATACAGGCTCTGCTGTTCCACACCCCATATACATGTTCAAAGACATCAGACTGCTAAGTGAAGGCAAATGTCACATTGTCAGTTTCAGCCTCAGAGGCAAGACCAAGCAAGCCTTCCTTAGTCTTCCTTGAGGGGGAGCAGACTGTCCCCAGTTTGCCCAGGAGCACCTTCACCTCCTGTTCTGGAAGAACTCAGACCTCAGTGCAAACAGGTACTGATTTCCTCGGTGCAAGAGACAGAGGCTTGGCTGGAGTGGAGGAGGCCACATGGAAGACAATC
Organism: Peromyscus californicus insignis; assembly: GCF_007827085.1. NCBI lineage: Eukaryota > Metazoa > Chordata > Mammalia > Rodentia > Cricetidae > Peromyscus > Peromyscus californicus. The sequence goes on along the minus strand of NW_026294584.1, from coordinate 132,253,067 downwards.
AGGAAGTGTGGCAGAGTCGGGCAAACTGCCGTCCCAGTTACGGGTCCTCAGGGGGCCCTTGCCTTTAGCTTCTGTTTTTGTATAAGAGGTGAGTTGCTTTGGGGCTCCCAGCTGGAAGTTCATACTTCATGCTGGAACCTTCCAATCCAGAAGGCAGAGGGAGTCCACCGAGTGGCCAGAGGCTGCTTATCTGTCAGCCTTCCTGGAGAAGGAGGAAGTCTTCCTTTCCTTCCTGATAATCTTTTCCTCCCATTTCTAACATCAGGAATGTGAGCAGCCCCACCTCATTTAGGGGAAAGATCTTACACAAGCATCCGTTCTTCAAGCCTCCTAATAATGAGCATGTTAAAACTTAAACAAAAGGCACAGCATTTGTTAATTGCCTCCTTTCGGCCATCTAGAAGCCAAGAGGCATGTCACACAGATCGTAGTGAGCTGAGGAGCAGCACGGAGTGGCTTGGTGGGAACAATGTCCACATAACCAAACCAGACAGTCCCACACTTTATCAGCGCAAGAGGACAAAGGAGGCCACATTTATGTTTGGATCCCATAAACACTAGATTCCCTTACAATGGCACACCCTCCCTTTCACATCCCCCTCAGCAGCAGGAGTTCCAACACTGCCATGGGACTCCACGGCGTAGACATTCCCAGGAGTCCAGAGGCAAGCACACCCTCTCTCCTCTTGATGTCCGGCCAGCTTGTCTGGGTGGGTGTAGGGACCTTGGACGTGGAGATCGGACTCAGAAACTCTGGCCTAAAGCGCATTTGCATCCCTGTCTGGCCACTGTCGCGATACAAATTACTACACAAACTGCCGTCCCTAACGAACGTATAATGAAGCAACCATGCAGCTTTCCTGAGAACCCAATGCCTTAGATGTCTTCAGATGCGTCCTTAGACTCTCAGGGGCTGAGCCATGTAGGATTAACCACTGAGGAGGTGTATTCCAGGCAATTTTCCTGAGTTCTGAGGGACAGTAGTTTGCTTTTGTTTTGTTTTAAAAGACAACTCCTTTCCTCTTGGGCTCACACAGTATTTTATAAAGAGGGGACCAAGAATAAACTGAGGATAAGGAGCTTCCCCGCTCATGTGGCCACAGATAGGGTGTGCCATGAAGTGACAGGAAATGTCCCTGTCAGGAGCACATCGACCTTTCTGGTACCTGATCTTGAGTGGGACATCTGGGCCGACCGATGTTTTATGTCTCCAAACATCTGTAAAGGGGATGAAGAGGCCATTTCTCTGCAACTTTTTTTTTCCAGGTGCCTCTCCTGTCTCTTAACCCATGGGAGTAACTGAGGGGAAAGGATGCAAATCCAACCCCATCAGCCTCTGTATTAGTTACGTTTGCATAGCTGTGACCAAAAATACCAAGAGGGAACTTTAAGGGGCTCCTTTAAATTGATTTGGGTTCTGAGTTCTGGGGATTTCAGTTTATAGCTCTTGGTCCCATTGCTTCCCGGTCCACGGTGAAGTGAGTGGCTACTTCCCAAAGCAGGAGAGTCCTCACAGCCAGCAGATGAGTGGTAACAGGACCACATCGAAGGGATGCTGTTCTAGAGGGCAAACAGAGAGAGAGGGACCAGGGACTAGACAGAACCTACAAAGGCCAGTCCCCAGTGACCCATGTCCTCTAGCTAGCCCTCACCTCTTGGTTTCCACAACCTCCCCTAACAGTGCCTCCAGCTGGAAATTAAGCATTCAATACGTGAGTTAGGGTGTGGAGGACATTTCATATTCAAATCATGAAAGTCCCCAGTGTGCCCTGGACATTCAGTTCTGAGTCAGAGATCCAGTGCCAGGTTAGGCCTTAGTCCCTCTTGACTGGGAGTCCCCAGAGTCTCAATGTTGGTAGCTCCTCAGTGGGCTCATCTTCAGAGGAAGGTTGACTGCGAGCACCGTCGACAATGAACTCAACACTCACGGAAGGTTGAAGTGGATGGAGAAAAGTGGCATTGCTGGGAAGCTGGAGGGCTCCCTTGCCCCTTCTTCAAGGTTGAGAGTCTGGATGCCAGCTCGTCTTTGTTTGCTTTGTAACTTGTGTCAGAAAAACTAAGTTAAAAGATCTTCTAATAACTGGCATGTGCTAGTGATTCAGGAGTTGAATGACACCCCACTTGTGGAAGAGAATGGTCCTTGATGGACTGGGGAGAGGACGATGGTCTCGTTGGGAACAATCCTAATAAGGTGGAACCTCAAGCAACAAGAGTTGAAGGAATGGATAAAGGCCAGAAACAAAAACAAAACAGAACAAAAAAACCCCAACAAAAACCAAGGGGGTTATTTCAGAGTTCTTTCTTGCAGGATTAGGAGAGAGGAGGCTTCCTCATGATGCTGCCGTGAGTGGACCTGTTTTTTGTGACTGTAAGTGGCCTGCTTTGGGGAACATCTGTTTCTAAGCTAGTTTGAGGATGTGACATTTCCATGAGGGAGAGACTTTGTTCTGGTTCGTGCTGGTTTCTAGGGCCAAGTGCAGAAGTTCAGTCCCTAACCAGAGCCTCCAAACATGTGTTATTCTTAAGCCTTATAAGGTGTGACACAGTCAGATTACAGTTCTCTCTTTTCCCATGCACATTGAATCAAAGCACACAGTTCTTCTAGAGACAGAATCAGCGGACAACAGAGAATGTGTGCCTTTATTGTTGGCAAGCACCCCTGATAAGACAGGCACTGTCTCCCATTAGCTGGCATGTCCTGGGGAAAAGTAACATTTCAGCTTCACCGGCATGTGCCAGTGTGAAGATTTTCCCCATACAATATATTTTGTTCATATTCTTTCCTCTTCCTTCCTCCCTCCCCACCCTTTTTCAGGTTCATTTTCTCTCTCTCAAAAAACAAAACAAAACAAAAACTCAGAAAATCAAAACAGACAAACAAAATCCAGTAAGATAAAAAGAATACCAAAGCCAACCAAACAATAACAACAACAACAACAAAGTATACAGAAACACATGGAGTCGTTTTGTGTTGGCCAACTGCTCCTGGGCATGGGCTCTGCCCTGGGAGGGCTTAATCTTCAAAACCTCCATTGGTTAAGAGCATTCCAATGAAGACTGCCAGCATTATGAAGAACCCAACACAAACACCTTGAGAAAAGCACTGCTGTCGTTGATTAGAAAGTTCAACACTGGAAACTACGCATGAAATCCTGTTTAGGTTATCAGTTAGCTAGGGGTTATATTTCAAAACTTATTAGCTCCTTTTCAAAATCCCAGGCTCCCCCAGTCCCTCCTATAAGCAGGGTTGAGAACACTATGCTCTAACGATTCTACAAGTAGTAACAGGACCCTCAGGGGCCTTCCAGACAGTGAGCTTTTAAAATGTGTCTTCAAAACATTAACTCATGGGCATTAGATTTCTAGCTGGTGTACTGCCCACAGGGTCAAAACAAAACAGTCAACAAAAAGGACACTGGGCTGGAGTTCGTCCTGAGCTAAAGTATAGCCACTGGGCAGAAACATATCAGAGCAGAAGATGAGACAAACTGGGGTAGTCTCGGAGGAAAACACTGGGTTTAACCAAGAAGAAAATGTTTACACACTCACATGGTCTTCTTGCTTATGTAGTTCTTTTCCCACCTAGCACCCTATTCACAGGGCTTAGAAAAGACAGAGTGGGTAAAAGGTGAGGAAGAAATTCCTGAGGAACACTGCACCCACAGGAGAGCAGTTTTCTGACACCCTTCTCCTGTGGAAAGTGGGTCTCCTGTGGGCGAATTGTGCCTCTCAAATCTGTAGCTGCAGTCGGTGATTCGGCACCTAGAAAGGCAAATTAAAACTGTTGTAGCGTGTCTAATCCAGCATGACTGGTGTTCTTATAAGGATACATCCACATGATTATAAGGACACATACACATGCAGATGGGTGGCTACGTGAAGACACAAAGAGGCAGATGATGCCATCTGCATGTCCAAGAGAGCAGCCTCAGTAGAAGCTGGCTTCTAACACTTGAACTATGAGAAAACACATTTCTGGTCTTATTGCCCCAGTTCATGGTGTTTGCCATAACAACCTGAACTGATGCGGGTGGTGACTTACTTCCCTTGGTTTCTCTTCATGCCCATGCCTGGGACTTTGATGTATTCATGTTCCTTTAGTAAAGTGACACTGTCCACATGTGGCTGGCTTCCTTTCTACATCTTGTGTTTCCCATGCTCTTAACCTTTTGGTCATAGGTCCTGGGTCTTGTTGCTATCTGCCATATCTATTTGTCCATCCATCCATTCATCCATCCATCCACCCATCCATCCAGTCCGTTGAGTGGTAAATGTCCCTGAAGACTGAAGAGCAGGCCAGTATTTGCCAGGACAATGATTTGAGGAATGCTAGGTTTAGATAGCTGGCCAACATCTTCAGCCTGAGGACAGAATGAGGCTAATTCATGTTTTGCATGTGGGTTCCTCAAGGGGGAAATCTCTCAGGTCCAAGTGAGACAACTTTCAAGACAGTGAGAATCCTGAATTCTTTTCCCAGACCTGTGTCATGCAACTCTCCCAAAACCGGGCTAACGTTTCTAACATACAGACCAGATTATTTCTAGGCTGGTGCTCCTAAGACTGTAGTGAAATGTAAGTCTCATGGGGGTTTGTTTAATTGAAGGTTTAGATTCGTGGGTCTAAGCAATGTCCATAACTAGAACATCTAGCCAGTCTTGGGAGCTGCTGCTGATGCAGGGTGGGGTCATGTTTGCACAGCAGGACAGAGTGTTCATGTATGTTCTGAGCTACAGATATTTCCTGAGTGGCAGTGGCCTTCCATCTACATTCTGCTCCACAGGCACTGTGACCAGGGACAGGCAATTTGGACACGGGGACAAACATAGGAAGAGAATACATGTGGCTAGCTGGATGGAAGCTGGATCCAGATGGCGCCTCACAAGATGAGTCTTGACTCTCTACAAGTATCAGTTTACTTCCTGTAAAATGGGTCCATAGACCTACCTCAAAGGGCTTTTATAGGGATTATGAAATCCCTATATGTATGATATGATGGCTAATTGTTTTTGTCAACTTGAGAGAATAGAAAATCACATAGGAAACAAACCTCTGGAAGTATCATTTCAAGGGTAGCCCTGGGACTACACAAAAAAGAGAAAGCCAACTGAGCACCAGCATGTCTGTCTGTCTCTGCTTCCTGGCTGCACACCTGGTGTGAGCAACCTTACCACTACCCCACCCCGTGCCTTCTTAGCCATAATTGATTGTCCTCTCACCTCATGAGCCAAAATATCCCCTTCCTTTAAAAAAAAAACCTTTTGTTAGTTTTTGAGAATTTCATACAACATATTTTGATCATATTCTTCTCCTTCCCAATCCCTCCTACCTTGCTTTCTTAAGTTGCTTTTATCAGGGAAGTAACAGGTACAAATGACAAGATGACATATATAGAATTGTGCATAATAGAGCTGGGAGCAAGAGGGATGCCTGGCAAAAGCTGGACCCTTCTTTTTCTTACCTATACCCAGAAAACCACAATCCATGTAGGAAAGTCCTGGAGGTGCCTTTTGGAAGGAAATGCATCCAGTGAGGTGGAGATGAGGCCCAAGGAGTTGGGGAGTTTGGGTCTCCTCCCCAGGGAGGTCTGTGCTTTTGAGGACGGGGTTCCATCCAGCTGAGCTGCAGCTGCACTGCCTGGAGAATGCAGGAAGTGATGGAAGTAAGGGGCCGGGGCATGGACTTTCAAGGGAAGGGCAATAGAACACATTGGTATAAAGGCTTAAAGAGGATTAGTGGACCAAGAAGGGCTAAATAGGGTAGGAGATGGGAGTTCAGGATAGAGGAGGGAATATAGGTAAGGATGAACAACACTAAAGATCTTTCATAGATGTTGTGGAAGCCTATTCACTACAGTAGAAGCTTCCTAAATACACATATATAAAAAGAGTAAAAATAGAGGTAAAATGGGACCACAGTGCTGTTAGATACCACAGGCTAACACATAAAAAGCCCAGTGTCAGGAATGGGTCACTTATTTTGGAGTTGTTGGCCAGTGAGGTCCCAGAGAGTGCCCAACAGTACAGGCTATTGCCAATGCTCTTGGTTACTGTCCAGGACTTGACAGTAAGACCCTACTGTTGAAGACACAATGCATGTGAGTCACAGAACATGGAGATAACAAGCTGGTACTGACCTAGAAGTTTCATCTCTAATGCTTGTTTTCATAGTGCTGGGAGGTACTATGCATGTTTCCAGAAGAGAACAGCAATCCTCAGCTTACCTAGCTGTGAACTCTTTGAGTTAAAATAATGACTGCTGATAAGACAGGCTCACTGGTACAACAGTGTCATTAACGTTTTGAGAGTGACAAACCACTTTCTGGTTGAATTTAAGCCCCATTCCATAAAATGAAAGCTGGCAATAGCCTGTACTGTTTGGCACTCTCTGGGACTTCACTGGCCAACAACTCCAAAATAAGTAACCTTGAACTATTGTTGGACCAAGAACCTATGACTAGAGAAATCATAGGCCCTTTGAGATAACCTACTACTATTAATCTGTTAAATGGGTACAATATTAAACTGATGCCTACTGACTTATTCTCATTGATTAATACGTTTCTCAACGCCCATGAGAGGAGCTTCTATTTACAGTAGATGGTGATTAACACAGACCCCCAACTGGCCAAGGTGCAGAAATTAAGCCCTAACTGGGACATCCACATCACACACCCTCCTCCCAAGGCTCAGGCATCATTGTGAAGGAGGAGCAGAGTCAGAGGCAGTGGGTAAGTCAGAGGTAGTGGGCAAATACAAGGAAACAGTGTCCTTCAGACAAGCACACAGGGAAGTGCACATAGGAACCGAACTCACTTTGGTTAAATTGTAACAGCCCGCATAGCACCATCCACACTCACTACAGACCAAATCCCAGCACAGATAGAGCAGGCGAAATCCCACCTCTGGGCAAGGTAATGGATAACTACTGGGAGAGGAAGAGTCAGTTTTGAGTGTCGACCCTGGTAAGCTGACCACGCTCCAGTGGAAGACCGTACGTCCAAGAATATATGGGCAGCACAAATTGGACTTGATGGGTTGGGGGAAAAAGAGAGAGAGGCAAGGTTGGGTGTGTAGGGAAGGGAAGAGAGCTTGGAGGAGTCAAGAAGGGTAAATATAATGAAGACATATTGTATTAAAGACCTAATAGAAATGTACTTTTCTACTTCATGAGCCTTAGACAAAAAGGAAACAGTGAAATTTCCAAGTGTCCAATGAGAAGTCTTGATGGAAAGTCACCATTAGGGGAGAGTCTGGAGCCTCTGCTATGGCTCGAGTAGAAAATGGAATATTGGACTACAGTAAGAAGAGTTAGAATTGCACCTCTGAATCCCATTCAGAGCTTTGTCCAACTGGCCCTTCCCATAATTAGAAAATAGAAGCTCAAGAATTCTGTGAGAAAAGCTTTGTAAGAAAACTGTTTGCTATCTGAGGAAAGGAAGACAAAGTGTCAGCCGTGAAAGATGGAAACACCAGGGTGTACACACACCGGTGTAGGAGCCCCAAGTAGAGGAATTAAATACCCGTTCAAGACCATTAAATCCTGTATTTTCAGAGGAAGCAAATGTGAAATTACCACTGTGGGGAACTTTTCACAGGGTTGGGCTCAAGAGAACCCTGTATTAAAACAAGCTGCCCTGATGATCAGAATTACAGACCACCATACAAGTAAGTGAGGGACAGCAGGACAGCTGAGGCAGCGGTGGAAGCAGCCCAGTGCCTCCACACCTGAGAGAGCAAGCGAGCGAGCCAGTCTGCAGTCAGCGCAGGCACCTGAGACTACAAAGCACCTGGGAGACAAAGGCACCAAGGCCCAGTCAAGTGTTAACAGGGGAAGTGATCTGAACAAAGACAAGACAGAAGTCCTTAGACGGAAAGTGTAGTCCTCGAAAAAAAAGAATTCCGTGGCAGGATGAAGTATCGATTGAGCGGGGCTGGAGGCTTAGAAAACGGGAAAGCAGGGTTCAAGGCATTAGGATGCTGCGAATTAAAAAAAGAAAAGAATGGAAGAGACAGCTATGAGGCATGAGGGGAAGGGGATTGATTCACTGTGGTGTGAAGAATGACAGGGAAGGACAAAGCAAGAGAGCCAGAAATATCTGAAGAAATAATGTTCTTAAGGATTAAGGGAATACATTTTCAGGATCTAAGCAAAATGAGGGAAAATAGAAGTATACCAAATCAATGAAGACTGGAAAGAACTATAGCCCTTACAAAGACAGTTATGTGTACACAAGACAAAACTAACTTGTAATTAATAAGCGAACACCACAAGAATGGCCAGAAAGCCAGTGACTGGAAATTTCTCCCACTGGACGATGGGGTGCAGCTGGAAGGGACCGATTCTGAAGTAGGAGCTGGTTGACAACCACAGCAGCACCAATGACAAACAAAAACCCAAAACTCACCTATTAGAAAATGTGTAAAAAATACCGGGGGAGATTTGGAATGTTTGTAAAGTAGCTGCAACTGTGATGATGCTATGGCTTGACACAGGATGGTCCCCAACAGCCCTGTGTTGAAAGCTTGGTCTCCTGAGTGGGTGTGTGTAGCTGGAGAATTTCTCTCCAGCTCTTGCCAAGTCCCGCCAGTCCCGGAGCTCACTTATAAAATAAACACACAGACTCTTACATTATTTAAACTGCTTGGCCATTAGCTCAGGCCTATCGTTGTCTAGCTCTTACTCTTATATTTAGCCCATTTCTATTAATCTTTACTTTGTCACGTGGCTCCTAGCTTACTGGTACCTTACATCTTCCTTGTCCTGGCGGCGGCGGCTCCAGGCAGTTTCAATTCTCAATTCCTGCTCCCTCAATTCTCCTCTCTGTTAGTCCCACCTATACCTCCTGTCTGGCTACCAGCCAATCAGTGTTTTATTTATATAGAGCGATATCCACAGCAGGTGTGCTGTGGACTTTTAGGAGATAGGACCTGCGGGGAGGTCCATAAGTTGCACAGGGCATGCCTTTGAAGGAGGCTGTGATGAGGGCTCTTCTTTTTGCTTCCAAAGCAATTAGACTGTTTGGCCTCCCAAACCATAATCTGAGGTAGACTTTCTTCTCTATAAATTAATTGCCTCAGGTAGTTCATTATAGTGACAGAAAGCTGGCTAATGCAGATTCTGATCTGGTAGGTCGAAGGCACAAATTGGAAGTGGCTTCTTTTATTATATTTGTTATTGTTTAGGATGAAGATAAAATAGTGATCAACTTTATATTATAAACTAAGTATATAAAATGTAAATTTTGGCCGGGCGGTGGTGGCGCACGCCTTTAATCCCAGCACTCGGGAGGCAGAGGCAGGCGGATCGCTGTGAGTTCGAGGCCAGCCTGGGCTACCAAGTGAGTCCCAGGAAAGGCGCAAAGCTACACAGAGAAACCCTGTCTTGAAAAACCAAAAAATAAAAAAAATAAAAAATAAATAAATAAAATGTAAATTTTGGGGTAATTACAAAATAGAATACAAAGTCCAAATTCATTGAAGGGAAACAAATTAAGAAAAGCTAAATATTTGACAGGAAATAGAAAAGAAGCAAAGAACTAATAAATAAAAAACAGGAAGAGAAAACACCAAATAAGATAAATACAAATAGCAACAACTCCAATGTGACTACTAAGTTTAAATTACATATCGAGAGGTTTATATATTTGATTTCAGAAAAGCAAAACTCTCTCCTAACCATCTTCCTGAAATAAAATGGAAGAGGGGCCTGAAAGACTGTAAGAGCTGGATACCCAGGGAGACTGCGTTGAAATAGTGCCTCCTAGAAATGGCTGCCACAACAAGATCAGACCAATGGCAACATCAATGAACATATTAACATAGAAAGGGGAAAATTTCACGGGGTACCATCTCTAGACAAATTATTACAGGCAACTAAAACTGTTGGGAGAGAGAGAACTAGCCTCTCCCAGGGATGTACCCCTTTTTGATTACTCAGTGAAGAGTAGTCAGACCTGAAACCATACACACACAACAAAGATGGACTAAACTGATTGTATTTATGTATTTGTGCACACACATGCATATACACATATGAATATATATTTAACAATAATAATCAAGGAAAGAGAAAAAGAGTTGGGGGGCCATGGGAGGGGCTGCGGGGAGGGTATGCAGGGGGGACTAGAGTGAGGAAAGGTGGGGGGAAAGTGATGTAGTTCTATTTCAATTAAAACATATTTAAAAATAAGTAAGTATAATGACAATAAAAAATTTAAAGCTATAGAAACAAACACCTTGAAGAAATTTACACCAAGCAACAGAAAGTCATCATAGTAACATTAATATGAAATACAAGCAGAGAGTCAGATGCTGAGTTCTCCCGTCAGCCTGAGATGCCACCATTTGTGGGGGCCTTGCATGTTTTCAGAGCTCTTACTTCCCAGCAGGTGCCTTCAGCTCTGTCTTGTTGGGCGGCACCTATAAAATGAAAAACGTTTGAAACATTTCAGTTTTACAGCCCTCCCCCTGGCTTCTGTGGGTTGTAACTCACCCTCAAGGTGAAATTCCTGTTGCTCTGCAGAGCCTGTGGTTTCCCTCCATGGCACTAGCCTCCTCAGCAAACACAGCCACTTTGTTCACAACTTGAAATGCTTTCACCCTTTCCTTGACACACTGCACTTGCGGGGCATCTTTTGACTTCACTTTTTTCCCTCACTTACTGCAAATATGGCTAAACTCCGTGTCCTAGTTAACCTTAAATGTCAACCTGCCAATTTTACACAGCTTAGAATCACTGGGATGGGGGAAGATGACAGCTGAGTGGTTACCTTTATCAGATAGATCTACAGGCATGTCTGTAAAGGATTTTTATTAGTTGGTAATCGACACAGGAGGGCCTAGCTTACTGTGGGTGATACCATTCCCTAGGCAGGTGGGCCTGGGCTATGTAAGGAAGCGAGCTGAGTGTAAGTCAGCAAGCAGCATTCTCTTTGGTTACAGCTTTAAGCTCCTGATTTAGCCCCTGCTGTGAATTCCCTCAATGATGGAGTGTGACCTGGAAGTGTAAGCCAAATCAATCTTTTCCTCCTCTAAGTTGCTTTTGCCTGGAGTGTTTCATCACAGCGACAGGAAGGAAACTAGAGTGACCGGAGTAACAGTGCCATGGCCTGAGTCATCTGCTTTCTTGAGATTTCCTTAGCCAGATAAATTAGCCCATTTCTTTTATTTTCAGCATCACAGTTTTTGACAACATGGGAAGAGCACAGCCAGGGTCAGCGACAGAATAACATGGATGCCACTGGTCCAGTCCCAGGAGAAGTCTTGCTCCTCGCTGAACGCTCAAACAGTCTCTACTGCCTCCATTGCTATCAGCATTCTGGTCTTCTGAGTTCCCACCAGAGCGGCCCATCAACAACCTTCTAGGGCTCTCTAGCCTGCACTGCCTAACTCATCCACATTTCTCTCGCCAACTGTCTTAGAGTCTTCTGTTGCTGTAAAGAAACACCGTGACCGCAGCAACTCATAAAGAAAACATTTAATTGAGGGGGCTTACAGTTTCAGAGGTTTGGTCCATTATCATCATGGTGGGAAGCATGGCAGCACGCAGGTAGACGGGGAGCTGGCTACATCTTGACCAGAAGGCAACAGGAAGTTGAGTGAAGCTTGAGAAAAAGACCTCAAGGCCCACCCCCATAGTGACACACTTCCTCCAACAAGGCCACACCTCTTAATAGTGCCACTCCCTTTGGGGGCCAATTTCTTTCAAACTGCCACACCCACCTGTTCCAAAGGCCTAATGTTACACAACCAGGTGTACGGCAAGGATACCACCCCTACTACCAAGTTTGGGCATTGGTTACTTTTCTCATGGCTGTGACAAGCACTTGACAGACTCAACTTACAGGAAGAAGGGTTCCATCTGTCTTCAGTGGGGAGTGTAATACATGGTACCAGGAAGGCACACCAGCTACTGCAGCTCCATTCACAGAGGTGGGAATATGGGATGGCCGCTCCTCCCCTCCTGACCAATCAGGAGGCTGAGAGAGATAGAACATGTGCACCAAGGTCCCGTTACCACTCAAAACAGCAACACTAGCTGCCTACCGAGTGTTCAAACACGTGAGCCCATGGGGAACAATTTTAGATTATCACCAACGTATTTTCCTATCTTACCCCCCCTTGACATCAATTCTGATGAGCACTTTCCTGCTCTGTGGCCATACATTTATTATTCACAGTTGTAATTCTATGACTTCAAGCTTACAGAGCTTAAGGCTATGTAGTGAGTTACATTTAGGCCAATAATAGTTACGTCTTGCTGAAAATGTTTATCTTTTATTACTAAGTAATAGTTTAATCATCTCTGAAGTTCCAGAGTGATGGGGTTTATGATAAGAATTTGGGGGGCAGGAGGTGAGAAGGCCAGGTAGTGTGTATCAGAGCTGGAAACCCTGAAGGGCTAAGGTATGCCACTGTACAGTGAAGACTGAGCTGCAATGGAGACAGCTGGATTCTCCTGAAGAAAGCTGGAGGGGCTGGGTGGAGTCAGCCCAAGAGAGAGGCCACGTGTGGGGCAAGTAGCAAGGCCATGGGTATGGCACCCCCAGCCTGTCAGAGCTCAGGTAATGCCACCGGGATACCCAGAAGGCAGACATGGTGCCATAGGGTTTCGTTTGTCCTTCCTTGCTTTGTTCTTGCTTTGGCCCAGCCTTTCTTCATATCCTCCTCTTCTATCCTTTTGGGATGGGGGTGCTTATTCTGTGCCATTTATTGGAAGTGTGTAACTAGTTACTTTTATTTCATAGGGGCTCAATGTCAAGAATTTGCTTTGAATCTCAGCAGAGACCTTGGCCTTTCGAACAGTTTGGGGCAGTTGAAACATTGCAAACTCTTGAAATTGTACTGATTGTGTTTTGTATCATGACACAGGCAGGGCAGAGGTAGAACATGCTGGCATGAATCTGAAATGCACTTGCAGGTCGGTACATCTGGACCATTGGTCCTCAGCTGTCACTGCTGCTTTGGGAGGCAGTGGAAGCTTGAGGGCCGAGGCCTCTAGTTCTGTTTGCTCACTTGCAAGATGGAAGGAACTGCCACCTTACATTCTCACCACCATGGAAGGACTACCCGGGTGCATCTCACATTCTCACCACCATGGAAAGGACTACCCGGATGCCACCTTACATTCTCACCACCGTGGAAGGGACTACCTGGATGCCACCTTACGTTCTCACCACCATGGAATGGACTTCCCAGATGCATCTCACATTCTTACCACCATGGAATGGACTGCCTGGATGCCAGGGCATTCTTGCCATAATGAACTGTATCCCTGAACTCACAAGCTGAAGTAAATCCTTGATCTCTTTGGATGTTTCTGCCAGGTACTTGTCACAGTGATGAGAAAGTGGCACACAATACCCTTGACTTAATGTATAACCACACAACTTCTGCCTCTAACAGGAAAAAAATACATCCTGCTTGTTGTTTTCAAACTATAAACGTGTTTTTTATTTTTAGAAAATCTTCTTTAGAAATTCATTGCTTATGGCATTAATTCCAGTAAGAATGGCGATGGCTTCTCCTATCCTAAGAGTAAGGATTCTCCACTTACTTGGGGACAGCCCCAAGTGTAGCATGTCATAATGTGGTAAGTTTGTGACAGTTACAGTTTGGAAGAGTTACAGTCAGAGACTACCCTCTGTTGATCCCATTTATTATTCTAGTTAAATCACTCATTTTTTGAGCCTCAGTTTCCTCCTCTTTGAAATCAGTCTAATAAAAGTGCCTGCATCTTAGCATCGAGTGAGATGTCGTGTTGAAGTACTGGGCATCATGTCAGACTGCCTAAGTGTGCTGTAAGTTAGTGGCTTCCTGGTCACTGTTACTATTCTCATGTCCTTCCCTCTGACGTAAAACCATTTTAATATACTATAGAATACACCCAATATTTTCTCAGCTGCCTCTTTCAAGGATCTGAAATAAATACCAATGGCTTTACATTATTTTGAATTAGGGGGTCTTCTTGATATAGTGTATTACAAAATTAGGGGACTAGTATTTACATAAGAGAAGTAAGAAACCCTGAGAAAAGATCTGATATTACTAGGAGCTATATCAGTTCTTCAAAAAAGTAAGTCATATTATTGAACAGATGCTAATATTTGCTGAGGCAAATAATCCCAAGGTATATTCAATCCCAGTAAAGCGAGGAACCCAATTTTGGAGATACAGCAATCTCACGCATTGTTTCACAAGCGTGTAAACATTACTAAGTGTGACTATGTTAACATTGGAACTGGAGAGATGCGGAGTTCTCTCCCTCCCTCCTTTTTACCTTTTTTCCTTCTTTCCTCTCCATTTTCTTTCCTTTCTTCCCTTTATTTCCAGGTTTAGGTTTCTAGGCTTCAAATTCACAATTCTCCTGATTCTGAGTGATGTAACTAAAAGTATGGGATGACACGTTAAGCTTGAAAACTTTTTGTGTTAGCACAAAATTCCGTATTTAAAATACCTGCTTTGTCCTCCAGAGTAATCCAAATTCATTCATTAAAAACAAAAACCAAACAACTATGGGGATCCACCCCCCCAAGTGTAAACAGTTGGACTTTCACATCTACACGTTCCATAACCCCAGGAAACAAGCAGGGATCAGGAATTTAAAAATTTTCCATGGTACTAAACTTGTGCAGACTTCTTTCTTGCTACCGTTACCTCAGCAGAGCAGAGCAGTGGTACAGCACACACTGTCTTATGGGAGGGATTTGAGCGTTCACGGCAGTTCCTGTTCTCAGGGCTCCTGGAACCCGTAACCTGCTGGTACCAAGAATCTCCTTCTATCTAGACTCTTCTTCTCCCCAGGCAGATGTTTCTGGCTTCTCAAAGCTGCTTGAGTGGGCTCACCTATGTCTGACCTATCTATGTACAGGTCACTTGAGATGTCTCATATACAAGTCAGGCAGCGAGCCCAAGGGGACCCTCTCTTTGGACAATTCCTTCAAGGTGAATCCCTTCGAGGATTATCACCACATGCCCCTCACCAAGTGGGACTGTGGCTCTCCATGAATATGTTGAGTTCCGCATGCTCCTTCCACCCCACTTTGGTCCTTAGTCTCTGTGGGGTGTTTAAAATGGGGTCAATCCTAGTTGTTCAGCTTGAACTGTTTAGAGGGCCCCCAGGCAGTGGAATCAGGACCTATCCCTGATGCCAGCTTTTTGGAGCCCAGTGCCTATAGTGGGACACTTTGCGCAGCCTTGGTGCAGGGAGGAGGGTCTTGAACCTGCCTCAACTGAATGTACCAGGCTCTGCTGACTCCCCAGGAGAGAGCTTGCCTCCGAGGAGGTGGGAATGGGCGTGGGATGGGGAGAAGGCTGGGGCGTGGGAGGAGGGAAGAGAGGGGAATCTTTGATTGGTATGTAAAATGAATAGAAAATCTTTTAATAATAATAAAAAATATATAAAATAAAATGGGGTCAGTTCTTAGAAACTTCCTTTGTAAATTGTACAGTACTGCTCATCTGCAA
This sequence comes from Peromyscus californicus insignis, assembly GCF_007827085.1. Lineage (NCBI taxonomy): Eukaryota > Metazoa > Chordata > Mammalia > Rodentia > Cricetidae > Peromyscus > Peromyscus californicus. Next base: position 132,237,603 of record NW_026294584.1, on the reverse strand, counting down.
TTTCACACCCACCCTAGCTTCAAAAGATCAACTGTGACTCTTTTTTGCCCGTAAGCTAAGCTACTAGTTGCCCAGTTTTCTCTTTAGCAGTTAGAAATTAATCCAAAAGGACTTGAGACCACTTGCTTAGCATGCTCCCTTACAATTCCCGGAGAACAATTTGCCTTTTCTACTTTAAAGTTCTTCGGTTCAGAAACTGCCATAGAAAAGCATAGTTTAAGTTTTAAGACAAAATCCATCATTTGACAGCTTACCTACCAAAGGAAAGTGTCAAATCATTCTCCTTGCAGGTTCCGGCATTCCAGGTCCTATTGATGGTTAAACGTGACTTTTTTGTTTGGTTGGTCTGAGCTAAATTACTCTGGGCATTTTTAATTTCATGAACAGGAAAAAAATAAACCCTTCCACCTTGAAAAATAAATGGGAGCCATTCTTTTTTGGCGGCAGATAACTCCAAAAGATGTGACCTTTCAAAGTTCATGCTACCCAAGTGGGTTATTTCCTCGGAGGAAAATCTGCATGAGTTCAGTCAAGTCATGTCAAGGAGAAATTGTTAAGTGACAAGAGGAGGAAAACCATTTGTAAGGCAAGTAAACTTTAGAAACAATTATTCTTCTAGACTTCCTGCAGCTCATTCTGTCATGGGCTTCAGTGTTCTTCAGAATGCTGTATATCATTGTGGTATCTAAATTCATTTGATTGAATAGTCAATGGCTTGATTTAGGAGGAGTGATTATGATGTTGGCTTAAAAAAATAAGTTTCCATAGAAACAGGATAATTTGAGATCAGCTATTTAAGAGAGATTTGCACTGAGCTGAACCTTGCAAAAATAAATCCAAATGGCACTTTCTCCCTTGGTAGATTATTCTGGTAATCAACTCTACCAGGTTCTGGATATGAACCATTATGCAAATTCAGAAAATACAACCAGATCTTTTCACCTTGGGATGCTTATAATTCTTTCCCTTGGAAATAAGATCTTTGAGCGAGCACCTCAGTGGTCACGCTCCAGAAATAGTCTATACAAAAGAAAACAGAGAGCGACTCAGTTTCATGGCTGAGATGGTATGGATTCTCATAGGGGCTCTGTTTTTACACAACTTTTATTACGCTCTTCCAGCGGACATTGCTATGTTTATGGCTCCTGCTGGTCCAGTGGTAGATACAGGGGAAATAATGGAGAACAAAGGCTGTTTTCTCACCTCTGAGAAGCACCTATTTACTGGGTAAGGTAGCTGCAGCAGAGAGAGTGCAGAATTTCTGTGGCATAGGGCATGGTCAACTCCAGTGGTGTGGAGACACTGCTGGTCACAGTACTAAGGCGCAGCGAAGCCTATGCAGCACTCACATTCTGCAGAGGCGCTTTTAATGTCTCCTTTGAGCTGGTCACCATACCGTCATTATTACCTTTAATCCCAGCACTTGGGAGGCAGAGCCAGGCGGATCTTTGTGAGTTCGAGGCCAGCCTGGTCTCCAAAGCGAGATCCAGGAAAGGCGCAAAGCTACACAGAGAAACCCCATCTCAAAAAACAACACAAACAAACAAACAAACAAAAATGTCTCCCAAGAGCACCAAGTGGAACTCTAATGAGTCTCCCACTCAAAGTGGCTTTTGAGGTAGCATTTGTCTCCAGTAGCTTTCTTTGGAGAAATTCCTGGTATCTGGAAAATCAAAGCAAATGGTCAGAAGTCAAAGGAGAGAGACTTCTGGGAGATAGAAAACACTGGTAAGAAAAGCAAGCCTTAAGAATAACCATTTGAAAACAAACATGCCTGAAGCATAGCTCAGAACCCGTGGCTATTATGCAACTTAAATTGCAGGGTGTCTTGAGCAATCCCCGAATTTCTAAGAACGAACCACAGCTAGAATGCAGGGAATGATTCTAGAGCCCTGGGAACAGAGGCAGCGGTGGGCAGCACTGCCCAGAGCCAGAGGAGGCTCCATGCCTCTACCACTAGAGGACATCGCAGGTGTGCCTGGGAATCCTGAGAAAACAAGACATGGCATCCAAAGAGCAAGCGCACGGTGGAAAATCAGCCCCAGATCAAAGGCATCGAGTCAATAGTTCAAGAGAAGTTGATACAAGAGAATCGATTCGGTAAATCCGGGGATATGGATTAGCTGAGCACACAGGATAAAGAGAAACAAGGGCTGATACCTTTCCAAGCCCTAGTTGCCGGTGCTCACCTCCTGGAGCTGCTATGCTATTTGTCTAGTATTCAAGGCATTTCCTTGTAGATCTGACTTACATCCTTCTTATTTTGAAATTTTAATGTTAATATTTTTGTGTACGTTCACTGAGTTCTGTCAATAAACCACAGTTCAACCACAAATTTCCTTGGGTGACTAGCAAACAGCCTTGCACATGTTGGAGGGGTCCTCATTATCCCTACATATTCACACAGCAGAGCTAGGTTGAGGGTGAGCATGGGGTGCTGGACTTGATGTTATTTTCCACCTGGACATGCCAAAGGAAGCCCAACAACACCCCCCTGCCACCCTCCTTTCCACTATCACCCCTCCACCCTCTACCCTGTAGCAGGAATCTTCAAAGTTCTTATTAATAAAATCAAACCCGGGGCCAGTTATTGGGGTGAAATGCTGGATGGTCAGAGAGACAGAACAAGCCACAGCTAACCTCACCTGGCCAACTTCTCAGCTGGTCCTGTTTCCTCAGACTGGAAGCCTCTGTGTCCTCATATCCGAATGGCTCTCAGCTGAACTGTGCTCCTCAAAACCTAAAAGTTTAACCAGCCAAATGCTTCTAGTTTCTGGTCCTCACGCCTTATATACCTTTCTGCTTTCTACCATCACTCCCTGAGATTAAAGGCTCGCTTTCTGGGATTAAAGGCGTGAGTCACCATGCTTGGCTGTATCCTTGAACAGATGGATTTCTGTCTCTGGAGTGCTAGGATTAAAGGCATGAGTGCCACCATTTTCTAGTCTTTGTAACTAGTGGCTGTTCTGTCTCTGACCCCAGATAAGTTTATTAGGGCACACAATATTTTGGGGAGCACAATACCACCGCACTATCCCCGCTGCCAGCTCCAGCTTTTGCTTGAAGTGTCCACAGACTCACATGCTGAGTCCTGATGTCCTCTCAGGCTCTGAATTATTGAACTTCCTCCCTCCCCTCCCTCTCAGTGACTGTCAGGGGAGTCTGGAATGATTCTGCTGTGGTAAATCCAATGTTGGGTCTCCTGGGCTGAGGCGAAGTTTCAGCAGACCCGGGTAAGGGTCCAGGTGCAGTTCCACCGCAGACTCCTCTCTGGGTTCCGGGTGGCTCTCTGCTCTGAAGACACTGAACTGCATGTCCTTCGCTCAGAACCACCATTCCCACACTGGTTCCTATACATCCAGTCTCCCTCCAACTCCGAGCTGGAGTCTCACAGCTTGGAGACTCTCCCTCCCTACGGACAATTCTCTTCACTTATAGGAGGAAAACCAAATTGTCTCCACCTCTCTGTCTGCTCAGAAAGTGCCTTCTCCTCAGGAAGATTAGGCAACTCCCTGGCTTCTTTTTACACCTTTGCTCCTCCACCCACAAGAGTGGGGGGGTCTGCCTGCTCGGCCAGAAGCTTGTTTGCTTGTCCCTTCCGTGGTGTTTTAGACTGACCTACCCACAGTATTCAGTACCCAGGCATATCCGTGACATCACCTCCTTCAGTCTTCAATGTGACTGAGCAGCTTAGAGAGCTCTTCCTTGGTCGCTTATTCAGAACTCCATCCCACCTCTGACTAACTCTTAGCATTCCTGCCCCACATCACTGTCTTAATTTTCTCTTGAGCATTGTCCTGTTCACCATCTGACACACATGCAAGTATATAACTTGCATGTAAAACAAATACATGCGTGTATATACCTCTTATGGTTTGACTCCCCCGGTAAAGTTCTGAGAAATGTTTAACAACTGATAGATCTGCAGCAGCTGGGAGGGAGTCCTGATGGGTACTGCTTTGTGCTGCCGCAGACATGGCCATGATGGTTAATTGCAAGGATAGCTGTGCTTAAACACAGTAGTCCATTTACTGATTCATTTCTGTGAAATGATCAGAGTCAGCTCCAGCTCCCCACGGGCTCTCCCTAGACTGCTGGACCTCTGGGGAGGAGTTTCTGTGTGCTCTGTTAGTTCTTGGTCCATGGTAGAAACTTCGTAACGAATAGTTACATGAGAAGCTGCAGAGATGGCTCAGAGTTAAGAGCACCTGCTACTCTTGTAGGAAACTGGAGTTCAGTTCCCAGCACCCACAGTGGGCTGCTCACAACTGCCTACAACACCTGTTCCAGGGCATCCCATGCCCTCTTCCGACCTCTGTAGGCACCAAGCATGCATGTGGTGCAGACATACATGCAGCCAAATAACTCATACACATAAAATAAATAAATAAATAAATAAATAAATAAATAAATAAGATAAAGTAGCATAATTTTAATCTTTAATCTTTTAAAGTTTAATTTTTAATCTCTAATATATTTACTTAAATTAACTATGTCAGACATAGTGGGATACAGTTAAAGCTAATAAAGCCATGCTAAAAGAGATACAAAAACTTGTTACTTGGCCAAATATTAATATTAATTTATTTTTAATATTAATTGTTAATAATTTGTTAAAGTAATTAGATTCTTAACTTTTAAGAACTACAATATGGACAGGAGGACCAACTGGGAATCCGGAGCATTGAATCTCTCCTGATACAAATTCAATGTGTAAAATAACATGATAAACTATGTAAAATTGACAGTTAAAATGAGGTGGGAGGAATTTGTAATACTGTGAAAGTGACTTTTGAGTAATCCTTTTTATTTCCCATAAAAATAAAGTTAATATGAATAAAATAAAAATAACTAAAATTAGAAAATATATTAATGTTGAGTATACAGGAAGAAGAACTTTCCAATGAGTAAATGAGTAGAAAAAAATACCAAGACATTCCACAAATTTAAGACCAGATGAAATTTTTAAAAATTTGTTTCACAAATGCCAGCAGAGTTAAAACTAAGAGGGGTATTCTCTATGATAGATACAATTTTATTAAAATCTGTTATAAAGTATAAAATCTCTATGAAGTCAGAAGTAGAAACAGGCTAGAGAACATAATGCTATTTTAATGTAATATGTAAATGATAAACACACATTAGCGAAAACAAAATCAGTTCAGCTTTCTCGTCGATTGAAACTGTCCAGAGCAGAATTTCATTACATAGCATATGCTTAGCTCCAGTCTCTTCTTCATCCCCTCTGGACTGCTTCCATCTTAACTCTCCCATGCCTCCGCTGAGTTAGTCATTGATCCAAGTGCTGATCCCCATTTGTGCACTCCCAATTGAGTCATGGAGATGCCAAAGGAAATATTAGAAACTTGCCAAGGTAACCAACAGGGCCTGGAACTGATGTGGGATTGTATTGTCCTGAGAGATACTAGAATAACATTTTCTTGTTCTTCCTAAAGAAAAAATAAAACCTCAAAGAGGCAATAAGCCAGAGGCAAATATATTTCAAACTAAGTGAATTGAATTGTGAACGTTTTGCGTTTTGTTCCTGTATAAAAACTTAACCCGGGCAGTGCGTCTACATACTTATCTATATTCAGACCCACTGAGCAATGCTAGTATGAGGACTTGTCATTGGGTGGGTGTCCGACTTCACTGAGTCCTAGCCCGGTGAATACTGAGACTGATGTGTTGGTGAAAACCTTCTAAAGAGGTCCTGTCTGCCTCAGCTGAAGCACCTGAGACACAGCTGTGGCCATTTGTTTCCATGTTGTCCACATGCCCTTCACAGACATGTGGTCATACTGCTTCTATATGGCAGCTGATGAGGCTCAAAAGGTTGAGGGTGAGAACAGCGCCAATAACCACTTCAAGGCTAAGGATGGCGATGATAAATACGTGGCTGTGGTTTCAACAGAAGGGAGCATGGGGCAAGCTTTGTTCTTGCTGGTTTCTGCATGGAGGGTCTTTCTAAACTGTGGTGGAAGGAAGGATTTGAGCCAAATGAGGGAGCAGTTTGGTGTTAAAGCCACGGAAGTGTATAGAATTTGTGGAGCACTGTGTTTGGAAATCCCTTTGAGTGTGGTTGAATATGAACTTTGCTTACATAAGAGAGGCCTGAGAGTCTGGTTAGCTCATAGGAAACTATGAGCTGAAGGGAGACTGCAGAGAACACATAGTTCTGGAATAATTCCAACCACCAAGATTAGGGAAGTGAACTGAGTGAGTCCTTAGGTAGGCAATGCTGTAGGTGTGGACTCTTTCAGTCCTTCAGTAAGGGCTGTGTTAAGACACCTTGAAAGAGCTTAAAATCAGTTCTGGGCACACTGATGCCATTATACAATAAATTGACTGCCTGTCACAACAAAAGTTAGTACTTTTTAAAGGAAAAAATGAAATCTAGTTTTTCAGTCATGTAACGTATCAAAAATAGCGAGGCTAGGGAAGAAGGAATGCTGTGGGATAGTCTGTATGTCAAATTGCTCTGATTGGTCAATAAATAAAACACTGATTGGCCAGTGGCTAGGCAGGAAGTATAGGCGGGACTAACAGAGAGGAGAAAAGAAAGAACAGGAAGGTGGAAGGAGTTACTGCCAGCCACCGCCATGACAAGCAGCATGTGAAGATGCCGGTAAGCCATGAGCCACGTGGCAAGGTATAGATTTATGGAAATGGATTAATTTAAGCTATAAGAACAGTTAGCAAGAAGCCTGCCATGGCCATACAGTTTGTAAGCAATATAAGTCTCTGTGTTTACTTGGTTGGGTCTGAGCGGCTGTGGGACTGGCGGGTGACAAAGATTTGTCCTGACTGTGGGCAAGGCAGGAAAACTCTAGCTACAAAGGAACAAGAGATAATACTTCCTAGAAAGAAGTCAATATCAAGAACAAGAATTACTTTAACTAACAGGGAAGGACTTTAGAGCAGATGGTATAAATGTGTTAAGAGATTTCAGTGAGAAGGTGGAATGGATGGCTGCCCAGCAGGGGTGATGTCCCAGCGGCACAGAAATGAGAAAGTGGGACAACTCAATTTTTTAGAACTAAAAATTATTATATCTAAAATGAAAAGTTTAATAGGTAGATTTAAGGTTGTGTGAGTTAGAAAAGAAGATGTGGGTGGACTGAAAAAAGAATTATCCAAACTAAACCATAAAGAGAATGACTTTAACAATGAAAGCCAGGGCCTCTTAGTTGAGAACTAAGCCAACATTGGCATAGTGAAGACAGTATGAGCCTGGACTGCTCCTGCCTGGGGGAAAACATGACCTGATAACTGAGTGAAACATTGAGAGGTGGAGAGACAACATACATTACATGGAAAGTTGCAGGTATGGAGAATAAAGGCATTAGCCTAAGATCATAGGAACTATGCAATTCCATGTGTGAAGTCACATATCAATCACTAGATTCTAGCTTTTTCTAGGCCAAGGCAATGGGTATACTGATATTCTGTCTTACTTGACAATTTTGGGGTTATGTTCAAACTAACATGTTTTTACAGTGAAGAATTATGACCTTAAAAATTAGTAGCCTTCCTATATATAGATGACAAACACTGAGAAAGACAGCAAGGAAATAATACCATTCATGTTAACCTAATGTCTGTCTGTCTGGGAATAAGTAAAACCAAGGAAGTAAAAGACTTACACAATAAAAAAAATGTAAGGCACTGAAGAAAGAAATTGAAGAAGATAGAAAGATCTCGCATGCTCATGGATTGGTAGGATTATTTTTTGTGAAAATGGCCATCTTAATACAAGCAATCTACAGATTCAATGCAATCTTCATCAAAATTTCAATGCATTTCTTCACAAAAACTGACAAAAATCTTAAGTTTCTTTTGGAAATATCAAAGACCCAGTATAGCTGAAACAATCCTGAACAACACTAAAATGATTGGAGGTGTCACTATCCCAGATTTCAAGCCATACTACAGGGCTACAGGTTTTTTTTTTTAAGGCATAAAAATGGACTTACTGGTCAATGGAATAGAATTGAGTCATATATAAACTTTTGCAACCAGTTATAAGCCTATCAATTTATTTTGTTTTCTGAACCTTAGATAATAAAATAAGCATCATGTAATTTTTTTTTAAGCAGACTGGATGTGAGATTTATTACTGAGCATGATTTGGTAGGGTACAGGAGAATACTGTGGAACCCCTCAGGAGTGCAGGGCTCGTCATTTGTCCAAGGGACCATGATTGGGGATATACTTGAGCCCACAGCCATCAGGAATAAGGTGCTTCTCAGCAACCATGTCTTCAAATTCATCCACATTAAATTTGGTGAAACCCCATTTCTTTGAGATGTGGATCTTCTGGCGGCCAGAGAACTTGAACTTGGCTCTACAAAGAGCCTCAATCACATGTTCCTTATTCTGCAGCTTGGTGCGGTTGGACATGATGACCTGGCCAATGTGAACCCTGGCCACTGTGCCCTGGGGCTTCCCAAAGGCACCATGCATACCTGTCTGGAACTTATCAGCCCCAGCACAGGACAACATCTTGTTGATTCAGATGACATGGAAAGGGTGGAGCCTCACTCAAATATGAAAGCCATCCTTGCCACAACTCTTTACCATGTATTTGTTGGCACAAATACGGGCAGCCTCCAGAGCTTCAGAAGAGAGCTGCTCATATTCATCTGACATCATGTGGCCACAAAGTGGGAATTCATCAACCTTTGCCTTCTTCCGTCCCAAGTCAAAGATGCGGATTTTAGCATCAGGGACACCTTGGCAGAAGCGAGACTTTGGGTACGGCTTGTTCTTACAATACCAGTAACACCGGATGGGGTGGCGACCCATGATGACAATAGGGTCGTTGGTGTCGCGCCGGAGCGGGGGGAAAACGGAATCATGTAATTTATGCCTAGAATTTAATGACTATCAAACTAAAGCTTGTAGGACCCTCCATCCTATTGCTTGTTTTGAACTCTGGTTCAGTGGTATAGAACTGTTGTCTTTCATCAGAATGGGCTCCTTAAATCTGAGGACAGATGTTCTATACTCCATTTATTCTGCAAAATTGAAGCTGGTCTGACTAAAAAACAGCTAAAGTGTCTTTTGCATTGAAACATAGGCCAGTCTTCAGTATTATGAGTCTGTCCAGTCCAATGCTCTGCAGGTTCAAGTTCACAGACTTCATGCAGCAACATACTCACACCACTTGGGGCTGAAGCAGGGATACCACGCTGGTCATCTTTGGAAACCCAGAAAGCTGACATGAGGTGGTGGCAAACCATTAGCTGTCAGGTTATAGTCCAACCTGGAAAGGTCTGCCCATAGCTGGCCCCACCAGGGTCTGTTCCTGGCTCCAGAACCTCAAGAGGTGAGGGGCACATAGTGTACATTGGTTCAACCAACAACACAACTGAGTTGTTGTGATGCCAGGTGCTGTAGGGGCCTTCAAGGAAGAGCAGTGAAAGGCACACCCCATTCTGGCTCTCACGGCCCATCACAGGTAACCCTCTAATGATTACCTGGAATTCTGGTCCTAGCAATAAGTCTATCTTCCAATATGCGTTCCTTCTTGTTAGAGCCATAAAACTTCAGGGCAAAGTTCAAGTGCTAAGCATCAGTTTACAAGGATTTGGAGGACCAAATCATTCTGTACCCTGTACCCCACTGGTCCCACAGCACTTGGCCCATGTGGCACTGCTCCTGTGGACCCTCTCCTGGCACCTCCACCTCGGCCCTCAGTTCCATCCTCTGTGTCTATCAATGCTGAGATCCAGCTCTGTGTACCCCAGGCTACCCCTCAAGCATCACTGGACCTCCAAATGAAAATGTGCGATGCAAAACCTGCTAGGGCTGATCCACCTTGGAGACTATGTGGCCCAGGAGAACATGCTGTAGCACATGTTACACATCATGGCTGTTTGCCTGACCTCCCAAGGAGGACTTAGCATCAGGAAGCCCAGCCTGTTGGGGCCTATGGGTCCCCTCATTGAATGTCTTGCCCATACACTGCCTGTCCTCAGAGTCGTCAGTCACGGTCCTGCATTCCCACCACTGCCTGTAGGCTTATGAATTGCTCATCTTGTCAGGTGAGGAAGTGGATAAAGCATCTCTTCCTCCCCGTGATGCACTGAAAAAGAACCAGAGCAGACACAAAACTCAGCCTTCCCGGCTCCAGGCCTCAGGTTCTTCCCAGAACTCCTTGCTACTCCAAGCTGTGGCTTTCTTTTCCCAGGCCCAGGATCTGTTCTGCAGATGACAGCCCAGTTACTTTAGTGCTCATTTGGCAAATCTTCTGAAAGAACCAGGGTCTGCTCTTTAGCTCTCCTGGCCAGGTCCTATTTTGAATCCTTATTCCGGGCGGGTGAGGGAGTGGGTGCCTGCGCCTGTCCTGTTGACTGTGATGGTTCTGAGGTTGGGGCCTGCCTGGCTGTTGGCTTCCATTGTCCTCTCACCAAGGGAGCCAGTGATGCTATCACAGGCCCATTGTGTGCTGGGCGGGCTGCCAGGCGCCTGCTCCACACAGGGCTGTGCCACATCCCTGCTTTCCTGGAATTCAAGGAGTAAGAATCACACCAGCTCCTGATTCACTCCCCAATTATTTCTAGCTTCGTTTTTTTGAGCCCCCCCATGGCATTGTTTTCTCAGGAGCAAGCTCTGGTGCAATGAAATTATGGAAAATCCAAACACTGTGCATGGGCTGTTTACGAAGAAAACAATTGTAGAAAGATTCTGCAACTTTGCCTAATAAAATCGCAGTGTGGGAAGGAGATGAGAATGACCACATAGGGGGTCAGGTTCCCTCAGCAATGCTGGCTGACTGCATCAGGCCAGGGGTGACATTTTCCTAGGTACATAGGTCATTACATGTCCTGCTGTAATGTAGCATGTGGACACTTAAGAACTTCTCCAGTTAAGAACTGGAGAGATTAGAAAACTTCCCTTTAGATGATTTATGAAATATACTTTGAACCAGATTCATCTCTCTAGGCAAAGATATTTTAAGGTAGCAACCTAACTTTTGGTGCTGGATTTTTTTCGGGAGGTATAATTTTAGCATCATTAAAATTGTAGCTTTAGTTAAGGGGAGTAGGGATGCCCAGCTTGGTCAGTGGAGAAAGATGTGACTTGGATTGACCGATAGATCTGCAGTCTGCCCTTGTAGATCACTTCTGGGTTGCTTCCGGTGGATCACAATGCTAGAGTCCCCTCTTGAGAAATGTCACACTTATGAGTGGACTTTTCCAGCCTCCCCCCGCCCCCCCGCCCCACGTGGGGTTCTTATTCTTCTCCTGCTTCTTGATAACTTTAAACCAAGGTGAACAATGGGGCCTTCAGAGCGGGAACACCTCCTGGAGAAGGAGTGATGGGGATGAGGCAGGCCCAGGGCCAAGCTAGGCTGGACCATCAAACCATAGCCCTTTGGTACACCAATACCACACTTTGAAAACCGTGATGCCTGGAGATCCAGGGGTGGCTGGACAGACTATTGGAAGTTCAGAGATGTTGGAGTTGCATGACTTTTCCTTCCACAGCTTGCCTATCTGTGTCCAGCCCTTAGCAATGCTATTCTTCACAAACAGTTCAGTGGCCTGTCACAATGGTCACAGGGGTGCCAGGGAGGTTTACAAACTCCTCATGAAAATCCAAGGGCTCTTCGAATCAGAAAAGGGAAAAGCAAGGGCATATTCATGAATATGAGGATACTTGCTTGAACACCCCCAGGGCCACCCCATCTGCAGCTGTCCTTCATCTGTACTCATTCTCTGCAGCTGTCCTTCATCTGTACTCATTCTACTTGCAGGCACCCTCTATCTTCAGTCACACCCCCACTTGGAGCTAATTCCCTACCTATAGCCATTCCTCCATTTACAGCCATCCTTCCCTGCACCAATCCCTCACTGCACCCATCTCTCATTGCGCTCATCCCTCACTGCACCCATCCCCTCACTGCACTCATCCCTCACTGCACCCATTCCCTCACTGCAACCATTCCCTCACTGCACCAATTCCCTCACTGCACCCATCCCCTCACTGCACCCATCCCTCACTGCACCCATCTCCTCACTGCACCCATCCCCTCACTGTACCCATCACTCACTGCACCCATCCCCTCCCAGCACCCATTCCTCACTGCACCCATCCCCTCACTGCACCCATCCCTCACTGCACCCATCTCTTCACTGCACCCATCCCCTCACTGCACCCATCCCTCACTGCACCCATCCCTCACTGCACCCATCCCCTCACTGCACCCATCCCCTCACTGTACCCATCCCCTCACTGTACCCATCACTCACTGCACCCATTCCCCTCACTGCACCATCCCCTCACTGCACCCATCCCTCACTGCACCCATCCCTTACTGCACCATCCCCTCACTGCACCCATCCCCTCACTGTACCCATCCCCTCACTGTACCCATCACTCACTGCACCCATCCCCTCCCAGCACCCATTCCTCACTGCACCCAGCCCCTCACTGCACCCATTCCTCACTGCACCCAGCCCCTCACTGCACCCAGTCCCTCACTGCACCCATTCCTCACTGCACCCAGCCCCTCACTGCACCCATCCCTCACTGCACCTATCCCTTCACTGCACCATCCCATCATTGTACCCATCACTCACTGCACCCATCCCCTCACTGCACCATTCCCTCACTGCACCCATTCCTCACTGCACCCATCCCCTCACTGCACCATCCCCTCACTGCACCCATCCCTCACTGCACCATCCCCTCACTGCACCCATTCCTCACTGCACCCATCCCCTCACTGCACCATCCCCTCACTATACCCATTCCTCACTGCACCATCCCCTCACTGCACCCATTCCTCACTGCACCCATCCCCTCACTGCACTATCTGCTCACTGCACCCATTCCCTCACTGCACCCATCCCCTCACTGCACCCATCCCCTCACTGCACCATTCCCTCACTGCACCCATCCCCTCACTGCACCCATCCCCTCACTGCACATCCCCTCACTGCACCCATTCCTCACTGCACCCATCCCCTCACTGCACCATCCCCTCACTGCACCCATCCCTCACTGCACCTGTCCCTCACTGCACCCATCCCTCACTGCACCCATCCCCATCTGTATCTCTCCTCTACTTACAACCATCCCTACTTGCAGCCATCTCTATCAGGGCCCAGCTGACTGGATGGGCCCTAGGGAGACTCCAGAGAAACACACACATTTCTTTTGTGGATTTCCACCCTGTTGCTTTAGCAGCTAGAACATGAGACCTTGTCTTTGAGGCGTGTCCAGATGCTGGTATGTTACTCTCAGGCCCTGCAGCTCACACTACCTGAATGACCACTTTCCTCATCCGGCAAACTGAAAGCCTGGCCCTGGATCATCCTGGGCCTATAATTGGGTCAGCTGACCCACCCCCAATCTTTTCCTTTAAACCACCTTGGCCTTATAACATTAATGGGGAAATAGCTACTTCTCTAAGCTTTCATTTCCAATAGCTGTGTAGTAAAATCCCATTTTAATAAGCATAGAGTGAGTATAAAAATCCCCAAGGGAGCCATCCAAGAAAGTCCAGTTATGTTTCTTTCCAGTTTGAAGGCGAGGATGCTAGAAGGAGGCGGGGGCCTGGGAATGGAGGAGCTCCCTGGGTGCCTGTGAAGCTCCATTTCCTCTTATACAGAAAGGAGGGGGACTCATATGACATGGGTGAAACTGGAGGACATTACACCTAGTGACCTAAGCTGTCCCCAAAGAACAGATACCATGTGCTCTCAAACCTGTGAAGTATCTAGCATACTCAAAATCAGAGACAGTGTGAGGGGGGTTGTGACTGTCCCATGGGGACAGATGAAAAACATTCTAGAGGTTATATAAAATGTGAACTCCCAAATGTGGTAGGATGGTAAATTTCATGTTATGTCTTTTCTTTGGCCATAATTTAAATAATGGAGGTGTGTGTGTGGAGGTGTTGAATTTGGCCCAACGAGACCCTGCTTTACTGAGAGCTGCGGAACATGCCACAGGGTTTTCAGTCTTTGGCTCTGTAAATTTCAAGCAATCCACTGCCTTCCACTTCTTCCCAATGGTGTGTTGATACAGCAAGTGCTCATTTGTTAGGAATATTAATTCATGATTCTTGCATGAACTATGGAACAAGTGTTGCAGGGACCCTTGTGAAGACACTGGAAACAGGACATGGTTATATCATCCCACGTTCCATGCCTGGCATAAGCATGTGGTCACCAGCTAGCCCAATGAGTTCTGCATGCTTCTATTTCCTTCTTCTTCCTCCAGTGTCTTACAGGCAGCTTTCCCTCGGAACAGCTTTGGGCCACACTGCTAGGGAAGCGTTGTGGAATGCCTTGGTCCCAGCAGGCAGGAAGGGATGTGGAGTCTGGTGTTCAGTCTTACAGGGCTGCAAACACTCTGGCTTTTCATCTGTTCTCAGAAGATGAACAGTGTTTTAGATGAGTGTGGGGAGTGAAGAGCACGTTTCTGTGGGCGCCTGTGTCTGGTCTATGTGGAAACACACACAGATGGAAAGTTGCTACTTCAACTCTACCCCAGACTTTGTTCTGGGGAGCAGGGTGACTAGCTCGTGAGGGCCTGGTGCTCTTCTCAGTAGGAAATGGGTTTGGGCAGAACACACAGAGAGGCGGCCAGGTACATGTTGAGGGAGGGACATGCTAAGTTGGTACCACATGTTTAGAATAAGACTCCTAATTTCCCGAGAACAATGACTTGTTCAGTGAGTGGATCCAGGAGAGCCTCGGGCAGACTCTATTTGGAACTGGCATCTGGTCAAGTGGAAGAATTGCTTCTTAAAAAAAAGAAAAGTGAATAACAGAAGGCTAGCAGACTGCTTTCCCAGTGCCTCTGTTGGGTTGCAGCTCCCCCGTGTCTCAGGAAGAAGGGCAGAAATTCCAAGACTGTTTTGATGGATATATTCTGGTCTGCTTGCTCTGACCTCGTCAATACATAGGTCCTTGCCATTGCACAGACAGAATAGGAAACACTCACCTCCATGTCAGGAGGCAGCAATAAAAATCTCAAGCCCTTCACCTTTTCAAACCTACAGAACAGCAGTGTTTAGACTGCACATGGACCTCATCTTCCTGACACACAAAGGCAAGGTCTTGAAGCCTAACAGCACAGAAAAGCTCTGTAGGGAACCCCCATTGAGGCAGCAGTACCCGCCACTTGAAATAAGAAGGTTGCAAATGTTTATGCCCTTCTATCAGACCAAAGGGTCTTACAGAGCTGATGTTTATTTTTCTGGCTCGGGGAGTAGAGTCACCATTATAATGAAATAGGTAATAGAATAAAAATACTTTCTAAATCAAACGCTCTGTCCAGTTCAACCCATGCTCTGTCAGCTCTGAGATAAACATGCAGGAACCCTTGCTGACCACACTTCGTCCTCAGTTGCTGTGAGACTCCTCTCTGGCTTGGTTTCCTTCGTCTTGGCCCGTCCTGCCCCAGGTCAGCCTGCAGCAATTATGAGTGAACCTTGTGATCTGCAGTGTGGCAGGCAGGGCTGCATTTCTCTTCTTTCTCCTGGTGGATGGAGGGAGGGACCAGGGCTATGCATCAGGTAGTGCTACTGGTACACCACACACATGGTCATCCCCCTGTCCCAGGAAGGACCTGTTCTCACAATAGCACTGTGCTTAGTAAAACTGTTTGTGTCACCTCCACAACAACCTCATGTATAAGTGGCACATTGCATAATGCACAGCTCCTCTGGGGATTTTGGATCCTGCCGTAGCTAATTTTATGTGTCAGTTTGACGGGGCTGTGGGGTGACATGTTCTAGTCAAACCTCCTGGTTGCTTCTGTAAGAGTATTTTGGATAAATAAATTGTTTAAATTGCTAAGATGAGCAAAGGAGATTGCTTTTCTATGGGGATGGGCCTCAGCTAATCACTTGGAGGGTAAATAGCATAGAAAGGCTGGCCCTTCCAAGAGTAACAGAATTCAGCCTGGTGTCTGTCAAACTGAGATGTTGGCCTTTTCTGTCTCCAGACTCAAACTGAACCATCAGGTTGTCCTTCATTTTAAGCCTGTTGATCTTTATATTTCAACCATTAACACCACTGGGTTCCTAGTTTTTTAACTATAGATCTCAGGACTCAGCCTCCACAACCGTATGGAGAAATTACTGTGTAAAAATTTCCTTATTCTATTTCTATGGAGAACTGTCTTAATTACTTTTATATTGCTATGGGAGACACCATGACCAAATCAACTTATAGACGAAACAGTTTATTGGGGGCTTATAGTTTCAGAGGATGAGTCTATGATCATCATGGTGGGAGCATAGCAGCAGGCAGACAGACATGGTGCTGGAGCAGTAGCTGAGAGTTTACATCTTGGGACAACAACCATAAGGCAGAGAAAGAGAGCAAACTTGGAATGATATGGGCTTTTGAGACCTCAAAGCCTACTCCCAATGACACACCTCCTCTAATAAAGCCATGCCTCCTAATCCTTCCCAAAAAGTTTCACCAACTAGGGCCCAAGTATTGAAACTTAAGAGCCTGTGGGGGCCATTCTCATTTAAGCCACCGTAAGGACCTTTAAAACTACCCTTTGTGGCCTCTTGGCCTCTATTACCTCCACGGCAGAGCAGAGCGATATTCCTAGGTATGTCCATGTCCTTAGTCCATGGACAATGTTGAACAACGAGTGTGGTTGGAGAGTGCCAAGGAAGAGGTTTGAGCACAGGATGGAGGCATTTCTCTTTGAGTACTATGTACCGGATCACTCTGAGTTACTTTCATTGCTTCCATGCTTGCTTGTATCTGCAGGAGCTGTTCTACAGGCCCAGTCTTCCTCTGTTAAGTAAGTGGCATCCACACAAGTCAGCGCTAGGGTCCTCACTCAGTGGTGTTTGTGATTCCAACTAAGCATCAACATCTCAAGGTTCTTCTTCATATCTACCGTTCTCAGACCATTTCACAAATTATATATTTAGTCCAAGTCAGTGAGTTCCTATGAGGAGAGAGCAGTTTCAGGGTCTGTCACAAGAGACAAGGAGAATCATCTGGGCACAAAACATCCAGGCAGTTCTTCTAACTCCCAGCGAGGACAAAACAAAACTTTAATAGTGTCTGGGTCTGGGAGGCAGAATGAGATTAAATTTCCAGTCCTGATTTGGATCATCCCAGCTCCCAACCTGCAATAACAAAGGAGCACTGGTAGTTTCTGTTTGGTTTTCATTTAGTGATGACCCAAGCCAGGAGCAGGAGGAAAGGAGAAAGGATTTACTTATGCTGATGGAGCCAGCCGCTGTATTCACCAGCACAGCCTTGCCCCGTGTAAGTACTCAGGTCCAGGAGCACCACTGTGTACCTGGTGAAGCTGGCAGCTTCAGGGTCTGCACTTTCCTCTTGGAGAGGGTTTCAGTTTTTTCAACCTGGAAAAGAACATGAATGACATCAGGAACTGTAGGGCCACCACTCATCGACATCTGTGATGCATGCACCAGACACATATTCTGTGATCTCTGGAGTTACAAACACATTGATTGTCTGGAGCACTATCCAGCTATCACACGACTCTGCAGTGATGGAATTAGTACCAAGAGCAGCATGATCAGTCTCAGCTTCCCAGATGAGGCAGCAGATGTGAACAATGTAAGTTATACAGGCCGTTAGAGCCTGGGCTTGAGACTATGTGGCTCCATGTGCTCATTGGCTTGCCTCTGTCTGTTGCTGGCTCTCATCCCCAACATGCCAAGCATCTAGACCAGCATGTCCTAACCCCCAAGGCAGGAGAATGGGTTTGTAGCTCCTGATAGCTGCACACTTGGCAAAGTAAAAAGACAATGTGCTCTCTGTGATTTCTGATGCTTATGGTGCTGCTCCTGATGCAGCTGAGTAAGCACCAGTGAGTGGGCCCTCAGGCACCATACGCTGTGGGTCACTCTGTGGATGGCTCAGTCCTAAGACACCATATACTGTGGTCCACACCGTGTGATCTACAAGTAAGCATCTGACAGGTGTTTATTTGCTCCGGAACGGAAGAGTGAATTTAAAGTCTCCCTGGAAGGACCACCCAGAATTCCTCTTCTCTGGAGCTCATTCGCTCAGAGTGGCCATTACAGGGGATGTTGATGTGTGTGTGTGTGTGTGTGTGTGTGTGTGTGTGTGTGTGTGTGTGTGTGTGTGTGGTGGGGGGCCAGTTAATTTGGCTTCCCTCCAGGCCTTGCAAGCAGGAAGTACTTTGACAAGAGTTTAGTTTCTAATTTCCATGTAGTAGAAGAGACGCAAAACTTGCAACGGGCTTCTTTTTGAGGGACAAGCAAGAATCAATGAGGGAAGCATCCGAAGGGACAGGTCACCTCGGTGTGACCCTTGTGTGAGCTTTGCACCAAGGGAATGGGCACAGGGAGGGGCAAACAATGGGAGCAGGCCTCCTCTGAGGGTGGTGGTGACATCAGACTGTAGGTGAATGCTGTCTGTGGGAACGTACTGCGAATGAGCACAGTGAGTCAGTTGGCTAGCGTGTGAATTAGCTGGAGAAACAGCCTAGAGACAACAGTATCTGCAGGAGAGTGTGGGCAGCTTGCCGCCGTTCTTTATGTCATTTGAGTTGTGTGGTGACAGATGAGAGCAGGCAGCAGGGCCCAGGAGACCATCAGAGAGAGACACCTGGTGACTGCATTTAGACAGTATGGGTCTCAATTTAAAAAAAAAGAAAATCAAGTAACTCCCCATCCTGGGGGCATTTAGCAATGTCTGTTTTGGTTGTCACAGCTGAGGAGGAGGTGCTGGTGATGTCTATTGAGCAGAGACTAAGGATGCTACTAAACAGTCAACAGTGCTCCAATGGTACCCACAGCAAAGAATTGTCAATGTGTTGGCAGTAGTCAGAAGCTAAGAAACCAAGTTGGGGAGGCACAGTGCTACACTTCTGTAACTGCAACATCCAGGAGGCAGAAGTAGGTGGGTTCTGAGCTCCAGACCAGTCGAGGCTGTGTGCTAAAACTGTCTCAAAAATCAAGATAAAAAACAAGCAACAGCAACAACACCAAGTCAAAACAGATTTAAAACAAATAAGCAAACAAATTCAACCCAGGCTTAGACAATGATGGTGAATGTTTCCTCAGCAAATCATAACCACATTCATTTACATCTATCAGTTGCACTATCGGGATCTGAGATTCCTGCTCTCCTTACTGAGAGAAGAGAGTAGCTAGCACGGCGCACTGGGAGAGCTTAATTCATGCTCACTCTGCCTGCGAATGGTCCAGCTCTTTCTCTCAAGCCAGCTCCCTAGGGGTCCATCTGTCCTTCTGGAAACTGGGGAAAAGCATCATATCATCTGGGACTGATTAATTTCTGTCCAGTCTCTCAGTGCACCCAGCCCCATGCCCTGTCCATGGAAAGCAATGAATGGATTTTTGCAACTGGCCGTGGCCACTGAGGCCTGCCAAATACTCCATTTTCAAGTTTATCTTAGGCTCAGGCAGCTAGGTTCCTAGGGCATTTTTCTGCTGGAGAATCTCCTAGAAGAAAAGCCAGAGCTCCATTAGGGACCTTTCCCTGTCTCATAATTTGCCTCCCTGAGATTCCGGCAGTTTCTCATGTTTATGGCCTTCAGATGCCACCGGAAGCACTTCCTAGCCACCTATACTGTCATCCCTGCTCACATCCAAACACTTGCTGTGTGCTTCTGCGGACTGACTCACTGGGTGATTCTGAACATGGACTATCTTTCCCACAGCTCTAGGGACACTGTGTGGTGGTACGACCCCACCCCTCACTTAGAGTAGGGGGCAGGTGGGTGTGCACCGTCCTGAGAACTGGATTGAATGCTCTTGTGAAACCATGCAGGTGCTGGTGTGAGTAGGGAGACAAAAGACTCCCTGTGCCTGCCAGAAGGGGAAGGGATGGAGTTGAGGAGGGCTACATTTTTAACTGGCTTCAAAAAGCACAGGAGGTGACCAGATGGACTAGTGTGCCTCGAGGGAATTCTTTCTCCACCTTTTAGCCAGGAAAGGAAGCTGTGGTGTCCATATGGCTTCCCACGACGTTCACATTCTGGAATTAGTGGAGAAACACCCAGCTCCCTGAACTTTGAGGCTCCCTCACCTGGATCCCACTCAGCCCCATCACGCCCACACCCGTGAAGGCAGAAGTTCTAATCCTCGGGCCAGGGTGAGGGGCTCAGCTTTGCTGTGACTTCTCCGTTTGGACAGCACCCTTACCCAGTAGTCAGTTATAATGCCAATGGCTACCTTCCCCAAGAACTGGTTCCACAGTGCTGGGGTGGGCTGAAGGCAGGGGTAGGATGGGTCCCTTGCTTTTGTGATTTTGTATCATACTGAAATTTGGTGGCTGATTAAGGAGGGTACTTAACTGAGTCTTCAGCCCCCATTCGCTCCTTGAGTCTGTGCAAAGTATCTGGAAAATAAGCCTGTGCGACACCCTCTCTACACAGTGAGCATGCTCAGTGTGAGCAAAGCCCTTGGCTCAATACCCACAGCACCAAAAAAAAAAAAAAAAAAAAAAAAAAAAAAAAAAAAGGAAAAGTAACTGAATCCTTTGGAGGCCCACCAGCATTCAGCTTTTAGCAGTCTTCCTAAACACATAGATTTCTATGGTGCAGAGGGGATATTAAAGTTCAAAGCGACCCAGAAATCAGGTTGAAGATGGTAAGCGATCAGGTCTTAAGGGAATAAGAGAATTTTTTGGATTGAGGCAGAAATGTCTGAAATCTAGATATTTAACCTCGTCTGGGTGAATAGGTATAGGGGTTTCACAGAACAGCCTGGGGTAGGGTCCTCTGGGATGAAGTTTATGTGATCATGAAGGTCATAGCCAACTCCAGTGGTTGGAGCCCATGATAGCACATCTGCTTTTGATTGTGGCGGGTTCTGAGCGCAAGGCTTAGGGCACAACGCCACCTGAAGGAAGCAACAGGAAGCCTGTCTGTGAGTCTGGATGCTCCCATGGTGGGAGACCAGCTGAGTCTGTGGCTCTGGACAGACACTGGGGCTTTGTCTGAGGCCTGGGCTTGCTCTCTCAGGCCCCACACATGGAATCTTCTGCAGCCTGCTCAGGATCCACAAGGACTAGTGAGGCAGAGCAGCTGGGGCAGGTGGAAGCTGCAGAGGATCTTCTCAAATGGGAGACACCACAGTCGTTCAGATGGAAAATTCTAGAATCAGACTCAAACTGATATTTCAATCCTGTTAACACTACTCATGTGACCTCAAGAGCCTCCACTCCTAGTTGACAGGGAGGTTTGGGGAGACACGACATGCAAATGTAGAGCACAGCGTTGAGAACCTACTGGTGAATCACACTGGGCTATTGTTATTTTCCAGTCCAACGCTGGCTTCATCCACGTAGGGAGACAGAATGACCCTTAATGCTTTCTTTTCTACAAGAAAGAAGGAAGGAAAAAAAAACCCACCTGGGATTATGTTTAGAATGGAGGAAGCTGTGCTGGGGTGAGCAGCATTTGCTTCCTGCTGGGCACAGATGTGAGGCTCTGCAGCCTCTTCTAGCAAGTGCACTTGAATCCCGGCAGGCATGAGCAAGGGCCACAGTCACGTGAGCAGAGGCTGGGAAAGCTGCAAAAACATACATGGCAGAACAGGCAGAGGAGGAGAGGCTGGCCCCAGGAGGTCTCCACAACGGCCTGGGACACAGATTCCTTAGAATACTGCAGAGCATAAGGCTATGTAAACAAGAGATCAAAACCACGGCCTGCCTGGCCTTCAGCATGATAAATGTTTGTCCTGCGTGTGCAACAGCGTCGGACCCACCACCATCTTTTTGTAGTTTGAATTTTATGAGGACACTGGAGAAAACTCACTGGTGAGGGTTGGGAACCTTTCAAGCTGGGGTCTTCTTGGTGGCTAGACCCACCTTCCAAGGGCAGACAGCCCCCTGCCTTTTCAGAGCTCAACTTGCCCGAGTGACCCCTCCTAAGCCAGGGACTAGGCGAGTTGCTCAGACTTTCATCATTCTAAGGCAGCTTGGGATCCCTCCCCCACAGCGTGGGAAGAAGTGACTCCTTGTCTAAACCGTGCCCCATTGTCCCCAGACCACAGAGGGCCTGCCCATGAGCTCTGCAAAGGGGAGTTTAATGAGAAGGAGAACAGTTCGGCCAGGTGCGCCAGGCTCCTAAAATCCAAGGAAGTTTCCGCCGCTCTTCCTGTCACATTTGCTGCTGACCCTGACTACAGTGAGACCAAAGCCTCTTCCCCCACGCCTGGCTGTCCCTAGCTCTGCCCTGCACAGCCTTAACTCAGAGGTCTCCAGAAGGAAGCAGAGACTTCCTGCTGCAAGGCTGAAGCACGGAGCATCTTCAGGTCCTATCGTCACGTGAGATTGACTCCAGCCAATTTCTGTGGACAGATAGACTGGCAGATAGACAGACATCAAACACACAACAGGGCCCAGTGAGGTAGTGCCTCAGTTGGTAAAGGTGCCTGAGGTCAATCCCTGGTACCCACATGGTGGAAGGAGAGAACCTACACCAGCAAGTTGTCCACTGACCTTCAGGCATGTGCCCTAGCACCTACACACACTCACTTGTATGCACGCACATGCATACACACACGCACGCGCGCACGCGCACACACACACACACAATCAAGTAAATAAATAAATAAATGTAAAGAAAAATTGAAAGAAAAAAAAAGACTCTGTGATATCTTTAATCAACAACAAAATCAGACAACAGATTAGCCGATAGTTAATCTGGCCGAGTGGCTCCCAAGGTTGGAGCAGTCTGTAAGATGCAGTCACTTTCTCTCACTATCAAGACTGAAAATCTTATCATCTCTCTTTGACCATCTGTCATTCTGTCTTTTTCTGTCACAAGTGCCAATTTGTCCCAACTCCAGTTCTTTATTTCGTTATCTAAGTGCCATCAGTGAGAGAAAGCCCTTCGGCTGAGTTTCAGGCTTTCTGATTTTGTTGTCTGGGACCCATGCTGCAGTGTTTGCAGACAGAATGTGATTACCGACCTTAAACCTCAGAGAAAGCACACGGATCCACTCAGGTGAGCGGACAAAATGGAGAGAGCAGAGGGAGACAATGTTGCATTCGGGCTGTGCAGTGGAGGTGGCATAGGTAGTGCGGGCATTCAGAGGAGCGTGTGTGTGTGTGTGTGTGTGTGTGTGTGTGTGTGTGTGTATGCATTTGTGTGTATGTGTGTGTGCAAGTGTGTGTGCATGCATTTGTGTGTGTATGTGTGTGTAAGTGTGTGTTTATGCATTTGTGTGTGTATGTGTGTGCATGCATTTGTGTGTGTGCAAGTGTGTGTGCATGCATTTGTGTGTGTATGTGTGTGTAAGTGTGTGTTTATGCATTTGTGTGTGTATGTGTGTGCATGCATTTGTGTGTGTGTGCATGCATTTGTGTGTGTATGTGTGTGTGCAAGTGTGTGTGCATGCA
Source organism: Peromyscus californicus insignis (assembly GCF_007827085.1). Taxonomy (NCBI): domain Eukaryota; kingdom Metazoa; phylum Chordata; class Mammalia; order Rodentia; family Cricetidae; genus Peromyscus; species Peromyscus californicus. The sequence goes on along the minus strand of NW_026294584.1, from coordinate 132,214,240 downwards.
TTTGTGTGTGTATGTGTGTGTAAGTGTGTGTATGCATTTGTGTGTGTATGTGTGTGTGCATGCATTTGTGTGTAAGTGTGTATGCATTTGTGTGTTCAAGTGTGTGTGCATGCATTTGTGTGTGTATGTGTGTGTAAGTGTGTGCGCATGCATTTGTGTGTGTATGTGTGTGTGCATGCATTTGTGTGTGTATGTGTGTGTTTGTGATTTCAGGATGGCTTATGTGTATTCAAGTTTCCTTTCTGTTGTTGTGATAAAATACTCTAACCAAAGGCAACCTGGGGAAGAAGGGGTTTATTTTGTCTTACAGATTTCAGTCCCTCATCAAAGGAAGTCAAGCAAAAACTCAAGAAAGAATCCGAAACAGAAACCCTGAAGGAATGTGGCCCATTGATTCCCAGGCCCATGCTTAGCTAACTTTCTTATATAGCCCAGAACCACATGCCTAGGGATGGTGCTGCCCACAGTGGGCTCAGGCCCTCAACATCAAATAGCAATTAAGATAACCCCCTAGCAACACATCCACAGGCTAATCTGACCTAGACACTTACCTCGATCAGGACTTTCCTCTCAGATGACTCTAGGTCAGTGGTCCTCAACCTTCCTAACACTACGACCCTGTAGTACAGTTCTTTATGTTGTGGTGACTCGCAACCATAAAATTATTTTGTTGCTACTTCAAAACTGTAATTTTGCTACTGTTATGAATTATAATGTAAATATCTGGGGGTCGCAACCCACAGGTTGAGAATCACCACTCTAGACAGTGATAATTAAAGCTAACTAGCACGGTGCGGTTGTCACTCCTGGTAGATTTAGTCCTGGGTATTCAGAGGCCCCACCTCTAGGCCTTCAGCTCTCAAGTCCTTTCAGCTTTCTCTGTCTCCCTATGCTGCCTGACTAGGTGTCCTTGGGACCAAAAGCTGTATCACAGATCCTGACACCGGGGCTGAACCAAAGGATTCAATCGACATCAGATCCCAGCCGGGGAGGGACTCGGTTGATGGTTCTCCCTCTGGCTGGGGCACTTCTCTTCTGTACTCAGTTTCTCATCCGCTAGTTTGGAACTACCAATTTCTTAGGATATGATTTCTATGACCTAATTGAAATAACACATGCAACAAGCGTTTAGAAAGTAGCAAACACTTTTCTAGGTCGTCTAGTCCATCCCTGAAGGAGCACGCTCGAATAGAGGTCTGGGGATTGGGACTGAAGGCACTCATCAGCACTGGTTCCCTTCTCTGGTACCAGATGTTTTCATGCCACCTTTGTGCCCTGCCCTGCACCCAAAAGGTGCAAATATGAAGGAGAGACATTGTCCCTAAGCTCCAGGGTTTCATCATTCCCTGAGAAAGCAGACGACATCTTAGTTCTTTTCTTCCCAGAAAGGAGAAGATGTGGGTTGTCACTGTCTGAAGCTGCAATGACCGGACTGAGCACCTCAATAATTCTTACATGTAAGCCTTGACCCCAGCACCTCAGAAAGAGGCCTTTACAGAGACGGTTAAATTCGAAGAGGTCCTACAGGTAGACTCTTCCCCCACATGACTACCGCTCCTACGGAGGAGGAGATCAGGACACAGAGGCATGGAGGGCAGATGTGAGACAGAGCCTCAGGAGAAGCTGGCCTATCTGACATCTTCAACTTGAACTTTAGCCTCCAAGACTGTGGGGTAGCGCACATCTTCTGTTTAAGTCTCAGTCTGTGGTATTTGTTATGGCAGCTAAGCTGACTTATACAAGGCTGTGCACTCCTTTGGGCCTGGCTCTGTACTGTTCATGTATACGGTAAATGGGAGCAGTCTTGCTCACAGTGGGACAGGTGGGGGTAGGAACAGAGCAGGGAGTTTGATGAGGAGGTCTGTGGGGAAGTGAGCTCAGAGAGGTGATCTGTGGAAGGCAGCTACTGGGTTCTATTGTGAAAGTGAGTTGTTCTTCAACATTTTCTGCAAGGGCTGATGTCACTGGATCTGGACTCATAAGGAACTATGATGACAGTTTCTCAATAAGAACCCAAGATTCAACTGGCTCCAGGGTGAGCTCATCGGGGCTCAGGAACAAGAAGAGACTCAGGTCTCCCTCCCCTCCTATGTGGGAAACAGTGTATAAGCAAGAAGCCCTACGTCATGATCTCTCTGAGATTGACAGACACAGGTGAAGGATAGGCAGGGCTAACAGCCTCAGTCAGCTCTTGATCAAATAGAAGCCAATGCAGGGGAGGCACCAGGGACAAGGACAGGCCACGTGTAGACTGATGCCGAGAGCCAAAAGGTCTCTGGATTTGATAATAAGGCTGGACCCTGGTCTCAGGGGAGTTCACAAGTAGGAAAAACTCGTTCAAGTGGAGCCTGAGAGGACCAGCTACTTCTGTCACTTGTGACTCTTCGGCATTCCACAAAAGCAAAACAAAAACTACTACCTACAAGCCAAGGAGCCCAGGGCATGCCCCTTCTAAATAAAGGCCATTCGTTTCTTTAATTTAATTAGAAAGGATTTTGTTTCTGGCTTCCTTCTGAGGCTCTGATGACTGGGTGGCTCTGCAGCTGTGAAGTTTCGAGATTAAGGGAAGAATGTGGGTTAGGAACACGAGAGCTACACCAAGGTTGTGGCTTTCGAGTTGGAGGGCTTGGGAAGGGGAACATCATACTCCGAGTTCTTGAGGTTTCCAGTAAGCAAGGCACCCATCTGCTCACCCAGGACTGCAAGCCTATTACAATGCATCCCTTGTTATATTTAGAATTTAAGATGATATTTTTTCTATTTTAGTTAATGGCCTGAGAATGAGATTTTGGTTGTTGGCAATAAATTGCATGTTGGGGGATATTGGTGCAGAGGGACTCTAATTCAGTCCTTTTATAGTATCCTTTCCCCCTCTGGCCTGGAGAATTCCTTTAAGGTGGTGGGGGTGATTAATGACCCCATGTGCCTGTGTACACACAGGGCCCACGCGTCCTCAGAATGAGGAGCCCAGGGATCCTGGAGAACAGCCCTGCAGCAGAGGAGGGAATCGAAAGAGCACATTCTCTGCCAAGTTCCACCCCAGTGCAAACAGGGATGAATAGATTAATTGATGGAATGTGCTCCAGGCTGTGTCCTCAAATGCGCAGGCCCAGCATCCCTCTTTCTGCCTCAGAACAATAAAGGAGACAGTAGGCATAAAAAACTCCTCTTCTTAAAAATCCTCTTCTTCCTCCTTTCCTTCTTTCTTCTCCTCTTCCTCTTTCTCTCCCTCCTCCATCTCCTCTTCCTTCTGCTTCTTTTATTTTAAAAGGAAAATGCTTGGTATTTAAGCAGTGTACCAGACACTGGATGCAGAAGATGGACATGATGGGCCAGTCACTTTTCATCTCCGACACGATGCCTGAGAAGATGACCTGTAAGGAGGGAAGATTGATTTTGACTCACATGTTCAGAGGTTTCAATCTGTGTCTGGGCTCTAGGGCTATGGGCCTGTGGTATCACCTCAGGGCAGACCGGAAGCAGAGAAAGCACCAGGAAGATGAATAGGCCCTGTCTCATAACAGTCCATTTGACTACGAACTCATCAATAAACTGATCCATGGATAAAGTTAGCATAGTCGTGATTCAACCTCTCAATGCGGGAGCCAAGGTTTCAATACAGAAGGCTATTGAGTATATACTTTATGTCCAAATCAAAATAAGATATGGAAAGAACCTTTTTGTTGGGTGTTCCTGCGCTGCCAAGCAGAAGGGTAAGGGACTCTAGGCCACAATGGAAAGAGCCACAACTGTACCGATGCTTGACATCACGTGTCTAGAAGGTAAAGTTATGGGGTCTGAGTCAGCTCAGAAGACATAACAGGGGACATGGATAGGGTGAAGTGGAGGGTGGCCTAGACAACATAAGTTTATATGTCCAGTGAAAGTTTAAATTCACGTCTACAGAAAATGGGGCTATGGGGTGTTCTAGAGTAGAAAAACTGAGATAGGACAGACACTGAGAGCTGCACACACTCTGTAGCAGTGTGTGGGGGAGGGAGAAGCATCAAGACTAACAAATTAAATAAGATGGTTGACAAAAGAAGACTGGAAACCCCTTTGACCTCAGGCTACATGTAATAAAACACAGTATGTTCAAGCTGGTAAGATCTCCCAGAGAAGGCTGGTGCTATGTAAATGGCTTAGGAGAACTGTTTGTTTTTGTTCCACATTGGAAAAACCAACAAATTAGGTTCTGACATCAGCAGCAGCAGCAGCAGCAGCAGCAGCAGCAGCAACAACAACAACAACAAGATAGATGCATTTGCTAGCAAAGAGAGAAGGCAGGTAGGCAAACACCTTTCCCCCTCCGACCTCCTTATATTTGGGAGACTGCCTCAAGGTGGCGCCCAATCTGGGAGAAAGTTCTCCTCCCCAACCCCACTTAATCATTTCAGGAAATACTCTTACAATTCTGGCTATGGGTATGTCTCTCCATTGATTCTATATCCAATAAAGCTGACAACCAGGATTAACTATCAAATTTCTGTCTTAGTTACTTGTCTGATAGCTGTGACAACATACCCAACAAAAGCCACTTCAGGAAGAAGGTTTTTGGGGAGCTTACAATTCTAGGGTACAGTCTGTCATGGCAGCAGTATTTTAAGGCAGTTGGTCACAGTGCATCCACAGTCAAGAAGCAGATAGCCATGAATACAGCCCCTTTCATTCAGTCCAAGAGCCCACTCAAAAAATGGTGCCACCCATTGTTAAAGTGACTCTTCCTACCTCAGTTAACCTAATCTAGACAATCCCTCACAGGGTTGCCTAGCTGACAGCTATTAGTAACCATAACATGGTGGAGATTCCTTGTCCACAGACTTTTCTTTTTCAAGCATGGAGACATTTTCTTACTTGAGAACCTACTACCACCATTTTACTAGACCAGCACAATTCCTTACCACATTCCTAATACTTAAACCCACAGATAAATGTAACTCTCAATCCTCACCAGAGAAGCTTCTCTCTGCAGCAGGCAGAAACCATCATAGAAAATCATGACAGGTCAAAATGCAGAGAACAACTGCTCATGGGGAGTCCAGCCCCAACGTCTACAATACAACTCCTGTACCAAAGACGCAGGGAACATTATGGAACAGGAGAGAAGAAAGAGTGTAAGAGCCAGAGGACCAGGAGGCCTGCTGTGAGATTGTGTCTCCTAAATGGCAGGGATGCTACATCCATGATCCTTCAATACTGTGCCTTAAACAAGACCTGAACAGCGACAACACCAGTTGACATGCTGACCTGAAAGGGGCCCCACCCTAGACAAAGGACCACAGGCAACTGACAACTTCTAAGAGAGGGAGAGCTGGTCTTCCCAGGGATGAGTCCCCTGATTAGTTACCCAGTGCCAAGTGGTCAGCCTTGAAATCGTATACAAATAAACAACATTAAATGTACTCATCAGGTTGTAGTTATATATTTATATTTATGCATAAGTGTCCGTGTGTGTGTGTGTGTGTGTGTGTGTGTGTGTGTGTGTGTGTGAAATTATAAAAGTAAAAAGAAGCCAGGAATTTGAGGAGTGAGAAGGGGGGCCTGTGCAGGGTTGGAGGGAGAGGACACAAGCGGAGTTGGAGGAAGGAAAGGGAAGAGGAGAAATGATGTGATATTTTAATTAAAATAAAAAAAATTGAAAAAAATTTTTTTTTCCCCAGACCCCGTTTTCCTGGGCCAAGACTTGAAAAAAGCACTGTGCAACCTGGGCCCACCCTCTTCTCTCTGGAAAAGATCAGTTAATCCATCTCATAGCTAAATTCTCATGTGTTCTAGCTTTAGTCTCGTGGCCATAGTGGGGAGACATTAAAACCCAGCTCCTTTGGCAAAACTGGAAGTAAAATATGTTTTATTTACTAATTTCTGTTTCTTAATTCATTTGTAATACAGAGAAAATGATATGAAAATTTTATAGACCTGAGTGCCCAGGAAATATTTTCCTATGTGCATAAATAGAGTAAAATTTAATTAATATGTTAGACAAAACAGGAAATTAACAAAAGTAAATAAAAATAAAGCCAAAAATTATAATATTTTGCTAGCTAGGTCTTCTCCTCCTCCCTCTCCTCCATCTCCTCCTTCCCCTCCTCCATCTCCTCCTTCCCCTCCTCCATCTCCTCCTTCCCCTCCTCCATCTCCTCCTTCCCCTCCTCCATCTCCTCCTCCCTCTCCTCCATCTCCTCCTTCCCCTCCTCCATCTCCTCCTCCCTCTCCTCCATCTCCTCCTTCCCCTCCTCCATCTCCTCCTCCTCTCCTTTCTCTCCTTTCTCCTCCTCCTCTTCCCCCCCCCTCCTCCTCCTTCTTATCAATTTGACACAAGCTAGAGTCATCTGGAAAGAGGGAATGTCAGTTGAGGAACTTCTTCCATCAGCTTGGCCTGTAGGCAAATAAATGGGACATTTTCTTGGTTAATGATTGATATTTGAGGGCCCAGATCACTGGGGCTGGCGCCATCCATGGGCAAGTGGTCCTAGATTGTATAAGAAGGAAAAGGCCGAGCGAGCCATTGACAGCAAGCCAATAAGCATTGTTCTTTCTCGGCTTCTTCACTTTCACTTCCTACCTCGACCTCCTGCCCTGGCTGCCCTTGATGATAGACTTAACCTGTAAGTCAAATAAACCCTTTTCTCCATAGGTTGGTTTTGGTCAATGGTTTATTAGAACAATCAAAAGCAAACTAGAACAGAAATATTACTATAAAAGTTACACAAATGCACTTTTTTCTTAAATTTTAATTTTTTAAAAACATGTATTTATTTATCTCAGAGGGATAATGCGTGCCATAGTACGTGAATGGAAATCAGAGATCAACCTGTGGGAGTCAGTGCTCTCCCTCCGTCCTGTGGGCTCTGGGGGTGTGGCTGAAGTTGTCTGGCTTGGTTACAAGTACCTTTGTTCTCTCTCTCTCTCTCTCTCTCTCTCTCTCTCTCTCTCTCTCTCACACACACACACACACACACACACACACACACACACACACACACAGAGAAATAAATAAGTGCACTTTTATCATGTATTTATGGGCATACATGCAGGACACATGTGTGGAGGTCAGAAGACAGCTTGAGGGAACTGGTGCTCTCCTACTGTGTGGTCTTGGGGATTGAACTCAGATCATCAGACTTGGCAGCATGTACCTTTAGTCTAAGCCATCTCCCTGGCCCCAGCAAATGATTTAAGAAAGGTCATTGGGGATGGACTGCCCCTTGCAATCAGCTCTGAGCCCACTAATTTTGGAAGGGAAAAGCAGAAGTGGATAAAGGGAGGATATATTACAATAGCTCTTCTTTAAGCCCTGGAGTGCGGTGTGAAGGAGGGAGAAGACGCTTCAATTTTTCCGTCTTAAGATGCTAGTACTGTGTGTAAGGGAGGAAGATGGAAGCTGTGCTGAGGTCATTTAAGGAAAGGCTATTTTCTCCTGTAAACCATGGTTACTTTTATAGATTTATTTTAATTTTTTGAGACAGGGTTTCTCTGTGAAGCAGTCCTGGCTGTCCTGGCTCTCACTCTGTGGACCAGGTTGACCTCAAACTCACAGAGATCCACCTGCCTCTGCCTCCTGAGTGCTGGGATTAAAGGCATGGGCCACTACCGCCCAACACAGATTTATTTTTATTTTCTTTAACTTTTTTAAAATGCTATGTTATATGATTCAGGGTTAAAAGAATGGGACCTGAATTATGTGTGGTCCAGGCTGGAGACTTGACTTTCTCAATTTATAATCCAAGAGGATCATAAAATTACTATCTAGCAGGAGGCATTCTGGGAAAGAACAAAGACATAATATTGTCTCCTCCCTTTGAGTTAATCCAGATGGGCCTGACAGTCACCTGGACAGGAAAATATGCCCAGGAGGCTGTCGCTGAGACTTCAGAAAATAACCCTAACCTTAAATGCTCAGGTCAGCCCAAGGGTCCCTCTGGCCACTGGCCACCCTCACCTTTGAGAGTGTTCTCCTATGTGATGGTCTCTCCAGCCACTGTCTGCCCTCTCTTTTGGTAGCATTTCAACTTGCTCAGTAACAAGCCTTACCTTCCTTCTACTCCGCATTCTGTGTCTCCTATGGGTCTTCTATGGGTTCTTTTAGTGCAGTCACAGCACTGGAGAGCTGCAGGCAAGTCAGAGCAAAATCCAGGTGACAACATTTCGGTGGTGGTGACGGTAAAAGCAGTTTGTGAATTCTTAGATTCACCAAGGTCTACGTAAAACTCTCTTCTCAGAAAATGAAGCTCATTTCTAGTCCCAACTGAGACAAGAGAATTGGATAGTCAGGGGAAAAAGTAAGCAAAGCATTATAAAATTAGCATATGAAAGAAACCAGTTGCCAGAGAGGATATCTAGACTCTGCACAAGCACACACACACACACACACACACACACACACACACACACACACACACACGCACCCGCACACGCACAGCCACAGGTCCACTCCACAGTGTCTGCAGCTGACCCATGGCTCATTACAGCAATAAAGTTCTCACCGCTGGGTGGAAACTTAAGATACCAATGAGACATGTGATGCAGAAAGTTTTCCTCGGGCTACCTGTAACAGCATGCTCTAGGAAACCCATGACATAAAAATAAGCCAAAAAGTTGACACTACACAAATGAGGCAGAAAGTCCAAGCGAGGTGACTTCAAAGCCCCAACTCTCGGTAGGGCAGGACCATTGAGCTTCTACACAGCTGCTCTGGCCCACGTCTTGTCAAAGTGCTCCCGCTTCTGCTGTGATTGCGTGTGTCTGTTCCACCCTCCGTTCTGGGACAGAGAAATCTGGAACCCTCCCAGAGGTGCCACCAGACCCTGACATCACTTGACATCGCAATGCTATCAGGACCTTTGCATGCTGTGGTGACTGTCCTGGCAGGAATGCAGATGTTCCAAAGAGACGCTTGCGTCCCTCTCCTGGACCGTTGTGCAGTTGAACAGTAGTCCCCAAGAACTGGAATTGCTGCAGGAGTCTCACATCAGGATGTGTCAAAGGCCGGTACCCTGAGTTGCGGGAACTTTCTCTAAGAAACAGATTTCCTGGTTAGATAACTTGTTAGTCACCTTGTGGGAGAGAGCAGAGCAGGGACAATGATGATGGGCAGGACCACACCTAGACCAAAACTGCTTAGTTATTCATTCTTCTTGCCCTCTATTTAGACCTACATCATGTCAGGAATCTGAAAATGGACATGAAGGGTCAGAGGAACTAATCATTCCTCTTCCCAATGTGGCCTCATTAAACACATCTCCTTTTTCTGTTTGCCCTAGTACTTGTATAATTGGTCTATAAATTGTATAAATTGAGAATTTGTGGTCAAGCACTGCCAGTTAGGGTTACCAGGGCCCCAGTCTAGGACCCTAACGACTCTGGTAACAATTGTGGTGAGCCATATATATGTACAGCTTCCAGAATTCCCACTCCCCTAACACAGACACGCAGCTTCCTAAGCCTGCTTACTTTTCTGAGTTACTCATAGAGTCGTAATGTTTCCTCTCGGTCATTCTTTTTTCTAAGACTGCATTTCTCAACACACTGGGCTTCCCTCCTAGTCATGTGGATGCCTACCACCACATGGCTGACCCGCATGCCGGCTTAACTCAACTGGCATGGCCTCTTCCTCCCTTCTCTTCTCCATTCTCCTTTTCCAGGCAACTGCCTTCCCTGGGTTTTTTTATTTTAAACTCAAACAAAATTGTCCTGGAGTTTTTGTTTGAGTCGATTGTCAAATTCTTTTAATAAGGAGACCAAGAGCTGCAAGAAAGGAACTTAGATTTCTCTTTCATCATCAGGCAACACAAATGGACCACCCCACAGATTTTAGGTACCGTTATGCCGTATTATGACAGATTGTATCGATTTGGAAGCTCCTTGAGCAAATTTGGAGTTTTAAACTTGGTGGGTGTGTGCTGTAGGCTAGAAGAGTTTAAGTCTTTGGAGTTCTGCTGAAAGATGATGGAAAACCGAGAACCACGGATGCTGAGGACATCCCTATTATGATTGTGTAAGCATGGAAAATACCAAGTCTGCACTGTCCATCGACTCCAATGGACTAATCTAAAGGTACCATGGCTTCTGAAGCCCGAATGTCATCTGAAGCCCGAATGTCATCTCTTCCTAGGGTTCCTGAAAGCAACTGGCTGACAAATCTCTTCACTTTTGTATTTCTTTTTTGAGTTTATGTGTCTGTCCGTCCCCCCCCCCCCCCCCCCCCCCCCCCCCCCCCCGCACACACACAGAGACCAGGCCAGGGCATTGAGTGTCCTCCTTTTTCTACTCTGCCTTATTTCTTTGAAGAAGGTCTCTCCCTGAACCTGGAGCCCCTGTTTATTAGATATTCTGGCAGCCAGCAATCCCAAACAGTTCACTTCTCTCTGTCCCCTACAACAAAATTACAGGCACATGTAACTTTTGTCAGACCATGTCTGGCTTGTCTGGGTGTGGAATCAAACCTCAGGGTTATACAGCGAATGCCCTTCATTGCTGAGTCATCTTTCCAGTCCTTATCAGGCTTTTGGCTATGTAGAAAAATTCTCTGAACAAAGTCAAGGTTCATTTAAGTATTTGTTTATATTAAAGTCTTTTAAATGACCACTTAAACCACCATTTTGGGTTGATCTTAGTGCATTTAATAATACCTATGTATCTGTGACTATAAATGTTTAAAGGTGTATGTCTAAAGTTTACACATTACATAAAAGTTTGCAGACTTAAAGACATGTTTAACACATGCAAAGTGATTGATAAGTGCTCTGTTTTATACAATGTACATTGTATCTGGACTGTCATAGAAAATGCTGTTTTCAGTCCGTCAGTACTCTGCAGAGGTAAAGGCTGGCATTGGGGTAAGCCTGCTGTGTGACGCTCTGATCTGCCTCTCTTCCTCTTGACTAAATGACTATTTATATTACACACATAAGGTGCAGTCGGACAACAGAAAATGACTCTTCTTGTGGTCACTAGCACCGTTCTCTAGGTTTGAAAGATTTCTATAGTTCTTATTTTAGTCAGGCTCTGGACATATTATCTCACTGAGCCAACAATCTTGAATTTCATTTCAAAAGTAGAAGCTGGGTTAAGATATAAAGGACTTTATATTGTTCTTCTGTATAATGATTCTAATTGCTTCTTTCTCCTTCATATGCTATATGGCTTTACTTCCCTGGTACATAATATATGCCTTCTAAGATACAAAGCTTAGGGAAACACTTTAGTAAGCTAGTGACTTCAGATTAGAGTTGTTAGTGACATTAAACTTTCCCAGCTCTGTGTTCACGTATTCCTAATTGTAATGTAGATATTTTTAAGCAAAGATAATTAAGCACACCCTTATACGGTGCTCTCCAAACAGTGTATCTCAGTAATTAAAGGCATTTGACATTGGTCACCCAAGGAGTACATCTGTAAACAAGTACTTAATTTTCAAACTAGTTTTCTTTAAATATTTGTTCTTATTGGTTGTGTTTTTGTAAAGTTTTACAACCATTGTCTGTTGACATTCTGCAGAAGTACAGCTTCTGACCAAAGCACCAGAGCAGTATTTTTGAGATGCTCGGACACCACTCATGGGACAGACGAATTAATTCAAGAATGAACTCCAGGCAGGCCCAACCTAAGAGCCAATCATTCTATGCCACCTTCCTCATAGACCCCAGGCCCACCTACCTAAGGATGGTGCCACCACAGTTGGCTGGGCCTTTTACATCAATTAGCAATCAAGGAGATACCCTATAAACACGCACAGTGTCCACTCCACACTTGATACTGTCTATGGTGGTCACCCCACAGTCCTGACACCTCTGATATCTTGGGTGTCCACTGCAACTGAGGCTGCATCTTCGTCAGTGGCTTCTCTTCGGGGACTCTGACCTTCCTCATGCTGCCAAGCCTCAGCTTCTCTCCATGACCCCTTCAGCTCTGCAACTTTTATGTTGTCAAACCCAGTATCACATGGAAAACTTTCACACATTACCAAGTTTGACTGATGGCTAAAGATGCCATCTTGATCCACTCTGGACCACAGCTTCTGTGGCTGACATTAAGGACTATTTTCCAGAAGGCTTTACCTCAGAGATCCTGGCCTCTTGTTAATCACAGCTGGGTTTTCAGACCTATCTAATCAGCGTCCATTGTCCCAGTAAAGCACAGGTTTTCATTTCCAAAGATCTTTAATTCAAATACATCACACGAATGGCCCCAGTAGAGTTTTTGAGGGACCCCCAAACATCCCTCCGAAGCTTCATAAGCCAGGTCTCTATCATCTGCTTTTCTCTCCACATTCTTACCTTCCAAGCTCCCCCAGAACAGCTGATTAATCTCTGAGTACCCAGAACTTTTCCAGAGTGCTAAACGCTTCCACAATCCTCACCTGAAAATGACATGGTCTGGTCCATCACAGCAATACCCAACTCAGGGTTCTAATTTCTTTCCTAGTTCGCTTTCTGTTGATGTTATAAAATGCTAATGAAAAGCAACTTGCAGGAGGAAAGAATTTATGTGGCTTCCAGATTACAGTCCTTCATCAAAGGAAACCAAGGTGGGAACCCAAGGCAGGAAGCTGGAGGCAAGAACTGAAGCAAAGACCTCAGAGGGACACTGCTTAGTGTCTTAATGTTTGGGCCTCTTCTTTGGGAACTACAGCTGCTACAAATGGCTGACCTGGACAGGCAATTGTCTTCTTTCAGGGATCCTCTCAACAATAGAAATGCACAGCTGGAGGTGAGATCATTGCAGGGCTGGCTAAACCCCCCTCTCCTCCTCCAGCCCCCCCTTCCCTGCACCTCTTTGGCTTGAGGGGCTACAGTGATTTGTTCCTCAGAGTCAGCTCCGGTTCTTACACCTCTGCTTATTTAGAGTTCTCACCAAAGACCTTGAATGCACTGTACTGCAGTCCTGTGTGCGGTGGATGGGTGGCAAGTGTGGCGCATGGATGGGCATCTTTCACACTTGGAGAAGTCCAGCCACCAACACAGCACTATCCTGAGCAATCACTGATGTGCAGAGATGAGCAGGGTGACTGGCTCATCCATTATGGAGTCCAGGTGCTTATCTCCTGGGCGAATCAAGAGGACTCTGACTTGCCTTTTCCTCCACATCCCAGTTTCTCAAACCCCATTCGGTCCTGACCTCTCTTGTAGAACCTGGTGGGTATCAAATAAGGAGTACAGCATCTTCCAGACTCCAGGAAGCAGCCCCTCAGGCCAAGGGGCATCAGGGTGCCCTGACAGGAGCCTCTCCCTCTCAGGCCTGAGTAGGTCAGCCACGCCTGCAGCTTCTCTAAGAGATGCCGGGAAGATCCTGCTGATTTGTTGATGAGACAGACGGCCTGTTTGTCTTCAGAAAGTGACTGATGGGTTTTTATGTCATTCATTCGGTGTAATTCAGAAGTGGGATGATCTCGGCCGGCTAGGTGGCAGTATGTGTGTATTCGAGCCATACATCTCTGTCGTGAACGTCTATTTCACTATTATTTTATATTAACTACCCGCCCACTCACGTGTGCATATGCATTTTACTGACGCACATTCAACAATGAGGACAGGTCAAGAACTATGGCTCAACAGGAGCTGGCCCTACTAGGTGCTGCACATGCTCGCAGCGACCCTACGCAACCCTACAGGCAGCGCTCCAAGTTGAGCCAGGAAGTTGTAATCACCCGAGGGCTCGACAGAGCATGGGAGTCTTAGAAACCAGCACGGGAGTCTTAGAAACCCCACAATTCTAAACCAGCAGGAGCAAGCTGGGGTCAGAGGAAATACAGTGTTGACAGGCAAGGCTGCAGTCATTGGTCCAGGAACCCCACCCTGAGAAACACAGCCTTGAACTATTAGACTGAAGTTTGGAAGGAGAATTTGAGGCTCAGAGATGTAAAGTTCCATAGCTCGGGACAGAACAATGATGAGGGCCGACCGCCTTCTGCAGGCCTGCTTAGCAGAGTCACCCCAATATTTTTAAATGTGCAAATGAAGTAGACTTCCGTGCTGCATAAAGTGGTGTGCAGGGCAGTTTAGAGGTCTTGCTGGGCAAGCTCACTGGTTTGAAGTTGGGCTGCCATGCGTCTTCCGGGCCGCTTACAGTTTTGTAGCTTTTACCTGGTAGCTTACTGGCTGATACGCAACTATGGATTTTTTGCTTACTTGTCTGTGGGTAGCTGGACGATCCTGCTGTTTAGAGCCAGGCTCAGTGGATGGGGGCTGGACTGGCTCGTGTCTGTGATGAGCTAAGAGGGGGTTCCTTCAGTCTGGGGGGCCATTTTACTAGTCTGGAGATTGTTTTTATTTTGGCTGAGGCATAAACAGGGGAGAGTGGGCCACAGGCTTCCTGTAACCCAGCAGGTGACTTGGCCTTGTCCACCTGGTGGCTGCAGGACTTCAGAAATGAAAGAGGAACCTTCAGTGGAGTGCTGAGGGCCTGGTACGAAGGTGGCACCCGCCAACTGTACCCCGCTCTGTTGATTTAAACATTAGGCCTGCCAAGATCCACTGGGTAGGCAAGGAAATCCTGCCTCTTGACAGTGAATACAGGAAGCGGGAGAATTTGCAGCTGTTCAAAACATGGCTTTGCGTTCTCTTGTGATGTCTGACAACGCTCCTTGTGACTCTGTTTCTTTGCTGGCTCAAGAACCAAAGAGGACGGGTCTGCTGCTTTTATGAATGTCAGGAAGACAAAAGCATTCCTTAACATCAGTGTGCCACCAGGGCTTCACCCCGAGCAATGTGCTTCTCACTTTCCACGAAAAGCTTTTAAAATGACGTCTCCTTGGAACCGCTGGCTAGAAGCATAAATATGGAGTTCAAATGGAATATCCAGTTTTCACAGCTGTATCTGTGCTAAATTAAAAAGAACAGAAAAAACAAAGAGCAATGGGCGGAAAGACTCTTTGCTGCAGAATGTGGGCATTGGGAAAGCAGCCTTCCGAGACCTGCTGCCTGCTCGGCGACCCCAGCGTTTCCAGATCGGACTCTTAATTAATCATGGCTGCAGTTCTGCACTTTGACTCTCCGGCTGGTGTTTTATTTTCTTGTTCTAGTGCCCACATGAGCATCCTCTGGCAATAAAACATCCAGGGAGAAGTTATAAAAACATGTCATCCTGCTTACGGCATATGCCTAATTGATTTTTGAGAATCGCTTAATTGTGTGACTTTAGCTAACTAAACAACAATGCCTGTTTTCACACCCCCAATATTAGCTCATACTATTTCATGACCTGCCCCTGCTGAGACACACTCCATATTTTTGACCATAAATCTGGCCTCTGCCTCGGCTTGCGTATTTGTTCCAGCTTTGTTGTGATGGTTTTACTACATCGGTTGCCTTTTTAAAGAAATTTATGGTGGGCAATAAACATGGAGAAAAGTTTAAGGGTAGAAAGTGGGGGTTTGGGTCACTTTTTCTTGCAAGCTGAATTTCTAAATTTCTTTCTTAAATAAAATAATAAAAGGTAGTTTTCTTCAGTGATTGGCCCTGCGCTGGCCTCTGTGGGTTCCACTTAAACGGCATGTGAGAGGAACGTGAAGTGTGGCCTCTTTAAACAGAGGTTTGCAAAGGCTCTGCTGAGTTACGTTAGTCGAGTGGAGTTGGGGAGGGGGGAGAGTAATGTGGAAAAGTCCAGGCGCTAGATGTGTAGGGAGGACGGAGAAGCCTTTGAGGAAGAAGTTGAAGGCATTTGAGAGAAGCAGGCAAACCCGGTTGGTAGAAATCAGCGGAACAGAAGACTGGAAGTGTTGCCCCGATTATGATCCAAGCCACAAATCCAGGGGGAAGCAAGGTGAGCATGCCTCTAGAAGCTGTTGATCGACCCAGTGATGCTCGCCCATGATTATTCTACAGTGTCGCAGTGTGAAATCCCCACAGAACGTGTAACTTCTAGATGAGGACTGAGCTGCCGCTCACGGAACCTTCCCTTGAGACCACTGACTTCATTGTACTGTTGTCCCTAGTGTGCCTGAGTGAGCAAATGTGTATGTGTGCGAGTGTGTGTGTTCATGTGTGTATGTGTGTGCCTACACCTGTGGTGGCTGTGGGACAACTTGGGGTGTCTTTCTTCCTTGGGCACTGTCATGTGTTTTGATATGAAGTCACTCAGACCTGGAGCTCACCCACAAGGCTTAGGCTGGGGCCAGCCCACTTCAGGGAGTTGCCCATCTCTACCTCCTCTACACTGGTATATGCACACCCCCATGCCAGGCTTGCTCTAACATGAATTCTGGGGATCAGACTCAGGTCCTGATGCTTGCATGGCAAGCGCCTTTCCAGCTGAGCCATCTCTTCAGTCCTCAAGTCTTTCATATCATAAAGTAATCTGAGTTATAATCTGTGCTAGCACTGATACTTGCCCTCTCACATGGCAGTGGCCTCACTGTGGTTTGGATAGGGTTTGTTCCTTCTGGCTTGTATAGGAATTTAATCTCCAAAGTCTTGTGCTAATGGCGTTGAGGTTAGAAATATAATCCAGCTATGAGATTAGTGGTAGAGCCTCTGGAAATGATTAGATTAGATGAGTTCGTTAGGACAGAGCCCACAGTTTTTGAATCCTGGTGACTTGGTAAGAGGAGGGATAGAAACATACATGTTCCCTGTATTTGGTTGTGTGATGCTATCTGTGCCCTGCCTGGGGACTCTGCCAGCATGAAGGCCAGCACTGGGCACTTGAACCTACAAGCCGAATAAACATCTTTTCTTCACAAAGTTAGCCTACTTTGGGTATTTTATTATACCAATAAGAGTTGGCCAATACAGCAGTGTTCTAGGGTATTATGTTGATTATTTACAGTCAAACCAGAACCAGATACACAGGTACTCTTATACACTATTTCACAGACAAAATTGATTTTGTTAAATGCTTATTTTGTATCCATTAATATGATGGATGTGACTTTCCCCCTTCTATTTAATGAATTGACTTTTCAATATAGGGATTAAATGAATTGACTTTTCAATATAGGGCTAGCTCTGCATCCTTGGGATAAACTCACTTGGCATATTTTCTTTTTACCATATGCTGTTGAATTTTATTTGCTATTATTTTGTTAAGGTTTTTTTCTTTCAACAACAAAAGAAGGAAAAGAGTATTCAGGATATGGGCATTTACCTGAGCCATGGGAAAACCAGGGTTGCTCCCAGTTTCTAGCTGCCTGGGCTTTGTCCAGGCCAGGTCCCACAGGGTGACCCCACTGTGTCACTATGCCAACATGGCTGGGCCAGATGGAAGAAGAAATCACAGAGGAAAAACAACACAGGAATGAGGAAAACCAGGCCATTCTTCTGGGGGCCGTTCCATTCTTAAAAAGACAAATAAACAGAAAAGTCTAAGAGCTTGTGTGGTTCTGGAGGTGAAGGCTCAGCCAGGGTACCCACGCTGGGTGCCAAGCAAGATCCATAGAAAAAAAACAAATAAGTCTCCTTTTCTACCCTTTGAATACCAAAGATAAAAATTCCCAGCAATTTTCATTCATCAGGGACCACACACCTTGTGGGCCTATAACCCTTGCACTGTCTTTACAGTCTTGCTGTGACCATCACCACAAGGGCCGAAGGTGACCCAGGGTACCTCAGGCAGGTGACCAGGCAAAACTTCATCTGCCTCTGGCCAGGCCTAAGCTCTTCCATATCACGAAGGTAGCAGTTTTGAACATGATTATATCAGGACATGCCTAAACTGGACCCGTGTGGGGCAAACTGGGACAGAACGGGCCTAAACTGGACCTGTGTGGGACAAACTGGGACATACAGTAGTCCTTCTGGAATGGACTCTGGGTCATTCTTGCCTCATACTGGTTCCCCATTGTAAAATCCTGCTGGCTCACAGGGTTTCTTGGTCACACATTGGACTATGCCCTGCCAGCACCTGCCCTTTACATTTGGTTTGGGTGAGATCCGGAGTTTTACCTCAAAAGCTGCACTGTGTCCCAATGCTGTTCCTGGGCAGACCCATTTGGTACCTCCACACAGATACTAGCTGCCTCTTGGAATGTATCTTCTCTTCTACTAGTTTGGAAACTTAGGAGTCTCAGTAAACCAGATGTGGTCTTGCCATGCCTCTGCAGTGTTTACACCAACTGAATATGTGTGTTTTCAGCCCATGCATCTCTGTCCTGTACCTCTATCTCACTACTGTTTTATACTAACTACTTATACACTATGTGCACGTATGCATTTTCCTGAAGTACATTCAGCATATGAGAAAGACCCAGAACTATGATTCATTAAGAGGATGCCCTACCACTAGACGCTTTACATGGACACTTTCAGTCCATGTTCACAAAGGCTACCTGTGTCCTCCTCCTCACCTTCCATGCCTCCTCTCTAAGGCACCCTAGTCCTTCCTCCACTACCCACCAAAGCTCCTCCTCCCAGCCCATCTCCATTCCCTTGGAACTTGCAGCCATCCTGGCCAGACCAAGGAACTCATAGTTCTGACTCTGCCATTCTCTGTGGAGCTAGACCCAGAACCCTATTTAAGAGACCTCCAGAGTCAGACCCCTCCCCCACCTGCTGACCTATCACCACCACACTCACCAATCTGGGCATCTGTCTGGGAGTATTTGGAGTCTGAGCCCAGAGTCGCAACTAGAACTTCAGAACTGGGACCAATCAGAGTCTAAACCCAGAAATTCAAAGTGGTCAAAGACTGAAAGCCAGGCATCAGTTCTAGTGGTCCATAGCCTGTCATTTGGGATAACAGCAACTGAAGAACTCAGCATCCACCAAACACAGGGGAGACCTTAATTTTCATGATGCCTTGAATGTGCTATAAAATGACTACTCTAGGATCTGGGGCCCCCTTGGACTCACCCAGCTGGACCTACCTCTACCCACGAGAGTCTGTGGTGCCCAGTGTTTAAGGAGTGATATCAAGCTCCAGGTGAGCAGTAGCTGGGGGTTTCTCTCCCTCCCCCTCCCCTAGAGATCCCAGTACGGCAATTGATTTCACAAGCTGAGCTCTGTCTGAGGCACAGTGAGCTTGGCTTTCCAGACAAGCCAGTCACTCCCATGGGGTCCTGTCCAGCAGCTGGTCCAGTACCCAGGGACAGGATTCTCTCTCTACACCAATCTGTGTAAAAGGGTCTCCAGAAAGGCAGGGGAGGGGTGCAGACAACAACCCAGCAGTTTGGGCCTTGTGGATCCATCACCTCTGTGTGGAGGAGGGAGCTGATCTGTGTTCAGATCCAGATAGTCCCAGATAGTACAGTGGGTGTGGTGGCCATAGGCCAGTAGGCTGGGGAACTCTGGAGATCTCTTAAGTAGGGTTCTGGGTCCAGCTCCTCGGAGAGTGGCAGAGTCACACCTACGAGTTCCTTGGGTCTGGCCAGGATGGCTGTAAGACATTTGCACAGGCACAGCCAACATTGGTCTGAACTGAACCCTAGTCCAGTGTTCCTGGTGGCTATCCCCAAGGTTGTCTGCACTTTGGGGTCCATGTACAACTGACTGAGGTATTTTGGGGACCTAAAGCTTTCATTTCCCAGTACAACTAGCCCATGCATGTTTTCCCTTTTATTTCAAATGTTCAAGTTTTCTTCAGCTAGGGAGCAGCTAGATCCTTTTACTCTGCTCCATAGCATCTATCAGGCAAAATCAGAAGTGTTCCATTTGTGTCAAAGACCAGGGAAACAAATTAATGTAAGTCTGGGTCTGTGCTCTCAAGTCTGTGTTATCAATATGGACACCTCCTGATGGATACTATGCAGAACTAATTACTTCAACTCTCTACAGGGAAGTGAGTTATTTCTATTATTCCTTTTTCTTTTTAAATTTTAGCTATTTCATCTAGATTTCTATATAAATTAAAGGCAGTATTAAGTATACCTGTATGGTCTATATCTATGAAAATCTTGGATTTTACAGATCTTTATATCAATTTAGTAATTAATACTATTGCTATGTTAGAACTTCCAATCAAGGGACTCAGTTCATGTCTTCATTCCAGATCTTTGGTTTCTTTCACCAACACTTTGTAGTTTTTCAGGACAAGATCCTGTAGATATTTTGTTAGGCTTACGTTTGTATATTTATCTTATTTTATTGTAGTTTTCTAAATGATGTTTCAGGACCCACTATTATTATTTTGAAAAACCGACTTGCTGCCAAACCACCTTCTAAATATTCATGGTTATACCTGTAGATTTAGGCCGCTCTCATCCCTGGTCAGAGAAGCTTCCTTTTGCAGCCAGTAACAGTTAATGCAGGAACAAAACTGGTCAAAATGCTGAGAACACATGATTTGGGGTCCTCAGTTCTACTTGGAAGAGCTACATCAGCACTCTCCTCTCCCTGCAAAGGCTCAGGGAACATCAGGGAAGAGAAGGCTGGAAGTGTGTAAGAGCTGGAGGGTGGAGTGGAGTGCTGTGAAATCTTCGGGACATGACTATTGCCCCCAGGAACTCAGATCAACTGTGCTTACATGTACACAGAAAACCAATCAAAATTTCTGCCTTGGATCAGGGAGGGCTCATGAGGCCCTACTTCCTAGCTGAGGAACTATTGGCAATTGATGGTGGTTGAGTTTGGGAGGCATTTTAATTAGGGGCTGTGGTCATTTGTTGTAGGTGGGTTCTGTTGCTGGGATAAACACCAACCCAAACAAACCTGGAGAGGAAAGGGTTGATTTAGCTGCCATGCCACAGTCCATCACTGAGGGAAGCTGAGGCAGGAGGTCAAGTCAGGAACCTGGAGGCCAGAACCAAAGCAGAGACCATGTTTCCCACGACTTATTCAATTTGCTTTTGTTCACACCCAGGACTTTTGCCCAGGATGGCGAGGGACTTCATGCTGGCAGAGTCCTGAGGTGGCACAGAGTATCTCATAGTGAGTGAGTGTGCCTTTGTGGCTATGTGGTCCTTGTCCTGCTCCCAATCATGAGAGCCCATCATTGTGACTTAACTGAGTTTGAGATGACCCTCATCAGGATGTGGTCCTACATTTCCATGGAGCTCTGCTCAGTGTCTTCAGCTTATTTCTCGGCTGCTCTGTTCTGTTCTGTCTTCACTTGAGCTGAATTTTCCTTTGCTCTTTCCATTCTTTTATTACTTTATTTATTAAGTTTTATAATTTCAATGATTATGTTTCTCGGTTCCTCAATTTTTGTTTGCTTCTATTTTCTCTTTTTGATGAGAGTGTTAATATTTCCTTTCTGAACCATCTAAATTCTTATTTGCTTAAGGTGTTTTAACTGCTAACTCAATCATTTTGTAGACTGGTCTCATTAAGGCTCCTCTTGGACAATTCTGATGCTGTGCTGTCCCACACTGATGTCTGCATATTACTTCCTCACTCCTTTTTCCATTGAAATCTGGGCATTTTAGATATGCCTAGGCTAGAGTTCCTATTTAAATTATGTTTAGTAGGCTTCCTTTCATATCTGTCAAATGACTGGAGTGGGAACTGCCTCCTTATGGCCACTAAGAGATGGATGGGCAGGTTCTCCATGGTGTAGCTCCATGCCTCTGGGTTGGGGTGCCTCTGGGTTAGGGTGGGGCTCTTCGTTGCTGTTGGGCAGCAAGGATCAGTGCCCCACTTCTTGGCCTCATCACTACCTGCCCTGGCAGAGGTGTGATGAGCTGCACCTGAGTTTGGCTGACTTTTCTTTTTTTAAATTCTTTTCCAGAATGCTAGCTATAATCCATTCTTCCCTCACATTAAAGAATGCACCCATGAACTTGTACTTGATAGGAAAGAACTCTGAGTTGCATTCACCAATAGCCCCCATTTTAGAAATATTACTTTTATTAAAACAGGGTCTTGCTATATATTCAAGGTTGGTCTTGAACAAATGATCCTCATCCCTCAGCTTCTTAAATGCTGGATTGCAGATGTGTGTCCTACATGCCCTATAGTCTGTTCTTGAAGATGATCCTGTAGATGGAAACTAGCTAGCAAAGTATTCTACTATTGAGCCATAGCCTAGCCTGAATGTGTTAGTTTTCCCAGTACCTGATCCAGGGCATGTATGAGGTAAGTAAACCAGGAAAGCTCCTTCAGAACCAATCATTTCTCCAGTCCAAGGCTGGGACCTTGGACTTCTTTTCTCTCTTCCAGGCCTTCTATTTGCTTTATATAAAATCCCGAGGGTCTTGGATTGCACCAGGAATAAGGAGACATGTGTGTGTTCCATCTCCTTGGAAAATGATATCATGTAGAAAACTTGGAGTTGCTGGAAATATTTTTCATATTGAAATAACTTGGATCCTTGAGTAAACTGAGACAAACCCTTGACTGAGGCAGCATGGGAGCTGTGTGAACATTGAGTAGGTACAGCTATTCACTCTTTCATTTCAGAGATGCTCAGACACCTGCTTGGTGCCAGACATGGCTTAAGTGCTCAATGTAAGGGAGTAAAGAAGTACTTCCTGTTCTGGCGACCCCATGTTCTAACAGTTGACAGACTTTAGCAATCTATGACACAAACACAGAATGTGCATTTTATTAAATGTTGTCAAATGCCAATAACAAGGCACAAACCAGGGAAGTAGACCTAAGCACTAATTGGGACGTAGGCTGGATGACAGGGATGGACTCCATTCAGAGACAACTAAACAGAGGCACTAAAGAAGCTGCTGTGTGGCTAAAGGAACAGTAATTGCAAAGGCCTGAGTGGGCGCATGCCTGACATGTGCAGCAGGTCATAGAGGAGAGAAGTAGGAAGTAGCTGAGCTGGAAGTAGGCTGGGCATCATCTAGTATATTGCTGATGCTGGCTTCTGGGTTCAGAACAAGCTGAAGACACCAAGGCAGGAATCAGCTGGAGAGATGGTGTTCAACAGCACATGCTACAGTGGGTGGGTTGCCTTGGTGTTGGACAGTAAGCAGTAGGAGGTCAAATTCTGGGTGATTTTTTTCCAGAACCAGTAGAAGTTGTTCGTATTGATGTAATGCAAGAGGAAAAGCAGGTCCACTGGTAGGCTAGGGAGCTTGGCCTGAGCTTCTGGCTGAGGGAGCAGCCTCATGGGGACCTGAGTCTGGAGCCCATTAAGTCAGGATGTTTCTCAGACTCCCCAGAGAGACCCCCAACCTCCTGTGAACATATGTGTCTGGAATCCAGGGTGGGGAATGCTAGCTTGTGAGTCATTGGTGGCCATTGAAAACGATCTGCAGTGATCAAGAGAGTAAGGACAGACAGAACATGGGGTACTTCAGATGGAGTACTTGGGAAGACCCCATATTTGGGACACTGTCATCCCATTATATCTCACTACCACCCCCTGGTAGACATTCATACTCTGTTACTGGGGGATGGGGGAGCATGTGGGATTTTCTTGGGGTAGACTGTTCTAGAATTCCTTCTTACACCCTAACATGCTTCTCTGTTCAGACTCCTGTGCAGTCAGGTCATGGCACCAGGAAGCCTCCCCAGTGCCAGGGTGGCCCCACAGCTAAGCACTCTATTCTAGGAACATTGATAGAACAAGCAGGGTAGTTTCAAAGTCCCGTTGGTTGGTTAAGCACCTAAAGGAAACTCCCCCTTGCTTGTTTTCTTACCCATTTGTTTTGCCTCTTGGTAGTTTACCCAAGCACAAAGAGGTGGATTAAGGGTTTTGTTTAGCAGAGGAGGCCAAGTCTGAATTTATTTGGAAATTTTCATGTTTGAGAAATGAATCTTCATGTCAAAAAGATTTTAACATGTGCCAAGATCACAGAAAGTTTCAGATTGGGGTCATAGGCGAGAAACACATGGTGTATTTTATTTTCAGGGCAGATAGCCAATGACATAAGCCGTGGGGTCTCTGGAACTGGCTCTCATGGTAACCAAATTAGACTAGGTGAGGTCTTCCGGGAGATGCAAATGGAGTATGTAACTGACATCATGGCCCCTGCGTGGTGTGGTTAAGGGGAAGACTTTATCGTGGACGAGAGAGAGAGAGAGAGAGAGAGAGAGAGAGAGAGAGAGAGAGAGAGAGAGAGAGAGAACAGCCAGAGACATCTGGAAGAGTCCAGAGCAGAGAGAGAAAGCAGTAGACTAAACATGGCTGTCAGACTGGACATGGCCAGGGCTGTCTGTGAGAGAGGGGAGAATAGCAGGGGATAAAAGAACAAAGAAATCAACGAGAGAAGCAGGAGTAGAGCATGCATATATGTATGTATGTATGTACATATGTATGTATGTACATATGTATGTATGTATGAGTGAGAGCAAACAGAGTGTGAATAGCAGGGTTACAAGGAGAATGAGTAGCTGGAGAGGGGAGCCTGTGAGATGCAGGAAGTTTAGGGTAGGGGAGGAAGTGAGAAGGGCTAGGATGCTAGTGTGGACTTTGAATGTGTAACAGGTACTTGTGACACTGAGGGAGCCTGAAGGTGAGAATGAGCTTTGATATGATGATAGGCACCACAGATAGTCATTGTATGTCCCTTCTGCCGGAAGTAAGGGAAATAACTACTTCTGGTAGAGGGGAACCAGCTTCACAAGTTCCTGAGGAATGCTAGCTTTTATCTAATGACCAGAAATCCTCCTATAGTCCAGGCTGAGGTCTGCCTTTTGGAATCTGGGGAATTGGAGTTTCCTTTGGACCTAAAAGGTTTCATGTGCATTTCTCATATCGCCATTCAAAAAAGATTGTTACTCACCCTATCTGCAAGTCCCATGGCAAGTGCTCATGCAGTGAAAGACTTCTGAATAATTCCCAAACCTGTGACCCTCAGAGGCAGGGAGGAAGGGGCAGATGAGTGCTGCCTGATTGACCAATGCCTGGCTTGTGCTAGTTGATCTGATAAGCCCACAGACCCAAGTCATACAGAGCAAAGCTGCCTTGGGCTGCAGGTGATGTTTCCCAACATGGCAAACCTAGCTCTCTGACCCATGCCACCCTTCTGCAATTCTCTCTCTCTCTCTCTCTCTCTCTCTCTCTCTCTCTCTCTCTCTCTCTCTCTCTCATGAAAAGCTCAAATAAGTAGGCCAATCCCCAAACTTCTCTGTCTTAGTTTTTTTATTTTTATAATAAAATACATGTAGGTGAGCAATTTGTGAAGAAAGATTTATTTGCTGCACACTTTTTGTGGCTGAAGATTCTAAATAACACTACAATAGTATCCTTTAAAGACCTCCTGCGTCGTTACACATGGAGGATGGCAGCATGGAGGGAGAAGCTATGGGAGAGATCACAGGGTGAGACAGGAAGCCAGAGAGATTCAGGGACCAGGTTTAACCCTTTTGTAACAGTCCACCAGTCCACTCTCAAAGGAACTAGAAGGGATGCTGTAAGAACTATATTATTCATTTCTGAGGGCAGGGCTCCAAGGGACCTAGTTAACAGGTTTTCTGCCCCTCCTGCCTCCCCCTGTCCCCCGATAAGTTTCTCTGCTGATGCAGTAAGCCAAATCAAGCTGAACTGAGAAAGTATAACAAGAGGTATAACAAAGCAACTCCTGGGTGGGTTCACTGGTCCCAGAGATCGAGGCTGGAGAAATTGCGTGCCCAGGTCAGGGCAGAAAAGTTTTATAGATTGTAGGTGAGGGGTGATGATGTGTCCGCCCTAAAGCTGCAGTAGCTGCCTTTCCTTGGTTGGGAGACTCTCTGAGTGGGCGGGGTTTGGAGAGAGAGAGAAGAATGGGGCTTCCCAAATGGTGCAGGGGTGAGAGCTAGAGGCTCCAAATGGACACTATACTTTTCTTATAATCCAGCTCTTGATGGTTCATTTCTTAATATTGCCCCATTAAGGACCAATTTCTCAACACACAAACTTTTTATTTATTTGTGTATTTTTGGTTTTTCAAGACAGGTTGGTTTCTCTATATAGCCCTGGTTGTCCTGGAACCCTCTCTGTAAACCAGGTTGGTCTTGAACCCAGAGATCTGCCTGCCTCTGCCTCCAGAGTGCTGGGATTAAAGGTGTGCACAGACACCACCAGGCTCCACCCATGTTAAGATATACTCTCCAAACCTCAGCAGCTTCCCAGTCTCTGGGGTAGGATAAGAACTCAGTTAACTATGACAGAGATGGATCTTCATCGTTGCTTCATTTCTCCTCACACTGCATTCGAATTCTGTAGCAGGAGGTGAGCTGTAAAATCTGAGTTCTGGCACAGGCTCTTCCTTCAGAACAGGCACATGCCTGGATAGATGTAGATTCTAGAAGGCCACAGGAAGATGGCAAAAGTATAGAGCTATGGTGAGCCTGTTGTCTTTCCAGACCACTGAAGTCAAATTAAAATTAGCTTTGGAAGTGTAGAGCACTTTCTGGTAACCCACGGTGACTTTCAGTAGCCGGAGGTGGCTTTGCATGAGTCTGGGAGGAGTGGGGCCATTAACTCTTCCAATAACAAACCCTCCCACTGCCCTTCAGAACGAATGAAGAACTATCACCAGATGCTGTGGTAGAGAAAGCGGAAGTTCAGAAGCAGCAATCCTAGTGCACTGTTAAGTCAGAGGTTCCAGTTGTGGCCAATTAGGAGCTCTTTCTCCTTGACACACATGCCCATCATGGTGGGCAACATGGGCACTTGAGTGCATTGGGGAAAGACATTGGCTTTTATTAGTTGCTCCAAATGCTTGCTGACTTAGGTGAGAGATGAACGCAGATGTTCTCGGCCGGATCTAAGGAGAGGATGGCAGCCTGTTTCAGAGGCACAACAGTACAGACTGCCTTCCTGGGTTCTGAGCTCCATTCCTGGATGCAGGGTTCTCACGCTGTGCAGTCTCAAAACGACGACTTTCACAATCTCGTCCTTATCACTGGCAAAGTGGGCACAGGGACTGCTTATCTCACTGGAATGTGGCAAAGAATGCTGTCAAAATAACCAGAAGGCATCCAGTCACGTTGATAAAGTGCTATGCAGAGCAAACAGACATGCGGGCATGCATGTCCTTTCTCTACACGACCTTTGCTATTTTGCGGGTTAAGAAAGAAAGGAGTCAGTGAAGGCTTTTGACAAGGTTCCAAGTGACTTCAGGGCATGGCCAGTCCCTTGTGTCACCTTTACTTATAAGCCAAACCTTTCTTCCACAGTTTGCAGACAGGGGGTCACTGAAACCTGAAGTCAGTGTGTCTGAAACATCACTGCAGTTAAGTGCCCTAACAGAGCATATTGTGTATCCGCTTTCTGTGGAAACTCTGCTCAGGTTTTTAATTCCCTGTGACCTGTAGGTCATCCTATTCCTTCTGGTTTTAATCATGCATGTCGCTGATTAATCCCTTGGTGTTCTTTGCTTCACCTTTGCCACGGCAGAACATGCAGCAAAGTACAAGTGCATCTTGTGTTTACGGATGTAACAGGTCCCAAATATTTGGGAGAGGTGACAGTCCCTGTGGTTGAGATCCGGCCATTTGAATTTCTCTGTGTCTTCAAGAAAGGCCTTTGCTTTCACATTCTGTTTTCATAGTTAGATGCTCCTCTATAATTTTCCATGTTTCCACTCACAGGAACTGTAACACAAGCCACAAGTTCAATCTGCCCTTTTTCCTCAAGCGGATTTTAGTTCAGACTGTGCGCCATAATCTGGCATTGCTGGAGATGGAAGCCTCTGGCTTTCCTGTTCTCTGAGCCCTGTCCCTCTATAACCACAGAGCCCAGCCCAGGAGACAGTGAAGGGAGAGGTGTAGATGAGAATGTGAGTTCCTGTGCCAGAGCCAGTGCATCACAAGTTTTATCAACCAAACAGAAAAAAAAATCTATTTATTTATGTGGAAGAGCTTGGGTGATTGATAAGCACTGCATTAAACGGGGGATTTGCACATATGCTCACATTTATGTGCAGGTCTGAAAACACCAAATCAGCATGCAGGTGTAGTTTGAATGGTGGCAATGTTTGCAGATGGACTGAATTAAAACTCTTTGAATTAACTATGGCATTATGCTTTGCTGTGATTCTTTATCCCCGCCCCTCCCGCTTCCACACATACACACACAACTTTGGAAAACTCAAATCAGAAATTAGATTGACAATTTCCTTAATGCTTAAATTTGTTACTGTTTACAGGTTCCATGCTTTGGCAGTTTGATGATAACCTTGGTTTGATTTATATGAATTTAAGAAAGCTGGCTCTTTCAGTAATTATTCTTTAAGATTTATTTTGTTTTTAATTATGTGTATTTGTGTGTGTGTGTGTGTGTGTGTGTGTGTGTGTGTGTGTGTGTGCAAATCCACTTGGAGTCCAGAAAAGGGTGTTGGATCCCTTAGAGCTGGAGTTATGCACAGTGTGAGCCGCTGTTCATAGGTGCTGGGAACTGAACTTCTGTCCTCTGCAACAGCAGTGCATGCTTGTGCTTGTAACTGCTGAGTATCTCTATAGCACTCTAACCAGTAACTCTTACACTATAAGAATTGCACCGCACATCTGCACACCCACAAGCCAACTCCAGATGCAAGGCCAACAAACCCTCTTTGTTCAAGAGCCACCTCTGCCTGGAAGGTCACTTCTTCCCTTTCCCACCCTTCACCCCCTTGCCACCTCCACACCTGCAGGCCTAGCTACAGATCAGTGGTCTTCGAACCCATTGTGTTTGTGAGCCACCTTTGACTGGTCCTTTCCTCTCCCACCCTTCCCCCGACCCAAGCCATCTCTATCCTCACAGGCCAAGCTCAAGAATCATGGTTTGGTGGCCATCTATGCCGGGTCCAATTAAACAGCTTTACCTGGACTTTCTCTGACCACATAACTCTAGCACTGGCCCAACCTAAGGCCGGCCAGATTCTTACATCAGACACACAAGAAAAGAAAATGCACGCCCAGGTCAAATTGAAAAAAAAAAAAAAAGCAATATGAATGTCCAAGACAGTATGTCTCCCTTCAAACCCACTAGACCCCATAAAGTGTTCTTTAATAAAAACTGCCTAGATGAACCCCAGATTAAGAATTTAAAAGAACTATCACATATTTTATCAAAGATGTCGAGGAATGTAAAGATCATGTGAATAAACTTCATTGAATTAAAAAGGGTAACAATAAATACATGAGTGGTGTACAAGAAAACACAAATACAAAGCTCGGTGAAATGATAAGGACAATTCAGGGTTTGAAAAACCAAATTCAATAAATAAATAGAAACATCAAAGAGAACGCAGCTGAAATGAAGACAGAATTGAAAAACTCAGTATTCCAACTGGGAAAGTCTTACAAGTGGAATGCACCAAGCAGGAGGTGGAGCATCAGGGCTGGAAGAGAAAGTAGAGGATCCAGATGAAATATGCAAAGTATGTGAAACAAGTCTAAAAGCTCAGGAAAGGAACATGCAGGAAATGAGGGACACCATCAAAAGATCATTCCTTGAACTATAGGCATAGATAAGGGAGAAGAATTCTAGCTTTGGCATAGATCAGGGTCCTTAACAAGATCATAGAATGAAACTTCCCCAAACTAAGGAAAGACATGAACACCCATACAGGAAACACACAGAGCACCAACTAGACAAGGCCAGAAAAGAAACTCCTCGTTGAATACCATAGTAAAACATTAAACATACAGAGAAGGAAAAAAGAAAAAAAAATATTGCAAACTTAAAGAGAAAAAACACAAAATAAAGCCCATCAGAATAACAGCTGATTTCTCAATAGAAACTCTGAAACCTGGAAGAGGCTGGAACAATGCTCTCTTAATTTCTAAAAGACCAGAACTTCCAACATAAGCTACCTTACCCATCAAAACTATTTGTCGTGTTGAAGGAGAAATAAAAACTTTTCATGAACCAAACACCCTAAAAAATTCATATCCAACAAAAAATGCTAAACAGAATACTGAAAGCAATACTTTGAACTGAAAACAGGAATTAGCACATTCAAGAGACTCTAGAAAGAAAATAAACGAAACTATAATTAATGAAATACAAAACACAACTAACAGCACAAACCAGCAAAACAACAAGAAAATGACTACAATCTACACACACCTTTCAATAATAACTCTATATATTAATGGCCTCACCTATCTAATTAAAAGACACTGGCTAGCTGAATGGATTAAAAAACAAAATCCATCTATATGTTGCCTACAAGAAGCTCAGCTTTAAAGATAGACACAACCTTGAAGTAAAAGGATGGAATAAATTATTCTAAGCAAATGGGATCAAGAAGCAAGCAGGTTTGACCATTTTAATACCTGAAAGAAAAGACTTCAAACTAAGACTCATCCAAAGAGACAAAAACAGAGTATTTCATTCTAATCAAGGGATCAAGAAAATATTACAAACATATATGCATACAACTTTGTGTATTCAACTTTATTAAAAAGGATAGTAAGGGGATTAAAACACAGATTAGCACAAAAACCAATAATAATAAGTGATTTTAATACCCCATTTTCTCCAATAGATAAATCATCTGGACAAAAAATAAACAGAAACATCAGAATTAAAAGATATCACATCAAATGGACCCAACTTTGATACCATATTCTATCTACAGAATATTCCACCCAAATGCCAAAAAAACCAAAACAAAACAATATAAAACACATTTAACTCAGCAGCGTGTAGAAGCTTTTCTAAAATAGATGACATGCTGGGACACAAAAGAAGTCTTAACAAGTACGGAAACACTAAAGCAATTCCATGTATCCAATTTGACCATTATGCAATAAAACTTAAAATCAACAGCAAACAAAACTCTGGTATGTGTATTGACTCATGATGGTCAAACAACTCAGTGCTGAAAGATAAATTGGTCAGAGAAGAAACCAATAAAGAAATAAAAATATTCCTATACTAAATGAAAAGAAACATAACATAACCGAACCTGTGAGACATGTTAAAAGTGGTTCTAAGAGGAGGTTTAGAGCCCTAAGTGCCTACGCTGAAAATCAGAAAATGAACAAATAAATGACTCAATTGTATTACTGAAGAATTTGGAAAAACAAGAAAAAACAAACCCCATCCCAGTATCCACCAAGAAATAAAAAAATCAAAATATAAATTAATGAAATAGAAGCAAAGAAAACAATACAAAGAGTTCTTTGAGAAGATAAACATCTGACTAAACAAAATAAAGAGACAACCCAAATAAACAAAATTAGAATTTTACAGGGGAACATTACAATAGACATAAAAGAAATTCAGAATCTTATAAGAAATACTTTTAAAACCTGTGCTCCATTAAGTGGAAAAATCTAAAAGAAACAGATTAATTTCTTGATTCATCCAAACTACCAAAGATAAATCAAATACAGATCAATGGCATAAACAGACCCATAATAAAGGAAGAGATTAAAACAGAAATAAAAAGCCTTTTGAGCGGAAAAAAAAAAAATTCCAGGCTGAAATGGATTCACAGCTGAATTCTACTAGGCTTTCAAAGAAGAACTATAGTCAATACTTCTTAAATTATTAAAAAAGATAAAAGTATAAGAACTCTCAAGCTCATTCTATGAAGTCAGTGTTCCTCTAACACCCAGTCAGACAGACAGACAGACCCACACACACACATGCACACACACCAAGAAAACAAACTACAGAACAATATCCTTGAAGAGTATAGATATAAAACTTCCACAAAATACTAGCCAACCAAATACAGGTACATATCAAGATGGTTCACCCAATTAAGTTAGCTTTATACCAAAAATGAAGGGGTGATTCAACATACATAAGTCACTACATACAGTAAAGCATATTAATCAACTTAAAGGTAAGAATCACATAATTTGCATCACTAGAAGCAGAAAAGGGCATTGACAAAATCCAACATGCTTTTATGAAAAAGTCTGAGAGAGGGTAGGACCAGAGGTAACATATCTCAACAAAATACAGCCAGCATTATCCTAAATGGAGAAAACCTCAATGCAATCCCATTAAAATCAATGACAGACCTGCTCACTACGCCCACTTCTCTTCAATATAGTGCTGGAGGCATTAGCTGGAGCAATAAGGCAAAAGAAGAAGATGAAAGGGATACAAATAGGAAAAGGAAAATAAGAATTATCCCTATTTGCTAATGATATGACATTCTACATGACGGATCCCAAAGGTTCCACCAGAAAATTTCTAGAAACAATCATCAATTTCAGCAGGATACAAAATCAAGTTACAAAAATGGGTAGCCTTTCTACACACCACCAACAAACACTTGCAAAATGGATGGTGAACACACTCCCATTTACAATAGCATCAAAGACAACAAAATATCTAGGAATAAACCTAACCAAGCACGTGAAAGACCTCTACAATGAAAATTTCAAATCTCTGAAGGAAGAGATTGAAAAGACATTAGAAAATGGAAAGATATCTCATGTTCATGAATCAGCAGAACTAATACTGTGAAAATTGACCATCCTTCCAAAAACAATGTATAGAGAAATGCAATCACAATAAAAATATCCACAACATCCCTCATATAAATAGAAAAAAAACATAAAATTAATATAGAACCAGAGAAGATCTCAGGTCAACAAAGCAAATGCTGGTGAGGTTTTGAGGAAAGGGGAACCCTTATTCATTGTTGGTGGGAGTGCAAACTAGTGTAGCCACTCTGGAGACCAATATGGAGAATCCTGGAAAACTAAAAACAAATCTACCACATGACCAGCTATTCACTTTTCAGCAACTGTACAAAGGGCTCCACATCTCATTCCACAGATATTTGCTCAGCAATGTTCATAGATGCTCTATTCACAATATCCAGGAATTTGGAACAACCTAAATGTCCTTCAACGTATGAGTGACTAATCGAAATGTCATAATACACACAATAGAATACTATTCAGCTGTAAAGAAAATGGCAACTATGAATTTGCAGGTACATAGATGGACCTAGAAAATAACAGTGAGCGAGGCAACCCAGACCTCAAAATATTCTCCTTCATCTGAGATTCCTAGTTCCAAATCTTCATATGTTAGTATGTGACCTTGAGTAACAGCAGAAGCCAGGAAAGTGTAAAGGGACTGTGGGCATAGGGGTGGTTATATACAGAAGAGCAGGATACAGGTGCTATGAAGTGGTAAATTGCTGTGGGATGTCTTTCTGTATGCTGTGAACATGTGTTGCTCTAATTGGCTGATAAATAAAGCTTCATTGGTCTACGGCAGGGCAGGATAAGGGTAGGTGATACATTCAAACTGAAGATGAAAGGAAGAAGGGTGGAGTCGGGGAGAGGCCAGCTGGCAGCCCAAGGAGCAACAAGATGCCAGCAGACCAGCAATGCCACAGCCAAGTGGCAACATGTAGATTAATAGAAATGGACTGAGTTAAGTTATAAGAGCTAGCTAGCAAGAAGCCTGACCTATAGGCCATACAGTTTGTAAATAATAAAAGACTCTGTGTGTTTACTTGGGACCAAGTAGCTGTGGGAAGCGAGTGGGAGAGATTTGTCCCAACTGTGGGGCCAGGCAGGACTGGAGAAACTTATGTCTACAGAAAATGGAAAACAAATGGGGAGTGGGCTTCAACTGGGCAGGGGAGGGGATCAGTACAGAAGGGGGGACAAATTACACAAACAAAGGTTGTTTGATAAAGCATAGAGAATCATGTTATATTTACCTGTAATTATCCATGATACATGTGTGTATGCATACAAATACACACACACACACACACACACACACACACACGACAGAGAGAGAGAGAGAGAGAGAGAGAGAGAGAGAGAGAGAGAGAGAGAGAGAGAGAGAGATTAAACTAAGTTGTGCTACTTGGGCTGACAATGCTCTGCACAAGAATCATACACTAACAAAATCCCAGGACCAGGCAGGAGAAACCTCCTATGCAGTAAACTTAGTGGGGGGGGGGTGTCCAAGTGACCCCCAAACAATACATGCTATTGCTATTTCCCTTGGGGTTCCTTCTGAGAGGTTGCTGGAGACACCACACACTTAGAACACTGGAATCAGATGATCTGAGCTGGATCTAAGAGTCTCCTCCCTGTGGTCTAGTTTCTATAGTAACAGAAAGCACCATGCAGCATGTCAGGGGAGGAAAAGAAAAACTAGTCCTAATTGGGCTTTTAAGGCCCACTCAACAGGAAGGAAATCAGACCTGGTACTGGAAACCTGCCAACATGGAGGGGTGAGAGGGAGGGGTGGGGAGGGGCTGGATATAGGAAAGAGAAAAGAGGGAAGTGGTGCAATTATCTTTTAATTAAAATGTATTTTAAAAGAATAAAAGTTAGAAAGGACTTGCTAGAATTTTTTAAGAAAAACAAAACAAAACAAAACAACCACAACATTACTTTTTCTATCTTAATCTCAAAAAACTGTACTTTTGTTTAATATATATTATTTCCGAAAGAGAACTTCTCTCTGAGCCCTGGCATGTCTACTTGTCATACATGGTGTCTTAGTTTGGTTTCTGTTGCTGTCATAAAGACCATGTCCAAAAACAATTCTGGGAAGAAAGGGTTTATTCCAGCTTACAGGTTTATAGCCCATCACTGGGGGAAGTTAGTGCGAGAACCTGAGGCAGGAACTGAAGCAGACCACGGAGGAGCTGCTTACTGACTTGTTCCTCATGGCTTGTGCAATTTATTTTCTTAGACAGCCCAGGCCTACCTACCCAGGGGCCCTCCTACATCAATTATCAACTGTCAGTCAATCAAGAGAATATCCCACAGGCTTACCTACTGGTCAATCTGATGGGAGCAATTTTTTTTCAACTTTTTATTGACTCTTTGTGAATTTCACATCATGCATCCCTGTCCCATTCATCTCCCCATCCCTTCGTATCTGCCCTCTGCCCTTGCAATCTCCCCTCCCCCACCAAAATATCATCATGGAAGCTGTAGTGTGGCCCAGTGAGTCACATGGTATACCATTCAGTCTTTACTTGCAAGTGTTCATTGCAGTGAGTCATTGGTCTGGTTCGATGCCTCTGGCTTCTACCATACCATCATACTGGGCCCTCACTGCAACTCCTCTTGGATATCCTGCCGTTGCTCTGTGTCATGAAGATCCTGCAGCTTTGGATCTGCAGGACTGGCCCCTTCACACACTCCAGCAGTTGATAGATGGGGTGAATGTTGGGATGGGCCAACTCATAGCTCTGGTTCCAGGCATGGGTGGTAGCTGGGTTGATCAGACTGACAGCTCTCCCTTATCCTCACCACCAGGGTGAGCTCTCCAGTATTGTCCCAGTTAGTTCACCCGATGCTGCAGGCAGCAAGGGGAAGGGCCAGTTTTCCGCTCTCAGGCCCTCTGACTTGGCTCACCTCTGCCCCTGCCAACAAGGTCAGCTCTACTGGGCTGCCCAGGTGAGGTGCATGGCCCAGGGAGCAAGTTTTACATTTGAGGGTATCTCTTTTCAGATGACTCTAGCTTGTGTCAAGTTGACATAAAACCAGTGTACATAGTATTATCCGTTTTGTTTGTCTAGTTATTTTTAGAACCAAATATGAGACATTAAACTGTTTCTCATAGGATTGGGACTGATGATATACCAGTCTTTCCTCTCCACAGTTTTCACAAGGATGTATCAGGATTTTATAAAATATTTCACTCTAATGTTTGACATCTGAAAAAAAAAGAGAAATCAAGTTTAAAACTATATATAAAATTTAATTGTGCTAGACATTCCAGAAATGAGGTCCAGAACTTTGTGATACCATTGTCTTTCCTAAGCATCAGCATCCATCTGGCTACTAGAATCGGAGTATAGAGTCCACATCGTGGTCCTGGGTCTGCATTTTACTTTTGAAATGTGTATGGTTAAGTTAAATGAAAATTTGTGATTTAAAATTCATAAGAAATACCAACAGGAAGCTTCTCTGTTTTTTTTTTCATTCAAAAAGAAGATGTATTTTATAGTTTTGTCCCCTGAGAACACTTAGAAGCAATGACAGTCTACTCATAATTAGCACACTTCGGCCCCAGTCTGTGGATTCTTTGTACACACTTTTTTCAATAACAATTGGGAATGTTTGTAGAAGTGGCTGATTTCAGCTTTGGAGCAAAAAAAAAAAAATGTAAAAGACGAGTTTTTATATTTTTTTCAGTTTGAAAGGCTTCCTCTCTCTCTCTCTCTCTCTCTCTCTCTCTCTCTCTCTATATATATATATATATATATATATATACATATATATATGCATATTATACATATACACACATGTGTATATAAACATACACACACACATACACACACACACACACACACACACACACACACACACACACACACACACTGAGAGAGAGAGAGATAAGAACTACACATTTGTAGCATGAATTCTAATTGATCTAAATAATAAAAACTCAGATCCAGATATCAGGGTAAATGCTGAAAGATCAGAGAAGTAGAGGAGCCAGCCACTAGAGAGACTTCTTACCTCTATGAATCTTCAGACCGAAAGGATCCTGTCTACTCTAGCCTTATATTCCTCTCTCTGCCCAGCCATATCACTCCCTGTCTCCACCTTCCTAGTGCTGGGATCAAAGGTGTATGCCTCCACCACTTGGCTCTGTTTCTCTTTTAGACTGGATCAATCTAGTGTAGTCCAGGGTGGCCTTGAACTCCTGATCTTCCTGCTTCCTCCTCCCAAGTGCTGGGATTAAAGGTGTGTGCCACCACTGCCTGGCCTCTGTGGCTAACTAGTGGCTTGGCTAGCTCCCCAATCTGATCTCCAGGCCAGCTTTATTTGTTAGAGCACAAACAAAATATCACCACACACATTAATTATGTATTTCATATGTAATCAAATTATTGTTTCTTTATATATAATGTTGGCTACTGTAAATAGAAAAAAATGAGAGAAACAAAAAAATTATATTCTTATAAACAATAAGGAAATAATTGGACTTTTGTTCCATTTGGCAATGAAAATCCATTCCTACCGGCCTGGAAGAATTAGTCTATCCTAGGGATGAGCCCTTTATTGGATGTCCAATGCTGAGTGGTCAGCTCTGAAACCATATACACACAAAAATGAACTCAGCAAGTTGCATTTATAAATAACTATATATATATGTATATATATATATATTTGTTCATATATACACACACATACATGTATTGTTATTGTTATACATATCTGTGTATATGTGTAACTATAATAATCAAAGCAAAAGACACTGTCAACTTGAAAATGGAGGGACTTGGGAGAGGTTCAAGAGAGGGTAGCTGGGAGAGATTGGAGGAAGAAAAAAGAAGAGGGAAAGTGATCCAATTCTACTTCAATTAAAAATATACTTTAAAAAAAGAGTAGGATGGGCAGTGGTGGTGCACGCCTTTAATCCCAGCACTCTGGAGGCAGAGGCAGGCAGATTTGAGTTTAAGGCCAGCCTGGTCTACAATGTGAGTTCCAGGACAGGTTCCAAAGATACACAGAGAAACCCTTGGAAAACAAAACAGAACAACAGCAGCAACAACAAAAAACCAAACAAAAAAGAGAGAGAAAAGAAAAGAAAGTGTATGCCTTCTAAAAATGTGAAAATCTGGTGGATTAATTCTGAAGCATAGACAAGGGCAGCAACATGTGCTTATCTTGCTCTTCTGTGGCTGTCATAGAAACCAGGACCAAAAGCAAGCAGTGGGGGAAGGGTTGCTTTCATTTTACACATTAGAGACCAGTCTATCCTTGAGGGAAGTCAGGGTGGGAACTCAAACAGGACAGGAACTTTGAAGCAGAACCATGAAGGAATGCTGCTTCCCTGGCTCTTTCAGCTGCCTTTCTTATACAGCCCAGTGGTGTATACCACCTAGGGATGGTACCATGGACAGTGGGCTGCATCCTCCTATACTAATTAAAAATCATGAAAATGCCCCCACAGATATGCCCCAAGGCTAATCTGATGGATGCAATTCCTTAACTGAGGTTCTCTCTTCCCAGCTGTTTGAAGTTAACATCCAAGGTTTGCCATCCCAACATCCCAAACCGTTTGCCCATTCTACCATCAAGATAAAAAGAAATTAGACATTCATTTCCCCCGATATGATGCAATAGAATGTACACATGAAAAAATCCTTCCCTAAAGACTTGAACCCTTAACTGAACAAAACTCTAGATATATCCTCTGCTTATAGGAAAGCAGGAGGTGGATTATGTGCTAACAACACAAACATATCAAATCTAGATATTATAAAGCTTTGTAGGACAATTTGATCTGAGTTTTCTAATTACTAAGTGAGAAGAAAAAATAAATGAAAACTAAGAAGAAGAGGCAAGTGTATTAGTTATTTGTCTCACGCTGTGACAAAACCCCTGGCAAACATGAGTAGAAAGTGTTTACTTGGATCCCAACTTGAGGATGTAATCCATCCTGGTGGAGAAACCAAGGAGGAAGGGCCTGAGGCAGTTGGTCACCCTGCCTCCACAATTACGAAGTGAGCAATGAATGCTGTGATCAGCTAACTTCCTCCTTATTATGCAGTTCAAGAACCAAGCCCAGGGAATGGCATCACCCTCCTGTACAATGACTCTTTCCACCTCTGTTAACCAAGATAATCCCTCACAGGCACTCCCATGTGTCTCCAAGACTCCAGATCCTGTCATGTTTATAGTCAAAAATTGTGGTGGTTTAAATGTATTGGCCCCCATAAACTCATGGGGAGTGGCATTATTAGGAGGTGTGACCTGTTGGAGGAAGTGTGTCATTGTGGGAGGTGGGCTTTAAGGTTTCCTTTGCTCAAGCTTCTCTCAATGTAATACTCAGTTCACTTCCTGTTGCCTGTAGATCAAGATGTATTAACTCTCAGTTCCTTTTCCAGTACCATGTCTGCCTGCATGGCATTTAGTCTTGCCATGGACTAAACCTCTGAAAATGTAAGGCACCCCAATTAAATGTTTTTCTTTTATAAGAGTTGCCATAGTCATGGTGTCTCTTTACAGCAATAGAAATCTAAGACAGAAGTTGGTACCAGGGACTGGAGTATTTCTGTCATAGGTCTCACTATGCTTTTGTTTGAAGGAATATGGACCTTGGGACTGTGGATTATGTGGGGGGCCAACCCATTTGTCTGTGGGAGGTTCCCTTTCACTTTTTCCCCCAGGGTACTCTTGAGGAGGGAGGAGCAAGAAATATTTAGATAGAAAGATAGATGGGAGAGAAACAGATAGAAACACAGGATAGCCTCAGGAGGGCCTGGATCATTATCCACTGGCTTCTCCTGTCTCTTCTAAAGGGCTTTTTATAGGAATGCCAAGGGATGGAGCAAAAGACCTCCCCCTAGCACAGCCAAGTACAGACCCTTTCCAATCACCTGGTAACCACACACGTGGTCAAGCAATCCTCTAATGCAGCCCTGTTGGGTAAAACAAGCTCAGATCTCACTAGGAAACCTTTGTGGGCCTCTATAGGATTAGAAAAGCAGTTGAATGCTTTAAGTGCTGCTTAATGGACCATAGTAGTAGGAGTATGGAAGACAGTGGTGCTGAGTGTGATTTGGACTGTGGGGCCTGGCTCAAGAGGTTTCAGTGGAGAAGAATTTTAGTATGTTGCCTAGAGAATGTTTTGTGATAGTTTGGTGAAGAATGTGGCTGCTTTTTTCCCTTGTCTGAAAAGTCTGCCTGAGGCTAAATTGAAGAGTTTTGGAACAATTCTGCTGGTAAAGGAAATCTCAAAACAGCCTAGTATAGGCTCTGTTGTGTGGTTATTAGCGGTAACTCTAATGAAGATATGTAATAAAAAGGCACAACCTTGCTGGGCAGTGGTGGTGCATGCCTTTAATCCTAGCACTCAGGAGGCAGAGGTAGGCAGATCTCTGTGAGTTTGATGCCAGCATGGGCTACAGAGTGAGTTTCAGGAAAGGCACAAAGCTACACAGAGAAACCCTGTCTTAAAAAACAAAACAAAACAAAAAGGTTCAAGCTGAGTAAGAAAAAATACAAAATGTACAATTTGAGGAGAGAAGAAACACCAGGAAGTGGAATGGAACTAAATCCTGTGTTCAAAGAGATAAACAAATGAAGAAATGGAATAAAAGGAGTGGTGACCTCAGGGCAAGATCCTACCCAGCTAAGCTTCTAATTTGTGAAAGTGAATTAAAGAAAAGCTTAGAGCCAGGTGTGGTCGTGCACACCTTTAATCCTGGCACTTAGAAGGCAGAGGCTGGTGGATTTCTGAATTTGAGGCTGGTCATATCCCACCAAGATAACAATGGACTAAACCTCTGAAAATGCTAGCAATCCCAATTAAATGTTTTTCCTTTATAAGAATTGCCATGGTCATTGTGTCTCTTCACAGCAGTAGCAGCCCCACCTAAGACAATAACCAACACTAACCATCACAATGGGACTTAAAGGACATCTTAGTGCTAATACAGACCAAATGCTATGTAAACATTATGTAACCAAATGGAAACCTTATTTGGACCACAACTTGTATAGGTTCATGCTACAGAAGTGTTCTGAAAATAACCAGAGAAATTTTCACACTGTCTAGACATTTCATGACATGAAGAAGTTGCTGATAAGTTTGTTAAATGGAATAAAGATACAAGATGTTTATGAGAGTGCCCTTACCCATTTGATGTCAGAAGTGGAAGTAGTTTCTGATCAAAGATAACATCTGGGATTTGTTTTAAATTGTCCCATTACATAATGAGAGTAAGTTTAAAAAGTTTGGAAGGTTCATACCACTCACTATCCCAACTAGAATGTGTCAGGGTCATGTGGTGCCAGTTATGATTCAAGCATAAACAGGCATCTACAGGCCCTGGTCAGATGTGTGTCTGCTCAGGGCTGTGGAATGCAGGACTCTGGTCTGGACATGCACATTTGCATTTCTCATGGGATGCTCCAAGAGTCAGGACTCCCATAGCACTCCATCATCCACAAGGTACCCACCTGCAGCCAGATGGCACTGAACCAAAGGAGATTCTAGGTGTGGTTTGTAGCCCCCCAAGCTTGCCTTCCTTCTCCTCACTGCTTAGCTAAGACAGGAACCCCCTCATCTCAGTAAGGAAGCCTATTGGGAAGGATTGTTTCCTGCTCTCAGGATAGTGGACATCTTCTTTTGGAACAAGTGCAGGCACTTCTCAAATTTGATGAAGGGAAGCAAGTGCAGGACAGCAGCAGAATGCCTCTAAGGCTGATCTGTCTACGAAAGAAGCTTCTCCCTTCAAGTATCCTAGCACTCTCTCATTGAGTCATTTTTTATATATTCACAAATATTCGTAGAGCTTTTATTGCATGGTGGATGTGGGGAATAGGTTGTAGAATACGATATAAGAGACACAGTCCTTGTTCCAAAAGGCTCATAGTCAAATGGGGAGTAGGGAGAGATGTATAGCTACTTCCTGTCAGGAGGACAGGCATTACTTAAAGAACACTGCTGTGAAAGGTGAAGTTGTAAGTAAACGCCTCTTCCTCAGGATGATCAACATTGTGTGAGCAGCAGGAAGGACTTCAGATTAGAGAATTTGGGGCAGATCCTTAAGAGGAAAAGCCTTGGGGAGGGAATGAAGGCAGTCATTCCAAGCAGAGGATTGCCCTGCCCAAGAGAGGGAGGCAGAGAAGAAAGAGCTCCTGCAAGAGAGGTGGAGGTCAGCTCTGCTCCAGGTGGATTCTGGACTTCCAGCTTCCAGCTAGATGTGCTAACTGATGGCTTTACAGGCGGATTATCCTGTGGACACAAGCACACAAGCTTCTTTCACTGAGTTGAGCAGTCTCAGCTTGCATCTCTACTGAAAATCACATCCAACTCCTGGGTGCTACAGCTTGGGAAAATAGTAAGAATGAGACCAACATGCACAGGCAACGCCAGGCTTCCCATAAATTTGGCCATTTGGTTCAACGTCTTCAGGGTTATTATTGGGCAGCAAGGAGACCAACACATCTTAACAGGAAATGAATTCTTACAGGAAACAGTGCATATTACCAGTAGTATAGTTTCAGACACTAGAAATTATCCAAGATTATCAAATACTCCATAATTAGGTTTTTAACTTTATAAACATAGTTTAAAACCATAGTTATGCTGTATTATTAGTAGAGTTTTATTATTGTTTAGAGACAAAGTGGCTACAAGAAAGAAAAACTGGATGATAAGCACAGATGCTAGCAGAGAATGCATGGGGAATCCTATAAGTCAAATATGCTGAAAGCCTTTGAAGGGCGAGAATTAGACTGACAGAGGAAATACCAGTGAGCTTTCATGGGTTCCAATACAACCTCCCAACTGAGAGTCAAAGGAAGAAAGGTAATGGAAAGGACTATGGGAAATCACAAAGCTATAGTGTGTGCATGGGTGAGCACGTGCGTGTGAGTGTGTGCATGTATGTGCAAGCATGTGTGTGTGTGTGTGTGTGTGTGTGTGTGTGTAGTATAGTGGTAATACAGGATAAGGGAGAGAGGAACTGATGAAACATTCAAACCTGAGAATTTTCCAAAATCAATGACAAGCTTCAAACTCAAATCCAGGAAACTCAGAAACACTAAATAGGACAAAAATGAAAAAAAAAATTCTTGCACCTATTCAAACATCAGAAAACCAGAGACAAAGACTCCTCAGAAACTGTGCAAAAATGAGTGTGGAGTAAAGAAAGTATTGAAGAAAAACAAAAAACTGAACAAAAAAGTCCCCACCAACCTGGAATTTGCTGTGACGAGAATTATCTTTCAAAAGTGGAGAAATAAAAAGCTGTTTGTAGGTAATAAATAAATAAATAAATAAATAAATAAATAAATAGGTTTGCTTCTTCTGCATGTGCCTTGAATGAAATGTTAAAAGAAGTCTTTCATGACAAGAAAAACATACAGGATCTCAATAAAGGAAGTAAAAATGTTAGTAGAGGGGAAAGATGAACTGTAAACATGTGATTTTCTTCTTCCTTGCTCTGCTGGACAGCTGCTTAAAACCATGCTAGCAGCAATGGCAGGAAGCTCACTGCTTGTGGATGAGCCACAACCGTGCTGCGGCGTGGATGGAGGCATGGGAACTCCACAATGACCTGGAGTGCAGGCTTCTGTTGGCTATAAGGACAACGACCAAATAATTTCAGGAAATAAAACATAGAATTTTACACTAAAAAAGAAATCAGATGCACTATGAACATGCTACGTATTGACTAGAGAAAGCGGAAAAGAGGTGAGAGACAGAAAGGAAACCACTCATAAAGACAGCAGCCAAGGAAAGGCAAACGCAAGCTCTGTCAAGCTCTGGCGTTCTGAGCGCGTCTGTACCGGAGATCTAAACATAACCGCTGGAGACAGCGGTTCCAGAGTCTTAAGGCGCAAGACCGAATGTGTGTTTCCTGTAGAGGCCCAGTTCAGTGGAAAGACAGCATAAGAACAAAACATCTGCATGGAGAAAGAAACACCATGCTAGCCTAGGACAGGGAGCTCAGCACTTAAGAGCACGTGCCGCTCTTGCAAAGGACCTGAGTTGGGTTTCCAGCAGCCACGTGGGCAGCTCACACCTGCCTGTAAGTCCAGCTCCAGTGAATCCAACACCCGTCCTGGCCTCCACAGGTACCTGCACACATGTGATACAAACTCACACACACACACACACACACACACACACACACACACACACACACACATAAAAACAAACATTTAAAAATGAAAATGGGGGAGGGAGTGATGGGGGTGCACACCTTTAATCCCAGCACTTGGGAGGCAGAGGCAGATAGATCTCTGTGAGTTCAAGGCCAGCCTGGTCTACAGAGTGAGATCCAGGGCAGGCACAAAACTACACAGAGAAACTCTGTCTTAGAAAAACCAAGAAATAAATGAAAATGGGGCGGCTTTATTAGAACGCTAACTTTAGAATCAAGAAAGTTATCTAAGATAAAAAGAACTATATAAAGATAAATGATCAAGTATCCAAGAAGGCATAGTACCTGACCTGTTTACATATACCTTACAGCATAATGTCGAAGTCAGGAAAATCTAATAGAAGGCAAGGAGAAATAGTTGGACTCAGTACCACAAGTGCAGCGTCCATATCCTCCTGTCAGTATGGACAGATCAGCAGGCAGGAAATCGGCAAGACACAGAGTGGGACAGCCATCTGTCAACAGGACCTAATTGAGGTTTATGAAGCATTTCATCCAACAACTCCAGAATACACGTTCTTCCCGAGATCTCGGGGTACTTTCAGTAAGATAGACCACATTCTGGGCCACAAAACATATTGAACAAATTTAAAAGTATATAATTCACACAAAATATGATTTCAGACCACAATAAAATTAACTAGAAATCAATAGCAGAAAGATAGCTGGAAATTTCTCAAATATTTGGAGATTAAACACGTTTCCTACTAAACTCTGGCTAGGAGGAGAAATCCCGAATGAAATAAAAATATTTTGAACCAAGTGGAAATAA
This sequence comes from Peromyscus californicus insignis, assembly GCF_007827085.1. Classification (NCBI taxonomy): domain Eukaryota; kingdom Metazoa; phylum Chordata; class Mammalia; order Rodentia; family Cricetidae; genus Peromyscus; species Peromyscus californicus. The sequence goes on along the minus strand of NW_026294584.1, from coordinate 132,170,138 downwards.
AGACAGCGTTTTTAGAGTTGAAATACAACACGATGGAGTGCTTAAGGAAAGTGTATGGCTCTGGGTAAATGTAACAGAAAGGAAAATATATAAACAGAATGTGTAAAAAGCGCAATATAAACCTAAAACAAGTAGGAGAAAGTAAATAATAACAGCAACAGCAACAGCAAGGACAGAAATAAAAGAAATTAAAAACAAAAACAACAGAGAGGGAAATCCACAAAACTCAAGGCTGACACTGAGAAGATGAATAAAACTGACTGTTCGCCAGGTTAACCATGGAGAATTCTGACAGAGAGAAGACAGCCTGAGAAACAGAAGAGGGACCATTGCTGTGGATTTTGTGGGCGTAAGAAGCCCAGTGCAGTGGCGCACATCTGTAATCCAGCACCCAGGGGGATCGTGAGCTCAAGCCTGGGGGCAGTGCGAGCATAAAAAAGTAATATTTGGACAACTCTAACCTCATAAATTTGATAACTTAGATGAAACAGACCAATTATTTGAAGGAATGCAGAAGATAGGAATCGAGGAAGTGACTGGCTATTTAACGGGGTGGGGGGCAAGACATCAGCACATGTCGAAAACTGTAAGATGCAGATACGATACGCTCTAAACAATTTTAGCTCGTAATTAAAGAAATTGTTATCGTGTGCAAAAACGTGTAACGTTTGTAAGCATTGCAGAGGGAGAACAAGAGGCGGAGCAAGAGGAAGCAAAGGCAGGACAGCTCGTTGCTTTTCAGTAGAGGATAGCTAACATAAAACCACGGAAGAGGGAAAATGAAACCACTTCAGATGGTGTGCCTCAATTTTATGATAAAATATGCTAGCAAATTCTAGATAACAATGTAATGAGGCTTTTTGTTTTTTTTTGTTTTTGTTTTTTTTTTCAGTGACACAGGAGAAAACTATGTAACTGGTTTGGCAATTATTTCTTCTTTGTTTTGATGAATTACTTAGTCTCAACACAGAGGGAAGCTTCAGGAAGCAACCGGAATACAGTCCTGTTCTCTCATCTACTGCTTCAAGATTCTTATCAAGGAATGGAGATAAAATCAGAAATATATATATATATATATATATATATATATATATATATATACACACACACACACATATATATGTTATAAAGAATCTATATATGTATGTATGCTTACAGCTATCTATACATCTATCTATTTATCTGTCTGCCTGTCTGTCTATCTATCTATCTGTCCATCTGTCCGTCTGCCTGCCCACCCACCCACCCACCCATCCATCCATCTATCTATCTATATTGGTTATGCAGAGACACTCATGCCTAACACATCAAAACTCCATACCCTATGAAGGAAAGCTCAGATTCAGTATTAATCATATTGTTTGAAGAACAACATATGCGCAGTGAGCCATTTCAAGGAATGGTGGAAACTCTTGAAATCCCAGTTCCCCAAACTTGGTCCCCATCAAAAGCTATCCTGGCAAACAGGCAAACAAGAGTCCTAGGCTTGTTGTGGTAACTGCTTTCTGCATAGCCCACAGTAGGGACACCAATTCATTTCAGCAATAAAAAGTGTGCACAGAGTAGGAGTAATGGTTCAAGCGAGGCAGATATGATAGCCTCCATTGACCACCACACAGCCTGAGGTATGAGGGAAGAGCCTGGCTTCAGAGTCAAAGTTGCCTGAGCTCAAACACTAACATCATCACATACTGCTAGAGATTAAGTTTAACTTGTCCCCCACAGGCTTGCATGTGAGAACACCCAGTGCCTGGCTGGTGGCCTTGTTTCAGGAGGTGTGAAACCTTTGCGAAACAGGGCCTAGCTAGCAGAAGTGAGTACTGTGAGCAGATTTGATTCTTCTCTAGTTCTGGCTAAGTTCTCCCTTCCTTGAGTTGTCAAAATAGAAACAAGCCACACTGCCAGTTCCTGCCCTCTCGTGTTGAGCTTTTAGCTCTGTGCCTTCCGCACCATGATAGATGGGTCCATCTGAACTGTAGGCTCAAATAAGTCTCTTCTCTCTGTCACAGAAGAAAGGAAAATAGCTAATACACTCACGAACTATGTGATCTTTCCCAGCTACCTAAACTGAACCTAAGCTGTGACAAGGGATAGCGTTAAGAATAATCAATCCTAAGAGCTCTTGGAGTGATTATTTATAAATTTTGTAAATAATCTTGTGGCTGCATTCCTGCTGAGCTAGTCCTGGCCAGGCTCCTGAGAGTAGCACCTAGCCCCAATCTATCCTTTGTTTAACCAATACCTTTTGTTTCTCTTATAAGCCTATGTGAATCTTGTCTGAGAGTCTCCTAAGGACACAAAGGCCTATGCAAAACTTGGTTCAGGAAACCTGGAAAACCGTGGTACCTGAGAAACTGAGGAATTTCCACTTGGCATTGTATCTTCTGGAGCTCCTTTCAGGTTGCTTTGAAGATAGGAAATTAACTAGCTAAACTGTAAATAGAGAGAAAATAGAACTGCCCTGGGCGAAGGGAAAGTGCTTCAGTCCTTTGAGGCTGGACCCCCCTGCAGCCATGAAAGGCTAGATTCATTCTTAAGGTGCCTCTGAGTCTTCTTTCCATGGATCCGCGTGAACCCACACACCCCTGCTGCGACACTCTGTGACATAATCTGACAATATTAGCTACAGCGTTGAACTCAATATTAACCAAAGTTACCATGCTTACTGGTAAAAGTTAATCCACTTTGGAGCAATAAGTAGATTTTTGTTTGTTTGTTTGTTTTTCAAGATAGGTTTTCTCTGTGTATCTCTAGAGCCTGTCCTGGAACTCACTCTGTAGATCAGGCTGGCCTCAAACTCATAGAGATCAACCTGCCTCTGCCACCCAAGTGCTGGGATTAAAGGTGAGCACCACCACTGCCAGGCACAATAAGCAGATTTTATTTAATACTCAGAAACTATTTTGAATATCTGAGTCATTAAGTTACTAATTGCATAACACATAGGGAGGAACTCTCAGATGCCTCGTGATGTTTAGGCGACTAGCACAACTCACCACAGCGGAAGACTGTGCTTGTCTGTGATGCAGACGGAATCACGAAGCTTCAAAATCCACGGGGAAGTAGAATGTAAGATATAAAGGAGATTTGCTTCAAACACTTCAGAGCACTTTTGGGGAAGGTGAAATCATGGGTTTTTTGTTGTTGTTGTTTGTTTGTTTTTTTGCTTTTTTTGTTGTTTTAAGAAGTTAGGATGGAGAGAATTGAGACAATGTTTTAGAAATCAGAAAAAGACTTGGAATAGGTGAAAGAAAACCCTTTCTGATAACTGGTTCCACACCACATTGAAACGGAAGATGATTGGCGGCCACGAGTTCTCTACTCTGGGATGTCCTCAAAGAGAACTCAATGGAGAACATTGAAAGATTCCTACACTATGGGTGATTAGGTTGGAATTATTTGGGGATTGTTTTAGGTATTTTAAAAATAAAGTGAGTGATTTGTCCCTGATCAGCATTTCTTCCAACTATTTTGTCCACAGTATCTCCCATTTCCAATCCCATCTTTCACAGACTATGAAGTTTAGTGTGATAACTATGCCCTACCATTTTGAAAGCCGGGTGATTGAGACCTACCTGCCAGCCAGAATGCTGCCTCCTCCTGCCGAACTGATTGATCTAGAGCTGTGCATCTAGGTTAAGGCAGGTCAGGGATAGCACATTCTCCTGGTCAGGTTCAAGTCACTAGAGAAGGGCTGTTCTTGTTCACTTAAGAGTTGACTAGCACATGATCTCTTTAGGGACCAAGTTGCTATCAAAAGGAAAAACGAACTCACAATGCAGACAACACAGAGGAAAGAAAAGTACAGGCAGAGGCAGAGAGTGAGAGAGGCCTGATGAAATCTTTTAAGGCCCAGCCTTTCTTTGGGCTAACGAGACAGTAAAAATCAATATTTTACTGAAAGTGGTTTGAAACAGGCTTCTGTTTAAAGCAAATAAATGTTCTCTTGGTTGTCAAATAGATGTAGATATTTCAATAAACAAAGTCCTTGTATCATCTGATTCTGTAGCTGAAGATTCAACTAACAGTGGATTGTTAATGTCAGAAAAAGGGTTTTTTGTCAATAATAAACAAAATCATACCTTTTCTCTTGTCATTATTTCTAGAAAATACAACACATTAATGATTTGCCTAGCATTTTACATAGCAACTATGTACTGTAAGTCATCTAGAGATGATTTAAAGTATGTGGGGAGATATGTAAACATACATATACTGAGTCATTTTGTATAAGAGACTTGGACATTTGAAGATTTGGGCATCTAGTGATGGATTCCCAGACAAACTGCCCATGCATACCAAAGAATGACTGTTTATGAGCAAACTTCTTTCCATTTTAAAGAATGTGGCTACCACCTATCAATATAGGACTGGATACTGCTTGTACTCAAAAGATGCCTGAAAGAACTGCGTGTTCAACTTAAAGGCTCTAAGGACCAATAGACCCAGTAAAGAGAAGTAGTTGTAAGACCAATAGATCCAGTAAAGAGAAGCAGTTGTAAATATCAGTCAAAGATGACTGTGTTCAAGTAAAGCAAGCAGTGCTTGGAGGTGGTATTGGGTCCAGGGCTGATGCCAGAGAGGTTTCTCCTATCTTTGGTGGAGAAACCACATCTTCGCTACTCTTCATAGTAAGAGTAATTAACAAATAAAGCTAATAGTTCTTCATGGCACCCATCAGGTGTGAACCACAGGGAGTTACACAGTGTCTAGGGCAGTCTATAAAACACAAGCTACTCATATATTTCAAGGGTCAAATGGAACATTGAAAAGTCATGGTGACATGATTTCATTAAAGCCATGTGTTTATTGCATTGGAAAGATGAATAGGATAGATGTCCCTGTGCAACATCTGGTAAGCAGCCGACAGAGAGTTGACTTTTCTCAGTGGAATGGATGTTCTGGCACAGGTGTGGTACCCCAGAGACAGAGATGAGTTTTTGGATGCTGTACTTCAGGGTTTTTTCCCCTGGGATTTCTGTTCTTACCCTTGAAGTACAGCATCCAATAACATTTAACCTTCTGAGTGGAAAGGAGAGTCTTCCCAACAAACTTTGGTGTTTAGAAAACGATGTCTACAAACCAAAGATGAAGCTGGAGTCTTGTTCTGCATCCCGTACAAAAGTTAATGCTCTGTCCTGGGACAAAGTTTGACTTAGAATCGATTGAAGAGTGATAGGAATTGCTTCTCATCTTGCTGTGACCAAATACCAAACAAAACATAGCTTACTGGATGACAGATTTATTCTGACCCACAGTTGGTGGGGGTGCATGCAGTCCATCACAAAGGGGAAGGCACAGTACTGGGCTGCTCCATGGCAGTAGTAATGTGGCTTAACTCTCTGGACCTCCTTACATCTTGACAGATCAGGAAGCAGAGTGAGAAGAGGAAATGGGCTTAGGCTATAAAACCTCAAGGACTACTCTCCCATGACCTAATTCCTTGAGTTAGGCCCCACATCCTAAATGTTCCACAGCCTCGCAAAACAGCTTCACCATCTGAGAACCAAATGTTTAAACACGTGAACCCAAGGGGGGCATTTCACATCTAAACCATAACATCCTGCCCCTCACCTCTACATGCTCATGGTCATCTCATAATTCAAAACTGCACTCAGTCCAACTTCAAGAGTCCCCACAGTCCTGCGGTTCTAGTGCTATTCAAAAGTTCGAAGCCCCAAAAGCCTTTCTTAGACAGAAGGCCTTCTCTTAATTGTATACTCCCTGATAAAAATTTCTTAAAAGTTACAGATTTCCAAAAATAATGGTGTGGATCAAACTTTCCCAGGGAGAAACAGGGGCTGTCAATGGAAGAGAGCCAAAGCAAGACAAATAGCAAACCCTGTAACTTCATCTGGGACCTAGAACTCATGGTGGTCCCTCTATCTCTGTTTCATACACACACATACACCCCCTTTCTTGGACTAGCTCCATTTGGTTCCTGGGGCTGTACTAGGTATCTTATCTCACATACATGCCATCTCCAAAATCCTGAGATCCCTACCTTCAACATAGTCAACTCAAGAGCTCCATGCAGGGGATCTGACCCTGCTTCACACTACCTGGCCTCAATGCCTTTCTGGAACTATGGTGCAGACCCAATTGCCCTCTCATCTCTGTATCTTCATACTTGCAAACCCAGGGCCATGGGGACGGCAATGCAAAGTTCTGCTGCCAGCTTGAGATGGAGCCTAGCACCCTAGGGGCCGCTATTGGTGCCTCTGAGTGTTTGCCGACCTGAATATGGAAAACCTTTCCCTATGGGGCCTAGCTCAAGAAAGATGACCTGGAGACCTCTCCAGGCCCTCTGTTTTCAAGTAAAAGTTTATTTTTTTATTTTATTATGTATACAGTGTTCTGCCTGCATGTATCCCTTCAGGCCAGAAGAGGGAGCCAGATCTCATTACAGATGGTTGTGAGCCACCATGTGGTTGCTGGGAATTGAACTCAGGACCTCTGGAAGAATAGTCCGTGCTCTTAATCTCTGAGCCATCTCTCCAGCCCTCAAGTAAAAGTTTTTAAAGCAAGTTTGTATCGCTACACCCACAGTCTGTAGGTAAACAGGTCTTGCCACAGCAAGGTGTCTTTCCCATTGTCCTGGTACAAGGTGCTAGTGTCCTCCTTAAAGACATTGTCTTCCGGAACAGTAAGTAAATCAACAGCATCCTGAAACTTTAACCTCATTCACACCTACATTCTCGGTACATTTTCATACCTGTCTGCTCTCTCTTACTATAAACCTATAAACTGCAGTGAGCAGTAAACATACAACAGCCTCAGTGTTACACTGTCTTGAATCTTCGTTGGCTAAACAACTTAGTCCATGACTTTTGAATTAAGTCTTACTAAAAATTCCAGGACACAGGCACATTCTTGGCCAAAATGTAACAAAAGGGGCAGTTCAATTCCTGATAAAGTCCCATTCCCCTCTGAAACCTGTGAGAAGTTTTTACTGTCCATATTTCTATCAACATTCTGATCTCCCAAGCTCCGACCACAATGGTCCAGTGAGCTCCACTTATAACATTTAGTTCTTCTTTAGCCCGTAAGTCCAAACTTTTCTACAGTCCTCCCACAAACCCTTCCAAAGGCCTTTGAAACACATGGGTAGAGAGTTACGTAGTGACCCACTTCTGATGTCATTTCCTGTACTGATTGTTTTTCTTCACTGACAAGAAGGGATGACGGATTTATTCTGACTGGTGGTTATATTCCATCACGGCAGAGAAGACCTGCTGTCTGGCAGCCCCAGGGTGCAGGAAGTTGGGACTGGGGTTCCTTCCCTCCCTACATGTTGGAAGAACAGGAAGGAAAGACAGGACTCAGAGTAGGGCCTGCCATAAACCTTAATTCCTGCACCCCAGTGCCACATTCCCTCCAGTTAGGCCACACCTCCTAAATATTCCATAGCATTCCAAACAGCACCAGGAGTTTGGTATCTTCAAATACATGAGCCTGTGGAGGACATTTTACATTCAAACTACAACAAAACCTAGACATAATGCTCTACTGTAAAATTTGAGAAGAAAAGATTTAAAAAAAATCAAGACTTTGGATTTAATAATGATTTCCTTGGCACAGAAAACAAAGGTGAAAAATAGGTAGATTGAACTTTATCAAAATTCAAAATGTCTCTGCACTAAAGAACACATACATCAGAATGAAAAACAGTCTATGAAGTGGGAGAAAGTATTTTCAATTCACGTATCTAATAAGAGAATCTAGAATGTATAAAGAACTACAACTGGACATGAAAAGAAATAATTTGATAAAAAATGTGAAAAGAACATGAGCCAATATTTATATCCTCAAGGAAAATGTAAAATGGCCTAAAGTATATGAAAGAAATGTTCAGTGTCACTAATTATTAAGGAAATACAAGTCAAACCACAATGAGATACTGGTCACACCCACTGGGATGTCTATTAAAAAAGACCAAGCACAGCAAGTCGGGGAAATAGTAGATATCGGCAAAGATGCAGAATGACCTTGATCCTGCACCACTGGTGGGAATGTAAAATGACAAAGTGACTGTAGAGCAGTGTGGCAGGTCACCAAAAATTAGAACATGACTCCCAAATGGCCTAGCAAATACCTTTCATGGGAGCATAGCACACATACCAGAGAGCTAGATCTTGAAGAGAGATTTATGTTCCTGTATTTGCAATAACCAAGCTGGGAGAAATAGAAAAACAAAATGTGGTGCGCCACACAAAGCAGTATCATTGATTCCTAAAAAGGAAGGAAATTTTGACACATGCCAGAACACAAATGAATTCTGGGAACATTCTGCTAAGCCAAGTAAGCCAATCATCAACAGAGAAATACAAAGTGATTCTATTTATCTGAGTTACCTAGAACAGTAAAATTCAGATAGTAAGTTTGGGGGAAAGGGGAAACATTTTCACTTTGCAAGATGGAGATATTTGAGATTGACTAGACAAGTGGCTATACCTACCACTACCGATACCTTTAAAATGGTTACAATAAAAAAAAAAATTTTTTTCCCTCTCCCAGCAGCTACCACTGGGTAGAGCAACCACACGCCACCTCGAGCCTCATGCTCAGGAGTAGTTAGCCAACGCAAAATGGTCTCCATGCGCATTTTGGATGTACATGTGAGCTTTTTATTTTGTTTTGTTTGTTTTTAAGATAGAAAAAGAACATGAATCTGGGTGGGTAGGGATGGGGTAAAATCTGGGAGGAACTGGGGGAGGGGAAAGAACATGATCAAAACCTATTGAAACATGATCAAAATCATATGAAAAATTAAAAGGATGGTTACAATGGTTAGTCTGGGTGTATGTGTTTTCCTTTTGGTAAAAAGGTGATCTTCTCTGAGTCATGCTTTTATGGAGCTGTCTTCATGATCTAATTTGCATAAAGGTTTCCTATAAGGTAGCAGTGACTCAGGAAACATGTCTCCCAATGGCATTTTGAACACATTTTGAGGTGTGGGTAGAAGTTAAACTGTAGAAAGGGCTGGGCTGAACTGAAGTTTGTCTCAGATCCAAAGCCTCAGAGGTGCAGTCTTGTTATCTCCAGGAAGCCTGACAAGACTCCCTCCTGACAAGAAGTGGATTCAGCGTCACACAGATGGAACAAAGAGTCACATATGAGCAGGCTTCAGGAAACAGTTTTGATATGACTGAAGCCTCCGACCAGCAGGATCCAAGGCCACAGACGTCTGAACCATCAAGTTGAGCTGGACTGACTGAGAAAGTGTCCTGAATAAGTGTTTACAGTCTCCCACTGTGACCGGGAAACCTCCCAGGAATTCACCCATAAAATGATTAATTTTCAGCAATATCATTTCCTAATGAAACTTCCACGATAAATTAACTGCGAAAATGCACGTTCAGGTACTAAATGAGTTGACCTCCAGAGCACAAGTGTTAGATTTAACCCAATTAAATGTTGGCAGCTGGCTGATTTACAGGTTCAGAGACATTCTTAATACATCCTTTCGGACTGAAATTAGACACAAGATCCAGTGGTCTCTTGGGGTGACTCCAAATTTATGACTATTAATGAGAGAATAGTTCATTTATCTAAAGGACTTAGGCTAAATCTTAAGAAGATAATAAATAACACATTCCTTTTCATTACTACATAAAATTGCTACCAGCTAAGAATTGTTATGTAAGAACAATGAGGGGGAATTTTATTAATAGATGTGAAACAGTATGTAGCTTGGAAATGGAAATATATTAATAGGATCTACTTATGTTCAGAGTAGGGTGGAGACAAACCCATCAGAAATTAGGAGCAAAGTTTGCCTGGGTAGCTATTTATAAAAGGATATATGTAGATTGCTGTGTCATGCGAGAGTTAACTCAAAGTTGATTCCAGTTTTAAATATAAAACTCAAAAACATGATATCCTTGTTAATCAGCTTTCTGTCACTATGGCAAAATACCTGAGACCATCAACTTAAAAAGAGAAAATGTTTATTGTGGTTCATGTGGAGTTGTTTGAGTTTGTGTTGGAAAAGCTCACCATGATGGGAGGCCAGGATGGAGAAGGCTGCTTACCTTCCGATGGAAGGAAGCAAACAGAGAACAGGAAGGGTTGGGATTCCAGGACCTTCCTCAAGGGCATGCCTCTGTGATGGGAATCCCTTGCTCAGGGCCCCACTGATTCAAAGTTCCACCACCTCCAACAACACCACAGGCTGGTGACCAATCCTTCAACACATGGACCTTTGAAGATATTTTCAAACCACAGTGGACTTGAACCGAGATGAATCTTTACATAATGCTGAAGGGTAGTAATTTACAGACATGTCCCCAAAGGCAAAACCCTCAAAGGGAGGATTTGAAAAGCTATTAAATATGCAGATACTCATTCTTTTCAAACACCCCTGCAGACAGTCACAAAACAAACTATGGATAGACACAAAAGGCGTGTCCATAAATCCTCCAAGCAGAAAACATTGACCCATATCATTGAACTGCAATACAACTGTATACACATGCATATTTTCCTCTCCTCGCTCCTTTCCAAAACAAACAGAAAACCTTAAGCCTTAACATTTAGACACTTAAAATAAAGCAGACATGAAATTCATGGCTTAAAGCAAAGGAAAAAAATAAAAACTCAAAATCCTAGCTGAAGGAAGTTCAGTAACCACCAGCTCTGAGTCGGTACTCCTGTGGCTGGGCCAGCACCTTTGTGCAGCATTATTTTACGACTTCTGAAGCTTTTTGTAAGTCACAATGGTGAATGGAAGCCAGGGTTATTTTATTTTATTTTCCTTCTCTTTGCCTTTCTTGGATGAAATCTCAAAGAGAACACATCACCCAACCAAGATGAAGATGGTACAATGGCCTTGGGTAGTACTGGTAGGATATGTCATCAGACGAGTTTCATCGTTTCCAGCTGATAAAAAAGAAGAAGGAGTGGACTGAGCATCTGAAAGGAGACAGGAATGTCGGGACCCAGAATTAGGATACAGGGCCTGCAAAGTGAGAGCCCTCACATGACCAGCTCTCTGGGGCTGTCAAGCCATCAGTTCCTGGACCACCTTCTAAGTTCAGGCTATAAGTCCAGGCTAGTAACCTGACCCCTAATCCAGGGACAATTTCAGTGCCTCTTGCACATAGGTGCTTTCCTCTCTCCAGAATTTCATGGAGGCGTCCAAGAGCCCATCCTCACAAGTTATCCCTTATGATTATGGTTTCCAATCTCTCAAGAGAACAGCTAGAGGCTAGGGGTGTAGCTTGGTTGGTAGAGTGCTTGCTTCGTATGCATGAGGCCCTGGGTTGAATCCTTGGCATTGCATAAACTGGTATGGTGATATGGTGGTGCTTCTGGTGCTTGGGAGGAGGCAAGAGAATCAGAAGTTCGGAGTCACCCTTGTCTATTCAGGGAGGTTGGGGCCAGAGGGATACATGAGATGGGGTGGGAGAGATGAGGAAGAGGGAGAGAGAAAGGGAGGGAGGGAGAGAGGGAGAGAGACAGAGAGAACGGTAGCTGAGTATTAATGAGTGTCATCCTGGGACATATGAGGGACCACCTCTCCCTGGGCACTGGGCATGGTTAAAACCCTGTTTAAATCTGTTAAAACTCTCTGTTAGTGTTAACAATAAGCCCTTTAAGTCTATTTTGTAAACACTCTTGATTGATATTCATTTTCCTATAAATAAACACAGACACTGGGGATGGGGTGCTTGGACCTCCTAATTAGCAGCTGTTGGACTTCCCCTTGAAGCTCTGAGCGAGAAGGCTAAGAGCCAGCCTCACTAACCTCAAGCCAGCACCAGCCGTACTGAATTCTCCACAGAGCCGGAGAGTTACCCAGAGACGGCCGCTGATGCCCTGGCTTCTGAAACGACCACCCTGGCCAGGCTGTTTGAAACAGTCTGAGCTATGTTTTTTGTTATCAAAAACCTTGATGAACTAACTCTAGATGACCCTGGTACCACCACTGCCTAGACCAGAAGGAGAGCACCTCTCTGGTGGAGAGACTGTCTCAGTTCTAATAGTCGAGGCTGTGATTGGTCCCAAACATAAGCCCTAGAGACTGTGATTGGTGCTCAGTGTCTGTTGGTCCAAACAAGTGGCTATGATTGGTTCAAATACCGCCCTTGAGCTATGTAGCCGAACCACTTAGGCTCACCAAGGAAGCCCACTAAAAGACATTTCTCGAATACTCTTGTATCGCTCTCTCTTCCTTTCTGTTAAGTGTAAACTTTTATTGATTAATTACCCTATTTTCAGTAGTATGGGCTGAGTTGGTGACATGAAGAAAAAAAGCAGCAGAGATGACAAAGTGGCGCCAGCAGCGCCCGTGGCTGGCACAGGCGGCAGCCCAGACAGCGGCGGCTAAGTGACCTTGGAGGCTGTCTCCAGGCTGGCCCCTGAAAGCCCGACTCTGGGCTCTGTCAGTCCCGGCTTTCTCAGATCCAGTCCTGACTTCCTATGCCACTCCCTGTGTGGACTCCACAGCTGAAATGGCTGCAGACCGGGGGTCCTATCATGCCTGGGCTCCTGCCTGAGTGAAATGATCCCTGCTGGGCTTGGCTTCCTGCTCCTGAATGGCCCATTGAGTCCTATAGCCAGTGGTCACTCCTGCTCACGCCTGGCTCTCCAATGCAGCCCTGGCAGAGGCAGGAACTCAGAGCAGGCCTAGTTGCAGCCTCTGAGTTGTGGAAGCCACCAGGCAGCCAGCTGAGCAGTTCAAGAGGAGCAAGAGCAGAATAGAAGAGACATGGAAGAAGAGAGAGCTGATTAAAGAGAAGAGGTGGAGACTGAAGCGGGTATTTGGAGGGAAGGAGGCCAGCAAGAAGAGGAGAATGGGGGAAGACAGTGGGGGGGGGGGGTAAAAAGCAAAAAGCAAATATTTGTATGAACATGTCATAGTGAAACTCTGGGTTTGTATGCTAACCAAAAAATTAATTAAAGAATCTTGTAAAAATGATTGGGGAAAAAAAAAAGAATAACACTATGAGGAGCCAGAGGGGTGGATATGCAGGAACTGTCAAGTCTTTAGGGCCAAGGGTCTCAGAGCCCAGAGCCAAGGGTCAAGGGTCTCAAGGGCCTCCATACCGAAGGCTGGCACAGCCGTGGTAATGCTTGTGGGCTCTCATATTTGAGGGTGCGGTGTATGGGTGTGGCTTACAACCGCTCCACCTGCCTGTGACCACAGCTCACTGCTGCTAAACACTGGCCAGCGTTTGAACCGCTCTGGCCAGACCACCACTTCACTGTAGCCAGATAAAGCAAAAAGATCCTCAGCCAGCTGAACAAGGCAGGAAGCTGGGATTCCAAGCCATCTTGGGCTACATCATGGGTTCAAGGGCCGACTCCAGCTACATCATAAAACTGTCTCAATCCAAAACCAAGACCATAAAACAAGATAACAACAGAAAGTCCCCAAACCAAAGGTTCTGTCACTTTTCCTTCTTTCTAGCTAATTGTCTCTCTTGTTTCAGTGATCTTCAGTTACACTCTGGACACCATGACCACCAGAGCTAATTACAAACACAGTCTTCCTGCCCTGAGATGAGCATTAGCTTCCTTCCCATCCTTTCAACTCACTTAGCTTTCCCCAGTCTCCTTTCAGTCCTCTTTTCTGCACCTGTGACCCTCTAAGGGCAGAGGAGCTGTTCTGAGGCTATGCAGTTCCCCCCATCAGAAGTAAAATAAACTATAAAAATTTAGATGAATTGTAGCTAGATGAATTGATGAGAAGTACATTTTAAAAGCATTATACAGTAGCTCTCTGCTCATGAGATTTGAGCTTTTGGAGCCAACCCAGCACCATTGTGAGAGAGCCTTACTCATGTGTGATGACAGTGTCCCTTCAGAATCTGGAGAATTGGCATAATTTGTTAGATGCCCTAATGTAGCCCCCAAATCCAGCGTTTTAACAATTTTCATTTAAATCCAAGGAAAACTGGAAATAACCTAACTACCCAACATTAGAGGTTAATAAATGATGGAATTTCAGTGCAATGAAATTTTATGCAACCACTAAGTTATTAAACTTACATGGATTCAAAATAGTGTTTTTTGATGGTATTTAATAGAGACATACAAAACAAGGTGAGTTTAGACAAATTCAAATCATGTGCATTAAATGTACATTTCATATGCTCTGCTCACCTATAAATCTTGAGTCAAGCCTGGATATCGGGGGCGGGGCATGAGATGGCATGGTATTTTGAGGAACAAGGAGACCAGAACAAAGGAAACTGAATGGATATTGGCAGTCCCCTCAGATTACTCTAGCTTATGCCAAACTGAAATAAAAACTAGCTGGCTGCTGAGATTAGTGAGTCTTCCTCCTACTTCATCTGTATATAATAAAAATGTCTCCTTATTTGGCTCCTCATGCATTGAGGTTCTAGACTGCTGGTATGTCTCCATCAGAGTTCTTGGCCCACCCCACCCAACCCCAGCTTTTCTATTACTTATACCTGTCATTGCTTCAGGCTCTTGTCACCCCAGTCAAGTCCGTCCCAAAGTTGTGCAAATCATGACAATTGATGGCCTCTATTCTCTAGTTAAAGACAGCCTGGCTAACTGGATTAAGAAACAAAATTCATCTGTTTGCTGTTTACAAGAAACACATTTGAGCACAAATGTGGTAGTTTGAATGAGGACGGCCCCCATGGGCTCATGTTTGAATACTTGGTGCCCAGTCGGTAGAACTATTTGGGAAGGATTAGGGGATATGGCTTTTTTGGAAGAGGTATGTCATTGGAGATGGGTTTTGAGGTTCCAAAAGCCCATGCTGTTTCCAGTCAGCTCTCTTTCTGCCTCTTGATGATTGTTGTTTCAAGATGTGAACTCTACTGCTACTGCTACCAGGCCTGTCTTCTTGCTCTCGGGCTCCTCGCCATGATGGTGATGGACTCACCCTCTGAAACTGGAAGACTCCAGTAAACTCTTTCTTCCATAAACTGCCTTGATCATGAGGTCTCCTGACAGCAATAGAAAAGTAACTAAGACAACAGAGGTGTGTGTGTGTGTGTGTGTGTGTGTGTGTGTGTGTGTGTGTGTGTGTGTGTGTTTGTATGTACGCATGCACTCCATGGAATGTGTGTGCGATTCAGAGGAAAACTTTAGAGAGTTGGTTAGGACCTCTGGAATCAAACTCGGGTCATTACGATTGTGGGGTAAATGCTTCAGCAGTCTCTATGGACTAGATGATTCGGTGTGAACTCTTATGCTCTGTGACATACACAAGAGCTGAGGTTGTGAATGCCTGAGGTTCAGCTGAGGAAAAGGGTAAGAATGGAGCAGGAAAAGAGAAGGCGAACTGGTTCACTCTTAGGTCCAGTCCCCACAAGAGCTTGCCGTGAGAGGGAGGATGAATGGCAACTATCTGTTCCAAAGTCTATTTGAGGGGACATTTACAACAAACCGCACTAATACATTCTTTTGCATGAGGCTTCCCTTCTGATCAGAAGTGATCTTGAAACTTGCAAAAGCAATGTGTCTTTTCTGACTTACATGTTACAAAACTGAAGAAATGTTTTCTCGTTAGCAGTTGTTACAAAGTTTTTACTTAGAATGGGCTTAGCCTTTGGGGGAAATCGTTTTTTACAAGCCTCCTGAGGGGACAGAATTGAGCCACCAGGGCCTAGGTCTGGGCTAGTGCCTAGTTTCCACAAGCAAGAGAAAAAAACTTCTCTGCTTAGTGAGAAGGAATTTGATGTTCCCACATAGACGCACACACAACAGGAAAATGGAATGAGAAGAAAGAGTCAGATCCACAGGAAGGGGTGACCAGGAACAAACCGACTCTAGGGATAGCAGACCACAAGGGAGCTGACCGAAGATCAGATTTATAATCATTTTTCAAATGATTAGGTTGGATGATGAAGGCCCTCTGCGAGCAGCCTGAAAAAGTTGCTCCTGCTTTGGAGTGTGTGGCCCGGGGTGCTGAGCGTTATGAGGCCAAAAGGGGGTTCCACATATCAGACTGACCCTGTGCAAGGCTCTCAGCAGAAGTCATAGGGAAGTGCGAGCAGCTCTTCTTTAGTTCCTTCGTAAAGGCAGGTCAATGACACCTAAAACCCTTTTATATCGTGACTGAAGATAAAAAAAAAAAAAAAAAAAAACAGCTCAAACAATGGTTGACTTGGCTGTGTGTGCATCAGCACTGACATGTTCTCCAGCATTTATGAGAGCTGGTTGAGTTTGCTCTGGCTCAAGGGAAGAGCGTGACTCGCCAGCCTGTCTATTCTGGCAGCTACGTTCATGGACTTACGACAGAGTAGGCCTTCCCAGAAAAGGAGAGGCCAAGGTCAAACAAAGTCACAATTTCAGATTAAGCTGGTAAGTTCAAAGAGTTGCCGTAGCAAATGAAAGATGAATAATGTTTCCTTCATCTTGCCAGTTTTTTAAAAATTGTTGTTTTGTTTTGTTTTTTAGTGTGGGTCTCTAACAGCAGTATCAGTCACCTGGAAGCTGTTGGAAATGCTTATCACTTGCCACCATGTCAAGCCTGCTAAATCAGAAATGCCAGGTATGGGGCTGAATTCTGTGGTATGTTGGGCTCTTCTACTAAGAGCTAACCTTTGGAAACAGTTGCGCTGCAATTCTTAAACTGAATTCAGAAGCCTGGGAATCCAGTGGGAAACTCCATACCATTATTTTCACTAAGTTTAATCGAGAGTTAGCATTTCCTCCTATTGCGGAATGTATGGAAAGCTTCCTTCTTAGGATGGCTTGACTTACAATATTTCAAATATCTTGGGCCATCAAATAGATACTTAGGACATTTTGGGTGCATGGTGAACCTTTTAGGATGTAACATTATCATAAACAGGTGTGAACCTGAGTGCAAAAGGCATAGTAGCAGCAACAGCACCCAAGCTCTCTTTGAGGATAGAGGTGAGTGGGTAGAATCTGTATTCCATGCAAGGTGAGGATAGAGCCATGCGCATAGTGGCCGTACCATGTACAAGGTACTTTCTCACAAACCTTACTTTGTGGTACAACACTTTTAAAGTACTGAAAGAAAAGCTGTCAATCTAGAATTCCATATAAAGTAAATCAGTGTTGGGGAATAAGACAAAAAGAAAAAAAATACTAGCTGTAAAGACATTCACAGAGAAAAAGTCAGGTAACTGTCCCTCGCAGACTTGCACTGAAAGAACGCCGTAGGGAGATTTGGTCGGGGGAGGGTACCAAAGCAGAACTTACATCAGAGAGGAAGGAGAACAAAGAAATAGGAAATGTGAATGCAGTGTCTTCCTTTTCTTCAGTTCTTGAAACGTTGTGTTTGAAGGTACAACCATGGCAGGATCTCGTGAGGTTCTTGGTGTGCAGATGCGGTGACTCAAGTACCTGCCCCATAGAGGGAGGCGGGAAGACACCTGCGTCGCAAGATCTACACCTCTCAATTTTAAAGCATTCACTCAACATAGATTTTAAAAGTGTTTGCTGAAAACACTAAGAAAAATAACAAGAGAAACAAAACAAAATTTAAAAAAGGAGAGAGCTATTCAAACCACAATAAGTAAATGAATATTTAAAAAGTTAAAATACACTAAAAGAAAATTGGAAAGAAGGAAGAAAGAAATGCAATGGACAGAATCAAATGTAAAATTATAAATCTAAATTTAGACATATGAATAATTACTTCACATGTAAACCGATAACAATATAAGGGTAGTATAAGGAAAAGATGGAAAACACAGAGCATAGGAACTCTAATGCTGGATGGCTGCACTTACATCAGGGTTCAGGACAAAGTAAGCTACCAGGAGCAAAGCAAGGCACTGCATGATATTGAGCCAATTTACCAAAAAGACACAAGAATGCCAGAGAGAACTGAAGGATTAACAAACAAGCTTACAATTGTATTTGGAAATGTCAATTCTGTCAACAATGGCTAGTCTAAAAACAGAGTTGGTGAGGGTATAGATGATATGGACAGGGACATCGACGTATCAAACGGACACTTATAAAATTCTACCCAGGCACAACAAGATACACATATTATGGAGAGGTAGAGCTATTTTGAACTAAGCAAAAATAAAAACAGTTTATCAAATGTGTGGAATGTAGATAAAGGAATGCCAAGAAATAAATGTTTATAAAATTAAGGAACAGAAGAAAAGTTTTGAATAAACAATCTAAGCTCCCATCTCAATATTTAAGAAAAAAACAGTAAAATAATCCCAATGTAAGCAGAAAGAAAGAAAGAAAGGAAGAGAGAAAGAAAGAAAATTAAAAGCCAAGACCAAAACCCAGTGATATTTAAAGCTGGAACACAGCAGAGAGTAAACCAATAGAGCCAAAGGCTTGCTCTTTAAACCATAGCTTCTGGCGATGGAGAGATGCACAGCAGCTAAGAGCACCAGCTGCTCCTGCGGGGATAGGGTTCAGTTCCCAGCACCCACACGGCAGCTCACAACCACGTGTATCTCCAGTTCTGGGGGATTCAAGGCCCCCTTCTGACCTCCTGCAACCATGTGCATGCATATTTACATGAAAAGATAATCACTGACAAAGTTGAAAGGAGTAAAGACGCCGATGATAACATCATGAAAGAAAGAAAGGATCACTCCAGACCCTCACAACATGGAAAGAGCATTCGTTACAAGCCTACCCTCACGCTTGGCAGCACAATAGAGCACGGGCCGTTCCCTGTAAACCATAAATCCCCACAACAGAGTAAGATAATCTCGGTGAGAAGGAGGTGATTTACAGCTCAAATGCTCCTGCAAGGAGCTATGTCTTAGATGGTTTTATTGCAAAATCTGAATAAATATTTAAAGAAGAAATAACCCCAGTTCTACACACTAACTTCCAGGAAATTGAAGGTGGTGAAATACTTTCACATTCATTTTTTTAAAGGGTGATGACCACTAGACCCCAAAGTTGTCCTTGGGGAAATGGGGAAGAGACAAGATTTTTTTTTTTCATTTTCAGCCATCTCAGGGAGAGGGGGATTTTATTTTTAATTATGTGCACTCGTTACTCTAATTTACAACTAAATCTGAGCACCTTGGTTGCAAGCCTTCACAAAACACACAGCAGGACTCCCAGTTGCAACGCCCCATTGACTCTACCCCTGAAATCCTGGGTACATGGCTGCCAAGTTCTCCCTCTAAAAGATATTCTTGTGCACTTTTAATTGAAGATCTTTCAACATGTTTCATCTCAGGTCTTTTACAGTTAACTTTTCCTAAGTCAGTTCTTTGGTCTACTAAAACAGACTGAACTCAATGATTTTTTTTTTTCCACAATCAGCTTTTGGGGATCAATCAATGAGATTCTCAGAAAAGAATGTCCATGAAGGAAAGCCCCTGGAGCAGCCTGTGACCTCTGGCTGTGCTATGGCTTCAAATTTGCCAAGCACTCAAAGTGCACCAGAGGGCTCACGGGGAGACTGCAGCAAGACTCCTGGGAGGTCGTGACACCATCAATTAAGAAACTGCACTGGCTGGCATTGTGTCTGACCTTGGGAAAATGTGACTTTAAGGAAGGCGAGAGAATGCCGGCCATGCTGGGCAGCTCGTGTTGTGGGGTTAGGATGGAACGGGGCAGGATGGAGTTAAGAGTTCATCCACAGAAAATCATCCTGGGGTTCTTTCACAAGGACCAGTGGCATTTGGGATAAGGGAGTCATAACCACATAGAATGAACTAGGGAGTTTGATGAGGGAGAACTGGTTGGCAAAAGGCTAGTCTTTATCAAGAACAAGATGTTTGGAAATCACTCTGAGCTGTTTGTTCAGGCCAGATGTCCCTGGATGGAGCCCAGTCTCATTTCTCCCCAGGCTTTTGCTCAGGCTCCTGAAACCTTCAGTGCTGGAGACTGTTGACTGTTTCCTGGGAATCTGGTTTGTAATGACGGTAGCAGGGGCCGGGAGGTATGCCTGGCTCCACTTCTGGGCCCTGTTTTCTACCATGTCTGGTTCTAAAGTTGAGTGTGCTTGGCATGGCCAGAAGTTCTCATTCTGAGAACCCAGCATCAGCTATGCCCAATCAAAGCCTAGTGTTTCTCTCCAAAGAGGCTTTGTTGCCCAGACCCCATAGTGATATGGTGAAATCACATCAGAAAAATGGCAAATGGCTGGCTTCTGACAGTAACAAAGACCTGAGGAAGCAACCTGCTCTTCTACCTGAGACATTACTGATGAAGTGTAAAATGAACTATTACAGCCACTAGGAGCAAGTCACTGTTGGGAGGGCCATATGTACCCTGACCCCTTTCTTCTAAACCTTTACCTATGAGATATTCTTGTCACCACCTGGTAGACAAGAGGGTTAAGAAACAAAGACATCTGCCTTGCTGTGAAATCTCTCAATCAGTATTTGGTTGTTCCGAGCGCTGAGTGTGTGTCGTGCCTTCTCTCACACAGAACCACCTGCTCTGTGTGAGTCTCTGAATACAGTTTCTCTCAAAATCATGTATATCTGAAGATTCCCAAGCATGAAAGCAATCCCCAACGATGTTGAGCACATTCGTTTCCTTTTCGAGAAAGACGGAAAGACATTTTTCAGTCCCGACTGATGGTGGATTTCTAACAGAGGTCTGGGTTGGGAGGAGCATCTGGAGCAGGATTCTGGGGGGTTTGGGGGTCTGACTAGGACATGACTCCCACAAGCACAGGTGTTTGGGTTCTTGGCCCCCTGCTGGCAGTGCTGTCTGGGAAGGCTGTGACAAGAGGGAGCCTGACTGAAAGAAGTGGGTCACTGAGAGTGGGCCTCAAAGTTTGGTAGCTGAGCCCCATTTCCAGTCTGCTCTCTGATTCTTTTTTTTTTTTTTTTTTTTTTTTTTTTGGTTTTTCGAGACAGGGTTTCTCTGTGTAGCTTTGCGCCTTTCCTGGAACTCACTTGGTAGCCCAGGCTGGCCTCGAACTCACAGAGATCCGCCGGCCTCTGCCTCCCGAGTGCTGGGATTAAAGGCGTGCGCCACCACCGCCCGGCCTGCTCTCTGATTCTTAACTGTGGACACAGTGTGACCACCTGCCTCACACCCTCCAGGTGCCAGACCTTCCCCGCCATGCTGAACTCTGTTACCCTTGAACTGTAAGCCACCAAGCACATCCTTCCCCCCTTAAGTGTTCCTTCTCCCTTCTCCCTTAATGTGATCCTTGTTGGGTATTTGGTCACAGCAGCAAAGAAAATCAGCAATACAAAATGTTCTGGGGAAAATCTCCAGTCTAGCGTAGAGAGTAAGCAAGGGTGGATGAGCGCCTTATGTGTAAACACAGAGGCAAAACTGTGAACAGGGGACTGATATGACGCCAAACCGACCACAGAAACCCATGCTCAGAGCTGAGACGGATGGGGGTGGGACGGCAGAGTGACCTCATCTGCTTAGGAGCTGAGAGGACATGAAGGGAAGCAGACAGACAGACAGACAGACAGACGAGATGGTGCTTTCAGGTGGGAAGCCAGTTTCAGGATGTGTCCGGAGTGGGTTGTCCTCAACAGCCTTCTAAATGTTTTGCGGTGGGCTGGCCTTCGTCATAGTAAACAGGAGCAGACTTTAAACAATGCCACCTTCTTTGGCACGGTGATGATGCTCTTCACTGTATGGACCTCTCCCTCGGTTTCTCTGTCTTTCGGTCTTTTTCTCTTCTTTCCCTCAAGTACATAAAATAACTTTGGGTTATTACACTATCATCATTAGTTAATATACAGTTTCCGTTATCTATATATTTTTGTATTTAGTTGTATGATCACTTTAACTTTTATTAAAACATATCAACTGTACAAAGTAGCAGATTTCACCGTGACATTCCCATAATGCATACTATGTACTTTGGTCATGTCCACTGTCTATGTCCCCTCATTTCCCC
The DNA here is from genome assembly GCF_007827085.1 of Peromyscus californicus insignis. Classification (NCBI taxonomy): domain Eukaryota; kingdom Metazoa; phylum Chordata; class Mammalia; order Rodentia; family Cricetidae; genus Peromyscus; species Peromyscus californicus. The sequence goes on along the minus strand of NW_026294584.1, from coordinate 132,148,363 downwards.
CAGTATTACTAGTCTGACAATGTGACAGACATTCAGTAGAATATCATGCAGAAGCTACATGGCCTACACTTAATGGGCACCCCATCCTTTCTATTCACCCCATTCAGACCTTTGTTGGCTCTTGAAAATGTGTCTTTATGAGTCCTTGTCACTACTGAAATATGTATGTATATTATGGTGCATGGAAAATTATTATATGTGCTATTGCATATGATATAATATAGGTAATATGTATAGATATTTAAACTATTTTACATATACGTTGGGATAATGATAAATCAAAGGCAAATCCATCATCATTTATATAATTTTTTTTCTGATCCCAAAAAACATAAAATATTCCCTTCTATCCTTCAGAGAGGCAAAGGTCAAATAACTTCAAATTATCAGTGTTTGGGGACTTGATCAGAGAGCTAACGTCATGGAGCACTGACACCTGGAGGCATGTGTGAACCAGGCCAAGCTCTGTTTCCAAGGAGCTCTGGAGCTACTCGCTGGTGAGGACACACACACACACACACACACACACACACACACACACACACACACACACACAAGTTTTCATGAGTTTCTGGAAATTGAGTGTGAGTCAGTCAATGGGAAGCTGTGGGCAATTTGACTTGGGTTCTCCATGGTTTTATCGACTTTACCTTCCCCCGACTTTGCTTACCAAAGGTCTAAGGAAGATTCACCTCTCCTGAGGAGAGGAAGCAAGGGCAGAGCTTTCTAATACCAAGACCTTCCAGGAGGGTCATACCTGGGCAATGGATCCACTCCAGCTTTTCTGTTTTACTTAAGGGAAGGGCTAAGCAAAGAGAGGCCCCCAAACACTATGAGACAGAGGACTTTGGGGTTCTTGACTTACAGACACTAAATAATTACAGCTTGGTCTTTAGAACAGCATCTTGTTTGAGCTACTGAATACCTGCAAGGTTAGTTAGCAGTAAGTATAACATATAAAGTATAGCTTTAGCAAATGGGTCATTCCAGTGGTTGTCCTGCATTTCTAGTAATGACTCATCTTGTTAAAATAAAAATTTAGGGGAAATCCCACTATAATCATAAGAGCTAATTTTCACACTAGCAACATATTCAGGCTACTACAATCAATCTTTATGTTCATCAGTTTATACTCGTACAATGCCATGTGACAGAGTGCTACTGTCATTTCCTACATGCAGTTGTAAAAAAGCAAGGCAAAAGTAGGTCATCTGGCTTACCCAAGGCCACCCAGAGCAGGTACGTGGCACAGCAGTGACACACTGCACTCTGACTCCTAAGTCTGCACTAACAAACTGCTCACACCTTTCTGCCCCCTGGGCCAGCTGTGTTAGTAGGCGTGTTCGAGAGAAAGAGAGCCAATAGCAGGAACAGAACCTGTCTTTCCGTTTCTTTCCATATGCTCCCTGGTTTGCCATGGCTAATACAAGTGAGCCACCTTGTTGGATGTCGTTAGCCCATCTTGCCTTGCATTTGCCTATAGTTGGAAAATTTATCTGGAGCAAAGTCCATTGATAACCAAGTGTATTCTGTCTCCTGCCTTGTACTGAGTAATGTATTGAAGTGCAAAACGGCAGGGTTATATGGGTTCTCACCATGAATATGCACAGCAGAAGACGGGTGGGGGGTTAGTAGGCATGATATGATGTGAAAACGAAAACTAGACACTTCAAAATTGTTGCAAATGACACTGCTTCCCAGAATACTGATAGCATAACACATGGTTAACTGAAGGGTTAAAAGAAAAAAATCAAAATTCGAAGTGTGGTTTTTTACTGAATATTTATTGATTTTGCACCATGGTTAAGTCTAAAAATCAGAAGCCAAAACATCAAGTGAAGACCATCTGTGCATATACAGTTATGAAAAGGAGTTGGCTCTGGCAGCCATGGTGACGACAAGCACAAAATCTCCGGTGTGACTGGGAAATGGAGCTTGGAAGATCCATCTACAGTCCAGTCCTAGGAGGTCTGCTGGGAATCCCTCCTGCTGAAGCAGCTCATCCTTTGCTTCTGCCCAGGTTTGTGATGGATTGATAAGGCCAATCACATTTTCAGGTCAAAATCACTCATTTATATTTTAATAATTTCATTTAAAGTCATCCCTCAAGTTGGCAAATAAAATTAACCATAACAACAAGTAATGAAAGATTTCACAGGCAGTTTGAGGTCTATTCAACAGAATATTTCCCGTGGGAGACCAGCTCCCACATTTATTTACCCCAGGAACTCTTGAGGAATGAGAGTTAAGAGACTTAGATAGAAATAGAGGGGAGAGAAACAGATAGAAATGCAGGATAGACTTGGGTGCACCAGCCCAGAACTTTATTCCAAAGAGCTTTTTATAACAATGCCAAGGGGAAGGGCAAAAGACCTCCACCTTGCTAGATACAGCCAAGTGTAGATCCTTACAAACATCTGGTACTCAGGCCCATGGTCCAATCAACTTCTTATGCAGTCCTGCTGGGTAAAGCCACTAGGAAATCTAGATGGGCTCCAACAATTTCCCTGTGCACATGTGTGGGGAACACAGCTGAACAACGACAGTGTGTCCATGGAGCAAGCAATGTCCCTTTTCCTTTTGCTTCTCCATCGCTCAAATGTTCTTCTCTGCGTGTCTTTGTCTTTCAACTTCTAAACTGCTTGCGTGCGAGGGCTCAACTGTCAAGATTTAAGACTCCAACTTCCTGATCATGTATCAGTGTCAATAAAAACTGATTTTAGTTGTATGCTCTTAATACTTACAAATGTATAAATTGTAGCACCGATGAAATGTCAGTATGCATAGAGTAGGATAGAACAGAAAAGGAAGACTGTTTTTAATGTCTAATTCTCACGGCTCTCCTCAAGGCCAAGCCACACTGGGCTCAGGGGTTATTACTAACGACAGTGTATTTTAATCATATTCTAAATTGACTTCTTGATTAGTACAGATGAATTTTCAGCTAAGTATATGTCAGATATGATTATATCCTTACAGCTTTTGCTTCCTAATGTGGTCGATCACAAGCTTGCTTGAGATAAATAAGAAATGGCAGTGCTGACATTTTTTTGTTTGCTTGGCATTTCCAATCCACAGGGTCCTTATCTTTGTGTTAGCTCACATTAAGCCAGATCATTGAAATTGCAGCTCTACTTGTCAGGACAAATTGCAATGGGCAAGGGTATGGTGTCCTACCTAGTGTGACCTTTTATTTCCATCCAAGCTGTTTTATGCCTTCTGAGTTTTGAATAGCTGGTAAGGGAGTCAATGGTTCTTTCTACAGGAATCCAAGTTGTTATATCCAATGCAGTATACTTGGCTATTGACTTGGGCCTGGGTATCTAGCTGCAAATCTATTTCGTCAAACTTGCCTGGTGACCTTGATATATATGTGCTTGGAGTTCTCATTTGAACAAATTTAAGCAACTCACCAAAGTCCTCACTAAATTATGTCAATAAAAATCTTTGTGTGTATTCATCTATATTTGCATGAGATTGATTCATTTGTTATTTTAGAGATAATGGTCTGAATTACATGCATTAAGGTCAACATGAGACAAATGCAGAGAAGATGTGATGCATTGAGAAATGTAATTCTCAACCTTTTCCCAAAAGTCTCATAAGCAGCATGTGACACTTAATTGTCTATTTGACACTTTACAGGGGATGTGTTTGTCAGGGTTCTCTAGCAGAACTGATAGAATGGATCTATCTATCTATCTATCTATCTATCTATCTATCTATCTATCCATCTATAGATAGAGAGAGAGTGTTGGCTTACAGGATAATGTTTGAGAAGTCCAGCAACGGCCGTCTCACACTGGAGAGGCCGAGAATGCAGTAGTTGTTCCGTCTATGAGCTGGGGGTCTCTGCAGTCCCAATCAGACCCTGGAGGCCTGGAGGGTTCCTGGAGGGTGCTGGTCTTCAGTCTATGTTGGAATCCTGAAGAAGCAGGCTGTAATGTCAGTGAAGGAATTCGGGAGCAACAGGAGGGATGGACTTGCCGGTGAGAGTGGGGGCGGGGCGGCAGCCAAGAGCAGTTTCCTTCCTCCACGTCCTTTTACCTGGGCGGCCACCAGAAGGTGCCACCCAGATTCAGGGTGGGTCTTCCTACTTCAAATAATGTGATCTAGAAAATCTCTCACAGGAGTGCCTGGCAGCTTGGGTTTCAGTTGATACCAGGTGCACTCAAGTTGACATCTGAGGTTAGCTATCACAGAAGATATTATGCAAATACATTATAATATTAGTATGAATTTCTTCTTTAAAAAAAAAACAACACAAGGTTGGGGCTAGAGAGAGAGCTCAGAGTGCAGAACACTGACTGCTTTTCCAGAGGACCAGGCTTTGATCGCCATCACCCACATGGTGGCTCACAACTGTCTGTAACTCCAGTTCCAGAAAATTCCATGCCTTCTTTTGGCATCCAGGAAGAACTGCACACATGTGGTACACAGACACATGTAAGCAAAATACATGTATAGACACATAAGGTAATAAAACAAAATGTTTTTAAGACGTCAAGGTAGAATCCCCATTGTTAGGTCATCTTGGGTACTGCCTTTGAGGTCATCACAGCAGACCAGCTGGACCAGGGACCTTTTAGGTTATTCTTTACTTTAAAATTCATTGGAGTAAAATTACCAATGTCCCCAGAAAGAGGATGACATTGATTCTGTCCTTCAAGATCACCTGCCCTGTATTTATGTCAAGAGTTGGGGACAGAAGGCAGCAGCCAGGAGAGTCAATGTGAGACTGCTGTAAGTGTCTTTAGTCTTGGAATTGCTCCTGGCACCACAGGCTGTACAGATGCTCTGCAGTGCCTTCGGGCCGGGACAGCAGTCATTCTGTGCTGTGGTACGACATCTATGCCATAGTTTACAAGCCCTCACAAGAACTTATGTGGTAGTTATGTTCAGCAGTGATTTGGAAAATAGCCAAATGTGTCTCTGTACTTAGAGCATCTAAACCCTACAGACCCCCATATATATATATATATATATATATATATATATATATATATATATATATATCACAGCATAACTTTAAAAAGTCAAGACCCTCCAGAGAATGTCTTAATTGACAAAGTGGTGAGGGGATAAAGGAGGAGACTGGTAGGAGAGGAAACCCATAATGCAACCACGAGGTTGTTTAAAAACCTGACTCTTAAAGGCAGCCTAGGGCGGATCTCTGGACTGGATGAGATCTTTTATTTTCCTGTTTCTCTATGCAGGGCTCAACTGTAAACATTGGACAGAGCCCAGGAACAACTGCTTGAGGACTCTGACAGATGGTAGGTAGAAGGTGAGCTGGCTAGGGGCTGGGCCTGGAGGAGTAGCTCCGTTTGAGGCCATCCACCCCAGTCTTTCAAGAGAGGATGTGTTCTGGCCTCCCAGATGCTCCCTTCTTACCAGATCAATGGTGTTCCTCTAAACATGGATGGCAGGGAGGCAAATATAGCATTACTGATAAGACAAATACCGTGGTCTCTGTCGGAAATCAGCGGCATGTCCTTTTTGCATCACTCTCTAGACTTCCCATTAGATGTTGAAACTGGTAGAGGACAAAGCTATCCTGAGGCTACCATAGGTGGCCTGCATAAGGAAGCCTCTCTGACCCACAAGGGAGACCCATTGTTTACCCAGAGACACAGGGTTGACAAATTGGAGAAAGGTATTGAGGCAGAGGTTTTAGGAAGTGCCCCCAGCCCAGAGCTTGATACTTTCAATCTCACACATACAAATTCATCTATCTAGATAGGTAGGAGACCTGGACACTGCAGGAAGCCTGGGAACATTGAGAAGACTGGCCAGGAAGGCCTCTGTTCATACCTGTATTAGGTGAAGTGGGAGTGAGGAGCAATAGAACCCCCCCCCCCCCCCCCGCCTCGGGGCGGGGGGGGCGGCGCGTAGCCTGAGGAAATCTTTCCACCTTCTCAAACAGGTGCCAGCAGGGCCCCTGTAATACCAGATTAACAAACCAACAACTGTAACATTCACAGAGAGGCTCTGACAGTTAAATTGCTATTATAACTATAAGCCAGATGACAGTTGAATCTGGCTGCTGCCTACCAAATTAAAAATTTTAGATGCAACTCATTGTCTCCTAACATTTTAGCCAAAATTCTAGAATATGGGGAGGGGGCGGGGTTTCACAATAGTCATATCAATAATCAGGAACACCACAACCTAAATAAGGAAAGAAACTTGGTGCTGAGATGAATCAGGTGTTGGAATAATCTGACAAGGATTTTTAAGGAAATGATTATGGAAATGCTGCAAATAGGAAGAGCAACTTTTCTGAAATCACATAAGCTAATCCAGACTCTGAACAAAGAGTAAGCAATAAGCTATGTTTAAATTGCTGAACTGCAATATTTTAGAACAAAGGTTCAAGAATCTTGAATGAATGCAATACTCGAGTAGAGAGTATGTGTTCAACAGATTGGAGATTGAGACAACAGAGCAGCTCCAGCCTGGAAAAAGGCAACAGAAGTCTAGAAAACATAAAACCTCAAGTTTCTGTGGGACAGTATTGAAATACTTGATGCTTGCCTTTTTAAAGTGGAAGAAGAGACGGGAATGAGGCTAGAAGAATGACTGAATGAAGACTGTCTCACAGGCTGGGTGTGGTGGTGCGTGCCTTCAAACCCAGTACTCAGGAGACAGGGGGAAGTAAATTGAGTTTAAGACCAGCCTGGTATACACAGCAAGTTCCAGGCCAGCCAGGCCTATGTAGTGAGACCCTAACTCAAAACAACCACAAAACCAAACCACAGAAGGCTCAAAATGGAACCAAATATAAGAAAGACACAGTTTTAGACCCAGGCTGCTAAACTTGAAGCAGAGTAAGCCTGAAGAAATCTATGCTAAGAGAATCAAAATTAAATTTTTGAAAACTAAATACAAGAAAATCCGTAAGGGCAGCCAGAGAAAAACACATTACATATGCACAAAATCACTTAGAATGGCAGAGTTCAGGAAGAGTGCACATGTTTGTCACATTCTGAAAGAAAAAAACATCTACCACAAAGTCTGTTCATAGCAAGATCAGTCTTCAAAAATAAAGAGCAAATACAACATTTCTGCATGGAAGCAAACCAATGGAATCTGTAGTTAGTGATGTATCTGTACATCTGGCCGGCATGACTTCAAGCAGAAAGGCAGGTAAAGTAAACAACCAGGGATTATAGGAAATGCAGAAACGTGGGCACACTGAGCAGTCTTTTGCCATATTTATAAATCATATCTAGTGATTTAAAACAAAAATTTGAAGTGACCAATGATACCCAAAGCACAGTGGGAAGACCAAGCAGCTAATGAAAGTGGAGATGGCATAGTCCATCTGAGATCAGTGGCAGCCCGGTGTCTGTCACACACTGTCATCTAAGTCCCAGAGAAACCACATAAACACATACACGAACAAACCAACTCCATTTGGGTCAAGGACCTTAACTGGAGACCTGATACTTTGAAACTGCTTGAGGAAAAAGTAGAGAGCATGTTCTAAGATACAGCACAGGTAAAGACTTTCCCAACAAGACACTAAGGACTCAGGAAGTAAGGGCTTACCACTCTAGCTATAAGTTCAAGCACAATACTGGCTAAGAGTGGAGAAAGTGGACGCCCTTGGATTACTGCTGACCTGAGTGGAAATGCTGTTAGATCCAGGTTTGTCACACAGAGCCTTGGCTGCATTGAGATGTGTTCCTCCTAGTCCTGGTTCCGTCAGGCCTTTTATGATGAACAGATGTTGGGTTTTGACAGAAGTCTCTATATTTATTGAGATGATCATAGAATTTCTGTCCCCGAGTCCATCTTTGTCACCTATTATATTTAATGATTTGCATATGTTGAACCATGCCCATGTCTCTGGAATGTAGCCAGCTTGACCATAGTGAATCATTTCTTTGACATGTTCTTAAATTTGGTTTGCAAATATTTGGAGAATTTTTGCACGTGTGTTTCTTTATCCATTAGATCTTTGTCTTGTTCTTCTATCAGGATAATACTGGCTTTGTCAAAGGACTTTGACAGTCTTCCTTCCTTTCCTATTTTACAGAATAGCTCGAGAAGCAGAATTCAGCAGTGAATTCATTTGGGTCTGAACTTGTTTTCCTAGTTGGGAGATTTCTTGTAACTGCTCCAATCTTATTTCTTCATATAGACCTATTTAAACTGAGTATCTTTGTTTAATTTTGGAAGGTCATATTCAACTAAAAATTCTTCCATTTCTTTGGTATGTACCAATTTAGCGGAATATAAGTTTTTAAGGTATATCCTTACAATTTTCTGAATTGTTTTTGTATCTGTGCTAATATCTCCCTTTTTTACTCTAATATTAATAATTTGGGTCTTCTCTCTTTGGCTTAGTTGAGCTAAAGGTTTCTTGGTCTTTATGTTTTCTTTTTCTTTCCTTATTTATTCTGTGTCTTTTACATCATGTGTCTTGATCCCATTCATTTCCCTATCCTTTTTCACACACCCTCCACCCTTGTACACCCCTCAAATAAAACAAAATTTAAGTGAGAAAAGGAAAAAATAAAATAAAGGGAAAAACTTAAGCATCTCATCATGGAAGCTGCAGCGTGACACAGTGACTCACGCCATGAACCCCTTGTCCACATTTCTTTACTTGCAAGTGTTCATTGCAAAGAGTCATTGGCCTGGTTCGAGGCCTCTGGTTTCTACTACACTATCGATGCTGGGCCCTCGCTAGGGTTCCTCCTGGATATCCTGTTGTTACCCTGTGTTGTGGAGATCTTGAAGCTTTGGGACTGTAGATCAGGTTCCTTCACTTGCTTCAGCAGATCACAGATGGGATGGGCGTTGGGGCAAGCCAAGTCATAACCCTGATTCTGGGCCTGGGCAGCTGTAGGGTTGGTCCACCAGATGAGAAATGGGGACAGCTCTCCTATGCTCATAATTTCGGGGCTGGCTCACTCACACCTGTGCTCACAGGGTTGGCTCTATTGTGCTGCCCTGGCGAGATCTTATTTATTTATATTTTTAAAGAACCAACTCCTTGTTTCATTAATTGCTTCTATTATTTTTCATTTCTGTGCCAATTTCTTCTTAATCTTGATTATTTTTTCTTATCTACTTGCTTAAATTTAACTTATTCTTATTTTTTCTGAGTCCCTAAAGTAAGTCATTTAATTTTCTATTTGAGTTCTCTCTGATTTTTTAATGGCAGCTCTTGTAGCTATCATCGTATCCATATGTTTTGATGTGCTGTATTTTCATTTCCATTTATTCTAGAAATTCCAGTCAATTTCTTTATTTCTTCAATGACCCATTCACCATTCAGTACTGTGCTGCTCAGCCTCCATGATTTGTGTATGTTCAGTGTTTTCTCTTACTGTTGATTTCTAGTTTTATTCTATTGTCTAGTAAAATACAATAATTGTAACTTTACAATATTTGTTAAGAGTTGCTTTGTGTCCTATTACACAATCTATTTTAGGGAAATTCCCAGGGTCTATGAGAAGAAGATATGTTCTGTTGTGCCTAGATGGAATATTCTGTAGACGCGCCTAGAAATCTGACCTGTGATGGGATTTAACTCAAATACTTCTCCTTTTGTTTGTTCTGTTTCTGTCGAGATGGCCTTCCTATTGGTGAGAAGGCAATATTGAATTCACTCACTGTTCTTGAGTGAGGGTTGATCTTCCTTTACATCTAGAAGTATTTGTCTTACAAAGTAGGGTTCACCTGGATTCAGTGTGTATATGCTGAAAATTGTAATGTCTTCTTGATGGATTTTACCTCCTTAATCAGAATGAAGTGATCTTTTAAAAGGAGGCAGAGCCAGGCGGATCTCTGTGAGTTCGAGGCCAGCCTGGGCTACCAAGTGAGTTCCAGGAAAAGGCGCAAAGCTACACAGAGAAACCCTGTCTCGAAAAACCAAAAAAAAAAAAAAAAAAAAAAAAAATCTGCCTTATTTTGGAATGGAGACTACTTTGTCTGCTCTTTGAAGAGTGTATCTCCTTATTTCCCAGGTCTAATTGCTTGGTGTTCCTATCTTGCAGCTTTCAGGACCCTCTCTTCATTTCTTATGTTTAGTATTTTAACTACAATATGGTGTGAGGAAGTTCTTTTCTTGTTTTGTCTATTTGGCATTCTAACCACCTCATGTACCCAGAGGTACTATACTTCAATTTGGGATTTTTTTGCTATGATTTATTGAAAACATTTTTGATAACTTCAACGTGGAATTTTTCTCTGTTTTCTTTATACATTCTCATAATCATTCTTTTTATATTCTTTCTCTGGGATTTCATTCAGTTCATTCTCATTGGAGACCATTGCTGTGAGAGTTTTAATATTGTTTCAGCTTCATCCTGTCATATTTGATGTATTGTGTTTTCATTTTAATTCATCTCAATGTATTTTATAATGCTCCTGTGATTCTTTCTTTCATCTTTAGGCTATTTGAGCAGCGTTATTTAATTACCACATTACTGTGGATTTCTCAAATTTCTTCTTATTGTTGGTTACTAATATTATTTCATCATCATTGTAGCATCGACTTTGTCTTATTTCATACATTAGCAGCTAGCAAAGGTTTTTCTATGGCTTCATGTAAATTCTACCATATGCCATGTACATTTGAGAAGGATTTACATCCTACAATTCTTGGACTAAATAAATGACTACAGGTATTGGATAGGTCTAGGTTGTTCACTGTGCTTTGCAGTCTTCTATTTCTCTGTTGATCTAGTTGTTGTTAAGTAAGGTAGCAGTACTCTAGTTGTTATTATTGAACTGTCTATTTCTCCTTTTAGTTCTCTTAGGTTTTCTTCACATATTCATGATCTCTTTTGTCAAGTGTATGAATGTTTGTAAGTTTCTATTTCTTCATAATGAATATTTTTCATAAATCACTTTTATCATAGAATCTTTTATATTAACAATTTTTGTTTTAAGGTGGACTTTGACTAATATTAAACACATACTCTAGCTATCTTTCAGTTACTATGTCTAAAACATAACTATCTTGGATAGCTTTACTTTCGAGATTTATTTTTCTATTGAATTTAAAGTGTATCTCTTCATGGTGGCATCTGGGTGACCTGTATGTGTTTTAAATTATACTTTATTAACATTTCTCTTTTAATTACAAAGTTAAAATAGCTATGTTTACATAATTATCAAAAATATTTATGTGCTATTTTATAATTTATCACACACATACACTTCTCTAGTCCTTCTTTAGAATCTTTTTGTGTTAAAACATTTTTTAATTTTATCATTTAGTCCCTCTTGTATTTTATTTTATTATTTTTGATTTTCATTTTTAGTGGTTGAGTATTATAAGTAATATATTAAATTAAAATAGTTTGAGTATAGAAAGATAAGAACACTTAAAAATTCAATAGATGATAATAGTTGCACAAAATATGAATGAACTTAAAGTCTTTGTTCTGGATGCCTTCTGTTGCTCTGATAAGACATTCTCACCAAAAACAACTTAGAGGAAGGATAGGTCTATTTTAATTTACAGCAATTGGTTTCAACCTTCCTAATGCTGTGATCCTGTAGTACAGTTCTTCATGTTGTGCTGACCCCCAGCCATAAAATTGTCTTGTTGCTACTTTATAACTGTAATTTTGCTACTGCTATGAATTGTAATGTAAATATCTGATATGCAAAATATCTGATATGTGACCCACAGATTGAGCAGGAACTGAAGAAGCAGAAATCATGAAGGAACACTGCTTGGTGACTGCTGGCTGGCTCACACTTAGCTCTATAATTCTTGTATAGTGCAGTACTACCTGACCAGGGAATGATGCTACCCACAGTGGACTTCGCCCTTCTACCTCAATTAACAATCAACACAGTCCCACACAAGCCAATCTTATCTATATAATTCCTCACTTGAGACCTTCCTCTCAGCGTTTCTAGGCTGGGTCAAGTTGACAACCAAAGCTAATTAGACATGCCTCTGACCTTGGCTAATTTGAGTTATTATGACTCAGCAACTATGTAAATTAGATTGAATCCTAGTCTGTGCATTTTCTATTGCTGATGCTATTTACTCTTTGTTTGTTTTGTGACTAAAATGTAGCTAACATCTGTACAGCTGGAAATTAGACAGATTTCTGTAAATATCTTGAAAAAATTAAGGCTTCAATTCTTGTCAAGATATGTTGGAGGATACCTTCAGTGTCCTAGCACCTCAAAACTCTCCCTTGGGCCTCATTTACTGATTTCCCCTCAACAATAGCCAAAGGTGAGAAGTGAGGTTCTTTTCAGGTCTTTCCTGGGTGTGTACACAAAGCCTTTTAGATTCCCAGAAATATGTCAGAGCTTTTCAAAGCCGCTTATGGACATCTCATTCTCCAAGTTTTCCTTTGAAATAATTTGGCTAGCCTTGATTTTGTCCAACTATTGTTCAGGCAGCCAGGATGTTAAACAATTGAAATGATTTTGTTTTTTTTTTTTTTTTTTTTCACAAATGCCTGGGGACAGGCGTCTATTCATTAAGAGAGTCTTAAATTCGATCAAGTAAAAATAAACTCTGTTACTGAAATTATTTCATAGAGCTATTCGATAGGTAAGGTAGGAATGATGAGGTGCTTTGGGGCATCCAGAACCATCTTTGTCCTGATCAGTAAAGCTCCATGCTGTTTTCCATATCTCCCACAGTCTGCTCGTTTCTGTGGTGAGCAGGGAGTGATATTGGAGATTGGAAAGAGTAAATTATAATTGCTCTGAAGCTTCTGTTTTTATTGAGTTCCAGACACCTTGGATGTCTAAAAAAGTCTATTTTGACATAGTTTTCCAACATTTTATATGATTTTAGGAGGATCATATTCCTGATGATTTTCCCATGAGAGGTGTATTATAGTAATAACATTGGTAATTTTAAAGGAGATATTACCATCAATAAATCAAGTCCCCAGATTGTCATGGTGCCACACACAGATAATTCTAGCACTCAGGAGACCAAGAAGATTATGCACATCAGGTTAGTTGAGGTGTATGATCAGACCTTGCCTCACAAAACCAAATACAAAAGAAACAACAAACTAAACTAAACTAACTGTAAATAATATTTTAGTTTTCCAACACTGTGACATTGTAATCTCAGTAATAAATGAAATAAGGAGATAAAGTATCATTAAGGATATTTAAACAAGTTGAAGAACAGATAACACATGGGTGGACTTTCATAGGATACTACATCTGACAGTGGCGGGATACTTGTTCAAATACACATGGAATATTTGTCAGGAAAGACAATCTCTTGGCCTCGAGTATAAATACCTTTATAAGCCTTTTTTTATAGTGTGTTAGGCCTAACTTCTGAACTCTTTTTTCTTCACTTATTAGTTCTTCAAGATTTTTGTACAATTATTTTTATCATATTCACCGTTTTCACACCTCCTCCCATATCTATCCCTCACTTTCCTACCCACCTAACTTTCATACTCTTTTTTTTTTAACCTATTGTGGTGATTTGAAAGAAAATGACCCCCAAAGGGCCATTGGAAGATGTGGCCTTGTTGGAGGAAGTGTGTCACTGTTGGGGTAGGCTTTGAGGGAGGTCTCTTTTGCTCAAGCTTCCCTCAGTGTGATTTTCAGTCGACTTCCTGTTGCCTGCAAGATGTAGGACTCTCAGTTCCAGCACCACATCTGTCTGCACACTGCCATGCTCCCTGCCATGATGATAATGGACTGAACCTCTGAAACTGTAAGTGAGCCACCCCATTAATTAATATGTTTTCTTTATAAGAGTTGCCTTGGTCATGGTGTCTCTTCACAGCAATAAAAAAACTCTAACTAAGACACCCATCAAGTACAGTTTGTGCTTCTCATATATTCTTAGACCATCCACTGGAGCATGCTTGACCTACTGGAAGCCACACTCTTAAAGAAAAGGATTCTCCATCTCCCAGCTGTTAATTTCCAATGGCTTCTTAGACAGGGATGGGACTTCAGGCTACCTCCCCTTTCTGTGCTGACGTTTCATCTGCCTTGAGCTTGCTCAGGTCTTGTGCACACTGTCACAACTGCTGTGAGTTCATTTGTGCAGCTGCCCTCCTGTGGCCTGAAAACACTGTTTCCTTGTAAGTCATTCAGCTGCCTCTGGCTCCTACAACCAACCTTTCCATCCCTTCTTTTTGCAACGATGACTGAGGCTTGGGAGGAGGGGGTGTGATATATATGTTCCATTTACGAATGAATATTCCACAGTTTCTCATTCTCTGCACCTTGACTAGTTGTGGGCCTCTGCATTAATCACCATCTGATACAAAAAGAAGTTTCTCTGATGAGGGTTGAGAGATGCACTGGTCTACAGGTATAATGATAAGTCATTAGGAGTCATTTTAATTCTGTGTCTATTTAGCAGAATTATAGTAGTGGGTTCTCCCCTAGGATACATGACTTACTTAGCCACAGGTCCTTGGCCACATTACTAGTGCTAGGTATGGGTTCCATCTCCTGGAGCAGGGCTTAGAGATAAGCAGAAAGTAGTTGGTCACTCCCATAGCATTGTGCCACTGTTGCAGCAGTGGGTGTATATTGTCAGGCCAGTCATGTTTTGCAAGGTTCACAGCTAGGTAAGAGCAGTGGGGATGGATGTTCCTAATGTCAGATGCATGGTGTGGAGAATAAGAAGCCCAAAGACACACTCAACAAGAGTTCTGGTCATAGACAAGAGAGAGGATGTGGGACTTGGCAAAGTCACAGCACCTTAGAACTTTCCAGGAATCATAAATCCACAGGTGACATTGTATGCCAAGTGCCAAGGAGAACAGAGAGCATCAGTCTACACCTAGGACCATGGTAGAGAAACCACAGAGCACTACAAACCAGTTGGTGTGGAGGAGACCAGTGCTTAGAAGACTAGCAGCTGAAGACGTTTGTGGGAGGGAGGGAGGGAGCAGCCCCGGGGAATGTCACAAACCACTTGCTGGCCAGCTTTCTTTACTGACTCACAATAACCGAGCAGTTACCTGAGAAAGATGCAAGGTTATCTTGACTTATAATTCTGAAAGTCTCAGTTCAAGATCTGATGGCCTCATCGTTTGGTGCTCTAGAGAGGATGGCATATCATAATGGGACCTCATATGAGAGCAAGATACACCATAAATCAGGAAGGAACAGAATAAACAGGAAAAGGAGAGGATGAAGCTGAGGTCCCACAATCCCCTTCCAGGGCACATTTCCAATGACCAATGTTCCTTCCACTAGTCCTCTCCTAAAGGTTCACCACCATTATTATGAATCATTTTGAAAGGAAATTCATGTTGAATTTGACATCAGTGGTGAGTTTAGTGGAGGTTTTTGTAGGTGAGTTAAATAAATGTGCTGCAATGGGGTGCTTAAATTATCCATCTGCTCTCTGGTGATGCCTGTTAGAAAGGAAGGGGATGTTTATTCTGTACATGGAGATGGATAGCGTGGCATCAAAGAATGTTAGTGGGCTGAGGGAGAGACGCTTATAATTGGTGATTTCTCAGCATCCTGAAAAGAATGTCAGTGGCTGAAATGACAGGACTCAGTGTCATCTAACTGCTCTTTCAGGACTGGGGTGAGACTGGGCTGACCCTGTCCATTCTCCTACAGTCTTCTAATTTGAAATAACAGATGCAGGATTCCTAGCCCAAGAATATCAGGAGAATGTAGCCTTCTCATGAGGAGGCTGAAGGGCCAATTGCAGTGTTACTGAATGCTCATCATGTGGGAGATTCTTCAGGCATAGACTCTAAAAACTTATGTTTCAAGGTCAGTTATGAATATTACCTTGTTTTTAAAGTCAGGGAAGGGGACTTGGGGAAAGCCAGTCTTAACCAAACTTCTGAGTGAAGGGAGACGCTTTGAAGGCAGGGACGGGGGTTCCTGCCACGACTCTACTTTGAGTCACATGCCCCAGTGTTGAGGTGTGATGTCTGACTCTCTGGTGGCTCCCACTTCTTCATAAGCGGTCCTTTGGAGATGCCCATGGAGCTTCAAACAGGGGCCAAGACTGGTCCCTCCCTTCTCTCTGTGTGTGGTCTCCAGCAACATTTAACCTTTTGCTGCTTTGGCCTCTCAAACTGTAAAATGGAGATTGAATTATTTCCTTGCAAGCCTGTCAGCTCATGGAAGCCTTGATGCAGCGTGCAATGGGGTGAGTGTCAGGCTGGGGACAAGCTCATTTGCTAAAAATAAGCTAAGGGAAGATTCTTCCAGAACTGTATTTCATAACATTTAATAATCACAAATTAATTTAAGTTAAACACCTCCATTTTAATTAGGAATGTCAGATTACTCCCAGAGGAAACTGATGTGGTTTTGGCATGGCCACACTTGTCAAAAGCTTAACCGGACTTAGTTAGTTTATTCCCTAACTAAAATGGATTATGCACAGAATGACATTTCAGACTACCACAGTTTCCAAACACCTCCAGGGCTTTGAGGTTTAACTGAAGAGCAGATTAAACAACTCCAAGCCAACTTCAGCTTGCCAAAACTTTATAAACATCACATTAGGACTATGTGAATTTTGCTTTAAATTAAAGCTGAAATTTAAGGACAGTGTAGTGCCATCAGTCTTTAAACCCACTGACAGATACTTCTGTGAGCCACTAGACTGAATACTTGGCCATTGTTCTGTGTGGTATGTGGCCAATGATGTCTGACTACAGGGAGTGGGGGTTGGGGTTGGGGTTCAGAACCCAAAGGGACGTGGATGCATGGTCCTCCATCAATGTTTGCATGTTCCCTCTATCACAGTCCACTCAGTGTGACAATCCTGGGATTCTGATTGCCTAAGACCCCCCCCCTTTTGGTGGGAATGCCTAACCATGGAGTCAGAATGGATACATGCACTTCATTGCATCCATCTGCCCAGCCCCTATCTCAGTCAAAGAAATGTTGGTAAAACAGAAAAGCAAAAAATTTAGTGATACAATAAGGAAAAAATGTCTTCATACTCTGTTGCTTATTTGGAAACAGGGGCAGAATGCCCTTGGGTGGGGGTCATAGCAATCTCAGCTGCAGCTCACAGTCTAGTATAAATAGTAGATGTATTTGAAGGACTCTGTTACACATGTATGTAGGCAGAGTTTTTCATCAGGACTACTAGTCAGCTCTGTCACACCAGCTGACTCCCAAATAATCACACTGAGACTTATTATTAATTATAAATGCTCAGCTGATAGCTTAGGCTTGTTACTAGCTAGCTCATACTCCTTAAATCAACACATATTTTATCTGTGTTCTACCTTCTGGCTCGGTACAGCATATACATCTCCTGTTTCCTCTGCATCTTGCTGGAGACTCCTCAGACCTCATCCTTCTCCTTCCCAGCATCCTCCTAGTCTGGCTCTCCTGCCCAATCTCTTCTTGCCCAGCTATAGGCCAATCAGCTCTTTATTAGCCAATGAGAGTAATACAGATTTACAGTGTAAAAAGATTATTCCACAGCATATACATATACTTTAAGGCAACTCTAAGTGTGGCTTAGAAAAGTAGAAGGTACTGACTGCCTCTTTTGAGATGGAAAGACCTCCCTGACCTCATTGGATACACAGAAGGTCAAGATATCCTCTGGTCTCATGAGGACTCTCGGCTGGTGACTTTGTTTCAGATGAAAGGCTGTTTCCAAGATGAAGCCAGCTTGGCCTTGCATTTCCATTAGGCTGAATGCTAGTTGAACTCTTCTTGTTTTTCTTAATTAATACCATCTCTTACCTTAAAGAGAAGTTATGTGGTGTAAGAGAGAATTAAGAAAGTATTTCAAAGCCAGAACAATTGCATGCAAACAAACAAAGAAAAACTAGCTTTGTTTTGAGTTCTCAGTGTAATCACTGCAACTGAATACAGAGTGAGACACTGAGAAACTGAAGCATTTACTCTGAATTCTTAATTCAACGTAACAAGAGGGGACAAGGTCTTCGCCCAGCAAAGATTGCCCCATCTAGCCAGACAGTTTCTCCAGGAGACTCAGATTGCAGAAACAAACTCTTTAGACAGTCTCTCATTCTCCATGCAGCTCAGACCTTCCGCCTTTGGTTTTAGGAGCCAGTGATTATTCTGTGGAAATACAATGACGCTGATACCGAATTTATAAAATGTTTTCAGCCTTATTATGGGGCTGGGGATCAGAATCAGCAGCAGATTTACTCATAAGCCAAAGTATAAGTTTTTAGTCCAAATTTTCTCAAACAATGGATTTCCATAAAGATATACCATCCATTCATATGCTTACTTTTATTTGAGTTAAAAAAGGATAAGGTGGATTTCAAGGTTTAGGAGGGTGGGTGCAAAGGCAGAAATAGAAAGATGCAAGCTGATTTACTATAGGGTTTTCCTGAACATACTTTCAAGGGCAAACGCCGGGTCTTCTGGAAAGCTCTTTCCCCGGGGATGTTTGCATCTTGTGGTTTCACTCTCTCACGTTCTACTTGCCTGAGTCCTCATTATGGTCTCAAGTTTCCTAGGTACCACACAGCCACTCCAATTGCAATCTAATCAGCAGCAGATGCCCACGGGGGAGGCAGGACCATGCCTGCCCTCCCACTAAGGAACCGTTCACACAGGGCTGGGTCAGAACGCAAACAAACAGCGTTGGCCACGTTCCTGCTCCACTTTTAACCTCTTGTGATCTTTGGCTTCTGTTCAGTAATTGCATTTATTTTGACTTCATTAAAAATGTGTGAGATGGAATTTCACGTAGGTCCAGAGTTCAGTGATTTACAGGCCAGATATGACAGGGGCTTGTCCTGAAGTTCATAACAGTTTGGGATTGGAAATGTTGGTTTTCCTGCAGAGGACCAAACAAACACCCCTCCTATTTTCTCCACAACTTACTGATAACTGAGACCATTGCACCACAATCCTCCCCCCCCCCCCCCATCTTTTCAGTGAGTTGCTTGGATACATTCTCATTTCGCTAGAGCTCGAGCTGACTCATTTGTTCGCACTGTGAGACTGAAGTGGAAGTGTTTGGAGGTGGCGGTGAGTTCAAAGGGCACCATATACAGGTGTAAGAATGTTGTGGTGAAATCCAGTAGTTTATATAAAAGGTATTAATACAATAACAATTAACAGCAATTTAAAAACAAATACACTGTCAGTTAACATAAAAAGAAGGAACTTAGTGGAATCTTAATACAGGGTAATTTAACATCATCTAACAAAATTTAAATGCAAATACTTTCACCTAGAGATTCTATTTTCTGAATCTATTGATAAAAGCATATATATTTGATTAAGATTTGTCTAAAGTGTCCACTGGAATACTTACACTAATGAAAAATTGGAAATAATTAAAATTTCCATAAATAAAGCAGAAAAATAGAAATTGCTTCAGATTGAAACAAGCACGTCATTGCTCTCATAGATGTCTATGAACCTTCCTTGCTCAGTCCTGTGAACCTTGAATCCAAGCAGTACAGCTGCTATTGGCTACGTTAGAAAAGTCCCAACACCTAAAGCTTACCACTATGCTTTAAGTCACGAATCTGATTTGCAAATAACTAACATATCTAGATGTATTTTTTAACTCCTTCCATGTTAGGAACCATCATGGCCAGTATTCCTCTGTGTCCCTGCTACCCATTTGCAATGGAGCAATCGAAAAGACTCCTTTGCCAGATCCTCAATGAGTCTTTTTCCCAGATCTTATCAGGCAGGTCCCCTTCTACTAGGGTGAGTCATAGTTGTCTCCAGAAGTATGAAATTCTTAAATATTACTTTACTGTCAAACATGTACCATCCGCAAAGAAAGATGAGAAAACTCAGGCTTAGAAAAGTTAAATGCCTTAAGCAACTCTGGATAACTTTATATGACCAAAACGAAGGAGAACCAACATTAGTTTGATAATGGGAAGATTTGATAGACGAATGAATAGGAATGGACATGGGACACGAGACATGTTCTGTGGGCAGGAACGAACAGCAAGGAATGTGTCAGCTACAGCAGCTGTGGACTGCAGATGTTGAGCAAATGTTTGTTGCCAGCAGGGGCATTTGCTGAGGAGGAAGATGCTGCCTGAATCTGATGATCTTTTCACACTCAGTGTGGGCAGAGTAAGGAGTACATTTTGCAAGCTTGTGTTTTACGGATCTCAGAGCTGCCAACAGTGTCCGCCTTGCAAGGGCATTGATAACAAAGGCCATGATCTAAGACCGCAGCTGAGTTCTGGGGAAGTGGAATGAGTGTTTTAGGGCACAATGTTCTCTAGGGAGAGGCAGGGTACATATCTTCAGGTCTTCCTTTATGCTCATCTGACCTCACTCCATCAGGATTTTCCATACCGAAACCACCACTGCGGTCTGGCCTTGTCTTCTCATTAGTAGCTGAAACCAAGTCCCGAAAGGTCCCTTTCAGCAACTGTTTCCTTGTTCAATACTTCCGCTACTTCCAAAAATGACTCTGAGGTACAGTGTAAATGTAATTTAGATTTACAGCCAGATTGTATCAAAATTGGGGTGGTTGTGTGGTTTCTAGAAGATCTGCTTATTTATTTGTTTGTTTGTTTATTTGTCTGTAGATGAATTTCAAACCATCTTATTAAATGAGAAACACAGAGCCAAATATAGGAGTGAAAGCCTTAGGGATCAGGGAAATAGTGAGAGCCACCAGCTAACCTTAACCCACCATGCCACCGTAGCTTTCCAAGAGAGCTACTTCCTGTCTACCCAGGCTTTTATTGCCTTGCTGTTCTGCCCTCTCATGGACTCTTAGCCCAGCTACCTCACTTCCTTGTCACTGCCTGTCTGTACAGACCTCCAGGTCTCTATGGTTGGTACTGGGATTAAAGGCGTGTGTCACCACGCTTGGCTCTGTTCCCTAGTGTGGCCTTGAACACACAGAGACCCTGCCTGCCATGTGATTAGATTAAGGGTGTGTGCTACCACTGCCTGACTTCTGTGTTAATGGCTTGCTGTTACCTCTGATCTCCAGGCAAACTTTATTTATTAACATACAAATAAAATACCACATTTATCTACTTACTTATTTATTTAGGTTTGTCAAGACAGAGTTTTCCTGTGTATCCCTGGCTGTTCTGGAACTCACTCTGAAGACCAGGCTGACCTAGAACTCACAGAGATCTACCTGCCTCTGCCTCCTGAGTGCTGGGATTAAAGGTGTGCACCACCACCACCACCACCACCCAACAAGGTCTGTTTATTTTAACAGATGAGGAAATAAGCAAGCTATTTTTAACTGCCCAGATAGGGAAAAAATGTTCACATTGGGCATATATTAGCACAAACTTATGGCTTCCTATTAATGGGTCCTATATTTGGAAGAGAAAATTGCTTTGAAATTCAGTATTGTGTGAGACATAAACAATGGTGTCAGAGTAATGAGTATGTAGAGGCTGTCAGTATCCTCACTCCACGAGGCTTCACACCGTCAAACACCGAGCGAGACTCCAGCTAATGAGAACTGACCTTGTGGTTTCTTTCTACCCATGCTGACAGTTCACCATCCCTTACTTACAAGAACTTTACAACTACTTTAATAAATGTAAACACTGTCACTTCAGAAAAAGAATTACCCACAACCGTGTAGATGATGTCTTTGGCTGGTACCAAAGAAGAAGGGAAAAAAAGGAAGGCAGACAAATGAAAAACTAAGAATGAGAAAAATGCTTAATGAATATATTTTTAAACATGTATGGATTTTCCCTATGAAAGGAAATTTTTTAAGATCAGTTAAGAAACATAAGCCTTGAATAGAATCATAGAAGCAGAAATGGGTGGCAGAGACATGGCAAGAATGTTTCTGGTGGCGATATTAATTTCCTTTAGTGCTGGCAATGTTCAGATAATCTTTAAATTATATAAACTGTTCCAGACAGCACAGCACCATGAAAGATTTCTCAAGCCCCTGCTGCCTAAATCTGGACATTACAACTGCAGGCTGACTTCAGTCATGATGGCAAGGCCTGAATTCTACAGTGAAGACTAGCAAATGCCACTCAGCAGCACATTCAAAGGGTGACATTCCATGCTAAGGCTTCTACACGAATGCTGATATACTAAAAATAAGCCCATTAGTGGAGCACTTAAAATAAGTCGGCCAAAGGAGAAATGACTCAAGTTCACTTCAAAAACCATCAAAGGTCATTCAAGAAACTTCTGCACATATTCTTATGAAAACTGTAGCTATCAACATTAAGAATGACTGAGTGATAAACCCAACAGTGGGCATCCTGACAGGGACATACCGAGGTGCTGCAGGTGTGAGGGAGGGCATCTCAACCACTGCTGTGGAGACAGAGAGAAGAGGGGTTATAGCAACTTCTAAGTGCGTGGAGGCAAAGCTGTCTGCTTAGGTTGCCTTTGTGATTGTGGTGGTTTTTATGGCCGTCAGGGTCTGTGTCCGGCTGTAACTAGACAGAGTGGGTGACTTATGAGGGATGAAGGGTGGTTCTGAAGCTTGGGAAGTTCAAGATCAGACAATGTAATCTGGGCAGATTCCTCTGGCTTCTGGGCCAGGGAATCCCATGCCAGGCCGGTGAGCATTTGCTTGCTTAGGTATCTATTCCACTCCTTATAAAACCACTCATGTTCTTTCTCATGGAGCCCCACCCTGATGAGCTCATCTGATACCGATTGTCATTGTAAAGTTATTTTATCTCATTTCCAAATACCATTAACATGTGACTTTGGGGATTAAGTTTTCAATAGCCCATCCTTAAGGGGCACATTCATACCATGGTAGTAAATGACAGTCAAATAGAAACCTAACAATGGGACTGGGAGATGGCACGCAGTCAGTCAAATGCCTGCTGCACAAGTGTGAGGACCTGAGTCTGGATTTTCAAAACCCACATAAAAGCTGACAGAGTGGTGCTCTTCGAACAGACACAGTGGGTGTCTGGAGCTCAGTGGCCAGCCAGGCTCAAATAAACAAAAAAAAATAAGGTGGAGGGTAATTGAGAAAACATTCAGTGTCAACCTCTGTCCTCCACTTGAAGTGGGCAAGAAAAAGTAAGAGCTGTTCAGCTCCTCTTTCTCTTTTGTTGCAAGCTAAATAGTGTTTTCCTCATTCATATGCTAAATCTAATCACTAGGTGGCCCTGACTGGCCTGTGATTTACACTGTAGACCAGGCTGGCCTCAAACTCAGTGTTGTCCTGCCTCTGCCTCCTGGTGCTCCAGTAAAAGGTGTGGGCCACCATACCAAGCAAGTCAAGATATTTTTTAAGACTTATTTATTCATTTTTTTAATTTATTTTTATGTACATTGGGGTTTTGCCTGCATGAGGATGCCAGATCCCCTGGAACTGGAGTTACAGACAGTTGTGAGCTGCCATGTGGGTGATGGGAATTGGATCTGGGTCCTTTGGAAGAGCAGCCAGTGCTCTTAACTGCTAAGCCTGTCACCCCAGTCTCCCAGCAAGTCAAGGTCTTTAAGGAAGTAATTAAATTAAAATGGGGACTTTTGTGTCAATGCTAATCAAGTATAAGAAGAGGACATATGACATAAACACGCAAGAAAGATCACGGATGACACAGGTTGAAGATGCCATCTTCAGCCACTGAGAAAGGCCTCGGGAGGAAGGTAGTCACATTCACACCCTGATCTTGGATCTCCAGCCTCCAGGAGGTGAGATATCAATGTTCATGACTTCATCCAAAAACTTCTTAAGCTTTTGCCACTCATGAACCCTTTCTGCCTGAGAAATTTTTACACAGCCCCGGGTGTATAGATACATAAAATAGGTACACAACTGTAGTGTTTACTCATAATAAATCACGAAGACATTTAATGAAAAACAACTCTTTGCTGTGCTTATAAGTTTACTGTTTATTAATGATGAAACCAAGTTTGTGTACTAGTGAATGAATGGGTGTGTGCATACCAAGAAGAGGGATGAACAGGCTTTGCCCTTCCAAATTCAAGGTGATGCCCATGCTTGCAGCCTCCCTCAGACACATTTGTGTCTGATGACTCACTTGTGTCAGAAGCAACAATGCCTGAAGGTTGGTTGGTTCTCCTCTTGAGAGTCCGCGTCAGCCAGTCATCTGAATTAGTGTCCTGTCAAATGCCACGGGCTCTGTCTTTCCCATGACACCATAAAGTGGGCTCTGTCAGTCTCTCAAGAGCGTGGCCCCTTCCCTTTCTGTCATAGCTCTGGGAAGTCTACGGCTGGTATCTGGAGGAAAGAATATTCTTAGTTCTGACTAAGGCACCGAGAACTCTCAAATGAGGGACGATGATATTCTAATGAGGAGCAGATGAAGGGCACACATGCCTCAGCTAAAAATCCGGGAAAGCTGAGAAAAGAAAATACCAATATTGCCAAATCTTTCTGAGTTCCCAAGTTCAAAAGCATCCTCATTCAGCTTGCTGCGCTTCTGTAATGACCCCACGGAGGAGTTCAGAATTTTGTAGACCTGAAAGAAATAAATTTAATCAAGAAAGCACCACCCTCAGATGCATTCACCAGAAGGAATGTCTTAATCAGCCCACACTTTCAGAAAAACTACCGCAATAACCAAAACCCATGACTAATTACCACGTGTAGCCGGGTGGGAAAAATACAAGGCAGCTAGAAGCCAGTGGAGAGTGTGATGTCTTTGTTCACAGTGTCACAGATAATTGCCTTGCTGTGAGGGCTCTGAACTGTGTTTCAAGAGCCAAATAAAAGCAGGAAGCTTAGTTCTGTACATCTCTCTTCATTTCCTTATCTTCTTATGGCCTCCAATTCTTGCTAGCTGCTTCTTTTGCAAGTGCTGTGCATTGTCATGAGAAAAAAACGATGACTAAACACAGCAAAGCCTGTGAGGTTTCTTCTTTCCTCTCTTTGCAGGACCACAAATGCATTCCTACTGGATTTGAACAGTGAGAAAGCATGCATATAAATCCCTGGAACATGACTCCAAATCTCCATCTATCCAGCAGTAACACTGGGTTCTGTCAAATGACAGAGGAGAAAAGGAATAGCCAGAAGCTCCGCCTGCCTCCTTCAAACTCTGCCTAAGTCCACCTCTGGCGCAAGTCCTAGAGCAAAAGCCAGGGCTCCCAGAGTGCTAACAGTGAGACAGCCACCCTCCAAAATAATAATTAAAGACATGGTTAACCAAGAAAGGAAGAGAAAGGAGATCTAATAAAAGTGTGACCACATCGAAAAGAGAAATTGATAAGGGGGTCCAGCAACCCCAAGTCTGTCTTCAGGGCACTGACATGCATTTTAGGTTTAAACAGAAGAACTGAGAGGCGGGGTGAAAGGTGTGCAAAATTAAGCAGTTTTGATCCAGGTGTGAGCTGGTTGATCCTTGCCCGGCTCTGGATCTGCAGCATGGTTTGAAGATGTCACTGCCATCATCACTTGAGGGGAGCAATCTTGTTCTCTTGAGGGGATCACTGCAGGTGACAGCCCCATAACGGCCGAAAGTGACCCTCACTTAGGGGTCATCTGTCTGGTGGTAGTTTTAGTTTAGTCAGAAGGGTGTTTATTGACCAACCCTATTGTTCCCAGAACCTAAAGTGACTGCAAGTGCCAGACAATGACTAGACATCTTCAAATATGGTTGGGGGATCTGGAACAGGATGTTTAACCTGACAGGAAGATGCTCATGGAGACAGAGACAAATGAAGGAGAGAGGTCAGGCTCTTTCCTGCTTGTCGTTACCTTGTGGGACCAAGTGAGGAGTCAGTGCTTTCTAGTCAAAGCACTTTCTAAGTACCTGCTGCACCTCCACCTCAGTTCCCCAGCACTCATAAACACCGGCTTATAATGAATTATGCATTCCTTAAAGGAGATATTCTTGGAGCATTTCCGAATATTCCAGGTCTTTCCTCTATGTCTGTTTTTTCTCTAAAACAAAAATTGAATTCACTAAGGGGATGAGGAAAGAGCAGAAAAGGAAACATAGTTCCGTGCACCTTAGGATGTTCATAGAACTTTACAATGATTTATGTCTTTGCTTATCTCTCTTAGAAAAGATCAAATTATACAAATGACCACTGTTTGAGAAATTATTTCATAAAGTCTTACGGTGGGGAGCACCATTTATTGTTTTCTTTTCACCACTGAAAGTTCTCAAATGGAGAGAAAGCAACATTTAATTTTATTTATAAACCAGAAAATGTGTTGAAAAGCCAACAAAAGTCTTTGGTGATAGTGTAAAATATATTTGGTTGCCAAACAACTCCTAAACACATGGAAATCTTCAGGAAGATATGATTCTTTCTATATGTCAAAGATTGAAAGTTAGCTGGCAGCCCCTAAGAAACATCAGTATGAAGCTAGTCACCATAAAGACAGGCAAGAAGAGAATATTGGGACATTTAGCTCTGTCCCCAACCTGGTGAGAAGGAGTATGCTGAAGGATAAGGTGGCAGATGTGGACATTACTTAATCAGTCTTGGTTATCTACTGAAGTTTCCATTAACTCAAAAGGATGAGATTAGAGGGTTCTCTGATGGCCAAAGACTTGGTAGTGCCAGTAGAGTGGTAAGGACTAAGTGTGTGGGAGCTCTGAGACCATTTCTTATGCACCTTTAATATTCTTTGCTTCTGGCCTTCTGCAGGCCATTCTGATAAGTTAATAAACCAAAGCAGAGGATGTGGAAATCCTGTCCACAGCCAGTCTTCCAGAAATACAAATAAGATAATTTGAGGCATCTGAAATATGTGGGATCAGTCTTGGGGACCGAGTCTGAGGCCTGTAGGATTTGGTACCAACTCCAGGTAGACAGTGTCCAAATGGAATGGAATGAAAAGATGCATTGCTGAGGTGCACAGGTGAAACCCCACAGATCTGAGCTCACAGAAGTATTTTATCTCCTAAGAACATCACATAAGCTGTTCAGTATGCTGTTCACAAGAGATAGAGCCCTGTTTACAAAATCCCTTACCCAGATGCATCCAAAGTGACGCAGTGATTAGAAGTTTGTTTGTGACCCAGGAATGGTTTGGTTGAATTGCCACATTTTCTAACTTAAATTTAGGTTGGTTTGTGTCAGGTCAATCTACTTGACACCTGCATGGTCCTGCAAAACCTTTCTGGTGCCTCTAAGTGACTCTGTTTTTGTCTCAGTGTCCTTTTCTATAGCATGTGCATTTAAGACTCTTTAGAAGTATATGAAAAGCAGAGACAAGGTCTTTTGGTCCCCTGTAAGAGTTGAAAGCACTTGGCTCACAAGCAGAGGCAGATCTGAAACAGCAGCATAACCATTTTATTTCTGCACAGAGCTGTTTGCATTAGGACGTGGGAGACAGTTTTGTGCAATGTTGAAGGAAATGTTAAAAACTGGACACAAAACTAAGAACTTGCTGACTTTTCAGATTCTGTTAGGGCAAAGTTTTTCACAAACCTTCAATCTCTGCATGTAAATAACATTCCTCCATGCAATACAGAACTATTATTTAGAAGCTGAAGAAAACAGACTTCCTGAACAATTGTTTTCACGAACTCGGTTGGCACAATAGCATGTGTTTTGCAAAAAGTCAAAGCAAAGTTATTCACATGGGTGCCTGTTGCTCAATGTGGCTTCCCAAGCATTTGGTCAAGGTTTCTAGGACATGGAGAAAGTGTTCAGATCAAAGTCGGAAGAGGTCATGTGACTCTGCTGGACTTCACCAGTTTTGTTTCTGAGGCAGCAGATCAACTGTTAGTGGATCCTTGGTGAGGAAGCTGCTTCTCTGGTACTTACATAGTCACTTGTCATAGGAAGCCTATGGAGTACACAGCACTGTGATTTTGGAAACAGAAGGACTGGGTCTCAGAAAGCATAAACACTCTGCCTGAATCACCAACTAGCTGATTGCTGAGCCCAGGCAGTCTGGCTTAGAGCTGTCCTGAGGTGTCACCCTCTCTGTGCTGTAACACTGTCAGATCCAATAGCCTTGGCACTTGTTGGGGAAAGCAACCTATATAATTCTGACAAAAGAAAACAATTTTGTAATGGAGTTATCCTGCAGCAGAGGGACAATGCCCCAACTAGATATCTCATGTTAGCAAACAGAAACTGCAGTACCAAAAAAAGGCTATCTGTTTTTGAGCTGTTGACCAATGAAGTCACCTAGACACTCCCACTTCAAGCAGTAACAGGTTATAATCAATACTTTTGGCAACCCTCTAGAACTTCACAGTAAGACCCTATTGCTGAGGACATACCAGAGTCACAGAGCATGGAGAAATCAAGCTAGTTCTCACCTGGGAAGTTTCATTCCTCCTGGCTAGTGTTCATGGTGCTGAAAGTTGTTAACCACCCATTTGAAGAAAAGAAATAATCTTCAATCTCACCTAGCTGTGAGCCTTGCTAGTTAAAACAACGACTGGCCTGAAGAGACCACTGGTCCAGTAGTGGTACAAATGTTATGGGGTAAACAACCACTCTGCTGAAATCTAAGGCTTGCTCCATGAAATGGACTCCATACCTGGCATTGTTAAAAGGGCAGAGAACCTGTAACTAAATAGCTCTTAGGTCCTAGGGAAGAGCCCACTACTATGATTCTGCTAAATGGGCATGGTATTAAAATGACTCCCAATGACTTATTGCTATACCTATAGACCAGAACATCTTTCAGCCCTCTTCAGAGAAACTTCTCCTTACAGTAGATGTCAGTTAACACAGAGATCGCCTGCAACTTCTTAATATGAAGAGAAGAAAAGACTGTGGGGATGCGTAGCCCCATGTGGTACATTCATACGGCACCCCTCCCCATAAGATTTAGGGATCTTCTCGGAAGAGGGGTGGAAAGATTCTAAAAGCCAGAGGTGGTCCATACATCATAACAACAAACACACGTTGTGTTTTTTAGACACAAAAGAGAAGTTGCAAATATGAACTCACAGTGACTGTGACAGCATTGGACAAGACCTGGGAGAGCTCCAGCCAGACCAAATTCCTACATAGAGGTGGGAAAGTGGGCATGACATCTCACCACTCGCTCATTAGATATTGTCATTTGGTAGCTTCTGGGAGAGGGAGAGTTGGTTTTCTTTAACGACGTAACCACTGGTAGGTAGATTACATGCCAGGGCAGACCCCAATCCCAAGACTAGTTGGGCAACATAAACTGGACTCAATATGGGGCAGAGACAGAAGAAATCTCAAAGTTGAGTGGCAAGGAAAAGGGAGAGCATAGAAGGTGGTTACAGAAGAAGTTGGGCTTGAATATGTTCAAAAGACAATGCATGATATTCTTAAATAATAAAAAATACTGTTTAAAAAAACAAGAAAGTAACTTTGGCTATAATGAAATACACTATCCATTCCATGCCCATATGAGTTCCCTGGCCGGTCAAAGACTGTCTTTCAGAGGCACAACATGATAAAAGGGGGAGTGGGTGGCAGCTAGAAAAGTGAGTGTGGCTTTCTGCTGATTTCCTGCATCTGTGTTTATGGTGTCTCACCCGCACTACCACTGCCTCCTCCCAAGTGCTTCCAGGCCCCACCGTGCAGTCCTCACTGGGATGCAGGAACTGGAACAGCAAACCCCGGGGTTGGCACTGTGGCCCCAGGAAGACGTCTTAGCCTATATGTGAGGGCTATGGAGAGGACTGCCTGAAGGACACAGAGAAAGGAAAGCAGAATTTCCATCAGGCAGCAGTGAGGTTTCCAGGAAAGGTCTGCTGTATAAAAGGAGAAAGAGCAAAATAAGCAAGCAAGCAAACGAACACACACACACACACACACACACACACACACACACACACACACACACTCATACACTCAAACAACTCAGGAGCAGAAGTGTAGATAGGTCAAGTCTTGAAAAACTAAACAAAAATGAAAACAAAAAATACTGGCACAATCTGGAATAAGACAGCAAGGGCATGCTGTCTTTGTGGGAGCCCAGGAGGGCTAGGGAAGGAGTTGTGACAAAGCAGGAGGGATCTTGGGGTGTGCTTTGTAGGCTGCCTTTCCTCTGCAGACTCCACTCCAGGCATCTCTGCCCATTCCTCTTAACATGGACAGAGACTATAGAAGCAAGCGTTTGTTGACATTTTCAGTCATGGAGAAGCCCTCAGCCTGCCATCACCTTTCACAAGGTGTTGAGAGCATGCAGTGAAAGATCCCCAATGCCATCCCCAAAGCTTCCTATATCCTTAAAAGGTGTTGGGGGGGAGGGCATTCTTATCAGAGAGCAGCTTGACAATGGGGGGCTAGGATGGCTCACCCTAGAGTGTCAAGTGGATTGGAAAAAGGCAGAGCGAGGAAGGAACAGTGAAGGAGGTGAGGGTAAGACAAAGGGAGGAAGTTGGGGAGTGGAGGAAAGGAAGATGGGCACGCGATGCAGAGGCAAAGCCGTGACCAGACAGTCGAGATGGAATAGACACTTCTAGAACTCCCTCAGGAGTTCATCCCAAGTAAAATTTGCAATCAGGGATCAACTTCTCCATCTCCCAGGCTCATCTCCATGTCCCAGGAGAATAGGGGGGAATTTCTGTCTTACAAAAGAAGAAATCATATCACAGGAAGAAGGCCAAAGCAAATGTGTTGAAATTGGTGGGCAGTCAAGAAAATATTTGGGGGGGAAAAAAAAGAAATTTCTTTTAGGTCCCATCATGAATGCAATGAATTCAACTCCTCTGAGATTACTCACTGTGGTTTGATTGTTCTAAAAGATGACATGAAGAAAAAAAAAACAACCCAATTCATGTATTTAACCTGTACCTCACCCCACATGTATGCAAGTGCGAAGTGGGTGTGATAGAAAATTCAGGGACAAATCGTTGGCTGATCTGAACCATGTCGAAGTGGGAGAGAATGAGCCCAGTGTGCGCTGAATCAGCTCATTTGTGCTGTTATTTATCTGTGGGAGAGGGAACATTTTGAAATATTTGTATAAGAAGCTCTGTGGCTTTGCAACCTTCAGTACGTATCTGCCAGGGCTGGTTACCATGATCCCTGTGTTCAGCTAATTGTCCATTAAGCTCCCTGGCAGAACATTCGGGATACAATGTCAACTCATGGCAACCCAACAAATGGAGAAAGATCAGCATAGCAAGCTGATCTCCTCATTCTGCTCAAAATAAGGACCTTTTCGGAGAATTGCATGTGAAGAGGGAGTGGACATTGGCCAAGTGAGGGCTGTATGATGCAAGATGGGAAAGTGTTTGCAGGTCCCTCCGGAGACCCTACCGGGGCTAGTCCAGGATGATGCCCTTTCCCATCTCAAGCCTTGGCCCGATCTGTAGCTTTTGTATTTTAATGAGGAAGTCAAGCCCAGTGGGCGGTTTACTCATCAATGCAAAGCCCAGTGTCATGGCCAGGAAGAGCTGCTTGAGGGATGGACATCATTTTATCGATAATCTGCCAACTGTCCTGGGGTAGGATGCAGAGTGGGCCATCCATCTTGTGCCTGGTTTGTGTTTATTTTAAGTGATGTCTCCATAGGCAGCTGGTTTTTTGTTGGTTTGTTTATTTCTTTGAGTTTCTCCATTTCTGTACATATCACAAGAAAGATTCTGGCTGTGGTTTCTTTAAGAGTGCCAGTCTGGCTGAAGCTGTTAGGAGGTTGTTTCTTCAAGCACAGACCATTGTGATCATTGTAGATCTCAGAGTCACAGACTGAGCGGTATCCAGGTTGGGCCTTAGCCTGAGAGCTTCCTCCTTCACTGTGAACTCCGGCCAAGGGAGCGACAGTCTGAAGCAGCCTCAAGATGTTTGCTGTTATTTGTCAGCTCCTTGTGTTGCCCAAGAACTGCCTCTAACACCGTTCACCCCACCCAGCTCATTCTGTCCACCTGTCAGTCCTGGTGCCGGACAACTGTTTACTGCAAAGCCAGAGACAAAAGTGGCCCCCGTGGTCTTTACAGGCACTCCTCTGCCTGCATCCGCCATCATAAGCTTTATTGAGAAAGGAAACTGCAGGAAAATGGAAAGGATGGGGGAAAGGCTTCGTTCTCCAAAATGCATGAGACTTTCCAAGGTGCCCCACAACCCCATGGGTCACTACTGCCATGGTCCTGCGGATCTCCATGGCCTGGGCACTGGAGGAACGTTCACACTAGTTAGGAGGCATCCCTAGGCCCTGTTACTGGTGGATGCAGAGTTCTTAAAGAATGGAAAAGGGCTTGGGTTAGCACCTTGTAACACTTACTATAACTCAGCAAAAACCCTGATACCTTCATAATGGGCATCGACTTTGCTGGCTCAGAGACTCTCAGCCAGGAGACTTTCTTCTCCACCACAGCCCTCTTTGCCACTTTACTCCAAGTAGATCTGTAAACCCTGTCTTCAAACAATGTCCTTCGTTCCTGCCTCCATCCCTCACCCATTCCTTCTCTGTTGTTCAAACCGCCTTTCGAATCTTCTTACAGCATCATAGCTCACCCATCACCAAAGCTCCCTCAGGAAAAAAATGCCTAAGATGAAAATCCCCAAAGCTAACCAAGAAATTGAAGATGTGGTGAAAACCTTTTCACAAAGAAAAGCCCAGGCCCTGAAAAATTCCACCAGAGGAGAAGCGGTAGGTCTTTTATTAATAAACAAACAAAAACCACTTTCAGACACCTAATCTTTGAAGTAAACATAATCCTTATATCAACCCAAAAGCATGACAAGAAAAGAAAACTACAGACTGATTCCTCCCCACCCCTTGAAATGAGATAAGGGGTGTATACAGTAGATCAAAATCAACGCTATACAGAATGTATGCTATGCATTATGGCCAATGATGTGAAGTTTAACCCGGGAATATAGGCTTGAGTACATTTGAAATTTATTCCTGTGGCTTTCCATCCCAGTCATCAGGAGAGAAAAGCCTCCTTTCCTTTCCTGTTCATTCTTTCTTGTTTATTTTGTTTTTTAAAATATCATACCCATTTCTAATAATGTTTCAGTAAAATGAAGCAGGAGAGAAAAGTTCAATAATTAAGAATAAGCCTAAAGCTACCATCCCAATTAGAGAAGAATTCGGTGATTTCCTCCTGGGATCATGGCAGAAGGCCTGCACTGAGGATTCTAGCCTGAACATCCATGTTGGAAAGAAAGAATCAACCGTTTTAATACTGGGAACTGAGTCCAGGACGCCTCTGCCACTTAACTGTGTCTTCTGTCTTTTTGATTGTGTGGGAGATCCTACCAAGTTGTTCAGGACGGCTTCACACTTGCCTCTCAGGAAGCTGGGATTCCAGGTGTGCACCACTGCACTCACTAGTTTGGGTTTTGTTTTATAATGGATTGTTTAACCCCTGAGTAGAAATTGTGATGGAATCCACAGAAAGTGACCAGAACTAATGAGAGAGTTAAGTACATTTGTAGCATACAATGCCAACAGCAAATGATAAAATACTTTAAAATAGCAGTTTACAATATCAAGCATATTAACTACTTGGTGACAAATTTAATGAAAGATATAAAGACCCAACATTTGAAAATTTAGGAAATATTATTGAATGAGATTTTAAAAGGCATAAATAACTGAAGAGGTGTAACTTGCTCTTATCCATGGCTGTGTATTGCTGCTATAGTTTGCATTTGAAGCATCTCCGACAGGCACCTGCATATAAACGCTTGATCCTCAGCAGGCAGAGGTTATTTGGGGAGGTTACAAAACCTCTAGGACATGGTGCCAAGCTGGTGAACCTAGGCAGGCCATTGAGAGTTCTACTCCAGGCCATTTCCAGTGCAGCTCTTTGCTTCCTGGTAGGCTAAGGTGTGAGGGGCCCTCCCTCCACCCGCTCTTGCTGCCCTGCCTGCCCTTCAGTGATGGGCTAAAAACCAGGAGCCCTTGTGAGGGGCCCTCCCTCCACCCGCTCTTGCTGCCCTGCCTGCCCTTCAGTGATGGGCTAAAAACCAGGAGCCCTTGCAGCCTCATTCCTTACATTTCTTCCATCATATATTCCATCACAGCAATGAGAAATTAGCACGAGAAGTGCAGCTGTCCCCGTGACGAACCTGACCATGTGGCTCATAGGCCTTTGAAACTGTAGGAGGAATGTGGAAGGGTTTTTTTGGGGCTGGAGGCTAGAGAAACACTGGGATACTATAATCACAGACTAATGGGCCATCCTGGGAGGTGTTAAGAATATAAGAATGCTGGTAGAAACGGGGACAAAAGAGACCTGTGATTATGAAATTTCAGAGGGGCAGGAAAGATGCCGTCAGAAATTGGACTGGAGGTCATCTATACTACATTGTAGCAAAGAGCAGATAGCTTTATTCTCTCTGCATCCTAAAAAATTGAGAGATGAAATTTAGATGTAGCAAACAAATTTGTTTGGTGCAGGAAATTTTCAGGTACCACTGCATGTAGGCCGTGGCATGGTGATGACTTGCAGGTTTTAGACTGATTTGTAGTAAGAATTCAGAACAGAATAGTAGAAAGATGTGGGAAATGCAGTCTGCTGAGGAAAGACGCTTGCTTTTGTTTGAAGCTGCAAACAAAACAGCCCTAGTTGTTGGAGATATTGGTACCATTAAAAAGAAACTACAGGAAAGGTACCTTGAGAGCAGGACTCCACCCAATGAAAGCTCTAAGATGAAAAACTGAAAACCCATTTGAAAGATTTTCATTTAAAAAGAATACCATTTTAGGGTTGTCCTAACTGAAGAGGGTTTCCTAGCAAAGTGCTTTCTTTGATTCAGTCATGCAGACGTTCATAGACTACTAAAACTGTGGTCTGATGGGGCTGGCTGCATTCAGAGCTTGCAAGGGAACTTGGTGTTGACAAGTTGCAAAATATGAGCATTATAAGGTCATGGAAGTGATGGCAAAGAGCCAGAAGAAGTCCGTGAGGCCAGGCAGTGTGGGAACAGGACTGGAGTCTCTGTAAGGAGATCCTGAGTGGACCAATGCATGAGACTGTGAAGAAGCTTAAGGATCATCAGAGATTCTAATATTCGAGGGATTCCAAGAATGCGGGTTGTCTGCTGAAGGAAGCTGCAGGAACTGAACAGAGCTGTCTCAAGAAAGAGCCATGTGTGCACGTATAGCAGGACCCAAGGACAAGGCTGCAGATCCCACTGGAAATCAAATGATGCCACCACACATTTAGATGGTGGATGAGGATCTGTGGGATCTAGTGTGTGCCCTGCTGGTTTAGAGTTGGCTTGGGTCTTTCTGTTTTTTCTTTGCTATCAGCCATATAATCCCTCCTCTTTGAAGTGGAAATGTGTGCTCTGAGTGATTGTATATCAGAACCATATGAATTTTTTTTTTTTTTTAAAAATCACAGTCTTACAGTTAAGGGTTTGTCTTGAGTATCCAAAGAGACATATCCACTCTTCGGTATGATCCTGTCATTTCGCTCCCTGGTATTTGCCTAAGGAAGTAAAAACTATATCCACACAAAGAATCACACATGGGTGTTTATAGCAGTTTTTGTCATAATTGCCCAAGTTTGGGTACAACCAAATTGTCTCAAGTGGTAAAAGTATAAACCAACAGTGTTAAGTCCAGACAACGGAGTATCATTAATAGTAAGAAGTCAGTTCTGAATACAAATACATGAAGAACCTCCGTGGATAGTACTATGGAAAGTCAATTTAATTCCAACTATGCGGTTTTCTGGAAAAGCAAAAGTATGGATATGGTAAAAGGTTCTGTGGTTGACAGGACTTTAGGAAAGTGAGGGACCAACAGACGTAGACTGGAGGGGTTTTAAGGCAGTGGAACTATTCCATGTGATTCTACAGTGGTAGACATAGACATTTTTTGAGTCTTACAGCATGTAACAGACCAAGAACCCCTCAAACTAAGGACAAAGTGGGCTGAGTTTCTGAGGCAGGCTCATCCTCTATTGAAAGCCAATGCTGTGGAGGGGTGTGACACAGAGAAGCCGCATGTGTGTGCTGCAGAAGATGTGTGGAAAAAGGCAACTTCTGCTCAGGGAACCTAAAAGCGCTCCAGAATGGTAGCCTGTTTTTAAAGTCAAATAAAACAGAAAGAAAAAGGAGAGGAGAGATGAGCAAAGGAGGAAAGGAAGGCAGAGTGGGTGAAGGAAGGATGATGGGCAAATGATAAGAATGATTCTCTAGGTTAGGTGGGCATGAAGAGGGACGGTGATGAAGACCCGATCAGGAGTGTCCAGAAGCCATTTCAGGAAAGCACTGGACTGAGACTGTTTGCGGGGGTGGGGGTATGGGGGAGTGGAGGTGGAGGATTAGGGGTGTGAGGGTGGAGGATTGGGGGTGTGGGGGTGGGGGATTGGGGTGGGGGTGAGGAATGTGTGAGGGGTGTGGTCTCCTGTTGCTAATAGGTAGGACGCAGGGCTTTCCCTACATATCCATGACCCTGAAGACAAACATCATCTGTACTGCCCGCTGGGGTGGGGACGTTCTTTGGCTCTTGGCAGGGCCCCTGAATGATAAGGCTGAGCCCCCTCTGTCATCTCTGTCCCCCACTCCCAACGTTCTCTCTTGTCTGAACCCAGCCAGGGTCCTTGCTGTTTGAGGACCTTACACATGCAACTGATATGGCTGGAATGCTCTCCTCGGCTCCTCAGCTCCTCAGCTCCTCAGCTCCTCATCTTGCTCTGTGGATTCGAAGTGCATCTCACTGAGGAGTGGGTCTTTCCTTTCCCCTTCCACAGGCTGCATTTAATCCCTTGGCTTCAGCCACAAGTGTTCTTTTAGAATCCCAAGACAGCTGGAACAAAACAGGAGGCGAGGCTTACCTCTATACTTTATCTTTTTTGAAAACCACCCCCAAAGTCTCATGTAGGTCTCTCAGTAAACACCGGTGTCACCTGCCAGGCCTGTCTCTGTCCCCTCCCTGAGGTCCTCATTTACAGGGTCCCAGCCACAACCCTCACAAGGTCACCTCAGAGAAAACAAAACTTCGACAATCAACCCCCCTCTGCTCAGTTTTGAACCTGGCGGGCAGAGTCTCCTCACAGCCGGGTTGCTGCATTACAGTGAGTGGCTGTAATTTTGAAATTTGAGAGCAAAGAGCAGCAACCTCAACCATGAAACACAAACTCAACGCAACTCCCCACCAAGGCCTGCGGCTCTTCCCTAATCCCACAAGCTCAATTCCCAGAGCTGCCTCAAGTCTGTCTATAAATTACTTTTATAGGAACGTTATCACATTACTGAAAATTAATAAAAGCCCCGTTGGATACACATTTATCCTGTTTTCATAATCATGCTAGATATGAAGTGCTGTGGCCTGCTACTTCTGTCTTCATGCTAACCACCTAGGCCCTTAATGCCTCTTTCCAGATCTTTCCTTCAGTCACCTTTTAGACTAAGAACAAAGAACATGCTCCAAATGAAATGATGTTATAATGAGATTAGCTAGGCCTCTATCTATCTCAGTATCTGCAATGAGCTAACAGCCTGAATAAAGGATGCAATAGCCTGTGGATGTTATCGGAGAGTGGTTGCTTAGCAACAAGGACGCTGCTGCCTCCTCTGCTTTGCTGTAGGACCATTTTCATGTGCATGGCATTGCTCCTGATCTCCAGTAGTTAGGGAAGCATCTCAAGGGCTGAATCCTTCCTGCCAGCTAGGGTTTGGGCAAGCGCCTCTGCAGTGTGATTGAAGGACTCACTTGCCTTCCCCTAGGCCGTGTTATTCCCTGCTCTCAGGCGGGCAGCAGGGGAAGAGAAGGAACAAATTGTCAAGTTGCCAGCCCAGGTCTTCTCACTGCCATTGATGGGGACCAAAGAAATCATTTCACCATAAGAAACCAAATTTCAGTTGCCCAAATCATCTGTGACACTAAACCTGGTCACAAAACTCTCCCATAAAATCCTTTGGGGTAGTTGCTATTCTAGGAATAAAGACCCACATCCTTCCTTGAGAAGCCAGATGTGCTCTTTGCCCCAATCTGCCTCCTCCTCATGTGATTTCCAGAATCACCACCTCTTCCAAGTCCCAGATGGGCTGGCTGTCACCTATGGTTACCGGAACTATTTCCTCTTACATAGGTACATATGTTAATAGGCAAGTGCACATATATAAAATTATGTATAAGTATACTTAGTAATGTGTTCTTGGTCTGGGGTTGAAATTGAGGATCTCATACAGAACATGCCCTCTATCATGAGGCCTAGACCTTAATGCCTGCTCAGATGTCTTTCAGACTCCAGATGTGTGTACGCTGGATGCATCTCAACAGAGAAAGGAAATTCACCCATGGGAGAATGAGACAGAGTGGGTGGGAGTGTCTCCATGTCACACCCCACTGTGTGAGTCAGGGTGTGTGAGTCTACTAGAGCCATGATACCAAAGTCCTATACAGTGCAGCATTAACAAAATTGTATTGTCCCAGTTTGGGAGACTGGAAATCTGAGATGAAGGAATTAAGTGGAACTCCTGCCCCTGAATTAGGTCTCTGTAGTTCACAGGTGTCTATCAACATCCTTTGTGTCACATGGTCATCTTTCATGGTGTCTGTGTCCTGATCACCTTTTTCCTTTTTAATTCATTAATTAATTTGCTGATTGATTAATTTTATGTATATGTCTGTGTGAGTACAGGAGCTTGTGTGCATCCCATGTTTACAGGTGCCTTCAGGGGCCATAAAAAGGTGCCAGATGTGAGTGGTGGGAACTGAATGTGGGAGATTCTTCTGAGAGAGCAATGAGTATTTTCAACTTCTGAGCTATCTAGCCTCTGATTACCTTTCTTAGAAGCACACCATTGTGTTAGTTAGGACTTGCTCCCATGACCTAATTTTAATTTACATCACCCATTTAAAGACACCCCCCCCCCCCGCGCTTGCTTGCATCTTTAAATCCAGTTACATTCTAATGGGAATTAAGAAGTCTTGGAGATGGGGACACAATTTAATCCATAGTGCACTGTATGTGGGAGGAAGGCACTTTTTCCTTGCTAGGTCGTAATTAAATCTCTTCTTCTGTGACATGAAGGTGGAGGTATATAACAGATAATCTTGTGGATGTGCGAGAGTGACCAGTCAGCAGTGAAACTTCTATTGAAGTTTTCATCCTTGGGATCATTGAATTACCTCATCCCCAAAGGAGAGCTATGGTATCAACTCTGACAAGAGCTCCATAGGAAAATTCATTGAATTAATAGTTCTTTACTTTTTATGATTTTATGCCTTAATGAAAATCAACATATAAAATTATGTGTATCGTATTCAATATGATGTTTTGAATCACACATATATTAAATGACTATATTTAGCTTGTTAAAATATGTATCACCTGACATAGGTGTGATTTTTGTGGTGAGAACATATTATATCCACTCATTCAGCATTTTTCAAGAGCACAAAAACCATACATGTAATTGACTGTTGCCACTGGTTTTGGACAACAGACCTTTTAAACTTATTTCCCCTGTGTGGCTTTAATTTTTTTTTATCTTTCACCAGTCTCTGTGGCTTTCTTTGCTCTCCCCAGCCCCTGGTTACTATCATTCTGCTCTGCGCTTTTATGTGATCATTATTTTAATTCCACATATAAGTCACGTCTTCTGACGTGCTTAGCGTAGTATCTGGCACAGAGATGGCAAGATGCAAGCCAAGCAGGGGTGAGTGAGAGTGGGGAGGCAGTGGAGAGCAGGGGTTGAGGGAGAGGGTGTGCAGAGGCAGCTGGCTCAATTGGTCATTGAGGAGACCACAAATGACAGACTCAGTTCCCTGGGCATCTTAGTTCTCTGTGTTAACACATCTCACTGCTGCCTTTCCTATGGTGCAGGCTCACTGGACTCTTCCAGATGTGCAGAGTCAAAGATCCCACATCGTCCTGACCGGAAGAGACACTGGATCGTACCTCACCACGTAAATGAAGCTGCTGCCTCTTATCTTCCCTTAGCGTGTTCTTGACTTTTGACATCTTTCGCATGAAAGACACTCAGCTGGCCCAGCCCTGAGCAAGCACAAGGTGAGGTCACACACGTGCATGTTCCCGCAGGTTCTA
The DNA here is from genome assembly GCF_007827085.1 of Peromyscus californicus insignis. Taxonomy (NCBI): domain Eukaryota; kingdom Metazoa; phylum Chordata; class Mammalia; order Rodentia; family Cricetidae; genus Peromyscus; species Peromyscus californicus. The sequence goes on along the minus strand of NW_026294584.1, from coordinate 132,108,623 downwards.
AGAACTTCCAAAAGAGGGAGAAGCAGGTACGCCAGAAAAACTGATGTCCCAGAGCTATGTGGTCTTCCTTGTCCCCAAGATCCCAAGAGCCCTCTAGGGGCCCACATGAAGCTTGCCATCGGGCTTGGAGCATCAGCAGAATGTCACCACTCTGCTGTCAGATTAACCAGAAAGTCTCTGTCCATCTTCTCATATAAAGGAAATTTTACTCCAAGAAACGTCCGTATCGTATATTAGAAATTCTAGAACATGCTCCAAAGAGAATACTCTCTGCCACTTAGAATCCAGGAGACTTCAAGTGTATTTGTGTCTTCTCAGGAAAGCATTAGAGAAAGAGATGTCCTCCACTCCTGCTGTGGTGGGACCCAGGCTCAGGGTAGCCAGGAGCTGGGTGTCTATGGACGTTCAGGCTCAGATTGCACTGGGGTCTTTTTCTGCTTCTAGAGACTGCGAAGCATAGTAGTGCCAAGAAAGGTAGGGTTTGAATATCCTTTCTTCCCTCCAAATCTCATAACTGAAGCTTAATCTTCATCATGAGATGTTAGGAGACAGGTCCTTCAGGAGGTAACTGGTCCATTTGTGTGACTAATGGATTTGCGGATTACCAGGTTATCTTGAGAGTGTGTCAGCTGTAATACCATTGTTTATTGCAGCCTTTAAAACTTGTAGTGGAACCAAGAGCCCAAAGTAAAGCTCCTCTTTATAATTTCCCAGCCTATGTCTTATGTCAGCAACAGAAAATCGCCAGATTGCAAGGGACTTTGTAGACTCATTACCATAACCTGTTTTTAAAATACATAAGTTATTTCTAAAACTTTCATTAGAGAAAAAAAAAATGATGGGAGAACTATTATAGAAACATCCTGAGATTTGTGATACAAACCCAGTACTGGTGCCTGGTTCCCCAGTTATTTGCCTGGCTCCCCCACTGTCTTATGCTCGGCACAACTGTGGGGGTAAACGGGAAGGCCCACTAGGACCAGAAAGTCCCCACTGATCCTGCAGGAAATGCAAGAGCTAAGTTGCTTTTCCACATCACCAAGAGTACACTCTGCATCCAGGCAGAGAGGCTAATGCTTGTAATCCTGGAACTTGGGAGGCTGAGGCAGAAGAATGGAGTTTGAGACACACTTGGGTTACGTAATGAGTTCCAGGCCAACAGAGGCTATAGACTGGCATCTTCTTTCAAAGCAAACAAACAAACAAACAAACAAACAAACAGTAAGGTTTTGAAGTTTGGGGACAGCTATCCCTGACTTCAAAAGTCACTGATCCTGGGTCTCTTAGAAATGGCTGCTACTGGCTCTCACCGACCCTGCTGTCTTGCTGAGGGATGATGGGAATTCGGGCTTGCCTCAGCCTATAGGCTTACCATTAATGGCGGTGAGCACCGTGCTCTGTGCCTTCCCTTCCTCCACAGCAGCCTTGGGGGCTTCCTGTGTTGTGGGTGGGGGTGGTCAGGAAGGTTGAGGAGGCTGGTCCCTCCCTTCCTTAAGAAAGCACCCACCCACATGAGCCTTCCCTTCTACCTGGCCCAGTGTGGATGTGAAAGTCACTGCAGGTGGCACAGGTGCCAGCAAATGTGAGTAGTGACCTTGACGAGCTTCCCGTGGATGATATGGACCTAGGTGAGCCGAGCAGCAGAGCAGCCTATTTTCTGTCGTCTTGCTTCTTCCTAAGTAGAAGGCCGGAGGACAGGAAGGAAGGAGGAATGCCTTAGCACAGCAGAAAGGAGAAAGCAGATGTCCCTCTGGTTTTAGTATTAGGCAAGGGGTCCTTATATCTTATATGCCTTCAAGGAGCATATATTGCCTGGTTTCCAGGCAATAATGGAATGGGAATAGGATTGACACCAAGGACCAGGAAATTCCCTCCTATCTGAGCTCTGTTCCCAGAAGTCCTGCATCCATAACATCCCAGCATCAAAAGAATTCACAAGCACGAAAATTTTTCTTAAAATGGTGGCTTTTCTTAAAATGGTGGACACAGACATGGGTAGCACTAGGGGAGGTGTGTTGGGGAACCCGGAGAGGGCTAGAGTAAGGCATAGGAAGGTCGTGTATTGTCTAGTATGCTAATTTGAATGAGAACAGCTTCGAACTTGACCATGAGTTCTCAGTTCTGGGTGGCATCTTCCTGAAGGACAACCCTCCTCAAGGAGTTTCTATATTGTACCTTGGTAAGTGACTTCATGGCAGAAAATGAAGACCACCTAGCCATCAGTTAAGCGGGGTATTTATGGAGTAGCCATATTGGAAAAGGCAGAAAGTGAAGAAATGTAAGTCATAGAAAAGTCATAGAAAAAGAAATGTACCAGCAAGTGGGAATAAGTGAGATAATCACACACAGCCTTCTCAGGCCCTACTCCATCCCCAAGCAGGCATCCCCCTGACACAGTAAAAAGTCAGCATGCACACGGAGGGGGTATTTTTCTCTTTTGGGAAATCAGCCATACCTGATTGAAAAAAAAAAAAAAAAAACCAAAACAGTATTTTTGTCCTTGACACAGTTGTCCATTGGGATTGGCCCTTTACTTCATGATCTTCATTTACTTTGAAGAACTGTGACCTATTACCTCCAGGGACACTGACATCAAATGAATCTGAATGGCTCCTAGACAGTGTTCTGGGTGGTTTGAGCACTCTCTGTCCCATTATTCATAACATTGTATTTGGTATAGCCAAGGGTAACCAATAGCCTCACGCTTTCTTTCTTTGAGGAACCAAGTTGGGTGACTACTCACAAACAAGGTAGGGCAAAAGATGGAGCTACCAAAGGAGGAGGCAAGGGTGTATATGGGTTCCCACTGGGCCACTCATGTGCAATCCTTGAACTTAATATCTGGGAATGTTCAGGGCAGCATGGCCCATCCTGGCTCTTGGCTCATGGAAGCCCTATCTCACCAAAGCAGAGTGAGCCGACGTAGTCAGAAGCCTGAGTCCAATCCTCTTTACTAGTGGTTGACCCGTACACTGTGTTCTCCCTAACTGAAGTTAAGAGGAAGCGAGGTGGAAAGGCCAGAGCATGAGATGTCCGGGGCGGGATTCCCCTCTTGCACCTTTTCCTGTATCCAAGACTCAAGAATTTCTCCCCACTGTGACTTCAGAGTGGAGAAGCTGGTCATGGATTATAGGGAAAGTTCTTCTTGGATGCCAGGTTTTTCTCATCACCCTGGACCCAGATCCTGAGGCATTTAGGTGGGATTTACACATGAAAAGGAAAGGCTCTGTTAAGGGTGGGGTTTAGAAACTGGAGGGCTAACCTTTAGCACCTCAGAATTTGAATTTATTAGAAACAGGCTCTTTACAGAGATAATTATGTTAAAGTGAGTTCCTTCGGCCGGACCCTAATCCAGTATGACTGATATCTTTATAAAAAGGTTACATTCCAGCACAGCAACAGGCACACTCAAGGAAGATGATGTGACGACACACCCAATCTTGAATTTCTCCATGGTTTTTAGTGATCGGCTCTCTTTAATTGAAATTTTCTTTCTAGTAATAAATAATTCACTCCAGTCAGGCCAGTACACATGCAGTAGAGAGTCCACTCAATTGGACGCGAAGTCCTCTTGCCCTGTTACACTGCGCCATCAACCCTGCTCCAGTTGTTACTTCTCATTCTCCATCACTCAGAAACAGACATATATAAAATGGCCCTGTAGCGTGTGTGCAGAAGAGGCAAGCACATGCCATGATGCATGTGTGGACATCAGAGGACAATTTCAAGAGTCAGTTCTCTCCTGCCTGAGAGCTCTGGGAATTGAACTCAGGTTGCCAAGTGTACATCACCAGCGCTTGTACCTGCTGAGCCGTCTCCAGCCGGCATCAGTGAGTTGAATGGTAAGGGCCTAAGATGGTGGTGGATGTGTTCATTAGCTTGATTGTGGTAACTGAGTCATAATGTTTACACACATCAAAGCATCACCTTAACAAAGTGCAATTTCTGTCAATTACACCTGAGCAAACCTGAGAAATAAATGTTAACAAGAGCAATGATCCATTATTAGTTCCCATCAGTGTGTCAGGCTCTGTCCTAGGAATTCTTCCATCCATCGTCCTTAACTTCACATGATGCTAGAAGGAAAATGCCATTGTTGGCATGTGGTAATTAAGAAACCCAGGTCTTACAGAAGTCATGAGGCATGATCAGAGTCACAGTTGCTAAGCAGTAGATTCTGGCTTACTATTGTCCAAACATCCTGAAGGTTTTTTTCATGTGGAATGAATCTCTTGTTTCCAGCAGGCCCAATGGGGAGTGGTGGCCGGTCCTGCCAGAGTAGCCTTGGGATGCAACAACTCAGGCAGGACCTTCAGTTTTAGCAAGGTGTACACAGTAAAGACACATGTGTGTGTGTGAGGTCAGACATCAGGTGCAGAATTCACATCATGCTGAAGCTCAAGTCGGGGACCCTGGGACAGTCTGCCATGTGACTCAGAAGCCCCAGTTTGAGCCAAGTCTAGAGACATAGATCTGCAATTCTAGCTTCTTGGGAGGCTGAGGCAGGGCGATTGTACATTCAAGACCTGGCAGGCTCCATGGTAAGTTCAAGGCCTGCCAGAACAGTTAGTGAGATCTTGTCTCAAAACAGAGCAATTTTCAAGGGGGATATAAGCCAAATGGCAGAGCACTTGTCCAGCAAGTACTCAGTTTAATCTCTAGCCAAAAGTGGAAGAGTCCAGTTGTAGCTGGAAGTTTTCCTGTGTCCCGGCCAGCCGATGATCAGGACAAATCTGTCCCACTTGTGTCCTCCAAGTAAACACACAGAGGGTTATACTAATTATAACTTCTTGGCCATTAGCTTAGGCTTATTACTGAGCTTACTCTTACACTTAACTTAACCCAAAATTCCTATCTATGTTTAGCCACGTGGCTTGGTACCTTTTCTCAGTTCTGCCTTATCATCTTGCCTCCTCTGTGTCTGGCTGGCGACTCCTGACTCAACCTTCTTCTTCCCAGAATTCTCCTTGTCTGCTTATCCCACCTACACTTCCTACCTGGCTACTGGCCAATCAGCATTTTATTTACCAATCAATCAGAGCAACACACATCCACAGCATACAGAATGACATTCCATAGCACCCAGTCACCAACAGCAATTCTGCTCTTGTTGATGGTTCAGAGCACTTTCTTGGTGAGTCTTGGCAAATGTCTTCTTTTGATCCACTCCTGTGCCCTTGAGTTTAAAGTACTCAGCACTTGCAGAAGGCAAAGGGAGAAGATCTGGTGGCCAACATCTGGCTCCCAGCCATCTCCTTAACTTCTGCAAGTTTCTGTTCTCTCTCTGCAATGGAGATGGTTGTTCTTTCATCCTGCATGGGATGAGAAATTTAAATAAGTGAATATAAAGTAGTGTAAGTATTAAGTATACAGTGATATTGCACTTACACATTCTCAGCCCATTAAGACCTTTCCATTCATCTGCATGAAAGTAAGTAGATAGGTAGATAGATGGATACAGATAATCTATATTTATATTTTTATAAGTATATATGTGCACTTACATGAAGATTAAATTAGTAATATATATCTTAAAGTATATATAAATTTGTAATTTATATGTAAGCTATGTATATCATGCTTTTAAAAGATCTATGTAAATCATCCATGTATAAATAACAAAGCAAATGTTAAGAAATTAATAAGTTGTTCTAGATGACATGCAGAGCTTTTATATGAGCTTGGGGTTCTCTGGCTCCAATTTCTACAGATGTCACTTTACCTATAATCTATTTCCTATGACTTGGCCAAGAAACTCTATAGAGTATGTTGTTTAGAACAGAGTTTTACGGGTTTAAACAAAACATGTGAAAACTCACCTAACTCAGCTAGAGAAACTGCACCTGAAACACTCTTTACATAAAGACGAAAAGCAAGAACTGTGTCTCGGCTGCAAACAGAACAGCCTTACCAAGATGGCGCCTGTTGTTCTGTACAAGGAATCTGGGACTGACAGTGTGGGTGAGCAGCAAGAGGGAGGCTTGGGGAAAGATGAGGGGAAAACAAACAGCACTGAGATCGAGGGGGTGCCAAAGCTCGGGAGTGAAAGGGGTGGGTTCGGGATGTGCACCATGAAGATTTCCCAGCATTACCCCACTTCCTGCTGTCTCCTGGCTTAACAGACTCCTTTACTGCTCACAGAACCTACTGAATTGTTCTCTTCAAGGTTCTCAACAAGTTCCCTGTTGTCAAATCCAGTGGGCCCTGGTCCCCCTCACCTTGTCTCCTGCCACCGTCCTCTTCCCCAGCTTGTGTGACATCACACTCACCCGGGTTTTCACTTCCTTGGAGACTCCTTTGTGCCTTTTTCTGTTGATGAAGGACACTGCTTGCTCTTCCCTGTGTCATGGGATGATGTGGGTCTATCAGTGACACATAACTCCTTCAAAATTACCTGTAATGCCTCTAATTCCTTCACAGCAATAAACTGGAGGGTTGGTCCACAGAAAGGTCTCCAGCAGCACAAAGAAAACTAGATGAGAAGCACAGAAGGCACATAACTGACCCTTGACACTCAATGCACAAGCTGAATCAGTGCTGTGATGGCTGATCCCTACCAGCTGGTAAGAATCAACTGGTGGTCTTCATGGGTTTGGTGGAATTCCCTGTTAAACTGTTGGTAGCTGAACAGGCTTGGAGAGAGCACACATAGCCAGTGCCCACACACCGCAACCTTGTCTCTTCAGGAAAGTCAGCAGATCATTGGATCTAAAATAGAAGTGATCAGATTTACAAGACATGTAAGAAGGGCAGGAAAGACAATGAACCCGAGGAAAGTCAAGAGGCATAATGGCTAAGAATTTTGCAAAATAAAAGACAGTTCGCTGTAAATTTCTGTGTGCATAGAACAGAGTAAAGAGATAAAATGTACCTCAACATATCACAGTAAATATGGGGGGAAAAAGTTCTGGAAAGCACCCAGTGGAAAAGTTAATCTGATTAGGTTCATTTGATTTCCTGCTTATTAGTGAAATGAGCAATTCCCAGAAGATGAAATCAAATGGCCAATAAAAAAGGTATGAGAAGATGGTGACTCTCACTAGCCCGCAGAGAAATGTCAGACTACACTGAGAATCCATCTTGCCTCAGTCAAAACTGCAATCACTAAGAAAACAAGTAACAAATACTGCCAGGGAGGTGGGCAAAATGGAACTCTTCTGTACTACTGGTGGGAATGTAAACTAGTCCAACCCTTACAGAAGCCAGTGTGGCCGCTTCTCAAAAAGCTAGAAATAGATCTTGCATGTGAACAGGTGCTCCTGGCATTTACCTAAAGGACTCCATGCCAGCACATCACAGAGGCATCCATGTGCACGGCAGCACTCTTCACAATAGCTATGCTGTGGATCCACCAGCTGAGGAGTAGATACGGAATATGTGGCGTATGCACAGTGGAATGGTTTTCAGCCACAAAGATGAATGAAGCTACATGATTTGCAGGAAAGTGGATGCAGCTGGAGACAATCTTACCAAGCTCAGCCATGCTAAGAAGGACAAATACTGTACGTTTGCTCTCGTCTGTGGTTCCCCCTTAAGAGTAGATTTGAAGCTGTCTGAGGGAGCAAAGAGGGCTAATGGGAGAGGAGAGGGAAGGAAAGGAAAGGAAAGGAAAGGAAAGGAAAGGAAAGGAAAGGAAAGGAAAGGAAAGGAAAGGAAAGGAAAGGAAAGGAAAGGAAAGGAAAGGAACGGAAAGGAAAGAGAAGGAAAGGAAAGGGAAGGTAAGGAAAGATATGGGGATGTGGAGGGGCTGCGTTCAATATACAGACTTGTGTGAAAAATTAAAAAAACAAATAAAAAGCTTAAGAGTAATACGAAATGGAGCAAAATATGACTGACAGCTGACCTCCACAGAAGGAAAGATGGCTTAGAATTGGAAATGATGGCATGAGAACTGAGAACAAATGTCAGCCTAGACGTTTATAGCTATCAGAAACATTTCACAAACCAAAATATATTTCAAAACTCAAAAGCTAAATAAAGATATTTCCATTCAAAAATCTGAAAGAATTCATTATCACCAGCTTACCTTTAGAAATAATATCAACGGCAGAGGCAAAACTGTCTCATATGGAAAGACTATATAGAGAAGAGGGTACAAATATAAAATTCAGATTTATGATTGGATGAAAATTAAACTATAAAACAATAAAATGAATATAAGATAATGTAAATGAGGTAAGTTGAGTATGATGAAGTAAAAGTGAATTAAATTACTGGCAAAGAAATAAAATTTACCCTTTGAATGTGAGTCAGAGGTTTGTATGCTTCAGTCTCTATGGTAACCACTAAAAACAGTGAAAGACGCTGGGCAATGGTGGCACATGCCTTTAATCCCAGCACTTGGGAGGCAGAGACAGGTAGATCTCTGTGAGTTCGAAGCCAGCCTGGGCTATAGAGTGAGATCCAGGAAAGGCGCAAGCTACACAGAGAAACCCTGTCTCGAAAAACCAAAAAAAAAAAAAATAGTGAAAGACTGTATTATGAAAAGGGTAATAGAAGAAAAACTGAATGATTTCAATTAAATTAAAACATGTCATAGAAATAGGGAAATTTAAACCTATTGTTCATAAAAAGTAGAAAAATAACAATAATGAATGTTAGTGGTCTAGTCTATTTAAAAGATAAAACTTTCCATATTTAAAAAAAATCTATGTGGTAAAAATTTGGAGTGTACCATATGGAGTATAAGTATATCTTGATCACAACTTTATATAATAGTTTTAGATAGGCTAAAGATTTAACTGAAACACCACAGATTTGTACAAAAGATTTACATTTATTTTATCATAAAAATGGATTAGGAATCATGTCTTAACCAGTATGCAAAAATTATTGACAGTAAAAAGAGGGAAGGCTAAATAAGACTGTGTAATTAGGAATTTGTTTATCAAAACATACCTTTAGATGTAGCAAAGCTGCCATGTTGAGAGTATATGATCTAACTATTGTTTATAATGTTCTTGATTCACAATATGTAAATAACTCATATAAATAAAATAATAGCTTTTTTAAGGGTTTAAGTATTAAAAAAGCATTTCATAAAAATGATAATTAAATTGCCCAGTGGACATAAAGAAAAGTGCTCAATTTCATGAGTCATCAGGAAAACATGAGGAAGGTCGGAAAAGAGGAACTAAAATGAAGGTACCAATAGTATCATTTCTAGGCACAACAAAAATACCTACATGCACTCTGGAAGATTCTCAAGGAGTGTTTCCTGCAGTGTATTTGCAATAACAAGAAACAACAGGAGCAAAGCATCCATTCATAGTATCTATCAATAGATAATGATCTTGAAGGACCAGATAGCGGTAACAGGATTACGGCTGCTGAGGCTGCAGACTGAGGCTGAGCAAAAGCACCAGGACGGAAAGCAGCCGGCACAGCACTGTTCCTTTCTCCTTGGTAGGAGATGTGATAACGGTGAGGGACCTCAAGGTTCCCTTAGTGGATTTTGCTTATTTTGTTGGTGATTATACGGATATGTTTGCTTTGTGAAATTTAATTAGCTGGACACTCATGCTTTTCATGTTTGTGAACATTATATTCTTCAATATAGTGCCAAAATTGAGAAAATAGGAGTTAAGGCATTTCATTCAAAATGGGCAAACTAACTCCACACAGGTGCATATACCCAGACAGTACAAGCAAAGGGTAGGCTGTAAGCATCATTGGGAACAGGACTAGAATCCAGGGAGTGAGTGTCTGGTCTTCTAAGTCTCAGAGTTGAGCCTTGTCATCTACTGTCTTGGCTGGCTGAGAAGGTAAATGATACTTTTTCTTGTCTTACCAAAATCCTAGAATCGCTGCCCAATTACTAGTCCTTCTTTTTGCTTTTCAATTTCAGGAGAAGGAGGGCAGTGTCTCCCCTTTGGTGCTACAGCACCCCAGTCTCCAACAACGAAGTGCCAAGCCTTTGAATAAGGTGCTCAAATCAACCCCATGAACTTAGTTTGAAATTCATCTTTCTAGGAGTCTGGAGAGATGGCTCAGTGGCTAAAAGCATGTACTGCTTTTGTAGAGGACCTGGGGTTTGGTTCCCAGCACCCGCATCAGGTGTCTCACAAGTGCCTGTAACTCTAGCTCTAGAGGAACTGATGCCCTCTTGTGGCATCTGTAGGCACCTGCATGCACTTAGAACACATAAACTTAGGCAAGCACACACATATACACAAATAAAAGATAAAAACACAAATCATTTTTTTAATTAAAAATCCCACTGGCAACCTAATGAGTCTGAGAAGATGAAAGAAAGAAGGCTGGAGAGAGGTGGTTTGACAGGAACATACAGCTGGAAGTGATGTGTAGTAGAGTGAGTGCAGCTGCCATTTAATTGTATATTTTCCTTGTATTATGACTTTTTAGCACAAAGAACTGGTGAATGTTTGGAACCATATTTCTGTCAGCCAACTAAACTGACATAGCAGAAAACTGCCTTCTAAATACCTGAGCTTATGCCCCTCGACAAAAGCTGTTCCAGCCTTAATTAGCGCAACCTCTTTTTACTGTGGACAGGTGATTGCGGAAGTGCATGGCTGGCCAAGATGCAGAAAATAAGGAGTGTATGTGGGCCCGGCCCTATACAAGTCATTGATACCACCCTTCTAAGGCTCAGGGAACATTGTGGAAGGAGGCTGGGAAGTACGGAAGAACCTGATGGTAGGCTGATACAACTACTATATTCATTAACTCCTATCAACTGTAGTTACCTACACTAGGCCCACACAAGACCATCCCTGTCAATAACCAGCCAGGGATAGGGGAGGAGGAGAGTGGAAGGAGAGAGGGGATGGGAAGGGGGAGGAAAGGGGGAGGTAAGAGGGAGGGGACAGAAATAGGGGAGAGGGAGGGGAGGGGAGGAGGGAGGGGAGAGGGGAGGGGGAGAGGTACGCAGGACTTTAAGCTATCGGCCCTCTGTAGATTCTTGGAGGTGGGGATTCATTGTGTAGCCTCTGCTGCACTGACAAGGCTCCAATGGACTGTTCAAAACTCACAGTCACACAGATGGTCCTGGTTAATCTTGGTGGGTCACAATACCACATAGATATGAACATGAGTGAGAGATTTGTGGGAGCGGTGAGTGTGGACAGGGAAGGCAGGCAGACGCGATGTCAAGGTGAGTGGTGTGCAAGGCATACATATGTAGATTCGTAAAAACAGTAACAACAGCAGAAATAATTTTTTAAAGGAGGGGGAGCTGATTGTCTAGGCCTTCCTTTGGGCACCTCTCCCCCTTTCTGTGTGTATGTCTGTGTATCTTAGATGTCTGTTCTAGGAAGAGTTAAACTGCTCTGGTGGTTACTAATGATGTTAAGGGCCAAGGTCCCTCCCACAGAGCACTGGGGCAACACTCAGAGCTGGCATCAATAAATACGGGGATTTAAAACACATGGTGGATAGGGTCAAGGCCACATCTTCATCCCAGCCAGAAACATTGCAAAATGCTTTTCCAATGCTGTGCTGACTCTGGAAAGTTACCAGCCGAAGAGCTCCAAGTGTCTGTTGTGCTGGGTGGTCATTGTCATCACCTTCCAGTGGTCATTGTCATCACCTTCCAGTGGTCATTGCCATCACCTTCCAGTGGTCATTGCCATCACCTTCCAGTGGTCATTGCCATCACCTTCCAGCGGTCATTGCCATCACCTTCCAGTGGTCATTGCCATCACCTTCCAGCGGTCAATGCCATTGAGCTTTAAGGGAAACAGCTCCATTGCTGAGCCGCTCTAGGGATGGGTGGGGAAGACATGAGCTCCCAGAGAGCTTTGTTCACGGCTCCCACAGTGTTCCACAAGGACTCCGCTCTGACTCTCTCACTTACGCATCTCAGCCCAGATTCCTAACATCTGCCCAGCTGTGTGGTCACCGTGACCTCTGGCTGCCAGTCAGATGGGAAAGTGAAAAGCTATGTGACCCCCAGATAAACAAAGAAAGATGGAGGCAATAGCAAAACCCGGGCAAATATTTACCATAAGAGCTGCATTTGAACTTTGCTCTTGCGTGGAGGTCCAAGTCTGCTAGCACAAGCTGACCTTAGCAACCTTGCCCTCAGCTCGGGTTTTGAGATCACTCGTGTTGCACAGGTTTCCCCACATGCTCAGTCTGAATCAACAAGGGTTCTTGTGACCCCAAAGCTTGCTATTTGGGACTCCTCCATAAGAAGCCTAGTAGGTCCCCTGGGAAAGCTGGTCATAATTTTGCCTTTTCTGTTTTGGATAGAACCCACTGAGATGCTTTAGCTCTGATAGCCATATTTTAGAAGGATGTAAAAATGACAGTGAGTCAAAACACTTTAGACCGTAGAGGCTCACACTGTGAGCTGATATGAAATACAACCCGTTTCTTACGCCCACCACTTCTTGTTTCGTGCAGCGGCGTGGTGCTTTTTTTTCTTGACTGAAAAGTAGGAAGGATTATCAGAAGAACTGTCATTAGAAAGAACAGGGAGGGAGGGAAAATTGGAAGAGAGTAGGAGACAAGGCAAAGCCAGGGAGTGGTTGGTGGGGAAGTGACCGAGGAAGACCGGAGAGTTAAAAGGAGAAGGAGGAGGAGGCGGAGGACAGGAGGAGGAGAGGAGGGAGGAGGAGGGGGAGGACAGAAGGAGGAGAGGGAGGAGGAATGCTTATGAGATGTTAAACATTTCTCATGGATTATCATTTGTGATCACCCAGTCCTAAAGGTGAACAGTACTTTCCATACATTCAGAGGGAAGGAAAACTCAGGTCTGGAGAGATTTGGTAACTTTCCCCCAGGGTGGTGCATCCGGGAGCACCGGGGGACTGAGCTGGGCCAGCAGGACAGTGTGACTATAGAGTCATACGCAAACCCTGTGATTGTTCTGTTGTCTGTGTTTACACAGGGTGCTACGGTGGACCCATTGACCCATATGAATGGATTAATAGTGGACAAACACCCAGTTAATGAGATGTAGACAGCTTTAACTTCTAGCCTATACCTAGAAGAGGGAGACTCAGTGCTCAGAACTCTCAGCCAATAGGATTTTTTATTCACTGTAAAATCTTGTTTTTTTAATGTAAACTTTCAGTATAGCATATAAGGCTACAGACTTTTAGTCAAGTCTTCTATACACTGAGTTATCAGGCCGGGTGTCAAGGAATTGGAAATCACGTCCTGATTCACAATCTACCCCACCAACTAGTCTATTTACTATAATAGGTTGTGTAGAATCTAGGTTACAGTAGGTTCTGATGCTAGTTCTGGCACTGATTGGCCAGGTCACCCTGCTGGAGTCTCTTAGGACCTTTCAGCCCTCTCATCTACATCCTGGCAGATTTGGGCTTGCTTGTGTCCTGTAACAGGGTAAAAGGTAAACACATCTCAACTACCATTCAAACAGAACAGACAGTCCCTCACCAACCTGCCACCAGGTCTCTTGGCACAGTGAAGGAGGGGGGGTACTCTTGATGGAGTCAATGCAGGGACTTTGCCTAACATAGACAGTTTTGGAAAAAAAATAAGAGAACAATTCAGAGAAAGTGACAAAACGGATCATCGTCTGGGTGGAGAACACAGCCTGTTCCTGCCTGAGGGGCCAGTGGGGCCGCCTGAGGTAGGAGGGAAGTGGCCACACAATCCATGATTCCAACTGGGGCTATTAAGAATAGCACCTGGGGGGCTGGAGAGATGGCTCAGAGGTTAAGAGCACTGGCTGCTCTTCCAGAAGTCCTGAGTTCAGTTCCCGGCAACCACATGGTGGCTCACACCATCTATAATGAGATCTGCTGCCCTCTTCTGGTGAGCAGGGATACCTGCAGATAGAATACTGTACACATAATAAATAAATGTCTTTTTTTTTAAAAAAAAAAAAAGAAAGAAAAAAGAATAGCTTCAGAATGCTGCATCTGGTGGCACAGATTTATAACCCCAACTATTTGGGAGGCTGAGGCAGGAGGACCATAGATCAAGGCCTGCTTGGACTACCTAGGGAGTTCAAAGCCAACCTACTTTGTGAGACTCTGTCTCAAAAATATAGAGTAAAAGGAGGTTTGGGGATGTAGGTCTGCTGTGGGATGGTCTGTATGTCAAATGTGTTGCTCTGATTGGTCAATAAATAAATCACTGATTGGCCAGTGGCTAGGCAGGAAGTGTAGGCGGGACAAGGAGGAGAATAAAACTGGGAAGTGGAAGGCTGAGTCAGAGAGACACTGCCAGCCGCCATGATGACAAGGCAAAAACCTGAGAAAAAAGATTCTAAAACGGAGCTAAAAACAGCTTCCTAATTGTCTCTCTCAAATGAGCGTCTGCTGCCGGTTTGAGCTACTGGCGGGTTCCTAGCGTGTGCGCTTGACCTGCCACCATATGGTGGGAATGAGGCCTCTGCAAGTGGCACATTAAACTGTGTGGTGGATTTAGCCTTTGCTAGTACAAAACAAAAAAAAAAAAAGAGGTTTCTGGGCTACACGCTGCTTTGATAGAAGCATAGACCCACTATTCCTGAGAGTTGATGGCTCCCAGAACTGGCGGAAAATGTATCACTGCCATGTTGGGAAGCTGAAGTGGGCGGAGCCAGCAGCGCCAGCGCCGTTTCAGGCTTAGAAGGCTGCAGTTCAAAGCAATAGGCTCAAGCTAATATAAAAAAATAAGCCACGTAAAGATGGCTACCACACAAAGAATCTGGATTATGTTCTCTTTGATATTCGTAACTAAAGAAAAACATTTGATTACAAAAGCTGTTGAGTTATGCCAAAATGTATACTTTAAAGGTACCTTGACTTCAAAATTTGGATATAAGGATATGTTACTTTGGAAAGGATATTCTGCTTTTGTTCCCACAGAAAGCCAGAGGCTATGGATTTGTTCCAGATTAAGATACATCAGGTTTGACCAGCCAAGACCCCCTGAAAGGTGACACCAAGGCCCAGATGATCCAACATCCAGAATGGTTTCAAGGCAACTGGCTCAGACGATACAGCCTCACGGACTACTCCATGATCCTAAAATTTTCTTTGTTTCCCCAGAAGATACAGCGCCCCCCTCCAGCAGGAAGTAGTAAGAGAAGCTACGCCCAAATTCCCAAATATACCAAGCTGACTTTGGAGATGTGTAAAGGTTAAAACCTTCCTTTTTAAGAAAAGAAAAGGGGAAGTGCTGTGGGATGGTCTGTATGTCAAATGTGTTGATTGGTCAATGAATAAATCACTGATTGGCAGTGGCCAGGCAGGAAGTATAGGCGGGACTAACAGAGAGGAGAATTGAGAGAACAGGAAGCTGGGTGGGAGAGATACTGCCAGCCGCCATCAGGATAAGGAAGATGTAAAGTACCGGTAAGCCACAAGCCACGTGGCAAGGTATAGATTAATAGAAATGGATTAATTTAAGCTGTAAGAACAGTTAACAAGAAGCCTGCCACGGCCATACAGTTTGTAACCAATATAAGTCTCTGTGTTTATTTGGTTGGGTCTGAATGGCTGTGGGACTGGCGGGTGTCAAAGATTTGTCATGACTGTGGGCCAGGCAGGAAAACGCTAGCTACATAGGTCCCTGCTTGCCTAGCAAGCCTCAAGGCCCTGAATTCAACCTGAAAGTTGACAGCAGCAGTGAAGCTTGAACTGACCAAAGATGACTGGGTGACCCAGGATGGCCACCAAACATAGCCAGGCTAACCCATTTCATTTCCATCCTAAGGAAGAATTAGAGCCCCTGCTAGACTTTTTAGTTTTACTTTTATCTTTTCAATGGTTTATGTAGATGTAGAAATGACCTGTCTTTATTTTTTGACATGTCATTTACAGAGTGAAGGGCGGAGTATTCAGTTAATTCCTTGTTGGGCTTCTATGTATTTATATAGCTGGAAGCCTGTCCCTAGTCAGGAGACTGGTAACTGTTTACAGTGGGGTGGAAAGTCCAGAGCTGAGTCCTTGGCTTCTGTCCTGGGACCTAGAGGATGAGGGAGTCACAGGCTAAATCAATGAATGTGGATTGGGAAAGCCAGAGGGGGAGGGTAGGGGGGTTTGTGTTGTGAAGCATGTTGCATTTGAGCTGAATGGAATCACTGAATGGAGGGCTGGTTGGACCATGAGGTAGGCCAAGTGAACAGCAGGCAACCACAGTGACAGGTGCAGATGAAGTTGTGGGTGGGTGAAGAGTGCCCTCAAAGAAGAAAAGGACAAAAATAAAACGGAGCCCAGGAACTGTCAGCTACATGAAGAGAAGTGGCCTCACAAAGAGAAGTGGGGCGTGAGAAGACCGTGGTGCTGAAATTGAGAGAACTCTGGACACCAGCTACAGGGGCCACTTTCTCTTTCTGTGTCTTGCTCCAGAGTAAGGCCAGTTAGATTCTCAGTGAGAAATTCTAAATTGCAGTAGATCTGAAAAGTACCAAGGGAACCTTCATAAGGCCCCAATATGTCAATAACACCTCTATGTCATCTCCAAACAGGAAGGCCGTTCCTCTTAAACAGAGGCTCTGGGGGACCTCAGATTTCTGTTTCCAAGTTCCCCCACGGCCACCAGCTCTGATTTTCTGACTGACCAAGGTCACTTTCATTTTAGGAAAATTGAGCAAGTAGAACAAAACAAAGCGACAGACAAAAGGCCCATTGAGATCATCGGGTACATTGACGGCAGCAATTACAGGTGGCCGTCTGCTGGGGCACTTTCACTGCCTTGTGTCGTTTTCACGAGAGCCCTGTAAGGTGAAGGTGCCCACGTTTCCGAGGCAGGTCACGCTCGTGGTGCCAGTTAAAGGAGTCAGAATCCACCTGTGGCTTCCTGCCGTAAAGACGCAGCCTTCCGCTTCACTGTGCTGCCTCCAACTCTGCACGAGTTGTAAGTGGAGATTCTGGTGTTAATGTGTGCTGATGTGTCTCAACACACACATTTTACCTTTAAGCTGGGTACGCTAATGTGGACTGGGCACAGTGGAGGATCCAGGCAGACTAGAGATGGTAAGCTAAGTATGGAAATGATTCCAGAATGTGGTAAACTCTGTGGAGGAAATCAGGAGAGGTGACATAGAAAGTGACCAAGTCCAGGGTCCATCTGTGATTGGATTGGAAGGCCTCTAGAAACTTCAGTTCTGTATTCAACTCAGTACACTAACCTGCCTGCTCTGGGCCGCATGCATTGCCTGGTGCAGATTTATTAATGCCATGGCTGACCTGCTATGTAAGCAGATGTGTGGTGTGCTGTCTAAGGACCAGGAGTTTGCTCATATTTGCCACAGGGATGAACAGATATGGTTTCTAAGGCCAGGTAAACACTTCCACAGCAGAGGGAACTGATTTGTGCCACAGAGGACGTTGATGTGAGGTGATAACAATTGAATGTGTTGACTGAAGTGGCTTCCCAGCTCCCATGTCAAGGACACCTTCAAAAATGTCTCAGATATGAGGTACTGCCTAGAACAAACACAACTATTTTACCTGAAATGCAGGCTTGGAGACTAAAAAGATCCAGTGGCAACGCAGGAAAAGTAAGCAGAGGGAGAGAGAGATGATAGATAGATAGATAGATAGATAGATAGATAGATAGATAGATAGATAGATAGATGGATGGATGGATGGATGGATGGATGGATGGATGGATGGATGGATGGGTGGATGGACAGATGGATGGACGGACAGATGGATGGATGGGTGGATGATTGATAGATAGATAGATAGATAGATAGATAGATAGATAGATAGATGGATGGATGGATGGGTGGATGAACAGATGGATGGACAGACAGATGGATGGATGGGTGGATGATTGATAGATAGATAGATAGATAGATAGATAGATAGATAGATAGATTCATTAAAAAAAGAGTGCACACGGAGGAGTCACAGATGGGATGGATCCAACTCCTAAACTGAATGAGGCTTGGTGGACAGAGGTCTCGCGGGGTAGGCACGTGTGAGGGAAGGGGTAAGTTCATGAACTCATGAATGCCTTCAGAGTTTAATCTCCTGAGGAACTCAGGGAAAATGACTCCTTCCTTCTGAGACTCATGAAAGGGAAATGAAAGAAGAGAATAGGCAGGAAAGACAAGAGAGGAGGAAGAACGAGAAAGGGAGAGAAGAAGGAGAGGAAGGGAGGAGACAGGAAAAGGAAGAGAGGGGAAGGAAGGGAAGAGACAGGAAAAGGAAGGGAGGAGAGGGAGGGAAGAGAAGAGATAGGAAAAGGAAGGGAGGAGAGGAAGGAAGGGAAGAGACAGGAAAAGGAAGGGAGGGGAGGAAGGAAGGGAAGAGACGGGAAAAGAAGCAATAGAAAAGTGAGAAGGGAAGAGACTAAAGAGATGAAAAGGAGAGAGTAGTGGGGAGAGAGACGAGAAAGAAGAGGAATGAACGAACTTCCCACAGGACAGAGATTCCTGGAGTGGGTTGGGAGGACTCTCATTTGAGTGGACTGAGCCCTGGGGATTAGAGTGAATTTCTGGGGTGTGGGGGTGACAGGGACTCAAGGAGAGACTGGGACCTGCTACTGAGGACACTGGGGCCACAAAGGCTTGACGCCAATAGAAGATTCCAGCAGAGGTTTCTCTGGGCGTGAGTCTCCAGGCTACTCAGTCCTAGGAAAACCCCTCATTTCCTGGGCCTAGAAACCTCCCTGACAGGCCAGGGGCCCTAGCCCACCTACCCAAGAACCATATTCATCTGTGTGAAGGTAAGGGACACTGGCCAGGTGGGATTTGGGGATTTATCAAGGCCAAGGCCTACCCATCCTCCTCAAGGGATCCAAGCCTGGAGAAGCCGCCTTCAACACAGAAAGCTGTTCTTTTCTCAGATAAGTGTGCCTGTCCTGTACGGTAAGGTTCCCAGGACTTGAAGATTAAGACTATTGCAGTTAGGGGCGGTGAGCAAACTCTCAGGGCTGCTAGACCATGGGAAAGACTGCCTGGCTTTGGGAGGGGGGCAGTAGGGAAACAGTGACAGTGGTACAAGGTACCCACATGCTTGGGCTCCGAGTTACGAGGACCACCTGGGAGAAGGGAGTCCAGCAGCTCCTGTGGACACTTAGGACCTTGCCTATTGGGTACCCTAAAATTAGCACAGTGTCCAGTCCTGGGAACTGGCTCAGCTCAGCTTCATTCTCTGTATGGCTCCAGCAAGGCCTTGCCTCCATTGCTAACCAGAGCTGGACTCACAGCTTTGTTATAGAGATGTCCTTGGATAAATGTCCCTGTCTGTACCTGACCTGGGAGGTGACCAGAAATGGAAAAATGCTAGATGCCCTTGCCTGCCCTCCCCTGGAAGTTCAGGTGCAAAGTCATCCAGATCTGTTCCTTCTTGTGTCAGTTGCTTTGAGATTTTATACACTGTTCCTCTCTGATACTGTGTCCCTGCATCTGACATCTCCCCTTATACCCTTTTAGTCTAACCTCACTGTGGTCCTACAAACATTTGGATGCCTCAGTGCCTCCCTGTATGCTGACAAGGATGCTCTTGGGCATCAACTTTTCCCAGATGTTCCACAGTGGTATGCTGTCCCCATCTTTCATGGACTGCTTGCTTCGAGAGAAGCATTTTCCCAAGCCACAGTGGGCTTCTGAATACACTTCCTGCTGACTTTCTCCAGGACCCTCTAAGTAAGGACCTGGAGATCAGTTATCCTCACTGACATGGTTCCTCCTGCATCCCTGAGCTTGGCCAATCAACATGCCTCTGAAGTCTTAGAATTGATGCTCCTGGATCATTCATTTAATACTTAACGCATATTGTCTGATCTTCTTTCTAAAATAGGACCTTCTTAAGATTCAGGGCAGATGATGCCATCTTTAAATTATCTGTTGACTGCCCACAGCACGTATCTATGGCTCCTAAAGGAACCTGACAATGTCAGAGTAAAGGAAGCACCATGCCCTAGAACGTTTCCAATGAAGGAATTGAAGTTCCATCTTGAGACACTGGGACTATCTGTAAAAGAAAGAAAACAACACAGATGAGAACAGAAGTTAATAAAACAGAAAAAAGTACCCTAGAGAGGATAAACAAAAGTAATGTTGTTTTGAGAAGACTAAGAAAAATGATGGCCAGCAGCAGGGCCGACTGAGGGATCACTGAGCCCTCTTGATGCTGCTTCATCCAAACGCCATCCAGATGTAGGGCTTAGTCTGTCAAAACACGCCTGAAATCCCTGAAAGACATTCCACCCAGCGGAACCTGCTGGTTCATTAACATTTGCTTAGCACTCCTCTGCCGGCTTCTCCTCCCACTGTCCTAGGACTCAGGCTCCTAAATCCTGTGTAGGGGAGGAGGGAGGAAGGAAGGGAGGATAGGGAGGAGTGGAAGGAGCAGGAAGAGAAGGAGGAAGGAGAAGGAAGGGGAGGAATGGAGTGGGATCAGAAGGGGGACAGGCAGGGCGTGGGGACACATTAAGACTACCTACCCTTCCTGGATCAGAGATCTCAAGTGATTTTGAAGACAGAGCTCTGTCCTCAGATCCTTAAATAACTTCATGTAGATGTAACCAACGGT
Organism: Peromyscus californicus insignis; assembly: GCF_007827085.1. Lineage (NCBI taxonomy): Eukaryota > Metazoa > Chordata > Mammalia > Rodentia > Cricetidae > Peromyscus > Peromyscus californicus. Next base: position 132,088,206 of record NW_026294584.1, on the reverse strand, counting down.
CTTATTAAATAAGAAACACAGAGCTAGCCGGGCGGTGGTGGCGCACGCCTTTAATCCCAGCACTCGGGAGGCAGAGCCAGGCGGATCTCTGTGAGTTCGAGGCCAGCCTGGGCTACCAAGTGAGTTCCAGGACAGGCGCAAAGCTACACAGAGAAACCCTGTCTCGAAAAACCAAAAAAAAAAAAAAGAAACACAGAGCCGATTCAGAGAAGAAAGCCAAGAGGTCAGAGCTAAGAGCCTCACCCTTCCTGATTCAGGGATCCTCTTTAGCCAAGAGAGCTCTCCGAAAGGGACCTACTTCCTGTGTGTATGTCTTTATATACTCTAGCTGTTCTGCCTTCTCATTGGTTGTAAACCCAAACATGTGACTGCCTCGTCACTGCCTGTATATACCGCCCTCCAGGTCCTTAAAGGCGTGCGCCACCGCCGCCACGCACTTGCTATGGCTCTAATAGCTCTGACCCCCAGGCAACTTTATTTATTAACATACAATTAAAATCACATTTCAGTACAAGTAAAATACCACCACAACTTCAGGTCACAAGAGAGGAGACTGTAAATGCTTCACAAGGGCAACAGGTGTGAGATAGGACTGTCCTCAGAAGCCAAGGATATTCAGGGACCCTGCTAATGGAAAGGGGACCAGGGGTAGCACAGTACACAAGCCTGGTCCCTTCTCTTCCACTTCTTTTTTCTTTTTATGTTTTGAAAGGTTTTTAATGTATGTGTGTGTGTGTGTGTGTGTGTGTGTGTGTGTGTGTGTGTGTGTTCCTGTGTGTAGGGGTGCACATGCATGCATACATGTGTAGAGGCCAGTCAGGTGGTTTCCTCAGTCACTTGTCACCTTACTTTTATGAGACAGTCGGTCACTGAACTGGAAGCTCACTGACTCAGCTACACAGGCTGGCCAGCCAGCTTCAGGGACCTGCCTGTCTCTGCCTTCCCTGTGCTGACTGAGTGCACATGCTGCCGTAGCTGCCTTTTTCTTTTAAACACGTCTCTAGAGATGGAACTCTGATTTTCAGTCTTCTATGGCCCTTGACTGATGGATGGAGTTGTCTTCCCAGAGTGCTTTCAAAGTTTTAATGGTAGTAAAACACACATAATGAGAAATTTACCATCTTATTTTATCTTTAAAATATTTATTTATTTATTTATTTATTTATTGTGTGTGTGTGTGTGTGTGTGTGTGTGTGTGTGTGTGTGTGTGTGTGTAAGTCAGAGGACCACTTTGCAGAGTCACTTTTCTCCTTTCACCTTTATGTGAGTTCTAAGATTAAACTCAGGGAGGCAGAGGTAACTTAGCAAGTGCCTTTACCCCTCAGCCGTCTTGATACCTGCCCCATCTTAGTTTTTGGTAAGTATACGTTTAGTGGTGTCACGTATATTTACACTGCTGGACAGCCAATCTCCAAAACGTTTTTACCTGGAAAGTAAAATTCTGTCTATTAAATCACCCTCCCTCCTCTGTCCTCTGGCCCCAGCAGCCACCATTCTACTTCTATATCTACTTCTTTACCAACTAACTACCTCAAGGGTAGAATCACAGGGTCTCTCTCCCTCCCTCCCTCCCTCCTCCCCCCCCTCTGTCCCCCTCTCCTTTGCCCTCTCTCCCTCCCTGCCCCCACCCCGTGTGTGTGTGTGTGTGTGTGTGTGTGTGTGTGTGTATGTGTGTGTGTGTGTGTGTGTGTGTATGTGTGTGTGTGTGTCTGTCTGTCTGTCAGTCAGTCTTCACCTGACATCATGTCCTCAAGGTTATTCTGATGATGATTGATAAGCATCATCGCATCCTCAATTTCACATTTTCAGTTGAATCACTGACAACTGAAATCAATGACAAACACAAGTCATTCTATCATTGCTGTTCCCAGCTGATGAGATTTGATTGGGGTTTTCACATTTCTCTCTCCCTCTTCCTTGCCCACCACCCCCCCTTTCCCTTTTTTCTTCTTCATGTGTTTGCGTTGGGTTCCCTGTATTCTGAGAACTCACAGATGTGAAGTTCAGGCACCATTTGGAATAACCCAAGTATTCCAAAGAAGTTCTAACCATCTAGTCTGGCAGCCACTCAGGGAAACAGCAGGCCAAAGCTGCTGGGCCTGTCGCGCTGGACCACGGACGTGATGCAGAACTTAGTCTATGAACAACCTTATTTGTTCAGGGACTGAAATTTAGGTCCTGTGCTATTTTATGTCTAGGTGATCCTCAACTTTCTCATGGATTGTACAATGTTTTATTTGAAAGTGTGTTGTTTCAAAGGATAAGCTGGAGAACAATACAGACAACATGCACAAAGATGGATGGCTGTTATGACCGATTGTACCTTTATATGTCTCTAAGGCTATGATCCAAACCATAACAAGTCCCAAGCCTGGGAACTGAGGATATGTTTAAAGCTCCATATCCTTTTACATGGCTCTCCTGGGGAACTCCATATTTTGTTTTACTGTATTATTTTTCAAAAAGTACTTTCTTTCATCAACAATAATGCAATTTAGAATTATAAAAAACCATGACAAATAAAAACAAACACATTTCAAATTCCTGGCATGTTATTCTTTGAGATTCAAGAACAATAAATCAACATTTCCAGGTATTCTCAGATTTTTCAAAACTATGGTATTTCACACATTTTTCTAACAACCTTCACACTCTATAATTTGAAGAGCAAAACTTCTTGTTTAAAGAATAAAATTTAAAAAGTTTAGTGGTACATATGAAAAACTCCATCCTCCTGGGATATCCAATGAGAGCATAATTTAAAATGCATATCTTCCGGTAAAGTCACAGGCCTCCTGGCCTCACATGTGGACACTGCCTGTTTAAGGATGTATTTTGCACTGAGGATGTGTTGTGCCGTGAGAGAGCATGCAAAGGACTCACATAGAGTGTATGATAAATGCGAACTCATCAGCAAGCATTTTGTCTTTTTTTAAATTACCCATTCTTGTTCTCCTCCCTGTTATCCTAGACCCACATGTACGATGTTTATATTAATATGTGTACACATTTTAGGCTAAGAGCCACATATGAGCAAGAGTAGGTGAGGATTTATTTTTTCTGAGATTGGGTGTCCTTGCTTACTATTATTCATTCTAATTCCATTCATATTCCTACAAATTTTGTGATTTCATTTTTCTTTTTTTAACTTTATTTGTTTAAATTTAACATAATTTCTTTATTGAATCTTTAGGAATTTCACATCATGCACCCTAAGTTCACTCACCTCCGAGTCCCTCCATCACCTCCCCTCACCTCTGCCGTGCCCCCACAAAGCAAAATTAAAAGAAACCCAACCAATCCAAAACAAAACAAGCAAACAAACAAAAACCCAAAAGAAAAACAACAAAACAGAAAAACCTCTTCATTCCTTCAGTTTCCCCGCCTCTCCAACACCTCTCCATCCTTCCTGGTGATATTGGGGGCCGCAGTGTGTCCCAGTCTACCCTTTTGTCCAGTCAGCTGTACTTGCAAATGTTCACTGCAGTTCGTCACTGGGCTGGTTCAAGGCCTCTGGTTTCCGGTACACCATCCTCACTGCATCCTCACCAGAACTCCTCTGGGATATCCTGCAGCCACCCCAAGCCATGGAGATCCTGTGGGTATCATTTCACAGGACCAATACCTTCCTGAGCTCCAGCAGATCCTAGATGGAGTAGATGTTAGGGTGGGCCTGGGCAGTAGTTGAGCTGTTCAGTCCAGGCCACTGGAGCTGTCCCCCTCAGGCGAGGAACTGAGCCAGCTGCCCCAAGCCCACTCCATCAGGGTCATTTCTTCCTCACCCATGGTGAGGGGTGGGGCCATCTCACCTGAGTATGTGTGTGATGGGGAGGGGCAGCTCTCCCATGAGGGTCAGGGCCAGCTTTCTTCCAACATTGTCTATCATGGTCTCAGCATGGCCTTCTGATTTCATCACTCATGGTTCCTATGCCCCCCTGAGGTGACATGGGCCACAGACATCAACACAGGTCCCAGCTGCAGTAGGACCACAGACCCAGACATGACCCTTGGCAGCAGCTTGGGTCTAGACAACACCATGGCCCTGATGACAACACAGGCCAGCCAGATCAACATGGCTTTGGTGGCAGCATGGCTCTAGGATACCTACATGGCCACGGGTGACAGTCCAGACACTGGGCAGCCTTGTGGCCTTTGGTGGCAACATGGGTCATGGATAGCCACACAGACCCTGGCTGTGGTAGGGCCATGGACCCAGACATGGCTCTTGGCAGCAGCCTGGGCCTGGACGTCACCCTGGTCTGGGTGGCAAGCAGGCCTCCCACATCAGCCTACTCCTCATCACCTTCATTTCTTCCTCTTTCCACAGCACAGGAGCCATTCTGCTTCTCTTTCTCTCCCATATCTCCACAACACACTTGCTCATCATACTGGGACCTACTCCCCTGACTGGTCCCCAAGGTGCTGGGCTGACCTGTAGATCACCCTCCTGAGCCAACCGGCATCAGGTGGGCCATGGATGATTTCATTTTTTCTTTAGGGCTGAATACTATTCCATTTTGAATATGTACCAGATTTTTATTGTCCATTGATCTGTTGATAGGTAAGTAGGCTGATTCCAATTCTTTGCTATAACGAATAAAGCAACAGTAAGTGTGGGGGTGTAAATATCTCTGTAGTAGGGTAAGGCATGGAGTTCTCTGGGTTTACGCACAAGAGTGGAATAGATGGGTCACGTAGTGGTTCTGATTTCAGTTAATGAAGAGCCTCCAGACTGATTTCCATACTGTGTTAATTTGTACTACACCAGTGGTGAACAAGGATTTCCCTCTCTGTACTTCTTCTCCAACATCTGTCATTGGATTTCTTGGTGGTAGCCATTCTGACAGGGGTGAGGTTTTGTTGTTAATTTTTTTGAACCTGATTTTGGTATCAGAAGAATACTGGCTTCACTGATTTTGTAGTATTCCTTCACATTGTGTGCTGTGGAACAAGGTAAGAAAAATTAGGATTAATTTCATGAAATTAGGAAGAATGAATTAGGAAGAATTTCCATGAGAATTCAGCATTGACTCCATCCAGTCCTGAGCTTGTCTTGGAGGGAAGAAGTCTGATTATAGCTTCAATCTCATTTCATGTATTAGATCTCTTTAGGTTACTTATAGCTTCTAGTTTTAATTTTGGTAGATGATACACACTTAAAAATTCTTCTGTTTCATCTAGTTTTTCTAGCATTTTAGAGAATAAATTTAAAATTTAACATTTAATAATGTTCTGAGTTCATTGGAATCCCTGTAACGACATCCTTTATCTCCAATTTTAGTTTCTTCCCCCTCTTTCTTTTGTCAGATTGTGTAGGGGTTTGTCAGTCCCAGCTCTTTGGTTGGTTTTGTGTATTGTTCTTTCAGTCTCTCTCTTATCCAGTCTTCATTATTTCATGCTATCTATTAGAATTGTGCCTGGCTGCTTATTGTCTTTTCAGGAGTCTTGAAATGCATCATTAGGTCATTTATATGCTATCTCTGAGATATTTTTAGATTTATTTGTTTTTATTTTATGTATGTGGGTGTTTTGCCTGTATTTATCTGTACACCTACAGAGGCCAGAAGAGGAAGTGGGGTCTCCTGGAACTGGAGTTACAAATGGTTGTTAGTTGCTATGTGGGTGCTGGGAATTGAATCTGGAAGAACAGTCAATGCTCTTAACCACTGAGCCATCTCTCCAGCCCCTCTTAGAGTTTTTACTATGAGCAACATGAATGGCCCCCTCTGGCCTAGGATCCTGCAATCCAGCAGCTTAGAACTCTGTTGCTGATTTGTTAATCAAAAAGTCAATTAGGCAGGAAACCCACAAAAACAATATTTGGGTATTTTAAATATTTGATTTTGTTTTTTAAAAATAAACATGAGCATCTCATTAATCTTTTGACATGAAACCAAAGCCTCCTGTGGGCTGCGGGCCTTTGTGGAAGCCCCACAGTGTCTTTCTCACAGGAGTGATATGTACACCACATCTCCACGAATCCCACAGTGGGATGATCTAGGAAAGACTTGGGATTCTGACTGTGGTCTTCAAGTGACTTTCATCTCTGTGTTCCCTCAGTATTTCACAGCTTCTCAGAAACAAGCAGTGCTGTTTTACTGGTCCACCTTCAACATCTCTTCACACTCAGAACTGAGGTTTTTGTTTTCAGAAATATCAGGGGCAGGGGTGGCACCCATAATTGATTAATAAACCTACTTAACTTTAATAACTGATAAAATCACAGCTGTAATCTGATTTGGGGAAATGGTCATTGCCTTTGGTGAGCGTTTGCTCATCTGAGGGGAGCTGGGACTGCAAAACTGCAGGGCAGCTGCTCTGTGTGTCAGTGTTCAATCACTGTGAGGAGATACGCAAGATGGTTGCCATAAAGAAAGAAGCCAAGGTTTGTCATCTGTAAGATTTCCAGAGGTTTCAGTCCACAGTTGTTCTTTCTTGAAGGTTTGGGGCCTATGATGACCCAGAACACCAGTAGACATGTGCACAGTGAGGGAACACAGAGACAGAAAGAGAGAGAGAAGGAGAGAGGGAGGGAGAGAGAGAGAGAGAGAGAGAGAGAGAGAGAGAGAGAGAGAGAGAGAGAGAAGGGGAGAGATACAGAGAAAGAGATACAGAGAGAAAGAGAGACAGAGAGAGACAGACAGACAGACACAGAGAGGATGAATGAATGAATGAATGAATGAATGAATGAATGAGAGAAGGGGCCAGGAACAAGACAGTCCCTAAGGGCATGATCCTAAGTTCCAAAAAGGTTCCACCCACTTAGTTTCCAAGGTATCCCAATATCACATCAAGTTAGGATCCCATCAATGGGATAGTCCAATGATGGTCAGAGCCCTTATGATCCATCTAATCAATTCCCCAAATCCCATCTGTAAACATTGCTGTTTAAGAGGCCAGTCTTTCAACACATGAGCCCTTCGGGGAACATTTCAGAACTAACCACCAAGTCTTCTGTGTGATTGTGGGGTGGGGGTGTGAGAAGGACATCCAGGACGAGGAAGGGAGCACTGGCCACAAGGGGCAGCTGAGAAGTCTCCTAGTGTCCATGCTGAGTCTCTTCTTGGAATGTACTTCCCACTGGTTCAGTTTCTTTAATACTCTAATGCAGAGGTTCTCAACCTTTCTAATGCTGAGACCCTTTAATACGGTTCTTCATGTTGTGGTGACCCCCAACCATAAAATTATTTTTGTTGCTACTTCATAACTGTATTTTTGCTACTGTTCTGAATCATAATGTAAATATCTGTGTCTTCCAATGGTCTTAGGGGGTGACCCCCAAAGGGGTTGCAACCCACAGATTGAGATCCACTGTTCTAATACCTCCTTGGTTACACTTCCCTCTCCTCTTATCAGGATGATTTTTTAGATACATCAATTGTAACCAGAACCTTCCACTATCACAGAACTTAAGACCCCATATTGCAATTGCTTTTTCACTTATTACCCCATTACTAAATTATCATTTTCCTTTAAGTCGGGTTCTAAGTCTTATTTGCCACTGCTTACCAAGGGCCCATTGCAGAGTCTATCCCAGAATAAACAGAAATGTGTAATGTCAGAGCAGGGAGCTCTATAACAGCAGGGTCCTGCTCTGCTCTGAAAATATAAACAAGTGTTGGACCTAAACAAAGATCTTGATCTCAAGCTGTGTGCTTGCTCTGACAACTTTAAGTCCCCTTGGCTTATCCAGTGCCATGAGCCCTACAACCTGCCCATACACTACTGCTTCCCACTGTTATTCCCAACATTCTCATTGGGATTCAGAGTTCTCTCTTTGCTTTGAAACTGGCTATGTGTCTTGCTGATGAGCCTACCAGATCCTTCCGTGAGTCCTATTAAACTCCGCGATCCCTGGATATCTAGATTGAACCATTGCCCCTGGCTCCTTCTATTATGGTATGGTTGGTTCAGCCTTCATGACTGAACTCCGCTGTAGGTGACCTGACTAACAGGATCTTTTGAGAGGCTGGACGTAAATGTGCCAAAGACATCTTCAACAGCCCATTCCTGGCAAGCATGTGCAAGTGTCCCCAAAGCAAATCTGTGTCATGTGACATCTTCCCAGAGCGAGGATCCTTCCTTTTCCAGGGTCCCTCTTGAATCTTAAACACAAAGCCCTACAGGAACCAAATGGGGTTTAAAAATTCCCTGAATCATGTCTTCAAGAAAGTAAAAAAAGTTGTTTGCTAAAAATAGAGACTACCTGTTTCTTGTCCTGCAATCTGGGAGTCTTCATAGTGGAGTTTCAGCTCCTTATCAAGCATGGACACTGTAGGTAATTTTCATATGGATTGTGGGGAAAATGGCCTATTTTATGTAAGATAGTTGCTTGTAACAAAGATCAAGGCTAGGAAACTACATTTTTGTACAGTTCAGGTGTCTAAATAAACACAAACTGTAACCTAAAACTTATCAAGTTCCCAGTTACCCATTCCAATTACCCATCAGTTTCTGTGTGTTACTGACACCCCCATGTCCATCACATACATGTGATTCCAATAGACATTGCTCTTGATTTCATAGGTTGATTTCTTTGCTTAGGATGTTGGCCTTGAAGCAGTTTTAAAATAGCTGTCTTGTAATATGATCAGGTGTGAACATCTGGGAAATATTTTAAGTTTCTAATTGTTAGTGGTTATGCAAATAAATTGTAGCTAATGTAGTCAAGCCAAGATTCCCATTTCCATTTGCATTCTGTTTATATTTCTCAACAACCCACTAACACTCAACTGGAGAAGTTTTGCCCTGAGCAATTGAGAAAGGACATACCTTAGGGAAGGAATCAAGCTTGAATAACTCTCCAAGAAAGGAAATGCAATCCGATCCTCCTGATTGCTGCTTGAAACATAATTCCAAACAAAACAGAATGCAGCACGTGTGTGTTGCGTGCGCGTGCGCACACACACACACACACACACACACACACACACACACACACACACACCCTATCGGCAATAGCTTCCACAGGGAAAAGCATGCACCATTAAGCACAGTTAGGGAATTCTGGCTTTTAGAACAGATGGATGCTTGATTTTTCAGTCCCTATCCCTTGTACTCTCAAGACTGAGCAGTGAGAACTAAAGGGTGCTTGAACGGCCCCCACAGCCCCACCTCACACCACTGTGAGCATCAGGACCCTGTCTAATTGGAACAATTATAGAGGGAAGAAGTGCTGTGAGAAAAGCAAGGCCTTGAGCAGGAAAGAATCTGAGGCCACAGGACAGAAACACCCTGAAGGCAGGTCACTGTTGGTCTCGCTCACGCTGTCAGCATCTCCTCTGTATCTGACCATGGGGTGCTCTTAAAATGACAGCATGTTGATAAAACATCAATAGTAACAAATGAGACAGGCCATGTGCTTGCTGTAAAATAGGAAATGTCAAGATTTTAATTTGGGGGTTCTCCAAAAGGGAAAACACCACATTAATAGAAATAGACTTTCCATGATTTAGCCTTGGGGATGCTTGTTCTATGACTCTTTCTTCCTCATCTTCCTCTTCTCCATCTCAGCACTGGTGAAGGTCTAAAGTGACCTTCATTGGGTGGCTCAGAGGACTGGTCCCCAGCTGGGTGAATGGAAATGGCCCCTGGTTCATCTCGTCTCCCTATGTGGAGTCAGGTCGCATGGCCTAGTGTGAGAGGGATACTGTGTGGTATCTGTCTGCCTTCATGGAACTCCCTTAAAGATTCAGTTCTACCCTTCAATTTCCCAGCTTCTCTCCCCACAGTTCTCTGCTTTAAGACCCTCAACAGTGCCCAGCCAACTCCTTCCCTGTTGCCCCAGGGTTGAATTATTAAGCACTCATCTTACTATTCTAGGTGATAACTGTGGCAGCAGCAGGCATCCGTCTCCGCCCTGTGTCAGGCAAAGTGGGCCTCAGCTGTGCAGCATAGGGTGCTGGGGAAAGGGACAGCTTGCTGGGTCTGAATCCTGAGACCCACAGACTGGAGAGAGATAAAGAGGAGGTGGTCTTCCTGGGCCTCACTATCTGTTTCTTTTTTCTTTCTTTTTTTTTCCCCAGAGCTGAGGACTGAACCCAGGGCCTTGCGCTTACTAGGCAAGCGCTCTACCACTGAGCTAAATCCCCAACCCCTATCTGTTTCTTGAAATCATTATCTAAACACACTATAAGTATTGATTTTCAATCTTTAAAAAGAGCTATTTATAGGACCACATAGAGTTCTAAGAGATAATACAGAGAAGCCTCCATGCTCCCACAGTGGTAGCATCCTGCATAAGAACAGAGTACTGTCATGATCAGAAGACTGACATCAGTGTATCCGTGGTCCTATTTAGGTTTTCCTAGTTTTGCATATGTTCACTGTATGTGTACATGTTTAAGTGTATCTATACAAATCTGCCATGTGTCACTCTTCGGCATGGCCACCATGACCACAAGGGTCCCTGTATTCACATCTGAAATCGTATATTCCTCAAAGGTGTGTGCAGGTGAGATCTAAGAGGCATTGAGCATGGCTGTGAGCATGGCTGTGTCCTGGGAAGTGGTGACCGCAGACGAACAGGCTGGCAGTTTGTGCTCTATCAAAGCCCAAGGTTTATTACCTCCTCCAGGTGAGGGTGGTAAGAGATGTTCCCCCAGTGTGTGCTTAGGTCTAGAGAACAGAGTTCTTTACGTTTGACATGAGTGCCTTTGTAAAAGGACTCCTAGGAAACTGTCTCACTTCTGCCATGTAAGGACAGTCAGAATCCAATGGAAACAGGAAACAGGGCCTTCGATCAACACCAACTTGGCTGGTGCCTTCATCTTGGGCTCCCAGTCAAGGAGACTTATTCTGGTATTAATTACTGGTGAGCCTCCTGGATTTTTGTTACAGTAGCTGGAGCAGCCTAGCACATCACACAACACAGCCTCTCTCCCAGGTAGGATTCTTGGAGTTGATGAGTCACCCTGCCTCTCAATACCTCATAGATAGGGCACAGGCAAGAGACAGATTGGGTTTGTCTATGGATCACAGCCCTCATCAGAATCTTTAATGTACCACTGTCAGTACTCTGCTTATGGAAACATCACTTGTCTTTCTCCAGTGTCTCCAGATTTCTAAACTGGGAGTGAGGCCACACAGTGCCTCAGAGCAAGCACCTTGGGAGCTGCCTGGCCCTGTTGAGCAAGTGGGGACTCACTCTGACAGCCATGCTGGCTCATCTGAAGGCTCAGCAGAGGACCTCCCAACGGCCTCTCAAGTACTCTCATTTTCCTTCCACATGCTGAGGAAAAAAGCGGGCTTTGGCCACTCTGTCGCTCACTCGCTAGCTGCAGGTTTTCCCCACGGCCTGAGCCAGGGCCTCGAACATTCCAGGCAACTGACGAAGGTGTTTGGGCCATCGCCCAAAACACTGAAAGCAGCTGGTACCAACACCAAATCCAAGTTCCTTACACCCCCATGTGAACCCCAACTGTGACCTCTGGCTGTAGGTAATCCAGAACATCTCTTTTCTCTTACTGTCTGTCCTTGGTGAGGATAAAACACAGTGGTGTGTGGGTTCCCCTAACAATTTCTTGAGACTGATCACCTTTGTGTTTAGCACTTCTTTCCTTGGAATTCCAAGCCCCAACTTGTGGAAAGTCCACTACCACCACTTTGGGGGCTAACTCCAGCTATGGATTTGGATTTGAGAGAAGCACCTCTCTCAGCTTACTGTCTTTGTGTCACAGATGTGTTTCCCTTAGAGAAAGGGCAGGCAGAGGAGACATAGAGCGCGTTGGATAGCTGTGAGATCAGTGAGGCTTCACGTGGATGTATTTTCAACTTGATCCAAACCTTCTTCTAGAGCTCATGAGGCTGGAGAGTCCTCAGAGATGTTGGAGAAGGAGGTAGATGGAACAGGTGACCTCTGGACTTGACAACGTGAATTTGGGGCATGACTCATAGAGCCAACAGCCTTTGATGCTCGGCCACTGGGATCATGAGCACATTATGATTCCTGCAATCACTTACTTAGCATATCACGGGTTCGGTTCTCTTTATACAGGAAGTATCCCAGCATCTTCTCTGGCCCAGCATCATAGATCTTGACTGGGTGTTAAACATTTGGTTTCCATGATTGCCTTATAAGGTATGACATCTTTAATTTCCAGAAACCTGCAAAAAAAGGCATGGTTATCTATATCCCAGTTTCAGAATTCCAAGACCTGTGAATTCATAGCAAAATCCAAGAGAGCCATTGTCTACCTGGGTGAGGCTGCGCCATGTCCCAACACTTACTCATCCAGTCTGAGAGATGTTTATTCCTGCCTCAGAATTATCTTATAATGTCAGGTGCCTCTTGGTAAAATGACCAACCAAACACAAGGCTCTTTGGAGCCAGAGCCATGTCCACGTGGGTGACAAAGATATTCCCATCCTATAGAGTTAATCAAGTTAACCAATGGCAACTATCTCTTACTTATGTCTCCCAAGATCTGAGGGGTTGGGGGCACCTAAATATCTGTGTCAGTTGCCTGGAGTTCAAGGCCCTGCCTCAGCCCATGAAGAAAATCTGCAGCTAGAAGAGCACAGTGTGGCCAAAGCATGCTTTTTTTTTTCAGCATGTAAGGAAAGTGAGAGCTCATGGGGGACCAATGGGAGGCCCTCTCCTGAGCCGATAGGACCCCCAGGTACACAAATGTATATGCACAGACATATTGCATTTGAGACTCAGGCATAAGCCAGTGTTGACTACAAGTCCAATCCCTCTGTAATCCACTTTGCTCCAGAACACCACTGTTCAACCTGGTAACTAGTAGCTACATGTAACTATATACATTTAAATTTAAATTGTACTTACCATTACCTAGTTGCATGTTTTAAGGAGCCACAGGTAAGCAATGGCCAGAGGTGAACCCAGCTCTGGACTCAATGCAAGTTTTACAAATTCAAGACTACAAAATGAAGAACAAAGGTTGGCATGTATCTAGTGAGAAAATCTCAAGTCTGTATACAAAGCTGGCATCTCTCTAGAGATCCTCTGGAATAGAGGTTCTCAACCTTCCTAATGCTGTGACCCTTTTAATACATGTTATGGTGACCCCCTAACCATAAAATTATTTTTGTTGTTACTTCATAACTGTAATTTTGCCATTGTTATGAATCTTAATGTAAATATCTGATATGGAGATGGTCTTAGGTGACCCCTATGAAAGGGTTGTTGGACTTCACAGGGGTTGCAACCCACAGATTGAGAACCTCTGCTTTATAGAGTCTTTCACCCCTGATGATTCATATCCTCTGAAATACTTGTGGCTGGGTTCTAGTATCCCAAAGAATTTCACCTTCCCTGCTCAGCAGGGTACCAACCCTCTTCCTAGCATAGGCCAGGCAGCACTTTTCTGTGGCCTTGTCTTACATTCTTAATCTTTCCCTGTCCTTATCTCTATCAGCGTGAACAGAGAAGCCGCCGCCCTCCAAGCTGAGCCCCATGGATTGCTGATGTTCCCCATGCACCATAGCTCGGCATACCCTTACCTAATGACTCCTGAGCCCAGGTTTCCCTGAAGACAGCCCTAATCTTTCCCTGGGAAAGCCCTGCCCGTCACATCCTCTGCTGACCTATCGTCTTGAACTTGCCTCTATCTCTGATGCAACTGCTTGTCCCCACATCCCAGTTTAGATGTCCTGGGGGATGCAACGGGGCCAGGCTATGGACTAGGCTGCAGCTGTGCATTCTCTCAGTCTTCAAAGCATCCAGGTGACCTAGGTGTTGTCCTTGTCCACATTGTATGGATGGGGAAAGCCAGGCACAAGAAGTAAGTGATGTAAATGACAGTTTATCGAATGTGGTGCCCTGGAGTTTAACTGGCCTGAATCACATTGACTGAGTTACTAATTCCTTCAATATTTTACTCCAAATGATTCCAAGTTGCATGATTTTGATCTGTGTCTCACTGACAATATCTTAGCCTACGTGTCACAGTTTTGAGAAAACAAATGTGCCAATGGATGTTCTTAGTCCCCAGCTCTATGTCTTTATTGTATCACTGTAGGGCACAGTCCTGCCATGTAGTCATATATGGAATTCAGGGCAGGACTCTTAGGGAGCAGACAATGACTGTACCCTGCATGTGCCTATATGTCACAGAAGCAGATAGATGGCACAGAGACTTCCAAGTCCCTCCTGGAAGATTCTCATTTGCTTCAAAGCCTAGGCCAGGACTCACCTGGAGGCCCTGAGCCCTGAGAACCTAGAGTTGCTTGGACTCTGTTCCCTGTGAGCACTCTCAGTAGTGCCCAAAGGTGAGCACCACATTGCTCGCACAGACTCAGACAGGGCATATCCACCAGCAGGATGTGCTCTAAAGTGCTTTCCATGGCCACAAGGTCTAAGCTCAGGATAGACTTGATGGAGCAGAGACGCTCTACAGCCCGGGCTAGAAGGTGCAGAAGGAAGGGGAAGGAATGTGTTTGAGTTATTTCAAAGAAGGTTCTGTAGGTAGAGTTTTCCTGCCTGGCCCACGGTCAGGACAAATCTCTCTCACCCGCCAATCCCACAGCCACTCAGACCCAACCAAGTAAACACAGAGACTTATATTGGTTACAAACTGTATGGCCGTGGCAGGCTTCTTGCTAACTGTTCTTACAGCTTAAATTAATCCATTTCTATAAATCTATACCTTGCCACATGGCTCGTGGCTTACCGGCATCTTCACATGCGGCTTGTCATGGTGGCGGCTGGCAGTGTCTCTCTGACTCAGCCTTCCACTTCCCAGCTTTATTCTCCTCCTTGTCCCGCCTACACTTCCTGCCTAGCCAATGGCCAATCAGTGTTTTATTTATTGACTAATTAGCAACACATTTGCCATACAGAACATCCCACAGCACTGGTTCCAGGTCACAGTAAAGTGAGAGGGAAATTCTCATAGAGAGGTAGATGCTGGCCTTGGAAAGTGCAGATGGGGGAAAGAGTGGGTGCAGTTGTAGCTAAGAGATGGAACTTGGCCTCCTCCACAGCCTATGTCTGTTGGTCAGCCTCCTCCTTCCAGGGTGCTTGGGCATTGATTCTCACCCTATTTCAGTGATATGGGAAGGAACATCTGGGTGGCTGTGTCTTGGGACCTCCCTCTCTCTTCCTGTAACAGTGTGTGTCCCAGCATCCCACTTCTGGCCTGGAAATTAGTTGAGTCGTGGGTAGGAAAGTGACTCATGAGCTGGAGAATCTAGTTTCTCACAGGTTCCTGTAGCTGCTTTCTGGACACATGGTCCCAGTTGGACGGGAAGTGTGTCCCTGGTGCTTGCTGCACACCTGCCAAGGTGGGAAGAATAGGATCCAGGCAGGTTCCAATCAGTTGAGTGAAGTAATTGAGCTTGGGCTAGATTAGATCCAGGCACATCTCATGCTTAGTGCTAATGATTCACAGAGGCAAGGGCTGGACTGTGTTACCGGGTGCCTTCTGGCCACTGACAGCTCAAGATGAACCGACCTGAAATAATAATGGTCCTGGCCCTAGCTTTGTTCTGTCTGGAGTGGCATGTCACATGGATTTGCTACTGCTCAGAAAGACAGCTTCTCCCTGCTCTGTGCACGGTGTGTGGGGTGGGGAGCTCGAAGAGTCCTTTGTTCCCAGCTCTTCATAGGGCTGGCAGAGGTTTCCACTGGGCTGTAAGGAGGGACGTCCTGAAGCCAAGTCTTGTGCATTCATTCATTCTTCTAGGCACAGGGTACAGTCTAGGCATCCGCCACACTATCTGGAAATTTCTAGAGGGTGTGGAACTGACAAAGGAGGGAGGATGCAGAGATGCTGTGATTTGTTATCCTGTGCTGAATCCACAGCTTGGGGGTGGGTGGGGAGCAGCCTAGCATCATGAGTTTCCCTTCCTATTATGAAATGACTTAAAGTAAGCCATGGCACTCAAACCAAGGCTAGGCGGTCCCAGCCTTCTTCTTCTCACTCATCATGCCGGCTGCAGTTCACATTCCATGTACAATGGCACAAGCAGGGCCCGTCAGTAAGAGGAGAGCAAGGAGCCCACAGAAGGATAACCAGATGGTAAGCTTGGTTCTCAGTGTGGAGCTAAGGACAAATCGGAACCAGGGAAGATGCTGGGAAGACTTTGGAATGAACCAGGAAGCAGCAGGGCTCCAGGGAATGGGCTGGTTATTTAGCAATATGGCTTGTCATCTCCCACAGAAGAGGGATGGGAGCCAGTGGTGACCACAGCATAACTGAGAATGTGACAAAGGTCCAGATGAGACCTCTGTCTTTGAGTCCAGGAAGACAGCACTGTTGTTGAAATGTTTTTGCCCGTGTTGCAATGCAGCATTTTCCCACTGCCAGCAATCACTTCTCTAAAGCATAAGACAGTACTTGAGTTAGTACTGCATAACCTCTAACTACGGCATCTCCAGTCAGCAAGTACATATCGCTGCACGTGAGCTGATGGGCTAGGGACCCGGAAGCAGTCAGGCTGAGTAGCTGGGGATGAGGGCCTGTGCTGAGGGTGCAGGAAGGATGGATGCTGAGGAAATGCCATCTGCAGACTTAGCAGGGCTTACAGAATTTGTTTCCCGGAAGCTTCTCATACGGCTTTTGATTAGAGGTTGACTGCACCTGTGTGGGCCTCTCCAGAAGGCTGCTTGGATGTCCTCAGTGCATGGCAGCTATTCTTCTCAAGAGTTGGAGATCCTGGTGACTTACTGTGGCAAACAGAATTCCAGGATAGTCCCCTATACTCCAGGAGACATTGTTTTGGTAGATAACCTTTTTACACAACCTAGAGGAATTTGAAGGTAGAAGCGCTGATTCAATAAGCAAAGTTCATGTTGTGGATGGGGTTCAGCTCTCAAGGTCCCAAGAGCAGGCTCTGAGAGCCAAGAGTTCTTGTAGCTGTCAGTCTATAACTCTAGGACCCAAATTCTACTGATAATCCAAGCTAGACACAGTGGAGACTTCAGTGTTAACCAGCACCTGGCTTTAGCCTTGAAAGTCTCTAGGTAGAAGACTTGGCCATATGGTGCCTGGATTTCTGGCTCATAGAACTGTGAGACAATCCCCTTAGATTTGTGGTGAGTTCATGGCAATTCATTATGCAGCAGCTGATCACTGTCTAGGTTATATCCATTACTCCATCTTTCTTTTATCTGGTCAAAGTGTGTTGCTACTAAGTCCATCTATACTTAAGTGGAGGGATCTACCATTTGAAGGGAGTGTCCCAAGATCTGTGGACCCATTTTGATCCATCAGAGTCCAGTAATGGATATCCTAGGGCTGTGTGGATACGTCCAAAGCAGATGAGGCCAAGGGCTGATGCTTTTAACATCCAGAGCAAATTCACAAGAGTCAACTAAGGGGGCTTAGGTAAAGCAAGTGAGAGTTTCCTCTTAGGAAGTGACAATCCCAGTTACAGTGTGGGAGGCTGCTTCTCTCTACCTCCTTTTGATGTTCTCTAGTGAGTAATCCACAGAGTAACTGTGGAAACAGAAGGATGACGGAGCAATCCCTGTCTTTAATTAGAAAGTTACAATGTGTTAATCAGGCCCAGTCTGAACCTTGAAGGAGTGCTAAATTTGGGAATGCTTAGTATCTTCCAGAAGGGGTCAGGTTATGGAGACTTGGGTGGAGTTTAGATGACAGGCCACAGGCAAAATCTTTTGGAATGTGTTTAAGAAGACAAAGTTCACTGTCCCCAAACCTATAGGCCACTTCTGTGCTGTAAAATAACTGTAAAAAAGCATCTCCAATGCTCGCCATCTTGTCAACCCTTAAAGCAATTGATAGTTCTTTAGATCTCTGTAGACCATTAGAGGTCAACCTGCCAAGGCACAAACCATGTTTGGGAATTCTTTTAATTCTCACCAAAGTTTATATTACATTGTTATGCATGTTAAACAATAAACATGGCCTCTCCTCTTCACCATGCTCTTGTCTATGCTCCTTGGAGCTAAAAGCTGGGCTCAAAGAATCCCTGTGGTCTGGGTGGGTGACAGCAGCCCAGGGAAACCTTCACTGTTGTAAGCAAAGGAAGCCCACACGCCTGAGGCTTTGTCTTCCCAGGGAACAGAGAAGACAGGAAAATACAAACTGGGTAATTTAAGAACATGTCAGCAATTTGGCAAAAAAAAGGCAGAAGTCAAAAGCCATGTGAGTTCATAAATAAGCCACAGATCCTGTCTGGATTCAATCAAAATACCCTAAGGCTTTTGCCTATTGACACCAGGTTCGGTTGGTTTCAGTTAATGCTGGTGGCCTGCAGAAAGCCTGGTGGATACAAGAGTGTGTGTAGACTGATGTAGGGCTGGATGAGGAGTGCAAACAAAGGCTCCCAGAGGGCCTCAGAGGTGGAGGTGTGAGGCAGAAGGAAGCCAACTGCCTCTTAGGTCTGTGTCCCACATCTAGTCTATTTTTGTTCTTGTTGTTTTGGGGGTTTTTGTTTTGTTTTGTTTTGTTTTGTTTTGGAGACAGGGTTTCTCTATGTAGTTTTGGTGCCTGTCCTGGATCTCCCTCTGTAGACCAGGCTGGCCTCGAACTCACAGGGATCCGCCTAGCTCTGCCTCCCAAGTGCTGGGATTAAAGGCATGTGCCACCACCGCCCGGCTCACATCTAGCCTATTAATGTGTTATTGTGATAGTAACAGTGGTGATGGGGTTAGTACCCAAAACAGGAGAGGTTTGCAAACAAGGGCAAATCAGTCCCTTGATCTAAGCCCACAAGTGTGGGGAGCCAATGAAATCCTGAATGAAAGTGTATTATTGACATCAGCACGGCCATGTCAAGGACCCCAGTGTCTACAGACAACTGGATCACGAGGGCTCAGACTTAAGCAATGAACGAATCCTTTGATGAATTCATAATATGATGACATTATTGAGAGTTACTGAAAGGTGGTAGGTAAAGGAAGTAGGTCACCAGGGTAAATGTGGGAGCTAGATCTGCCCTGGACTCTCTCTGTACCTCTCTGCTTGCTGTCTACCCGGGGTGAGACTCCCATGCCACACTCTACCGATGATCTGATGTTTTGCCCAAGCACCTGAGGCCAAGCAGGCATGGGCGGAGCCTACTGAAACCCTGAGACAAAATAAACGCTTCTCCTTTCCTGTTCTGTCAGATATTCTGGTCTCAGTGACACAACAGTCACCGACACGTACACTGGTGCTTCAGCTCTCCAGGCCACCTGGCGGCCCGCAACTTAGTTTATTAGAGAGTTGGGAAACAGGGAGAAGAAGTTACCTCCCATCACAGGGCATTTTTGTTAGCGCCACGTTTCTTATCCAGATTTTTACCCCCTCCTCCATGCTGTATCAGGGAAAGTGGAAAGGGCCCGTTGAGTCCCTGGAACTTCACAAACTGAATTGGGCTCAGAGTGCAAGCCGAGGCCTGTCAGAGCAGGGTTGGCACTGACAGCTGTCAGAACACCTGGCCTCCCCACCTGGGGGTGTTGTGCCAAACGCCAGGGTATAATGCACCTATAAAACTCCTAAGACCTGGAAGCTCCTCTTGCTGCCTGTGCTGATCAGAATTCCAAGAAATTACACTTCTGTCCACGGACAGCTGTTCACTGCTCTATCATATGGCAAAATTTTCATGTATACAATTCCCCTATACACACACACACACACACACACACACAGAGAGAGAGAGAGAGAGAGAGAGAGAGAGAGAGAGAGAGAGAGAGAGAGAGAGAGAGAGAGAGAGAGAGAGAGGCCTGTGACCATTCCCTTCAGGGAACCACTAGGGCTAGACCTGGCACAGAGATCTGGAACTGGCCCAGCAGGGACACATTGAGATCAGAGCAGCAAAGAAAGACAGAGTCCAGGTAACTCTGTGTTTAGCACATGGACACATTACTCATTTGGCCATTGGCTAACTGCTGGACTTTCTATTTTAGGGACCTGGTAAGGCTTGTGTTTCCGATACCACGGCATCGATGTCACAGGAGTTGTATTGAGGTATACTGTAACTTCCCAGAGATACATCTGTGTCTGCTCCCCATAGCCTGTAAATAACACCTCATGACTAAAGACCTAAGAAAGGCCTTGAGAGGGGCTCACCCCAGGGTACCAGCTGGCCCTAATGCCATCAAATCTGTCCTTAGAACTACACAGCCCTGTGAGGATCCAGCCAGACATTGGAGTGATGCAGTTGCTGCCCAGGAGTATAATGATAGTCACCAAGCTGAAGGGGAAAAGAAGGAGCAGCCTGCAGAGCCTCAGTGGGAAGCCTGGCTCTGCCGACGCCTTGACTTCATTCTCCTGGCCTCCAGGACTACGAGGGACAAGCATCCGTTGTCACAGGCTGCTGATCTTGTAACCATTTCTTACAGCCACCCCAGGAGACTATTGCAGTGGGCAAAGCTTTCGTCTCCACCAGAGCCTAACCTGACCTGGTAAGGGGACAGCCCTGGCCTACTCCTGCATGCCTGCACAACCCTGAGAAAAGAAATGAAACCAGACAGTGGCCCCCGATCTGGCTCCGAAGTCCAGCCCCAGACCAGCATCACAACAAACTGCCCACCCAGACAGCACCACAGTGTGCATGGAGGTACTACTCAGGACCCTGTCCCCAGAGTTTAGAGATCAAGACACCCAGGTTTGAGTGCTAGGAGGAGACTGAGGAAACAAGATCCTTCCGAACATGCTCTCACACAGCTCTGTTTTAACATGAACACAGTTCAGGGATCATTTTTCCTCTCTAGGCAGGAAACTCCGTCTCATTCCTTGTACTGGCTACGTAGTATCTCATGGCAGAAAGCCTGAAGGAAATGGGAAGTCTGTCTAATTTTGGGCTGATTAGGGTTAGCAAAGACTGCTGACAGGCAGAAACTGACCTAAAATGGTGTGAGTGACAGTCTTTGTGCAAGAAGCAGGAACATCTCATGAAAGTGGAGAGAGCGTATTTCTTTCAGAGAAATGCTGATTTCGTCAATGTGACATTGAACTTAAACAAAGGGACATAGGGAGCCAAAGCCTCAGACCACACATGCAAACAGTTACTCAGGGCGGGTATCAGATGGTAGCCTAACTAAGAATGGCAGGAAGTCACAAGAGAGAAAAGGGCCAGGACATGAACTTGAGACAATTTTTACTGCTCAGGTGCATATGTGCCCCTGCCCCAAGCCAGAAAGGGGATTGGAGACCAGACACACTATCACAAAGCATGAAGGTTGGCTCAGGTGTCCTGAGACCCTGAGATGAGTGATGGGTAGGGGTGTTATTGACAGCAGCATATTTCGGCCGTGCTGGCTGGGCTGACACCTAGAGCTTGTACATCTCCATGGGGATATAGCTGGTGAAGCTCCTGTCTGAGGGAGTTTCCTAGAGTGGACTGACACACGCCTGCATCACCCGCTACACTCTCCCAGTCCCAGCAACCCCTCAAGGGTCTCCTGCCTGGCTAGCCTTGTACCCTGACTTTTTCCAGCACCCACCAGGAGCCTGCAGCCTGATGCTCAGATCTGCTCCTCTGGGCTTCTAACATTCCTGGACACCAGGGCCTGTTGACAGCCTCACTGTGTCAAAGCTTCGCTCTGGGTTTCCTACCCCTGGTGTCATAGGTCTCTGGTGTTTGCTGTGACTTACTTCCTTGTTGGTGGTATCTTCTTTATGGGATTCTTCATGTGACTGGGGCTCAAATTAGAGTCACCCCTCAGTATCTACGTGGGGTTGACTTTAGTCCTCACTTTCCACAAATGCCCCAACCTGAGGAGGCTCAAGTGGCTGGTCTAAGATGGCTCTGTGTTTGTAAATAACTGGCATGTGTGCTCGTGTATACTCCAAATCCCTCCTAGAGGACGTGTAGCCTAGTCCAATGTGGGTGCTGCTCAGACACTAGCTGTAGCCTGTTGTTTGAGGATAACACCGATGATGTAAACCACTGTGTTCATGCACGTGTGTTTGGAGTATTTGGGGAATGCTGAATCTGCAGATGCAGAATCCAGGGATAGTAGTGCAGAAAGTTATTCTGTAGACTCCTTGGCCATCCCTCCTCAGAAGGACTGCGAGGACCAAGACTGGAGATGTCTGTGTCCAGGGAAACTGCTCATATCATTTGTAAAGTAAGCAGTTTTATTTTGCCTTCTTGTTTCTGTTTTCTGATCTTTGTGGTGATTTTAAAAATGGTCAAAACATTGTAAACATATATGTGAACTATTTACCCAGGCAACTTGCATTCCTTCCTCAGTCCCTTCCCTTTCCTCCAGGTTTTACCTCTTTTTTTCAGACATACTTATTTCATCAGGAAAGCGATGTGAAAGGCAGCCGAAATTTCTGGACTGGGTCCCTACATAACAGTTGAGCAGAGCTGAGTGGAAATACCTTGACAAGATCATATTCTAGCAGCAGAATTGTTCGGATGTACTGGGAGTGGGAAAATCCCCCACAATCCTCTATGCCTTGTCCTAGCTCTCAGAACCACCACCAGCATTCAAGGCATGTTCTTTCACATTGCATTACTATGAAAATAGTCTGCTTTCTGCAGATAATGTCTACTATGTGTGTTACGCTAAAACTGAGTGTTTCCACTTGAGATCCAACTGGCATCTTCCCATTGCAGTCCATAGAAATCAATCATGTTAGTCTCTTATGACCATTTAATATTCCTCGTAGTGTTCCATATTGTTCCAGTGCTCATTTGTAACTTAGTTTACAATTTATTGAGTATGTACTCTATTCATGAAAAGTTCAGGATCTGCCAATAAGTCTGTAATGTATCTGTAATGTAGACAGTCCCATCTTACCATGATTTTGATTATGACTTTTGAGTTTACAGTGGTGCAGAAGGTACCATTTTTGCTTCTAGTTCAGCATACAGTGTATTATATAATACATCATAAAGCAATGTATAACCTGACTTTACCCAACTATAGGTTAATATAGGCGTTCCAAGAACATTTAAGGTACACTAAGCTATGTATTAAATGCTTTTGTTTTGTTTGGGATTTTTTTGGTGTGATAGTTTCAATTTGCAGTGGGTTTATCAGTAAGTCAGTCAAGCAGCATTTTCACATTCTTTGTATCTAAGAGCACACTTTTGCATTATAAGCTCATTAACAGTGAAATCTTGGCTGGAGTAGAAGTTTTATATCTTAAGAGATTTGATGCCATTTTTCCTCCATAAACTTTTCACTAGTTTATGCTGTGGGATGTTCTGTATGTTAAATGTGTTGCTGATTGGTCAATAAATAAATCACTGATTGGCCAGTGGCCAGGCAGGAAGTATAGGCAGGACTAACAGAGAGGAGAATTGAGAGAACAGGAAGCTGGGTAAGAGAGACACTGCCAGCTGCCATCAGGACAAGGAAGATGTAAAGTACCAGTAAGCCTCAAGCCACGTGGCAAGGTATAAATTTATAGAAATGGATTAATTTAAGCTGTAAGAACAGTTAGCAAGAAGCCTGCCATGGCCATACAGTTTGTAAGCAATATAAGTATCTGTGTTTACTTGGTCGGGTCTGAGTGGCTGTGGGACTGGCAGGTGAGAGAGATTTGTCCTGACTGTGGGCCAGGCAGGAAAACTCTAACTACAAGTTTATAGATCCGATGATGGTAAGATAATTTCAGCCTGGCATTTCCAGAAACTCAGAGAGCCAATGCCAACCTGCAGGAACTTGTATGGTGTAGACAAGGCATCAGGATCTTTGGTGGGCTCACATGGTGGAGATTTTCCTACGGGATCTGCAGCATTGCAAGTTTAGATGGTAGCGGAGTGAAGGGTGTAAGGATTCGAACCAGAAACCATCAGTTATCTGTCATGACAGAAGGAAAATGGACACTGAACTGAGCTAATGAGAGCAAGTCCAATTGTTTGCATTGGCATTCATTGCTTCCCCTTCACAGTGAATCTTTCTGGAAGGAGCTCTCACTGTATCCACATAGGAAGCTGACATCTCACCCAGGAAGGGACCTAAGGTCTTCTTGATGGTGAGTCTACCCATGAGATTCCTGGATATTTTTGTAACTGTTTTTTTTTTTATTTCATTTCACACTTGCTAAAGAGGTTTTATACTTTTTCATGTGTCTTTTATTAAAATGATTTCTGGAAAACATGCTGAGCTGTGGCTTTTGGAAGCAATGGGTGGAATGCTGCCTGCCTCATAAAACTCAACAGAAAGCGTGCTGATGGACAAAATGGTCCACGGCCCAGGAGCTCGGCATGTGCTCTGGAGTGGGTCCTCCTGAGCGGAAGTCGTATTGCCGTGCCTGGATAATAAGGCATTGATGAAACAACAACCAAACATGCCTTTTCTCAAGCTGGACTGAGGACTGATGCCTTGAAAATTGTTCTAAGCTGGTCAAAAACCTGTCAAGAACCTACCAGCAAAAATGACAGAATCTTTCAGGCTTTGCTTTGTACACCCACCTGGCACTGGCCAACACGAACTTCTCTGTGTTGTTCATGAACATCTGTGGGTGGAGAGACACAAAGAATGCATCCTAGAAGCCCAGGCTGGGAGCATGAAATCCCCCAGCCCCACCCATCCTGTGCAGCTGGGTATGCATGGCAAGACACATTACCCAGGCCCCTGCTTGACTGGACTATGTGGTTTTTCAGATGTTTCTCTGAGCCTATCTCAAATAGCCTAAAATATATCACCTCTTCTCGGAGTATGTACCTTGTTTGCATCCCCTGAGATAATCACGTGGTATCCACGTGAATGAGGAACTAGGGGATTATCAACACTGAAAATCTAGAGAGGAGGCAAAGCTAGGCAGGAGGATGAAAACAGGAAGGAAGAAAGGAAGCAATTAGCAGTGTTGTACACTGCCAACAGGCAAGAAATTACTTCTCTGGGGTTACCAATTAGACACTCACGTGTTGCCAAGGGTGAGCTCCGCTGACTGGTCAAGGTAGGAGCCAGAGTCCTCAGTGTCGAAGCTTGCTGCTCCACCTGCCCCTTCTACTTCTTCCTGCTGCAGAGGCCTCTCCAAAATGATGTAGAGTAATAGGGACACACTACAGTACACCACTGAGGAGGACACACTACAGTACGCCACTGAGGAGAGAGCTGTAGAGATCCCAGGTCCACCCCCACCAGCTGACAGGCTGGAGCAAAGGGCCTCTGTTGTCATGCTTCAGAGCCTCTGTCTGTCATGGTGCAAAGGCCTGAGGTAAGAGATGAAGCTGAAGATCAAGGCAGAAGCCACACACTGCCCAACTGTGCCACACTGATCAGCTCCCTCTTCCTGGAGCAAGGAATTCCCGGTGCTCTGTGACCACCTGTCTCCTTTCTTCCTTGGCTGCCCTCTGGATTTCCCGACTTAAGGAGGAGTTTAAAGATCCTACCTTCCCAGACCAGTTTTCACACTCAACCCAGAGATAGCAAGCTGTCAAAACACAGAACACTGTTCCAAGGATGTAGTCCAACTTCTGAGACGTGGGGCCCAGGGCCTGCGCATGAACATCCAGACCACACATAGAGGCCCATTGCCTCTCCAAGGCAGGCTGGAAGGTGAGAACATTTGAGCACTTGTCTGAACATCTTAGAGAGGAAACTGTAGATATTCTCTATTTAAGATGTTTCAAGTTTTGATTTTTTTTTCAATTTTAGGATGGTAAGAAAACAGGGGAAGAAACCACATCCCCTGCATATGAGGTCAACAGCCTTCCTCATGAATATTTGAAGCTACATGGCAGCAACAGAAAAAATGAAATTTCTAAAATTCTAAATGACTTTCCTTAACTTTGTCAAAGAACAACGTGAGTGGTTTTTGCAACTTGGTAATGCGTTCAGTGCTTTACATACACTAATTTTGTTTGTTTTTTTATTCTGACCCTGTACGGGAAGTTCTGTTGTTCTAGGCTGTTTGGGGCCTTGGTGAAGCACACTGAGGCTGGGTCACATCCAGGAGCTTGCGCAAGCTCACATTAGTAGAGAATGCTGGAGATGAATGGAGACGGAGTAGACCGTGGATACAGTGTAGGGAGGTCAGGGAGATGGAGGGTGGGAAGATGTGTTAAAGACCGCAAAGACACAAACTGATGGAGGGTTGGAGTCTAAGAAATGATTGCATCACAGGTAGAACACCATCAGAAGGGATTAAAGGCATCACACCAACACCAGGTCATTTATAGCCAGTGAGCTGTTATAAAGAGATGTTACATAAGTATGATATAGTTGACAGGGTTATATAAGTCAACATAGCTAGAAGAACATCACAAATAAATGATACATGTTTTAGATCATAGACAATCTAGATATCCTGAGTCAGTCATTATAATGCACACATAAACCAAAATATTATACAATAGGCTAGAAATACATACATTATCATCTGTCAATCAAATAATGAACTAATTTTTAAAAGAAGTGTTTGGGAATGGGCAGGAATCTGATATCCACCAAGTCTGGCTCAGTGGCTCTCGAGTGTGTCCCTGATGAACAGAGACAATATCATCTGAGAACTTGTTCCAAGTCCACATTCTTAGGCCCTATCCTAGACCTACAGACTCAGAAAATCTGGCAGTCAGCTGTTTGTGGCAGCAGCATGCCCTGCGGGTGATTGTAGTGCATGGTGAGGTCTGAGAACTACTGTGTTAGAGACCAAGGCTTTCACCACTAAACCTGCCATCTGCCCAGACACAGTCTGTGGGAACCAGATCACGCTTAGTTGTGGTACTTAGTGAGTCACCAAGCCACAGCATCTGTGAACAGACTGATGAGCTCATTGTCCTGGGTGTGGCTCCTCGTATCCAACTGCTACGGTTTGGTTATGTTTAGTCCCCAAAGGTTTGTGTGCTGGAAACAAGGTCCCAGGGTGACAGTGTTGAGAGGCGCAGGAACTTTAAGGAATGGCTTAGCTGGGGTGGGAGGTGGGGGAGTGCGGGGGGAGTGACTAGGTCATGCATTCAATCATTGTAGCAGAAGGGATCAATAGAGTTATCACAAGCCCAGGTTCATTCTCAGAAGAGAGGGTTATTAGAAAGATAAGCCACCCCAATCTTGGATCCTTCTTCATGTGGCTGACACCTTCCTTACTCACTGTGATATGACACAGCCAGACAACCCTGCCAGAATGCTGCCATGCTATCTAGACCTTTCAACCACCAGGGTCATGAGCCAAATAAGCCTCTTCACTTTAGACTACTCAGCCTTGGATATTTGTCATAGCAACTCAAAATGGACTTAGGACATCAGCCAGACATCCTTCCTCTGAGCCTGTCAATTATACACTGCCTCTTCTCAGTGCTGCCTGTATCTGTTTGGCTCAATTCCATGGATTGTTATATGTATTCCACTCAACTTGGCCAGGGTAGATAAGACCCACATTTGTCCAATCTACTTTAATTAATAACCATGTAAGAGAAAGTCTAAATCTGACTCACACAGAACAAGAAACAGGAGGGAGAGGAGAGATTAGAGATAAATCTTCCATAACTTATGAAATAGAAATTTTTCAGTGAAGGCAAATGTTACATTTGTAAAGTGGCTCTGAGCAAGTAGAGCAGGGCCAGCTTCGGCCAACAGACTCAAGCAACTGATCCTGGACGTATCTTAAAGACAACAGAAGAACAAGAGAAAGATGCCCAACCTTGTGCTCTGCTGCTTCCACCTCCCATTCTGAATCTTGGCAAATCCAAGATAAGAGTTTTATTAAAGCAATGATACAACTGGAAACAAAACCCCATCAATAAAATGAACTCCGAATAATCCTTGCGTGATAGAAAGCAGATGGAATCGACTTGAAAAAGGAAACCATCCATCAGATTCACACAGGAAAAGACTTGAAAAATGGAGAGCGGCTCTGTAGGTGCTGTAGGCCCGAACATGGAGAACGAAGGGGCAGGAAGGGAGCTGGGGAGTGGTAGAGTATGCATGGTAGGGCAGTCAGGAGGATAGACACTCACAAAAACCCACACATAGTGCTGTCATTAGTGGAGATGGTGAGTGTGGATTTGAACCTAGGAGTTGAGTAATAGTCTGAGATCTGGAAGCCTTCAGCAGGAGCTAGGAAGCCCCTCACCCGGGAGCATGGTATACAGACTCACCGAGACCCCTGCTGTGTCATAGCAAAAAAGTCCTGTGGGATAAAGAATGCCAGATCTCAAGGCAATCAAACACCAAAACCCACCAAAAATTGGGCAGTACAGTGCCAGAAATCACCCAAACCCACCAGCTATTGAGGAGTACAGTCCCAGTGAGAAGGGAGTCAAGTTCAAGAGCAAGACCGAGGAATTGTTGTTTGGCCATAAATCGCATTCTAGGGGATTCCCACAAAGCAAGCACGGGCTGTTGTGAAAATGAGGGTCACAGTCCTTTAAATACGTGATGCTTATGTGATGTGTGTGTGTTTGTATACACACACACACCTACTACTGCTGTTGTCACATACATACTCAGAATCCTGCACCATCAATGGGTATAACTAAAGAAAAGTTGGACCCTGAAGTTTCTCCAGAAGGGAACAAAAAATGAAAGTTGTGCATGGTAATTAAAAGTTAAGGAGTGTGAATAATTGCCTATGTCTTCAACATATCTAATGAAGCTCAAAAGGTAAGATGGTGGAAAATACAGAGGAAACAATATGGAAATAAACAATAGCAAAAGCTTTCTCCATTGCTAAAGAGGGAAAGAGGTCACTTTGATTAATAGTCCAGTGAGTTCTCCGATATCAAGAAGCATTTGATAAAACATATCATGTAACATATTACCTGACCGCAAAGTACAAATGCCAAATACCCAGTGTGCACCATAGGCGGCCATGCTCACCACACACATCCAGAAATAGATAGCTTTTATAGTTCAAACCTACATCAGTGAAAGGAACATTCAGTGTGTGTGGGTTCACTTCCCCTCCCCACCAAATAATACCCTTTCCTGTGCTCCTGTGCTCAGCTCACCACTTTCCACTTCTTGAATAGACTTTGTGGCGCAGACCAAGCCACACTAACAAAGCCAGAAAGAGCAAATCGAAACTTCTCTCTGGCCATCGCTGTGACTCTGGGCTCTCCACATCTGATAAGGAAAGGTCGTGGGGGAGGAGACCCAGTCCAGGCTGTCTCTCTCAAGACTTACTGCATGGAAACAATTACAGCAAAACATAAGGTCAAGAACGTGTTTGTATTTTATCTTAAAAAGCTGAAAGGTACTACTGGAAAACAGAAATGGGATATATAACTTGCCAAATTTTGAAGACAGCAAAAGGAAAGATGATAGTGGGCCAGCCATTGTGAGGTGGAGGTTTGGGGGAGAGGTGGGAGTAAGACAGGAAGTGGTCGAAAGGTGATATATGCAAAAGAAAAAGGAAGTAGTGAGTTCATGGCTGAACATGTCAGTCATTACACAGCCAAAATACAGGGATGGACCTTTCTAGTCCAAGCCTGAAGTACCGTGGGGTGCTTGGAAAGGCAAACAAGGATTTGTTTGCAGGAAAAGCATGCAGGAGTGTGAGGCTTTGGCCGTCAGGAGATGAGTCAGAATCTAACAGATAAAGTGCAAGCATAAACAGGCATTGGCAGGTGTTGGTATCAAATACAGAAAAAACTAAATGTAGTGAACGGGGCAAAGGGTAATTTTTCTTAAAGGCCTGTGCAATCCACAGTGAAGGCACTGTGGCCAGGAGTGCCTGCACTTCACATACTAGCCCCCAAGAAGGTAGGCAAAAGTAAAACACACAAGGGAATCTGATAAAAAAAAATTGTTTGGTTTTGAGGAATTTTAACCCATTGAACAGGATTTTGAATATCAAAGAAATAAAATACAAAGACACTGGAGACCTGACTAGTATTAACAAGCCTGAAGAGGCGAATAACAGAATGCGTGAACTTGACATGTCAGCTACAGGCACAATGTTGTAAACCACAAAGGGGATGAAACACGTTCTTTAAAACAGCCCAAGTTAACGCAATAGTCATACACATTGATTACTAAGTAACCTTTATAAGCCATTTAAGCCTTTGACAGTTTTGGGTATTTTGAGCAAAGCTAAATTCTAAAACCCTTGCGCCCAGACTGCAATGCTATGGCTTGGGCTGCAATGACCAAGGGAAAGAGTTTTTCAGCACAGGGAATACAAAATTAGGCTTTCTTTTTTTTTTTTTTCTTTGTGTTTCTTTTTTTTTTTTTTAATTTATTTTAATTTATTTTGCAATACAATTCAGTTCTACATATCGGTCACGGATTCCCTTGTTCTCCCCCCTCCCGTCCCCCTCACCTTCCCCCCAACGCCCCCCCCCCCATTCCCATCTCCTCCAGGGCAAAGCCTTCCCCACAGACTGAGGTCAACCTGGTAGACTCAGTCCAGGTAGGTCTAGTCCCCTCCTCCCAGGCCAAGCCAAACAATCCTGCATAGAGATGGCTCAGCCGTTAAAGGCTAGGCTCACAACCAAAATTAGGCTTTCTACCAAAGATCCCCAGTACAGAAGAGCTGGGGTGGTGAGAATATCCCAAAGCATAGAAAGGTAACAAGTTGCCTTCGACTGGTTATACAAGGCTAGCAGCACATTTAAACCTGAACTTAACAAAGAACAAAACAATAAAATGTACTTACAGAACTATTATATTTGCGAGTGTTGGTGTGGTATTACTGTAAGGTATATTCATAAGATATTTTCACATTGAACAAAGGAATAAATTCAAAGGATAATGTGCCATCAACTACCCAAGATTTATTACTAGGAATGTGGAAATAAGTTATTAGCATGAAATATATTAGTATAATTTATAGTAATTTGCCAAGGGAGAAAATCTAAGCAATTACCAAGTGTACCGATTAAATGGCTTGTAAGGAAATAAACAGTTGTTCCTATGATTTCTTCACATTACAGAGAACATTTGTTAGAAATGAGCAGCTGGCATCAAACTCCATGGTGAGGCACAGGAGAGCCTGGCAGAGAGGCTGGGAGTGAAGCAGGAATGTCTGTGCTCGGAACAGTGACTCGGCATTGCTGGACAGCTGTGTGCTGGCCATGTCAGGAGGGAAAGTGTGGGGCTGGTCATCAGGGTGTGTTGTGTTTCTCATGTAAATACTGGAGAGGAAGGCATGAAACATTTGCTCAATCTCAAAACCAGCACCATAGAACTTTTTTTCCAAATTGATCCATAACTTAGTGAAGCTCATATTCCAAAGACATGTGTTTCCGAGAGCATCTGAGTCGATGGCTGTCTAAATAGCCATGTGTCTGCTGGATTAAGAATCTAGATCTGGAGAGGCTGTCTGAACAGGGCTCCTGAACCTCAGCGGGCCACAGAGCTGGGGCACCTGTGAGACAGGCCACAGATGCTCAAGGGCCCGGCTCCATACAGACATCTCTTTCAATGTACAGGAAAAGGACAAATTAACCATGCATGTGCCACATCAGCCTCCTATTCATCTTAGGGGGAAAGTGTTACATTCCTCCTTCATTCTCAAATGAATTCCAGATGCTCTTAAGGTTTTAACATAAAAAATTGTAAAGACAATAGAGTGAAATACAGAGTGAGAAATGGTATGACCAAGTTCTTTCTAAGCATGAAATCAAAATCTGAACTAACATAAAGAAAGATTAATAGATGTTAATACATAAAAATTTTAAATGTGCCTTGCAGTAGACCAGAAGCCTGCCATATATGAAGTTTAGATACAAGGAAAACTGGGGAGTTGGGAAGAAGTTGGGCAGGAGGGGAATTGTCAGTACTTTTGCTTAGTACTGTCTTGCTAAACAGCAAGAAAAGAGAACACAATTTTCTAAAGCAAAAAGAGAATATAGAAGAAAGTTCAAATAAAATAAAAAGCCAATGACCAGGAAGGAATGACCGAGACATGACTGACAGCACCCTATCAGCTAAATCTAAAATTAACGCTAAATGTCCCCATGGAATTTGGGTGTCCTTGCTCTTAAACTGCTGGGAACAGTGTCACCACACCCTTCTGGATGACGACAAGGATGTCAGAAGCCAGCTGACCACTGCCCCAGGCCTGGTCTATGAAAGAGGTCCACCATGCACATTGCTACATGCGGGTGACCATTGTTTGCTTTGGGATGAGTTTTTAGTTGAAAACTGGAAAGAAATACTTTAAGTGGTTATCAATTTAAGATTAAGGGAAATATGCAATCTCTTTAAAATATGACACAAAATTTTTTACATATTTCACCAACATCTATTTACTAATATGAAAACTTATTCATAATAAATATAATAAAAAGTTGAGTATGAGGGTCTGTCTAGAAAAGTATGACCAGTATTTGAGTTATAGTGCACCGTGGTGCTGTGTGGGTGGCTCGACACTGCTGTGAGGCAGATTTCATTTGGTACAAAATAAGGTAGGCTGGATGTTGACTTCTACTTCTAGCTGCCATTACTGGCTAATTTATCTCCTTATACAATATGGTTTTTAAATTTACTTAAGAGAAACACTAAAATATTAACTGTGGAGAGATTTAGAGCAATTACTTTATTCTTTTAAATTTGGCTATATTTTTAATTTCTCATGGTAGGCACATTAGTCAGTAGGGATGCCATAGCTACATATCACATACTGGAGGCTTAAGCATCAGAAATGCAAGGTCTCAGGGTTTGGAGGCCCACGATGGAGGTGTGGGAAGAGTTACTCTCCCTGTGGTCTCTCCGCTTGGCTGTCAGTTGGAGGTCTACATGGAGTGTCTTGTGTCTATGTGGTCTTTTGCATATGTGTGCATATCCCTGGCCCTGGTCTCCGTAGTTATTCTTTAGAGCCCACTCAATTGAATTTAGAATCATTGTGGAAACATGCCTGGTGACTATAAGGGCATTTCCAGGATAGTTTACCTAAAGAAGGAAGACTCACCCTGTGTCTGAGTGGCACTGAATGGCACTGTTGGGTGGGGTGGGGTCCAGGGCTGAAGAGGAAGGAGAGAATGACGTAAGCACCATATTCCTCATTCTCTGCCTCTTGATGGCAGGTACCTCACACTCCTGCAGCCACGATGCCCCCACAGTCTCCACCATGACAGGTTATACCCTGAAACTATGAGGCAGGAAAGATCCTTCCTTCTTTAAGTAGCTTTTGTCTGATAATCCCAACAATGAGAAAAGTAACAGGTACAGTCTCTCCCTGGTGGTTGTCTTCTCATAAGGACATTAGTCACATCGGATTAGGACCCATCCCTAACAACAAATGTAGTTTAATTTCCTCTGTAAGGACCCTGCTTCCAAATGCCCCCACACTCTGAGATCTCTGGGTGTTAGGACTCAATCCATGAATTTGAGGAGGGGTCATTTTAGCCCATGACACTGGGGATGTGCTAATTCTATGCAAAATTCTCCTTTACCCCCAGTTTAGCCTTCTGTTATTTTAGTTACCCACTGTCAACCAAGATCCAAAGGCATTAAATGGAACATTCCAGAAATGAAGAATTCACAAGTGTTAAATAACTTTCCTTACAACTGATCAGTTATTGTTATTATTCTACTTCATTGTTAATCTCTTAATTTGCCATATTTGTAAATCAAATTTTATCATGTGTTCACAGAAAGAGCTCAGGTGTTTGGCATGTGCACAGGTGACTGCTAGCACTCTTACCCACTGCTGGCACCCACCTGGTGGCTTGTGCCATGCAGTCACCTGCCCAGAGTCTGCCCCAAACGTTGAATCTTTTCTCAGAGCAGCTTTGGCACCTTGGAAAGAATTCCAGAAGAATTTTCACAGTGACCTGATTCTGAAAGGCTCAGCTCTTTAGGAGCTGAGTAGTTGAGGTAAAATCCTCCTGTGGGTGGTAAGTGTGGGGTTTAATCTATCACCAAGGACTATGCTATGTTATGTACCTGTGCATTCGAATTACTTACTGAAATGTTCTGAATGTGAGCTCTGCTATTACTGTCGTGGTTTGCGATTTATTTCCCTTGGAGACATGAATGAGGACCAAAAGCCCCAGGAGGCCATGGGCAGTGTCTCCTGAGGGGAGCCTGACAGGATGGTGGGAGGCTATTTACAAGGCCATCACTGCCCCCGGCCCCCCGCCTCCCTCATTTTTTGCCACTCTGTAGTATGGATACTCACAACCTGACCTCTGGCTACAAGAAAGAAAGTCACAGTCCTACATCTCCTGTGAGTTCCTTGGATGGTCCTGATGCTGGATAGAGAGGAGGCCCTCAA
The DNA here is from genome assembly GCF_007827085.1 of Peromyscus californicus insignis. Taxonomy (NCBI): domain Eukaryota; kingdom Metazoa; phylum Chordata; class Mammalia; order Rodentia; family Cricetidae; genus Peromyscus; species Peromyscus californicus. Next base: position 132,054,223 of record NW_026294584.1, on the reverse strand, counting down.
TGTTGCCAGAAGTAAAGTGAACAAGTGATGGAGAGATCAGGATGAGCCTGAAGGATCACACCTAGAAGCAATGTCTGTGAGTCTCCTCCTCCAGCATTCTCAGGGTGACTTTTGTAATAGAAATCAAGGAATTTTAACTATGTTCTCTGGGTTCTTGGTTTACGTCATACTCTAGGAGGCTCAGTTGAGGGTCACCTCTGCAGCAGGGGACCCAGTGTAGTATCTCCCTCCTCTTTTGAGCTCAGAGATGCCTGTTGAGCAAAAGAGTGAGTGAATAAATGTGTGCATAAGAAAAGAAGTGAGTGCGTAGATAAATAAATGAATAAATAAGTAAGGATTGATTAGGTTATTTTAGGCTAGTGAGACAGCTGAGCAGGTAAAGGCACTTGCTGCCAAGCCTGATGACTTGAGTTCAATCCTCAGAATCCATATGGATTCTGGATGGAAGGAGAGAATTTTGTCTCTGACCTACACACAGACACACACACACATATGCACACAGAGACACATACACACACACACACACACACACACACACACACACACACACACACACACACACACACTAATTTGCTGTCCTGGTTAGTTTTTGTCAGTTGAACACAAACCTAGACACACATGGAAAGAGAGACTCTTAACTGAGAAAATGCCTCCGTAAGACTGCCCTGTAGGCAAGTCTGTGGGGTATTGTCTTAATTAATGATTGATGTGAGCAGGTTCTGCTCACAGTGGGTGATGCCGCCTTGAGCAAGTGGTCCTGAGATACATAGGAAAGCAGGCTGAGCAAACCATGAGGAGCAAGTCCGTAAGCCTCACTCTGCCTTGGTTCCTGCCTCCAAGACCCTGCCTTGCGTTTCTGCCTGGCTTCCCTCAGTGATGAACTGTGACCCGAGAGTTGTAAGAAGACATAAGTGATTTCTTTCCCACGCTGCTTTTGGTCATGGTGTTTTATGACAGCAATAGGAATTCTTAACTAAAACCCATGCTTACACACACACACACACACACACACACACACACACACACACACACACACACACACAAGAGGGGGGAGGAAGAGAGAGTAAATAAATAAATATAAAGTTTTAATTTAAATAAAGGTGTTTTTATATGTAAACCAATTATTACCGTTCATGTTATTATTTCTGACTTACCTCATCCTATATTAATCAGGCTACTTTTTGCTTAAAGATGCCTAATTACCATAGACTAAGTCACTTTACACTTCGTCAGCCTTGGTGACAGACATAGCTTCAGGCTGGAGCCCTGGCTCTGTGCCCAGGAATTACATGTGCTCAGGGGTTCTGGCTCCCTGCAGTTGGTTAACTGGAGTGTACTTCTTGCTTTGAGATAAGTAACTGCCCATAATTCCTGGAGTGGAGACCCTTCTGGCCACACTCTGATGGGTTGTGGTGGTGGTGGTGGTGATGATGTCGGGTGTTTGTGTGTGCTCATGCACATAGTGTCATGAAGAACAGGTGGAGATGACCATGGCCTGCTCCGCCACCTGCTTCCCACTGCCCTGAACCTAATTAATCTCCCCGTGCCAGATATCTGTTGGTTCTGAGCCAACTGCAGGGAGCATAGTGTTGACCTAGTCAATCAGGCAGAGCTGGGATCTAGACTCAGTACAGGGGAGTCAAGGCTGGGATAGTGAGGAGAATGGTAGCATTCTGGAATGTTCCTAGACTCTTGGGCAGACTAGCAAGTGTCAAGTAGGATGTTCTTGAGAAGAAATTTCAAGATTGTTCTAACAGCCCTGAGAATGAAATAATGAAGTCTATATGGAAAAAGGACAATGTGAGTGTTTAGGCAGGATGACAAGGAAGTCTCTGAAGGTCCATTGGCATGAGGACACAGTGCTGTGGAGGTGCTCGCCTTTCTCACAGAAGGCCTCCAGACTCTCCAAGATCAAAGTACTCAAGCTCTCTCCAATGGAGTCATTTTAAAATTATTGTTACTACATCATGGTAAGAGGAGCAGACCCTTGGAAGATCCACCAGGACAAACCTTCAGCCTTCTGTAATACTGTCACCAAATGAGTAAGGAAAGTTAAGAGGCACCTTGTAAATGGCAGCATGTTCATTTGCTTGCCCCACCCCCATCTCCTCTCTGTGCAAGCGCAGCCCAGGTGCCCTGTGCAGTGAGGCTGAATTTCTGAGGAGGTGGTAGAAGGGAACTAATAGGATTATCTGCCAAGGATGCCTGCCAAGGGCAGCTCATTGTTGCTGCAGGCTCCCACTGCCCTCCGTCCAGCACAAGCATTTGCTTCCCATAGTGAAATGGTTTTAATAAGCTATGTGAAGCCAAGTATTATTAAATAAATTATGTCAATTTGAAGCTCTGCCTGGGTGGGCTTCACGTCAGCCCCACTTGGGATTTAGCGGGGCGGATGAAGATGCCTCGGCGAGGATTACCATGTGCCCCTAGGTGCTGTTTTAATCCCAAATTGTTGAGTCTTCCTGAGACTCCTTTGTGGACAAATAACACAGTAATTGTCCAGGGAGCTAACAGGTGCAAATCTCCGCGCATGGTGTCTTGTCACATACAGGCTGCTCACTCGGGCCAACGCCATTGGCATCACTGTTAATGCTGTCATTAGACTGTCAGTCATTGAACAGGGTAATGATGCAAAGCACCGCGTATCTTAGCCATTTTGTTCGTTGATGATGAGATTTGGAAGTTAGAAGGGTCAGAGTCCAAAAAAGCTGTGGCAATTCTTAGAGGGGAAAAAAAATGAAGAAGGGAGACAGGAGGTGCTGGGTGTGACAAGTTGCAGTCCTGGGACAACCCTTCCACAGCTTTATCAGTGTAAACCAGGCCATGTGCAAATACCATTTCTATGAAGTCAAGGTTTTATTCCCAGTCAGTAAAGGGATTCAGATGTGATGACCGAGAATATTAAGAATGAAAATGGATTGCATTTTACAATTAGTAAATCTGAATATTTGACTCTAAGATAATGAAATTCTCTCCCTTTGTTCCTTTAAAAATCTCAAAACATGATTAACTATATACACACCAAAAACATGATTAACTATATACACACCAAAAACATGATTAACTATATACACACCAAAAACATGATTAACTATATACACACCAAAAACATGATTAACTATATACACACCAAAAACATGATTAACTATATACACACCAAAAACATGAGAGTGTGCAAGAAGCTGATGAGCGTTGATAAGAATTGTGTGATGGGATCTGACATGAAAGGAATCCCCACCAAGTGTTACTCTCCCAGTGACAGCCCCAGAGGCCATCACTCCATCCACTAGACACAGTGTTGTCAGAAGCAAGGGGCAGGAGGGTTACACTAACCACTGCTTCTCGGACAACAGAGCCGAGCGGTACCCCTCCCCCTGGGTGGACGGCACGGGGTGGATGTAGTTAAACTCTTATGATCTTATCATCTTCTTTTAAACCCATGAAGGAAGTTGTCTAAGGCAGTCATGCTTCCAGGAACTGGGTGGCCACAGGATAGCACAGTCATTTGTGGTTGCTGGCCTCAGTTCTCCTGTCGGGATGCCCTGGTCTGCTCTACACACACTGATACCGGACCTGAAATAGGAAAATATGGACTGAGTTCCCTTGGCACTAATAAAAGAAGAAGAGAATGAGGTGTGGTTGTGAGCAGTGAATCGGGGGGGGGAGAGGAAGGAGTGAAGGCTCATTTGCCCAGTGTCACGTGGACCAACCAGAAAGTGGAACAGAAAGCAAGGGTGAGCATGTTGGTCACAGTTACACGATCACCAACAAAGGTGATAGAAATAATCTAATCCTCAAACATCTCAAAGCATAGATGATGGGAGGTTTGGTCCTGGCCTTGTCACATGACTGGCAGAATGTGAAGAAATGCATCAACAGAGTTCAGGCATTGTTTAGTAACTGGGGTGGGGGATCCTTCAGAACCATCACCAACAGAAAGAGTGAAAAATCTCTGAAAGATGATTGACAGCCCGCAAAATAGGACGGTGCCACTCTAACCCACTAGAAGACAACGATGTTCTAAGAGGATCGAGTCTACCTTCCATGCCCTAGCTGAGCAACACTGTGTACTCAGAGAGTGGCTGAGCTCACGGCAGACAGGACAACTTACCACATATGACTAGCCTAGAAAAGGATCAGAATCAATTTCATACTTCAGTTTCCATCAAGTGTATGTCACTTGGACAACACTGTGAAAGAGTTGAAAACTGCAAGCTCAAGCATCATCAGGTAGGGACCCCTGGGACTGAGTACCCTAGTAAGAATCTGTTCATTTACATCCTAAGCCCTTCCTATTGGATTTGTTTGAATATTGTGCATAGTATTTATTTTTAAGCGACCTAGAGCTGATTTGCTAGATTTCTATTCTATCGATACTTGCTGGCTTCTCACAACGAATATTCCAAAGAGAAACCCCTGAAAAAGTCACAACTGACATCCTTGCTCCCAACCACAGGGACACAATCTACCATTGGAAGTCCACTTGTTACTCACAGGTCCCTAAACTGGGCACTGCTGTGCCATGGGAACCACATGAAGAGCACCGTTTCCCTGGAAGGCAGAAGGAAGGAAAGTGAAAGAAAGGCGAGCAGATTTCGTTTGGGTTGTTTGACAACCTCAGCCTGTCGTCATTGGTTGGTTTGCACTTGACAGGAGATTTGGCAAGCATCAGCTAGCCCTGGGAGGAACCATCAGGGTCAGCAAGGTTCCAGATGCCAAAGCCTCAGAATACAGAAAAGACAAGACACGGTTCAAACACCTTCTGGAAACATTTCTCTTGTCAAACACCCCTGTTCATTGCCTGCCTCAGCAAAATCACACGTGAAAGAGTACCGATCGCTAGACACCACCAGCTTGCGTGCTTGGCCTGTTAGCCATCATGGCCAGGTGTTGACAGAACCTTCTGTCTATACTTCTGCTTCTAGCCCAGCATCTCCAGCTGTCTGTGTCCACCTCTGAGCCAGGATCGGCCTGTGAGTGGTCAGTGAAATCTCAGCAGGCAACTCCAATGGCCCTAGGCCCTGCACAAGGGCAACCATCTGGCTCGGATTTAGTCAGCACCAAAATGAGTATAGGGTCCTGTCCAGGGGCTCCTGAGGCATCATCTTAGGTACTGTTACCACCGGCAACTTGGTTGCTAGGTAACTTTCTCTGTGTTCTTGTTTGTTTGTTTTGTTTCCAGATACTGGGAGCTGAACCTAGGGTTTTGCCCTGAGCTACATCTCTAGCCCTAGCTTTTTACACACCCAACTCCCACACTGATACCATCCCCAAACCCTGTCACCAGGAGGTCATCTTTTGTACCTCTAAGCAGTTGTCCCCTCTAGCCCCCCACAGCCTGTCTGGTCATTGAACACTCTCATCTCAATGATAATAGGATGCCTACCCATGCTGTAATTTTCAATCTAGAAGTTGGAAATAGAGCAAAAGGTGTCTCAATCCATGAAGGGAACCTAGTTATAGCCTGTATGTATGTGGATAGCTTGGTTAAATTTTCATAACACAAATACCCTGTTGTATTTTTTAAACACCACAATCTGGGGCCAGTCAGCCTTCCTAATTTCCAGTGAATGGTTGGCAGAGATCTCTCAACTATTTACTTAATAATTTGTTTAAAAGTATAGTGTTGCAGCTGGGTGACTGCTTGCCTTTTGTTTGTTAGTGTTTCTGTAAGAATCATGCGCTACAAGCAAGGACTGTTTCTCCTGCTAGAGGCTGTGGAGGAGAGTTGGATTTCTGTCTTCTCGGGGCTGCAGGCAACTGGTTTTACAGGCCACCCTAGCTCTGTGGACTGCCAGTCCCCTTTCTGGCCTGCGCTCTGGTTTACCCAGCTGTGCCAGTAGGAAAGGGAACAGCTGCACATAAACAATCACACTGCTCCTGCCAGGTACAAAAGGGTTCGTGTTGCTCTTTTGGGTATTTCTGGCTTCTTTGAGAAAGCAAAATAAAGCAAGTTTATAATGAGCAAAGTCTTATGAACTGTGACCGCTTTTAATCATAAACAGACAGTTTATCCACTAGAATCACATGACTCAAGAATCTGCCTTTAGAAGAGTGATCATTGTAGTTTCAAGAGAGGAAGGGGAGGGGGAGGGAGGGGGAAGGAGAGAGACACAGAGACAGAGACAGAGAGAGAGAGGTGAACTCACAGCTCACTTCCCAAGGGCTTCCTGGCACCGGAGAAAGCCACTGGCCTAGGTCTGCTTGCTGCTGAGAGGGCTGTTGGCTCACCGACAACGTTCACAGGATGACAGGGCAGGGACAGAATGGTAGAGATGTCCAGCAGAGGATGTCTGCAGTCTAGAACTGAACCATGTCCAGACATGTGGCTGCCTCTGTGACTGAGAAAGCTGATTGGCTTTGGAAGGTTGGCTGGGGTGGGGTCGAGAGGGCATTCGGTAGTTTTTCCGTTCCTCTCTGGGGTCACTTGAGATGGCTAAGTTTGCTAAACCTACAGGAGACCCTGAGATCGACAGGGTCTGTAACTCTCTTCTGCTCACCCCCAGGCAAACCTGAAGACTACGTTTTTTCTCTGCGGGTGCACAGCTCTTGGGTTTGCCATTTCTGTGCTGTTAATACCCTTTGAAGAGGGAGAAAAGCCCTTTCAGCCCTGGCTCCTTGGTTGATTGTCCCTGGTCGGTTGGGAGGTGAGTACATGAAAAGCTCCACACAGGAAGGGCAGGGCAGCCTGCACAGGTGGGGGAATGATCAGGGGAAACTCCAGATCAATGAGGCCCTGAGAAGTACCAAGACTGTTCCTCTGCGGCCTGTGCGGCCCCTCTTCAGCGTCCCCGCTGCCTGCCCAGCTCACCTGCCCTGACTGCAGGGATTTGCGCTTGTGCAGGTGGGGAACCCATACTCCCCAGCTTAGGGAAACTCCTTGCATTGTCCCTCCTTACCTGGTAACCAAGACCCCTGTCGACTGCTTCCACTGCGCATCCCCCTCCAATTTATGAGAACCCCAGCCACTAGGCAGCCAGTCCGCGCCCGCCTGGAGAGCGCCCTCTGCCGGTGCTGTTAGGGCTGGCAGTGCGGGCAAGACACGTCAATCAATCTGACTGCCCACCCACACCGGAGCCACCTTAGGTGCCCACAAAAGGCAGCTGTAGACTCTGCTGGGGTTTGCACCGACATGTTGCTTATTAGCAATCCATTCTACTAGATGCTGGCTGTCAGAAATGGCTTCCTGATGTCTCACTCTGCTTCTCCTACCTCTTACCTTCTCCCCTCACTTTGGACAAGGACAGCTAGGCTTCTCATGACAATCCTGAGGTGTTTTAACGGAATTGACATCTAACCCAATGCCCCTCTTCCTGAACCTTCCTGGGTCTCTTGTTTCCTTGCAAATCTATTCTCAGACCCCTCTCCACTCTAGTATCCAGTTCACAGGAAGTGTAGGTTGGGTTTGACCAGTGTAGCTCAGGGACAGGCTGGAACCTCTGCACAGCAGTTACACGCAGGAACTCCCACTTCCAATACATTTCAAATTCATGTTCAGTTAGCTCATTTTCTATATGCTGCTAGCTAATCTCACACTCGTTCGCCATCAAACATTTCACTCCTACTATGAGCCGGGCAGTTGCAATGACTTAAGACTTAAGGGTAAGTCCACTTAAGACTTGCAGGGTGAGTCCACAACTTACATGCCAACTTACCCTCGGATTTATCGTGTCCATTGTTGTCATCTGCAGGTTACATGTCCCTCGTCCAAGAAATCCTAAACCCTAAACGCTAAAATAATCTGATTTTAACTTTGGAACATTTTGGATTTCCAGATTTTTGTAATATTCTACACTTTGGATTTTTGTATTAGAGATGTCCAACTTGTGAAGTCTTTGAAAATACTCCAAAATCTGATCAAACCCTAAATATGAAGTACTTCTCACCTGGTGATTAGGGAAACTCAGACTGTATACAGACCATCTGGGACACTGAATTTTGTAGAACACAGTACGTACATGAGCACTCCATCAGCAAACATAGCTTTTCTTCATCCTATGCTTCTCAACACCACAGCCATTTTAACATTCCTTCACAGAGGCTGTCCAGCTACAGCTGAGCTTCTGGGTTCAATAGTCATTAATACCCTTTGCACAGTGGTTCACCGATGGCCAGCACTTTTAGGAGGCACCCATGAAGATCTTACCATGATGTCTTTACCTTGTCACATGCCAAGAAATCCAGACACCAAGGCCACCACCTTTGCCTGATGTGCAGCCTACTAATTGCACTCGTGTTCTGCCCCCCTGGGTGGTTTATTCATGACCCCCTCCATTGCCTCTCATTGTCCCTAGACCTCTGCTGCACAAAGGACTCTCAGTGTGCTCTAAGATCTGCTCTCCCCCTGGTTCAAACAGGAGCCCGAGGCTGCCTATGGCATCTCATGGCAAGTGAGCACTTTGTTTCTCTCCTGCTCTCGGCAGTGCCCAGTCCTTCCTAGAGTGTCTCAGGTCATGAGCTTTTCCTGTGTCCCTGCGGAAGCTCTGTGTCAGTCTAATAATAGACGGCATTCTTAACAAGGACTTCCTGATCGGCATTATAAATTGCCCTGCACTGGTTTTGAGTTGTTATTCCTTCTTGCATCTCTTATTTTTAGCACACTGAACAGCACTCTCTAGGCTGTGCCTGAATATGTGTGTTATGTGTGTATGGGGTATGACAGAGGTGCCTGATTTGCATGCATTTTATAACTCGTGTCATGTACTAGAATATCTACATAAAGAAGACATATACTTTAAATTTTAAGAAAGTGGTTTCTGAGGCCTGCCTGTGTTCTTGTAGAGGAGTGTGTGAACAGTAGGTGTGGCATGGTTTATCTGCTCCATCCCACTCTCTAGGTCTCATTAATTCATGGACTGAAACCTGGGGCTGAGTCATCTCAAATATTCCTCCCAACTCCTCCACAGTGTGCCCAGGCTATCACTCACAAATAAGCTCCACTGTCTGAGACCCATCATGTGTACTCATATTAGTTGTTGGAGATTTATTTTTTTTCTAAAAATGCTTAGGTCCAGAGAGGTTCTGGAACATTTGAATACACATAAAGAGCTATCTTAAAGATGGGAGGCAGGTCTAAACCTGAACTCATTTTACGTTTCCTGTGCACCTTCCCACGTAACCTGGAGGTCATTTTGTGCATTGTTTTTAACATGATTGTGTTCTGTGACATGAGGTTGATGCCAAATTCCCTACTTGAGCTGATGTATTGGCACTCAAAAAGTTTTGGATTTTTAAGCATTTGGAGTTGATATTTTGAGATTAAAAGTGTTCAGCATGTACTACTACTACTAATAGCAGTAATGATTTTTAATTAATCAAGATTTTATCTAAAATTTTTCATACAATATATTTTATCATATTCTTTCTCCTCACCCATCCCAGATTCTCCCCACTTTCCTACCATCCTAACTTTGTTTTTTAATCTCAAATAACAGGAAAAAAATCAACAAAACAAAAGTCTTAGAAGGAAAAAACAAACAAACAAACAAACAAACAAACAAACAAACAAACAAAACATGGAGTCTGTTTTCTGGTCATGGAGCTTGCCCCAGAGTGTGGCTGATGTACTCAGTAGACACTCCATTGGAGAAAACCCTTTCCTATCAGGTACCAAAAACATGGAATTCTTCAAGAATTTTCAAGTCTGCCTTGCACAGGGACCATGCTAATCTTCTCTGTAGTGGTCCAGTTTTAGTATGCACACTGCCAAAGCAAGCATGGTTATGATTTGAACTACTTGAATATACAGCTGATACTTTAATTTAATGGTTAAATTCTTAGACCTATGAAGTTGACACATGTTCTCATTTGTTGTTGAGAAACTATTGAGGCTCGATATGTCCAAGTTTCTTTCATAAACAAACATCTCACTATGTGGCATCTAGAAAGCCAGTTACATTGGAATTCATCACATTCTCCAGCCAGGACCCACACCCATGGGGAGCTTCCCCCCCACACACACTCCGAGTAGACATGTAGGACTAGAATTGTATGGTTCAGTATCAGGTGCGGGAGCCACTCCTCCCAAATGGCTACTAAGCACAGGAAATATGGCCCACCTGAATTCAGAGGTATTAAGTATGTGGGATACATACTGAAATTTCCATAAATGTAAAACATTTCAATCACAGTTTTTATGCCTATCCCATGTTGAAATTATGCTTTGGATAGGTCAAGTTGAGTGATGTGTATTATAAGCACTAATGTTACCTTTCTAAAAATACTTCTTGATGAGGTTATGGGGAAGCTACAATGTCCAAGTGAGCGGTGTTGGTGGTGACTGTATTGTTTCCCTATCAGACAGAACCAACTGACAGGAGAGCTTAGATTTTGATCTCTTTTTTGTTGTTCAGCTTTTCAAGACAAAAAAGTCATTGAGGAAAGAAACATCCAAAGAAATATTCCCCACAACTCAGACCAGAACACTGCCTATATAACTGTCCCTCGATGCTTCAGCTAGGGTTATCTTCTAGGCTACATTGCAGTGGTTTCTAGAGAAAAGTAAAATATTATTAATTTTATCATAATCATTTATCATTTTATTAGTATGAGAGAAAGTGAGAGAGGAAAAAGAAGAAAGAATAAGAATTTTAATGTAGATTAGCAAGATAGAAAGATTCCTTATTTGAAAAAAGAAAACACAATCTTGAGATGTACTTTCACACTTACTTTAGGAACACAGAGAGTGTTCAGCAAGGGGACATACCTTCCTGCTCTGTCCAGCCCTAAGCCACTGGTCCCTAACAGCCCTCCCAGCCAACCCTGGGAGCAAGTTCTTAGTCTGAAGGTTGACCTTCCCAGACGACCTCATCACCAGGCAGCCAGGAACGGCTTCCCAACAGCTCCACATTTCAACAGCTTCCAGAGATCCCCAGCATCCTTAAGCCATTTTATACGAGTCAAGAGACCACTGACTGCTTAGACAAGCCCCAGGGTTTCCTGACTGACTCACAATGAAAAGGAGTCAAGGCCTTGGAGGGGACCAGTGCAAGGCTAAGGGCACAAGACTCCAGAGAACAGTGTAAATCATCCCAAAGCCTTGGCAATGTCTAGAAAGAGATAAGAATGCTCTGGAAGTGGAACAGATCATGCCTCTACATGTTTGTGTAAAGGTCGTGTCTGGGCTATACAACATTTTATAACTAGAACCACATAGAAATCCCGCCTCACATGGAAAATACGTGGATATGGTCTGAGAGTAGGAAGCAGATGAAAGAGTCACGGTCACCATAGTGACAACAGGAAGCTGCATGTGAGCACAGGTGTGAGGTATGGAAACAGCGGCTCATCTACAAAGAACACTTCTACCCTTTGTCACCGTCTTGGTTGCTTCTCTGGTTGTGACAAGAAGAGAAGAGTTTATAGACTTGGGTTTACAGCCTGAAGAAATTTGATCTGTCGTGATGAGGGAGATGCAGTGGGTGGCTCAGGGATGGATGGCAGGAATGTATGGCGACTGCTTCCTCCCATGTCAGCAGACCAAACAAGCATGGCTGGGGCAGAAAACTCCTCTTTCTCCTGCTGGGCCCCATCTCTCAAAGGCTCTACAAGGCTCCCGAACAGTGCCACTAGTTATTCAAACACAAGTCTATAGAGATATTTTATATCTGAATCATAACAGTGAAATACAACCCAGGCTGATTCTGGACAAGAGTGATAATGATTTTCTTAGAGCAGGGCTGGGCTGGGCTGGGGAGACACACCGGGTGGTACTCAGGTCAAGGCTGTGTGGGTTTCAGACTTCTCCTAAACATTGTGTGCCCCTTAAGTCTTGGCCCTCGGAAGGTGGTGTCCATTGGCTTCACCCTCAGTCCCAGGCCTAGCCAGGAGGATTGTCAAATATGTATTCAAACGTTGGTTATTTAGTTCCTAGGAAAGCCTTGTGGTTCCAGTACTAACTCCATTTTGTAGATAGGAGAAACCAAGGCTCAAGCCCAAAGTTGCATGGTAAACAAGCTCACACACTTGGCTTTGCTTGATTAAGAGCCTACAATTTGCTTAAAACCATTTGAATTTTTTTCTGAGCATTAAAACAGTTCTTGAGGTAGATGGAGGAATCTGGCCAGCCACTACTTGGCCACTTACTGGCTTTTTTAACTTGAAACCAAATACTTGATTTCACTACAATTCAAGTTTCATAGCTTTAATTTGGGAGAGGGCAACAATAGAATATACATAAATTTATTATGTATATTATAAACATTAAAAAAAGAAACTGGAGAGATGGCTCAGTGGTTAAGAGCACTGGCTGCTCTTCAAGAGGTCCTGAGTTCAATTCCCAGCAATCACTTGTTGGCTCACAACTATCTGTAACTCCAGTTCCAGGGAATCTAACACCCTCACGCCGACATGAATGAAACAAAACACCAATGCACATAAAATAAAATGAAATAAAATAAAATAAAATCGATTAACACAAGAACTGCATTAAAATGCTCAGCAAGTACTTGACATATGGTAGAGATAGAAAATACCAAATATGTATGTGCATAAGCTCGCGCACCCTCGCACGTAAGTTTGTGTCCAACACACACAAAAAAGAACAGGACATCATTCTCTGGATAGAATGTTTCCATGCCCCCAGATGCCTTGGGCATAGGACTATCCTGGAGGAGCTTATAATCTTGAGGTAGACAGGCAAAGGGAAAGTATGTATGTATGAATGACATGCACAGAGGCCGTGGTCGTGGGAACCGGAAGTTTCTAACATTGAGGGAGACTGGGAGATCAAGGGAGATGACCTGGGAGAGGGGTCATCAAGGACCAGCCTGAGTCTTCTCCACAGAAGCAGCAGCCATGAGCTCTTAGGAAGTGTGAGCTGGCTTCAGGATTCGCAGGGGTAGGACGAGAAAATGAGTGGAGAGGGACTGGGAAAGGGCCAAACAGTGGGAAAGGAGATGGTCGTCCTGGAGCTGTGAGGTGAGCACTAAAGATTTTAGTTGGGAGTGTGAACTGGGCCACATTTGGTCATGAAAATGTATTTTGAAATGACAGTTTCCCCGGTCTAGACACAGGATCCTTGTACCCTGATTTAGAGAGCACCTTCCAATCGAGTGACAATGTGTGCAACCCTCTAAAGGCAGAGAGTGGTGATGATGTAGTCTACCTCAGAATCTTCTTTCTAAGGCCCGAACTTTGACACACAGCTGCTGTGTCTCTTTCCTACAGAGGGCCTTCCCATACCTATCCCTATCCATCCACTTCCTATTTTTCCAAATATGTTGCCATAGAAATAGGGAAGACCCTCAGTGGTGCTGAAACCCACTGCCGCTTGACTTCTGAGTGGCTACTCTGGAGGTCTAGGACAGCATAGAGCAGGAGGGTGAGTAGATGGTTGCTCCATCCTGCCTGACCAAGGGCTCCTGGGAACTGAGAGGGAGTGGGTGACTTTTGAGGGGACACCACTTCAGGAAGAAATGACTGTAAGCCCATTATGAAGGGGTCTCTCTGGTGTGGGCTCTCTGGATCTCTTAGTGACTGTGGCTGTGGTGGAGCGCTGATGACTCCCTCTCAGCAGTGAAGTATGGGGCTTTATTACTAGCCGGCTCAGTGCACTTAGGCCATTGCTCAGGTGAAGGGAGCAGACTCAGTGAGTTCTGTTCTCCCCAAGACGATCTAACTCAAGGTTACAGAAGTAGGGGTCACATTCAGTTTTTTGTCACCTCAGAAGTTAGAGCAATATTTGATATTTCTGCTCCCACTGAGTTAGGAAGTAACTGGCACCAATTTCCCCTGCTTCCAGGCCTTGTTCTGAGTTACTGCTCTGTCTTCATTGCTTTACTGCTGAGAAGGAAAAGAGAATACTTGTACGGTCTCTCCTGCCCTGTGCGCTGTCTTCCCACCAATTTCTTTCTTCTTGAGACAGGTCTTCCCCAGGCATTTGACGGCCTTGGCCCCTCCTCCCACCTCCCATCACTAGCCCATCACTAGCTCCATCTGTCATGTAGGGTTTTCCCACTAGGACCGGCTCCCTTCATCAGCCTTGGTCCCTCTCACCAGCTCTGCCTCCTCCAAACACGTTCCTTTTTTACTTTGCTGCTTGTGACCACAGAGTACTTCAGGACCTCTGAGCTATTCTTGGTACACTGCTCCTGGAAGACCTGGCCCTAAATGAGGCGTAGATGAAGATGTTTGCTTCCTTATAGTGCCATTACCAAGTTCCTCAGGACACCACCTCAAAAGGAAGAGAAGGCTTAGAAAACTCTGCACTATGGGAGGATGTGGGAAGAAGAAATGCTAGCACCACGCAATGAACAAGGCTTATTCAGTGGGTGCCAACTTGTTGCTCACGGTATGCAGCCACCTGTGTTTCTGTGCATTTCCACTGAACACATTCCTCGGATATGAAGTACAGCTCTCACTTCCTCCCTCCTTCACAAACACATCGCCTCTGCCCACTACGTTCCCTCTCGTCTCACAGGCCACACACCCGGGCTATGTTTTCAGTTGTGTCTTCCTAACCATTATCTTGGGCGTCAGTCCCCTTGTCTACATCCAGAGGCAGACCAAGGCATTTATTTGGGAGAGAAATTATTCCACTAAGTCAGGTGCTACCAAAAAGAATGAGCTGGAAAGTTTGCTTCTACTCTGTGATCTAATCATAGACACACTGTGCTTTTCTTCAGATTATGTCCCGTGAGGTCCTGGGTGACAATAGCATTTCATTATGCAGAAGGCTTTTCTGATTCCCTCTTCATGCAGCCAGTCAATAATGGCCACTCAGGAGAAGCAAGCCTTTCTGTTGTCTGAAGCTTTGGGATATTACTGTGCCAAGATCTGCAGACACTTTGCTTTTTGTCACTGATTTGAAAAGTCTTCTGGCTCCCTCTTTTTAAACGAGGCAGCTGTGAGTGTTGTAATCATGGTGACATGCCCCAGCAACTTCCAAATTTCCTCTTTAAAATATTTCTTCAGTTATAACTTGAGTTTATCATTTCATCATCTAATCACTTAGGAGAGAACGCTACATTTGGGTCCCATCATGGATAATCACCCCCAAAAAATGTTTTTTATTCCAGTAAATACTGAGTTCAAGAAAGTTGGTGAACTTGAAGTTCTTGAAGTCCAGCTTCTTGGCAGACTGTGAAGTGGTGTAGAGCTCCCTGCTGGGAGCAGCAGGCACAAGCCTCCCACCACTCTTCCTCAGTGTCACCCTATGTGACAAGAAATGTTTTGGGTTTGACACGTATTTCATTGGAACATGCCATACCCAGTGCTGGGGTAGATGGACCACAGGCTCTCTGCGCTGCAGTAACCTATGGTCCCTCACATCTCTATCTCCTCCAGTTAGTATCTTTTGCCTAACTGTGCTCCCCTCCTGCCCTACGCATGTTTCTTACCAAATACTGTGTTTCCCTTCATGGACACAATGAGCCTGTATACCAAAATGTGAAGTCAGATACTCAAAGAACAGCCAGAGCTCATCTGGCCAGGGTAAAGAAGGCAAAATGGTCTCTGTACCCTCTGCCTGATATATCTTCAGCATAAGCATCACCATCTTCAGATATGCATGGCACTCTAATGATTATAGATTTTTAAATGAGTTCTTCTTATTCAATATCCACATATCTGGTTAGATATTAAAAGCAGACGCAATTTTTCCTCATGATCTAGAGGGGAAACTTAATGCTGATGCAGGTAAAATAATTTTGTCAAACAAAAAGTTGTTTTATGATATATGGTCTAAATCATTTCATCTACACCAGGAGGTATCAAAGAAAGAATGTTAGTTGCTTGTTAGTCTAGTAAGTGCTAGAAATTATTATTTTGGCTTAATTATACTATACAGACAAGATGTATTCATTCTGTACCCAGTTGAGTAACCTGAATGTTCCCAGTTGTCCTCTGTATCTGCAATGACACAAACATCTCTTCATGTATGGGAAGGCTAGAAAACGAAACTAAGTGGTTGTGAAAAACCACACAAAAAGTCAACTATGAGACTTGAAAGACAACATCCCAGAAAATGCAGTACCATTGTGGGATGAAATGCTGGATGCTTTCCCCCTAAAATGAGAGACAATGTCCAGATGTCTGTACTTGTTTCTATTCAACATTGTAGTGAAGATTGATAGGCAGAGATTAGACAATAAAAAGAGATAAAGGGGATCCAGCTCGAAAGGGGAAGTTGGAAAGGTTTCTTTTTGCACATGTCATGAACTTGTACATTAACAATAAAAAACCATAAAGTGGGAGGGGACTAACTGGGCGGAAGAGGAGGTCAGCAGATGTGGAAGAGGAATACGAGATGGTAATGATGTGAATACAAATTACAATACATTGTCTTATATGTATGAAATTGTTAGAGGGATGTTACTTTAAAAAAGAAAAAATCTAAGGGGTCCACTAAACACTGTTAAAAACATTCAAAATGAATTCAGAGAACATTCTGGATACAATATCAATATACAAAAGTCAATTATGTCACTCTACATTAACAATAAACATTGTGGATGTGAACTTAAACATTTTCCCATACAGTAACATTAAAAAGAAAAAGAAATAATTTAGCAAAAGAGATACACAACATGTACATTGAAAACTTCTATATCACTTAAATAAATTAAAGAAAATCTTAACATAAAAACATGATGTTCAGGGATGGAATGGCTTAACATTGTTAGAACAGCAATGCTTCCCATATTAACCAATGCTCCCAGTTAACCAATATTTTAATATTATCTTTATCAAACCCTCAACCTATTTCTAAGAAACAGATAAACTAATTCTAAAATTTATATTGAATGCATGGAAATCTAAAAAGTTGGAACAATCTTAAGAGACAATACAAATTGGAGGATTTGTACAACACTGCAAAGTTAGAGTGATTGTAACTGTGTAGTCCTGGCATGAAGATCAAGGCCATGTACAAATCTTCACATTTATGCTCAATTGATTTTCAAAAATAGAATCAATATGACTCAATGTGAAAATATAACCTTCTCCAGGAATTGTGCTCAAACCACTGACTACCCATATGTGAAATAATGAGTTTGCTCACTTCATAGATACACAGGTCAAAATGGTCAGACTTCAGTATGATTTAACAATATAACTTTCTCAGATTAAAAAAAAAAGTAAGTCAAATAAGTCATAATGATCTTGAGTTCTTATACATGACATTAGAAGCATGTGCCCCAAAGTCAAATTGGACTTTATAGTCAAATTTTAAAATACATACAACAAATTTGCTTGTGGAAACTTACGGTTATACCAGCTGAGGTGCCATCATGTCATACTATCATGTTATCTATGGAATTGGGGTCTCTTCTCAGGGCTCCTAGTCTTGTTATGAAAAAAAAAATTGGGAATGAACTCAAAAGAAAGCTTGAAGACATTTTGCTAGAGTTTGAAAGGAAAACTTGTGGGCTGCAACTGTGAACCTCATCAGCTGCCTAGAAAAGAGAGATGAAGAAGAAAGCAAAAAAAGCTAAGCCAGCATGGAGGTCAGCTACGTGGCACATAAGCAGCCACATGGTGGGAGTAGGATTTTTGAGAAAGAGTGAAGCTTGGAGTATTAGGGAAGGCAGTGTTAGAAAAGGGATAAAAAGAAGAAAATGAAAAGGGACACTTTTTTTTTTAAGTAGTTCAAAGGAGCTGACAGATTTAGTACAGCTGCATAGCTGTAACTCTAAGTGCTAGCACCAGGGTGGTGTTTCTGGGAGGGAAAAGTACATTATCTCATTAAAGGGTTAATTATTCCTCCCATCTCTTCATTATGACATTAGATGAATCTGCCCTCCTGAGGGGTGATCCCTTGGAATGTTAGGTCTTTACACAGGAAAGATTCCATTCTCTTCACCAGAAAGAAATTTGCTTTTTATATAATGGTCCTCCAATACCACTGCAGCAAAATGACATTATCAAAAAAGGGAAAAGAGAATGCCTGTGGGTATCTGATAAGAGCCTAGAATTCAAATAACACAATTAGAATTGGAAAAAAGAATTAAATACAGACGTATCCAAAGACACACAAGTGGTCCATGAGTACATGGAAGATGGATCAGCCTATCAGAGACATGCAAGTGTACTTCAGACCTGTCTGTGTAAGCAACTATAGTACTTTGTTAAAAAACAGTGTTAGTGAGCATGTAGAGAAGTTAGAGGTCCCATACCCCATAGACAGGAATGTAAAATGGTACAACCACTCTGGAAAACACTTTTGACAACTTTTCAGAGAGTTACAGTACAGCCTCAATAAGGCCCAGCAATTTAACTCCTAGATATACACCCAAGATAATTTAAAAAAGTGTCCACACAAAAACTTGTACATGAACATTCTCGACACAATTGCTCATAAAACAAACAAACAAACAAAAAGGAAACATCTTAAGTGAGCGTTGGTTGTTGAATAGTTAAACAAAATGTGGTGTAGTTATGCAATGGGCTGTTACTTGACAATAAAAAAAAATATTCATACACACTACAGCAGGAATGATCCTAAAGATAGGTGAAAGCAAAATACAGACACAAAGTACTGTGTGTGTACACACTCATGCATGCACTCGTGTGTGTGTGTGTGTGTGTGTGTGTGTGTGTGTGTGTGTGTGTGTGTGTGTGTGTATGTTCCCTTCCTTTGGCATAAACTATACAGAGGGCAAATTCACTGAGCATTGAGACAGAAAACAGACGACTCGGTGCCAAGGGTAGAGATGAATGTGAGTGAGGCTACTAGTGAGCATGAGTTTTCTTTTTGTGAGTAATATTCTGGAATCAGATCATAGTATTATTATTTAAAATAAGTTGCTTAAATGTCAGAGAAAGGCATTTCGGAAATTTTGGGCTGTGTGTATCTAAGACAGTCCTCGGGAACACCCAGACCAGGTCGGACATGAGCCCCACAGTGAGTCTTCCTTTTTGTCCCAAGCCTTTCCCTTCCCCTCTCTCAATGTCCTCCAAGATCCTGTCCCAGGTGAGTCTAGACTTAACCTCAGTATTCCTATTATCCTTGTGCACACATGCAGCATCCTCAACTTGAGACTTTTCTATGGAGATTCTCTACTTGATTGACACAGGATCTGTATTCTGACCACAGTGTTGCAATCCTCTTGCCCCAAGTTCATATGTTGAGATCTTAACCCCACACCATGTGGTAGTATTAGGAGATTGAGTATGTAAGAGTGAGTCATTACTTTCTCAATGCCGTGACTAAAAATACTTCACAGAAACCACACAAAGAAATGAATGCTGATTTTGCCCCATTGCTTTAGAGGACTCAGTCAGCGACAATGGGACATGGAGGACTTGCTCACACCCTGGTAGAAAGTAGTGGGAACGAAGGCGAGGACTTTGATTCTAACTGAGCTCTTAACCCATGAATTGGTGGTCACCACAATCAGGGTTGTTCATCCTACCTCAGTTAACCATCTATAGAAATGACCTCACAGATTCTACCAGAAAGGCCCCTTCCCAGTCTCCTTGGTAATTCTAAATACAGTCAATTCCACAAGATTAGACATCACAGGCAGTAAACAGGTATTGAGAGGAGAGCTCTGGTCAATAGGATTAGTGTCTGTGATGGTTAGTTTTGTCAGCTTGACACAATCTAAAATCACCTGCAAAGAAATCTCAGTGAGTGACTGCCTGTATTGGGTTGTTTTGTGGTCATTTCTGGGTGGGGGGGGAGTTAACTTAAGTTGACTGATGTGAGAAGATCCAGGCCACTGTTGGCAACACCATTCCCCAGGAAGGGGAACTGTGTGAGAGGAGAGTAATCTAACTGAGCACAAGCAATGAGCAAGGGGGCACATAGGCATTCACTACCCTCTGCTCTTGACTGTAGGTGTTGTGTGCTGCTTGAAGTTCCTGTATTGACTTCTCCAAACCAATGGACTATAACCTGGAATGGTAAGCTGAAATAAACCCCTTTCTCTCCAAAGCTTCTTTTTGTGTAAGAGTTTATCATAGTGACAGAGATGAAGCTAGGACACTGTTCTTATAAACAAAGCCCGAAGCCCGAGGAAGCTTGTTTCCCACATTTTGGCCTTTCTGCCCTGTAAGGATGCCCAGACAGCACGGTCCATGAGGAATAAACCCTTAACTCACTAGCAAGTCTTCTGGCACTTTCATATGGGGCTTCCCAGTCTCCAAAACTTCGAACAACATGACACTGTGTATAATTGACCTAGTTTAAGGCACTTGGTTAACGCAGCTGTAGCAGATGCAAACATTATTTATTAGTCCCCTGTGCCTCCGTGCCATTGACTGAACTCTCTAGAAATATAAGTACATATCTTAGATCCATCTGATTCATTTTTCTGAGTGATGTCAGTCTGGGAAGGAATCGGTTGGTAGCCAACATCCTCCCACACCTTCAGCAGACGCACAATGCCTCTTAACCCAGGTAACACTTGTCTTTTCCAGATTTCCTCGGTGTCAAGGTTGCTGTGTGAAGTATCTTATGTCTTCCCCAGAGTTACCTGAAAGTGGAATTAATCCCAGATCTGTGCCACTTCCTTTTGGGTTGAACTGACCTTGTATCTTTCCTAAGCCCAAAAGTCTGCAGAGCACTTTTCCTTCATGACTGGTGTTAATATTGCACCACATCATTTTCCACTAACTTCCCCTCCCCTCAAGCGTTTCCCCATTTGTGATGTGTGTACTTTTCTCTCTAATTACTTCTTGATCTCTTCACACCCAGTTCTTGTTTCTCTAAAACTTTTGGAAAATATAAAGCAAAAGAATGAACACTAGTGGGGGCGCTAATCCAAAGCCAGGTGCAGGAAGAGGGGTGCTTGGTAGTCATCACATTTATAGAACAGAGCATGGACATGTCTGCACAGCTCCATAAGATGGGGATATGTGGCTTGTGGACACAATTTCAGTTGCATTTCCACATACTGGTTGACCACTACCATTGGGCTATTAGCTGCTCTCAGGTTTCTACAAAATCCTGGATTTGTATCTTAGCCCAACTCTGCAAACTCCAAAGATGCCCTAGTCCACCCTCCTTCTGGGAAGTCTTGTTAGATTTCCACTCTCTGGGATCCTGGAAGGGAACTTCACACTGACACATACTGATGGAGACCTGCTGTGGGAAGAGTCTGAGCTTCTGAATCAGACTCTCTTGAGATCCTGAGACCGGCTTCCCTCCTCTCCTGCTCTCATATAGGGTGAACTGAGGAGTTTGTCACCTGTGAAACTGGAGGGATCACAGTGCAGTCAGCTAGTGTATTTTCTCAGAATGATTTCAGGGTCCCCTGTGAATGCCAAAGCCATGGCTGCTCAAGCCCCTCCTATAAAGCAGTGACATGGAGAACATTTGCCTGTCAGATACACACATTCCGACATAGTCTTTCCTATCCCACTGCGTTGTGTATTTTAATGTATTTTATTTAAAATTCTACAAGCAATATTTTTTGTTATATTATTTCTTCTCCCTCAACACCTCCCAGACCCTCTACACCTCTCTACTCATGCAATTTCAACTTTGTCTTTCTCTACCCCTCCCTTTCTCTTCCTCTTCCCTCTCTCTATATAACAAAAACAAAGAATGAAGGCCAAAACAAACAAACAAAAAAACAAACAAAACAAAAAAACCCAAAAGGCGGACAAGAAACATAGCGCATGTTCCATGTTGGCCAACTACTCCTAGGCATGGGGACTTCCCTGGTATGTGGTTGGTAAACTCAGTAACACTCCACTGGAGAAAACTAATTTTTCCTTTCCCAGAAGCTATCAATTGAAAATAGCTTCTTGGTTAGGGGTGAGGCTTTCTGTCCACTTCCACTTCTCTGTGCTAGGATTATTTTCTGATTTGAACTTGTACAGGTCTTGTACATGCTGTCACAGTCTCTGGGAGTTCATGTGTACATCAGTCCTGATATGTCTGAAAAACAATTTCCTTCAAGTCATCTAACACATCTGGCTCTTAAAATCTTTCCACCTCCTTTTCCTCATAGATCCCTGAACCTTGAGGGGGGAGGATATTGATGAGAACATCTCACTTAGGATCGAGTGCTCCAAAGTCTCTCACTCTGCACGTTGTCTGCTTGTGTGTCTCTGTGTTAATTATCATCTGCTGGAGGTGGGTGGGAGGGCATGGTAAAGGAGGGAACATGGGAGGGGCAACTGACACAAAGACTGTTTGATAGGCCATATAGAGCCCTACTATTGTAGATGCTTCCTAATAAATACATTCCGTGTGTGTGTGTGTGTGTGTGTGTGTGTGTGTGTGTGTGTGTGTGTGTGTAATTTAAATGGAATCACCATATAATGAGGAAGACAATGTCCCACCTTAGGCTGCCAAGTAAACACCTGGTGCCAGTGATGGGTTTCATGTTGTTGAGTCATTGGCCAAAGGGGTCCTAGAGATGCTGTCAAACATCACGGGCTATTGTCAAGGCTATGGGTTACCCTCCACAACCTGATGGTAAGGCCCTATTCTTAAAGACAACATTTACTGATGTCATCCAGCTCGATTGCTCCCTGTTGGATGACATAATAGTAAATGGTGTCTTTAAGAATAGTGCTAGAAGCTTTGCCCCTACTGCCTAGTATTGATTGGGCTGTAAGGTATTTTGCATGTTACCAGAGGACACAAGTAATCATCAGTATCACAAGTCCTATGTGATACTACAACAGCTACTGGTCTGCAAGATATACTAGTGCAGCAGTGGTACAGATGTTATGGGAGTGGCCAAACACTTTTTGATTGGATTTAAAATCCACTCCATGAGAGAGATTTGCATACTATTTTTTTCATGGTTGGTTCCTATTTTACTGCATTTTCAAGATGTTGACTATCCCTTTCTCGTTATATTTGTGTAACATCTGTGAACTTGTTCTTTACAAGAGTCCCCCAAAACACTTAGAATATTGCCACATTTGTCTTCTCCCATGTGCCAATAATGTCACAAATCTGGATTAAATACTCCTAGACTTGAGTGAAATAAATAGGTGTTAATTTGAACGTTTGAGAAATCCTGTAGCAAAACTGGGGTCAGATCTTGGTGGTGGGACTTGGAGCCTCTCTGCCAGGGGCTCAGCTTGTGGGCATTGATATCAAGGACTTTCTGCACCCACTTTACTCTATACTAGAAATCATCTGTTACTTACTTGTTACCCTTAGTCCATTATAATGGTATATAAATAATTGTTACACTGTAATGTTTACATGTTACTCTGTAATGTAATAAACACGACAAGAAAATGCTATATATGCGAAGTACAGGCACAAATGTTTAAATATTGATTTTTAGTTATGTGGATGTTCATGTTTATTTGTGAAGGTAAGTGCACCGTGTGCATGCAGCAGCTACAGAGGCCAGAGGAGGGCATTGGATCTCCTTTAACTAGACTTACAAATGGTTGTGAACTGCCATACTGGTACAGGGAATCTAAACCAGATCCTCTGCAAGAGCATCCAGTGCTCTTAACCACTCAACCATCTCCCTGGGCCCTGAGAGACAATTTTTAAAAAATATTTTTGATTTGTGGTCGACAGAATTCATGGATGCAGAAACCCTGGATATAGAAGACCCACTGTACCTGCCTTGCAAAGCTGTGAAAATTTAAAATATAACGTGAAAAAAGACACAGAAATGTGTTGGGCACAAAATTGATTGATAATGAGATTCGTGAGAAGCTTTCTTCTCTGTGTATTTAAACTTGGCTCATGGGCAGATACCAGGATGAGAAGGGATTTCATGACTGTGGCATTGTAGTGTATGGCCCTGGAAGGATGCTGCTCTGCTGTCCTTGTGGAAATACATGAAGGAAAGATAGCACATGGTCTCATTTTTATGACAAGCTTTTGTTAATAGCATGGGCCATCCCCCCAGGCTTCTGCATTCTGAGACTAACCAGATTTTATTATTAAATATTGATGAATATCTACCATGTTTTCTGGAATGAACATGAGCTTTAATTCTGTGTATTTTTCTTAAAAATTTTAAAGAATTTTAGACAGTTTTCAGTAAAGGCCACATTTGTGGTTCCAATTAATGGTGCAGTTAGGCTGAACTTGCACACAGCAGGAGCATAATTTAAAATATACCATCTCTTGTATAAGTAGTGACACCCATGTCCACAGCTATCCTGTGTGCGAGCATCAGTGCAAGTGCCATCTTTACACAAGACCACAACGAGGCCTTGTTTGCCCTCTGTCCTTGAGCAATGTTCTGTTTAATCTCATAAACTAGGCTCTGAGAACATTCGTGATACAATTATCCCTCCAAAGTATCGTAAGTTAAGAAGGATAGAGCTAGGCAAGTGTTTGCTTGAGTGCCTGCAGATTTATTTGTGAGCTCATGAGAAAAAAATTAAGAAAAAAACTTTGTAGGGCAAGAGAGTCAGTTTAGATTATTACTAGGATTTCAAAATGCCATAGTCACCACTTGTCCTGAGACATGTTAGTTTTCTTTTCTATAACATGTGCATACATATATACATATATTGTTCAAATGCATGTATATGTATATATATACAATTTCAGGCAACGCATGGGGTTCAGTTCTTACAATTTGCTGCCAAAATATACGATGCCCTGCACGTTATCTCTCATAGGCAGATCCTAACTTTTAATGTTTCTATGTGTGTAGAAGTGGGTGTGAAGTGGATATGGGCTATGACATTAGATAGTGTGTGTGTGTGGGGGGGGGGAGTGTTGAGGATGTGAGGAGAGGACAAAGGACACATGTGACACAAGAGCAGAAGGAAGATGTTGGGGGTCGTGGGGGACCAGGGGTACAGGGTGGGGGAAGAGGGTGAGGAGGAGAATCAATACAAATTGTGTCTATTGATGACATAATGAAATCCAATACTTTGTGTGTTAATAAAGAAATAAAAGATTCTAATGAAAAGAGTGTGGATCTGTTACTGGCTATGTAACAAGTAAGTGATGCAGCCATCCTGACCCATAAGCTAGGATTTTCTTCTGTTTAACCATGTCTGTGTGCCATCACATGTCCTTTCTATAAGGTAAGGCACCCAAGAATCTTCTCAGTCTTCTCCAGAGCTGAACAAGGCCAGAGAAAGCCACGGTTGTTTTCTGGTAGAATTTCACTTTTTTTTTTGTCAGAAACGCTTTTCTGTTTCTCTCTCCCTGCTCTCCCTTTCCTCTGTCTTCCCTTCTTCTTCCTCTTCTCCTCTCCCACTCTTCCTATCTTATTAATTAGTAGAATTGAACTTTCAAATGTTAAACTAACGTTGCATACTGGGATTGAATACCAGCTACTCAATGGTTTATAATTTTTTGAACATTACTGTACTCACTTCATGTACTCACTTCATTTATTGCAAAAAAATGTTAATCAATGTTCATTAGAGATATTGACCTATAATTTTCTATCTTTCATAATGTTTTTATTTTTGCATGCCTTAGTTTGGCAAACCAGTATGATTCTTGCCTCATAAAGGAAATTGGAATGTATTCTCCCCTCTGATGATCATGTGAAATTGATGTGAATTTATTCACTTTAAATCTCAGGTGGAATTCACTAAAGACTGCACCCTCTTCTGGAGGTTTCTTTTGGAACTTTTAAATCACAAATTCAGTTTCTTTCCTGGCATCTTGGTTACTTTTCTACTGTTGAGATAAAATACCATGAAGAAGGCAGTTTATAGGAGAAAGAGTTTATTTGGGTCTTACAGTTTCAAAGAGTTAAGAGCCCATGACTATCATGCTGGGAGTATGGCAAGAGACAGACAGGCAGAACACTGGAGCAGTAGCCGAGAGCTCACATCGCGATCCACAAGCACAAAGCAGAGAACACTAACTGGAAATGGTGTGAGCTTTTGAAACCTCAAAGCCCACCCAGTGACACACCTCTCCTCCAAGGCTAGACCTCCTAGTCCCTCACAAATAGTTCCACCAACTGGGCACCAAGTATGCAAGAATACGAGTCTATAGGGCCACCTTTATTAAAACCACCACACTTGGTTACACATTGTTGAGGTTGTCTACTTCCTCTTTACTACATTTTGTTGTTTTGTGGTTTCAAATGAATGGGTTCATTTCTTCGGCATTGTGGAATTAATGAATGAAAAGTCATCCAGTATTTCCCCATTATCCTCTTCAATGGCAGCATCTATAATGACAGTTTTGCTTCTTTCTTGGTACTCATGATTTGTTTCTTTTCCCTTACTTCCTTGTCAGCTTTCACAGAGCTCTGTCCATTTTATTGGCTTTTCTGGAGATCCGTGTTTTTGTTGCATTGGCTTTTTTTTCCCCTGTTGTTTTCCTGGTTTGATTTTATAGATTTGTGTTCTTTATGATCCTCTTTCTTTTGGTGTCTTGGCACATCCTTCCTTTGTTTCTTTTCATTTCGGTTTATTCCAGTTTAATGATACAGTGCTGGCCTGAGATTGCCCCACCTTCCTATTGTGGCGATTTCGAGCTATAGAACCATACTTCAGCACCTCAAGTTTTGATGGCTTGTCTTTCCATTTTCATTTATTTATATTGTGCTTTATTTCCTTTTGGAATTTTTAACTGTCCTGGGGTTATTTTGTCATTATTTTCTGAGAAGTTGGAGATTTCCCTGTGTCCTTCTGTTATTGATGCCTGGCCCATTGCGGCCTCGCTTAAATGTTTATTTTATGACCCAAGAAGTCTTCCATCTTGGTGAACATTCCATGGGTACCTGAGAAGCAGCAATGTCTTCTCTGGTTGGATGGAGGGCTCTCGTAGTCAGACCTGGATGCTGATGCTTGTTCAGCGCTATCTTTGAATTCTGTCTGGGCTTTCCATTCATTTCTGGGAGTGCTGTGTTTGGAACACAGTTCTGATCTCTCTACTTGTCCTTCCAGTCCATCATGTTCGTTTCATTTGTTTTTAGAGTATTGACTGCATACTCAGATGCACTGTCTTCCTCAGGGATGAGTATTTCTATCAGGCTCCTGTTTGTCTCCAGCTTTTTGTTTTCTTGTGAAGTCTGTTATTATTAATATTGATACTAATGTAGCTACTTTTACTATTTAAAAATAATGTTTTCATAGTAAAATTGTTTCTTTTCATTTTATTTTCAACCTCTGTACTACTGTATGTGACTCTGTGTGTGTGTGTGTGTGCGTGTTTACCAATTTTTAACCATCAAACAAAAATAATTTCTAAAAAGTCACATTGTTACCTTCTTTTTCTCAGCAGGAAGCATACCTAAAAAGCCCCCTCTTGCAACTCAGAGCTATAGAATCCTGTGTTCATCCCTTGTGGGAAAAGAAAAAAGAACTTGTTGTTGTGTGTGGTAGCATACACCTATGACATCATAACTAAGGAGGCTGATTGTGAGTTCAAGACCAGTTTGGGCTACATAAAAAGACTCTTGTCTCAAAAAATGAGGAGGGGTGGGAGATGACTCAGGGGTTTGCTGACTAGTTTATGTCAACTTGACACAGAGTTATCTCAAAAGAGGAAATGCTTCTATCAGATCTGGCTATAAGACATTTTCTGAATTAGTGATTGATGGAGAGGACCCAGCCTATTGTGGGTACTGTCATCCCTAGGTTGGTGGTCCTGGGTTCTATGAGAAAGTAGGCCCAACTCCACTAGAGGTCAGGCTGGCATCCAGAGTCCCAGGTAAACCCCCACCTGCAGACCACCAACACTCCCTCAGTGCCCACCCTGCCCACCCTTAACCAGCCTTCCCCTCTTCATCACCATATCCCAGCCCTTCACTCCAGTGGAGGCACCCTGCTGGACCAGAGGCCACCAGAACTCTAGGTGGGGGCTCTACCCACAAGCCATCTTACCCCCAACCTTCCTCCCCTCCCCCAGATCCAGCAAAGGCCCTCTGCTTGACCAGAGGCCACACTAGCCACTAGAGCCACAGGTAGACTGCCTACACGAGAACTCTTCCTACTCAGTGCCCATCCAGCCTATCCCCAATTACCCCACCCCTCCATTGTCACTATATCCCAGCTCCCAACTCCTGTGAAGGACACTGGCTGGACCAGAGACCTTGCTGGCTGCCAGAAATCCAGGCCCCAACTCAGGTAAAAAAAAAAAAAACCCTGCTTGACCAGAGGCCACCCTGATCACCAGAAATCCAGCTCCCAACTCATGCAGAAAACCCCTGTTTGACCAGAGGCCACCCTGGCCATCAGAAATCCAGCCCCCAACTCGGGGTTGAGACTCTCTACTCAACCACAGACCACTCTGGCCAGAAGAGAGAAACAGAAATCAAGGAAAATAACATCCATCCAACAAAGACAACCTCAGGAATTGGTACCTAGACCTATAATTACCCCAAAACCCAGCTGTCTGGACTCCCGAATAAGAATACAATCAACAATAGTTGGGGAAATAAGGCACCACCAGAGTACAGCTATTCTACTACAGCAAGCACTGAATATTCCAACAGAGCTAAAGCACAAGAAAACCACCTTAAAACCAACTTTATAAAGATGATAAATCCCTTAAAGAAAGGCAAGCAAAAACAAACAGTTGAAGGAAATGAGTAAAACTGTTGAAGACCTGAAACTGGAAATGGAAGTAATAAGAAAACACATAGTGGATTCCCTTTGAGCCCTGGGCTGCTGGAGGCTGGCCCCTGACATAGAGGTACCTGGCACCTGAACAGGGGCCAGCCTCCAGCAGTGCAGGGCTCAAAGGGAATCCACAAAGTCAAGTGTGTACTATGACTTTTTTATCTGAGGGGGTTAGGGAAAACGACTCACACACTCTTGATGGTTTCCTTCACTATTCTTCTGTATTCTCCACTCTCTGTCCTTACCTCTATCCAGAACCATCCTTCTGTCTCTCTTGATGCTTTTCTTCTAACTCTCTTGATGTTCTCCTCCCAACTCTCCCATTCTTCATGTTTTCCTTCCCCTTCCTTCTAACTCCTTCTAATTCTCCAATTCTTGATGTTTCCTTCTAACTCATTTTAACTCTATCTTTATTCTTTCACATACAGCTTATATACCGCAGCAAAATCTTTCAGGCAATATAAAATTATAATATGATTAGATTCTGTTTTTCAAGTGAATGATTACAGTGAATACAAGTAAAAACAGCATGTTTTCCATATCCCTTACATGATAAAACATTTTGCATACTACAGGTCAAAAACAAATTATCTCAAGAACCTGTGTGCATTCATACCCAATCAACTTGTTATAGATTAGCAGTGTGTAAACTAGCAAGACATTCTTTTACTGGCAGGTTGCATTTTGCAGTTACAAAGAAAGGACCAATCACTTTATTATCTAGAAAGGTAATCTTATAAGAAATCTTAAAGGAATCATAAATCTAAACCTTTATATATGACAAAGAATTAGTCATCTCTACTTCACATCTTTTGGGTGCATACCCACTCATCAATAGTTTCTTATATCAGGAGATCAAGGGCAGAAATGGGTAAAAGGAATTAAACATCGCTTTGGTTCATCAACCAATCCTAGCAAGAAAGGCATGTCAGCTAATGATAACTGGGCCACTTTGTTCTTGTCCCCTGACCTTAATGAGTTCCTCATTCAACTATGTACCTTTCTAAAACTTTAGATTGTCTTCTTGGGTTTTTCACCTCAAAACTATTTAACAAAGACATCTTTGTGGTGGTATTGTGTTCCCCAAAATATTGTGCATTCTAATAAACTTATCTGGGGTCAGAGAAGAGAACAGCCACAATATTAAACATAGAGGATAGCCAGTGGTAGCACACGCCTTTAATCCTAGCATTCCAGAGGCAGAAATCCCTCTGGATCTCTGTGAGTTCAAGGCCACATTGGAAACAGCCAGGCATGGTGACATATGCCTTTAATCCCAAGAAGTGAGCCTTTAATCCCAGGGAGTGATAGCAGATAGCAGAAAGGTATATAAGGCCTGAAGACCAGGAACTAGAAGCATTTGGCTGGTTAAGCTTTTAGGGTTCTAGCAGCAGTTCAGCTGAGATCCATTCGGATATGAGGACTCAGAGGCTTCCAGTCTGAGGAAACAGGATTAGCTGAGGAACTGGCAAGGTAAAGAAGCTGTGGCCTGTTCTGTCTCTCTGATCTTCCAGCATTCACCCCAATAACTGGCCTCAGGCTTGATTTTATTAATAAGACCTCTAAGATTCATGCTACACATCTTAGTCTAACTTTAAGTTATTTTCAAAGCTTTGTTTCAGCTCTGATGCACTCTGAAACCTGTGAACACATCTCCCATCATTAAGGTTAAAAGAATTTAAACTAGTTGGACTACTGGGACTCAACTTCTTTTCTTAATCATTAACCCAAGCCACAGCCTATATGGCTCCTCCATAGAAACTCATGTGTTCTAGCTGTGTGACACTTACTTGTTTATATTTTTAATCATCAAAACTCTATTTAAACTAACATTATTATTATCAGTTAGACAGTACAGCATAAAAAATCATCTTCGTAGAAAGGGATATTTCCATGAGACAAGCACACTACATTATAGGCAGTGGAAGTCTCCCCACATCCATTCACTCCATGACAGATAGCAGAGAAAAAATGGCAGCAACAAACATATGAAGGCACAGTAGAAGCAAAAGACACTCTGGGGTCTGTGGTTTGGGGGGCCATGCCTATCCAAGATTTACCTACCAATGATTTGCCTCCTGGTTGGCTGACACCCTGAAGTCAATTGCCATCTGCTGCTCCTCTGACATGGCCACTGGCAGATACCCCACTCTCACCAATGGATAGATCATCCATACAAAAATTAAACAGAGAAATACTGGAGCTAACAGATGTTATAAGCCAAATGGACCTAACAGATATTTCACCTAAACACCAAAGAACATACCTTCTTCTCAGCACCTCATGGAACTTTCTCCAAAATTGAGTGCATACTCAGTCACAAAGCAAGTCTCAACAGATATAAGAAAACTGAAATAATCCCCTGCATCCTATCAGACCACCATGGATTAAAGCTGGATTTCAACAATAACAGAAACAATAGAAAGCCTACAAACTCACAGAAACTGAACAATTCTGTACTGAATGACTACTGGGTAAAAGCAGAAAGAAAGAAAAAAAATTTGAAGACTTCCTAGAACTCAATGAAACTGAAGGCACAACATACCCAAACTTCGGGACACAGTGAAAGCGGTACTAAGAGGAAAGTTCACAGCACTAAGTGCCTTCATAAAGAAATTGCAGAGATCTTACACTAGCAACTTAACAGCACTCCTGGAAGCTCTAGAACAAAAAGAGAGAAATATAACCAAGAGGAGTAGATAGCAGGAAATAATCAAACTGAGAGCTGAAATCGATAAAATAGAAACAAAGAGAACAATACAAAGAATCAATGAAACAAAGAGTTGGTTCTCTGAGAAAATCAACAAGATAGACAAATCTTTATCCAAACTAATATATAAAGAACTCAAGAAACTAGATATCAGCAAACCAAGTAATTCAATTTAAAAATGGGGTACAGATCTAAACAGAATTCTCAACAGAGGAATCTCAAATGGCTGAGAAACACTTAAGGAAAATTCAACATCCTTAGCCATCAGGGAAATGCAAATCAAAACTGCTTCGTGATTCCATCTTACACCTGTCAGAATGGCTAAGATAAAAAATACAGGTGACAGCTCATGCTGGCGAGGATGTGGAGTAAGGGGAACACTCCTTCATTTCTGTGAAAGTACAAACTGTACTACCATTATGGAAATCAATATGGTGGTTCCTCAGAAAATTGGAAACAGATCTACCTCAAAACCCAGCTATACCACTCTTGGGCAAATATCCCAAGGACATTCCATCCTTTCAGAAGGACACTTGCTCAACTCTGTTCGTAGCAGGTTTATTCATAATAGCCAGAAACTGGAAATAACCTAGATGTCCCCCAACTGGAGTGGATAAAGAAAATGTGGTACATTTACACAATGGAGCATTACTCAGCTGTTAAAAACAATGACATCATGAAATTTGCAGGCAAATGGGTGGAACTAGAAAATAATCATCTTGAGTGAGGTAACCCCAACCCAGAAAGGCAAATATGCTATGTACTCACTTATAAGTGGATATTAGCTGTAAAGTAAAGGGTAATCATGCTACAATCCACAGACCCAGAGGCTAAGTAACAAGGAGGGCTCAAGGGGGGATATATGGATCTCCCTCAATGAGATATTAGTAAATTTATTATGTAGCTTTGTCAAAGTTAAATTATAGATTAACCTCTGTATATTTTATATGGCTTATCCATTTCAACTAGGCTTACAAGACGCTACATCGCCTATTATAGAGAATTAATAAACTTCCATGACCATACTCTCATAATTGTATTCTTAATTAGCTCTTTAGTGCTCTACATTATTGCACTAATAGGGGAAATAGAATAGATTTTTGTGGGTAGACTGGTGCAGGTGCAGATGGGAACAGGAGGGATCAGGTGGGGCTGGAAGTGAGAGAGAGAGAGAGAGAGAGAGAGAGAGAGAGAGAGAGAGAGAGAGAGAGAGAGAGAGAATACTGGAAGAGAAGACTGGAATTGGGGGATATTTGGGGGGTGATGCAGAAACCTAATGCAGTGAAAACTCTCTGGAATCTATGATCTATTGACGCTTATTAGTAATGGAGGATACAGAGTCCAAGAACAGGCAAGGCTCTCAGAAGTGGGACTGAACATCAACCCAGCCACAAAACCATAAGGTATATGCAGAGACCCACAGCCAAACACTAGGTGGAGCCAGGGGAATCCTGTAGAAGAGGGGGGGTGGGATTGTAGGAGCCAGAGTGGTTGAGTACACTATGAGAAGATAGCCCACAGAATCAACTGAGCAGGGCTCATAGGAGCTCACAGAGACTGAAGGGACAAACACAGACCCTGTATGGGTCTGAGCTAGGACCTCTGTATATACGTTATGGTTGTGCAGCTTGGTGTTCTTGTGGGACTCCTAACAGTGGCAGTGGGTGGTGTCTCTGACTCTTTTACCCCGCTGTTGGGACCCTTTTCCTCCTGTTGGGTTGCCTCGTCCAGTCTTGATGTGAGAGTTTGTGCCTAGTCTTATTGTAACTTGTTGTGCCATATTCAGTTGATATCCCTGGGAGACCTGCTTTCCCCCCCACCCCCAAAAGGATACAGAGGAGGAGGAGTGGGTCTGGGGAGAGAGAAGGTACAGAGAGGGACTGGGAGGAGTGGATGGAGGGGAAACTGTAGTTGGGATGTAATGTATGAGAGAAGAATAAAATGAAATGATATTCACTTAGAAAGAAAGAAGAAAGGAGGGAAGGAAGGAAGGAAGGAAAGGCAGCAGGCTGGCAGATAACAAGAAAGAAAGAAAGAAAGAAAGAAAGAAAGAAAGAAAGAAAGAAAGAAAGAAAGAAAGAAAGAAAGAAAGAAAGAAAGAAAGGAAGGAAGGAAGGAAGGAAGGAAAGAAGGAAGGAAGGAAGGAAGGAAGGAAGAAGGAAGAAAGAAAGAAAGAAAGAAAAGAAAGAAAGAAAGAAAGAAAGAAAGAAAGAAGGAAAGGAAGGAAGGAAGGAAGGAAGGAAGGAAGGAAGGAAGGAAGGAAGGAAGGAAGAAGACAGAGACAGAGACAGAGAAAAGAAAGATGAGCAGGTCATGGTGAGCAAGCCAGTAAGCAGCACCCCTCTGTGGCCTCTGCATCAGCTCCTGCCTCCAGGTTCTGGCCCTGCTTGAGTTCTTGTCTTGACTTTCGTCTGTGATGAACAGTGATAAGGAAGTGTAAAAATGCTTTTCTTCCCAACTTGGTTTTGGTCATGGTGTTTCGTCACCGCAGTGGTAACCCTAACCAAGGCAGTGGGTGAAAGTATCAGTTGTGTAAAACTGACAAGCGAGTTCGTTCCAGCTGGAGTGCATTGCAGCAGCATAAAGAGCAGAGAACTTGCCTCAAAACAAAGTGGGAGGCAAGAGTGCACCCCAAAAAGTTGTTCTCTGGCATCCACATACATACCATGAATGGCACATGTATGTACACACACACATACACACACATACACACACCACCACCACCAACAACAACAACAACATCAACAACAACAACAAAACAACAACAAAAAACCTCTTCGCATCTAAACAACAACAACAAAAACCCTCTTCACGTCTTGCCAGACTCTCATTGTTCTTAGGCTTTAGCAGACTATATCCTTCCATTTAGTCTCTGTTTCAGTCCGTTCAGAGCATATTTCAGTCCGTTCGGACAGACTGCCTACCACCCTGCCTGCCTCTCTCTGTAAAAGGCACCCCTCCTGCTTCTAGTCGCAATCAATCAACCAGTAAAAGCAGAAAAGCAGTAATTATGACTTCCACCTTCCTTATAGCACTCATTCTTGAAATTACTACAAATTTGTCGAGCAATTTGAACCAAAATATTGCAGTGACCTAGCCATTCCAGAAACCTGCTCCGATTATTCTCTGCAAACCCCACTGAGGGCCTGAGGAGATGGCTCAGTGGTGAAGAGCAGTTCCTGTGCTTGTAGCAGATGGCTCCAGTTTATTTAGTGAGTTTTAGACTGTGGCAGACCAAGGGAAAGACAGCGAATGCGAAGACTGACTTGCCCCTTATGGTGCATCCATGAAAGGCAAGGGATCCAGAGCTACCTGAGACCTGGAAGCAAGTATGGGCAAGCAGACTATCTGGAAACAGACTGCAAGGCTCCAAGTATCTGCCACCTCCAGGACAGCACACTATTGTAGGAGGAACACAGGCCCTGGAATCAGATCTAGTTTCAACACCCACACTGCCTTGTTTAAGGGATTCCTGGCTTTGCCCTCCTCCCAGACTTTCAACCAAGCTGTCCAGGGCATGAAATGGCTTTACCGAGTCATAAAATGCCATGGCATGCCTCCTGTTGTTGTGTGTCTGGATATACAATCAGCTAAGTGCAGCACTTGAAACCACTTCACTTTGGTTATAGGATCTGGTGAAGCTTAAGGAATTGGCTGGAGTCGAGGCTCTGGTGAGGAATTGTTTGCCAACATCTGCTTCCACAGTACTGGGGCTGCTGCCTTCAGCAGGCAGAGTTGCTACCATGCCCTCACAATCGTCTTGAACATACATTCCTGGGGACACAACTCAGGGCTGGGAAAGCTGACAGACAGATCTCAGGACAAACAGCTTGTGTCCACCAACACTCCCATTCACATGCTTGCTCTCTTCCTGGGAGAGACATTCCTGGGCTCGTTATTAGTAGAGATTGATGCCTTTTCTCCTACCCCTTTCATGGTTTGCCTTTTTATTACCTCCAGGGAAGATGATTTATTGAGTACAGTAGCACAAACTGGAAGACATCTAATACCAGATCTATTAAGTCAGGACCAATAGACTCGCTAGTCCGTTTAGAAAGCTGTCTACACCTAGACCCAGTAACAGCTGTGCTGACAGTCCTGGGGTGAATGAGGACAATGTTAAAGAGATTGAAAATGTGTGGCTAAGTGACTTAATTCACCGATGCTCCGTTCTCAGAGGAGGACTGCTTAGAAAATGTGATATATTACTTGAGCTAAATCCAGCAACTTCCAAGGGATAGGCATGGCTTTAGGGGCTTTTCTAACAACAGACATTTCATTCATTCATTCATTCACTCATTCATTCATACTTTTACAATTTCATACACAAAACATTATATTTTGATCATTTTCCACCCATTATCCTCTCTTATTTCCTTCTCCCTCCCATGGAACCCCTTCAGCAGACATCTAATATACACACTTCACATCTAGACATTTTCATATTACCCATGCATATATGTGCCTCTTCCTTCAGAGAGGCACTGGGTGCCACAATTATAGGCTTCCCACTTAAGAGGAGGAGTGGGAAGTTATGACATCAGGAAATGATGTCAACAGTTACGACATCAGGAAATGATGTCAACAGTTGTGACATCAGGCTCATGGAGTATGTCAGCTGTTCAGGTGACTGATCCTCTCACCAACTCTTCAAGGAATCTGTTGTCTTCTCTCACTGGTGAGGGGAACAAAGTCCCAGGGAGGCCCAGACACCGGTTCAAAGACACTTGTTTATCTATACAAAATGAGACTGCTTTCCAGAGGAACATATGAAATCTTTCCACAGAGAGATACAATCCTTTCCCATCCTTCCTATGCTTCTCACTCATAAATGTCTTCATCCATGAAACCAATTTGTACATGTAGAATCTGCTAGACATATATTCAGGAGTCATTCTCAGCTCAGACTCAGACTAAACACCTGGAGAAATGGCCCCGTTGATTGGCTGTATGGTTCTTTTCACCTGCCTCTCACATATCAAAAAACATAAACTGATTCTTTAAGACACACACTCAAAAGAACCAGAAATTAGCCAAATCATTGTCACTTCAAGTATTTCAAGAACAACATTCCTTCTGGAGTAGGTTTCAAGATTCTTCCGATTCTTTTAGCAAATTACTACAGGAGCTGGAGAGATGACTCAGTGGTTAAGAACACTTGTTCTTGCAGAGGACCTGAGTTTGAGTCCCAGCACCCACACAGAAGCTCACAACTGTCTCACTCCAGTTTCAGGGGATCCACTACCTTCTTCTGACCACCATGGACACCAAACATAATACATGATGCGCACACACACACACACACACACACGCAGGCAAAGAAAAAGAAAAGCCTCATACAAATAAAACAACTTTTTAAAAAAGAGCATGATGCTGTTTTAAAAAATCACCACAAAAATGGTAGTTTAAGACGAAATAAACATGTTACACACACACACACACACACACACACACACACACACACACACACACACACACAGAGTTTTAGAGGCTGAAACTCAGACATGAAGGTGCTGGTAGAGTCAGCCTCCCTCTTCATCCTTCAAAGAAAGGGCTGTTTTCCCTTCCAGCATTAGGTGGTACTTGGCGTTACTTTCACCCACAAAGGAAACCTCTGCTCTGTAGCACATCACTTCTTCACCTTGTGTCTCTGAGTCTTTTCCTTAGTACCAGTCACCGGGTTTAGCCAGTTTATGATACCCATGTTAGTCATCCTATAACGAAGTCAATTTGTCAACAGGAAAGGCTTCCTTGGGTTCTTGATTTTGTGTATTCTAGTCTAGGACTGGACAGCTCCATTGTTTGGGAGCTTTGTTGGGAGCGCTGGGTGGTAATGGTGATGGTTATGAGTACTTATCAGAGCAAACAGCACACATCTCATTATCCAGGACAGACAGACCAGACAGACAGACAGACAGACAGACAGACACACACGCACACACACACACACACACACACACACACAGAGAGAGAGAGAGAGAGAGAGAGAGAGAGAGAGAGAGACAGAGACAGAGACAGAGACTCAGAGACAGAGACAGAGACAGAGAACAGGCTGAGCGACCACAATCCCCTCTTAGGCGTGTAACTTAAGGATTGCCCACAAAGCTCTACTCTTGCAAGTTCCACCATCTCCCAACTGCACCCACAACCCTCTGCAGTACAATCAACATCCAAATCACACCAACACCCAATCCAGTTTGACCTCATATTAACTTCATTAACACATTATACTTGGAAAGACTCTCTTTCCCGATAAATTGAACATTCTGAGGATGGGCAGACATGAATGGGGAATGAGGAGATCACCCACTGCAGAAAGGAAGTAATCAAGACTGCCTGGCTTGACCTCTCACCTACCTCTGCTATCAACATTACTTCCCAAAGCTGTGACTGCGCCTGTTAGCTCACCCTCTTGACCTGACCAAAACCTTGGTTGTGAAATATCTTAACTAACACTCTTGTTTTACAAATAAAAGATCCCAGGAGAGTCTTTTTATAAAAGCAAAACCAAACCAAACCAAAAAACTAGAATCCAAAATAATGGATCCAGTATTCTAAGACTCTTAGTTGATTTAAAAAAAAAAAAAAGAGGTAAGGAAGAAGGGAGATGGGGAGGGAAAGGAGAAAGAGGGAATATGTCAATGGGCAAATATGAGAGCTGGAGTCAGACCAGCCTGGGGTTGATACTCAGCTATACTACCAAGTATAGAACAAAATTGGAAAAGTCATTCAAGTTCTGCAATCCTTGGTTTCTCCATCTGTAGAATAGGAATGAGCAATCCAATATTTAAGGATTAAATTAGGTAATAATCTAATGTTATTGAATGGCACTTGTTATTAACAACAACAAACTGAACAAAATAGAACATTTCAAGAGCAACATGAAACAGGAAATGAGAAATCACCCAGGGGTGATCTGACCTGCTAGACCTAGAGGATGTGCTTTGTTGAAAGAGAGAGAGAGAGAGAGAGAGAGAGAGAGAGAGAGAGAGAGAGAGAGAGAACACTTAGCAACTGTCCAGCTGCTGCATAGCTTGGCTTCCAACCATCCATGAATCTTCCTTCACTAGTGTTTCCCTTACATTAGTAGCTTAGAATTCTGAATGAGAAAACCAAGGGAGCCATTACACTGAAACAGATAAAAGTCACGTTATAAAAGTGTAATAATTTCAATAATGATTGATAAAATATAAGTAAAAGAAAAACATTCATTGTATTTCTACATATGCCAAAGACAAGTTTGAAGCATAAATCTAAAAATATACCATTTAGGACAGTGCTAATACATGCCATAACCTAGTAGTAGAGCTATGAATGATGAACAAGAACTCTATAGAGAACACTCTGAAAATTTTTTAGAAATACATATAAAAACTTAATAACTAGGATAGTATGTTCATGGAGCAGAGGACTCAATATAGTAAATATTTTTAAATTGGACTATAGAGTCAATAAAAAATTAATTGAAAACCAAATACACCCGGGCCAGGGTCTAGCCAGGCAAGACCACCTGATCCTCCCCACCTGGTGCTCTCCTCAGTCCCTCAGATATAACCCAGGTCCCAAGTCCAGTGTTCTTGCCATGTCTGACCACCACTGCTCATGGTCCCTAACCTCCTGCTCTGGCCAGGACACTCACCACCACTCTCCATCTCCAGGCCCCTCACACATCATATTCTAACTTCTCTGCAAAGCCAAGTTCTGCACATCTCATACCAGACTTTGGCTGGCTGTGTCTGTCCAATCCTCCTTTCCCCACACTCTACCTAATACCTAGATTTAACCTCACATTCAGGCTTGGAGCAGGACACACATCCCAGACAGCAAGTCAATCTCCTGTGATCAACTGATTTTGTTCAATCTAAGCCATGTCCAAACTGTAGAACCAACCTGTCCCAAATCCTGTGTCCTGCTCCAACCTGCTCTATCCATTTCAGACACAGAAGTCCACATGCTCAGATCTCACCATAAAAATAAAAACAATATAAAGAATCAAGGCATATCCTCCCTTCTTCAAAATTCACCAGTATTTTAGAAAGGTTTGCCAATGAGAATTATTTAATCAACCCCAAGGCAAAGAATTTAAAAGAATAATCATGAATTTTATAAAAAAATTCAAGTAGTTTAAAGAAGACACAAAGAAATAGCTCAATGAATTTAAAGAGAATAAACCCCGAGTGATACCCAAGAAAACGCAAACCCTGTAGACCAAATTATCCAGTCCTGTAGCCGCTTATAAAATAATCACTCAGAGGCTTAAATATAATTACAAACTGTATGGCCTATGGCTCAGGATCATTATTAAATAGCTCTTATAACTTAATTCAACCCATATCTATTAATTTATGTTTTGCCACATGGCTGTGGAGTTACTGGTCTGTTGGCATTTTGTTGCTACTTGGGCAACGGGCTGGCATCTCTCCTCATTCTCCTTTCTCCTCTTACTATCTCTCTTGGATTTTCCTGCCTGTCTCCATCCTGCCATGCCGTTGGCCAATGCAGCTTTATTCATTAGCCAATGGGAGAAACACATATTCACAGCATACAGAAAGACATCCCATAGCACGTAAGGCTGCTGGAAATGACAAAGTCAATCAATCCAGGGTTTGAAAATGGAGTTCAACAAAGAGATAAAACGTTGAAGAGAACTCAAGCTGAAATGAAGATGGAATTGAAAAACCCAATGACCCAACTAGAAAACCCAAAGGAAAGACTTATATGTGGGATGGATCCAGCAGAAGACTGAGTCCATTCTTGAATCAAGGACTTGAAGATAAAGTGGAGGATCTAGACAAAATAAGCAAAGAATATGAAACTTGTAGGAAAATACAGGAAGAGGACATACAAGAGATATGGGACACAATGAAAAGAACACATCTTCAAATTATAGATGATGTAGAAAAATTTCAGGTCATCAGCATAGACCAGATCTTCAACAATACCATAGAAGAAAACTTCTCCACACTAAGGAGAGACACATCCCACATACCCAAAGACACACACAGATACACACAGAACACCAGACAGACAAGACCACAGAAGAAACTCTCCAGAGCATGTCATAGTTAAAACACTAAGTATTCCAAACAAAGAACAGTATTGAAAGCTGCAAGGGAAAAACATGAGTCACATGTAAAGTCAAACCCATCAAAAAAAAAAAAAAAAAACCAAAATGGCTAATTTCTCAATGAAACTTTGAAAGCCAGAGAACCTGAAGCAATGCATTTCATGTCCTAAAAGATCAAGACTGCCAACCTATACTAATCTACCCAGTAAAATTGTCTGTCATATTTGAAGGAGAAAGAAAAACTTTCCATGATATAAACAGTGCAAAAATTTTTACATCCAACAGACCAAATCTAAAGAAATACAGAAAACAACAGTTTTGGCTGAAGAGAAGAAGGAGCATAGCCAAAAAAAGAAAAAAGAAAAAAAAACTGCAGAAAGAAAACAAATGAATTTATAATTACTGAAAAACAAAGAATCACCGAGAACACAAACAACAATAACAAATATCAAAAACACAACGATTAAACCCATACTTTTCAATAATAACTTTGAATATCAATGGTCTCATTTCTCCAATCAAAAGACACAGGTTGGCTGAACTGATCAAGAAACAAATGCGTCTATCTGTTGCCAACAAAAACCACACCTTTGCTTTAAAGAAAGACAATATCTTAAAGTAAAAGAATGAACGAAAGCACTCTAATTGATCAGTACCTGAAAGCAAGCAGTTGTCATCCTCACAGCTGACAAAATAATTTCAAACTAAAGCAATAAAGAACACTTCATTCTGGAGCTGGAGAGATGGCTCAACAGTTAAGAGCACTGGCTGCTCTTCCAGAGGTCCTGAGTTCAATTCCCAGCAACCACATGGTGGCTCATAACCATCTGTAATGAGATCTGGTGCCCTCTTCTGACTTGTAAGCATACATGTAGGCAGAACACTGTATACATAATAAATAAATAAATCTTTAAAAAAAAGAACACTTCATTCTAATCAAGGAAACAGTTAACCAAGAAGACATACTATCTTAAACATATATACACCAAATGGTGCGTGCAAATTAATAAAAATACACTACTGGAATTAAAGACACATATTGACATCATCCTATTAAAGGTAGGTGATTTCAATACCCACTTTCTCCAATAGACAGGCTATAAGGTCAAAAAACAAGCAGAGAAACAGCAGAATTAAACGATATCATACATCAAATGGACTTAACAGATGTCTGCAGACTATTCCACAAAAACACCACCAAATACACTCTACTCAGCAGCACATGGGAGTGTCTCTAAAATAGATCATATCCTCAGACACAAAACAAATCTTTGCACATGAAAAAAGATTGAAATGACTCTTTGTATCCTATCTGACCACTGAAAGCAAAAAAAAAAATCTCTAGTAAATGCACAAATTCTTAGATATTAAACAGCTCAACACAGAATGGTGAATGGGTCAAAGGAGAAATCAAGAATGAAAGAAAATATTTCCTTGAAATAAATGAAGGCAAACATCGTGCACCTTTGGGATATATTAAAAGCAATCCTATTAGGGAGATTTACAATTCTACAGGCCCACATTAACACAAAAACCAGGAAGAGCACAAATACTGACTTAATGATGCAGCTGTAACTGTAAGTTTGAAAAAACAAACCAAACCCAAACTCACTAGAGAGCAAGAAATAAAATGATGGCTGAAATAATGAAATAGAAATAAAGAAAATAATACAAAGAAGCAACAAACCTAAGAGTTGGTTCCTTG
The DNA here is from genome assembly GCF_007827085.1 of Peromyscus californicus insignis. Taxonomy (NCBI): domain Eukaryota; kingdom Metazoa; phylum Chordata; class Mammalia; order Rodentia; family Cricetidae; genus Peromyscus; species Peromyscus californicus. The sequence goes on along the minus strand of NW_026294584.1, from coordinate 132,012,316 downwards.
AGAAGATAAACAAAATCGACAGACCCTTGACTTAACTAACCAGAGGAAAGAAAAGAGGACCCAAATTAACAGACTCAGAGGAGAACATAGAAACATTATAGCAAACATCAAAGAAACTCGGAATATTATAAGGGGGTACTTCAAAACTTATACTCCATTAAGTTCAAAAACTAAAAGAAATGAGTGAATTTCTAGAGGAAGCCAAACCAACAAAATTAAACCAGGAAGAGATCAACATCCTAAATAGACCTGTAACAAAAATGAGAGGATTGAAATAATAATAAATAATAATAATAATATTGAGGAGGAAGAGAAGAAGAAGAAGGAGGAGGAGGAGGAGGAGGAGGAGGAGGAGGAGAAGGAGAAGAAGAAGAATAGTAAATAAAAACTTCCAACTTAAAAATGTCCAAGCTTATATGGATTCAGAGAAAACTTCTATCAGCCTTTTAAAAATAGCTACAGGTAACCCTTCTTAAACTTACCAAAAAAAATAAAAAATTAAAAACAGGAGCTCTTTCAAACTCTTTCTATGAAGCCAGTGTCACTCTAATTCCCAAACTAGGTAAACACACACACACACACACACACACACACACACACACACACACACACACACACACATCTACCTACAGACCAATATTTCTGATGAACATAGATTCAAAAATCCTCAATAAAATACTTGCAGATTGAATCCACACATACATAAAAATTAATAATAATGGCCAGGCTTTATCATGTAAATGCAGGGATGGTTCAACATATACACATTAATAAATGTAATAAACCACATAAATGGACTTAAAGACAAAAATAACAGGTTCATCTCAATAGATGCAGAAAAAGTCATTGACAAAATTCAACATGCCTTCATAATAAAAGTCCTAGAAAGAGTAGAACAAGAGGAAATATACTACAGTATAATAAAAGCTGTATATGAGAAACCCACAGCCAACAGCACTCTAAGTGGGGGAAAACATACAGCAATCCCACTCAAATCAGGAACAAGACAGGACTGTCTGCTACCCCGATACCTTTCCAATGTTGTACCTGAAGCATGAGCCAGGACAATAAGGCAAGAGGAGGAAATTAAAGGGATACCAATAGGAAAAGAAGACAAACTATGCCTTCTTGCAGATGACATAATATTACACACAAGAGATACCAAAAGTTCTACCTGAAAACTTCTAGAAATGTTCAACAATTTCAGCATTGTGGCAGGATACAGAGTTAACTTGCATAAATCAATAGCCTTTTTATATAACAACAACAAGCATGCAGAGAAATAGATCACGGACACACTTCCATTCACAATAGCCTCAAAGAAAAGAGCATATTTATGAAAGACCATGTCCAAGGAGGTTAAGGACCTTCACAGCGAAAACCTTCAATCTCTGAAGAAAGAGATAAAGAAAGATAGTAGAAAACAGAAAGAAAGATAGTAGAAAATGGAAAGAAAGAAAGTGCTCAAGAGTTGAGAAAATTAATGTTGTGAAAATAATCATTCTACCTTTGGCCATGTACAGATTCAATGCGATCCCAGTCAAAAACCCTTGTTCATTCTTTACAGAAATAGAAAGAAAAAAACCTGTCCTATTTACATAAATCACAAAAGGTCCCTGGTAGCCAAGACAACCCTGAACAAAAGGAACAACGCTGGAGGAGTACCATTGCAGAACTTAAGACATATTAAAGAGGTGGAGTAATAAAACCAATATGGTACTGGTGCAAAACCAGACATGTAGGCAAATGGAAGAAACTGAAGACCCAAACATAAGTACACATAACTTCTACCTTTCAATATTTGACAAAGAAGAAAGAAAAAACACGCTGGAGAAAATACAGCATCTTCAACTAATGGTGTTGGGAAAACTGGATGTCCACACGTAAAAGGTTGAGATTAGACCTGTATCTAAGACATTCAACAAAAACTAACTCCCAATCAACCAAAGGCCTGAATGTGAAACGCAAAGCACTGAAACTTCTAGAAGAAAACATAAGCAGTACCCTACAGGATACAAGTGTAGGATGTGACTTTCCAAATTTGCCCAGGAATTGAGACCAACAATTGACAAGCGGGAGCCCATAAAACTAAAAATCTTCTGTACAGTCAAGGAAACAGGCAACTGAGTGAAGAAGCAGCCCACAGAATGGGAGAGAATCTTTACATCTAACCATCTAACTGAGGATTACCATCAGAACATAGAAAAAACAAAACAACAACAACAACAACAAAAACAATCAAGCCCAAAAGACAAAAGATCATTCAAATAAGGGGGTTAGCATCTGAACAGAGAATCCTCAACAGAAGAAATAAAAATGGCTAAGAAATATCTCATTGCTCCTAGCTGTTAGTGAAATGTAAACCAAAACAACCTTGAGATTTCATCTTACTCCAGCCGAATGACCAAGATCAATGGCACAACAGAAGACAGATGAAGACAGTGTGAGCAGGGAAGAACCGTCATGCCCTGGGAGGGTTGCAAACTGGTACAGTCACTCTGGAAATCAGTGTGGAAACCCTTAAAACCACAAAAAATAAATCTACCAGATGACCCAGCTATCCACTCTTCAGCATATGCCTAAGAACTAGACATGTTCATTGCAGCTCTATTCAAAGTAACTAGAAAATGAAAACCATCCGAATGTTCTTCAACTGATGATGCATAATGAAAATGTGGTTTGTATACTTTTCAACTGTAAAGAAAAAGCAAATCATTAAATTTGAAAGTAAATGGGTGGAACGTCATATTGAGTGAGGTAACCAGACCCAGAAAGACACACCATAAGTGTTCTCTCTCATTTGTGGTTCCTAGCTCCAAATATTCAGATGTGAATATATAACTGAGAGTAACATCAGTGTTCAGGAAGGTAAAAGGGGACCCTACTTGGGGAGAAACAATGGAGGGGGGAATAGCAGGATACAAGGTATTTGAAGGGGTAGTAGGAAAAATGGATGATGGCTTTAATGGGGGGATCAATACAGAAGAAGCAGGGGGAAGGTACAATAACATTAGGATGTCTGAGAAGTCATAAGGAATTATATTATCTGTATACCTAGAAAAACAGACAACACACACAAGTATATGTATACATACACAGTTTAAATGAAATTTTCCCAAATGGGCTGATGATGCTCCCCCAAGAGTCATAGACTATCTAACAAAACTCCAACACCAGGCATAAGAAGCCTCCTTTTGAGTTGTTGTCTGGAATGTCCAAGAGACTCCCAAAATATTATAGTCTGTTGCTATTATCCTTGGTGAAGACACCATTTGCTTTGGACACAAAACCGGGAGATCTCAGCTGGTTCTGACTTGAAAGCCTCTTCCCTAAGGACCAGCTTTCATCATACTAGAAGGCAGCATGCCAGCTTCCAGTGAAGGGAAGCAACCACTAGTCCCATCCAGCTATGAGGACTATGAAAACAACAACCAGCGTGGCACAACAGCCCTAAGGTACAACAGTGCGCACATACCTTGACGGTAACCAACAGTTCTTTAATTGGACTTAATACCAGATCACCAAGAGGGAAACTGAGGTATGGGTGATTAGACTTCCTTCTCAGAACAAAGATCAGACAGTGGTGGGATTGGGTTCGTATTCACACTGGCCCCCCAGCCCTGACACACTGCCTGTAGCACTCACAAACAGACGTTTCACCTGCTCCTGGAAGTTAAGTAGAAACCTCACACAGACTTGACAAACATACACCTGCACCATAAGGAGGCCTCAGCTCTTTGGGAGCAGGGAATGTCCATGCCTAGCAGGGAGCTCTCACAGATGTGACACTGAATATTAAATTTCATGTGGCTCTGGCCTCCTTGTGGCCAGTCCATCTGTTTTGCTGTAGGACTATGGAACTTTAGCAAGGAATTAGTCTAATTGTATCCTATGAGTCATGACCAATTCTTGGCTAATAATAACCACATTCGCTTTTCTGTCTTCAAAAATCATACAGCTCTGTAACAGCTCAATCTCTCCTTGTGGCCTGAACTGGTAAACATCTGGCACTGGTGAGCCTTGGTTTCCAAGGCCACAAAGGGACAGATGTGACGCCTTGCTGGTCTTGTGCGGAGAAAAGGTGAGGTGGAGCCTGGAGCTGAGTCCTGAGCTGTCCTTCTATTTGGGTTTACCGAAGGAACACAGGTGGGACAGAAGTTACTCGGACAACGTGGGTTATTGCAGAGGATAGAGGATGGGCCTGCCAAAGGACTCCGTAAAGACACAGGGAAGAAGAAAGACAAAGGCAGATCGGCATAGCCATTGTGGCTCACAGATGTGTGCAAGTGACTGGGGACTGAGGAGATCCCCTTACACCTGGGGGAGCAGCAGGCGGATGTGCTGTGGGCAGTTATTCCCAGCTTTGTGTTCAGTTGTAGCTGAGCAGGTCAGCAGACAGCACATCCACACTCGGATGGTGGCCATCGTTTCTGACCTGTGTCTTGGTACCCTAGCGCTGCAGCTGTGGTGACATCGGGTCTGGGAGAAAAAATGCACATGGTGGCTCTTAGAGCACTGGAACTGTCACTTCACGGTCCCCTGTGTAATTCATAACGCATCTAGGAAGTGGGATTTTACAAACAATTCCTCCATAAAGACTCTGAATTGATCCAACACTACTTACATGGAAAGCTCGGCTTATCTTGCTGCGAAATTTACTATAAATTAACACAGTAACAAGTCGTTTCTGGAGTCTCTCCACTTTTTGCTAGTTGTTTGTTTTCTCTTAATATTACAAACTCTCAACTATAAATTCTCAGTAAAACGTGAAACCCAACAGAGCAATTCCTCATCTTGGCTTCTATAAAAACTGTGTCATTACTACAGACCTTTGCATTTTCATGCACTTCACCTTGTGAGTTTCTGTATATAGAAAGAGTCTATTTGGTTTCTTTTAAAAGTCATTTGTTTTTATTTGAAATATATGAATTTTTTCCTATGTGTATGTATGTGCACTAGGTATATGTCTGATGCTCAAGGAAACCAGAAGAGTACATTGGATCACCTAGAACTAGAGTTACAGATGGTTGTGAGCCACCATGTGGGTGCTGGGAATCGAACCCAAGTACTCTGCAAGAGCAGCAAGTACTCATAGTAGCTGAGCTATCTCTTCAGTCCCTCTATTTCATTTTTGTTTTGTTTTGTTTTAGATTACAATTAGCATGGCAGCATCATTTTTCCTCATTTCATTTTCTCAGACACTAGGATGAATACTGATGGTCTAATTATTAAAATACATCTATTATAGAGACGTTCAGACATCATACACACACACATATATGTATATATATGACTTAGTTTTTACATGCAACGTTATATGTAAAGATATGTTGATGTTGAGTCACCGCGCACTTGAGTGGGCAGCCCCGCATGACACTGTTTTCTAATTTCATATCGGTAGGATTACTCTAAGCTTTAGCCACGGTCTTCAGTATTCACGTGTCAGCAGAATCAATAGGAGATTCTGGGTGCCAGTTTAAGGTAAAGAGAAGAGGGGAGGAAATAAAAAATATTAAAAACATGCCCCTTCCCCAGGAGTCTGTAGCATGAATCTTAAAGAGTCATATTAATAAAATCAAACCTGAGGCCAGTTATTGGGATGAATACTGGAAGATCAGAGAGACAGAACAAGCCACAGCTAACCTCACCTGGCCAACTTCTCAGCTGATCTTGTTTCCTCAGACTGGAAGCCTCTGTGTCCTTATATCCGAATGGCTCTCAGCTGAACTGTGCTGCTAGAAGCCTGAAAGCTTAACCAGCCAAATGCTGCTAGTTTCTGGTCCTCACGCCTTATATACCTTTCTGCTTTCTACCACTACTCCCTGGGATTAAAGGCGTGTGTCACCATGCCTGGCCGTTTCCAATGTGGTCTTGAACTCACAGAGATCCAGAGGGATTTCTACCTCTGGAGTGCTAGGATTAAAGGTGTGAGTGCCACCATTTTCTAGCCTTTGTATCTAGTGGCTGTTCTGTCTCTGACCCCAGATAAGTTTATTAGGGTACACAATATTTTGGGGAACACAATACCACCACAGGAGTCTGTAAGTCATTTACTTCCTAGCAGTTTTCTAGGAAGTTCTTTTTCAAGGTTGTTTTCAACATTTTCTTTTATGTATTTTTTAGTCTTTGAAATTCAAACATAATTAGTTTTCTCCGTTCTCTTCCCCATCGCTAACCTGCGGCCTGCACCCTCTGCTCTCTCTCAAACTCGTGGCCTTATTTCTTCAACTGTTGTTACATACATTAATGTATATGTATGGATATAAATTCTTATACATACAAATACAACCTGTTCAGGCCAGGCTACTCGTGCATATGTATACAATGTTACTTGCACAGATATGACGTCAAGGCTGAACACTTGGTGTTGGATAACCAATTAGGAGCTCTTGGGGAAGACTGTGTCTCCTGCTCCCTTATGCCTAAGTTGCCTGTAGTTCTTGTGAGTGTTGCGGCCCCATGGGATTTCCCCCTTCCATGTTCGCATGTCTCTTGGTGGTGTCCTTGTTCAGGTCTTGTTTAGGCAGCCATGTTGGTGAAGCTTCATGGGTGTAACTTTTCTGACAAAGCTCTTACTCTTTCCACCTTCTCTTCCACCACTAGGCCTGAGCCTTAGGAATAGGAGCTGAGCTGCAGACCTATCAGCTGGGGCTGGGGACCACGTGGTCACTGGTTCTGTGAATTTCGGTTGCTTTTGCTTTTCTGTAACGATCTCTGTCTGTTGTAAGGAGACACATGAGATAATAAAATAATGACAAAAAAAGAACACAAATACTAAAGTAATGATTTAATAGGAGAAGAGGAAGAGGGTGTGGTGATATTTTGTTTGTGCTCTACCAAATAAAGCTTGCCTGAAGATCAGAGGGCAAAGCCCTCCACTAGTTAGCCATAGAGGCCAGGCAGTGGTGACCCACATCTTTAATCCCAGCACGAGGGAGGTGGAGACAGGAAGTGATATGGCTGGGCAGAGAGAGGAATATAAGGCGGGAAGGGACAGGAGCTCAGTCTTTTCGGCTGAGAAGTTGGTGAGGTGAGAGGTGGCTGTGGCTTGTTCCTCTGTCTCTCTGATCTTTCAGCATTTACCCCAATAACTCACTCCAGGTTTTTATTAAGACCAATTAGGATTCGTGCTACAAGAGGGAGAGGAGGAGGAGGGGGAGGAAGAGGAGGAAGAGGAGCACACGATGCTCTTACAGAGGACCAGCATTTGGTCCTCAGAACTATCGTATCAGGAAGCTCACAACTGTCTGTAACTACTCCTCCAGGGGCTCTGTTGCCCTTTTCTGTCTTCCAAAGGCACTGCATGAATGTGCACAAGCCCCCACACAGACACACGTACACACACAACTAAAGGCAAACCTTTAAAAACATAAAAAAGCAATAGGGAATACTAAAATGTTAAGTGGGGCTTTGAGTTTTAACCAGTTCCTCTATTTCCTAGAGCCAGGGAGATTGCCTGCTGACCAGGGCTCTCCATGCTGGCTGCTCAAGACCTTGACTTGGAAGGGACCAGCTGCAAAGGGCAGACCATCATCATCATCATCATCATCATCATCATCATCATCATTTATAGCAAGTGTCGAGGCTAGCTCTCTGGCATGTCACCTTCAGACTCCCCAAAAGTAAAGTCAAATCAAACTGTGCTCTTTTCTCAGTTCTCTCTTCCTGGAAAACTTGGTTCTCCAACCTAGAGGCCAGGGTGAAGAGCCCAGGACAGGACAGTGTCCTTTCCGTTAGCCATCCTTCTCCTCCTCCTCCTTCTCCTCCTCCTCCTCACTCTCTTCCTTCCCACAGAAGAGTGTGACGTTTTAGCTATAGCCACCACATGCCCCCAGGACCTCCTGGGCCCCTTCCTGGCCTCTTTACTTCTGGTGGAGATTTGGTACAGCTGTTTGTATGTGCATGTCCACTCAGTGAAACTGTAGCCCCCAGGTCACTCAGCTCAGGTCACTAAGCTTAGGCTCCAGGTGCAAAGCAGGGCAAAGGTCAGCTGGAGCCTCACTGAGCCCAGCCTGAGAGCTGAACACTCTCAAAGGGCATTTGCTGATGGGAAAGTTCCCTGGCCTTCGGTCTTGGCTAGGAAAAGAAAACATTGTTCAAACAGGTGGGTGAGCATTAGCTTCAGGGAATGCTGAGAGAAAAAAAAAAGAGAGATGTTACCCAAAACATTCACAGCCTGACCCTTGCAGGTGTCACGGGATCCTATATCCGGAAGTCCGGAGAGTAGCCCCTCTCCCCTCACCTCAGGGACACTGCTGGGCCCTGAGCGAGGGTGCCTGCTGCCAGCTGCGGTCAAAGGGCAGCAACTGTCAGAGACAAGGCTAACCCTGTATATGTAAGGCCTGGGCTCTGCCACCCGCGCTTGTAAGTGATGGAAAGTCTCTGCTGCCAAGGGCCTGCCAGAGACTCAGAAAGCTCCGAACGGTGGGGGGCAGCTCTCTCACCAGTGTATGGAGATCCACCCTAATAGCTAATTTGGTTTATAAATGTATGTGTGTGTGTGTGTGTGTGTGTGTGTGTGTGTGTGTGTGTGTGTGTGTGAAACATTTAAAAAAATCTATGTGTAAAGCTCTCTAGCAATTTACTCTGCATAATTAACAGGGCCTAACATCCTATACTAGCTCAGGCTCAGGGACCTGGAGCCTCTGCATTTTCCGGCCACCACCACCACCACCACCACGCCGCCATTTCTCCCACTGGGGTACCCAGGCAGCTGTGTGCTCTCTGTTCTTTTCTCTCCTCCATCAGAGACTTCCTCCGTGCTCCAGAACTCGCTGGGCTCCCTACCTAGCAGAGGGATGCATTCCTTAGATATCAAGAAGCCAAGGCCATCATCACATCAGTGAGAATTCCCAGTAAAGAACACAAAGAAACAGGGAAATCTGCTTTTGTGCAATGTGTCCTGAACTGGCTGTAAGAAAGTGGGTTCTTAAATGTTTTTCAATGAATCGGAACAGCAGCCAGCTAGGAGTGTTCAGAAACAGAATGGCATCCCCAGGTCTCCACATGGGAGCTAGGAGCTGAACAAGGGGGTATTCTGCATAGAGCCAAGGACCCTCTAGGGAGTGACAGGAAATGCTGGGGAAGGGAGAAGGGAGGGAGGAACATAAACCAGCCCGAGGCTGGGTGTGCAAGGCCTTCACCACTCCCAAGGTTTCCCTTCTCTGTTTCTTTCTAATTCTCACACGATTTTGAGACATGCAAGGCAGGTCTTCAATCTATGGAATCCAGTGAATCAGTGTGGCTGGAGATGGGCTCTTCACAGGATTATAAACTTAATGCCCGAATAGCTGTGTTTTTCTCTATCTCACAGAAGAACAAACAAAGGAAAAGAGGCCCAAATAGCAGACCATGACTGCATTCTAAGGGCCTTGTGCCTAGTAGGTGCACAACAAGACCATGATTGTGTTCTTAGGGCCTTATACCTAGTATAAGGTATATACTTATTAATATACACAATTATTGAGTGACTATATGGTGAGTATCAACAAGAGATAGAAAATAGCAAATATATTGTACCGAGCACATTTCCAATGTCCAGGTATCTGTCCTAAATCTTAGTATTGAAAACATTCTGCAAATGTGCTTGGAGAAATCAGTGGTGCTGTACAGAAGGCAAAGAGAAACTGTGTGACCCAGCCATGCTTTGCCAAAGGCAAAATGCAGAGTAGGTAGGTTGATACTGTGACAGGAAACCAAGTGTGTAACCTAATCCAGAGTGCTGTTTACACTCTGACTCCTGAACTCCTGAGCAATGTGGCTCAAATATTCAGATAAATTTTGTGTCATGCATGAGCTTTATAGGGAACACTGTGAGGGAGGCTCTCTCTCTTCCTCACCGAATGGCCAAGCCTCAATACCCAGTGCCTCACCAAGCACATTCCATGCCCACCACTCCTTTCCTCCTCCCCTCGTCCTGCCCTGGATTAGCCATAAATCATACACAAACACACACAGACACACACACACACACACACACACACACACACATACACACACACATACACACACACAATCTGCTCTCTCATTTCAGCTTGCTCAGCACATCACAGTCAGAAGATCTGTCTATTACTCTTCCGTGTACCCTTGCTTTTATAAGGGCTCATAAGTTTCTTTCCTCTGGTTTTGATCGTACTGCTTGCTGATGGGCAGGGTCACACAGCTGCCTAACAATAGGCTTTGGATACTTGCTTAACTGATTTCAATTCTCCCTTCGGCCACTTGCTAATTCTGTGAGCCACTTTGTGGGAAACTCAGCATCTCCAGGCCTTGCATCCTCATCTATGTGAGGAAAAAAAATCATATTGGCTAGAGTGGTTTTAAGAGCTGACTGTGATTTTTTTCAGTCCTTCTCCTTGAATGTAGCTGGCTTTTGTGACTCACTGTAACAAATAGAATGCAGTAGAAATGACACTGTATAATTCTGAAAAAGTCCTGTAAAAACAAAAACAAAAACAAAAAACCATGCAGTTTCTGCCTGACTCCTTTAAGATACTTCTAATTGGAACCAACCTCTCTCCATGAAGGAGCCAAGCACCACCTGAAGACTCCACACAGGTATTTCAGCCAGGGCCCCAGCGGAGGACCCAGATGATATCACATCCACACTAACTGAGGCTCAACATGACTTCACCTCTCATCACCATTTGTCTTACTCCATTATATGTTGCTATAACAACACACTGGAAAGTTGGCCATTAACTAAGAGAGGAGGGTTGTTTACCTCCCAGTTTCCGAGGTTCACATGCCTAGATGGCTACTGACAAGTCCCCCTCCCCCATGAGCCTCCTGTCTAATGCCCATTGTCATTTCATCTCTCAGAATATGGACATTATTAACAGAGCCCCTGGAAGTTATGCCCGGTGATTTCTAGGACTCGGCACCAGTGGCCTTTCAATGTACTCTCTTGGAGTACTGTTGCACTGCCATAGTCAATAGGATGCAGATGTGTCTGGGAGTATATTCTAAGGAACTAGATCCCATGATCACGGAGATCACCAGAGAATTCCAATAGGCTGCAACTTCAGGAACAATGGGAAGCTCTGGTCAAATCCAAATAGAATCTGGACACGGAACTCTGTCTTCCGTTGAGAATTCAGTCTTTTCTCTGTGACAGTGTATAACTGACTGGATAATGCCTGCCACACTGAGGTGGTATTGTGGTTTAGATCTGAAAAGCTCTCCCACAAATTCATACATTGAAAGCTTTGTACCTAGCACAGCCATGAACTGAGGAGGGAGGGACCATGGGACACAATTGGATCACAGGCACTCTAATCGCATTGATGGATTCCCCCATTAATTGAACTATATGTTAATAAGATATTCTTCCAGGAAGCACTTCAGGTGGTGAGTCCTAATTAAGTGAAGCAGTCCCTGGGGGCGTGGCTTTGATGTCTTGCTTTATCCCTCTCTCATTCTCTCATGTTGTGGCCACCATGAGATGAGCAGTTTCATTCTTTACCTTGTCCATCATGATGTTCTGTCCTACAATGGCCAAGAAACAACGTGGCCAAATGATAATAGTTCTGAAATTATGAGCTCAAATATTGCAATTCTGTGTGCCAGGGACTAGACCCAGGGCTTTTCACATGCTACATAAGCACTCTATAGATGAACTATATCTCCAATTCTATATGAGCCAAAATAAATCTTTTATCTATCAAGTTATAGTTTTTGCTCAGGTATTTTGTGACATAGTCCTAGCTAACACAGAGGATAATTGAATTTGCTTAGGATCAATTGATATGTTTATTTCACATAAAATTTGCATTTTGAGTGATATTGAGACTGTCAAGTTGATGTTCGATCAAATATCTAGGTGCCATGGCCTGGCCAAGCTGGAGAATTAAAGGTCATCACAGACCTTGTTTCTGGGAGTCTGGATGCCATGCTGTGAGTCATCTAAGTCACACAGAGAGTAAGAGAACCCAACCGGTCTGCCACAGCTCAAGTGGTAGGTATGGAGGGCAGGTACCTTGGGAGGGTCACATCCGGTCCTAGTGTATAGAGGGCAGGTGCCTTGGGAGGGTCACACCCGGTCCTAGTGTATAGAGGGCAGGTGCCTTGGGAGGGTCACATCCGGTCCTAGTGTATAGAGGGCAGGTGCCTTGGGAGGGTCACACCCGGTCCTAGTGTCAGTAATTCACATCTCTTGAGCTGAAGCCTGGGAGATCATGGTGGAGGGACTATGCCTCCTCCATTTTCCCTTTCAGACCCATGACCCCCTGGATCTGTGCACAGTGGGATGTGGGCCTATTGTGGGATAACCTTTTTGTACACTGTGAAGGTGTGTATGTACCAAGGCGCCTTCTGATTTGTTGAATAAAGAGCTGAATGACCAATAGCTAGGCAAAGAGGATAGGCAGGATTTCTGGGGAGAGAGAGAAAGAGGAGGAACCTAGGTGCAGGGATTATACTAGGGAGACGCCAGGTAGACACTGAAGAGGTAGGACATACGGTGCAGAGTAGAGTAACTGAGCCATAGGGAAGAATGTAGATTAATAAAAGCAGGTTAATTTAAGTTATAAGAGCTGGTGGAACAAGCCTAAGCTAATGGCCAAGCTTCCATAATTAATAAGAAATATCCTTGTCAATATTTGGAGACTGGTGATCCAAAGACATTCCGAGAAGGAACTTGCTATCTGGGCGTCTTCACCACACTGCGGTTTGGAGCAGATTGTCACAGGAATATGCAGCTGGGGTGTAAAATCTTCAGAGGAGAGCTTCAGGTGGAGGCGGGAGGAATTTTGCTGAAAGCCATGGCTCCCCAAACAGGCCTCATTAAGCCAGATTGTATGTGTTCTCACCTCTTTCTGTCTCAATTTTGTTTTTTAATTTCCCTACGAGTGAGGTCTTCTGTGGCCCATCCCATTAGGCTCAGTTTTAAATCCATTTCCTTCACTTCATGTATCTCTGTATTCTCAGCAATCTATGTCCATAGGACACATCAGCCTGAGCTAACAAAGAAACCCAATTATAAAGATGCTGCAAGACTTCTATTATGATAAATTCAGCTTAGGATACCTTGAGAGATACTCTCTTAAAAGAAAAGTTAAAAGATGTCATAATTACCAAGTTTCATACTTCTTCCCTTCTATAGAGATTCTCATGAGCTTGACTTTGGGGCTGTGGGTTGAACTTAGGCCTCACACATGCCAAACTCTGGCTCTACCACCAAGCAACACCTCCAACCCTGTCTTTGGAATTCTGTGCATTAGCTTTGAACTGGCCTGGAGTCTCTCGCCATGACAGGCACTGGGAACAGACGTGAATGATGAGGTTGCATTGGAAGGAGATGCATTTCTGGAGGGAAGCAAGAGAGAAACAGGCCATTTGTCTTCCAATCTGCGCTCCCTAGCCTGACTTGGGAGCCAGGACTATTTCTGCTGAAGGGATGACAGGGTTGGGAAAACCGGTTCTTTACATTCCGACTGCAGGGGACTCTAATTCCATCCATGCTGTCACGAGCAAACTATGTCAGAAACAGATGGACATGCCTGTGTTTTGCCACAGTGTCAGCATTTAATTGACAGTTCACCTGCTACATACATTATTTCACTCAGTACTCACAGCCGCTCACACACAGAGGTTCTTTTATTCCAGCCTTAATTATTATTAACTCTCAGACCACACCTTCATGACCCACACAGTAGTATACACACACACACACACACACACACACACACACACACACACACACACACACACACACACACAGGTAAGGAAGGGTTAAGGAAGCTCCAGCACTCAGAGAGGCCCTAAATTGATAAGGGCCTAGGAAAAGCCTCTATCAGTTCCCAGATTAGAAATCTCATAAACTTGTAGGCACAGGGCAGCTCACGGCCCTGGCAGATGCAGGTCCCTGTAGCCGGCTGTTTTAAGTGTCAGTTTCAAGTGGGCTGTGTGTCACAGACAGGAGAAATTGCATTAAAGCCAGTGCTCCAGGACAGACAGATAGCTTTCACTTTGGCAATTTTCCTGTATGAGGCTTGTGACCAGTGACAGGATGACAAGTCAACTGACTTGCCGTGTCTCAGTCTTTGGGGGCCCTTTCTCATATGGTCCCAGGTGAGGGTGCTTGCATCTGAAGTGACTGGTAGACTAGTGTGTCTGGTGTTTCTAATATAGTTTGATATAGCCACAGATGTCATTATTTGTTGCCACAGATGTATTATTGATCAATTTATGTCTTCTGGCATCCTAGTAAATTGTGAGTTGCTTACTTCTATAAACAGTACAGCCATTCGATCTTAATACTTACACACAAAATGGAAAACCTCAGGTCAAACTTGTTGCTTTCTAAAATGGCCAAAGGCGAGGCACCACCTGAAAGGTGCGGTTCCAGGTAGCATACAGTGACCCAGAGCACACCGTGGGTTCTTTCACACTCTTTAAAATTCCCTAATAAAGAAGGTCTTAATTAGGAGACTGGCTTTAGAAGTGGGGTATGCCTCCAACATCTGGAAACACCCAGAGGTTTAGAAGACAAAATACAGAAGGCAAAGTGATACATCATTTCCACAGGGCATAACCAGCCTTCCATTTAGCTGGGAGAACCAAGGATGATGAAGGAGATGAGAATGCAAAGGCTATAGGCATCCTAGCCCCAAGATTCCCTAGAAGGTTGAGGTCATTGGGGTTACAGTCAGTCCTTCGAAAGTGTGGGCAGTGGCTGGGTCAGCTTGGGCACAGCATTTGCACTCCCACAGTCACAAATCATGAATCTGAAATGGAAGTGTACCCAAGTCCTAGGACAGGATTGGCCCTGACCCTGAGGGCAAATGGGCTGAGGAGCAGTAGGACACTGGCCGTTCACAGACCCATGCACAGGAGCCACTGGACATGCACAGTTTCTCAGCTGGACCATGCCATCTCTGTTCCTCATGACCAGCATTGATTAGGGAGGAAAGAATCCCTTTCTCACCTTTTGCTGGCCTGAAGGTCCTATATAACAAAAGGCCAATTTACCAAGAAAATACTCGAGTTTAATTTTATGGAGTTTGAAGACTCTAAGCCACAGACCTGTTCACTTTTGGGCCAGGTGTGATGAAGATTCAGGCCACAGACAAGTATAATGGGGGGGGGGGGGGCGCGGATGTACTATTTGGTGTAATGTTAACAGACTGCGGGAGCTTAGCAGGACCTATTGGTCCAGATTCTTCTGTCTGTCCCTGAGTTTTGAGAGATGAGGTCTTTCATGGGCCATGGGTGTAGAGATGCTCTTTCTTGAATGGGAGCATCCTCACTCTCTTCAGGGAGAAGGGTGAGAAGGTAAGAGTGATGTCTAAGGTCTTGGGAGATGTCCCGAAGGCTTTTCTGTTGAAGATTTGTTCAGAACATTATTGGGAGATGGCAGAACTTCAAAGAGTGGGGGAG
Source organism: Peromyscus californicus insignis (assembly GCF_007827085.1). NCBI lineage: Eukaryota > Metazoa > Chordata > Mammalia > Rodentia > Cricetidae > Peromyscus > Peromyscus californicus. Next base: position 131,996,938 of record NW_026294584.1, on the reverse strand, counting down.
AACTAATGGGAGAAAGGAAGTTAGGTCCTTGGGGATGTGCCTTTGGAGGGGACATTGGATCCCTCATTTCTCTCTCTTGCTTCCTGAATGCCATGAAATGGGCAGCTTCTTCATCCTACACTGCTCCCCTCCCTAGAGAGGAAGAGGGGAAATGACTTCTTTAAGGAAGGTCATTGTAGGCTCTTGGGGAAAACTGGGTTACTCACGTGATTCAGGTGAGAATATCAGAGGACCAGGCAGGGGTCACAGGAATGGGACCTTCTTCTCTCAGTTGGGCACTGTTGGGGTGTACCTTCCCAGGAGGCTTTGCACAGAGGGGAGAGCCAAGTGCTGGGAACACAGTAGGGCAATATGAAATTTTGAAATTTTGAAGCCGTCGTCAAAAGGCGGCTTCAAGTGTCAGAGGACCCTAACCCTCAACAAGGGATGCAATGTGAAATGTCAAGAAATGGCCTTTCTTGTGGGAAATAGCAAATGTAAGCATGGGGAGAAGGAGGCTGAGGAGCCCAGCTGGGAGCTAAGGTAGAGGCCCAGCGGGAAGAAAGCTGGGGAAGACGCACAAGTGTCAGAATGTCCAAAGAAAGGGCCTATCATAATATCTCTAGGCTCAGGAGAACAGCTCCAAATGTTTGAATGGGAGTTGTGAGCCTAGCCTTGATTATTTTATGATGTAGTCATTCAAGCTGTGGCAGCAAAAAGGGACAGAGGACTAGCACAAGAAAACTGTCAGTTGTCCTCACAGATTCTAGAAACAGATCACATGAGCATACTACCTAGTGCCTGTGGGGAGAGACCAGGGTCCTGGGGAGCCAGAAGCCAGAGCAGTACTCCAGCCACAAACTTTGGTGTGGTTTCTAGGGCAGAAGCAAGGCAGGGTTGCATGAGCAGTGTGAATGGTATGTGGGCTTCGGGCCACGGGTAAGTCTCTAGTTGCCTGGTTACCGCTGAGATTTTGCCGTCTTAGCCCATTCAGAAAACATAACAAAATTTCATAGGCTGAGTGGCTTCTAAACGGAAAATTTATTTCTCACAGCTATACGGTCTCGAAAGGCCAAAGTCAAGGAAGCTGGCTCATTGATGGTGTCTTCACATGGTAGAAGAGGCATATAACCTGTGTTGGATCCTTTTCATGAGGACACTGATCCCATTCATGGGGCTTTCACCTCCGAGACTAATTATCTCTCAGCGTCTTCATTCCTCTAGCACTATCCACCTGGAAATGAGGCTATCAAAGATAAACTTGGTTGAAGACAGGGAGTGGAGCAAATTGAACTGCCCCTTGGGTGATTAGGTGACTATTGCCTCCTGTGGTGGGGCAGAGAGAGCAGAGGGGTCCCATGTGAGTCAGCTACCACAACAAGTTAACCAGCTCACACGAAGAACAGACTTATTTTGGCACCTGGTATTAGAGATTTTAGTCTGTGATTGCCTAGCATTGTTTTGGACCTGCAATGTGTAGGCACATATGGGCAGAGGATCCTGGGGGTGCAAACAGAACCACTGGTCTCATGGCCAGGAATCAGAAGTCCCGAAGGAGGGGATCAGAATCCTAGATCTCCTTCAGGGGTGTTCCTCAATGATTGAAAGGCCTAACAGCCTAGACCATCCATCCCCACTTCATAGACGTTCCATGATCTCCTGAGAGTACCATGGCAGCACTAAGTCTCTAACAGGAGACCTTTGGAAGAAAATCTAGATTCAAACTATTGCAGGTTCTGACTGATTGGCTTGCAAATCAAAGACAGGCCTAGCCATCTAACAATCCCTTGCCAAAGAGGGTTTTTTCGTTTATTTGTTTGTTTTAAGATAGAAAAATAATGTAACATAGAGAAAACTAAAAATACATACAACATAGTCGGAAGTTCAGCCACAGGAACAGTGTAAGAACCCTGGCTACTGTGCTGCCTCGGAGCGCTGCCTTCTTTCCAGCAGCTTGGGGATGATAACAGCCTCTCCACAGTGCTTCTGAGGACCACTCGAGCTGATGTACTCAAGACCTTCAGGTCAGAGCCCAGCCCACAGTTGGCACGTTCGTCTACTTCCATGTCAACTCATAACAAACTTGGCATGCAGTGATTAACTAGCAAAGAGAGATGGAAGGACAGGTTGAAGGGGAGATACGGACATGTCAAGATGTAGCTGCTCTCTGACTTATCATGGGCTGCATCCCGATGAACACACTGTAAGCTGGAAATACAAGCTGAAATGCATTCAGTTTCCCCACGCTCCCACACACCCTTGCTTAGTAACAGAGCCCTCTGTGCTGGGTTGTTTACTTGGTGGCCCAGTAGGAAGTGCACTGACTGTTGCCCAGCTTGCAAGAGAGTGGCATACCACAGAACATGAGCCTAGAGAGATTCAAAGTCAGGACAGTTTCTACTGGAACTTACTGCCTTTGCGTTTTCACAGAATTCCAAAGAAGAACCATTGGTCAGGGACTGTCTGTACTGTCACACCACACAGCTTGGGTCAGGGACTGTACTGTCACACCACACAGCTTGGGTCAGGGACTGTACTGTCACACCACACAGCTTGGGTCAGGGACTGTCTGCACAGTCGCACCACACAGCTTGGGTCAGGGACTGTCTGCACTGTGACACCACACAGCTTGGGTCAGGGACTGTCTGCACAGTCACACCACACAGCTTGAAGATGGCAAGGATCTGACTTAGGGCACTGAAGAAAGAAAAATGAGGGAGACAGGGAAGGATCCACTGAGTTTCACAATAAGTGATTCTGGGAAAGTGGGCGGATTCTCTACTAATTCACTCACCGTGAACAGTTATTGAGTACCTACTGGATGCCAAGTACAGTGGGACCTGGGGAGAGAGGTAGTGGGGTACTGAAAACTAAGAAATTATTTCTTCAAAGCCATTTCCCTCCCATTTCTTTCTTTTTTTTTCTGTCTTCTCTATCCTTCTGCATCACTTGATTCTCAAAAGTCAAATTTTAGTAAGTGTGTGCTGTCTGGAAGTGAATATGGGGGACAAGGTAGAGATTTTGAGGGAGCCATGGTATGCTTGCAAAGAATGAGCACTGTGCAAGAGGAGCAGTATGTGGAGGAAAGAAAAGAGGCTGGGAGGACCTGGGAGCATAAGGCTAACCCTGTCATTCTGCTCTCTCGCTATATGTGAAGCCCTTGAAGGGACAGTTGGTGTCCTCTGCCCCACAGAACCCAAGGCTAGATTGGACCAACTGACAAAATTGAAGCCTCGGTCTCAAGGGCTTATGCCAGACATCCTACCCTAGTCCACACACTCTTGCCTGTTCAGTAGCTGCCAATATTCTTATTCTTCTTTAAGCCGAACACCCCTTTATGCTTAAGTGGATGTGGCCTCTGCTCCACTTACTGGTTTTGGATTCGCTCTTGGCAGCCATAATTGGCAACAATCAGAGTTCAGATACCAACCAGGAATGGTGTCTTCCACACTCACCACCTCCGGCATCACTGAGGCAGCAAGATAGTCCCTAGAGGGACCGGTAGATTTCTAGATAGGAAGAACATCGAGAAGGACAGTCAGAGTGACAGCAGCCTGAGAACTAGATGCCTGCCTGCCTTTCTGGTGACCAGCTCCAGAAGATCATGGTGGCTGAGCTTTCCATCCTGTCCCTTGTGCTCAAAGATCACATCTCCCCACAGCACGGCTCTTAGCCCCAGCTTGAAAGACAAGGGTTCAGCAAGTATATCAGGAGAGTCATTATGCCATTGTCTTGGGGAGGGGGTATGTGTATGTGTATACATTTGTGTGTGTGTGTGTGTGTGTGTGTGTGTGTGTGTGTGTGTGTGTGTGTGTGTGTGTGTAGATCCAGGAAGCCATGGGGGAACATTTCCAGGACCTAGTGTGGGACTCACACCCTGCAACCTGTGGGGCACTGCAGACCATTTCCATGTCTCAGCAGCACATGGGTCCAGAGAGTGTCCTCACCTCCTTCCTGCCTTCTTCATGTCCCACTAACCTCCATTTCTGTTCCTCCTGTGAGTGCAGCAATACCTCCATTCTAATCAGGCAACCTGCAGAATATGAATGCTGCCCATAGGCTGCCTGGACTTCAGCAGGGAGGAAATCGGTGTCTGGTGGGTGACCTGAGGACCAGTCCCTAGGGAGATGCAAGAGACAGGGCTGTCAACAGCACACCTCTGGAGTACAGAGAAGCTGCCAGAAAAATCTTCGGTCTCTCCAGTCTCCAGATTCAACTTGTTCTCAGCAGTGACCTTGGTCTGGGACCCCTCCCACAACCACTGCAGACAGCCCCACTCACAGGTACGAGACAGGGGTGGAGGTGAGTTGAAGTTATGAGTTTATTCTCTGGTGCCTTCAGGCAGGCGGCCTGGATTTTTCTGCTGGAGGGATGGAGCATTCATTCTCCAAGTATCCTATATCCAGCACACTCTCGGCCACCATGTCCCTCCCTGTGCCTGCTGTACTGTTCAAAGTGGTCCTGACCAGCATGCACTCTGTTTTCTGTGGGGGCCCAGACTGAAGCATTGGGTGGTCTCACTTTCAGCTCTTGTTTTTCCACAGTGTCAGCATTTCCAGTCACAAGTCTGTGCTGCTTTGATAGCTGAGGTAAATAGTGAAGTGTAGATGAGGAAAGATAGTATTCACCACTCTACAAGCGAAGCTGCTCCTGGCCCAGCTCCCTCTGGGCTCAGGGTCCAACCTCTGGTTGCTTTCAGACCCTTTTCGGTCCATCCTTGGTTGAAGTTGGTTTCCACGGGGGTGTCAAAGAACCGTTATCCTCTTTACAAGTGCCTTTCGTCTTCCGCCATCGACAACTCACTGTGTGCGGTTTGCCTCTCACGAAGAATAACATCTCTGGTAAGATGCCCAGATCGCTGGCTGCCAGCCTGCATGCTTAGATGGGGCAAACATGTTATGGTGGGTCACTGAGTCCCCCATGGACGGACTCACTTTAATATGGGATTGTTGCTCAGGACAGGTATTTTCATGAATGGGAGTCAAGCTGAGGCACCCCAATGGCTGCACAGGGACACAGGGACAGTTCTGTGTTGGTTCCCCATCCTCACTTTCCATCTCACTTCCACACAACCACTCTGGACTCACAGGTTGAGAGCACCACTCTCTGTGGGTCAGTGGAGCATGTCTGATACCAGCAATAATGGAGTCACCAGATAGGAAGTCAGAGAGGTGAATCGAGACATCCATGCCTCCAGACAGAAAGGCAGAAGCCACATTCTTGTCCAAACCCACCCAGTGTCGCCTAGATGGCCACATTCCCCTTCTGCTCATAGATGGCCCTGTTCTTGGGAAGAGCAAGGATCTCCCTCATGTGTATGACAACCCAAGCAGTGTGGGACTCGGTCCGTGGTCATCATTAAATGTTGTATGCCATACAACAGCATCCTTTATGGTTCCAGACCCTTACTAGACAGCCAACAGCTTCTGCTAGTCTATTTTGATTACTGAGCATGAATTCAGCCATTTTCTTCTTGATGAGGAGAATAAAATCCAAGCTCCCTTCAGGAACCCACAGGTCTAGCAATCCTTGTCTCTTACAATCTTCCTCGGATCATTCAGGTCCCCCTAACTTCTGCCCCTCCAAAAGACCTTTACACTCCCTGGGCAGATTCTCTCCAGCTTTTAGCCTCACCCTGCCCTTTCCTACTTGTCCCATACCACAAACGATTACATCATAGTTTCTTGTCAGTTTGTGTTCTTACCCACCATCCCCATCAGCTTGGGAACTTCATAAGGGATAAACAGTCAAAAGTCTTTGCCTCTTCCTGACTCTTATCACCAGGACCCTGGAGAACCTGGTTGGTATATTCACATCTTCAGGGGCTAGATAGGTGCTGTCACAGGTTTGATACCAGGGGTCCTGTCTCCAGGACAGACGGTCTAGAGGATCCCAGCTAGCTATGCTCCTCTGTGGACCAGCAGGGATAAGGATGTCATGCTCCAGTAGTCAGAACGTAGTGGCCCAGAACCCCTTGAGAGGGGAACATGAAGAGTAAGTGTGCAAAGAGAGGTGGCATTGGCATTGGGGGTTCCAGAGAGCTGAAGGTAAGAGATGAGGTCTTGGTAGGAGCTCTGGAGCCAGGCGGCTTGCCCAAGCCACAGCTGGCCAGTTTCAGCTGAGCCTCTGGGGAAGAGAAGGGCTGTCTAAACAGGAAGTTCACCACCCAGAGGCTGATGTGTCTTTGATAAGTGCTAAGCCCTTCTGGGCCTCTTTCCCCAAAGCATTCTTCCACAGCTCTGAGGCACGAAAATGGATTCTGCATCTCCCTAACCCAATCACTGTGCTCCAGGGGAAGAGACAAGAGAGGCAGGAAGAGAGATGAGAGGCAAGGAGTAATGGGTAGAAACACCACAAAGAAACGTGAACTAGAGAGAGACATGGGGAGGCGGGAGTGCACTGTAGGGGAGAGGCAAGGAAGAGCTGGAGTGGGCATGCAGTTTCTCTACTGTGGGCTACATATTCAGAGAACTTGCAAAAGCTAGGAAAGTCTTGTAGAGGCAACCCAGAATACCTCAGGCCTCCCCATTTATTAGCTCCCTGCCTGCAAAGAATCCAGTCAGAAGCCCGTCCTTGTAGAAGTGTATGTTATGGGATCCCTCATGACCTGTCTGTCATGCTCCCTTGTGGGGAGTCATGGCCCTCATCTCCCAGGAAGCAGCTGGTGTCCTTGGCATCCACAGCAGTCTCCCCCACTGCTCTGCACTTGGAGAGTCTCTCAATGCAGAGGGCCGGTTAGAATTTCTGTCACACAGTGGCTGGGCATGCTACCATTTGCAGTGAGTTGTGTGACATTGAGAGAGTCCTTCACTGCTAAGCCTTAGCGTCTGCAGCAGGGAGGATGAGTGTAGCTCCTGTTTAAGGTCACTGTCAAAGCTCAGAAGGAGGGGCTGGAGAGGTGACTCAGCAGTGGCAGTTATGAGCAATGGCTACTTTTCCAGAAGGCCAGAGTTCAATTCCAAGGACCCAGGTCAGAAAATTCACAACTACCTGTGACTCCAGCTCCAGGGGATCAGACACTTCCCTGGCCTTTGCTGACACCTCTACACACACATACACACACACACACACACACACACACACACACACACACACACACACACACACAGAGTGAGAGAGAGAGAGAGAGAGAGAGAGAGAGAGAGAGAGAGAGAGAGAGAAACAAATCTTAGCAAGAGCTTAGGAGGAGTAATCCCAGGCAAAGTGTCTGTCACTAGAATACTGTAGACCAGAGAATGAAACTGTTAGATGGTATCTCTTCCATCTTGGGTGATGCTTCCCCAGGGCAGGCAGGCAAGTCATAGAAACAGAGCTCCCAAGACAAAACACATAGTAGGGAGGCCTGGCCAACTATTCACCTATCTCAGGCGGCCACAGTGGGCTTCCTGGCTGAACATGTGGAAAGGAAGACAGTTACATGAGTCTCTTTCGGGATGGGATGGAGCATGAGGAGCCAGAGGCAAAGGCTATGGCTGTGTTTGGCTGAGTCAAAGGCTAACTGATTCTGGGGCTTGTCTCTGAGTTAGATCCCATGGGTGTAAAGCAAGGGCAGCGATATTTTCCCACACTCTGGACAAGCAGATTTATCTCAGATACTGACACTTGCTTCTCTCTGAAAGAGGCAGAAAGAGTTGCCAAGGCTATTTGAACAAAAAGCCTGAAATTCTTCCAGTGGCTCTGGTGGCCAGGATAGCCGCTGCATGACTGGCAAGTGGGTAGTTCTTGCGGTGTACCCACACGGGACAGAGGGATAATTCCCATCCTGCGTGGGATGGAGCAGAGATGAGAGCTTTCAAACTACTCAAATGGTACTCAGTGTCAACTTATGAATTGTTTCTAGAAGTTTCCATTTAATATTTGAGAGTTTGGTTGAAGGTCTGAAATAACAGAAAACAAACCCCCAAATCACGCAGCCAAGATCCAGATTAACATCCCAGATGTTGACCATCTCTTCTGATTCGCAGTCTCTTCCTTTTGCCTAAAGGCCCCACGACTACCACAAAGCCTTCCACCTTTTAACAAGATCAAATGTCCAGGCTGAGAGCCCTCGTCTCCCTTACCTTAGGACTCTTACCATGTAACACCATATCTCCTGGGACCTGTTAGGACTGTGCATTGCTGAGGTCCCACCCAGACCTGCTGAATCAGAAACTTGGGATGCAAACAAACTGTATGTTAAGAGACCATCGGAGAAGTTCTGATTTTCCCTCAAGCTCACATGCTACTGCTCTAGAACTGAGCACTGGGGTTACCTACTGCACTTTAGAAGTACCATGCCCAAGTCCCACTCATAAGGTAAGGGTGATTTCAGTGGTCACAGTGTACAATATTTCGGACCTGAAGTGGACCCCAGACATCCATATGCTAAAGGCTTGATACCCAAGGTGGTACTTTTGGAAGGTGGAAACTTTGGAAGGAGAGACCTGATAGGAAGGCCTCAGGTAATTGGAGGTGTGGCCTGGAAGCAGACTTTGGGCCTGGTCTCCTTTCCTTTCTCTCTTTCTGCCCCCTGTCCTGCCACATGCTCCCACTATGATGGCTGCCCCGCTGCAGACTCTAAGCAGTCATGGCTGGAACCTTAAAAACTGTGAATGAAAGGCTACAGAGATGGCTCAGCAGGTTAAGAGGACTGACTGTACTTCTAGAGGACCTGGGTTCAATTCCCAGCACCCACATGGAAGCTCACAACTGTCTGTAACTCAGTTTCAGGGGATCCAACTCAGGCAGGCAAAACACCAATGCACATAAAAGAAAAATAAATCATTAAAAATTTTTAAATGAAAAAAGTGAATTAAAATAAATCTTTCTTCTCTGCATATTAATCCCTTCATATATTTTACTAATGGTAGAAAGCTGACAATATACAGGGCCTGCACTCATGGTCCTAACAGGAAGCCCCAGTAGGGAGTGCTGGCCTGGCCTGGCCTTCCTGGGAAAGTGTTGATGTTCATAGGGCCATTATCATTTGATTTTCTGAATCTCATTTACTAACCTTTGTGAGATTTTCCCCTCTTTCCATGGTCTGTGCCATGGCACACAGCTAAAGGACCACCCTCCTCTCCATGTTTTTCCTGGGGTAAGTGCCAAACAAAAGACTCATTAAACAAAGCCTTTGTCCAGAGAGTTTATGCATGTCTAGTGAAAATGGTATATTGTAGTTTCCCCAGGGCTGTGGTCTATTGTCTGGGAGGTTATGGTATTTTATATTAAATCGGTTAAGATGTATTACTTATTTTGAGTGCAGTGGATGATGCTATGGTTTGCGCCAATATAACATTTTCCTTGTTAATATAACCATAGGAAGGATTTCAGAGAAATATTAGTTTGCCACATTATTCACATTATTATAATTTGACCACTGGGAAATTCCCAGGGCTTATGGGCAACCCCAAAGTAGGGCCCCATTCTGTAAATACCTAACATGTATGGGAGGCTTTGGCTGGCTTCCTTTTTTGGAACATGAAGCCAGGCTTTGGGCAGTGAGAAAGAAAACACATTTGGATGTGACTGAGAGGTGGAAGAACACTTCAGAATGGCGAGCCTATGGAAGGGCAGGTCTCCTCAGGGGGCTATCTGGCGCAAATAGTGTGGTATGGTGGACGGAGTCCAGCTGGTGGCGCTCTCATCCGGCAGAACATAGGCACCTATCAACTAGGGACGAAGCACAGGGCTAGCTAGGGATGTGAGGGAAGTGAGGTAGAGCGGAGCTGATCATCCCGGAAACATCTCTTTAGCGAGGAGGGTCAGTGGAGGATTGGTCGCTCTTGGACAGAGAGATATGTGAGAGGACACCAGAGGTGGTGGAAGCAGAAAGGTGTGCCTGAAAATGGAGAGGGACAAGGGCTAGAGGAAGAGCCAGGAGAGGTTCTGAGATGTTTTGGATAAAGGACTGGCAAGTTCTGGTACTCTATGGCTCAGCAGGGTGAAGGTGGTTAACAACGGTACAGCTCCAAATTGTTAGAAGATTGGGAACGTCCTTATCCTCACGAAACTGTGTGCACTCAGGTCATTATCCAGCTTTACCCAGAAGTGAAAATAGCACAGTACACATCATAAATATGAACATATCTTATGAGTCCTTCAGAAAATAAAACTGAATGAATTAGCTCATAATTCATGTACAATGTCTTTATTCAGTGTTTTACTGTGAGTGTCCCCAGAGGGGAACCTCAGATTAGACACGGCGTGTCTTTTTGCTTCAGAATCTGACATGCTGCAATGCTTGAGAGATTTCCAGTCCTCTGGGAGGGAAGAAATTGTTCAAATCTGAAATTCTAAGTGTTTAAGGTGGTTATTCAGGCTTTCTTAGCATTACAAAAAATGTTTACCATTATTTTACAAATTATATTTTCCACCCATTTCAACTTTTAGATTTTTGGCTCTGTTCCTCTAGACTCTCCCTGGCCATATCCAGCAAGTTGCGCAGCCTCTGGGCTTCTGAGTCTAGTTGCTACAAAATGCAAAAGTCCCTAAACCTGCTTTTCCTTACACTGAGCATCAAGGATGGTCCCCAAAGGCCATCATGCAAGACCAGAGCTGTCCCCAAGGCTGGCAGCTCCCCCTGACTCCTCTCATTATAAAAGCTGCGTGAACTGGGGGTGAGACTACACAAAGGCATTCCTCAGAACTGTGGGATCTATTTCTCCTCTGGCCTATCAAATACACCCTTTTTTTCCCTGTTGCCATCAATTGAGTGTGGTTTGTCCTCTCCAAAAGTCATATTGACAGTTGATTGCCACGTGGTGGTGCTTCGAGGTAGAGCCACTAAGAGACGATTAGGTCACTAAGCGAGATAAGAACTTTCTCTCAGGGCAAGATTAGTTCTGTCAGCCCAGCCCTGAACATTGCCTCTCTTCCTCAAGTGCCTGCTTGTCCTGCTTTTCCAGCACAGGGTCATTCACCAGATGTGGCCACTGATCCTGGCCTCCCAGCCTCCAGATCTGCGAGCTAAGTAAATGTCTTTCCTCTGTGACTTATCCAGGCTCAGGTTGTGCTAAAACAACAGAAAGCACATGAAGACATCTATCTTGTTTCGATTTCACTTTGATGCTGAAAATGGTGCGAATATGTGAACAAAACTGATGGAAACAGAGCATTCCAACACCGGGACCTGCTAAAAGGTGCTCGCCTTTGATCCGTCTCCTGTCTAGCAGCTCATGCTGTGTGCTATTGCCAGCCTTTCTGGAACATTCCTGCTGTCACTGAGCAAACTAAGTAATGTCCAGGTTGAGTGGTATAGAGGGACCTGGGGGAAGGCATTGCATTTTGTTGCTGTTGTTGTTTTTACTCTGAAGCATTTTATTATCCTATTCTTTCTGTCTGGATGTAAGATCATCCGGCTAGGCTGGGAAAGGGCCCATCTCTCCCTGTGACACTTTCGTGGGTGGCACCTGGAGCTCCCGGTAGCACAGCTGGCGGAATGAACTTGCTGAGGCTAGAGCAATTGAGAATGCAGGATGGAGTTTGGGAATCTGCAGTCTCAAGAACACATGCATTGAAAACCTCGGAGATTTGTGCTTTGCGAACCATCAGCAAAATTAAGAGATGCTAAAATGCAGAGGTAAGACTTTCTGTTCACAGGTGAAGGAGCAAAGGTGGTTTCTAGCCCCATCAGCCAGCAGACATATAATTAGACATGCCTTTCCCTCCAGAACTGTGCAGGTTCAATGCTCAAAGGAGCCCTCGGGTTTATGTCCGGAAATGTGGCTACCCCAACCCCTCTGAAGCTGTAGGTCAGAAAGCTGCAGTGGGTGGCAATTTACATAACCTCTGGCTGTTTGTTTTAAATATTCTGTTCAACACAGAATTAAAATGTCTTGCAATGAGTCTATGGTGCTTTTGGTTTGATCTTAGGAGCTGGAAATTTCCAAGGAACTCTGTAGAGCTGGTAACTTCTGCCAGTGAATTCAGGGCCACAGGGGATAGTACTCAAAGCCCAGATGGAGTACTGAATCTCACAAAAGAGCAAACTAGAAGCTAAATGGTCCCCAGTGTACACTATGGACAAGGCTAAACCCCTAAGCACAATATTTTAGCATAATTCCTGAAATCTGATTTATAATAATAATATCCTGTCCTTGGTTACTGCAAAGCTCTCAGGCCATCCTAGCAAGAGCACAGGGATAGAAGCTTCTAGAAAAAAGATTGAGGAGGCCACAGTCTCTGGAAACCTACTTAACTTGCTTGTAGTCACATCATCCAGGTGGGAATCCCATCTCTCTACAGGGACCGTGAAACTGTCAGGTATACCAAGCCTTTGCTGCATCAGAGGGTGGTATACCAAGTATCCAGTGCATCAGAGGGTGGTATACCAAGCATCTGCTGCATCAGAGGGTGAGTGGACACTGAATTGATGTCCCTACCTGTGCTCAGGTTCCTCTTTGTTCCACCTGCAGAGCAGTTAAGGGCTGTTCTTTCTATCTACAAAGCATCTGTTTATGGATGAAGAGCCTCAGTGAGACTCCTGAGTCCTGTGACAGCACAAGTTGGGGAAAGGAGAGGACTGAACTCCCAGATTCCCTGAGGAGAATCAAGAACGTCCATGATGCTGTTCAGATGCCCTTCCAAAGTCTTCAAAGCATGGACAGGTCCTGATGTGACTGAGACGGCCCCAGGGTCTGTCTGTTGTGACAGCAATGTGCTGGTGTAGCCTCAGATACAGAGTCTGAGAAGGGATGCTGGAAGTGTGCTGAGGAGGGAGGTAATTTCCTTATTCTGGGAAAGCACGGAGTGTCATGCACATTTCCTATGGCCATTTGAATGCTCCGGTTTTCCTAAAGAAGGTACAGAGTGCTGTAGCCACATGTACATGGCGTGAGGGGTCTGAGTGCCCTTGTTTATAAATTGGATCAGTGGCATCTCCAAGGCACACATTGGTCACAAGCTTTGCTCAGAATGGCGGAATGAGGCCAAGTGGTGGTGGCCCATGTCTTTAATCCTGGCGCTCAAGAAGCAGAGACAGGTGGATCTTTGTGAGTTTGAGGCCAGCCTGGTCTGTAGATTGAGTTCCATGCTAGCCAGGGCTGCTATAGGCCACATAATAAGACTGCTAAAAAACAAAAACAAAAACAAAAAAACCTGAACAAACAAAAACTTTCCAAAATGGCAGAATGGGGTGTGATGTAAAAGCATAAAGCAGAGAAATGTGGTATAAGTAGAAATATCACTGTTTTAAAGATTCTGGGTAATTACCATTAGGAAGAAAAATTAGCCTAAGAAATAGACTTCACCTGTAAAGTGTATTCTGAGTCTAGAGTATTTCAAGTGCTTCTCAAATTAAGGAGCCCCATTGTCAGCCTCTGCCTGTTCAGCATCCCTTCAACCTAGGAAGGAAGAGCTGGGCTCATGACATCCTGTAGTGAAAAATGTGTTCTGAACCTCACAACTGTGCACACACAAACTGCTCTTTCCTGGAAGATATGATACATGTCAACAGCTTCCATTTTGTCCTATTCTGTCTTTTCCATTTGGTGCTGCAATTTTCCTCTTCATTCTCCTCCCTCCTCCACTTCCTTCTTCTGAGCTGCTGCTCCTGACAGGTTAGAGACATCACACAGTACAGGTTTTCCCAGCACTTCTTCTAAAATGACCCTCATTCAAATCCAGAAACATCCTTGGGCCCTGAGCCCACATCCTCTGCCTGAAGCCCCTCATCTCTGCCTGGGTCACTGTGCAAACTAAAAGGATAGGCTGGACATTGCCACCAAACAGCCGCAGGATGTGCCCTGCCTCTGCCCATGTCCAACTTCAGAGAAACAGAGCTTCCACCATGATGTGACACTTGCTTTTTTTGTGTCCATTACGAGAAACAGTCCTGAATGTCTGCTATGAATATTTGAACAACTTTGATGAAGCCCCAAGTGCCCAGGTACAGGTTGTCCCTGGAAATATCATTTGAACAGAAAGCACCTGATCAAGTGTCCTTTGCCCCTGGAAACGCAATCCTGCAGAGCTATGTGAATGCATTAGCCTCCCACCCATCCCCCTTGGCCTCCTGAGCAAGGCTCCTGCACAGCGTGCTGGACTGGTGCTCGCTGGAAGGAAGAACTGGAATGAGCTGGTCCTTGGTGAGCCTCATTCCCAGGCGCTGGAACACTAGAAGGTTCCCATGGTGGTCAAAAGGAAAGCTAGTGCCCTGAGGCTCAGGAATGCCCAAAAAGGTTAGTCACTCATGACTTACAAGCCCATGTGACCTGGGCCAACAGTCCCATGTTCGGAACTGCCTGGAAAGAGGGAAGGACAAGGTCAGCCTGTGGCTGCCTCTGAGGCCTCCAAGACTGGCCAAGTAAGGCCAGTCACTCATCCGGGCCCATTTCTATGGCTACAGTTCAGAAGATGGCTGTCACTGGGAATCCTGGTCACAGCCTCACCACCAGCAACCCAGCTCACGCTCTTGGCTGCTGAACTAACCTCTACTCCTCCCTCAGCTGGCCATCCTTCAGCAGACAGTGAGCATCTCTCTGTAGGCCTTTCCAGAAATCCAAGGAGTAAGGCCTATCCCTGGGTAGGGCTGGAGGAAAGGCCTGGAAATTTTCGGAATGAAAGCAGAAGAAACTCACAGTGATAGGTTCATGTTAAGAGCAAACAGGTATCAGATCTCCAGTGCACCACTTCTTGACTGGCCCGTTTGTAAGGAAAATGGCTTCTAGCAGTGAATTCCTCACAGAACTTTCTGTTGGTTTCTTCTCGGCTTGACAGTATCTGTGGAATGATGCTCTTCTGGGGGCCTGGCTGTGTCTTACAAGTCAGACCTGCACAGAGGCACCAGGGACTGACACCTGGCCAGAGGGATTTGCATTTGCGATGGTGGCTAGCCATGCCCACCTGGTCACTGGCTTCACTGTCTAGACCCACAGGGTCCCAGCCAAGCGGTGATCAACACTGTGGTCCCACGGTCTGCCAAAGCAGTGTTCACAGGGTCTGAGGACAGACAGGAGCCCTGAGAAAGAGGTGCCTCTGGGTGAAGGGATGATTTTTTAACTAGACTTAGAGGACATGGGCTGCTTCCGTTTATCTTGTGATAGAGCCTTGGGGGAAAGAGTCAGATGCCAGATTCTGAAAAATAGTGCTGTGAAGGGAATTTTGGCTCAAAGAATGACTTACCAGTGTGGTCCTGAGTGTACAAAGAAATGCATAGTCCTGAGAGGCAACCGTTGTTGCCTTTACCGTCAAAATGAGCAAAGCGCATGTGTAACATGTTACAAATCCTGTTGATTTATCAGGATTCTTCAAACACTCTTTTAGTACTTCCTGTGTCAGCCAGAAAGATCAATTAGGCAAAAAAGACAGACAAAGCCCATGGCACGGGGCCTCTAGCAATAAAGCAGCGCATCTGGTCAGGGAGCACAGTGGAGCACAGCAGGGGGGGCTGCACAGGCATGCTGGTGGGAGGGAGCATCTGCCAGGGCTCTCTGAGGATGCTTCATGGGCAGTGACTACAAGAAGGAAGGAGTGAGTCGTGTATTATGAAGGCTATCGAGGACTGCCTAGTACAAAATCCCTACTAAGAGAGGATCACTGACCTGATCACAGAAAAAAGGGTCAGAGGGGCTGTGACAGGGAGGTCAAGTAAGGGGGAATGGAGATGGTGGTACAAACCTTTATATACGTTACTCTGCATAAACCAGATCACTGGAGGGTCTGAGTTATGGTATTGTCACAGACCATTCTAGCTTCTGTTGAAAAGTGGACCGGTCAGGAGGCTAGGGATACATGTGGCTTGGATCAAAATGGTAACAGTAAGAAGTGGTTGCATTCTGCAAGTGTTTTTCAAGTAGCTCACTGAGTTTATTCACGAGTCAACTCAGGGTTGAAAGGTGAAACAACAAATCAGATGACTACAGGTCTTTGGCCTGAACCGTCAGGATAAAGTAGCTGTTTGCAGAAACAGGGGTGATGAGTTGTGAGAGAAGACAGAAGTGGATTTTCAGTTATCTTTTTTGCACGTTATAATGGTTCATAAGAGAAGGCATATGTGACGGTCTGGCACTCGAGAGAAAGTCTGGGATGGAGGCAGAAGTCTGGGATGAGTGACTTCATGGCTGCATGGTGTTGAAGACCAGAACAGAACTAGGTGCTGGGGAAGAGCAGTCTGAGATAGCTCTGGATGTTTCTGTGCTGAGGTGTCAAAGGGCCAGGAGAAAGTGAAACGCTGAAGAAATGTTTGGGAAGCAGAGTCCTCAAAGCCAAACAGGGAGTACACCTCCAGGGGTGTGGTACAGTGTCACATGATGCGGATGGACCAATTAAGCTGAAAACTCTGTAGCATGAATCTTAAAGAGTCTTATTAATAAAATCAAACCTGAGCTGTGTATTGGGGTAAATGCTGGAAGGTCAGAGAACCAGAACAAGCCACAGCCACCTCACCTCATCAGTTCCTCAGCTGGTCCTGTTTCCTCAGACTGGAAGCCTCTGAGTCCTCATCCAGAATGAATCTCAGCTGAACTGCTGCTCAAAGGCCTGAAGCTTAACCAGCCAAATGCTTCTAGTTTCTGGTCCTCACACCTTATATAGCTTTCTGCTTTCTGCCACCACTCCCTGGGATTAAAGGTTTGCTTTCTGGGATTAAGGCGTGAGTCACCATGCTTAGCTGTCTTCTTGAACACATGGATTTCTGCCTCTGGAATGCTAGGATTAAAGGCATGTGCTACCATTGCCTATATTCTATATTTAAATTGTGGCTGTTCTGTCTCTGACCCCAGAAAAGTTTATTAGGGTACACAATATTTTGGGGAACACAATACCACCACGAAACTCACAACTGAGTTTCCTGAAGTGGCTTCCTGGTGACCTTGACAAAGAATGTCCTCATGACGTAGGTGAAAGGATCAATGTTTTCATTGAAATTGAGTCAAGGGAGATAAGAGGAAGAGAGCACATAGGAACGTAGAGTGCTCTGGAGGAGTTCGTGTGACAAGAAGCAGATACTTTAGGGAGACACAAAGGTGGATGCATAAAACATAGAAGGGCTTTTATTTAGTTTTTTATATTGTGAATGTGAGTTTAGTTTGCATACAAAGTGATGGGTTTCACTGAGACATTTTCATGTATCCCTGTCATTCAGTATTTGTTATTACTCCCCTGTTCTCCTGCCTCCTGCACCATCTCACTGGCTCCCTTCCTAACCCCAGAGTCCCTCCTGTTAGCACAGCATGTATACTATATTACCTATTCTTGTTGCCATGCCCCCCCCCCCGCGGCCGCGGCCCCCCCCCTCATGCCCATCCAACCTCCCCCCCCCCCCCCCCCCCCCCCCCGTCTCATAGACCCTGTCCTAGTTAGCTTTCTGCTTCTGTGATAAACACCATGACCAAAAGCAGCTTATGACAGGGTTTGTTTCATCTTACAGCGGACAATCCATCATGAAGAGAAATCCTGGCAGGGACTCAAAGCAGGGCAGGAACCTGGAGGCAGGAACTAAAGCAGAAACCATGCAGAATGTTGCTTGTAGGCTTGCTCTCCATGGCTCGCTCAGCTTGCTTTTTTATACAACCCAGAACCACTTGGCCATGGGTGGTACACCACACAGTAGGTTACACTCTTTCACATCAATCATTGACCAAGAAAACGCCCCACAGACCTGCCAACAGGCCAGTGGGATGGAGGCATTTTCCCAGTGAGGTGACCTCTTCCCAGATGACTCTAAATTGTGTCAAGTTGATAAAAAGACAAAACAAAACAAAAAAACTAACCAGCACAGATACCTTTCTTTCATATCAAACATAGACACACACACACACACACACACACACACACATACACACACACTACACACATATACACAAATACACATATATATGTATATACATACACATATACATATATATATATATATACAGACATATACAGACATACACATACAAGTATATATAAATTTAAATTCAGATTCTACACATGAGAGAAAATATGTAACATTGTCTTTCTGGGTCTCATTTTCTTTACTGTTATCATCTCCAGTTCCATCCATTTCCAAAAGACATGACTTCATTTGTCTTTACAGCCAAATTCAATTCTATAGGGCGTGTCTTTCTTTCTTTATCTATTTGTCTGTTGAGGAACCTTAGGCTGATTCACCCTATGTTGGCACCAGCGTTATTACTACAAGAAATGTATAAATGTTTCCAACATCATCACCACCAGCATCTGTGGTTTTCTTCCTGGGGTCAGATGGACTCCCAGAGCAGTTTTGATTTGCATTTCTATGACAGCTTAGGGGTGCCACAGACTTTTCCAAATATTTCTTGATCATTTGTATTGTTTTCTTTGAGAACTATCTATGCAATTTATTATCCTCTATATGGATTGAATTAGTTTTGTTTGTGCTCTTTTACTGCCCCTGCCCCGTTTAAATTTCAGAGTTATTTATAGATTCTAGATACCAATCTCCTGCCAGATGTGCAGCTGTCCAACACTTACTCCGTCCTGTATATTATCTCTCCATTCTGCTGCTTGCTGCCTTTGCTGTGCAGAAGTTATAAAATTAGTTTCTGTGAAACCCCACTTGTCCATTAAACAACTTGTTGGCTGTTTCTTGAGTCCTTTGGAGAAAGTTTTCACTTATGCCTGTGTCCTGCAATGTTTTGCTCAAGTTTTTCTCTGGCAGTTTCAGAGTCTCAGGCTAAGAACTTTGATCCATATTTAATTGATTTTTGTGCAAATGGGGAGATACGGATCTAGTTCCATCCTTTTCCGTGTGGGCATCCAGTTTTCCTAGCACTGTCTGTTGAGCAGTCTGTCTTTCCTCCAACATCTTTGTTTTTTTGTTTTGTTTGTTTCTTTGTTTCTCAAGACAGGGTTTCTCTGTGTAGCTTTGGGGCTTGTCCTGGAACTCACTCTGTAGTCCAGGCTGGTCTTGAACTCTCAGAGATCTGCCTGCCTCTGCCTCCCAAGGGCTAGGATTAAAGGCATGCGCCACCATCACCTGGTGCCCTCCAACATCTTTGTAACAGCACAAGTTGCTGCAACCCTGTGGATTTAATTCAGGACCCTTCATTCTGTTCCTTTGGTCCATAGGTTTGCTTTGGTACCATGCTGCTTCTGTTACTTTGGCTCTGTTGTATAATTTGAGAGCAATATTGTGATGCTGCTAGCATCACATTCTTCTTAGGATTGTGTTGGTTATTCAGGGTCCTTTGTGCCTTCATATGCATTTTCGAGTTGAGTTTTCCTTATTCCATGAAGAATGTAGTTGGAATTTTGAAAGGGATTGTATTGTATCTGCAGACGGCTATTGATAGTGCAGCCAATGTCATTATATTACTGCTGTCGATTTGTGAGGGTTACAGTGTCCAACTGTCTTCTTCAGGTGCTGTCTTCATTGTCTTAAAGTTCTCATCATAGAAATCTTTCACCTTCATAATTAGACTTATTTCTAAGTTTTTTGTTTTGACAAACCAGCCTGCCTCTATCTTGGGTTTAAAAACTATTTTATAACAAATGCAAACTAGCCGGGCGGTGGTGGCGCACGCCTTTAATCCCAGCACTCGGGAGGCAGAGCCAGGCAGATCTCTGTGAGTTCGAGGCCAGCCTGGGCTACCAAGCGAGTTCCAGGAAAGGCGCAAAGCTACACAGAGAAACCCTGTCTCGAAAAACCAAAAAAAAAAAAAAAAGCAAATGCAAACTAGGTTAATTCCTTTTTATGATTAAATCTCTCTTTTTTGAAGGTTGGGCTATGCCCCACCTGTGATCTTAACTACAAATGTTTCTATACTGCCTGTCCCAGGAAACAGCAACCACACCTATGTTTCAGAAGTTGTTATGACCCCCTTACAACTGTGCCTTTGTTTCAGGAGATTGTTATGACCATCTTGCAACCCTACCTTTATTTCAAAAGGTTATTATACCTTCCTGTTGTTGTGACCACCTTGTTATAGTCTGTAACCCCTCCTATCTGCCTGTCAAATCCCCCATTTGGAAACCCCCTACCCCTAAGCTATAAAAACTTCATCTTCTCCACATCCAAGTCTGATCTTTTGAACCCTCCCTTAGGGGAAGGCAGCCCATGTACATCAATTTTTAAAAAGCTTGCTTTAATTAGCTGCTTGCCTTAATAATTTGGCAATGACAATTTGGGTTGGTGATCTTTCTTCTCCCATCTTTGGGATTAACAGTGTCTTTGTTTAAACCATTGTGAGTGGAGATTTTTCCTGATCTTTCTCAGCAAATTCATTATAGAGAGAAGTTGCTGGTTTATTTTAAATGCATGTGTGTATGTGTATGTGTGGGCACTCACACGCATGTATATATTAGTGTGGAGACCAGAGGACAACCTTAAGTGTCATCCTTAGCAACACCATCCACCTCCTTTTAGACATTGTTTCTCATTGGCATGGTTTCTTTGACATCTGTAGCTAAATTTACCCACTCACCACAACTGTTTTCCAGGGCTGTTTCTCACGCTGGGCTGCGGCAGGTTAAATTCGATCATAGTCCTCTCTCCTCTCATTCCCTCCCCTCCCCCAGGGATGCTCCTGTCTCTGCCTGCCCAGTGCTAGGATTACAAACATGTGCCACAATGCCCTATGTACCACCAAGCCTGCTACTGATTTCTATATGCTGACTGTCTATCCTGCTACTCTGCTGAAAGTTTTGTTGTTTTTAAATCAGATCTATAAGTTTGCTGGTGCAGTCATTAAAAGTCTCTAAGGATAGGATCTTATCATTTGCAAATAGGGAAATTGTAACTTCTTTTCCTATTGGTATCATCCCCACCCTCTTCCCCCAAAACACTTGACTTTTTGTTTCATTGAACCCTGGATGGTTCTTTTACCTTATATTTCACTAATTTCTGCCCTGATTTTCATTATTTCTTCCCATCTGCTTCTAGGTTTAGTTTGTTCTCTCTCTTTTTTTTTAAGATGTTGATGTACTTCATTAAGTTGTTTGTTTGAGATATTTTTGATTTCAGAATGTAAACAGTCACAATATAAACTTCCTTCTTAGCTTTGGGACTCCACAGCAGTAATGGAAGATAATGGCTTCAAAAGTTGACAGACTTGCTGACCTCAGGCTCGAGGCTAGGGTGTTCTGAGTTAATCTCTGCTGATGAGGATACCTGTCCTTTTCAGCTTGTCAGAATGTGTCCCTCCCACTCAGGGCAACTGCTTTCCAGGGCTGTTTCTCACACTGGGCAGGCTCAGTTCAGGTACTGTGGCCTGTGATGGTTTCCAGTTCTCAGGACTCCAGGGTGGCTCAGTTTTAAACAACAGGTTCACTCTTAGTACAGAGCCAAGCCACCGTACTGAGTCATACAGAGTGATTACAAAATACAGATCATCGAGATGGCTCAGCAGTTATGTTTGCTTCCCGCCTGCTGATAGGAGTTCAATCCCCATAAACCAGATCCTGGAGAGAACAGGCTTCCTTTGACTTCCAAACCAATGTTATCACACACACACACACACACACACACACACAGAGAGAGAGAGAGAGAGAGAGAGAGAGAGAGAGGAGAGAGAGAAGTAAATGGATGACCGAATAAATTTTCAAATGTGATTTCTATTCCAGACATGTCCACCAGAGGCACCACTGCCTCATCAAAACTTGCTGGGTGGCGCACGCCTTTAATGCCAGCACTTGGGAGGCAGAGGCAGGTGGATCTCTGTGAGTTAGTTCAAGGCCAACTTGGTCTACAGAGCAAGTTCCAGGACAGCCAGGGCTACACAAAACAAAACTGTCTTGAAACACACACACACATACACACACACACACACACACACACACACACACACACACACACACACACATACACACACACTTTGCAAGTCCATTTGTTGTTTGTGAGAGCTGTGGGCTTGTCCTGTGGCGGGAACTGCCCTCTCTTCTCACCAGAGCCCTAGAGCTTTGAGGCTAACCTTGCATAGCCCTTGTTTACTTGTTGGTTCTGTGTTCCTCGTCTTTCCCCCACACTCTTCAGTTGTGTTATCACCGCCCCTATGAATTTCCAGTGTTAATACTCTCTGGAAGGGAGGTGGATTCTTTTCCTATTCTGGCTCTTCCTTCGTTGAGTCACAGCTAGGCAACTTGTAGTTTGCAACTTAGCTGGAAGACAGTATCTTGTTTTTCTTTTAAAAAAATATTTACTTCTATTCTATGTGTACCTGTGAGTTAGTGTCTGCATGTAGCTATGCACATCATATGAGTTCCAATACGTTCTAAGGAGGGAAGAGGGTGTCAGAGCCTTTGGAACTGGAGTTACAGGCTGTTGTGAGCTATTATGTGGGTGCTGGTTACCCAACCTGGGTCTTCCACAAGAGTGGAAATTTCTTTTAACCACTGAAGCATCTCCCCAACCACAATAATTATTCTCACCAGGTATATAATGTTAGCATGTTGATATACAACAGGGTCATCTAACCCGCTGTGTGTAACCCAGGATAGCTATGAAGGTAGCCTAATACAAAACCACAAACTTGTTTAAAACACTATGGGACTGTTTTTGGTAACTTGATTACGAGGTTCTTGAGGGTGAGTTTTGAAGATGACTATATATCATGCCACAATATTGCACAAAATAAGCCTATGTGTGCTCTTGATGTTTGTATGCATGTACGTCTTTAATTTTAGCAAGGTTTGTGGCTTCCAGTTGTGTCATCTTCCAAGCAGAGACACTCAGATTGAAATCATCAGACATTACATGTGTTCATGGTAACTTAGACAGTGAAATGTTGCCATTGTCAACGAAGTCTTAACCTACCGTTACAAATGACAGACAGTTAATGTTGCTTAGAAGACAGGTAAGTACTCCACACCTCAGTTATGCCTCATGGACTGTCTGCTGCATTGTACAACTGGCCCTCTGCCTCATCCAGCATTCCATGAGTCATCCAGCAGTCCCTAGTGCTCTTTACAAGTCTGAATGCCTAAGCATCTCTTGCCCCGCGCTCCCAGCCGGCTCCCTTACATTCTCAGCAACAACAGAAGGGCGTGGCTTCTCTTTGCTTTGTTCCTATTTGGTCTCAAGGGCCAAGAAGTAGACACTACTGTTTACCCCCAAAACTTAACAGAGCACCGTTGCTGAAAATTGAGAGCAGATTATGGCCCAGTAAGAGCACTAGCCCTTTGCCGTTGGTGTTGGCTTGTGGACATCAATTCTCTCTTCAAGTATATTCTAAACATCCATCATGATCAGGTACTGGGAATAAGTACTCATACAAGACACCTGGAGCTTATGTCTCAGCAGGGCACTCCAGGACGGACTTCACCTGGAAACTCATGGTCTTCGGTTTATCCCTGGACACACAGGCTGGGAGCGGATTCTAAGACCTGTCAGGCACCCCTGGGGCAGTAGCTCTAGACAGGCCAGTGGATGTTCAACTGTATCTCCACAGGTGATTCTGGACCAGTCAGCTTGGGGCTGGTGAGTATCTTCAGGGAAGGAAGACTATCCAGGCTCTAAATGGACTTAGAGCATATTCTTTATGGGGAGAGCTCGGGCAATGCCTCTGAGCCTTTGATCAACCTGGGGCGGCAGGCATACTCTAGGACACTTCTATGGTCTCAATAATCTTTCCTTGGAATTCCATCTAAAACCAGGAAGTGGGCTATAAAAAGATCCCTGGGAAGCTTGGCAGAGGGGCCAGGAGATCTCTAGCAACCCCCTGTACAAGCACCAGCCTGTGGCCTCCATACCTGGTCCACTTGGCCTAATGGACTTAGAAATGGCTTTTTGGTGTTATTGAAAGAAGTTTTTACTCTGGATGGAAGTAGACTTAGAGTACAGGGAGCCCAGGGCAGGGAGTGTGGACCAATGCCAATGTCTTCTGAGCCTTTCTGCTGTAGGCTCACTAGTCTCTTATCCACGCCCCGCCCCCCCCCCCCCCCCAGTCCTGTAGATCAAGGTTTAGCCTTCTCTGCTTCTCCTCTAAGTGTCCGAAGTCCTGAGTGTCAAGCTCTCAGTGTGAGCACAGAGCAAGAGAAGCAGAATGTGAGGCTGTTTGAAACATCTCTCTGTACCCCAGCAACAAGACTGGCCCACAGCTGGCCTTGGGTGGCCATCCCTGGTTACTCTCACTCCGTTTACCTGCTGGACTCCCCATGTGTAGCCCTTCTGGGACAACTGCTGCTTCTAATTCATGCAGACGATACCCCATGGGCCCTCAGAGTTCCAACGTGCTCAGTAGACTGGTTCTCCAAACATAACTTTCTCTCATGTCCCAGGGAGCCTTGACTGTAGCCTAAATTAGACACTGTTCTGCTCTGAGCTTCCCTCACATTGGCTGTCCTGTGATGCATGGAAGTGCCTCTTCCTTGCACTTGGAGAGGGAAAATGGCATGGTGGGTTGTGAACGTGGACTGTTTGCAGTGGGAATTGGTTATCAGGTCCTGGTGCTGGAACAGCAGCTTAGTAATCTTGAGAGAACACTGCTGTGACCCTAAGGAACCCACATGGACCAATGGAAAGCTTCCTTCTATCCCCCTATCACTGGTGGGGAAATAGGGGGAGTGGGCTCAACCTCATCATGGGAGTTTTGACTGATGGGGCTGTTTGAGACGTAAATTCAACCCTTATTCTAGCTCTGTGAACTTCATAGCACAGGAGGAAGAGGGGAGCCTGCTGGGAGCACAGGGGTGGGCCTTTTCTACCATTCGGAGGTGATGTGGTAATGTCTGGGCTATTAACATTGTACACTTAGACATCTGGAGCTTGGTGCTTTACTAAATGGCTGAATGTAGACTAGAGAGAATCTGCAGACCAAAGTAAGAGGCAAGGGCTCTGTGGAGGAAGCAGCCAGTAGATCAACCTTTGGCTTCCATTAGCCAGGTCAGGACAGGACCATGCAGAATGCTGTGGTTTCCAGCTGTGTGACAGGGACAGAGTCCTTCCTCTGCTGCCTTCTGCCACCACCTACGTGCACAGGGTGGGCCTTCCTCCCCGACAGCTGTTGGGCAAACCCTTGTGACTTGACCCTAAGCCATTGCTTGTACAGTGAAAGACTGGCTGGCCTCTAAGGAGCAATCCGGGTCATCTGGAGAAAAGGAAACACCTTTCCCTTGTCTGGTACTGGCAGTTAGACCAAGGACTGTGACTACGAGGGCCTGTTACCTGTAAGCTCTTCTGCTAAGACTGCATGACCCCCAGAGTCAGGTTTGAGGGGGCAAAACCAAGTGTGGAAAATGCCACATGGTAACGTTCACTGCAAATTCTTAGCAGCTGTATTTGAATACAGATCTTTATTAGGAAAATTGTAGGTGAAGATACATCATTTCCATTGATATGACCTCAAAGTAGAAACGGCTTCTCAAATAACTGTCATATATTAAAAACGAGAATAAGAAAAGCACACTGCATATAGGAAGCTGCCTTCTCCTGGACCATTTTCACATTATCTGGGAGACAAAACTGAAACAAAATACAGTATTCACCACATGCAACACTGAACCCATCACTGTTCAGACACCGCAAGGCCATCGAGGCTGGCAATAACTTTGCTGGGGGAGTTTGTGAACTTGGCAATGGCAGGAGTCTCCTGGGGGATTTGGAGGTTTCTACGGAACATTTTGAGGAATGAGATCACCTTAAGATGCATCAGGGAAGCTGTGTAAGGAACAGCCCCCCAGTCCTCATCCAGCTGCAAAAGGGTGCAATACCTGGGGAGGGTGACTTGCCCCTGTGAGGAGGTCCCTGGTGATACCACTGATAAGAAAACCACACATGAGAAGGTCAACAGAACCCACTGGAGAGGCCCAAGATCCCAGGCCAGGTTCCAAGGAGGAACTCAACCTTCTGCTCTTGAGAACCCCCTCTCAAAGCTGAGCCGGCAATGATGCAGAGGGCCTTGCTGCACTTCCTTACTAGTGACCCATTGTCCCCGGGAGCCAGCAGCACAGTGTAAACAACACAAGGCACAAATCTGGGTTTCAACACAAAGCAGACTGTAAGTCTCCAACCCCCTTTCCCTATCCAGATGCAAAGGCTGGTAATAGAGGGGCAGGCCACCAGGCAGGTTCTTGATGCCCAAGGGAAGATGGGATGTGGGAGGTATGAGTTCCAGCAGGGACAGCTAGGTGTCCCCAGTCAACAACAGTTCACTGAGGTGCTGGGCTTGTATTTTGAAAGCGGCGGGATGAGGGGAAGACCTTTCCTATGTAAATGTACTATTTAAATGCATATTTGCTTTAGGCAGGCTGTCTCCATTCAAAAACTGTTGGTTAGCAGAGGAATTCATACACAAATAAGTCTCCCTCCAGTTCTAGCCTCATCTTTTCCTCCTGTGGAGACACTGAAAGGATCCCTAACTATAGTGAAGATGGAGGCTTGTACTGGTTTCCAAGCAGCATCCTTAAAACCTTGGGTTAGATGCAAAGTGGCTGCTTCACTAACATTGCAAAAGTGTGGTATCTACTTCGGGGGCACTGAATGTTCATTTCAAGGGAGCTCAAGACAATTCTGGATCCCTATGGGGATCCGTCGCTGCAGCTGGCCACATGCCCCACATCCTAACTGGCATAAGCATTTCAGTTTTTGTTCCAATTTGATCGAAATCTTCCTGGGTGGATTTTCCTTCTTCTGTGAAGTCAATTTAAAGGACTATTTATAGAAATGCCCCCGCCACATACACACTGCTAACATAACAGTTCTACAGATTATTCACTCTCCAACACCTGTTTATGATAATTCTGTTACTGTAGCCTTACTTCCTCCATCTTACTTGGGTGTCCAGCCAAGCCTCCCTTTTCTCTTCTTCCTCTCCTCTTTTATCTTTTTCATTTGAAGAACTGTAGACTCTTACTGTGCTTTAGTCAAAGGGGTAGCATTAGTGAGCTGGACTGCATAAAAACAGCAGAGGAAGAAACAACCTCCAGGGCCACACTTCAAGCAGCAGCATCAACCCCATCTGTTTGGCTGCAGGAAAGGGACACAATGTGATCTGTGACAGCAAAGATGCCCAGCAACTACCTGTAAGGGAAGGGATGGCAGCAGAGCCAATGGCCAGGAAGATCAATGTAGGGTTGATTCTTTGATTCACTGACTTTTAAAAATAACTGAAAATAATTGAGAACTGCTATCCCACAATAGAATGCTGAGTTTGAGGCCAGCAAAGAACACCACAGTTCCACAGTTTTAAGGTAACAGTTATGGAAATATTGAGGGTCAGCAGTCCTCAGAGCTAAGTGCTGGTGCAAACCACCTTCCTTTGAAGTAACACTGTGAGCAGCGAGGAAACCAAGGCTGTTTGCATCCTCCATGAGCACAGCCTGGACCTCAGGGCCAGCTCCTCATACTCAGCCTTTGCATCTGGGTTAGAGACAGTGCATGAATGAGACATTGGTCATGAATGAGGACACGGACTTTGAACAAAAGCAGGGGGTTGAACAGACAATATTCCAAACAAAACATACATGTGCACAGGGTTTTTGGGGAACACCAGACAGTTTCCTTTCTTGCTGTCCCATTTGAACAAAAGATTTCATCTTGACAGAGTCCTTGTTCAGGGTCATGGAGACAGTCTTGAAGACACAGGATGATGGATGAGGGGAAATGATGAGCATGATGGATGATGAGGAGGAGAGCATGGGATGAGGGTGGATCTCACTCTTCCCTGACCTCACACTGCTGCCTCAGCTTGGGAGAGCCCTGCAATCCTTGGGGTGGGGACACCCAGTTCCCATTAAGAAAAAGGGTGAGCATCCTGTCTCAGCTCAGAGACAAACCTGGGGAGCCCTATTCAGAGAAGGTCCACCATGGCAAAGATACTATAACAAAGGAAATAATATAGTGGCTTCGGCCTGTCACCAATGATGTTGGACAATCAGACTAAATGAAAAATAAACACCACGTATCTTGCTACATAATCAAATGGTGAAAATACAGCAAATTGTGCAAAGCAAGTCCCTTGGAAATGGCTTCAGCCCTGCTCAGGAGCAGAGGAAGTGGCTGTGGGCCCTTCCCTAACACTGACTTCAGACCTAGGCTCCTTCTGTAAGTTCCTCAGGCGTCTGACCCACGCCTCTCACATCTTGAACCTCCTGTTGACAAGAACAGAGGAGACACGATTAAGGCAGATTCTCACCACCATGTGCCTGGGACGCTGCAGGGCCTGGCAGGAGCCATGGGCCCTACTCCTTATTTCAGCTTGCTGTCATGTGTCTTCCTTCCGAGGCTGGAGAGAGTGGGGAAGCAGGGAAGGACACAGCCAGGGCTGATGCTCAAGTCTGGATGACGATGGGAAGCAGAGGAGACAGATGAACATGGCAAGCACAGGGTAAGGCACACACAAACACTGGCATGGGAGGCATGGTACAAGGAGTACATGACCAGGCACACTGTCTTAACCCCAGGACACTGGTGTTGAGGCGATGTATCTACCCCAGCAACAGCAGCCGAGGTGTCCCCGGACATCCCCGGGCCTCAGAGCTCCAAGAAAAGAGGCAGATCTCACAACTTGTATCAAAAACTCATTCTTTCTTGAAATCCCTTGGCTGATGCCACATCACCAGAAGAGGTCTTGGCACTCAGGAGGTTGCATGTTTTCCCAGAAGGCATCTGTGTGGGACACTGTAAGGACTACCCCTCCAACCTGCCTGTGAACTTGCAGGAGCACATCCTACGTCAACCTATCACAAGATGAAATCAGCTTCTCGGGCATTTCCATGGTGACTCTGTCCAGCAGGCTGGGGTTGCCCATTATAAGGGCTTCATAAGCCACTTAAGCACAGAGGGGCTCCCAAGAGCCACATAAAGACAAGTGGAGCTTGCTGTGGTTCTGAAGGGATGGTCTACTCCCTTAGTCTCTGCAGCCAGCTCCTCTAGGACTTGGAGATGGATGGTGGGAGGCAGAGTCCATGGGCATTTCTGAAAGTGGTCTTCTACCTCAGGGCAGCCTCAGCTTGGCCTTTGGTTGCTAGGGGACAACAGTTCTTCCCAGTCCTGGAGGGGCTAGGCATCCCTTACTGAGCAGAGCTGTGGCTTGGGCACAGATCTGTCCTTCAGAAGTGTTTCAGTAATAGTAGGAAGGCCCCAGCTGAGGCC
Organism: Peromyscus californicus insignis; assembly: GCF_007827085.1. Classification (NCBI taxonomy): domain Eukaryota; kingdom Metazoa; phylum Chordata; class Mammalia; order Rodentia; family Cricetidae; genus Peromyscus; species Peromyscus californicus. The sequence goes on along the minus strand of NW_026294584.1, from coordinate 131,967,990 downwards.
ACTCTGACCCCAGACTGCAGCTGCTACCACAAGGACGGGCAGTGACCCTGGGCCTGAAGAGGTGCCCTCAGAGCTGAGGAGAGGATACGGCTGGCTGAGCTGTCCACATAAAACGTAACAGTTGGTAACACAGGTCCTTCCCTGAAGCTCCCTAGCAAGGCACGTCCCCGCAAGGACCATGAAGGGATGTATCTGTTCAATGCTAGAACCATAAGAAGTACATCAATGGACACAGGACTTAGGGACCCAGGAGAGTGTGACACATGGGGCCCCCGGGCGGCCTTCCTCTGCAATCCATTTGCTGCATTTTCAGATCCTTTCTTGTTTCTTCCCCAGTTATGGAAATTATACCCAGAAGTCTGGAGTACAAGATGTATATGTGTACACGAGGTGAAGAGGAGGGTCGAGAAATTCAGAGAATCCTCTTTCAAAACACCACTAAAATCAGAGCTTTGCCCTCTATCCCTCCCATCCAAACTGGCAAAAAGACAGACATAAATTGCCAGGTGAGGGTGGGGTGGGAGAGTAGAATGTTACAGAACTTTAACCCAATTCACTGAAGGCAGATATCTCTCAGGAGTTAGGACTGAGGCAGCTGTGCCCAGATAAGACACTATCCCAGGGATGTTGGGACCAAAAGGACAGACTGAAAGTCCCTGAAGCTGCTGGCCCTTCTGTATAAGTTCCAGAGCACATCTGTCCTCCCCACAAGGGACCCGTTTAAAGACTCTAAAGTGAGTTGTCCAAAGAAAAGATTCCCTGAGAAGCAGCTCACATCTGTTTTCTGAGAATTCATCCTTCCCCCTGCTCACCCAACAGTCTGTAGAAACCCTTCTGGGCTGGAGGGAGGCAAGGCTGCTCACACAGCCAGGGGAGCAGGGCGGAAGTTCCTTTCCGGGCTGCAGGTACTTGGAAAAGCATGTGGTGGGCCTGAGAGCAAGTCAGTCACCTCATGTCCTGAGAAGGCCACAAGGAGCAGTATGGCTGAGGGGAAGGCATTATGCCCTTTCCTGGCTAAGCAGACCACCCTGGCCTTCGTAGGACTGTGGACTTTGGGTGTGAGCCTTGGGAACTCCTGGCCAGGGGCTCAGCTCGGGGCAATGCTGCCAGGCTCAGCAGGTCCTCTGGGGCTTAGCCTCCACCCCAGTCTCTGTACATCTATTTTCTTCATAGCTTAGCAGGCGGAGCAGGGCCTTAAGAAGCACATAAATACAGCAGCTGGTGTGGCCACCTGGGCAGGAAAGTCTGAGCACCTGCCCAGGGTGTGAGGGTCTGCCCCGGGAAGAGGGGAGAATTTACCATCAAGTGTGAGCACCTGCCCGGGGTGTGGGGTCTGCCCCTGAAGAGGGAAGGGCGTGTTAGAAAGCGCCAGAGCAGAATGCACTGCGGTCCATCTGTAGGAAGGCAGGTAACTAGTTTTTCCTTTTCTGGGCAGCCTTTCTCTTCTTCTGTCGCTTCTTTTTTCCTATCTTTTCTCTTTTCCCCACTTTTTCTTCTCTGCGCCCCCTTAGATAAAATTAGTAGAACCATTAATCACATTGCAACACATAGGAGTGTATCTCAGTTCACATAATATTTAGCATTGCCTCATGAGCCAATTTTACTGTCTTCAGTTTGAGGCCTGGAGGCCCCTTGGCAAAATGAGGCTCATAAGCAATTTATTAAAATAAACTGGACGTTTCCCACCACCCAAAAGTTAGGCAGGCTGCCTTAACACTATGACCCGGGAACTGCCCACAGTGACTGTCAGTTTGCCAGGCGGGTCCTGGTTCTTAACCACCCAGGCCAAATCTCACCCTGTGACAGGAATGCACATCTCAGAGGGTGTGGAAGGAAGCCGGGGGTCTGCCTTCCTTTTCAATGCAGAGGTGAACTCTGCCTTCACTACAAATCTGCATTTCAAATTAAACAAAGCACTGGAGGTTGGAGGCCCCAGGCTCAGGCAGCCCTCCAGGAGAGGCTAGGAAAGGCAGCATGATTGATCCCACTTCTCTTTTCTGGATGCTGGGGAGCATCCCTAGGGATAACTGAGATTGTTCTAGAGAGCTAGGGAGAGAGATGGTTAGCAGAGTTTTATTAGAGCAACTGGTCTGTGACTGTCACATTAAAATGATTCAAGCTGAATGGTATTTAATGATTTATGGGGTGAGGCCACCTGTTCCCACAAAAGCTTGATATTAACATGGCCTGGAGTCATGGGATTTTTACATGGGAAACTAGGAAAGCTTGATATTACTGGGGTTGAGTCAGGATTACATGAGGATGTTAGGAGAACTGAGGGAGGAGGAGGAGGAGGAGGAATTAGTGAGTCGAGTATTATTCATCAGAAGACTAGAGTTCTACTTCCATTGGCTTAAAAAAAAATACACAAAAACTTTCCTTGCGGACTCAGCCTGCTCACAAGAGACAAGCCCACACAGTGTCGCTCACCCCCAGACTGCAGGGCAAGACGCAGTGCCTGACTGGCAAGTCGGCTCGTGTTTTGCAATCTTCAGAAATGTATATGCACTCCATCTAGCAACTAATGGATTTTATTTCAGGTAAATAAATTCCCACATACAGTAGGAGGTTTACAGCATGAAACAATTAGCATTTTATTGCTAGTGCATATAGTGTCACAGTTGATACAATTTCAGTACAAGTGGAAAAATACACTGTGGCTGACATTGGAAAGCTGAAATACATTTATATGTCATATATATTTCTTTACAAATTGCCAGTAGTTTAAGATCATAGAGTATCTACTGACATTACTATGGCTCACCTTCAAATATATGAATTGACTACAAATATATTCTGAAATACATTAGTTTTCCAAAGAAACATAAAAAGTGCACAAAAATATATGTAAAAAATGCCTTGCAAATAGTTACCAAAACCACCAGGGCCATCTGTGATCATAATTATGTATCCAAGATATCTTGTCCCCATTTCTGATTGAAACCCAAAATCCCCACTGGGACTTCATGGCAAGATTCTGGCTTATTCATTTTTTTTTTCATCTCTGATATTCAAAAACTCAGAGCCCATGAGCCACCATGGTGTATGTAGGTAGGACTTAGAGGCAATTAGAAAAATCAAATTCCTCAAAGGAAGTTCTCAGCTTTTGTTTTGTTTATAACTATTCTTCAGACTTGTTTTTGTGGGTAAATCAGGCATGTTCTCACATTATCCAGGAGGGGCTGGCTCCATTCTGCAGGAGGCCAAAGAGAAATCTCACAAAGGGCCCAAGTGAGAGGAAAGCAAAGAGAAGAGAGGGGGGAGCACCCCAAATCCCTCTCTTCCTTCTGATGCAGCATTGGTTGATCAGGATACAGAGCTGAGAAGCAGAAGCCAGATGAAGCATGCTTTTGGAGGCAAGCACAGAGCAGAAACGGCTAGGAAAGGGTCTCTGAGCACAGACCCCAGGGATAACGTCTACAGGAAGCCTCCTGTTTGTACCCAGGTACAATCACTGAACTGGAAAAAGGAGGCAAAGGCAGTAGCCTCTGCCCAGCCCTGAGCTGCGTGAGACTCACAGCAAGGCATCTGTCGAGGGGCGCCCCCTGCAGGACCAGCCCTGCAGTGTTCCTCCAGCTAGCTCTGGAGGAAGGTTACTCTTTAGGCTTCCCTGTAAGGCTACCACCTGCAACTGTGCCCAGAGGCCCCTGGGAAAAGAGAAGCTCCAAAGCAAACTGAATACAGACCTTGAAGTAATCACTGCTTTTAAAAATGAGGATGAGGATGAGGAGGATGAGGATGAAGCTAACTGGTTAGAGTAATACAATTTCTTAGAAAAACCCCAGTTATAAAAGCTCCATTGTGCCTGGGCGAGGCCACGGATGAATATAAGCTGCAATATCGTACCATATGCTATGGTGGAGTGTCTTTGTGCTGGCAAACCTCAGCATGACCCCGGTCAGTGCTGTCCCACTGGCCAACCTGGCCAGGGTTCAGGCCCTCCTCCCCACCACTGCCCTCTCATCTCCCACGGATGTCAGCCTTCCTCGGGGGTCTACTGGGAAGTCCTTTGGGCTGTCGTGCTTACTTGTTTAAAGCTTTCTCCAGGTACTCCTGAATCCACTTTAATTTCGGGTCAATGCACACTTGTCTGTTGTTGCTCTTCAGTCTTGCCCTGCCAAAACAGAAGAGGAGACACTGTACAGCGGAGTGGGAGAGAGGCAGTGTGTGAAGGGCCCGGCTGCTGCCCCCCCCCCCCCGACAACCCCCCCCCCCACCCCCCCCCACCCCCCGTAGCCTTGGATTTGAAAGCTGCCCAGGGTTTACAGGGATGACATAGCACTGAAAGTGTATCGGGTCCACCATTCCAAGAGTTAGGAATGTGCTAATGATGCTTCCCAGGGGAGGCAGGGAAGAGGCCACAGTGGAGGCATTTAAGCTTCTGGCCTTTGAAGGACAACAGGAGCTTGGCAAGTGGGTAAAGCAAAGGGAAAACCAAGAATAAATACACTAAAGGAGCAAGTACCCAAAGGATATGGAGGAAGAGTGGGTACAGGGGGGCTCAAAGAGCCACATGGAAGGGGCAAAACGGCTGTGACTTCATGGGGAAGGTCTTGGAAACTCTGGAAAGTGCCAGAAGCCGCTTTAAAATTCAGTGGGTTGCCTTGATAGCATACGGAATCAACTTAAGTGGAACTCAGAAGGAAGACTGCAGGTGTCCAGTGAGGGGAGGGACCAGTGCAGGTGAAATGGGACAGTTCAGGAGGGCAAGGAATAGTACAGATGAATTGTCACAGCGTGCTCCGTGGGCTTGTCTTTGTTTAAAGTTGACTCAACATTCTTCGCATCCCAAAAGTTTCCTAATGGGGAGACGAACTGATAATCTTATCTTCAGGATATTCTCCATTAAAGTCCTGGATGTTAAACAATTCCAGCACATCCTGAGAACACTCCTCCCCAGCCACTGATGGTCCCTGGGAAAACTAACCCCTGTTCAGTGTCCTGGGACAGGTAGCCCCCTTATAGTAGGTTGTCCATCAATTAAATAGTCATGCAGAGGAGGGGTGTGACTTGAAATAGGGAACACGGAGTGCCCATCTGGGTTTAGCAGTTTATTAATTTAGTATTCGCCTAGACCCAATAGTTGTATTTGGCACTGTGGGTTCAAGGGCCATTCCCAAGCCAGTGAACCAGCACGGCCTAGGCAAAACTAAATTCACCATCTTTAAAATACCTTTCTCAAGAGAGTATTGTATTTTAATCAAAATAGTAAAAAAAATTTTCATCATCTAGGTCACTGAAGCATGCTGTACGTATCTAACATACTTGCACCAGTGAAGGCTGGGAAGGAAACTTGAAGGAAAGAAAGCCTAAGCAGTTACTGTTGGGCAGGAAAGCCCTTGAACGGCACGGCACAGCTTTTATCCCAGCTGCGGTGTCCTTAGTCCATTTTAATGTTAGGCCGTCTGAGGATGGGAACCCCTCCTAGGAGACTGAGCCCTCAGCATGCTCTGGTGTGGGAAGACAGACTAGCACAGGGCACATCTCTGACACTCTCCAGTAATCTAAGTGAGATCTTTACAGCTCTCATTTACATGCTTTGGGATTTTCTTATTTTCCGCCTGAATTTAAATCAAATGTTAGCAGCTGCCATCACCGGCCAGCAAAACGAAAGATTCGAAAACAAAGAGATCTTAAAATGTTGACCTTTCAGCAAGTGATTAGAATTGACTTCAACAGAAACCAGGTCTCATAGGTTTTTTTGCGTATGAGAAAGGGTTAGTCTTGAAACTAACAGGACAGACGCAACTGTCCCTGGTTGAGGGCTATGGCTCCTTCTGTGCAGAGGCAGTGCAGTGTGCTGCAAGAAGCAGCTTGGAGAACCACTGAGTGCAACAGGATTCTGGGAACAAAAGTAGCCTTTGAAACGCATGTCTGATGGCCTACCAGTGTCCTCATGGTGGTAGCAGCTGCCACTAAAATATGCCAAGTCTGAGGCTTTCTATGTTGTGCTCATCTTTGGAGGAGGATGGCTAAGACTTACACAATCTGAAGGGCACAGTTTGGAGTGTTGAGGATTTTCAGATGTTTGACGTTGGATCTGGAGACGTGGCTCTCGAAGAACCGGCACGGGCATCTGTAGCTCAGGCTGACAGGCTTACCTAAGGGTGTGGAGAGAGAACAAGGCCACTCATTACTCTGCCTGGTGCTGGAGATTTGAGGGATAAGATGGTGCCCTCCTGGTAGGTGGAGAATCAGAAGCAATGGCGGAATGGTTACAGATACATTCTTGCAAAGACCATCCTCTCTCATAGGGAGCACTGAGATCCGACTGGGCTCAGCTTGTGTGGGACAAAGGACAAAAGGACCTGGGGAAAGTGAAGGAGGTTCTGGGCTCCCTCCTCTTCCCTCTGGCCTCAGCCTGAAGTTGGAGGCGTGGTGTGCCATCTACCACCTGCACTTTCCCCCCCTCCCACTCACCCTGAGCCCTGGAAATCACAAAAGAATCCAGAGGGGAGGCCCTGGATTTACCTTCTATCCAGCTTTTCCCAAAAGCTGGAGTCAAATGTGGCTTTTATGGTCAGTACCTGGATGCCTAGGCCTCCTGGATCCTATTACCAGCTTTGTTTGCCAATTCACCAATTTGCAAAATGCCATAATTGACACTCATTAGTGTAAATTAGCAAGGGGCTCCTTTAGAACTCCTCTTAAGACCCACCCTTTAAGTCTAGAATTGCAAGCCCTGTGGCCAGATTCATAGCTACCTCCCCCCCCCCCCCCCGCCCCCGCCAGGTTTTATCCTAGCTCTACTTAATACACCCAAATGTTTGAATTTATGGATCTTTTCACCAAAGTTTAAAAGTATGTCTGAGAATAGTTAGTCCAGGGATTTTAAGTTTGCTTATTTAGAGTTCCAGGGGACTTCTGGCTATTCTGAAGTTCTGTACCTTTGGAAAGTAGCAGGAGAAGTGGGTCAAATCTCATCTATGATGGGGCTTATCTTTTCCTGCAGGTGTTAGTTAGCTGAGGGATGGTGTGGCCTGGGAAGGGCAGTGCGTTTAGACAGTAGAGCAGAGAAAAAGCCGACTTCATGTACAGGCCAAAGTCCAGATCAGCTCTGCTGCCACCCTGGACTTGGAACGAAGAGAGCTTGGCTTGAGAGCCAGAGTGCATCCCACTCTAACATGGTCTCCTGCCTAGGGTTTGACCAGGGAGCCTAGGATACCTAGGGTCTGGCTGCTGAGTTTGATCAGCTGATGGGGAAAGAGGAACCGTAGCAAGGTTAGCCATGCTGCAACTTAGGGGCTGTGAAGGATCAGAGGGCACACATGCTAGGAGATAAGAACAGTCCATTTGGGCAATTCAATAGGTCCTGCCTAGAGAACAGGGTCCGATCCAGACACTGGATTGTAGAGAGGTGAACAATCCGACTCTTCCAAGGGTCAGAACGTGCCCGAGGGTGAGGTATTCCTGTTTACTCTGGAAACTGCACTCTAGCCTCCAGTACCAGGGTTCCTGCATTCCTGTCTCATACCCAACTTTCCAACTGTGACACTTGCAACTTCACTAGCTCATGCAGTTATTAATGCCCAAATCAACGTGCTCCATGACGGGATAATGGGGCCAGTGGGAAGTTGCAGCCTCCTAGAAGTTCTCATTAACAGGAAAAAAACAACAACAAACTAAATTGCCTTTCATTTGTGTTTTTCACTACTCCGATCACAACTCACTATGCTTTTAGAGAACATTTCCATCCGACTAAGCATTTACAGCCTTTTCAACCATACTCAACCGAACACAGGTTCCACCGCTACTGAGATTTCGTTGTTCACGGGGTAAGAAGCTAGACCAACGCTCTGGTGCACTTGAACCCCATACAGTTCTCAGCCTCACCAAGAGTCCCTCAGTTCTCTCCTGGAAACATCGCAGCTGAGGAAGGCAGGGGTTCGACTAGGTAGGGTTTTGTTTTGTGTTTTCAAGAGGCAATGGTTTGTTTTGTTTTACAGCAGCGGTGTCTTGTAACAGCGCAGAGAGTTTTCTCTTCAGTGTCAAAAAAAGAAAACAAAATGAAAGCGTTTTCCCAGTGAAACGGGACACCACCCTGGGTCTGGGAGACTGAACTCCGCTGCAGCTCCCATTGCAGAGCAGGGGGCTCCGGGGCTGGCTACAAAAGCGCCCATCTGCAGGTGTGTTTGGGGGTTGGGGAGAGGTGTGCATGGTTTGGGTGACTACTACTGCTCCTTTGTCTAGTGACCCTGGGAAGAAGAAAAGGGGTGCCGAAGAGACGCGTGCTCAGGTCCGCGTCGCTACGGACCAACGAACTGTGCAGAAGCGCTCCCCTGGCTGGTGGCGCGAGTTCAAGAGCTGCGCCGCGCCTGGCCCCAAGCCCCTCAAGGGTGCTGTAAGAGGACCCGATCCGCTCGGAGGGGACAAAACTCAGCTGCACCGTATCTATAGCCAAGCCAAGCACTTTGGGCTACTCGACCAGTCATCAAGAGTTTACTTACACACACATCAACCGAACCAATCTCCCTCACCATAAGCTCCGGGACCGCGCTGCCCTTTGCCTCTGGAAACATCTGGGCGCGGGTGGACACTAGCTGAGTGCAGCTGGCGCGCTCTGGGGCCCGCAGCCCAGGACACCACCGCCCACGCTTCCATTCCACGCTGGCCCCACGCTGGCCCCACGCTTGCCCCACAACCCTGCCGGTCCTCTCCTACAGCCCTCTCTCTAGGTCCTACTGCGGCGCTTCGCAGTGCACAAAACCTCGGTGCGACACGTGCGACACGGGAAGGGGCACCCGGAGGGAGTGTGCCCTGTAAAGTGGCTGCCTCAAGTTCGCTCGCGGTCAACGGCGCCAAACGAGTTCTTTCTCCGCGACTCTGGCGCGGGCAGAGGAACCGCGGACCTGGAGGAGCCACGGCGCCGAGCGGCCAGCCCTTCCCGGGCCCGGGCGCGGATTGCACTTACCATCACTGATGCAGATAGCGGCCAGCACCAGGGCCAGCACGGCGACGACCTTGGCGTCCATGGCGTGGGCGGGAGGGCGCGCCGGAGGCTGCAGGGCTGGACAGCTAGAGGACACCGAGGTGGACCGAGAGTGAAAGTGCGGCAGCGGGAGACTGGCGCTGGGCGCTTTAGAGGCGAAAGGCTGGCGGGGCGGGGCGGCGCTCGTCAAGGGGCGGGCCTGGAGTGTGGCTGGGGTCTCTGACGCGCATCCCCTGCGGAGCAGCCGCCCTTCCAGTCCTTCCCTCCCTCCTCCCTTGGCGCCCTCGCTGTCCCCGGCCCCGCTGGGTGCTGGGACCTTTGATCTCCTCAGTCTCCAACCTGGGCCCGCTGCTTGGACCTGAACTGCGAAGAGGCTGGGCTGGAGAGCGTAACACTTCTATCATGCAGATGGAGAAAAGTAGGGCCTGTGGCTGTCGAAGGCGAAAGCGGTGAAATAAACACCAATGGATCAAAACAGTGGGTTCCAGGCGCAGGGTCTGTTGCGCCCCATCCAAAAGTTGTTAGAGAATCCTGTCTTTGGTGCCAGGATCTTAAGCTGACCCACCGCACGCCCAGGCTCTTTGCCACACGCGGGCAGCTAGGCTTAAGGCAACGTGACCAGTCTGCAGTTAGAATAACTGGACTCCCAGTCAAAGCATCACTGCTATTAAACTCTGGGAAGTGGCGTTCTGATGAGGAGCTTGCTGCTGTGGAAGGAGACCAAGGGGCTCTCCTAGAGGTTCTCAGTACACGTGAATTTTCTTTGCCATCTCCCTTCCGTACCCCTGTTCTGTCGGCTGGAGGGGTGGGTTATCACAGCTCTCACCCCGCAGAGTGGAAACGGAGAACTGACTGAAAGACTCACTCCGACAAAACGTAGTGACTCACACTTAACGCTTGGTTTTATTGCGTGCTCAGATAATGGAAGCTGGAAACAGCTTCTTAAATTTCAGTATTGCCTGCCTTTCCCGAAGAAAGGCTAGTGTTCTCCAAGGGACGAAAGAACTCCCTGCCGCCCTACTCCCTAAGTCGGTGCTTCCTAAGGTGGTCATTGGTGTCTTTATAAACACACCCATTAATATTCAGCCCTGCCGGTAGGCCGTTGTGCATGCTGGTCAACCAAAACAACCCCAACCCGGGTGTGGGGATCTGCGGGTGGGAAGACAGGAGGGGAGCAGATGGACGTGGGAAGACAGGAGGGGAGCAGATGGACCCCCGCTCGGTGGTCGAGAGGCTGAGGGCAGCGTCCTTGGACCTTCCTCTGCCACAGGCAGTAATGGCCATTCTGTCAGCACCTTTCGCACATAGCCACTTAGTGATTTGGATTCTGTTACCACGTCCACCCAAGGGGGGGATACAATGGAGACATGCCCCTGTCTCAGGACAATCTGGGGATCATCTTTTTGAAAGAGTGGCCAGGACTGTTGGACCTGGGGCTCCACCTAGGGACTAAAGAAGGGAGGCAGGGGTCAACAGGAAAATGTCCCAGCCAAGAGAGTGTCTTCTGCGGTTCCGCCAAGCACTTTGCACACATTCATTTGTCAGGTGCACTGTGGGGACCAAACTTCAAAACAGGAACCGCTCTGACGCTTAAAAAGTAACATTCCAGAGAAAGCAGTCATCCGTTTCCACCAGCTTTTTCACTTGTCCTGAGCGTTCACGATGCTAAACTCTGAATTTGCAGGCCTGTGCCGAAGGAACGTCAGAGGCTGGGCTCCGGCGCCCTCTGGTGGTCCCATCTCCCCTGCTCCGGTAATCCGAGAGGCTGAGGTTCCGGCGGGTCGGGTCTCGGATGCCTGCAGAGCACAGTAGAAAAAAAAAAAGAAAAAGAAAAAGAAAAAGCCAGATGCCCTTGGGCAAACACTACCCTGAGCACAAAAATTTGTCTTGGTGTTGCCGTCCAGTGCATCTCTAGAGGCAAGGCGAACCTCTTCCGTTAGTTTGTTGAAAACAGGTGTTCAGGCCTCCTGGTACTTGATGTGTGCTACAAATTCAGGTGAGTAGGACCTACTCACGGCCCAGGGGAGGCTGGGGGAGGGGTGTCCTGTGCAGACTAAGAGTGAATGAAGCTGAGGCCAACCAGAATTCAGGCCTGGCTGTCCGACCCTCTGGGAGACCACACTGAGGCCCAGAACAGAAGCTAAAGTGAGACACAACTGTGACTGCTCTTCTACATTCATTCATTAAAATACTTACCGTGGGTCCCCTACGGTGTGCTAGACGTGGCCTAAGAGTTCGAAATATTTAAAAGAAAAAAAAAATCCCTTTTCTCGTGGAGTTTGCATTCTAGGGTAGGGAAGGAGAGCCGAGCAGCACTAAAGCCAGCAACCAAGCATACAACACGTAAAGTGCCAGTAAGTGCTCTGTGGAGACTCAGTCAGTGAGAGGAGGAGCTTGGGATTTTAAATAGGGTGGTCAAGGACCTGGGTTTTAGATTTTTTTTCCAAGACAGGGTTTCTCTGTGTAGTGCCTTTACTGGAACTCACTCTGTAGCCCAGGCTGGCCCTGAACTCACAGAGATCTGCCTGGCTCTGCCTCCCATGTGCTGGGATTAAAGGCGTGTGCCACCACCGCCTGGCGGAAACACTCTTTTTAGATGTAGATGTATGTGTTTTTTAAGTGATAAAAAAAATGACTGGTACAATGCTTCAAATATTGCTCAGGATTGGTTTTATTATTTTTTTTTTAATGTGTGATTTCAGTTTTAAAAAGTGGGGTTGAGCCAGATGATGGTGGCACACACTTTTAATCCCAGCACTTTGGAGGCAGGTGGATCTCTGAGTTCAAGGCTACAGAGCAAGTTCCAGGACAGACAGGACTACACAGAGAAACCATGTCAGAAAAACAAAAACAAACACCCCCGCCCCCAGTGAGTTGATATATGCTAGCAAATGATAAAATAATCTAAGTAGTTAGGGACAGCAAATGTTGGAAATGACAAAAAAATAGCCCTAAAGTTTGATATTGCTCACTGTCTGATCCACACTCTCCTTTTAAAGTGAACTATTTGACTTCGAGGTGGTAAAACATAAAATCAAAAGGGAAATGATCATCTTCCTCCCTCCCCTGACAGGTTACACAGGAGAAAACTGATCCAGGAGTGTGCAGGTCCTGAGAAGAGTGTGAGGACAGGTAGGATCCTTGGGCCCCTTGTTGCCCCACCCCCAGCAGCGTTCTTGTTCCCCACCCCCACGGGTCTACTGGGGCTCGGTCAGCAGATAGGAGCATCTGCTGTCTTGTCCTCTGACTCTGCTCAGCTCTGACACCCCGTATGGTATTCAGGGGTAGATGACCTGCTCCTATGGGAATGAAAAAATGGAAGAAGACAACTGGCCAGAGCCTTGTGTGCTATCCACTGAAGTTGGTGTTGGCTTTACCAAGTGTTGAAATGCTTGGCCCAGAGAAGGTCTTTCAGGAGATGTCTGACAATTCTATTTCCCTAGGACTTCCGCTCACCAGTTCTGGGTCTCTCTCATTTAGCTTTTACCGAGATCATGTTTTCTGTCTAAGCGCTCCGACCTCAGCTTCAAAGACAAGGAGCTTGACCAACATGGCGGAATAATCCCAGGAAAATGGCACAGGTACCTGTGACCTTCAGTAAGTCACAGAAGCATGTTTGGGGACATAAGTCACTCTGGGACAGCCATCTAGAGGTCTCTTGAAGGTTTGTACTGAGGGCTGAGGTCCAGCATGTGTTGAGCTGGCCATGTTTTCCTAACTAGATCCCAAACTGGAGTTTTAAGAAATCCTGTATCACTGGGTGGGGAAGGATCCCAGGAGATATAAGCCAGATGCCACTGGATTTGGGATACACACATAGGCAGGGCCACCTACAGGAGGCATGTATGGCCATCAAACCAGGATGTCTGTCTAACATGGTCCTGCTCAGAATGGCCAGACACTGTAAGACACAGGTATTTCCCTGAACACAGCCAGGAGAATAACCTCCTAGGTCTAATGTTCTATGGAAGCCCAAGGTCTTCAGGGCTCAAACCTCAGACTGGCCCACACTAGCTCCCAAGCATGATAGTCAGGTCTGGATTTTTTTTTCCACTCCTCCATTCCCAGCCAACTTCATTTCAGCTACCCTTCCTTCTGTCAGACAGGGCTCAGGAGCTAGGACACCACTAAAGGATCTAAACCAGAACACAGTAGTTGCACTTCATCAGAGATACTGCTTTCTGTGGTTTCCTTCACCCGTAGTCAACCCTGCTCTGCAAAAACTAGTGGAAAATTCCAAATCAGTAATTTCATGTTATAAATTGTATGTTGTTCTGAACGTGATAAAATCTCCTCCTCTATCATGTCCAGGACATGAATCATCACTCTGCCCAGCATTTCTGGAGTATACACTACCTACTCATTAGTCTCTCAGTGCTGTCTCAGTTACAGACGAAAGCTGTAGCATTTACAGGGCTTGCTGTGAGGCATGGTTTCAGCTATCCATGGGAGTTCTCAGAGCATGCTCACAACTACTGTGTGTACCACATTCTGCTAACTGCAAACCTCACTGATAGACAACCGGAGCTTGGGAGCGTGTATAACACCGGGTCACTCAGCATCCCACACTTTGAGTCCTCACACTTGCCCAACTTGTGGAGTGACATACCGCCACCATTACTTTGAGGACCTGGGATTTAAATACAGTTTAGAAGAAGGCTGTCCTGGTGAAGGGTGAAAGCGAATTTGCTTTGCAGAAATTCAAAACACGTAGTGACCTTAGAACTTCAGGTGAGTAATAAGCTGAGATTTTTGTTGTTGTTCTTGTTAGACTATTTTATATGTTTCTTGGAGGCATATTTATGCTAAAAAGAATTATTCATTGTTTATGTGAGATGCAAGCTTACCTAGGTATCTTGTAGTTTCTTCGATGGGTCTGACAGCCCTACTTCATAATCTATAAAATAAGAAGCCCCCCCATGGGCTTTCTGACCATTCAGAACATGTGGATAGAAAGAAATGGGGAGGTATATTCTTGAAATACTTGCTTTCTCACTGAGGAGATATCTTGGGTTTTATCAAGACAGGAATCTAGATGGTAGCGTGTTGATGTGATAGGCTAATGGCCTTTTTCTGCTCCTTTTCCGCAATTCAAACAGACATGTCCTAGTCATACTTAAACATCACCAGTACCCCTCATCTTCCGGCAGAGATGCATAAAGCCCAGGCCCTAACACCCTTTTAACATCCTGATAACAGATGAACTGATTGCAGGGGAAGGAAAAAGTGACACCCCAGAAAACAGCAGTATGTGAGCAGCATCCCGGTTGAAAGCCAGGGAAGGGAACAGAATTCCTGAGAGCTGTGGAGGACTAAGCCCGAAGGCTGCATAGGAAGTCACTTGACACCCCCACATTAGATAAGCCAGAATTCTATCCTCATTTGCCATTGTTTAGAGGAGAGTCCTGTTCTTTGTTCTCCATTGCAGGCCACTCTGGTTGGATGTTGGGAGTCTGTGGTACAGACACTCCCCGGATAAACTTTCAAGGTCAAGTCGGAAGATAGGTACCACTGAGAGTCTGGCGCAGGGATGTTAGTAGAAGATGACTCTTGTTAAAAGGATTTTCAGCACCTTGGAAACATCTGCTTAACCATTCAACTACCTGATCATTTGTCTTAGTTTTGTTTCTTTTTGCTGTGACAAAATACCCCAAGAAAGCCAACTTAAAGGAGAAAGGGTCTGTTTGGCTCAAAGTTCCAGGTGGGGGTCCATCGTGGCAGGGAAGTCCCAGCAGCGGTGACATTATATCCAGAGTGAAGAACAGAGAGCAATAGATTAATGCATGTGTGTTCAGTGTTCTCTCCCCCTCATTCACTGCAGGGTCCACCCCATGAAATGGTACTTCTAAAATTCAGAAAGGGCCCTCTCATCCCAATCAAAACCCAATTCCAAAAATCTCTCACAGGCATGCTCATAATAAACTGTGATCTAGACCATTCCCTTAGACTCCCTTCCCAGGTGCTTCTAGACTGTCTAATTGGCAACAGTAACTTTCACACTGTGTATCTACCCATTCACATACATATCTATCCATCTATTTACTCAACTATCCCCTGCCAATCTATCTCTCCACTCAATATCTATCACCCATCCACCTACCCATTTATCACCTCTTCCATCCCTCATTTTCATCCATCCATACACAAATACCTTCCTCCTTTTATCCCTTCATTAATCTCCACCATCGTCCACAATCCACCCGTCAAACCACCCTTCCGTCTGTTATATCCAGTCAACAATTCCATCTGTCTAAGCTTCCATCTCCACCTATCTCTCTGCTACTACCCACTTACCCATCCATCCACTCACTCATCATCACCTACTTGTCTACTTATCATTATCTGATTCTTTCTCTCCAACCATTTCATACCAGTGACTTGAAGTTGTTCGAAACTTAAAAGACTTTCTCCATGAAGAAGATACAAGCCCTCTGCAACTTGGACCAAAAGAAAAAAGAAACAGGTCAGGGTCTCTAAACGTGAAGATCATGCAGCAAGCCTTAGTCTCTGGCCCCCTCTGAAAGGTAGGGAGCATGGCTTGGAATACTCACCCAACTGAGAGGGACAGCATCTGAATACACCTCCCTCCCTGGGTCCATCCATGAGTTTTCTCCATAAGTTAAAAATAAATAGAGAAAAGGGAAAGAAACAAACCTTTGCTTCTCTGTTTACCCCTCTGCATTTAATGAACAGTTGTTAACATGACTGAAACCATCTGATGATTTTTACCAAATGGAAAAATCTCCCTACAGGGGCAATAAAATAAATATTCAGGACAGAGAGAGGCGGTCGTAAAAGGCATTACCCGGTTGTAAACAGAGGCGGGTTGTGGTGATCTATTACCCCTGCCTTGGCAGCTTTCAACAGTTCTGGGATTCCAGGAGGGGATCTGACCCAAGGCAATATTTACTTCTGTGGCTTTTTCGGCAGGTCATTGTGGGTATAATTCTGTCGACCAGTTGACTGGAGTTGAGGTTTTGAGCAGGAAGCCGGAGCCCCAAGCACTCATAACTCAGGAAGGGTAAGGCACCCTTCCCAGGGTGTGCCAAGAAAAGCACATGGTACTGTCCTAGCTGTCAAGGTGAGGGTCCCACACAACCAGGCCATTGTCAGGGGGATATACAGCTTGTTTGTACTTGGGCTGACGGTACCGATGGTTGACACATCTGTTGGCTGTGTTTCAGCCTAGAGGCCCAGCTGTGTTTGGTGTTCTACTGTGCGAATGCATGGTCATTTCATACACCTCCATGCACAGTCTTAGACTCCTTAAGGATCCTGAAGTCGAAAGGGAAAGTGTCGCTTACACTCACAAGGACAAGACTTCTTTGGCTAAGGACCAAGCACTAAATTGATTCTTGAAGTGGCCACGGTCAGTAGCAGCCCTTGTGAAAGCTTCAGCGTGTCCAGTTCTTGGACAGAGCACAGTGATTATTGGGATGGACCACACAGTACTGCACACAGGGGCGGTGTGTTTATGCCGTTTTCTGAGGCAGCACACAGGCTCAGAATGGAAGCCGTGTCTCAGGATAGCATGAATCAGTCTTGTAGGTCTTGGCTCCTCATGTTGGCTTTCAGAGCTTCCTCTCTTGGGCCAGCGTGCTACTGAGCCTGACCCACACGACGGAATAAGAGGACTGAGTCTGAAAGCTGTCTTGACCTCCACTTGTATACCGTGACACGTGTACATGCACACACATAAATAAGTAAATGTAGTTTGTCTGTTTTTTTAAATTTTCTTCCTGTCTGCCCCCCCACCTCCCGCGCGCGCGCGCGCGCGCCTCACCCCTCTGACTGTTGAAATGTTTCAGCTTTGGTGGATTTGGGTGCAGAAGAGTAACCATCCAGCTCAGGGTGGACTTGTTGGTATGGGTATGGGTCAATGCATCACAGACAGGCTCTGCTCAGTGGTTAAGAGGGCAGTTTAGTAACTTACAGAACAATAGGTTGCAAAGAGCAAAACTGAGCCTCTCCTCAATCTGTTGAACAGTCTGCCATGGGGCCTGTAGGGCATGGAAATCCAAGTGGTCGAGGACTGAAGCATGGGGCAGATTGAGTACCCAGGCAGACCACGGCAGCAGCTCCCATTGCTCTTTGACAGCCCGACCTTCCTGGAGCTTTCTTGGCACAGCATTCTAGGCTTCTGCAGACCAAGACCCTCGCTTCCACCCTTGCAGACCTGAGAGGTTTGTCCCTAAACCCAGACGCAGGTTCTTAGAATGCAATGATTAAAATAGGCGTTGGAGCGTGACAGAAGCTGGAGATGGGGGCGGGGTCTGGTCTCCCCCATGGTGGCACCTGTAAGCTCTGCATATCCTGCAGAAGTGTGAGGAACATCTGTTCTTGTTTATCAGTTCCCAATTTACAGCTGACTCATGAAGTCACTCTTTTGTGTGCCCATCTCTCCTATGGGTATGGTGAGGCTGAGCCCCATCTGCAGATGAGAAATCTGGAACTCAGGACTGGGTCTGAGGGTGTTTGTCTGAGTAGAGGGGGCAGGACAGTGTGTGGAGCAGCGTCTCCTGGGTGTGTGGTCTCTAAAGGCTGATGCACCACTGGAGGGCTGTGAGCAGTGAGACCTGCCTTGTCCTCCGGCATAGTGACCTTAGTGTGGTCATCAGTGTTATGTGGCTGTAACAATTTACTTGAGGTAATTACCTCATAAAGAAAAAAAAAGAATAGGGGCTGAAGAGATGACTCAGCAGTTAATAGGCTCTTGTAGAGGACCCAAGTTTAGTTCCTGGAACCCCTGTCAGGTAGATCATAATTGCCTATCACTTAAGGTCCAGAGAAATCTGACACCTCTGCCCTGCATGGGTACCTGGCACACATATGCATACACATGAACATACACATACGCGTGCGCACACACACACACACACACACACACACACACACACACACACACAGAAAGAGAAAGAGAGATATTATTTTTTTCTTAAAAAAAGAAAAAAAACATTTATTTTGACTCAATTTTTTAAAGTTTCCATTTATGAGCTGCTTCCCCTGTCATTTTTGAGTTGGTGAAGAGGCAGTCCATGACGGCAGACAATGCATGGTGGAGCAAGCCATGTGGTTGGGAAGAGAAAGAGAGGAAAGAGACCCGAGTCCCATGATTCCCTCTGGTGATTCACTGCCAAATGCTGGAAGACCTCTCCCTGGGCCTCATTTCCCTATAGCCCCGCTGTAAGTAGTATTTACACATGGAAGTAAGAATTTACACATGGAACTTTAGCGAGCCATTGAAGAGGCACGCTACAGCCGCAGGGGCTAGGGGCTCCTGCAGGCTTTCAGAGGACCTGCGAACCCCTAAGCCTTCATACATGGGCTGCTCAGGCAGTTGTCCAAATAACCAGATCCAGTCTGTGTCACAGGGAAAGCAGCCTGCCTGAGGTCCAGGAACACTTTAGCCATGGCCAGCACTCTCCTAGTGTGGGAGAAGGGGAGGGGGCTGAAGGAAAGAGGAAGGGCAGCCATGTTGGCCATGGCGAGGAGGCACTGGGTCCTTAGAATGACCAAGTTGCAGGGGTACACATCTGTCCCTCTATGCCAGCCACCGAGGGCAGGGCTGACCTGGGGGTGGGCTGCCACCTGCTCCTTCCTCTTTCCCAGGCTGTAGAAGTAAGACTCTCCTCTTGCTCTCCTCCAGCCAGCCAGGCCAGGTGTGTGCTTGCCCGAGAACACATCTGGGGCTAGGAGGTAGAGCAGGCTGTGAACAGCTGGAGCAATTCTCAGAATGATGGAGGACCAAGGAGAGAAAGGAACTTGTTTATTCAGGCGGAAATGCTTCATGTGTGCAGAATGTGACCTCCATTTCCAGGGTGCCAGATGGTAGATGTGTTTAGTTTTCAGACAAAGGAAGAAGGAACTGGATGGAAAACCAATGATCTGGCTTCACAGTAGCCTAGTTCTCAACTCGGGTTCAGAGTCTCTACGTAGGAGGAACACCCAGTGTGTCTGTGGGAAGAGCCCACCCCTCCCAGCATGGACTGGGCAGCAGTGTCCTGACAGGACCAGACAGCTGCTTGGTGGATGCTCAGTCTTGTTTACATGAGTACGAGGGAGAAAGAGGTAAACTCAGAATCGTGGCCAGCCCAAATCTCTACACTCAAGACTCAGGCCCTGAGGATAGAATCTGTGTGGCCTATAGCTACAGATCATGGTTATTTTGAACTTGGTATGGGCCCAGTGCTTTTCACTCTTGGTAGGTTTTGGTTCCAGAAAAAAGGAGGTCAGTACTGAGCCTGGCCAGCCAGCATCCCGGCTCTGGACTCTCCACTTCCATAGACTGCATATTTTCTTCCTTTCAGGATCCATTTCTACCAAGTCATAAATACCATGTCTTTAGTCCAAGAAGTTCTGTTGAGCACCAGTACCTCTTGCCTTATGCCTGTGTGCCCTGGACACATAGGGCTGTCCCCAAGAGATGTCAGTGTCCTTACCTCCAACCTCCCTTTCTATGGTGAGTGTCTTAGTCACGGTTCTATTGCTGTGAAGAGACCAAGACAACTCTTATAAAAGAAAGCATCTAATTAGGGGCTTGCTTACAGTTTCAGAGGTTTAGTCCATTTTCAGTCATGGCAGGGAGCATGGCAGGAGCTGCATCCTGATCCATAGGCCAAGGGGGGGAAGAGAAAGAGGAGGGGAGACAGAGAGAGACAGAGACAAAGAGAGAGGGGGGAGGGAGGAAAGACAGAGAGAGACAGAGAGACAGACAGAGAGAGACAGAGTCAGAAAGAGAGACAGAGACAGAGAGAGACTGAGCCTGGGCCTTGTTTGGGCTTTGAAGTTTCAAAGTCCACCCCCAGTGACTTTCTCCAACAAGACTACACTTCCTAATCTTTCTAATTCTACCAAAGAGTTCTACTTCCTAGTAACTAAGCATTTGAATATATGAGTCTCTGGAAGCCATTCTTATTCCAAACACCACAGTGAGGGCATACTCACTACACAGGAGTATCCCGGAAGACTTGTCCTTCCCTTCCAAGGGCTCTACGGTTTGTATCTTGAATGTCACCCTAAAGTCCATATATTAAAGGGCTGATCCCCAAAGTGGTACCTCTGGGAAATGGTGGAACCTTTAGGAGGAGGGGTCTATTGAGAATAAATTAGGTCATTAGAGGGATATTGGGACCCTGATCACTCCTTCTCTCTGCTTTCTAGGTCCATGAGGTGAAGACTTTCTCTATCACAATGTTCTCTGTTATCATGGACCCCAAGCAACAGGGCCAATTGTCCTCTGAGTCCATGAACCAAAACAGACCTTCTCTCCTTAAAGATTGTCATGGACATTTTGTCACGCGACAAAAGTTAACCAACACATGAGGTGACTAGAGGTTCCAGTGACGACCCATCTAATACAGCTTTCGAGCAAAAGTCCAAATGCATGCCTGGAATACTCAGAATCCTCACCCACTTCCAGGAGCAGAAGGGAAGCCCATCCCAGGGCAGAAGAAGGGACTCATCTGACAACCAGAGACACACAAGTCATCACACCTTCCTTTGACAGGAAAGGTAGCCAGGGTCAGGGAGTTTATCGTTAGGAAGCAGAAAGGGTAAATTTGGGCTTTACCAGGAACTACCACTCCTGGCTCCCCATTCTTTCCAGCCGCCTCCACACTGTCAGTCAGGACAGAAGAGGCTCTCAGTGGGACTGGCTGCCTCTCAGGCACGGACGGGCCCAGGATCTTGAGCCATACCAGCACAGGCTTGCTCCCCAGAGAGGAGACAGGGCTGTAGGGGCAGCAGCTATCTCAACTAGGAAGGATGGATAAAAGAGGTTTATTTCAGCTAAATGTCAGAGGAGAAAGGATTTGAAAAGTAGAGTTGAAGTGGATGGAGTGAGACATTTGGGGAGCAGGGGAATGAGACGGAGCCCGGGGTTGTGTTGGAGACAACAGAGCACACCTGGGGGAGCATGAAAGCAGTCAGAAGGTCAAACAGGGAGAAGGGGGTCACAGAACAGTTAGACCAGAGGACAAGAAGGCACTCCAGCTGTCAGTGTCCCCGTGTCCCTAGCCTGTGGCCCTGGTGGATTCTAAGAAGCAGTGCCTCTCCATTCCCCTGTGGCCTGGCTTCACTGTTTCCCAGGTCTGGATGGGACCTCAGGAGCACCCAGGGATGTCCTGTCTGTGTTTCCATACAGATATTTGAGGCCATGCTGTCACTGGCTTCACTGGTGAGGGCAACCCCCCAAACCACTGCCAGCCTTATCTGCTCAAGCTATACAGCAGGAGCTGGGATCTCTGCAAGGTGGGCAGGGCCTCTCTTATCCAAGTTGTTCTCAGATAGCACAGGTGCCCTGTAAGCCGTTGCTCGCCTGTGGCCAGACTTCAATGGTACCCTGCTCTTCTCTCCAGATACCCGTCCCGTCT
Organism: Peromyscus californicus insignis; assembly: GCF_007827085.1. Lineage (NCBI taxonomy): Eukaryota > Metazoa > Chordata > Mammalia > Rodentia > Cricetidae > Peromyscus > Peromyscus californicus. The sequence goes on along the minus strand of NW_026294584.1, from coordinate 131,946,690 downwards.
CATTCTATCAACTGAACCTGGAGGAGATGTCCAGGATGGCTCAAGACTGGCCCTGGTGGACTGCACCTGGGAAGGTGGCTTAATTCTGCGAAGTAAGAACAAGAGGCAACCCTTCCACCCTCAAGGCTTGAGAGTGGGCGACTGAGATCAGTGAAACATGTGGCATGTCTATTTGTGATGTTTTCTGGGTCACCCAGCGAGAAGGAAAAAAGGAAATAGGATCAGGCAGAAGGGATGTTGGGCTGTGACAGTCTTGAGAATTGCTCTAGCTGGCCCCGAAGGGGCTCCAACTCCTAAGAAGTGGGGGTCTTTCTTCTGCACCGAGTCTGATGGTGTGGTGATCATGGGCAAAGTTCTTTCAGATGGAAGGCCATCTCTGATCAAGTGGCCAGCAATGGCTTCAAGGTGGTGTCAGCCAGAGGCATATCCAGTGTCTTGGAGAAACTGGCCTTCCAGTTCAGCAGAAACCCTGGTGAGCATTCAGCTCCTTTCTCTTGTCTCTGCTTTGCCTTGCCAGATCATGCCTCAGCAGGGCTCTGTGATCGCAGAGAAGTCCAGCCAATGGAGGCGCCAGGGGATTCAGAAGAATTCTTGCAGCTGGTAGGCTCACACAGAGGGCTGACCAGCTTGATCGGTCTGTGTGGACAGGGCTTTGGTGACATCCTAGGATGGTCAATGGAATTTCATGGGACACTGTGGATTGGCCAGGCTTAAGTGATTTTGAGAAACTTTTATCATGGAAACAGCAATAAAAATTCCACCAGCTTGCTGGAGCAGAGTGTCTACAAACGTTTTGCAAGGCGTTTTGTATTAGCCAAACATTTTTACAGTCAGAAGTGACTAAAACTCAACCAAATTAACTGAGGCTATGGTTGAAGAGGAATTTATTAGTTCTCATAAACTGACCGGAGAGGGGAAGGCAGGGGAGGTGGGCTGGCCCCAGGGGAGTCCAGATCACCCACTCCTCCATCTGTGGATCATGCAAGGGGAGAAAGAGAGGCCTCACAGCAGTTACCAGTGTCCAGAGGGACTGCCCACTAACATCCTTCTGGGGCTCAGTAGACCTGGGTGGTGTGACCCTGCCTTAGTCTCAACGGGAGGGAAATCCTCGCTCCCCTCTCCTACTGTAGCTGCTGGACTGTACATAATCCCAGTCAGAAATAAGACATGACTGTCCATTGAGAAACAGTAGACATTTCAGCAGAAGCACGGACAGTAAGGGACTCCAGTTCGTCCTTTGTCACCTACCCAGTCACGTAGGCTTGTCCCTCTGAGGAAAATGCTTACAGGAAGGAAGAAAGGAGTCAGTGACATTTCTCTAGATCCCATCATTTGGGCTCCTTCTCAGGTTTAATCCTTTTCTATTCAGAAAGGACCTTAAAGTAAAATGCTCAAGTGTTACAAAATTTTTCTGAAAGACCAGGTTTCTTGAAAATTTCTAAGTTGACACTCAAAATTCCACAAAATTAAAAACATACATTCATCAGTATGAAATGTTCAAAACCTCCCTCCTGCAGTTAGTGGAGAACACGGGGGAATTGGCAAGTGTAGGGACTGGAGCCTGGCCAGCTCCGGAATCCCACCCAGGCACTCACAGCTGGCCAGCGGTGGCTGCAGGGATCCCACCCCCGAGCCCCTTACTGCTGGCTTCCTCACACTGTAGGAAGGTACCTGGGCATCTGGACAGGGACAACGTTAGCTTTCCTCTGGGTACAGATCCTGGCAAGGCCCTGTGCGGGTCAAGTGGCACAGGATGGCTCATGTGGGTGCTCTGTGGGTTCTGGAATTCCATCCCCTTCACCTGGAGCTCACAGTAAACAAGGAGGATGTCACCAATGACACTGCTCATCATGAGGCCATTAGGTCTAGAGTCGCTGGCATTCACAGTCACCCCCGTCCCCCAGGTCCGCAGTGGACCACCATCTTCCAAACCTGTGTGAGATCTTCAATGTATGAAACACTGAGTGACAGAAGGACCTGAAGGCAGGATTACTGAACATGTATTAGGAACTAGCACACACTGTGGCGATGGTCCTTATTTACTACAATGGACACATAACACACTCTGTCATCATCACCTGTTCATCTAAGGGGGAAAAAACAGGCTCAGGAGGCATCTGCGATATGCCTAACCCTAGAATGGTTGAGCTGCTAGGCCAGTGAGGCCAGCTGCCTGTCTGTCTGTCAGGTAGCTACTTTTGCTGAGTTCCAGGGAAAGTCATTTCACACCGAGGCTGTGAGCAAGCATCCCCATTACCAACAGAGCTGGGTGAAGCCTTTGACTGCAAGAGGATTAAGCCACTGTGAACCTTGTAAACTGAGAAGTAGTGTCCCCTTGCCCTTGGAGGTGTTGTGATTCTTATCCAAGAAGCTGGTCACTATCCAGGGAACACAGATTACAAGAGCACGCATTTTAAAATCCCTCCAGGAGCCGGGCGGTGGTGGCGCACGCCTTTAATCCCAGCACTCGGGAGGCAGAGCCAGGCGGATCTCTGTGAGTTCGAGGCCAGCCTGGACTACCAAGTGAGTTCCAGGAAAGGCGCAAAGCTACACAGAGAAACCCTGTCTCGAAAAACCAAAAAAAAAAAAAAAAAAAAAAAAAAAAAAAAAAAAAAATCCCTCCAGGAGAGAGAAGCCTATGAATCCCTGGCTTCTTATCCCTCATTCCCAATGTTGTTCCTATTTTTATCTGCAAGCAAGTGTGGATTTTCCAAACAAGACTCTGACCCAGAAGCTTAGGGCATCAAAGAGACTTCGCCCTACCCCCACCCCCTCCAGACCCACAATTCAAATGCAAAGCACAAAGGACCTGCTTAGGACTCCATCCTCTGAGGCAGCTCCAGGACCCTGGCGCTCACTAAATGAACCTGGAATGGCCACAGGAGAGAGATTAGTAACCCGTGACAAGTGGGGGTCAGAGATGCCATATGACCTTGAGATATTCAGTGTTGTCAGCCTTGATCCAGAGGGCTATGAACGTGGGGGACGCTGGTCCCCAAGCTGGGGTCTTGGTTATAATTGAGCCTGGTGAGCCCAGTGGTGAACAGACCTGACTGTTGGAACAAAGACCTCAGAAGCCTCCCCGCTTCATGGACCTGTAAACAGAGAGCGCCAGGAGACAACGCGGGTGCCAGACAATGCAGTCTCCACCCCGAGCGACAGATGCTCCTTCAAGGAAGGCCTAGCTCACTTGCGCTTCAAGGTGGATGTTTGTATGTTTCCTCCCCAAAGGACGAAGCAGGGAGAACTCCTCACCCTTTCTGTATTCCATGCTTCTCAAGGCCTATTAGTAAGGAGCCCAGGGCCAGGCCTTAAAACATAGCCAACCTCACAGCGCCCCGAGGCCAGAGAGCTGTGTGAGGGGGCGTTTCAGCCTCTCGTTTCCTAAAGTCATACCAGATGAGTTCCAGAAGATTAAAGTTATTGCAATAAGCCCCAGGGAGCCAATCATGATCTGCCTTATAACCTCCTTGGTTTACGGTGTCATTCACACACATCGCTTTCTACAGGGTCTTGAGGAGACATGGAGCCTGCGGAGTTAACAAGGGGTTCAGAGGATGCCTGAGTGAAGCCTTTCGCTGCAAAGGGATTAAGCCCACTTGGTCCCCAGAAAATCATTTAGAGAGCCTACAGCAAGGCCTGTTTGGGGTAGTGGGTCTGGTCTGTGTCTTATTGTATGTCTGTCACAGCTAGGACAAGTGTCCAGAAATGAAGAGGTAGCTCCTTAGTGTCCCCAGTTGGCCTAAGACGTGTTCTTGGGGTGATCATTTTCTAAACCTTGATTTTTTAAAAAGGAGCTAAATGCCAGAAAAAAACAGATAAACCATAAATTGGGAGATCTGGTCCAGGATTTTTGTTTTTGTTTTGTCCTTTGATGTTGCTCTCATGTTTTTAAATCCTCGCTCGTGCCCCCCTCCCTTTCTCAAAGTGCCTCTGGGAAGCAGAAGATAAATCTTTCCAGTTCTCACTTCCTGTGTTCAATGTCTTCAGGACCTGGACCACCTCCAGGGACTCCCTGCCTGACCTAGAGAAAGCGCTCCCCTGACACAATGGAAGTCACCCCCACGCTCCAGACCCCCACTACTTGCTCTTGTTCCTTAGCACCTCAGACTAGGCAGCCCTTACCTCTGCTTTCTAGAAAATTCTCAAGTGAGGAAGGTTGGAATACGCTGAAGAGCCTGCAGTGTTTCACCCGTACCCTTGGATCTCTGCTGGACCATCCAGATTCCAGGTTCACCTCTACGCTCTGAGACACATCAGGGTGCCCCACACTGGTGTCCACACCCCTCCCGAGGCTCCACTGTGCTTGTGACCCAGAGCGGTATGGTCTTTTCCCTTCTGATAAGATCTCAGCCTCACTGGCTCGGTGACAGACGCCAGGGAAGCCAGCAACGCGAGGCCAGCACTTAACGCCCAATTCTCACTTTGTCCTTCTTTTTAATGCTAAGATTTAGACGGTGGGGGTGGGGGGCACTGGAAAGACATCTGGGGCTTTTCCTTTTCTATGCTGTCTTTGATTTCCATGTCAGACCTGCAGAAACAATTCAGGGTCCCTGTCCCCCCCATCCCCACCCTCTCCCCCAGCACACCATGCTGAGGGGCAGCTTCAACAGACTGAGCCTCCGAATGCTTGGGAAAAGCTGGGGCCGGCTTGTGTGGGTGTGGCTCTCACCGTGGCTGTGATTTGGTTTGCACTTTGGGCTCTCTGGTCACCCGGGCTTCCTGGGGCCGTTTGCCTGTCCTTAGAAAGTGGGGCACTTCAGGTTTGTGCTCGGGAATGTATTCGTATGAATCTGTTTCTCTTTTGCTATACCTGTTGGATGTGACTATTTGTCCCTTCTCATACTCTGCTCTCTCTCTCTCTCTCTCTCTCTCTCTCTGTCTCCCGCTCCCTCTCTGCCTGTCTTATATATATTGACTCTGTTTTCATGCTACTGGTTTGTTTTTCTTGAGTGGGCGAATTGATGTTTCTTCTCTCCATCCCAACCAAAAGACACAGTTTGCACACTGTTCTTCTCTTTTCACTTCTGATACCTTTTTTTTTTTTTTTTTACTATTTTTCCTCCACTGGCACTAATTTTAAAAATGTACTTATAGTTCTTTAATTAATTTCTATATGCAAGTGTTCATGAGGATATATCATGTGTGGAGGTCAGAGTACAACAGGCCAAAACTCCTGCTCTTCTTCCCACTACATGGGCTCCAGGGATAGAATGCAGGTCAGTAGGGTTGGCAAAGAGCACCTGTATGGGCTGTTGTCTTGCTGGCCCAGAATTCTTAATTCACTTGTGCGTGCGTGCGTGCGTGCATGTGTGTGTGGTATATGTTTGCAGTATTGAGACTGAACTCAGTGCTTTACACATGCTAGACAAGTGCTCTACCATCAAGCTGTGTGCTCTGTCTCTGCCCTGAGCCGTTAGGAAAGGTCTCACATTGTACCCATGCTAGGCTCTATGAGAGTCTCCTGCCGCTTTGAGATTTCAGTACTGATGGGTTTTTAGATTTGTATAACTTCGAAAGATGAGATAAGACATATTCCAGAGCTGTAACATCTGGGATGTTATTGAGAATTCGGACTGTGGGTCAAGAACTTCTGGCTCCAATGTTTTGTTTTTCTCCATAGTTTCCTGTGACCTCGCACTGTGGCCACGCAGTTCCTGAACTCAGCTCCTCCCGTGGGAAACCTGGATCAGGGGGATGAGATGCTCCATGGTGAGGGTGCTGCCTTTACCCTTCAGCTCGCTGACCAGTGCTGGGTGGAAGATGAAGGGGGCTAGGATTTGCTGTCCAACCCATCCCCCTCAACCAAATCGGCTTCACTGGGAACAAAGAGTGCCCTCCTTCAGTCTGCTGACTTCGTTTCAACTCTGACTCCTCTGACTCCCAGCTGGCCTGCAGTTAAGAGAGTTTTCCACAGACAATCTAGAATGTTCCTACTTCCACACAGCCTGTCTGTAGTGAGATCCTCAGTGCATGTGAGAAGTGGGTGGGAGGCTTTTTGATACTTACATGAAACATCATCTTTCCTTAGCTCTAGATCTGTCTGTCCTCTGCAGGAGTTGAACTCTTTGAAGCAGGAGTACTCAGATTCCCTGCTCTTCTGTGGTTGCCTTTCAGGTATCTGTAGTTGACTGTATTCCAGAAATACCAAGTGGAAAGTCCCAAAAATAAGCAACATAAGGGAGTCTCATGCTCTCTGACTCCGTCTTATCCAGGGAGTGGAACATCTGCCTGACCATAGTGTCCACGCTATACACATTATCTGGCTGCTAATCTCTTAGCAGTCTTCCCATCATTTGTCATATTGATTTGAGAACTACAGTGCTTGTTTTCAAGTAGTCTAAATCTGGGTCACAATAACTTTATCCCTTACCTCACTGCATATCATGGAGGCCTCCCAATCCTTTGAAGAAAGACATAACCAACACACTAAAATACAATACAAAGGAGACAGCACAGCCACATTTGTATTAAATAGCTTTTTCATAATTGTTCTATTTCCTTATTGGCTATTACAGTAATCTCTTACTGGGCCTAATTTATAAGTTAAGCTTATATGGTAGATATGTATATATAGAAGAGACACAGGAAGTCTTGGCATATGTTTTCCTCAAATAAAGGGAAATGACTGGTCTTTTTTACACTCAGAGATCTAGCAACTTGCCCAGTGCCTGTTGGGGGTGGCAGTTCCTGTTTCTGCAGACCCCCTCTCCAGCAGCAGAGGGGCTGGACCATGGAGTGGAAGCCTGCTGTGGGATGATGTGTATGCTGTAAATATATGTTGCTATGATTGATTGATAAATAAAACGCTGATTGGCCTGTAGCCAGGCAGGAAGGATAGGGTAGGCAGGACAAGGAGGAGAAGAAGTCTGGGAAGTGGAAGGCTGAAGCAGAGGGATGCTGCCAGCCACCTAGATGAGGAGCAGGATGTAAAGTACCGGTAAGCCACGAGCCACGTGGTAAGGTATAGATTAATAGAAATGGGCTGAGTTTAAGTGTAAGAGCTAGACAGTGGTAGGCCTGAGCTAATGCCTGAGCAGTTTAATTAATATGAGCTTCTGAGTGATTATTTTATAAGTGGTTGTGGGGTCTGTGGGGCTGAGCAGGACTGGAGAAAACTCCCGCTACAGAAGCCTCTGTTGTGCCACTCCAACAGTTATGGTTAACTTCCGGGCTCACATCACCATGGTTACCTGCCACGGCACAGGTGGTTGCAGAGCATCATAGGGCATATTCTTTGTTATAAATGCCGTGTGTGCACTGTGTGGCCCTGTACTAGTGACTTTACACAATGCTGTGATAAAATGCCTGGCAACAGCAATGGGAGGAAGGAAGGGTTGAGTTTGGCTCACGGGTTTAGAAGAAATCCATCTGTCATGACATGAGGTTTCTCTTTGAAGGTGATAAAGCATGGAATTACAGCCACTTTGCACCTTCTGTGGTGGTTTGAATGTCCCTATAGGCTCAGGCATTTGAACGCTTACTTCCCAGCTAGCAGCACTTTGTGGGGAGGTTATGGGGAGGTGAGGCTTTGCTGGAAGAAGTAAGTCACTAGGGGAACCTTTGAGAGTTCGTAGCCTCACCCCACTTCTGGTTCATTCTCTGCTTTATGTTTGCAGTTAAAGATGTGATCACCCAGCTTCCTGCTACCATGCCTGCCCCTTGCTGCTGCCGTGGCTCTCTGCCATAATGGAATCTTATCATTGTACAACTGCAAGGCAAAATAAACTCTTTTGGAAGTTGTCTTGGTTACAGTGTGGTATCACAGCAACAGAAAAGTAACTAGTATGTCCTTGTCTGAAACTAAATGGACACACACTCATTTCCCTTTCAAACAGCACGTTTTCCTATCTCTCCACTCTTTTCGCATTGTAGATCTGAACAAAAGTAGCGAGCAGTAACCATGGCACAGCCTGAAAACTGTCCTGTCTTGAAATTTCCTCCACCAAAGAAATTAGCCCATTGCTTTTGAGTCCTGCTTCATTCAAGTTCTCAGGCACAATGAACTCAGAGTCTTTGCGGGGACATAACATGGACGGCTGCCCGCCCAGTTCCTGATGCCTAGTCTTCTCTGAAACCTCAGGAGCTGGGCCTCCATTGTCTATGTTAGGATGCTGGCCTTCCTGGCTCTCACCATCATGGCCCATTAAACTCTAGGGCTTCCCTAACCTGCAGCTCCAAACTTCCACATTTCCCTCTAACAGCCGCTCCAAAGGCAAGCTAGCACTTTGTGACCAGTAGCAGATGCCAGGAAGTGAGAATCACTCTGGAGTTTGGTAGTTTTCAGCCTGATCTTTGCAGACTGATCAGCCTCTGCCACTGCCTTTCTTTATTTCACCTCTCCATGCTCCAATAATCTGATTGACACCTCTGGGTGTATTAGCCCAGTGGGGAGATTGATACTTAGGCAATCTTGAAACTGCTAAGATAAGTCCCTCTCTCGCGCAGGTCTCAGTGCTGTGTCCCGTAGTCTCAATACTCCTGGAAGCGTGAGCATTAGCCACCCCGGGGCTGGGTATCCTAGGGTGGGAGAACAAACACAGTTTATAGATGTATATAGATTATATAATGTATGCAACATTAAGTGCAGCCAGCAAAGACCCCTGGTATACAAACAAGGGAGGCTGCTAATGTGAAGGAGATGGACCTTGGTCATTCATCTAGTACAGGTTCAATATCAGCATAAGTCACAGAACACAGGGGTCCACAAAATTCTATTGATTCCTTCTCTATTAATAAAAAACCTAGATCTCTCTAATTTTCAAGAACACGGAAGCTGCTCTAACATATCATCTTTTTTCCTTTTATTCTTTCCCTTGTTCCTACACATTTAGCAATAATTTGGCTTCATTATTCAATTCTTAAAAAGTTTATTCCCATTATGTGGTCATCTGATTGTATTTATATATGCTTACCATTATTGAGCAATCTCTGACTTTCCTTCCATCTTTTATGTCCCTTTTCTTTCTTTTCTACTATAATTTTGATAGAATTTTGACTTTGCTATACTTAAAAAAGCTTATGTTTGAATTTTTATTCCCTTCTTATATATTCATATATATATATATATATATATATATATATATATATATATATATAATTTTGTTTTGAGCCTTCTCAGTAGTAAGAAGTCTTTGTTTTAGTTGTTGTTTGCCTTTTCTTTCTTACAGTTTTCTTGGTAATCTCCTGCTGTCTTAGCACTCCTAAGAGTCTTCCGCACTCCTCTTCTTGGCATTGATTTAACCTTGCTTGTCCTCTGTTTATGTCATTTCAGTTTCTTCCTGCTTGATCTCATCCATTTGCTCTTTCCACTTTTCCAGTGAAAAAATTTAACATCATAGGAGTTCTGCATTGGATTTGCTTCTACAGTGTTATGTTTATTAGTGATGTATTATAGGGGTTTTCAGTGTGTTTCTGTATCTCATACATGTTTGACTTCAGTCTTCTGGATGTCACTGAGAATTGGGCCCACAAGAGTAACCATTCAATAAGACTCCATAAAACATGAAAAGATATATCCAAATTAATAGCAGTATAAATTCTGGCCAAGAATCACGAGAAAAAAGAAAAAAAAATAAGGCAACATGACTCCTCCAAAATACCACAATGCCTCCAATATCAGGTTCAAAGACTGAAATGGATAAAGATTTCAAAACTTTATTGGTGAAAAATGTTCGGTGACCTCAAAATTATTTAGAGAGTCAGGTGCTTCAACCCAAGAGCTGTAGAGGAAGGCCAGCAGCATGCACGCTGGAAAAGGTGTGAGCACACAGGTAAGAAAGTCAGTAACACGTGGTCTGGATGAAAGGTCAGACAACATAGAAAACTTCAGCAAGGGACTGAGATTTGAAAATTAAAACCAACAGGAAATCGTTGAAACAAGAAACAACGGATCAAATTAAAAGCCCAGAGAAGAGAATCACCAATACACTTGACCAAATGGAAAAAAGAACATTATGGATGTGGAAAAGATCAATGAAATATATTCAAATACCAATAAAGGAGAAAAAGCATCCAATAACTAACAATCCTAAGAATCCTCAGACTACAAGACGGAGCTGAGATGAAAAACTGAAGGCTTAAAACATCAATTCAATGAAATTATAGCGGAAAATTAAAAATGTAAAAAGATAGTACTCAAATATATGAAGCATTAGCTGCTCCCCCGCCCCCCACTCCAACATGCATGATTAGAGGAGAAGCTTTTCCTGGCGTCTTACAGTCAAGATGTCAAAAATACAAGGCAAAGAAGCAATATTACAAGCTGTAGAGAAAGCCACCAATCTCCCACAAAAGCAAACACATAGTAAGTTCAGATCTATTGCCAGAAATCCTGAAAGCCAGGAAAGCATGGGACAGTATATTCCAAGTCCTGAAAGCAAATAACTGACAGCCAAGATTTCCATATCTGGTAAATTTACCTTTCAAAATTGACAGAGAAATGAGAGAGGAACAAAGTAACATAGCTTATAGTCATCAAGCCAGCACTATGAAACAATTAACGAAAAGACAGTCTTAATCCCAAGAAAGAATATGTTTTGACAGAAATAGGCTAACATTGGAGTTAGGAAAGAGTTCATCATGTCCAACTCAGTAAGCCAACACATACCTAATACTATAAGGGAGAAATAAAAGAACAAACAGGGGCTGGAGAGATGGCTCAGAGGTTAAGAGCACCGACTGCTCTTCCAGAGGTCCTGAGTTCAATTCCCAGCACCCACATGGTGGCTCACAACCATCTGTAATGAGATCTGGCTCCCTCTTCTGTATATATAATAAATAAATAAATCTTTAAAAAAAAAAAAGAACAAACAACTGTTCTAACAACCATAAAAAAACAACAAGAAAAATCACGGGAAGTAGTAAAAAAAAAATCTCTCAATAATAAATAAATATAAGTGGCTTCGACTCATGCATAAAGAGATGCAGCCTAGGTGATTGTTAAACAAACAAACAAATAACAAATAACAAATAAAACAACAACAAAACCTAAGAAACAACTATCTGTTATTCCCAAGGAACACAACTCACTGAGAAAGACGCCACAGAATGAGAGTCAAAAGACAGGAGTCAATCTATCAAATAAATGGAAGCCAAGAGGTAGCTGGCACAGTTATTCTCATATTTGACAAAGAAGATCTCAAAGCAAAATCAGAGATATAAAAAGGCCACTGTCTGTTAGTAACAAGAACAAATCATTAAGACGATACAATTATAACAGGTGTGCACTGAGTGTCAGCGCTCCTAATTTTACAAAGAGAAAACTTAAAATATCATATAGGTCCTGATGCAATCATAGCAGGTGAATTCAATACCCCACTTTAACGTTTAGACAGGCTGTACAAAGTGAAAGTAACAAACTTTAGAGTTAAACTACACCACAGATTGATGTAACAAATACTTACAGAATATTCCATCCAATGGATACAGAATAAACATTCTCCACATCAGAGTATGGAAACTCCTCAAAAACCAAACCATATTCCAGGCTGGTAAGTCTTAACAAATACAAGAGAACTAGAAGGACTTCTTGTATTTTTTTTTCTTTTTTTAAGATTTATTTATTTATTATGTATACAGGAGAGGGCACCAGATCTCATTACAGATGGTAGTGAGCCACCATGTGGGTGCTGGGAATTGAACTCAGGACCTCTGGAAGAGCAGCTAGTGCTCTTAACCTCTGAGCCATCTCTCCAGCCCCGACTTCTTGTATTTTTAACAAACACCACAGTGGAATACAGCTGGAAATCAACACAGAGTGCTTTTTCTGAGTGGAAGTGAGAATTGAGCCTTCCAGAGTAGATGATATGCTCTACGTTAGCTTCTGACTTGGCAAGGAAAGTGGGAAAAGGGAGGACGAGATGGCGGAGTTGGCTTGTCGTTTCTTGTATCTGACAAGATAGATGCCTGAGAAAGGCAGTACAAGCTATGTCTGCTAACTGGGGACCACTGGGGAGAAGCAGAGAGTAAAGAGTCAGGCTGCACTGCAGCAGACAGCCCTCAGATCTACTTACAACACAGGAGAGAGGGAACCCAGGATTCAGCACGGAGATGGGAGTCTTAGTAATGGCCGCTAAAGGAAACCACGTGTCTTCGTTGCTTTCCTGTTGCTGTGAAGTGACGTCATGACCAAGACAACTTAAAGCCGCTGATCTGAAGCTCATGGCTCCAGAGGGCTAGAGTCCATGACCATCATGGCAGGGAGCAGCAGCAGGCAGGCATGGCACTGGAGCAGAAGCTGAGACCCTTACTTACTGGTCCACTGCCACAAGGCAGAGAGAGACAGAGAGAGAGAGAGAGAGAGAGAGAGAGAGAGAGAGAGAGAGAGAGAGAGAGAGCTAACTTGGAGTAACTTGGACTTCTTAAACCTCAAAGCCCATCCCCAGTGAACACCTCCTCCAACAAAATGACACCTTCTATTCCTTTCCAAACAATTCTACCAGCTGGGGACCAAGCATTCAAATACATGAGCCTGTGGGGGCCGTTCTCACGTGAACCACCACACCATGATAATTAAAGTACTGCTTTGCTTGTGAGCTGCCTGAATTGGGAAAGCTTTTAAAACAAGGAATGTAAGATCCTCTCAGGATTGATCAAGAGACTGTGGAAAATGGTGACACATGGGTTCAGTCTGAGTGCCACCAAGAGAAACTGAGTGTGTAACTCGCCCCCCTCCCCTCCGCCATACAAGACTACACAAGCTGCAGCAGTACAGAGATCTCTCTGATGAACTGGCTCACGTGAGCCATTGGGGACAATTGGTTCCCACTGCCGTAGGTCCCCGTGAGTATCTAAGACTGGAAGACAATAGAGACAGGGCAGGCATTAGTAGAAGAATTGGGTATGAGAGGGGTAGTGTTTGACACTCAGTTCACTAGTCCAAGACTATTTAAATGATCATATTAATTATGTTAATCGGGTACTATATTCTCGGGAGAGTTACTAAAGTGGGTAAGTTGGCAAGGACCTCAGAAATGGTGTGGGGCTTTAGTGGTGTGGCCAAGTCCCATCCATGGTGGTCTGCCATCATTATGAGGCTCTGTCAAATATAAATACCTTAAATCAGCAAGGTACAAGGCAAATCAAGAGGGGATGATAAAAAGGCAAAACAGACAAAGCAGTCTGTCCAGGCTACTTGAAGACAAATGTGGCAAGATTTGTGTTGAGCTAGAGTTTCTGGGAAAGAAATGAACAGAGTAGTGCTATCCAAGATAGCTTTCGGAAGGCTTTAAAACCTGAGCAACAATTCACAGAGGATAAATAAAACAGTGCAGATTAAAAGAAAGGTCAAGTTTGACCTAGAGGAGGTGTTTTCTTACCACCATTTCTCCTTCAATAAACTACACCAGAGGAGGAGATTAAGTGCCCAGCTCAGCGAGGTTTTCAGTGGCCAGGTTTGACCAAAGGAAAGCCAAGGACCGTAGATAGTGCTGACTTAGAGGCTTCAGAGCAGGAGAACAGCTCTAGCAACAGACCCGGCAAGTTAGAGCATAACTCTGCTCCCTCTTGGGACTAAGCCAGGCCAAGCAATGCAAACAGGTCCTATAGAGATCATCAGAGGTGGGAAGATGTTTAGTGGTCCCACCCCAGGAGAGCCCCGGATGAGGAAACTGGATAGCTTGTGGAAAATGACTGTGGATTATGGAGAATTAGGTGGAGTAGTGTCTCCCATCTATTTCACTGTTCCCAATGTTGCTCTTTTGATGAAGCAATCAATAAAAGTTATGAGATCATTTCATGCTGTCTTGAACCTGGCCAACATTGCTGTCATTAGCATCCCTTCAGTTGTCCAAGACGAACTGACGCTTGCTTGGAGCAGACAATGGAGAGCATTCAGAGATCATGCTGGCCTTCTATAAAGTGTGTCTTTCTAGAAGATGCTAACTCTTGAGACTCACGGATTTGTAGAGAATGTCTGGAAGAGCAGTAAAAGAGCAGTTAAGAAATTTAAAGGAAGGCATTCAGCATGGAACGGCACACCCACAGGCCACAAGATTGTTATGTAAAAATCCCAGTAGTAGAGGTGGGCTATTGCTTAATGAGTTAGTGGCCAGGGAAGTTCTAGAGGCCTCTCAACCATAAGCTAGAGTCACAGCTGTTGGTGGCATGCCGGAATTAGACAGCAAGACCCTATTGTTGAAAACCAAAATATGTTTAGTTTCAAGACATGGGAGAAATCAAGGTGAGACAGAACTAGAAGTGTCTTCCTTCTTGGCTAGCTTTCATGGGGCTGGAAGGTGCCATTGAAAAGACCAAGCAGACGCCATAATAGGTTGTTCAGTCTTCTTTCAGAGATCAGGCCTCAATTTCAGTTTCCTGAGACTTCAGCAAGCAGTTTCTGGGAGGGCCATGAACAAAAGACATAGTCCTTGCAGTAGCTCCCTTTTCACATACTCTGACTGCTCAAGGTTCAGTCAATTGTTTACTGTCAGGACCCCTCACCAATTTAGAGCTATGTACATGAGTCAAGGACAGAGCCTGGGACTTGCCCAGGCTTTCCCAAAAATGATAACTGTAACCCCCAACCAGTAAATTCAGAGGTTACATACCCTCACTCAACCCTATGACGCAAAGGCCTGTACCACCCTGCTTGTGGTTTTTCCCTTTAAAAACCCCTCATCCTGAGAGCTCAGGACTGTCCTCTTCTACCTGCTGTATCAGAGTGTTTGACATGGACCAAGCCTGGGCTTGCTTGTAATCAATAAACCCAAATGCCTGTGTGGTTTGCACTGGGTATCGGCTCTGTGGTAGTCTTGATTGGGGGCGGGGTGTGTGTGTGTGTGTGTCTCACGACAGGGCCACAACACCATTTGTGCTGTTGAGGAAGAATTCTCATCAAAAGTTCTGCTCAGCTACAGACCCTGTGTGCTACAGAATCAACATATCAGGCAAGATACACCCACATGTGAAATGGTGACACAATGGTTATGGGTGCAACCAATTGTTTTCTGATCGGATTTATGGCCCTAGTTAATAGAGGGAACTCAGGTTTAGCACTGTAAGTCAATGGGGCTCATAAACACCACAGGAAGACCACTGCTATTGCTTTGTTAAATGGATGTGATAAGCCTGTCAAATCTCATTCTCAACTTCTGTGCTTATGACCATGGATTACTGGGTTTTTTTTTTTTTCATTCTCTGTCATCCATGAAGGGAAACTTATTTGTAACAGGCAGTAAGCTATAGAGATTCATAATTGGTCAAGCACCTTGGAATGAGTGACTTCTTGTGGCATAGTAGCCCAGTGCTCAGCTATAAGTAAAAGATAATAATCAAATATCTCTATTACTGCCTCTGAGATTCAGGGGATATTATGGGATAGGCAGGAAGAATGTAAGAGCCAGAGGAAGGGATGGGATATTATGTAGCTATTTCCTTCAGGAGGTCTTAAGACTTAGGAAGTAAACAGAATGTACAAGGTACAGGAAGCTCTTGAAACTTACAGGTTCATAAAGGCTCTCCTCAAGGTCATAAACCAGCAAATTTCTGAGAAGAGCAAGGCTGGCCAAGTTGCCAGCAAGATGTGGAGGGAGAAAGGTGGGATCCAGCTTTTGTGAGTGTGGTCGCAGCTACTTTAGAGCTAGTCATTGATTCTTTTTTTTTTTTTTTTTTGGTTTTTCGAGACAGGGTTTCTCTGTGTAGCTTTGCGCCTTTCCTGGGACTCACTTGGTAGCCCAGGCTGGCCTGGAACTCACAGAGATCCGCCTGGCTCTGCCTCCCGAGTGCTGGGATTAAAGGCGTGCGCCACCACCGCCCGGCTGATTCTTTAAGATAGAGACTTTGGTAGAAACATTTCTTTGGTCTCTCATAGATGTCTTATCTGGAGTGAGCAGGCATATATTCCTATGTCCTAAAAAATGTCACACAGCAGGGCCTCAAGAAGGGAAATCCTGAGAAAGGCCCCTGCAACTCCGTTTCCCCAGCTTGTCATCTCACACTAGCTTACCCAGCATTGATCAACTTGTTAAAATAGTTTAACTAAATTCGCTTACTAGTTTGTTGTGTAATATTTGTTTATACTGTAAAGATGTGTCTCTGCCTAAGGTGCCTTCTGATTGGTTTAGTAAATTGCTAAATGGCCAATAGCTAGGCAGGGGAGAATAGGTGGGACTCCCAGGCAGAGAGAGAGAGAAACTGGGTGGAGGAACCTAGGAGCGCTGGTTCACCAGTGAGACACTGAGAGGAAACAGGAAGTGAGGGATGGAAGGAAGGTAACGACATGTGGCAGAACATAGATTAATATAAATGGGTTAATTTAAGTTATAAGAGCTACTTGAGAACAAGCCTAAATTAAGGCCGAGCTTTCATAATTGATAATAAGTCTCTGTGTGGTTATTTATGAGTGAGCAGCCCCCGCCCCAAGGTACAACAACAACAGCTTTTCTGTCACTTGGAGATACCTGTCCAGGTGAGTGATATTTAATTCCCATTTCTCCCTGCAGGAACTTGTTATTATCCAGATTTTGGGATATTTGGTTGACCTCTGATCACATTTCTCTGATGAATTCAAACAAATTTCACTCATTGGAAATTTGTCTATGTGTGTTCCCCTTTACTCATCCCCAGTCCCATGCCAGGACAATGCTTTGCTGCCTGAGTGGACAAAGGAAGCCTTTCCCCCAGTCTCACAAAC
Organism: Peromyscus californicus insignis; assembly: GCF_007827085.1. Taxonomy (NCBI): domain Eukaryota; kingdom Metazoa; phylum Chordata; class Mammalia; order Rodentia; family Cricetidae; genus Peromyscus; species Peromyscus californicus. The sequence goes on along the minus strand of NW_026294584.1, from coordinate 131,930,057 downwards.
AGAAAGAGATGCTCTCTCAGTCAGATATGTGATCCTGAGCTACTGGACCTCTTTCCTGGAGAGACGACCTATGACCAGCTTCCAAGGTCTGCTCTTGTTTGGAGAAGCACATCTGCCTGGAGTTGAGCTTGCCAAGAAACCACAAGTTGCTCAGCCAGTCTCCTGAGCATGGCAACTTTCCCATTTCCCATGCTGGAAGGGACTTTGGGAAACAGAAAGCAGGCCTGAGCTGTGTTTCAGCCTGGGCGTGTGTCCTCCAGCATGAGAGGAGCCAGCTGGGGGGGTCCTGATTGGGATGGAACCTCAGCGGAGACCAAATCTTAGGCATTGGGATTGCTGGTGTAAGCCCAGGTCGGTGGGCCAGTGCTGTGTGCAGCAGCCAGGGCTTGCAACTCCCTGGACCAGGGCTGGAGAGTGGAAGCAAGGGCCTCCTGTTTCAAACCAGGCCATATAGTCCCTTGGCATAGTTGTAGGAAATGGTAGGAAGAACATGACTCTTAGGATGTGTCTAACTAAGGGCTTTACTCTTACCTGAGGAAGTGAATCCATCAGTTGCTGAAGGACAAGCCAGCCCAGGAAGGAGACTGTTTGCCCTCCCTCCTCCCTGCAGGAACTGGGGAGGTAGGAGCAGGGCAGCGTGGAGGTGACTTTTCCACTGAATGAGCTTGTCCAAGCTGTAGTGACGGACAACTGCTGTTATTCGCCTTTGGCATCAGGACTTACAGCCCTGCAATTCTGGAGGCTAGGGGTAGAAACCGAGGCAGAGCCAGTTCTTCCTGAGGGCATAAAGAAGTGCTCTGGACCTGTCTTCTTAGATGGGTACATCTTCTCCTGTGCCTTGGCATTGCCTTTCGTCTGTGTGCATCTTTAGCCATGCCTTTTTGGAAGGACCCACTCCAGTCCAGTATGACCTCACGTCAACCAATTTTTCCTGTGCAAAAGCCTGTTTCCAAACAAGGTCCTTTACTGAGGTTCTGGAGGTTAGGAGCACATGTCATTCTTAGAAGGAGGTAACAATTCCTTCTACACCATTCCTCATTTTAGGGGTGGACTATTGAGACCTGAAGGGAAATGAAGTGGGTGAAGAGCACTTCACTGCTGAGACTCAGTGAGGGCCAACTGCACCGTCTGTCCCTAAGGCTGTGACTGAATCTAGCTAGCTTCTTGGTCATTTGAAGTTACTGTGTTAATGAGTTGACCGCTTAGTGACAACCTCCCCAGAAAAGAGTTCCACAGAGGAACAAGGATTTTGAGAAACAAAAGAGAAAGTGTTGCATTGGATACAGACAGAACTGCAGGCATGCTGGGCATGCGGGCCATGCTGGGAAGGAGGCTAAACTGTGCCTATGTCACAAGCAGACAGCTAGGAAACAGTCTAGTGGAGAAGAGTTCCAAAGTGGGGTACATCAGTCAGAGATGCTTAGCCTGTGGGGTTGCAGAAGTGAGGAAGAGGGGAATAGTCATGAGTGAAGCTGGGGAAGGATCCTGCTCCTGAGGACCACAGGGGCTATAAGTGCCATGTTAAGTAAGGTTACAGGTAGCAAGTGGAGGGATTTGAACTCTGTGCCTACTTGATCATCCTTAAATTTGAAGAGGACCACTCTTAAGGTTGGTGACATATGATAGACAAAGAGGTTCACAAAGCCCTCTCTAGGTCTCAAGCCTCATGGCTTAATTGTGGTCTCATGTTTAGCACAGAGGAATGACATCTGTCACTTTCTGTTTGGTAGATTTTTTCTCATCATAATGGAGGGTCAGTGTTTGAGGAGAACAGGAAGAGAAGAGGGACAAAAGAGGAAAAAGTAAAGAAGAAAGAAGGGAGGGGGGGAGAGTAAGCTGACAAGATGTGGTTTAAGTTGGCATAACGAAAGTCTATAATACATACATGTATGTGCACAGCAGGGGGTGTCTGGCGTCTTCCCTTCGTAGGTGGTATACCTACAGTTTCAGTGACCTGCGGCTGGGATGCTTGGCATGTTCAGGGTTAAAAAAGTCACTTTTCAGGTCTGAATCTCAGATCTCAGCTGCACCACATGGACCTGGTGAATTCCTTAGCGAGTGTACTGTCATGGCCATGCTTTTTTTTTTTCCTGCTGTTGTTGCTGGTTTGTGGTGCTGGAAATGGAATCAAACGCTGTCCGCCTGAGCTACACCCTAGCCTGTCACACTCCCAGGTCCTTCTGGGGGCACTGCTGATGTTATATGCCTGTGGAACAGATCACTGTGGTTGTGTCCAACCAGGACCGACACAGCAGTGAGTCTCCCTTGTCCTCAACCTTTTCCTTTTTTTTCTTTTTTCTGCTCTAAATAGCAACTATCACCGTGTTTCTCCAAGATGCCCTGAGAGCTGAACTCTGCCCATGAGCACAAACCCTTCCTTCTTCCACAGGTACCCTTCAGGTATCACTTCCTGTAGGTAGAAAGGCCACAGAGAGCCGACTCCTTCTGTCTTCCTTCCCCTCTGCCAGGAGCAGATGAGAGCGTGGAGTTGTGTATCTGTGTTCTCAGTCCATGAAAACTGGGCTCTGGAGCTAAGATGCCTGGTTCTGACACTTGCTGGCAAGTTATTACACCTCTCAGGGCCCTATATTTGCCTTCACAGTGGCTCCCTGTAAGCCATGCAATGTCAATGTTCGCACTGGAGCCCTTGGGAATACAAGTGGATAGCCGGGTGAGACTCAGGTTCTGCTTAGGCCACATCCAGGGCCTTGACTCATTGGAGGACTTGCCCACGACAATGAGCTAGGAGGCATGCCTGTTGTTCCCCTGTTTGAGCACCTACTCTTCTCACTGGGTGACATTCATGTCCTTGAATGTTGCACAGCTCTATTTCCAGACTGAGCCCTGGTTATGATATTGGACCTCTGGCCTGCCTGAGCATGCAACCCTACACAACCCTGTTCCAGAGCCTCTGTGACCTATGCTTGGCTGCTAGTCTCACTGAAGCCAGGGGCTCATGAAGAGATGGGAAGGGTCATCTATTTATATCTCCAATTAAGTCCCGGCTGCATATTGTTGGGATACTGTGGTAGGAATTTTCCATGAGCCATGGAGAAGGCTATTTTTTCCATGGCTGTGAAAAGTACATCTGAGTGGGCTTCTTCTGGGGTTCCAGGCAAGGGCAGCTGTGTCGAGATCAAGCCAGGGAACATGGCTTCTTTAGAGGAGGGTGGGGCCACCTTGCAACTCCTTAGCCTCTCTCAGGAGCAGAGGGGCTAGAGTGGGTGTGGCTGGAGGCTTTCAGGCTACACACATACATACATACAGCCCATGTGTCTGGAGACCCTTTCCAAGAGTGGAGGGGAATTCTTTCTTGGGTCTAAAATTCCTTGACGAGGAATGGAGTAGGGTGGTGTGCAGTGGGGGTGGCATGTCACACAGAAGCTCCCATTCGCCTGAATTTAAGATCCTGCTTAGGAAAAGTACAAATGATTTCAGGGAATGTGAGTGCATTTTGCAGACTGAAGTTGACTGGAAGCAACAATTCAATGTTTGCTATTTGTGTTGTGTAGCAGTTGCTGCATAAGAAACATCTTTATGCAGCTTTGAAGGAAGTTTCATGATGTTGTTGGTCAGGTATTTGGAGAACTTCCTGAAAGATATGGAATCATGGGAACATGATCCTGTACATTTTGAAGTATTGTATAAAGTAGTTGTAAAGGGGGGAGTTAATAAAACTTGCATTCACTGCTGTGGTGCATATAGTCTTCCCTGAATCCAGGAGGATCCCAACCCACGATACTTCCTTTTAGTGTGATCGGTCTCCTTTCTTCTTTTTTGGTAGAAACTGTCTTTGAGAATTAAGACAATTGTTCCTTATGACTTCTGTGACCATGATACCCTTTGACAGAGTGGCAAGGCCTGTACTGTCGTGTCCAAGGGTGATTCGTTCCCAGAGTTTCTGCAGATACCAAAGCCTCAAATCTATACACAAAATTTATCTGTGTTTACATATAAACTATGCCTTCCTTTGGTATATGTTAAATTATCTCTAGAATATTTGATATTTAATAGGGTGTAAATGATATGCACATAGTTGTTGCACTGTTTGATGATGGAATAGTGGGAAGAAAAATGCCTCTGCATATTTAGTAAATACACCCTTTTTTTCCGTCTTCTTCATTCTCGCTCACTGGATGCCAATAGAGCCTTATTAACTGAAATACACTCAGGTCTGCAACTCCTTCTATTTGGCGAAACCCATGGATGGGTGGGGAACTGGGGAATATAAAGTGTCTGTAACTACAATGTACTGAGTGCTATCACATGGTGGACACTGGACCAAGGGCCTTACAGAAGTCATCTTCCTTTACAGAAGTACAGCCAGTCAGTGTTGCCAATCGCCGTGGAAACTGGAGCTCAGAGGCAGGGCAAGTTGTCCAAGATCACACAGCTGCTAAGTAAATGGAAGAACCAAGGCCATGCTCGTGCTTGGTCTCCACTGTCAGCAGCCCACGAGTGACCGAGCTCAGTGCTGAGTGGAGCTACTGACAGGTTGGTGTGAGAGCAAAGACTGATGCTGGCCGTCTTGGAGGGAGAGAGCATCAGAACTTCAAGGGATGTACAAGGGAGTGCAGAACACAGCCACATGACAAAACCAGAGGATGAGTGGCACTGCAAGGAAAGGATACAGGGATCCGATTACCCAAATGTACAAACTAGTACTCAAATTGTGCCTCTACACACAGCCAGGAGAGGCATGCTAAGGAAGACACACTGGGAGGCGACAGGAGTCTTTTGAAGCTGTCTGTTTGATGTTGCATTCTGGTCTGCAGGGGCTTTGGAGCTATGAACATCTGTCTGCCACCTCCTTCCGTTTATAAAAGGCAGCATCAGTCTCGCCTCTCAGAGTCAGAGGGATGCTTGCCCAGGGCTTTTGACCAGCCTCCAGATTCCTCTGTATGCTCTGTTCAGGGGTCCAGGTGGAAACACTGAGCAAAACAGGATTATTGTTTTTCTATAGAAATCTGAACGGGAAACGAGTTGTACAATTAGAAAACAGGAAGAGAAATGTAGAGTTCAAGGCCATGGCCAGAGGCAGTTGTCCTAGGCTGTCTTGGCCAGGACATCTGAGACATCAGGAATGCATAAAGTCTCTTCCTTAGCTCCAGGAAACACTGTCACTCTGTCTCCAGAAGTGAAGTCACAGGCTGAAAGCAGTAAGAGGTAGAGGGGGAACGTCTTTCCCCATGACAGGCTTCCAGGAGACATATATTATATGGGTACGAGACCCGTGAGCGGGAGACACATGAACTCTGCACTAACTCTGCATGGATTAATTTAGATGAGCCATGACCAGGAAGGACCACTGCTGTTGATAGTCAAACTATGATTTTAAACTGTTGACATGTTTTATTTCTTCATTACTGATTATCGGAAGTCATCCCTTGGTTTGGAGAGGAGGGAGTCATCTCTGGAATGATCTAGCAGGGCGCCCAGGAAAAGCACAAGTCCTGCATGTCTGAACCAGGTTCAGACATAAACAGGATCAGACATCCCCAGACTCAGTGAGCTTAGCCATCACTTTCCTGTGCAAAGCAAGCCAGGACCTAACCTGCCTCAGGGTGTCGGGCTCAGAGCATCTTCCCAGAGCCGAACTTCATTCCTCACTGCAGTAACCTCTGAGTCTTAGGCTCACATTCTCTGGCTGCATCTCACTTGCTTTTCTGAGTATCTCTCTGAACATTCTCCTTTGGGACAGATTACCCATCATTTCCCCAGAAACCATAGAGTCCCATCACTGCTCATCGATCTGATGGCTTCTGAGATTTTCTGCTATTGGATTTGCCACCAGGATCATGACACTCCTGCTTACATATCCCTTCTCCTGTAGGTGTGAACCAGCCCAACCAGCTGCCCTTGGTACTGGCATCTTATTGCCCGAAAATTCCGAGAACAGAGCAGTCCTTTCCATCACGGCTGCACTTAGAATTTCTGAGAACAATTCTGCCCCTCTTACTGCTCCTGAAAAGACACAGAAACCTATCTGCATTTATGTGGGTCACAGATCATAAGGCTTTCAAAGGAAGAGGAAAACATGATGGAGAAAACTGAGAGCCAATAAATAACGCCACCCTTCTAAAAGAACAGCAGAGGACAAAGGACATGAGGGCTGTTTATAGTTTGGAGACAGCTGTTGGACGCGTCTCTAGTGTGTCAGGAGTAAAACTCATCCAGCTTTCAAAGAGTCCTGGGCTTCAGGGCCTTCCTGCTCTCTCAGATTCTGCAAATATTTGTGTGTATTGGGGTTTGGAGTGGGCTTTCACCAAGGCAGGGGAGATGTGTAGGCTCTGACCAGTACACAGGTCAAATCCATCACAGTGTTCATGCAGAGCCAATTGATCTGTGTGTCTCCAAACAGTCATTGAAATGTCATGTTTTTAAGTCAAGTTGTTCTCCTTCCGATTTCAACCCCGTGTCGGCCTCAAATTCACCATAGCTAAAGCTCTCCTTCCTAATGAGCAGGCTCAGAACATCCTTGCGCTGTGGGAGCTGTCCGAGAACCTCGGGGAAATCTGTTGCAGATTTTTGTGCTAGGAAAAGATAAAAAACAACAGAGACTGAGGGCATGAGGGTGAACAGAAGACTTCCTGGTGTCATAGTAGTGTGTAAATCAGACCCAAGAATGGCTGGACACATCCGGTGGTGTTGCCCCCACCGAGTTCTCCACATTCTGAGGGAGACACGGAGTCTGCTTGCACATCCAAGGTGTCTGTTAAACAGCCAAGGACAGTGTTTACACCCGAGCCTGGAAGTTTTCATTTTCTTTTTTCTTCTCAAGTTTGCAGACTGTAGCAGGGGCATCACATGGGAGCCACACATAAATCAGAGCAGCCTCTGCAAGGCCCGTTCTGCCACTGATGCTTCTTACCCATTCATCCATCCCACAAGCATAAAGGAGCACATTTATTACCTAGGGCCTCAATGTATAAGTTCACAGGAGCGGATGCCTACCCACGAACACAGATTGTTAGGGTCCCGGGGGACAGAACTGGTCAATGAAAAGAGCAGGTGCTCAGGGTGCTTAGGGTGAAGCTTGGCCCAAGGTCAAAGGAAGAAGGGAGAGTGTGTCTGGGGACTTCCCAGAGTGTGAAGCCAGGGTCTGTCTCACAAAGGGTGTGAGGATGGTCCTTCTAGGCAGAGGGGCAGTGTGAACAGCAGCACAACCTGGCTGTCATGTGTAGTGATTGGAGGCCATGAGGAAGAGGCCACCCTTCCTGTACCCCCTTCAAATGGCCTGGTCAGGTTGAGAGGCTCAGCTGGCATGCTGGCTCCTAGGCTCCCACTCTCAGTACCAGGGCACACATGGAAGCCCATCCGAGGCAGGGCTGCTTCCTCAGACTCCCCAACAGCCCACTTGCCCCTCTTCCAGGTTGCCTCAGAGCCAACCCCGCTTTCCTGCCCTTCTGCCCTTAACCTAAGCTCCTAGAATTTCATTGCTTTTTAATTTTTTTTTTAAACCTCTGATGTTTGAAATTTACCTTCAGTTTCCGCCTTCTGGGAATCTCTGCAAATCCACCTTCTCACTCTGAGAAGCCCACTTCCCCCTTCACACCCCATAATACCCACGACATGGAGGATCTGCAGCATGCATGCTGCAAATCAAAGAGAGGGAGAGTCCTGGCTTTGGGAACTCCTTCCTCAAAGCCCTCTTCTCTGGCAAGCAGACAAAGGCAAGACTCAATTCAGCCCAGCCTCAAGACGCTGAAGAGGAGTCTCGATGCTGGTTGTGTTCCCCAGACAGCTCTCACATCTTGACACTAAAGACTCCCTGAGACATCTGACCCTGATGTTTACCAGAGACCCATTTCTGCCACCTCATTGCTTATTAAGAAAACAAGGTGCGGCACCAACTTGGGAGTCCCTGTGCACCCACTTCAAGGATGAGACATTTGTCAGGCCTGGTGCTGATGGATGGACCCATGGAAGAATTCCTCATCATCCCCACCCCCCCCACCCCCCCCAACCCCCCACCCCCACCCCCGCTGCCTTGGTGGCTGTTGCTTCTCTTCTCCATCAGGGTCAGTCTTAACAAATGATTATTACTTTGGCCATAAGCCCAGTGACAAATATGGCTTCTGTCCAACAGCCTCAGGAAGGAGTCTGCTGTTTCTTCTTCGCCCTGATGCTGTAACTTGATAAAGGGATACTGGGGATGAAGCAGAACGTAGTTTCAGGCCTCAGGTCCAAGCTCTTCTCTCATAAGCTGGCAAAGGACACTCAGGAGATACTGCAGAGCTATCTGCACTGTGTCCACAGGCCCAGACACTGTATATGGGGAGGGCTGTTGATGGAATGGAAGGGAGCGGGCAATAGTTCACTTTGGATTTCTCAGGGAAGTTGTGAGGGGTGACTCTACTGTTGTTTGAATCTTAGATGGTCTTGTGATAAAAAATCCAGAGCCAGATATTGGGGTGAAAGCTGAAAGATCAGAGAAGCAGAGCAAGCCACAGCCAACCTCACCTTGCCAACTCCTCAGCCGATCCTGTTTCTACGAATCTTCAGACTGAAAGCTTCTGAGTCCTCACCCAAAAGAGTCTCAGCTGAACTGCCTTTTTCCTGTCTCCTCACACCTTATATGCCCTTCTCCGCCCAGCCATGTCACTTCCTGGGATTAAAGGCATGTGTGCTTCCCAGTACTGGGAATAAAGGTGTGTGCCACCACTGCCTGCCTCTGTTTCCAGTGTGGCCTTGAACTCACAGAGATCCAGATGGATCTTTGCCTCCCAAGTAATAGGATTAAGGGTGTGTGCCATCACTGCCTGACCTCCATGTCTAATCTAGTGGCTGGCTCTGTCCTCTGATCCTCAGATAAGTTTATTAGGGTACACAATGTATCACCACACTGTACCTTGTAAGGACCTTCACCTGGAGTGCTAGTGGAGGACGCAAAGGCCAAGGCCTCCTGGCTGAGGGTATGTAAGGGTGAGCCATGGCTCAGTTCTTACCAGGTACTTTTCTCCCTATGACTTGGTTATGGACAGTGCCCATTTGACACCTGTCATGCCTGGTAAGTCCCAGCAGTCCCTGACATGCAGGAAGTTCAAGTGAAGACAGTCTGTACAGGTATTCATCTCTACTCAGCTCATTTGTGTCCCCACAATATCCGTCCTTCTGTTGGCCCCATTGGAATGTTTTGTGTGAAAGTGTGGAGTCCTACCCATCAACTTCTTCTGGCAGTCCCTGTTCCCAGGCTAGACTGTCCAACCTCACAGAGGCCTGGCTGTTTCCTCAGGTGGGGCTGGCACGAGGAACAGTTCTGTGCACTCAGAGTGACTCCAGGAGGGCAAAGGCTGGCCTGGTCCTATGGCGAGATGCACTAGACTGATGGAGCCTACTTAGAGCCTCAACAGAAAGACTTTCTCACTGACTTGGGGCAGGGCAGCAGAATTAGGGTAAGTATGAACACAGGATCTGCCTTTGCTTCTTTTCTCATATCTCTTCTTCCTTAACCAAGAACAAGGGGACCCCAGAGAGAAGTGGCAGATGCCCTGTAAGTTGTCATAGTGGAAAAGACAGAGAAGACCAGTGTCCCCCACAGGCACGCTAGGTCCAGTGTGGAGAAAGCTGACATCTACTGGAGCGCTGAGGAAATCAGGCAGGGGCAGCTCAGTGTGGCAGGGGAGGAGTCGGGGGCACTGAGCTGACATCAGGCCTGCCTAGTGGGAAAAGGTCACTGTGTTTCTCAGTCAGTCCTGAACTTGTGGGGAGGTTAGGAGTGGGGTTTTCTCTGTGCACCATGAATACTGTGTGGTCGTACACATATTCATCATGGCAACAGTGAGGTTTTCTCTGTACACCATGAACACTGTGTGGTCATACACATATTCATCATGACAACAGTGGAGGCTGATCTGGCATCCTGCGATGGCCTGGGGTGGGGTGGGGTTGTGAATGGGCATCATTTGCTTCCCCTGGCTATACTTGATGCCCTGACTCCAGCAGCGTCTGGCCAACCAGGGCCTTTATCTGGTGGTACCCATTCTTGGAGTGGGCAGTCAGGCGCTGAGAAGGTCAGCCTCTTCTGGAAAGCTCTGAGTCTAGGCCAAGGCTCCATAGGCCTTCTTCATATGGGACTCAAATTCATGGTATGCCATCAGGAGCCTTGTGGTCTATGAAGCTGATAAACATTGGGGATGTGGTTGGGACCCTTCCCTGAGTTCCCCAAGACATCTTATCATTGGGACTACCGGGGAGCTGAGGATACTGGGACCAATGGCCGATAGATGAGTCTCATAGGCTCATTTGGTCTGGGTGCACCCTATCTCTGGGAATGGGGTGAATCCAACCCTAGATTTCAAGGTGGATCCAGGAAAGGAGGACAAGAGTCTTGAAAGCGGTTAGCTATGGGTAACTTCCTGGTTCCATCCCAGAACAGTGTTTTTGAGTTTGCACAAAGCTTACTGTAGCACAAGAGATACCAGAGACGAGAAAGACAGAAGCAGGACTGTAGCTAGAGTTTTCTCCAGTCCTGCCTGGCCCACGGTCAGGACAAATCTCTCTCACCCACCAGTCCCGCAGCTGCTCAAACCCAACCAAGTAAACACACAGAGACTTATATTACTTATAAACTGTATGACCATGGCAGGCTTCTTGCTAACTGTTCTTATATCTTAAATCAACCCATTTCTATTAATCTATAAGTTGCCATGTGGCTCGTGGCTTACCAGTATCTTAACATCTTCTCATGGCGGCGACTCTCTGCCTCAGCCTTCCACTTCCCAGAATTCTCCGCTCTCCTTGTCCCGCCTATACTTCCTGCCTGGCTACTGGCCAATCAGTGTTTTATTTATTAACCAGTCAGAGCAACACATTTAACATACAGAACATCCCATAGCACAGGACCACAGCCACTGTAGGCCCTCCCAGGACAACTGAGATCACTCCTGAAGCCTCTGCCTCTCCAGTTAGCCTATATATATATATTTTATGTATGAGTGCTCTATCTGCATATATCCTTGCACATCAGAAGAGGGCATCAGATCCTATTATAGATGATTGTGAGCCACCATGTGGTTGCTGGGAATTAACTCAGAACCTCTGGAAGAGCAGCCAGTACTCTTAAACCCTGAGCCATCTCTCTATTCCCTCCAGTGAGCCTTTTTGATGGGTCTTAGAAACATTTCCCAGGCCTTTTTTTGAGCCCCAGGACTCAAGCTCAAAGTTGGATTTTGAGTTGGACCCTTCTCCCTCTGCATAACAATTTAATCTCTCTCTCTCTCTCTCTCTCTCTCTCTCTCTCTCTCTCTCTCTCTCTCTCTCTCTCTGGCAAGACCTCCTGCTGTCCTCGGGTGCCCACAGCCTCTGTCCTCCTTCCCCAAGCATGGTTCTGGATTATGGTGAAGGATGAAGTCAGGGCAGTAGGATAGATGCATCCCGTCTGATGCCTGCTCCAGTAAGCAGAGCCACATCCCACTGGAGCTGGAGACAAAAGATGCTGATGTCCTAGTTAACACTTTACATACTTCAAACTAAGAGTAATAATTCTGGTGATAGTAAACCATGCTGCTGGTCTCCTGCTTGTGCATCCCCTATGTAGCCTTTCAAGTTTGGGTAGTAGAATCCTTGTAGATTGGCGATCAGTTGTAACTTCTTCCATCGTCCTTAACACGTGGAGAAACAGAACTGTGACTTCAGGTGGAGAAATTCCTGGAGTTTCGACTCAATTTCGGCTCCAGGTACTGTACTGCAACCATAGGGTTTGGGTAACCTCTCTCACAGAGCTAATCTCCCTCTGCAGTGAAGGAGGAACCCGATGGCAGGGAGATGGAGGAAGATCCACTGACAGGTTAATGAACCAATGAAAAGCATAATCCCCTGGCAAGAACAGAGTGGACCGGCCTGGATGGACTACAGCTTGTGTGGATGAGACACCCACTAGGACCCTGGATGCCAACAGGTACTTCCAGTCTCATCGTTTGCTTGTTTTTCTATGAGGTTGGGTCATTTTGTGTTTTTTATTTTTGTGATCTCAACCCCCACAAACACATGGAAGTCATAACACCCACTTTTCCCTCTCTGTTCTGCATGGCTCACACTAGGGCACAGTAGGCACAGGCTGCCGTCATTCTCTGTCTGAAGTACAACACTGCCACCTTCTAGGTTTGCAACTTTGGCAAATCCCATTAATGTCTGGAGTCAACTTTCTTCCTGTGAGTGGAGATGGTTGTAATGTCTGCAGCCTTGGCCAGCTTGTTATGCGGTTTGAGATAGGAGAGGGTCTTGGTAAGGGATACTCACCACGTTGTAAACACTGACAGGTCTCAAGACACACACTTCCTATGTGCCTTGCTGTGGTCCTGGTGCCACAGCCATGAGCTCCATACTCGGCCCCAGCCTTTGTGGAAACCCAGACCAGGGAAGGGGCAGGCAGGAGCCCTGGGCTGAAGGAGTGTGTACAAGTGTTAGGGATCAGGTTGCCTGGCCTGGGTGAGGAGAGATGACGCCCACAGAGGGATTTCTGGAGCATGTGCCATAGTACACGGTACGTGTCAGAGTACTGCCGTGTTCCTTTTATTTGTGGTTTAAGTTACCTGAGGCAAACGGCAGTTTGAAATATTAAAGAGAAATTCCAGAAATCAATACTTTATATGTTTTAAATAACTTTTATAATGCTATCATTATAATTTTCCTATTTGGTTATTATTAGTTGTTGTTAATCTCTTTCTATTTATAACTTATAAATTCAGTTTTCCCATAGGCATATGTAAAGAAAAACCTAGTACGTATCAGCTTAGATCCTATCTGTATGTCTGGGCATCTTAGGAATGAATCTCCTGTGGATAAGTGGGGTCATCTATCCAGGGGTGGCACATGGAGCCCCAAGAGTCGGAGCAGACTGAGTAGGGGTGCAATGGAGAGCCACCTGAATGATCCAGGGTTAGGCAGATGTTCTTGGTGCCATGTGTCTCTGCTTCTGGTAATGTGTAGAATGTCTTACCCTCTGTCTCCCATATTACTGTTACCTTGAATCTTGGCACATCACTCCCACCTGACCATCAGGTACATTCCTAGGGCAAGACCTGAGCTGCTGTGTTCTGGATTTTGCCAGATTTGCCTTAGGGTGCACCTGGGCTTTCTCATAATGAGTCCAGACTTTCAGAACATGCCTGGGGATTCATAAATTGGATGCTCTTCTCCGTAGAGGGCAGCACGTGGTTTCAGCACCCCAAGCCGAGTCTCCATTGTGTCTGGGCCTCTTCATGTGGTAGGTGCCCCCATCCCTCGCCAATGCTTACCCATGGTGTGTACAATAACTCCAGTGTGAGTCCTAAGGCTGAGAAACTGCCCTCAATTCAGCTGACTCAGTCAGGGTCGTGCCTTCTGGCCCATGCCTTTGGGTGGCTCTCTGCTACCTAGTCTTCTCTTTGACCATGGTAGGGTACCTTGTCTCATACATGGCCTAGCTCCTACACACAGATCTTTGAGTGGGTGGTATGCTGAACACCTCAATCTCTGTATAATTTTGTCTGCTGCTTGTCTGCTTTGGGACTACTCATCAACAGGGATCTGTCTGGATGCAAGAGAATAGTTTTCAACCTTGCCTAACATTATCATAGACCCAGGGAAGATCTTCTCAAAGCTCTGATCTCTGAGTATCCTGCTTAGGATGTCTGACAGACCCCAGGCACAGTGTCTGGATGGACCCTGTGGCCAGTGTTTTTCTGAAAAGAGACAGCACTTCTGAACAGGGTTCTCTAGATCTTTGTGGGAATCATCCACTAAGATAGGCCCATCTGTCTCCACGCAAGGACCCAAGTCCCTCTGCTCTGTGGCACCAGAGGTCTATGACCTCGGAAGTTGTCCTGGAGGAAGGGCTACATACCTGCCTCAGCTTCCCTAATGGTGAAATCAGCTTAAGGAGACAAGAGAACTGGTTTCTGCCCACTGAGGTCACTGCTTAGCCTTCTCAGACCATGGGCAAGTCAAAGGTCAAGAACCCCATGGTTAAGGGAGGCAGCTTCTCACTTGTGTTCCTGAGAGATGGGACACCACCAGTCCTTGCAGCTCTGTCCAGAGTCTGCCTTCTCATCAGCCTTGTGGCTTCCTCTCTGCTCTATACACTAGCTTCAGTGAGCCAAAGGGACAACTGGCACTCACCATGCACCATACCACCCTGCCACCAGGCACCAGGACCTTTTTCTGTCATTCATGTTTGCCAAATCTTGACACTGCTGTCTTCCAGAATGGAGCTGCCTCCTAATGTCTCTTCCCTTCCCACCAGTGTTTACCCTGCCCCAACTTCAGCGAGAACCACGGAACACAGTCATTCTAGGCATCTGAACAGGTAGGCCCTCCCTGGAGCTGCTACTGTGCAAACATCCATCATAATTCCACGGCCTGTAACCCACTGTGCCCCCTCCCCAGTGTGGGTCCTGCCCCAGAGAGCTGTACTGGCTGCTTGCTGTCCCTTGGCCACCATTGGAGAGAGCGAGGCTAGCCTGTGGAGCCAGGTGTGGCCTCTGAAGGATCTTCCTGGCAGGCCTGCCTCATGGGTGGTCTGATAAGCTCCCCCTGGCTCTGTTTGGACCAACTGCACCCAACCATCTGATGATTCTACAGGGGAGTTTTTCAGGGTCCTGGAACTCATTAGCCATCAAATGGGACCCAGGAGGCCCAAATATGGGTCATTACTTGGATCTGGACACTAGCTGCTGTGGCCTTGGGACCTTGTCCAGGTAGCTTAACTATAAGGAGCATAGAAGGTTCCAGTCTTACACGGAAGCACTGGCTTGGTGCTCTCTGTTCAACCATTATAGGAAGGGATGTGGGAGCAACTATTTCAGGCCTGAGGCATGATGGGAGCCAGAGGAATAGGATTTTGTAGGATGTAGCCTCAGTTTTTTTCTAAGCAGGCTGTGGTCCTGAGTAAAACAGTTGGTTCTGTCACCCTCAGTGTGCTGTATCCTGAGAACTCACCCACCATGGTGCCTGGCAAAACCAATCCAGTAAGCGAGAACTAACAAATGTTCACAGTGGACAACAAAGGCACAGGGATACAGGACAGACTTCTTTGTTAATTTGCATTTAGCAAAATAAAAAATATTCTTAAATAGACCTATTCCAGTTGTCATAATACTTGCCAGGCTCTCTGTGGGTCCTTCGGTAAACTCTAGTATCCAGTTCCTCCATGGAGGTACCTGCGTGCAACAGGCATGCATCATGTTCGTCTTTCTGGCTGAGCACACTGTGTGTCTGCATGAGCCTTATGGGGCCTATCCTCAGTTTGGGGTGCTGTAGTTCTGCCAGTTGGGGGCTGCCTTAGTTATGTGGCTGTGGAGGGGATCAAGTTTTTCTTCTGTAAGAGGGCTGTGCTTGCTCTTCCAGACCTACTGGGAGAATTTGCAGGCTATGATGGCACACAGGCATGGCACTTCTCACAGTGCTGAGTATATGGCCAACCTTCATCAGGTTTCCGGGAGAGGGGTCAGGAGCTGGGAACTGGCTGTTATCCTGAATATAAAGTAATATGTGGATATGTAAGAAGTACGAATTCATGATTTGTAAAGAACAGATTTAAAATGGAGTCATGTAAAATGTGCAGTTGATGAGAGAGAAGACCAAAAGCAAGGAATAAAGACGGGACAACTATCAAGAAAAAGTTACAAATGAGGTATATGTTAAAACAACCTCACAGATAAACTGTAAACATGAATGATGGTTTAAGCATCCCAATTAAAGGCTACCAGCGTGTTCTAACAAGAGGAAAAGGAAGAGGAGGAGGGGGAGGAGGAGGAAAGAGAGAGAGGGAGGAGGAGGAGAAGGAGGAGGAGGAGGAGGGGGAACTGGCATGGTGGTGTATGTCTGTATCATCAGAATTTCAAAGAGGAGGTAGAAGAACAGTGGGTTCAAGGCCAGCCTCAGCCACAGAGGGCAACCCTGTCTCAATACCAAGAGTCAGGGTACAGCCCAGAGACAGAGCGCTTGTCTGGAGAATTCCAGACAGGAAAAGGTGACGCTTTAAGTGATTTGGAGGGTGGAGTTTGTAACTCTACCTGCACACAGACTGTACAGCACAAGGTTGTTTTCCAGGAGGACAGGCACTGATTACTCTGAACCCCTAGTCCATGAACACTGAGATGGACCAGTCAGTGAATGCAGATGGTCAGGGCCAGATCGCTCACTGTAGGAGTGAAAGGCTCTCACAAGCAAGGGTCAGGGGAAGGCTAGAAGGATGCCCACAGTACTGGACTGAAGGTGGGGTTGGTAAAAGTCTGTACTTACTAATCAACTAAGATGGATACACAGAAATAGTTAAGGCGTGTATATGTGGTCAGTGTACTCACACAGTGGCATCCCAGTCTCAATAAGCACACACTACATCAAGATCTTTTTTTTTTTTTTAAATTAAAATATGATCACACAATTTCACCTCTCTCTCTTCCTTCTAATCCTTCCCTCTCACTTCCTGGTTCCCTCCCAGAACATGGCCTCTTTCTATTATTATTGTTGTATATCTGCACACACAAATGAATATAGAAATACAGCCCACTGACTCTGTTTAGTGCTGCTTGTGTGTATATGGTTTTAGGACTAGCCATTGGGTTTTGGATAACCACTTAGGGGCTCACGTCTGGAGGAGACTGTTTCTCCCTGTCTAGCGGTCAGTTGTCCGTGTCTTCACTCAGAGGTGGGGCTCTGTCAACTTCGTCCATCCACGTTGGCATGTCATCTGATGTTACAGTCATTCAGGTCCTGCTCTGGCATCCGTATAAGATGTCATGGGTGTAGCCTCTTTGTCCTATCTAGAAGACACAATCTTGCAGCAGATACCCTGGTCCTCCGGCTCTTACAGTCTCTTCACTTCCTCTTTCACAATGTCCCCTAAGCCTTAGACGTAACATTGTCTATGTATCGATTGGAGCTGGGCACCCTGTGGTCAGTTGTTCTCTGCATTTTGACCAGTTGTGGCCTTCTGTGATGCTCTCCATCTGCTGCACAAAGAAGCTTCTTCGACGAGGGGTGAGGACTGCAGTTTACTGTGAGGATAAGTGTTTAGAATGCAGTCAGAAATGATGGTGGCTTAGTAAAGGGAGTAGTATGTTCTCCTCCAATATCCATGACCTGGGCTGGGGTTCCAGTACCAGATGAGACTACCCTCCTGCTGAGTGGGCTTTAAGTCTAATTAGACCACTGTTGATTACCACCAAGATAAAAACTGCCACTATTGTACCTTTAGGGATATCTTGCTGTGCTGGTCATTGTTGTGGTTCATAGGCATCACAGCTGGATAGAACTATTGGTTGCTCCCTTTCCTTGGCATCTCACAGAGAACCTTCTAGGACCATGAAAGCTAGTTTTTCAGGGAGACTTTGGATTAGATCCAGCTGGATTCTGAATCCTGTGTTTTTCTCCAATAATGATCCTTAGGGAATCATTGGTTCTGGAGCTAGACAGAAAACACAGAAGTAAGGGCTGGAGCCTCTCCTGTTCAGTGGTGGGTGTGTCGAAGCATAGGAGCTCAGTGGCAGACCCCACAATGGCCAATCTGTAAAACCCGAGCAACAAAATAAAGGAGATTTGCATCACACTCCAAAGCATAAAATAATTCTCTCAAGACTGGGGGATGTCTGTGGGAGCCCGTTCTCGGGTACTATTGATTGCAAGGCAAGCATGTTACTGACTGAGCTGTGCTCCAGCCCCCAAAGTTAGAAAATTGAAGAGTTTTTCTGTCTAGTTGCCTTACTTATTTTTTCCTACACAATCTTACACTTCTAAGTTTCTCCTACACTATTTTACTACCCTATGCCTTATACTTATTTTTCACAGATAGAAATTGAGAAAGCGATACAAGATAGAAAATTTTGACAGAAGAGAATTTCACTGCAGCATCAGACATCCTTACAGTCCGCTTTCCTTTTCTCTCGAGGATAAAACCCCTGCCTCTCAATAATATATATAAAAAAATATATATTTCCCATAACACCGGCATGCCTTATCCACTGGCAGGGCTGAACTCAGCACTTTCGCCAAAAACTCTGTAATAAAACTATTATTTTCCTTTATCTTTAGTCCCTATTACTTTGTCTTTAGTCCCTGTTCATTTGTCTTTAGTCCCCCCTTTTTTTGTCCCTTTTTTTTTCTTTAGTCCCTGTTTGGGCGCCATTCTGTGGGGCGTTTACCCAACCACCCCCACAGTTCTCCAGAGTTTTCTTGAGTGCGAGCAGCAGGAAATATTAGATAGAAGGATTTATTGCGGAGAATATCGCGGAGATAAACAGATAGAAAATAAAGGATAGCCTCGAGAGGGCCTGGAACCTATTCCAACGGACCCTGACTGTCTCTGCCCCAGGGTTTTTATAGAGACGCCAAGGGGTGGAACAAAAGACCTCCTCCCCCAGCACAGCCAAGTGCAGACCATCTCAGACACCTGCACTCAGGCCCATGGTCTAATCATCCTCTATGCAGACCTGCTGGGTAAAGCCACGAGGAACCCAAGAATGGGCTCCCACAGATGTCAACATACCATTGAATTCCTAATGAAATTGATAGAGAGCAGATAAAGTCCTCATATGCAATTATCACCTGCCCTCTGAGGAAGACACATTTGACTCTGCAGATCTTTGGTGTGAGTATCATGTAGTGATGACTTCCCAAGCATACAGTGAAAGAAATGGAGACAAAAGAGTAACTTCATAGCAGCCTGAGCCGTCCACACCAGCAAGCACAGCACAGTCACTAGGTATGTTAGGAGCATATGCCATACTAAGATGTGATGGGAACATCATTTTACCAATGTTTATCTACAGTGTGTGGGAGAAACATGAGAAAAGCCCCTTCTGAGGAGGCTCCCTGGTGGGCTGAAGCTGTCTGCATGGCTGGAGGGACTCTGGAAATGGGATGTGTTAATTGTCACCTGGCCAAGCCCCAAGAGTCACCTCACTTCTAAATACATCTTTACCAGCTAACTGATACCTTCTCCATCCCATCAGGCCCCACTGTATAGTTACAGTTTACAAAGTACTTTTAAAGTTATTATTATTATTATTATTATTATTATTATTATTATTTGATTTTTCAAGACAGGGTTTCTCTGTGTAGCTTTGGAGCCTGTCCGAGAACTCACTCTGTAGACCAGGCTGGCCTCGAACTCACAGAGATCCACCTGACTCTGCCTCCCGAGTGCTGGGATTAAAGGCATTTAGTTACCACTCAGCATTATATCTTTTAGTTCTTTGAGAAATTTGTGTGATGTTTTTGATCATATTCACCCCCCCTCCTCCAGCTCTTTCCAGATCTACCTTTACTTTCTTGCCTTCCTACACAATGTTGTGCCCTTTCCCCCACTGCTGTGGGATAATGCTTCTGTACACTGGTTTAATAAAATGCTGATTGGCCAGTAGCCAGGCAGGAAGTATAGGTGGGATAAGTAGACAAGGAGAATTCTGGGAAGAGGAAGACTGAGTCAGGAGATGCCAGCCTGCTGTCCAGGGAGCAGCATGTAACAGCACACAGGTAAAGCCACAGAACACGTGGCAACAAAAAGATGAACAGAAATGGGCTGAGTTTAAGTGTGAGAACTAGTCAGTGGTAGGCCTGAGCTAATGGCTGAGCAGTTTTAATTAATATAAGCCTCTGTGTGTTTACTTGGGTCTGAGTGGCTGTGGACCAGGTGGGACACAGGAAAACTTCTGGCTACACCCCACCAAGGCCAATTTGTGTTTCCCAAATGTTCTTGGATGTGTGGAGTGCAGCTGACTTATCAGGGCACTCTTAGAGAAAATTGACCCTTTGTTTCCTAGCAGCTAACATTTGCCAGGAACTCCTTTGCCAGAGGTGGAACTTCATGCTCAATTTGTCTGACTTGGGCTTGTCTTTACGATTTTTCTGTTAACCTAAAACTGTTCTAAAATTAGAGGTTTAACTTTGAAAAGGTAAGTAGAGGTTGTGCAGGAGAAGAATAAAATGCAGGTTGGAAATGTATATGTGTAAAAATGTCTGGATTCAAAGACAGGGAGACAAGTGGAAGTATTGCTCCATCAGAAAGGAGGCTGCAGAAATTCTTCAAAAACATGGACTTGGGGGCTGAATAATTGGATCAGGGGTTAAAAGCACTTGTTGATCTTGCAGAAACCCAGGTTTGATCCCAGCACCCACATGACAGTTCACAGCTGTCTATAAATCCAGTTCCAGGGATCTTACATTTTCTTCTAAAGCCTCTGAAGGCACCAGGAAAGCACATAGTATAAGACATACATACAGGCAAAATACCCAAGCACAAAAGTGGAATAATGGGGTCCAGAGAGATGGCTCAGTGGTTAAGAGCACTATCTGTTCTTCCAGAGGTCCTGAGTTCAATTCCTAGCAACCACAATGTGGTTCACAGCCATTTATACTGGGATCTGATGCCCTCTTCTGGCATAAAGTCATATATAAGGATGGAGCATATATATATATATATATATATATATATATATATATATACATATATACAAATATATATATATATACATATATACAAATATACAAATATATATATACATATATACAAATATATATATATATATATACACACACACACACACACACACACACACACACACCCCAGACGGGGGAGAGAAGGAGAAAGAGAAAGAGGGAGGAAGAGAGAATGTCAAATGTCATGCTGGGAGCATCTGGTGAAAACTATGCCGACTATCCAACTGTCCAGGTAAGGGAAGATGACTGAGTGAGACAGGAAGCCAGAGCACAGACAGACCCAGACATCCTGGTGTCTAACAACTCACTCAGGTCCACAATAATCACCTGATCCCCCCAAAGCAATGCCCCCAATGATATAATCATTCTACAGTAGCTTCTACTTCTTAAAAATTCCTACTGTTAGTGAATTAACATTGTTACACTGAAGAGCAAATCTCCAACAGAGGAATCCTTGGGGACATGCTATATCTAACATCAGTAACAAGGGCTGGCTGTACGTTCACCTCTTTTAAATCATAGGGGCCACTAAGGGAGGCCAGCAAAGCTTGAGCATCTGCCCTCTGTCCACCTGTGACCCCCAGGGAACCAGCCCCCACAATACTCTGTTTCTGGGTGGCCATGAACGATAGTTTTCCTATGGCAAGCAGTTGGTGTTGCTCAGCTCCCAATCACAGTGTGACCAGATCCCAGATCCCCATTGGCCACCTGCCTGTGGGGACTGTAGGATGGCAGTAGTTGTATCGCCTGTAAATCCCCCAAGGTACACACCATAGCCTGAAACAAGGAGTGCCTGGCCTGTAGTGTGGACAAGAAGTCTGGTCAACATGTCCCATAAAAAGAGTGTTGGTGCAAGAAGATCTTAGGTCACAGGGCATACCCTGTAGAAACCAGAGCCCAAATACCAGTCTCAACCTCTGAGGTTTAAAAACATCCACTGGCTCCACTCAAGAAGGCTGGTGGTCATCATTGTGTTCACTTGGAGTCTTGGCTCCAATTCCCCAGCAGTGACCTTGGCTTGAAGATATGCCTTTTAAGAGCAGAATCACATTCAAGATTCAGCAGCTGTTTTATGAGGTTATATTTTCAGGCTGCATAGGCTAATTATGGTGTAATCATAAAAAATCACCTACAGAGCTTGTTAAATTTATAGATGTTCCTGGGTCCCATCCCAAAGGAGGGTCCCGAGGTTAAGTATTTCCACTATGTTTGCTGGGAGATTTTGTGGTACAGCCTTAAGTCTAGGAAAAGACATAGACCACGAACTTAGAAGTGTGCTTTACCAAAGTTCTAGTTCCCATACTTCTTTAAAAATTAGAATGGAGATGAAGGAGGGCCTGGGAATTTGAAAGCCAAATGTTACAAAATGTTGTTGGAAGGAACCCAGCCCAAGATGTCAAGTTCTTCAGCCCACTCTTTATAGGGAAGACAGCTGATTCCAGCACAGGGAAGGGGCTAATCAGAGTCATTCAACCACAGTGCCTGAGCAGCATTGGAAGCCGTGTCCTCTAGCTTCCAGTCCATGGCACCAGGACTACGAGATCTCCATAGGCAGAGAACAGTGCTTATGTGAGTTAAAACAGAGACCTTTTGACTGGACAACAAATGTTCTCTTACAGGGCACTACAATGCTTCTGAAGATGCATCCCCTAGCCCCACCCCAAACTGAAGACGGTAGCTCTGTTGGCCAGGATCACCTGGGTGACTCTTTCCAGCACCCTCCTGTGCTGTATAGGTTTTCCTCCTCTGGCTGTCAAGTGGCTGGCCTTCTGGGTGCTTTGTAGCTTGGTTGCAGCTTGATGCACGGTCTTCTGCCAGGGCCCAAAGGAGTTTCCTAGAAGAAGAATGTAAGGGGCAGCGCTTTCAGAGCAATGTCAGTCCACGGCACTCTCTCCCAGGCTCTGGAATCTCCTTTGATATCAGAAGAAGGATGTTGAGGCTATGTGACAAAACCAACCTGTCACTGTGGTGCTCCAGTGCTTCTCTTAACCCTGCTAACTTCTTAGTGAGGACAGTAAAACACCAACGTAGGCTTTAGGCAGTGATGTGCATGTGGACGGTAGTTGAGCATCTGGGTTGATAAATCCACGGGGATAAGTTGCAATTCTTTCAGCAATTCACGTGAAACAGAGGGTTACAGGAAGGCAATCCACTTGTCCTGGTTTATTCAGACTGTAAGACGGAGCCAGGCTCAACCATGAGAGCAAAGCTGGGCTGTGGGACAAGGCTGCAAACTGTACAGTACATGTTCTGTTGGAATGCTTTTGGTTCTAAGTTCTTCCTGGAGGTGTTTCTGATGCTGCTGCTGGGTCTTGTGGTCACTCAACGCTCAGCTCATAAGGCAGAAATAAACTCTCACATCTTTCTCATTATGCTTTAATTTTGTGGTGACCATGGGGAAAGAGAATAGCGGGAAGGTTAGGACTATGTAGACTTACCCCTCAGTCTGTTTTTTGAGGGATGGTCTATCAGAAAGGACTTATGGTTTCTTAGGGATGACTGATATTTGACCTTGTTTAGAACCCGCAATGTGCTGGGTGCTTTCCGAATGAATATGCCCTCATGGGAGCATCATGGCCGTCCTACTGTGTGATCCCCACTTTTAGGTGAATCTGAAGGAGGTTAACAGAGATGCTTAAATTCTATCCACATGTACCTGCAGGTCTGCCAGCTCCAGAGTCTGTGCAGTCCACGCCTGTTCTGACTAGTGTTTCCACTTGAAGTGTTTTGGTTCAACATTTGTTTCAGTTTTTTTTTTTTTTTTTATCAGATTCTCACTCTGTAGCTCAAGGGCTTTGAACTTACGTTCCTGCCATCTCAGCCTCTTGAATGCTGACATCGTAGGTGTGCGCTGCCTCTCAGCAGCAAATATTTTTTGAGCACCTGTACTCTAAATGAGGCCCAGTAGGATCTTGGAGGTGGAAACCCGAGTGAATCATGGACCTTGCCTTCTGTACTCACTCTGTGGTGTGGAACAGATGATGTGTATTAGATTCGATGTGTTATCGCTGCATGCAAATAAGACTCAACATACTGTGGAAGTGGAGAGGAACAGGTTCTCCATCCTTGTCTCCAAGATGACACGCAGGGAGATGAGGGGCAAGGAGTCGGATGGGTCGAGATGCACCTTGGGCAGGACCAACCACACCTGCTCCCACACTGCACGTCTTTACCATGTTTTCTGCATCAGGTAGACTCAGCCATGGACTGGACAAGGCCCATCCTGTAAGAACCCATAGATCCTGATGTATGCATTATGGATGTGTGGGCAAATGGAGTGAATCACTTCCTGGTCTGTGTGCATGTGTGCATGTGTGCATGCCAGGAAAAGCAAGGGTGTGGGTGACGAGGCTGGGGAGAGGTGTAGGCCAGACTTGCATGATTTTATTGTCAAAAGAAAAATTGGCATTCTGCACTGTAGACAACAGTTATAACTTTGTGGGGAATTGGCGTTATTTGCTGACACCTTTTTTTTTTTAGGTTGGAAAGACAGAGCCCTCTCCCTGTGCCCCACCTCTACCCAGCCTCACCTCCCGTCATCAGCCTCAGCCAGGCTGCCTCCTCATCCCTGCTTTGCTCCTCATCTGTGCGTTGGCTAAGTCTTCATTGTTTCCCAGCCAGCTGACCCAACTCATCTCTGTTCTAAGCTGGTTCTGTCTTTTGAAAAGACTCGTCCAATCCCAACCTCTGTGAGTGGGACCTCACTTAGAAATTAGGACTTTGCCAGCGTGAGCACGTTGTAATGCATAGGCAAGGCGGGGGAAGCTATTGAATGAGCAGCCCTGCAGGCAACACCAGAAGCTCAGAGAAAGGCTGGGGACAGAATTTCCTCCAGAATCTCCAGAATCTCCCAGGAGGACATGACCTTGACAGTGGACTTTCCCCACCTGTAACGCTGTTGCTTTTGGCCACTCTGCGGTGGTGATCTGTTTGGGCAGCCACGGCGATGAATGGAGTCTCTTCTCCCTCCTTGTTCACCCCGTCCCCAGCCTCCAGGTAAATTTCATGGTGATCTTTCAAAGCACACATTCTGTTTCTGCTCCTCTCCTCCCTGGCCATTGTTTTCCTTAGGTGGAAACCCAAGCCCTCTGTCCCTGGCCCCACCACCATGCATGAACCCCATGCCTGGAGAGTTCTGGGTACTTTCACTGTGATTAGGTACGTGCACTTCACTTGCTGCATTTCTTTCCTTCCCGTCCTTATTTTGTGGGCATAGGGGCCTGGATCACCTCACTGTGGCCCCTCACACTTGGGCATGAGGAATAAAACTGCGGTTTCTTACCCGACTCTTCTGGTCAGAAACACTGTAGCAGCAGCAGCAGCAGCAGCAGCAGCAGCAGCAGCAGCAGCAGCAGCGTGTTTTAAGCCCAGGCTCACAGAGCCTGTCCCTGTGTATGGAACATAGGACATGAAGAACAAGTGTTTGTTACATGAATGAAAAAATGCAGACATGACTAACTCAGATTTGGGGATAGCCCCAGTTTCTGCTGCCTGGCACCAAGCAGAGGGCAGAAGAGCGTGAGGGGAGTGGCCAGCAGAGGAGGAGACACGCCAGCTGGGTAGCTCTGGGAGAATGGTTAAGCCTCACTGAGATTCACCAACAAAGCAACAGAAATACTACACACATCACAGAATCACTGAGAAGATCCAGCGGTTGTAGACAGAGGTGGGAGGGTGATACTGCTCATTATGTACAGTGGTTTAGAATACCCCAAGTCTGAAATCGCCTAGACACTGAACAGAAACGGCCCCTTGTTTTTCCCTTCACCAGAGCATGCACAAGAATGACCTTGGCAGTGGAAGCCATCCTAATTATTTGTTCAGAACAATAGCCAAGGTGGAGCAGAGGGCCATTTAAACACGGGAGAAGCAATTAATCACAGCCCACTGGAATATTGATTTTAGTCCTGAACTCGGCTTGCTTTATATGCAGGAAATGAAATGCTGTAATTATGGCGGTCACTTGAGACTCTGAGTCCTGGCTCCAATTCCCCAATTCTCCATCACTGCATCGTGGCTATGTCAGTATGACGCCTGAACATCTGGCTAAAGAGTGAAAATGCCATCCATTTTCTGCCCATGACTCAACATGAACACACCTCCTCTCCTCTGCTTATGGTGGTAAGAAATATGTAACTTTTACCACTTCATGCTCTTCAGTGTCCTCTATCTCCAGTAATGTTTCTTAATCCCCAATATCAGCTCTGTACCCATTAAATAATAACTTAATCATTCTTCCTCCCCAACCTCTGCAGCCCATTGCTCTGAATCTGACTACGTTTGGTACCATATATAAGTGGAATCATGCCACCTTCAAACTCAATCCATACTATAGTGTGTGCTGTTATTTTCTTCCTTTTAAAGGCTGAATAATATTCCACTGCTTATTATTAGTATTTTTATTGTGGTAGGGGTGGAACCCAGGTGCTGAGGTACTCTATACTGAGCTCTACCCCCAGGCCCCAATCTCTTGTTTATAGGTCACACTTTGTCACCTGTTACTGGATATTTAGTTGTTTACACCTTTCTGTTATCATGAATACCACTACAGTGAACAGTGTGTCCCACCAGTCTTTGAGGTCTTTGGGATGTGTCTGGATGTGGAATTGCAGGGTCATATGACAATTCTACTTCATATTCTTTACAAGGAACCATTATACATTTGGACATTTGCAAGATATCTGTGGACATTTGCAGGACACAGCATCAAAGAAAGAGAGGACAGTGGCAGGTGGGGTGGGCCCGAAGCCCCGGGGAAGGGAGTCAATCCCATGCCTGGAATGAGCTGGCTTGCATCCCTAACTCTGGTACTTTCTCCTCTCTCCATGACGGTTCACCAGCCCCCCACCCCCCCCCACCCCCACTGCCCCCAGGCTTCCTAAGGAAGTGATGGATGCGTTCTTGGCTTCTCTCTGAAACCTTTCTGTCTCTAGCTCTCACTCATTACTAACTCGTATTTTCAAACTGAATGCTCAATAGTTTCCTTTCTAGAAAATTTCATTTAACCCGAATCCAATGGATTAGCAAATCGTTAATATTCGTATATAAGCAGAGGGAGCGGTAAGGGGAGCAAACTGAAGTTCCTGTTAAAACCGCTGTCAGCACACGTGTGGTCAGCTCAGAGCGTTTTACAGCTAGCAGCCTGCTTGCTCTCCCAGGGTATGAAAACTCCCCAGAGGCTGTTTTAAATGTTGATTTGAATCTAAACACCTAATAACTGGTACCTGCGTAGAGATGTGGCTCCAGAGACGGGCTGTGTGGCTGCCAGGAGCCAGGGGCTGCAGTCAGTGATGAGTAGAGCAGCTCCCTCCCTGTCCTGTGAGACAGGACCGGTGACCTCCTACAAAAGTGCCCTGTGGGAGGAATATGCTATTCCTGAGCTTACTGGCTTGTGTTTTATACTGGGCACGTTTTTAATATTTCCCGGGTAGATATTGGAGGCAAAGCTTGTCTTTCAGTGACACAGCCTGGCTCCACGCTTCCACTGTTCATCCTTTCTCATCAAGAATGGGAAATTTCTAAACTTCCACCCATTCGCAGTTAGAGTCCTTATTTCTTTTGGAGATAAATCTCTGGGTGTCTTTCATCCTCTCTGTGAATGGAGTGAGCATCTGAGTCTGTTCCAGACTGGCCTTTAAGTGCATACACATAGCCTGAACAGAGTGAAGGACAGGCATGGCGATTGTTCAGTAAATAGAAAATGGTATCTTACCCCTCCAGTGAGGTGTAGTCAGGTTTGCTTATAAAATTTAGGTTTCGCCGGGTGGTAGCGCAAGCCTTTGATCCCAGCCCTTGGGAGGCAGAGCCAGGTGGATCTCTGTGAGTTCCAGGCCAGCCTGGTCTACAGAGTGAGTTCCAGGACAGGCTCCAAAAGCTACATAGAAAAACCCTGTCTCAAAAACCAACCAACCAAACAAACAAACAAACAAACAAA
Source organism: Peromyscus californicus insignis (assembly GCF_007827085.1). NCBI lineage: Eukaryota > Metazoa > Chordata > Mammalia > Rodentia > Cricetidae > Peromyscus > Peromyscus californicus. Next base: position 131,902,705 of record NW_026294584.1, on the reverse strand, counting down.
CAAACAAACAAAACTTAGGTTTCTCTGTGATGCAAAATTACCTTGCGTAGTTTCTATGGTAATATTATTTCTCCTCCCCTTCCTCCCCTCCCCACTTGTGTGTGTTTGTGTGTTTTGTGTGTGTGTGTGTGTGTGTGTGTGTGTGTGTGTGTGTGTGTGTTTTCTGTGTGTGTGTGTGTGTGTGTGTGTGTGTGTGTGTGTGTGTGTGTGTATGTATGATGCTAGGTATGCATGCATATAGAAGTCTGAGTATCCAGTTAGGCATCATTCTTCGGGCCCCCATGTAGTCGGAAATTTCTCTGTTCTGCCTATCCCCACAGTCCTGGCGAATCTCTCCCACCCGAGTCCCGCAGCCACTTATAACATAATTTTTACATTTATTTTGTAAGAGGCTTACATTAATTACAAACTGTTTGGTCTATCGCTCAGGCTCATTATTAACTAGTTCTTACAACTTAACCCATTTCTATTAATTTATGTATCGCTACATGTTCCGTGGCTTTACATCTTGCTTCCCAGGCAATGACTAACAGCGTCTCCTCTGACTCCACCTTCTTCTCCTGTCTCTCTGCTTGGATTTCCCACCTGACTATAACCTGTCTTGCCATAGGCCATAGCTTCTTTTTTATTATTGTTTATTATCCAATGGTAGCAACACATATTCACAGTGCACAGAAAGACCATCCCACAGCACCCTATCTGCTCTTTCTTTTTTGAGACAGGACCTCTCACTGGCCTGGAAGTTGCATGGTATGCTAGGTTGGCTGGCCAGCAATTCCCAGGGATTTGCAAATCTGTTCTTTACCCAAACTTCTCATTCTCTATAACACTAAATTCTAGGAACCAATTATATGTTGGGTTGCAGGGCGGGGGAGGGAGGACACAAGTTTTTTGTTGTTGTTATTGTTTTTTGAGACAGGGTTTCTCTGTGTAACAATGCTGGCTGTCCTGGAACTCACTCTGCAGAACAGGCTGGCCTCGAACTCACAGAGATCTGACTGACTCTGCCCTCAGAGTGCTGGGATTAAAGGCATGTGCCATCACCACCAGGCTTGATAAAAGTTATTTTTAAGGCTCAAAAATGGATCCTGTAGACTTTCAGGAAATGTGGGTCTTACCATTCACTTTTCATGTCTCATTTCTAGCTGCTTTCTACCTATGAAGTCACACTGAAGCCTGGGACCCCAAAGACTCATACTGGTGCTTCCCAAACACCAAACTAATTTTCCTGAGACCCTAGGGATGATGGAGTTAAGCTTTCATCTGGATGAGGCTGCAGGATCCTTTCTGAGGGGCAGAGAGAGAGATAAAGCTCCACCTGTAACTGATAGATACATCATGCTGTGTATCAAGTACTGGCTACATACTCAGACATGGCTACATTTTCTAGTTCACATGCTGAAACTAGTCAATGACCAGATACACAGCTGAAGAAGAAAGAGGGACTTCTAAATTCTCAAGTTGCCAGTTTTAGACACAGTGAGGCTCTCTAGAGTTCTGACCACACAATGTTATTACAGAGGGAAAGAGCTCAGGCTATAAAGACGGGCTTCTCCACAAGAAATGAGACAATGTGGAGCAAGGGATGCTTTCAGCCATTGTCACATGACACTGGCCTTCAGCTCTCCTAGAGTAGCCAGAGTAGGACTGGAGGACAGTTAGGAGTTGTTGGCATAGGAACCTAGTCCCATAATGCCTCCAGGCACCTGTAAATGGACATTGGTACTCCCAAGCCTTCCCTTACTTCTGCTGCCCAGGCTCCATGCTGTCCTGCAAACACACCAGGCAGATGTGCTATTGCCTCAGACATCTGCACATGCTATTCTTTCTGTCAGGGCTGTTCTCCCACCAGACGTTCTCAAGGCTTGCTCCTTATCGGTCTCGAGTCTCCAGCCAAATCTTTTCTAAATTTGACCTTGTTGGAGATGGCTTGCCAGCTCCTGGGATTGAAGCATGAGAATGATCCCATTTAGAGGAATGATTTCCTTGCCGCACCTGCCACCCTCTGACACACACTGGATTTCATTGGTTTCTCTGTCTTCCTGTTTCTACCATACTAGAGACTTTGTCCTGCGTGTTTCTTGATTGTTCTGGCTCATTTCTCAAATGTAACATGATTGCTTGGTAACTGTTTACAGAATGAATGCATGACCTCAGAAGGCTCCAGGCTTTTGAGAGAAGCTTTATCTTGGCTCAGTGCTGGCATTAGTTCAGGCAAAGAGTGCCTGATGATTGTCAGCCTGAGGTCTGAGCTGCACTCCTGGCCTCTGCAGCCCAGGCCAGGCATGTAAAGCCTCCAGAAGCCTGCAGCTGCCTGTGAAGTGCAGTGGGAACCCGTTTTACTGCTGAATCTGAAATATCACCAACAGGCTCATGTTTTGGACATCTGGTCCCCATCTACTGATGATATTTTGGAGATGGGGGTCTGTCCTTTCAAGGTTACCCTGTCTCTGTTCCTGGTCCAGCTCCCTGCCTCCTGTTCCACTAGCATAGAGGCCGATCCACCTCTGCTACCAAGAACGCTATGGTGCCTTTCCAAAGCAAAGAGGAGGTGACACCCTGAACCCAAACCTCTTCCTCCCATAATTTATTTCTGTCAAGTGTTTTGCCACAGTAATGCTCTAGACTCTATAGTCTAGAAGTGAGGAGCACTGAGGGCCACGGTGGGTAGTCCTTTTCCTGATGGGGAACAGCAGAACTTCCAGGGCCTCTATAAACCCATAGAAGACTAGAGAAGGACTTCTCAAATCCATCTCTACTTTAGCTGGCTTGTACTTAGGAGTTGTTACATGACCCTGGGCATACAGATATATAGGTATACTATATTGAGTGTCATCAGCGTCTGTCAGAGCTGACCAACACTTTGACTTTATAATCATCAGTGCTAATGACGCTACGTCACATATACAGATAGAGCAGAAGGCAGAAATAAATAAGGGTCATTTCAGAAGTTGCTAGAAACCCCACTCTTTCTCCACTCAAAGTTCATTTCATTATTTCTTTAATGGAACTCAAGTCAACAACTCAAACAATAGCGATTATTTTACTACTTTTATTTTCATTTGTGTGTAGGTGGCTGTGTAAAACCAGTTGTTCTCAACCTGTGGGTCACGACCCCTTCACAGGGGTCACCTAAGACCATTGGAAAACACATTACAATTCATAACAGGAGCAATATTACAGTTATGAAGTAGCAATGAAAATAATTTTATGGTTGGGGGTCACTACAACATGAAGAACTATTAAATAAAGGGTAGGAGCATTAGGAAGGTTGAGAACCACTGTGGAGCCACATGTGTCTGGATGCCCATGGAGGCCTGAAGAGGGGGATGAATTGCGTACCTTGGTCTTGGAGCTACAAGAATCTAGGAGCTTCCCAACATGGATGCCGGAAACAGGAAGTGCTCTTAACTCCTGAGCCATCACTCCAGCCCCCTCAAACAACAGTTTTTAATGTCAAACATCAAGCACAATACGATGAAAAGATTTGATCTTGGGAAAATTTTGTCTTTGTTTCCCATCATTAAACCATTGTTTTTCTCTGGGAGCAGAAAGCTTTGTGTGTACAGTAGAAGCACTGTAGTTCATCACAGACAGTAGTTCCCATTCTGAGCCTGTGGGAGGCCTGCTCCCACATTTTCCCCAGGTTACTCTTGAGGAGAGAGGGATGAGAAATATTTAGATAGAAAGACAGAGGGGAGAGAAACAGATAGAAACACAGGATAGCCTCGGGAGGGCCTGGATCAATATTCACCAGCCCCTCCTGTCTCTTCTAAAGGGCTTTTTATAGGAATACCAAGGGGCAGAGCAAAAGACCTCCCCCTAGCACATCCAAGTGCAGACCCTTCCAATCACCTGGTAACCACACACATGGTCAAGCCATCTCTTAATGCAGCCCTGCTGGGTAAAGCAAGCTCAGATCTTTACTAGGAAACTTCTGTGGGCCTCCACATTAGCCAAAGTGTTTCCATGTGGTGTTTGGTGACGTTATGCATGTGGTTTGTTCTGAACCAAGGCTGCTGTGAAGGCGTGTGATATAACACAGACAAGCACTGAATCCAAGCACACCGTGAACTTTGCTTTTGGTTACTTTTGGTAATTTTTGGTTACTATGCATTCAGCTTTTACTGTTGCCAGACTTTTCCCCAGCCTGTACTTACTTTTATGATCTGATCCAGGGGAATGACCCACAGTATAAGAGGCTGGGCAATAAAGCAGATTTCACAGACCATCCATGGGCTCACAGGACTAGTTCCTGGGACTCACACCCAGACCAGCATCTAGGCAAAGCACTCAGCCTGAATGAAGAGCTGAACTGGCAATGACCTGTTTGTCTAAGGAGGTGCAAGCCAGAAAGAGCACAGTGCATCTAACTGGAAAGGAACAGTGGCCTTCTATAGCTCTCTGACTGCACTCACCAACCATCAGGTGTTTGTGAAAGACCTAAGCAATGATCAGAGACTATACACAGGTAGCATGCTTTTTTTGTACATTCAAATGCAGTGTTTTAACTTTGGGACCCACGTGTTACATTGCGCTGGACACAGGTTCAGAGACAAGGGTCTGTAGCATGGTTCTTTCATGAAGTTCCTGCTCCGACTAAGCTGGCAGCTAGCTTAAATCCATAACTGCCTTCTGCAGACATGTTGGAGGGTTTCCAAATAGACTTCAGTAGCAAAGGGAAGTGTATCCTGACCTGTGTCTCCTACTGGGCTTTCTTAGGCATGCTGCACAGACCCCACCCTCCCTTCAGAAGCACATTGATGGTTCTGATACTGGGATGTAAACTCTGAAAGTGTTTTACTGCCCTGAAAGTAGAGGAAAGGACGGGTGATAGAAGGGAGACCGAGCAGTTGGAGCCGTTGGGGCACTGCTTGGAGCCGTGACCTGTACTTCACACCCCTCTAAAGGCAATCTAAGACATAATGTGAAATTTGAATTTTAGTCACAGTAGACCAATTAGCAGCTCAAAATGGTGAAGCTTATAGTTTTTACTGCAAGTACACATTCTCACAGAGCAACCACCCTCAACTCGAGATGGTTCTTGCCCTGTTAAAGTCCTGCTATAGGGACACATAGCGGTGTTCCTGGGCTTGATACTGAAGCCCAACACAGCGGTACTAGGTTGCTGTTCAGCATCCTGCAAGCACAGCCCAGCCTGAGGCCAAGGGTGAGCTGTTCTATGAGGCAGCTGTGATGAGGTTGACAAACCCGGTCCAGTGCCTGTTAACTTCCACATGACACTTATGGATGTTATCTCTGGGTTCCTGTGAGATAGCACAGGGAGGCATCATTGCCTCCATTTTAGAGTGTGGTTATACTCAGAGAAGAGGAGTGAACTGCATAGACCACCATGGAGCACTGAGAAGGGGATCAACTTCTCCTGAGATTACTGTAGGAGTTCCTTTGCCAGGTGCATGCTGTATTAGTTACTTTCGTGCCGCTGTGACAAAAATACCCTGATAAAATAAAGGGAAATTATTCCAACTCAGTTTGGGGTTAAGGCTCATTGTCACAGGAGAGTCACAGTGATAGAATCTGGAAGCAGCTGGTCACACTACATCCTCTGTCTACAAGCTGAGAGACTGGAATGCTTCCCCTCAGCTCACTTTGTTCTTTTTATAGGGGGGGGGGGGATAGGACTCCACCCATACAATGGTGGAGGTTACATTTAGGATGGGTCTAGGTTACACTTAGGTGAGTCTAGATTACATTTAGGGTGGGTCTTTCAACTCAATTAACCTAGTCTAGAAACTCCTTCACATGCATACCAAGAGGTTTGTTTCTATGGCAGTTCTCTTTTTTTTTCTTTATGATTTTTTTTGTGTGTACATATATGTGTTTGCATATGTGTGTGCCCATGTCACTGCCCATGTGTAAGGGCACATGACAACTTGCAGGAGTCTGTTCTACCTCGTGGTTTCTGTGGATGGAAAATCCAGGTCCTCAGGTTTGGAGGCAAGTGCCTTTACCCACTGAGCCATCTCATGGCCCCCATGATCAATTTGACAAATCAAAATCAGCCCTGGCACATGCACTTCCTTATTCTGTATCAATTTATTGGAAAGGAATAGTAATTTCAGTATTTATTAAGTGCCAACCATATGCCAGGCACAGAAACTGGATTTTTGCTTTCAGAGAGGTGATGGCCTGGCAGGTAACAGACAAGGTAATATATAAAAAACAAGTCATGGCAGATGATGACAAGGTCACTAAGGAGAGTGAGAGATGATGGGGTTGGAGCAAGAGGAACTCATCAACATGACTGAAAATAAGAGAAGCCTTCGGGCCTGTAGCTCGCTCGAGAAGTTCCAGATGAACGCTTGACAAGTGTAAATGTCTGTGTGCCTGAGGAATCAAGGTTAACTGAACTTACACAGGAGGGAGAGATTATGGGATGAGAGCACAGACAGGAGACAGGAAAAGATGAGATGGGGAGAGATCCTAGAACTTGAAGATCATTTGAAAGATGCTGGCCTTCATCAGAGAAGCAGGGAACTACTGGAGGTCCAGAGAAGGAAGTCTCTGGGTTTCACTGTATCACTCTGCTGTCATGTGGGAACAGACCACAGGAGAAAAGCAAGATATTTGCTCATTTATGCCAGTAGTCTGATGTTCCTCAATTTCTTTAATAAAAATTTCATTCTCATAAGAAAGAAAATACAGTTATGTATAAGGACCAAAGAGAATCCAAGCTGTGAGGCTCCCTGGTGAGAGGAGAAGAGTGAACCAGGAGGGGGCAGAGGCATGTATAAAGCCCTGCGTGCCTCTGGAATTTTCCTACCATTCATGCAATATGATACTATGCACCACAGAATTTGTAGTATGCACAACACTTCCAGATTAGTCCTAAATGCCCAGAAATCAGAGGTTGTGGAGATTCAGGGGAAGACCATCCTATCCAGGCTAAGGAGTCTTCTCCAGAAAAGCCAGGAAGTTATTCTCTCAGGATGAGTGTGCATTTCACCCTGGTTGGCTTTCCATGGCTTTACCTGGCTTTGTCAGGAGCACAGGCATGCTATGGCGATATCCGCACCTGAATGTGGGACTCAGGGACTAAGGCTCAATGCCCCATAAACCCAGTACTGATATTTGCCAAAAAACACAGAATCTACACAGATGTCCCTGGTTTTGAAGTGATGTGGAATTTTTATTTCTTTCGTATAATGAAGCCAAGAATGTGGAGAATCAATTAATATCTACTTTCATTTCATTAGGGAAAAAATACTGCCTGTGGTTGGTCCTCAGAGTATCAGAGAGAGGAAGAGGATGAAGTGGCGGCCATCCCTTGGTGTTCTGAAGAAGATGAGTTTGGGGGTCCCCTGTGTTTTTCTCAGGGGCAAAGTCAGCGTCTTTTGGGAATCTGAGGGGCCTTTGGCGGGAGGAAGCACAGTGAGTGTCACATGTTGCTTAAGATAGATGTCTCAACTTGAGAGCCACATTTGGCCACCATGGCATTTTCACTGCTGGTTTCCATGGAGATTCAGAAGAAACCATGATTTTTCTCAAATTAGGATACAGGGATGATGGGGGGTTGTGTGTGGAGAGAGGAGAGGAAGTGATGGTTCTCAGGGGTACTCCTCCAGGTTTTTGGTTTTTGGTTGTTGTTGGTTTTTTCTTTTGTTTTTCAAAATCAGAGCATCTTACAAAACTGGCAGAGCTTTGGAGTCTGGAGATGGCGATGCAACAGTGGGAAGCCCTCTGGTAGGTCTCCCTGCCCCCACCCCTACTCTGGTTGCCCAGGGTAGGAACTGAGGGTCACTGCTCATTCATTGTCACAGCCTTATTCTTCCTCTTTAGTGGTGAAATATTTCTCTATACATATGTTTCTACCGAAAGTGGCAAATTAAAAGAAGCATGTGTTTTCCGTGAAACGGCATGGCTTTCTTCTTGGTGGAGAGGGGTGACCCTAGAGTCTTGGGCATGCTATAGTTGGGCCCAGTTTTCCTTTCATGCAGCTGGTCTCCAGCATATGTGACAGTGAGCCACTGGCTTTGGGTCACCAAAGGCTTCAGGGGATACTTTAAGACCATTGAGTATACAACTCATGAGTAGCACCCAGACCTTTCCCAAAGCTGCTGAATGAGGAATCGGCTGGGAATGCAGTCTGCGCTGAGAGGAGAGCTGGAGTGCTTCTGACCTCCAGACTGGCAGGGACTGTGGCTTCAGCACTGCGGATGGAGCCAAGAGGCGGCTGACTGTACCCTTCCCTAGGTTACTTGAGTCCAGGCACTTCTGAGCTTCAGTCCACCCCCCGCCTCCCCCCGCCCCTGCTCCCCCCCCCCCGCCCCAGTATCTTGTTGCCTCTTCCCTGTCTTCCTGCTCACTGTTCTGTGAATCAATGCAGAGAAGCTGCGCCAGGGGTTTGAAAGCTGCCTAGTCACAGTTATTTCTAAGAACTCAAGAGTTGGAGGGTGTGGTTGCTTGGAAGGCATGCTGAAGGAGGGGGCACAGCATTCGGGGTGGACTGGCTTCCTTCTGGAGTGTGGAGGAAGAAATGAGCTTGGCCTCCCCTGAGACGTCCCAAGCGGGATCCTGAGTGAGAAATATCCAGAAGAGAAGGCAGTGTTTTTCCTGCACTTCCTGGGTTCCACAACACTCCCCAAAGAGGATATTTTCCCACCTCAGCCCATGGGATGGCAATCAGGGAAAGCAAGCAGTTTGAAGTCACTTCTATCTGGTCCTTTGTGGTCCATCCCTCTTCTGATGGATTCCTTTAAATGATGTCTCAATAAAAGCGCTCTGCTGCCCCACCTTACCTGATGAGTGTTGACCTCAGTTGTCAGACCTCTGAGCCTGCAGGCTTCCTACCTGAGTTCCTGGACCCCTGGCCATACCCACAGGTCTCTGTGGCTCAGTGGGACAGGTATTCTCTCCACAAAGGGAGAAGTGAGCATCTCTTCTCTGCATCTCTAATTTATCATGAGGTTATTTGCTTCTCTCTGATGTTTCCATCCTGTGGTAGGTACAGACCACCAGGATGGGTTGGGGCCTTTAGAAAACCCAGCCTTGACGCCAGCCTTCATTCCTGCCCCTACTCCCACCTCAGCCTAAGGCACCCGACTGAAAGCAGCTCAAGAGCTTCGCCTGGTCTTGCTTTCCTCTGGTCCAGATACAGGGCTCCACCATTTCCTGCAGGAGACTCACCTCCAATTTATCATCTGTGACATTTATAGTGGGGAGATGAGGGTTATTGAGATTCTTGGGCCGGTAAATGGGCCTTCCTGGCTCTAGCAACAACGTTCTAAGTCAATCAATACCCAAAAGATAGCTAAGGATCAATAAAGCAGGAGTCGCTGCTAGTCTTTGTGGAGACGCAGGGCACCTGAGGCAGGTAAGATGCTCCTCTAAAGGGGCATTCCTTATCAGTGATCTAGGACAGATGTTGGTCAGAGGTGGGGATGAAGTAAGAAGTCCATGCCTCTCAGGGACAATAACAAATGGTTCTGGGGGAAGCAGGCCAAGGCAGCCTGGCTCCCTATACCAACCCATTCTTTGTAAATAATAACTTTGTTGACATCTAAGCCATATACCAAGCAATTCACTTATTTCAAGCCTGCAATTTAACAGTTTTGGGCATATTCACAGTATGTGACACCATCACCATCCTCAATCTCAGGACACTTGTATCACTCCTTTGAAAACCCCCTTAGTGGTTGCTCTCTTTCCTCAGCCCTGGCCCCCTTTCTAGGTAGCCACTTTTTGTCTCTGTAGATATGCCTATTTGGAATGGTTCATACAAATGGAATCATATGTCACACAGTCCTTTGTGGTTGACTTCTGTGACTTAATAGGATGTTGTCAAAGTCGTAGTAGACACCTTTAATCTGGTCACACAGCTCCAACCATTCATGTAGTCAACATTTGCTGAGCACCTTTGGTGCACTGAGCTAAAGAGCAAGTGGTCCAAAAGTAATGAATGTACATTCTTGGAAAGACTACAACCCAACTGCTAAATGTGACGTGGGAGAATCAGGCAATGATTTGGAGCACGAATATATTCTAAGGAGAAAGACATGTTACAAATGTGCTGTGCACAGAACACTGTCGATAATTGTAAGATTCCTTATGAAGATATGGACTCTGGAAGGATATAATGATAATGTTGATGCACACACAAATCCACTCTCTTTTCCTTGCATACTATCTTTGAGTGATAAAAGAATGACTGTCTGAAATTGTTAGGCATTTCATTCATCTCAATTTTACCTAATGAAGGATACAAGAGCCCACATCCAAGCTGATGTGAAATCATGGCTTCCACATTGACATTTTCTTCGTTTTTCCATGAAGAGACTGAGCTTTAGTCTTCCAGGTCCCACAAGAAAAGAAAACCATGTCCCTTCTTCCCTAAAGGAGAGCTTTAGTCTTCCAGGTCCCACAAGAAAAGAAAACCATGTCCCTCCTTCCCTAAACGCTTCATGCAAGACACTGTTCCCTTCTCAACATCATCCCGACTCCTTCTTGCACCTCTAGGCTGTTCTACGCTTGTTCATGTTGTCATCTGTCTGGAAAATGTGGCCTTGCATCTGCCTCATTCCTTAGATTGCAGATTCCCAGCCACTGGGCCTCCACCCTCTTTGAATGCTGTTGGAACGAAGTAATTAGAAGGATAGGATCAGCCTGGCTCTGCAGAGGTGCAAAGAATGCCACGCCCAGCAGCAACTGACCTCACAGCAGCTTGAGAGGGGGGTGCGATGGCAGCTGCCTGGATGGGGGTGGTGTCCCCAGGGAGCAGTTGCCCTCTCCTCGCCTTGTCTGAGATGCCAGCGAGTTGCCCAAGCAGGGAGAAGACAAGATCCCTTGGCAGGCTTCCTGGCCTTGTTTATGAAAGGGAAAGTCATCTTTATTACATTTCATTTAGAAGGGGGGTTATAAGAGCTTCATCTGGTGCTCACTTCAGAGCAGCTGTTCAGCATTACCCAGGAGAAAGACAAGTGACTGGAGCCTCTGCCTCATGCCAGAGAATCTTAACAAATAGACTCAGTGGCGTCTCTTGTGACAGGCAGAGTTCCTGAAGCTAGGAGGGTCCTTCCAAATCCTCCAAGTATAAGGCACAATATCCCAAACACACACACACACACACACACACTTTACACTTTACACTGGGATTTCACTTAGTTAGTAGTTCTTTGTTGGTTCTGATTCTGAGTCTGGTCCAGGAGTGAGCTCAGAGGTGAGACTGACAGGACCTGCCAGGTTGCTGTGGATTTTCCGCTCCAAGAGAGGGCTCAGGGCAGAAGTTTAGTTGCCAAAGCCGGATCCAGATCCTGGATAACTTAAGCACCAGGAATGTCTTGGATTCAAAGGGGCACCCCCAGAGTTCATGGGGAGGTGTGCAGGCAAGACTGGAGAGCTGACTGGAACCAGGTGAGATTGGGCGACAGGGAAAACAGCCCAGATAAGCAGCCGCAGGAATGGCTTTCTGGATGTGATCGCTGGGCCTTTCTTTGGCTGCCTTGGGTATTTTCTCAGCTCTAAATGCGTGCACCTCTTTCCAGTTTCAACATACTGACTTCAAGTAATTGATTGGCCAAATCCAGGTCACCTGCCTGCTCTCCAGCTGGAACACAAGCAGAGCTAGCTGGTTCCCAGGCACAAGGACAAGGCCAGACAAAACTTCGCCTTCACTCCCTCTCAGAGCTAATCATCGCAGAAGGTGAGTGTGATCCCAGGGCTTCTCACCGGCAAGCAAGCAGTACTCTCTGCAGCAGATACCAGCTGGGTATCCTCTAATCCCTCTTGGGCTGACACCATCTTCTGGCATCAGAGTCACAGGTTGAGGGCTTTGAGCACAAGACTCCCCTGATCCTGTTTGTAACTCAGATGCCAATCACAATCCTCAGGATATTTTTCTATCTTGCTTGTGACCTACTGGAAGGATTCCCATGGCATGCCACTGGCTTATAGAATACAGGTTAACAGGTTTACTAATTTTTTGGGAAGGGTGCTTTATAATAGATTGTTGTATGACACTATTCCTGGAGAGATGTGAACAAGTCATCCCAGACAGGGAACTAGTAAGAGACCAAAGTAGCAGTCCCACAAAGCCCAGCTTGGTCAGTCCGTGAGTTTGCCGTGGTTACTTCCAGGAGAATGAGTGAGAGATTTCTTATGGGAGATGACTCAACAGAGGCTGCATCACTGAACGCCCACCCCGTCATGGGCTGCAGTCCGTGAAAGCTGGACCCTGGAGCTCTCTGCAGAACTTAAAGTCATCTTGATGGGTCATAGAGTCACAGTCCTCCCCGAGCAGGTCAGTAGGCCAAAGTAACCCCCCTTCGGCAGCTGTTTACTGCTTCTGAAGCCTTGGGAAGAGGCCTTGAGACCCTTGTAACTTTCAGCTTTCCCAGATTTAGGAAGTTCATTTTATTTCCTGAGTCTCAAGAGCCTCCTTCCAGGATGGAATATTTCAGCTGAGGAAATCGCTATGCAGGGCTCGCTTCCTCTGGCTCTGAGGCTCATTTCACTCTCTCTACCATGATACTCAACCTTGGAGAGGGTGACATAGATGGCCTTCTACGGCTGAGCATTGGCTCCGGTGCCACAGCAACTGTCACTTGTTCTCAGAGGCTTCACTAGTGGTTGTACATCTCTGTGGTACACCATCCATGACATTTCCTTCCATGGCTCGTTGCTGCCGACAATAACAGTTATCTACTGTCCTAAGCACAAATGTTTAGAAGGCAGTTTGAGGCGCATCATACCATATCCAATAGCAGTGGCCTCCTCACTAAGGCCTATGACCTCCCTAGAAACAGGTTCTCGCCTTGGCTTACAGTGTTAAACATGCATTCTAATCCTCAGACATTTCGGTGAGCTGTTCACTTTCTTCAACCCATGGTATTGCAATAGGCCCTCTGCATTTCTCTTCCCTGTAAGGGGTAGGAGGTATTGGCTCATACTGCTCTGATTTGCCCAGGGCCAAAAAGAGTGGGGTTCTGTGCATCCCAGCTTCCTCCATTCTGACAAGCTCTCGGCTGAAGTCCGGCCTTTGTCTGTCCTTCAGCCACAGTTGCTGTGATGGCCCTTGGTCTGGCAGGATGTGTGGAGCAGTCAGGACTACAGCTGTAGCCACTCCTGTTTTCTCTCTCGCACTCACATCTGGGCTGGGTGAGTGAGTTCCAGCATCAGCATATTTTCCTGCTGGAGAGAAATGTGCACAGAGTGCTCCAGGAGCATGACTTTCAACCCCGGGAAGCTTAGTCTTTTTCACTTATATTAAAAAAAAATTGTTTGCTCCTTCTGTGGACTGTTGCTCAGGCTTTAAAGTCTCCTAGGAGCAGCTAGGCTGAGGTGGCCCAGGCCTTTAATCCCAGCACTCGGGAGGCAGAGGCAGGCAGATCTCTGTGAGTTCAAGGCCAGCCTGATTCACATAGGACAGCAAAGGTCTACACAGTGAAACCCTGTCTCAGGGGGAAAAAGTCTCCCAAGAGCTCACTAGCACAGCATTGGTTCTCTGTCACTGTCTGCCTTAGGAACTCCAGTTCGAAGCCATGCTTTCCAGGTCTGCCTCGGAGTGACTGGACAGGCACTTTTCTCTGGTTTGTTCTTTTTCCAAGTGTGGCTGATTTCCTTCACTGGTCTGATTCACATGCCAGTCTAAGCCAGTCACATCTGCCCTTGCGCCTCCCAGCTCGTGGTTCTCAAGGTCCTTGATTAACTTTGTTAACTTTCCAGTGAACACAATCCTATCAGGTCCAGTGAACTTGGAATCTCCTTGCATGCCCAGTTTCCTCAGTAAACCTCTCCTTCCTCCATGGTTTCCCAGTCCGTGGTATCCACAGGGACCTCAGCTGGTGATAACCAAATGTATTCAGTGGCTCGTATGACACATTCCACTGTGGACTAATTCCCCTTGTTGTATCAGATTGTTTAGCCTTTGTTTTAAAAGTTCAGTTTGGTTAGCTGCTGTGGGATGTCCTTCTGTACACTGTGAATATGTGTTGCTCTGATTTGGTTGATAAATAAAGCTGCATTGGCCTATGGCAAGGCAGCTTAGAGGCAGGCAGGAAAATCCAAGGAGGGAGACAAGAAAGAGAGACAGAGTCAGAGAGACTCCAGCACTGCCAGGAGAAGCAAGATATGAAAGTACTAATAAGCCACGGTGGCAACTTATAGATTAATAGAAATGAGTCAAGTTATAAGAGCTAGCTAACAAGAAGCCTGACATAGGTCATGCAATTGGTAATTAATATTAAGCCTCTGAATGATTATTTTATAAGTGGCTGTGGGTCGTTGGGGCTGGGCAAGACCGGAGAAACCATCTGACTACAGTTAGCCAACGAGTTTTCCAGGATCACTCTCAGGAGTGTGGATTACTCAGAGGCAGATGCATCACCGAAGGCCACCCAAGTGTGAATGTGGGTAACGGCTGATGAGAGCTGGTACCCTGGGACTCCCTGCATGACTTGCAGGCAGCTCCACAGGTCAGAGAACGCCCCAACACTAGGCAGCTCAGTTGGTCAAAGTCTCCCTCCACCACCAGTTGTTTATTGCATCTGGAACTTGGGGAGAGGCCTTATGAATCCTCTACATTTCAGCTTTCCCAGACATAGGAAGTTTGCTTTCATTCTGAGTTTCATGAGCCTCCCCCAAGATGAAATATTTCTAGAAATTGCCACCCCACAGTTTCCTACTCCCAGATAAAAGATACCTGTGGTGAGGCTTGAAAGGGCTCAAGGCCTTGGAGATTCTTCCCCCAGAGACCTCTTGTAGCTCTTACCATTCTGTTGGCCTCCATGAGTTCTATCAGTGGCAAGCTGCTAGTACCCTGACCTTTGAATTTCATAAGGGCATCTCTCCTCCCCTGCCCCCAGACAGGCTTTCCTTGCCCTGGCTGTCCTGTAACTTGCTCTGTAGACCAGGCTGGCCACACAGAGATCCTCCTGCCTCTGCATCCTGAGTACTGGGATCAAAGGCGTGCACCACCACCACCCAGTTTATAAGGGCTTCTTTATAGTCATAATTGATTAAGTCATTGTTCCCCTGCTCCCTAGAGGTTGGGAGTAGGACTGATCTGCCTTTGTCTTTCTGGGGACCAAGTATCATCCTGAAACTCCTCAACCTTCTGGCCATCTGTTAATATGTTAGTATATGTATTAGTTTGAATGTAATTGTCCCCCATAATCCCATAAAGAGTGCCACTGTTAGGAGGCATGGCTTTGTTGGAGTGAGTATGGTCTTGTTGGAGGAAGTGTGTCACTATGGGGTTGGGCTTTGAGGTTTCCTATGCTCAGGATACCAGCCAGTGTCTCCATACATTTCCTGTTACCTGCAAAGTATAGCACTCTCAGCTCAAGTACCATATCTGTCTGCACACTGTCATGCTCCTCATCATGATGATAATGGACTGAACCTCTGAAACTGTAAGGGAGCCACCCCAATTAAATGTTTCCTTATAACAGTTGCCATGGTCATGGTATCTCTTCACAGCAACAGAAACCCTAACTAAGACAGAAGTTGGTGCCAGGCACTAGGGTATTGCTGTGATAGGCCTGGCCATGTTTCTGTTTGTAGGAATTTGGACTTTGGTACTTTGGGTTACGAAAGCAGTGGAATGCTTTAAGCACTGCTTAATAAGCCATACTAGTAGGAGCATGGAAGACAGAGGTGCTAAGAGTTATTTGAACTTTAAAACATTTTTGAGAATGTGATAGACTACATGGGACTTTTGAAGTTGGACTAAATGAATTTTGCATTCTGATATTGTTACAAGCTTATGGGAGTCAGGGAGTGGAATATGGCAATGTGAATGTACTTGGTCCCATAATCTCATAGGTAGTGCCACTATTTTGAGGTGTAGCTTTGTTGGAGTGGATATGGCCTTGTTGGAGGAAGTGTGTCACTGAGGAGGGTGGGCTTTGAAGTTTCCTGTGCTCAGAATATCACCCAGTGTCTCAGCCTATTTCCTGTTGCTTGAAAGATGTGGCACTCTCAGCTGTTTCTCCAGCACCACCTCTGTCTTCATGCTGCCATGCTCCCTGCCATGATGATAATGGACTGAACCTCTGAAACAGTAGGCAAGCCACCCCAATTAAATGTTTTCCTTATAAGATTTGCTCTGGTCATGGTGTCTCTTCATAGCAATAGAAACTCTAATTGAGACAGTATACAATGTACATTCCATGAACTCTATGGAACTTAGGAGTTGTATCTCAGGAAATGTGCACAAAGACAAAAATATGTATTTCACAAATATTGCACTGGTCTTTTTTAGTTAAAAGGAGAAATTGGTGGGCAATAAGACCCTGTCAGCAGCCAGGCCTTCTGTCCAGATTTTGTCCTGTATTATTGATCTTCTGCTTATAGAGCAGGGAGAGCTGAAATCTTTTATTTCATAAGGTATATGTGGATTTTGGCATTTGGGGAGGCACTCTTGCACCAAGTACAGAGATAAACACATGTATTGCTTCCAGGACTTGGGAGAAATCAAACCCTGGAAGCAAGCTATGGGAGACTGTGTCTGCAATTGCAGATCTTGGAGAATGATGCTTTTTAAGTAGGTGCTTGTATTTTAAAACTTACTCTTCCAGTGACATCATTGCAAATGCAAACACTGGTCAAGGTTATCTTGTGTTTCTGGGCACTGTCAAGGAGGAATATTGCACAGCAATTATTTGACTTGCCAATAAGTAAAAGAAATACGTTTGTACTGTCAAGAAAACTAAAGTCAACTCTTGGAGAGTCTTGAGCCAACCAGGATTTGGAGTGCGGACAGATGGAGCTGTCTGTCACTTCCTCCTTAGTTCCAGCAGAGCCAGCCAGTTCCTCCACAGAGAGAAGGATGGCCGCTGAGCTGGCCGCCAAGCTTTTGGTGCTGTTCTCATGGCTTTTCCCTTCACACGTGCGTGGAGAGATTCCTCAGGAGAGCACATCTGATCGGTGTTGAAGCCCTTTCAGCAATGCTCATTGTTTTATTAGCTATCAGCCATTTTCTCCCTGAACGTCCTTAGAGCCTCAGATGGCTGTTACACATCTTCAGCTAGTCACCGTGTATTTGTTTTGCGTACCCAGGGAATAGGGACAGATGAGACTTGGCCATTTCCTGGAGTTGACATTCTGGGGAGGGAGCTGGATGCACCAAGGACAATCAGAATCCAGAGTCAGATCTGTTCTCAGTAGGTGAATCACAGGCCCCTGAAAGAAGGTGAGCCAGGAGGTCTCTACTGGATTTTGGGGAGCTGGGGCAAACTTCCTAAGCCAGGGTGCTACAGAAAGAGGGGAAATGAATAATGAGAGTGTTCAGGAGCAGACTGGATTCTGGAATGACAAGGTACAGGCTGCAGTGATAAGGGAAAAGTGGCTGGGGTCACTCTGTAGTTGACAAGAGAAAGAGGAACAGGATTTCGGAGTACCAGGGCTAGGAACAGGATGAGTTCTGGAAAGGTGGTTTTGCTGTTCATTATCCAGGAGGCACTTCCCAGTTAAGAATGTGGTGTTGAGAGTTCTGGTCTAGAGAATTCTAGCTGATTGTCTCCAGTATCTGCGTGACATATGCACAGGATGGAAGGGCTCACCCAGAGACCCAGTGAGACAGAGGGAAAGTTGTCCTAAGACAAGACTCAAAGGCACCCATTGCTAATACACAGGTGGTCCCAAAAGTTCCCAGGGGTCGGGAGGCCCCAGAAAACAGCCAGCCTTTTGTTCCAACTTGGAGCCCTCTAGGAAATTCTGTATTTTCAGAGTGCAGTGGCAGTTTGATTTGCCTCAGAGATTAGCTCAGTTTAGCTAGGGTAGGAAGAAAGGCTACTCCTAGCTCCCCAGCTGCCTAAAGCTCTACCACACTTTCCGTATGTTTTCCAGCATTCATGCTTTGGAAACAATCTACAAATTCATAAATTGATGGTATTTAGAGGCGGGGCCTTTGGGAGATCATTGGGATTAGATGAGGTCATAATGCTGCTTCCTCTCCCATGATGACACTGGTGGCTTTGAAAGAAGAGGAAGAGAGATGGGAGCTAACAAGCTCACTCTGTGTTGCCTTATGACACTGCCTGCTGCTTCAGTACTCTCCATAGGCTCGAAGGCCCTCACTAGCTGTAGCCCCTGGATCTGCGGCCTCCACAATTATGAGCAGAATACCCCAATAAAGGAAATGGATGACAATGGACTTTGGTTTCATTTAGAGAACACAAGAGCCTGGCTGGGAGTTCAAGGGAAGTCCTAGACAACTAGATCACTGCAGAAACTTTGAAAGGCTCTCGTGGGAGTGAGCAGAGACAGGTCTGCAGCAGTGAAGAGTGAACAGAATGTCGAGGCTGTGGAGCAAACACACCTGGAAGCAAGAAGTAACGCACCTACCCAGGGAAGACCATCTATCGATTGTCAGTGTGCTCAGCAGAGCAGCAGGGAGGGACCAGGAGCTGGTGCATGCTGTTCCCTTAGAGTGTTTCTTCATGTCTACTGTACATAGCTATTGAACTGTTGGTACCGCACTCCATAAATGTGTATAAAACTGCGTGTCATTTAAAATAAAGTCATTGACCAAGTGGGACTGCAGTGACTGCCCCGCTCACTGCTTCTTTGTGGTGTAGGCAAAAACTACTTAAAAACAAATAAAATGAAGTATCTCGTGTAGGCTATGTCAAGTTGTGTGACTTAATCATTCCACAGCTCATGCATCAAAATGTCACAGTGTATACCACAATTATTTACATGTTTATCTTCTAAAAAAAGGTATGCTTACTTGTTTTAAATTAAAACATAGCTTATATACCATCCATCCATCCAATTACAAAACTCAGTGGTTAATATAGTCACAGGCTTGTTCAATTATCTCCACATTTAACCCAAGAATATAGTCACCACCACCTGAAGGACCCATAGCTTCACCTGTTGATCTCCTGTATGCCTCCAAATCCTACTCACTAATATGTTTTTTGTCACTATGCATTTATATATTCTTGACACTTTATATAAGAGATCTCATGTAATATGTGGCCCTTTGCATATTTCAGATGCTTTTATTTAGTTCATTCCAATATTCATTCAATCAATCACATGTTGGTATTGTATTTCATCTCTTACAGCTGAATACTATTCCTTTGTGTAGGAATAATGTATTTTGTTTATCCATTTCTTGCTTGATGGGCATTGGGTTGTTTCTACTTAGGGTTATATTATGAGTAGTATGCTAGGTACACTCATGTAAAAGTTTTTGTATAAACATATATTTTTAGTTCCCTTGGGTCTATAGCTTGGAGTTAGATTTCTGGTTCATAAGTAACTCTATATCTATGTTTAGTATTTTGAGAAACTGCCAATTTTTCCCCCATGTGAATGCACTATTTACATCCCCCCTCAGTGATGAATGAGGATTCTAGTTTCTTTATGCCCTTCCCAGGACTTTTCCCCAACTCTTTCCTATTACAACTATCCTCACTGTGTAAAGAGATACTTCCTTCTTTTACTTGCAATTGCCTAACGTTGTTGTTGTTTAGATCCTTTTAATGTGTTTATTCACTACTATCTACTCTGAAGAAAGACCTGTTCAGATCATCTGCCTATTCTTAATTGTGCTACTACCCACTACACTATTAGCTTTATTTGGAGTTCAAATATGCCTTATTGATCTTGGATTCAAGCTTTTATTCAGATGTGAGATGTGAACATAGTGTCTCTATCATCAGGAAAATGAGGACAACAAATGCTGATGAGGGTGTGGGGGAAGGGGAGCCCTTGTGCACTGTTCATGGGATTGTAAACCAGTACGGCCACTGGGGAAATCAGGATAGATCAAAAATAGAACTATGATATATATGCTTCAGCTACAAGACCCCTGGGCACACACCCAAATGGCACTGTCTCCTACTACAGAGATCCTTGCTCATTCATGTTTATTGCTGCTCTGTCCACACCAGCAAGGATATGGAATCACCCTAGATGTTCATAAGACGACAGTGAAAATGTGGGACCACACACAATGGGATTTTATTCAGCCATAAAAGAAAAGGAAAATAAATGAAAATGGGTGGAACCAGAAAATATTATATGAAGTCAGATAATCCAGAGTCAGAGAGAGAAAGGCTGCATGTTCTGTCTCATATGCGGATTCTAGCCTCTAATGTCCATATATGCATTTCCATGTGGGTGTGAGTACATGGAGAGGCGGGCCCAAGAGAGGGGGCAAGGTGAGGCTTTAAGGGGAGGTGTCGGGAGGGTTACAGAGCACATGTTATGTGTGTGGAAGGAGAAACACTGGGCATGGACGGATTTAAGTAGAGATAATGGGCAGAGGCATGAGGGGAAGGGGAACCCAAACTAGGTGTGTATAAAATGCCGTGAAAAAAAAAAATCTGCTAACTGTAAGCTAATTAAAACGTAAAACATCCTCTCTAATTATAGGATTTTCTTTACATTGCTTTTGAAGCACACTTTTAAAAAATTGTCTTGAAGATCAGTTTGTCTGTTTTAACTGTTTCTTCCTGTATTTGTGTGTCATATTGAAGAAAGTGTTGGCTAGTCTGCAGTCACAACTATTTACACCTTGTTTTCTTGGGAGATTTTTATAGGCTCTGCTCTTATATTTAGAAATTTTATCTGTTTTGAGATATGTGGTTTTTTTTAAAGATTTATTTTGTGTGTATGATTTTGGGCTCGAGTGTCTATGTGTGCAGACGTCTATAGAAGCCAGAAGATGTGACATCCCCTGGAACCGGAGTTATAGGCAATTCTGAGCTGCCCAATGTGCGTGCTGAGAACTAAAACTGGGTTGTCTGCAGGAGCAGTAAGCACTTCTAACCACTGAGCCCTTTCCCTAGTCCTGTGTTTTGTTGATTTTGTATATGGAGTGAGGTAGGGCTCAGCTCATTCTCTGCATGCCAACCTCCATTGTTCCAGAACTAAGCTTTGAAAAGGCTAGAGATGTCTAAGTGGCTAAGAATACTTGCTGCTCTTCCATAGGACCTGGGTTTGATTCCCACATGGCAGCTCATAACCATCTGTGACTCCAGTTTCAGGTGATCCAATGCCTTTTCTGGCACCAGGCACATACATGGTACACAAACACACGTAAGCTAAACAGTCATACACAGAAAAAATCTCAAAAGGAAGAGATTAGGCTTCCCCATTGCATTGCCTTAGCACGCTTGTTAACGACCAATTGACAGTCAAATTGAGGATCACTCCATTCCATTGATCTGTGTCTTTTTTTTGCTGGTTCAACATTGCTTTGATTACTGTAGATTTGCAGTAAGTTTGGAAATAGGGAAGTGAGTTTTCCAATTTTCATAGTTTTCAGTATTGTTTGGGGCATTATAAGTCTCTAGGATAAGTGTTCATTTTTATGAAAATATTTTGAAACCTACTTATTATTTTGATAATCATATTCAATATGCAGATGAACTTGAGAAATGTTGCAATTTGATACCATCAAGTCCTGCAGTCTATGAGCACCGGATGTTTCCGACTTACTGAGGTCTATTTATTTCAGCCGTATTTCACAACTCATTGTTACATATGTGTTCTATGCCTTTGATCTGATTTACTTCTTATTATCTGGCATTTAAATTTTATCTTTGGATTTTTCATCATTGATGTGTAGAGATACACTTGATTTTTGTATATTGGTTGCATTTCCTGCAGCTCTGTTGAATTCATTAGCAATTTTGGGAATTTTAACACGAGTAGACTTTTGGACACTTCCTTGTAAATCTCCTGTCATACCATCTAAGTCGGGCATGGTTTGATTGCTCTCTTCTTGATCTGTGTCCTGCTCACTTGCACTTGCAGCACTGTGTGGAACAGTGTGATGGAGACAGACTGTCTTGAACTCATTCCTAGTTTAAGGTAAAAGCATCGAGTCTCATATTGCTTGTGGTGTCCACTGTGGGCTTTCAGTTTCCTTTCTTCAGGAATTTCCCTCCTACTCCAGTGTGCAGGAGTGTTTTTTATCAAGGGAATGGCATGTTGATTTTACAGTTCCAAAAGAAGAAAAGGTCTCACCTGGTTAGTCTGTGCCTAGCAAAATTATTTGAGAATGAAGTTATCGAAGCAAAATGAAGAGACATGCTGGGCAGTGGTGGTGCACACCTTTAATCCCAGCTCGCGAGAGGTAGAGGCAGATGGATCTCTGGGAGTTTGAGGCCAGCTTGGTCTACAGAGCGAGATCCAAGACAGGTACCAAAACTACACAGAGAAACCCTATCTCGAAAAACCAAAGAAGAAGAAGAAGGAAAAGGAGAAGGAGAAGGAGAAGGAGAAGGAGAAGGAGAAGGAGGAGAAGGAGAAGAAGAAGAAGAAGAAGAAGAAGAAGAAGAAGAAGAAGAAGAAGAAGAAGAAGAAGAAGAAGAAGAAGAAGAAACATAGCTAGTAGCGGTGACACTCCTGAGTAGTGGTTTAGGGATTTCTGCAAACAACATGCAAATGAAGAAAGATAGATCTTAAGACATCAGGGAAAAAAAGGAAAATAACTGAAATGCATAATCTTTATTTACCCAAGCTTTAGAAATTGTAGTTGATGACCAAAGTGAAAATTATAGCATCATGAAGACAAAAATATTTAACAAGGGAGAAGCTAACACTATATGGGATACCTGTATCTATATCTAAATCTACATCTTTATCATCTACATCTGCATCATCTACACCTATCTATGTATCTGTGTATCTGTGTGTGTATGTATGTATGTATGTATGTATGTATGTATGTATGTATCTATCTATCTATCTATCTATCTATGTATCTGTCTATGTATCTATGTATCTCTCTATCTGTCTACACAGATATATAAATGTGGGAGGGAATAGGGAGGTCTTGGGAGGAACTGGAAGGGGAGGGGAGTGACAATGTTATAAATAGTAAATATAGTAATCATGAAATTTTCAAAAAATAAAAAAATTAGGGCTGGAGAGATGGCTCAAAGGTTAAGAGCACTGTCTGCTCTACCAAAGGTCCTGAGTTCAATTCCCAGCACCCACATGGTGGCTCACAACCATCTGTAATGAGATCTGGCGCCCTCTTCTGGCCTGCAGGCATACATGCAGGCAGAATACTGTATACATAATAAATAAATCTTAAAAAAAACAAACCTCCATTTAAAAAAAAGGGGGGGGCTGGAGAGATGGCTCAGTGGTTAAGAGAGCACTGGCTACTCTTCCAGAGGACCCAGGTTCAATTCCCAGCACCCACATGGCAGCTCACAACTGTCTGTAACTCCAGTTCCAGGGGATCCAACAGCCTTACACAGACATACATGCAGGCAAAACACCAATGCACATAAAATAAAAATTAAGAAAAAATTAAATAAAAATAGACTTGAGTTATGAAAAAGGATATAAAGCTAATTGTTTTTCTAGTTCTGACTGTGTCATAGATTTTTTTATGTTTAGTGGCAGATAAGCGCATAAAAATATATTCAATAGTGAAAGTGTAAAATCCATTGTGAAGCTCCAAAGCTTCAGAATGCCTATTTTAATTGTATAGAGGTTCACTGAGATGGATAGACTTTGGGTCTGATTTATTTCAGTGTGTGATTTTTTTACTCCCAAGTTTTTCATAATAAAGTTAATTGAAAAAGAAAAAAAATCATCATTTTCTTAACTAAATAGTATTACATTATACATATGTCCCACTTTAAAAAAATCCATTCACCAAGTGATGGGAAAAAATACATAGTATAAAACAGAAAAAGTATGTTTAGGGCCATTTCTAAAATTGTTGGAAATTCTGTCCTAATTCCAAGTCAAAATTCACTTAATGATTCTTTTTTTACATGAAGCCCAAGTCAGCAACTCAAAGAGCAAGTTTTAAAATCAAGCATCTCAATCCAACACAATCCAAAGACACATTAACTTGGTCCTTACACGTGGAAGAATGATAGGATTGGTTTTCTGTAATCAACCCACCATGCTTCCAGAAGAGCAGAAAACTTTGACTGCAGTCCTATTGGTGAAACTATTAAGGCCACTCCACGTAGTTAAAAGGAGATTTATTTAATGGCGTAACTTACAAATTAAGGGATAGGTAGGTCGCGGGGTCTGGGGAAGGTGTATCACAGTCTAGCGGTGTTCTCTGGAGCTCTGCTTGGTCCACCTCTCCAGTCCAGGGTCCCGCAACAGAGCGTGCGCCCGCCGATCCAGATCTTGGGTCCCCAGGCGCCTCCTTTCGCCCCGCCTTGTAGGCGTGACAGTTGCCGAAGTCTCAATGTGAGTTGAAACTTCCAGATCAAAGCTGGAATGGCTACCCACTACACAGTCCTTAACTCATAATAGTCTTGAATCTGAGCTGAGCTTTTTTTTTTTTTTTTTTTTTTTTTTTTTTGGTTTTTCGAGACAGGGTTTCTCGTGTAGCTTTGCACCTTTCCTGGAACTCACTTGGTAGCCCAGGCTGGCCTCGAACTCACAGAGATCTGCCGGCCTCTGCCTCCCGAGTGCTGGGATTAAAGGCGTGCGCCACCACCGCCCGGGCTGGAGAGATGGCTCAGCCGTTAAAGGCTAGGCTCACAACCAAAAATATGAGCTGAGCTGTTTTGGGGCATGGAGATCACATGACATTGTTCAGAACCAAGGCTACCATGAAATTGTGTGCTACAACAGAAACACACATCTCGGATTTATTATGTGTTAGATTTCGAATTAGATTTTGGTTGTTGCACATTCCAAAAAAAAATCTTTTAACATTGTCAAATTCCAAAAACCACATTTCGGTCTGCTTTACACCCCTTAAAGAGCAGAGGGCAATGGGAGAGGGATGGTAAAGATGAAGTGGAGTGGAGATGAGTCCTGCCGACTGGAGATTCATAACTGGGAAAAGCCAGTTCTCGATTGTTGTTTGGCTAAGATAAAAGAATCCACTAGGAAAGGGTTTTATTGGGGTCTCTCGGGTAGGAGGTCACATCATAGACCAAGAATTTGGAAACAGCCCTTTCTCTTCATAATACTGGTTTTATGGCTAAGGCTACCATGATCTCCTGACATTTGCCACTTGAGAACAAGGCTTCCCTCCCATAACAATGCGTACAGAGAAGCATGCCCTGCTGAGATCTCATGGTGAGCCTGACTTTTGGGTTCCTGATGCTCCTTGGCTTCAGCCCTCCAGACTGCTCTATGCAGTGTGTCCAGGGTTCCTAAAGACTGCCTGAGAGCCTAGAAGAGAAGCCATGGAATTGCTTATAAGTCATTTTCAAGTTCAAGCTTCGTGTCTGAACTTTGAATGGGAAAGCCTCTTACACGGATCTATAGCCTTCCAAAGAGAGATTAAATATGGAGACAAGCAAGCAATAAAAATTATAGATGCTTTTGCTAGACAAAGAGAAGCATCTGGATGTTTAGAAAAAACTGAGATACTTTATGGAGCCTTTTCAGTTTTCTTGTGTATATTTTACTTCATGCACTTACAAATGTGGAGCGAGTTCTAGGAATATGTGGATCTGTGCAGCGAATTTAGTGGGCATTGAGCTGGAACTGCCAAAGGGCCCATACCATTCCAAGTGAATATCTTGGATTTGCGTTACTGGGGGCTGATGACAGCAAGCGTGTGTTATATTACAACAATCTGCCATGGCACTAATAGCTCTGCTGTGTGATAAATGCACTAGATCCCCGAGGAAGTCCATACAGAGGTTAACTCCATCCAAACAAGTTATATATAGCTTCCCTCTCACTAAATCTAGCAAGTCTCCCACTTTCAAATAACACCAGAGTCAGAGCAATATTTTTGTGTAATAATTTCGTCTATGTGATGAGTGTTTCCAGCACAGGATCTCATGTCACTCCAGATAATATGTCCTGTGATGCTGAGTGTAATTAGGAGTGAATGCACAGCAAGCCTTCCTTGGGAGAGTTCCTTGGAGATATTACATTGAGGCTGTGGAATGACTGAACCTAATGGGGCTGGGTTTGAGAGCCAACTGTAGACAGTCTCCAGGGCAGAAGGAACACGGAATGATCCATGGAGGAAAACACACATTGATTCTCTCGGTACTCATAAACATGTGGCCACTGGGCTCAATGCCACTTTCAGAGGATGGGAAGATGAATACAGTGCTTTATAGAGTCTGGGACAATGTGCAAGATTGAGGATGCAGAGAGAGCTGGAGAGGAAAGCCACCCTCTACTCTAGGTGAGTAATGAGTGGTAAGGCCCACCTGTCTTGAGCAGTTTGGTCTATCTCTTCAACATATTTCTGAGTGACATTCTGCTTTGGGGACAGGAGGGATTGTGTAAATCCTGTTAGGTTTTCTCACCAAATGCTCCTTGCTCCCGAATACAGTTTTTCTCTGCTCTGTTTAGGCAAATAAGAGCATATTTTGCAACCCAGAGGACTTCTGGTTGAAGTCATTAGGTTTTCCTATACTCGAACCATCCTTAGCGAAATGCAGACGGAATGAAGTCCTCTGATCAGATTGTCTCTGTAGCTGGTGTGCCATCCTAGTGAAGTTGGACTGCACTGAGCATGTGGAGGAGGCACACTCCTGAGGGCACACTCAAGAGGTCTGCCGAGCATCTGTGGGATGCAACATTCCACTGTAGGAACATTACTGTTAGAGGGACTCTGCTGCAGGGACCTTCTGGTTTGTCCCACTTCAGTAGGAGAGAGGAAGCACAGAGTAGGACTAGTTTTCTAAGTCCATGATGGTAGCTCTAGAGAAAGAGATGAGACAAGAATGCCTAACTGGTGCATCTGCCTCTTGCTTTCATTCTGAAGACCAGTTCTAATTTTTACGTTTTTTTTTTTCTTTTTTTTTCCCCCTTGCTTCTTTGCCTCTTTCTTTCTCTTTCCTGGAACAGGATCTCTATGTACAGCCCTGGCTAGTGAGAACTCCAGATGCTCCTGCCTCAGCCTGCAGGTGTTAGGACTGCTGACACATGGTACCTAACATGCCCACACTTCCATTTTGAAGAGAGTAAGTATTTACCATGGTCCGGATGAAGAAATTTGGTCTCCGTGAAAGTGCTGCTAGATGGTTATCCTCGTCCAGGGTTGCCAGGCCTTGTCCTAGTGGAAGATTTAGGAATGTGTTTCAGGCTCCTCCGTCCTTTATGTTCAACAGGAAATTGAAAAGGGAAAGTTGGGTGAAGGTTGAGGAGGCAAGCTCATCAAATAGTATGTGGGGAGGAAGTGAAATTGATGAGTGAGGCTGGTGGGTAACTATAAATTAGGTGTTTTTCTCCTCTTTTATTTTATTTATTCTCCTCAAGGAATAAATCCAATCACATAGTAGTACTTAGGCAACAATGCACAATGTCCTCTAACTTCAGCTCTTCCAATCACACTTGTTTGAGTGTTGCAGTTAGGGCTTTACCTTGCTGTGAAGAGACATCGTGGCCATGGTGATTCTTATAAAGGAAAACATTTAATTGAGGCTGGCTTACAGGTTCAGAGGTTTAGCTCATTATTGCCATGGCAGTAAGCATGGCAACACTAGGGTAGACATGGTGCTAGAGAGAAGCTGAGAGTTCTACATCTGGATCCCCAGGCAGCAGGAAGAAAAGGGTGAGCCACTGGGCCTGGCTTGAGCTTCTGAAACCTTGAAACCCACCCCCTGTGACACACTTCCTCCAACAAGGCCAAAGTTACGCCAACAAGGTCACACCTCCAATAATGCCACTCCCTATGAGTCTACGGGAGCCATTTTCCTTCAAACCACCACATTGAGTCAATCTTGACAGTCCATTGTGCTTATATCCAGAAATGTTTATGCATATGCAAATGAAAAACTGTAAAAGCATACGTGGATATGTGTATTTATACATACCTAGTTTTATGGTACCAATTAAGAATGCATTTATGCATTCTTTTTATTCATGTATAGTTTTATTCATTATTTTGGTTAGAGACTGAAGGATCTTCGTAGCTCCCTGAAGTGTGGAAGAGAGCCAGTACCTGCTTAGAAACCTGTTTGGGGAGGAAGGTTGTGGGTTGGACTCTGTAAGCCTGCTCACTGTAAAGAGCTTTCCAAAAAACGGCATCTTCTGTGTGTGGCATTATCAGCCTTATAAAGTGATGGGTTCTCTGGCAGGGCAAGTATTTGAATTTGAGTTGGATAGTCACGTGAAGGGAAGCTCACAAAGCAATGCTGCTCAGGCTCTGCTTTGAGCAGAACTAATGTTCTCTGCAACAGCATGGGTTGCCTCTCTGTTCTGTGGAATGTATATTGTTTTAATATTTACGTTCAGGCATTGTCCCCATGCAGACCTTCTCAGGAAAAGAGAGAATGTGTTGTATTGTACACTGTTGCATTGGATGGTGCCTTTTAAAACAGCGTACCTTCCTTTAGTAGCACAGAATGGGGAATGCTGAAAAATGGGTACATTTTTCAGGTTCCATGGTGCTCCCAGAGCACACATTAGGAAATAATGCACTAACCACCAGGATGCAGGCAGCCCCAAGAAATCAGCTGGGTATGTGAACCCATGACCCAGGCCCCTCAGAAGGGCACATGTTAAAGACAGTCCATCTGCACACTCACACTTGAGTCAGGAACACATAAGCTTCTCTCCACTACAGTCAGGACTGGACATGTTCAAGGCACTATGTCATTTCATCATGGCAGCAAATACTGGAGGTGGGTGCTCTTCTTAGGCTCATTTTATAAGTGGGGCAGGTATGCAATGTTCCATAGCCGCTCAGCTAGGACCTGGACTGTATGTTGTACACTCCTGAGATCATGGTGCAACTGAGAGACAGGGTCAGTTACTATACAAAGGTCAAGAGCAGCTGTGTGTTAGCTAGAAAAATCTGCTCTCTGTGAAGACACAGACGGAAGCAATGCACGTGTTTGTACAGGGATAGGGAAGCAGTTCATATCTGGATTAGGAAACTGCATGTCTCCATGTGGACTGCTGCAGGGTCCAGCACCCTGCTTTTAGAGAAAGATGCATCAGATTGGAAACAAAGATGGAGTCTCTGAGCAGGGTTTTGTATCATTTGACGGTCACATAAAGAGAAGTATTGCCGTTTCCAAATTAGCACTTTAATTCCTCATGGCAAATACTTCCAAGTTGAAAGGAAGTGTGAAGACAAAGGAGAAACTGAACTAGATTCATTCACAGCCCCTTGCAGGCTCAGCATGGTCAAGGAGAATCAAGGAGATCAGTGTCCTGCCTGTCCTAGGGGGTGTTCTAAGCTCCAAAGACACAGAACAGCACTCACCTGCTGATATGTATCTTGGGCTTTTGCACTGAGCTGATCCTTCCAAATCCAGCACATACAGATGAAAGGGGGCGTGATCCTACTTTCTAACCCATAAGGGAAGACAGACTGCCTGGCTCAGGCACTCCCCAAGCATGTGACTGGCAAGGCAAGATGGACTGGTAGGTAGGTGTGTGTGGTCTAGGAGGGTAGTAGCTCAGAGTAGAAGCTGTCTATGTGGGCCTTTCCCACGGCTCTCTGTCCACTGCCTCAGCTTGATGTCAGTTCCCGGGGTCAACATAGCTTAATGCCTCACATTAGGCCTTTTGTTTTAGACCTACTCAGATTAATACCAGACTTTGTACATGAGCCAAGAAAATATACACGGGCTTTAGCACCATTGCCGCACCACTGTTTAATCTTCGGGATGCAGAGGGATTCTGGAACTGCCTCTCTTCTGCATTTGCAAAGTGTTGGTGTCATTAAACATTTCCAGACTTTTGATCATCCAGGTTCCAGTCCCGCACACATATCTGAGCTGGGAAACCAGCATGGACCAGCCAGGCGACTGATAGATTTATCTATGGGAGCTCAGGAGGCCTGGGGAGGCCTTACCAGCCACTGCATAGACCTCTTCATGGTGCAGGAACTGTCAGGAAGTGTGAATGAAGCATATAGAGTGACTCTGAAAGGCGCATAGTGATTTATGGAGTAGTCCAGACCACAGAATCCCATAAAGTAAGATGCAAAAACCTCCGGGGGAAGTGAGAGAATCGGCCATCAGGGCCATCAAAGGCAGCTCCTCAGTAACGTGACTGAGTCCTTTTCCCCACACTTCAGGGCTGGGTAGTCCTGGTCAGCTTGCATCTTTGTCTCCTCTACACCCTTCAGGCAGCAGAGTGGCCCAGCTACTCCACAGTGGACCTCCCTCAGAGGGTCCTTCCAAGTCTCAGTCAGTGGCAGCATCATGTGTGGGGTGAACAGTGGCTCTGAAGCCACTAGAGAGAACAGGTCAGTAGCGGCACACACATAGGCAGCCCCTGAGTACTGCTGACCTCATGCCCCGTGGGCAGGGGTGTCATGCAGTGTCTTAGAAATGGATCAGTCCTAGCCTCTGGATGTCATTTAAGGAATAATAAGTCAAGGGTTGTAGGCAAAATGTCAACATTAGCGAACACCGTTGGTGCTCCCTAGAGGAAAACAAGAGCGTATACCTCCAGTGGTTAGTTCTTGAGCCACTGGAACAGCTGTAGTGGCCCCAGGAAAGCCATTAACTCTGACAAAAGTCTCTAAATCTAAAGCTCAAGGTAAACAGCTTACTGGCTCCCTTGGCATGTGAGTCAGGAATCTGGTACCTTAGTTTCCATGTTCCCTTTCCACGACACTGCCTGGACTTTCTGATGGTTCTTGACTGGCTCACCAGGCTCAGGAGCCATGGCTGAGCATGGAGCAGAGACTCAGCCTGACCCTGCTTGGCATCTATTGTCTGTCCTGTGGCCTGAGAGGGCAGGCTTCCCCTGCTTTTCCCTCTTTACGCGTCGCAGCTGCGGTTGCCGGACTCCGTGGTGCTCAGTCTAAGGTATAAGGTAAAGCACAGACCCTGACTGCACAGTGCGGTGTAAATCCCGTCTATAATGCACGTCCTGCCTTCTGCTTTACAGAGGTGGTTTGCTTACACCATGAATTATTTGCAAGACTTTTTGTTCTGCTTAGAAAGGAGTCTGTGTGGTCTTTTCCAGAACTCACAGTTTGGGGATTACAGAATTGCTACCTTTCCCTATTACTGATATATTTAATTTATTATTCTCTCATGGTAAAAGTCCCCGTTCCCAGGAACTCCAAAACAAACAAACAAACAAACAAACAAATAAATAAACAAACAAAAACCCAACAAAATAAAACAAAACAAACAAACAAACAAAAAAACCCAAAAAACAAAAAAAAAACACCCCTCACTTGCTTTGCCTTTGCCTCATGCAAATGGTAGCCTCAGAACAGCCTCACTATGCGGATGAAAGGCTTTACATTTTTGTAAATTTTTTGCAGTCTTTTCCTACTGTATATTTATGCCACAAGCAGTAAAGTTTGACATATTTCTGTCAATGATCTTTCGTTTCATAGAGATTTTACATCTTGAATTTCATTGTGTTGTAATTATGTAAAAGGTCTTTACAAAGTCAATTTGCTTCCCTGTTCCCCATCATGTTCTCTTTCTCTCCAAATTGTGATCTTCAAGTCTTTATGATGCTGGTCTGCTTTGTTGGGGAGGGGGATTGTTTTTATAATGTAGTAATATATATTATATGTGGAATATATATGATATCACTTTAATAGTATCATTCATTAACATTACTTCTATCCTCAGACCTTTACAACTATCACTACTATCATAGAATTTTTTTTATCATTCTGCAATGAAGCTCTGTATCTATTAATAGTCTTATTTGTTCATTTGACATGCTCTAGAATCACCTGGGAATTGAGTCTCAATAAAAAATTATCTATATTAGGTTGGCCCATGGGCATGCCTGGGGGGGGATTTTCTCAATTGGGTTGATTGAAGTGGGAAGACCCATTTCATGGGCTGGTTCCTAGACTGAATGAAAAGGGCAAGGTAGCTGAGCATCCGTGAATTGGTTCATTGTTCTCTGCTCTTGACTGTGGATGTCACATGACCAGCTGCTTCACGCTCCTGATGCTTGGGCTTTCCCAGAATGATGAACTGTAGCCCGGAACTGTGGGTCAACAGACTCTTTCCCCCTCGGTTGCTTTTGTGGGAGTATTTTATTACGGCGATAGAAAATGAAACACCCACCTTCCACCAAACAACTTTGCATGAGTCTACTTTTCATCTCTAAACACATGAGTACTCCAAGTACCTCTTACTGATTCTTTTGCATATAGCTTATTTCATTTTGCAGTGTCTTCAATGTCTATGCATACTGTAGCATGTATCAGATTTTATTAATTTTTAAGGTTGAGAAATGCTCCAGTGCATGTACATGTAATACATGTATTGTGTGTATATAAATAGATATATAATTTATTTATTCACTCTTAATCTACTTGATATTCATTAATTTGTTAGTGAACATTTGAATTATTATAAAAAATTATGCAGAAAGATCCCATGTATCTTTTATTCAGGATTCACCAAAGGTAACAGTTTGCAAATTCCAGCCAGAATACAATGTAGCATGCTACACAAAGTACAGTGTTGTAATGCACTTTATAACACAATATGTAAGATACATCCCAGCTCACTGTAACAGCACAACCAGGATGCTGGCATTTATATGGAGTATTTCTGTCACCAAAAGCATTGTTTGAATTGTCCTTTTAGATTTTCCTTGTGCTCTGCTTAATTTATGGAATCATTGCTCTCCATGCCTAGACATGCCTTTCAAGAATAACACAAAATTCAACTCTAGGTTAGACCCACAGATGCTCATAAAGTTCCACATCTTCCAGAAGTTTCATCCCTTGCTGAAGACCAGGGAGCAGGCCAGTCCTGAACTGAGGTAAGGCCTATTGGTACTTGGGGAGTTTCACATCTTGCTTCATTGGGAGCTTCAGATACAGGGTAGGAACAAGATTCAACACTGTTAGGCCCACAGGTAACCAGGAACATCCCCAGCAGCAACAGCAGCAGCTTAGAAACCTTGGGAGAACCAAGGCTGATTCTGGGTAAGGCCCATAGGGATCTAGAAAAGAAAGAAAAGCTTTAGACCCAAGAAGGAGCCCCTATCTGACACAGGACAATACTTGACCTTCAGAGGAAGACTTCTGCTAGAGAGCCTTGTCCTAAATACCACAGTGGGAAGGACACCTCAGCCCTCCTAGGACTTAGTCCTCCACTGAACTTCAAACTGTTACCAGTGAAAGAAAAATAGGTGATTGGAATTTTAAAAGTAAAAAATACAAAAGAAAGGAAGGAAGAAAGGAAGAAAGAGAGGAAGAAAGAAAGAAAGAAAGAAAGAAAGAAAGAAAGAAAGAAAGAAAGTATACAAGTTCCAGGGCAGAAAGAGAAATAGCATGAAAAACCAAGACAACATGTCTACTCCACGAATCACTACTCCCAAAGCAATAACAACGAATGAAAATGAGTTGGAAGAACTACCAGAAGAAGAATTCAAAAGAATGATTAAAAAAAAATTAAAGAAGACATGAATATACTCCAAAAGAACAAAGCAAAGAGATGAATGAAATGAGGAAGTCAGTTAAAGAGATAAAGGTAGAGATAGAATTGCTGAAGAAAGTCCAAACAAGTGATGTGGGAAAGAAAAAATGCAGTCAGCCAAAACAGAAAGCAAAATCCCTCAGTGGAGCCTCACCAATATGATGGATGAGGGAAAATCAGAATCTGGAGTGAAAAACAAGGTAGTGGAATTAGCTCATCTCTCAGTAAAAGTAAAAAATAAATTTAAAAAGAAATATGAACAGAAAGTGGGAGAGCTCCAGAACACTAGGAAAAGATTTAATCTTTACATTTTGGCCACAGAATAAGGGGAAAATATTAAAAGCTAAGAGATAGATAGATAGATAGATAGATAGATAGATAGATAGATAGATAGATAGATAGATAGATAGAAAAGTCACGTAAATGTAGGCTCATCAGAAGAATACCTGATTATTTGGCAGAAACTTTTAAAGTCAGAAGGGCCTGGGAAAATGTATTGCAAGTTCTGAGAGACAACATTAGTTAACCTAGAATATTATACCTGAAAAACTATCTATGAAATTTGAAGAAGTAAAATGTACTATGACAAAAACAGATTAAATGAATTTATGACAACTAAGCCAGCTCTAGAGAGGTTACTGGAAGGGACATTTCAGTCTGAAGACAAAGAGATCAAAGATAAACACATCCAAGAGGTCACAAAGAATAAACAGATTATTCAGGAGAGTTCATCAAAAGAGGTCTAAGAATAAACCACAAAGCAAAAAAGGCAGAAATGAACTCACATTGTTCAATAATTACTCTTAATACGATTCCTTGACCAAGAGATGCAGACAAGCAGTTTGGATTAGGAAACAGGATCCATCTTTTTGTTTCTTCTAAGAAATACATATCGCTATCAAAGACAGATACTGCCTTAGAGAAAGAGGATAAAAAAGTTATTTTAAGCAAACAAGACCAACCAGGAGTAGCTGTTCTAACATCTGAAAAATGATAACAAGGGTGTGTGGAATGGGAAAACGCATGCAGGGTTGGTGAGAGTGCACAAGGGCGTGTGGAATGGGGAAACGCATGCATGGTTGGTGAGAGTGCACATTAGTGAAGCCAGTAGAGACCTCAGTGTGGCAATTCCAACAAACAAACAAACAAGCAAACCAACCCTAGAAATAGATCTACTATATGACCCAGCTATTCTATTCCTGTACAGATATCAAAATAACTCCATTTCCTACTAGTTCCATGTTCAGCAAAGCTGCTCTATTCACAATAGCTAAGCATGGAGACAGCCTAGATGTCCATCAACTGACTAACAGATAGTGAAAATGTGGTATCTATATACCATGGGATTTTATTGAGCTGTAAAGAAAAGTAAAAATATGAAAATTATAGGTAAATAGATGGAGCTGGAAAATATACCGAATAGGATAACATATATGCAGAAAAACAAATGTCACACGTTCTCACTCACATGTGGATCTTAGTGTCGAGTCTTTATATTTATGTGTTTGATTTGGAGTACTTGTGGATCCCAGAAAACTAGGAAGGGCCCATTGGTGGGAAGGAGGAAGAGAAGTCTTAAAGAGATAGAGGGTATAGAACACAGGTGACATGAAGGAGAAAGGGGACAGTGGGAAGGGAGAGTTTAAGTGGGAAAAGGGATGGGGGGGTCAGTGTTTTGTTGAGGGCAGGATAACTAAGGATGTTTGAAAAAGCCACATGACAACTTAGTAATATGTATATAATTACATACATATAAAAGAGTTTATTGGAGTTACCCTACCCAGGGGATTATTATGCTCATCACATAAGACCTAGGTTGCCAAATAAAAAGCCTATGCCAAGTGTGGTGACACTGTTCTTCACGTTGTTGATCAGAGGTGTTTCAGAGACCCCCTAAACAATGCAGGATAATGCCATTACTCTTGAATGTATACCAGAACATGATGGTAAGATCCTGTTGCTGAAGACATCACACACATTAGTCACAGGACATGGAGAAATCAGGTCAGCACTGACCAGGAAGCTTCCTCCCTGTTGGCTGGTTTTCATAGTACTGGAACATGCTCTGCAGGCTGCTGAGCGGGAAGTCATCTACCGTCTTTATCCAGCTTTGAACTCTGTGCTGCAAAAAGGTGTGACTATTGTGACAAGATAAGAACACAGGTATAGTCGTGGCATGAATGTCATGGGGATAACTAATGATTTCTGATTGGATTTAAGGCTGCTTTTATTGGGAGAAACCATGTCTGGTACTGAAAATCTGGGCTAGAACCCAGGGTTGGGAAGATCATCAGCCCCTGTGGCTAGTCTACTATTCTTACTGTGTTAAATGGACATGGCCCTAAGCTGCACTCTAATTCTGTATCTTTCCACACATTGGTTAGAGTAGCTCTCAGACCTTATCAGAGCAGTTTATTTGTGCAGTGGATGGCAGTTAGTGTAAGAATTCAGAACCGGTCAAAGTACAGAGAATAAGTGACGGTGGAGTGCTCAGCCACAAACGGGGCATCCATAGCACACTCTCTCTCCAAGCTTAGGGGCAATCATAAAAGAAGGGTAATAAGGCAGTATGAGCCCGAGGTTGGGGAATACGGGAGAGAACAGTGTCTTCTGGACACGGCAGTACCAAAGCACCCATAGACACACCGGAGGTGTGGTTTCACACCAGAACAACACATGATCAAGCCAATCAAAATTTTGGCAAGGAGCAGGAAGGGAGTTGTGAGCTCCCACCCCTAACTGAGAAGCTATAGACAGCGGACGGCTTCTGGAAAGGGGAGTCACTCTCCTTCAATGGTACACTTCCTGGTAGCTCAGGCACACTTCACTGGATGTCTCACTCAGGATTAAACAGACAACACAAACTGAAGTTCTTGGGTTATTAAGCTAAAAACAAGAAGTAGGATACAAAGGTGGGGAGGATAAGAGCTGAGAGCTTACATGGGAGGTGTTTAGGGTGAATATGAGCAAATACATTATGTGAAGTTTTCAAAGAATTAATAAAATCTTATTTTTAAAAGGAATATTACATATGGCCGTCATACTGCATGCAACATGTTATGACTGGTCCTTTCCCTTTGGTGTAACTTTTCTTTTCTTTTTTTTTTTTTTTAATAAAAACATCCTCACAGCATTTATTGTCACCTGATAATAACATAAGGGCCACTAAAACAATATGAGTAAATCTCGTACTGTGCTCCCAGCAGCAGACACCTTTAAAAACACTACATGTCCTCTTCAACCTCTTCAACTTCTCGAGTGCTTGCCAGTTTCTAGTTGGAAACACTCTGGAGCAGAGTAATATTGTCTCCTTTCAGCATGATCCGACCTAGGTGTTTCCTTGACTTTGTTTTAGAGTGAATTTCTTCTGCATCATTTAATACGAGGCTCATGTACTCATCAAAGCCAATAATACAACCCTCTATCCGAAAATTCACTTGCTCATACAGCCAGACCTGAATCCGAGACCTATTTTGCAAGTATCTGAAGATGAGGTTGATGGGCTGCATCATCACCTCCTGCACCTTCTGGCCCTGGCCGCGGTACGCCATGGTGGAAGTCACAAAGACCACACGAGTAGGAAGCTGGTGTAACTTTTCATAGCTGAACCCAGACTGTCAGGTGTTGCTGGAAGTTTCCTTATTGCTGAGGTTGTTCCAAGGCACAGGCTCAATGCAGCACGCCTTTACCTGTCACTCACTGAAGGGAACCTGAGCTGTTTCCAATTTTTTGGCTATTATCAGCAAAGGTGCCGTGAAAATCCGCATTAAAATATTTCATGTGTATAATTTCTCTGGACAAATGTCTACAAGGACAATTAGTGGGTTGTATGTGTTTAATGCAAACAACCAGAAATGGTTTTCCAGAGTAGCTTTTCTGTTGAGTATTTCCTTATGCAATGTAAGATCGCTCCGTTTCTCTGTACTTCCCATACTCTTTTGACCGTTTAGTTTTTCATTTCTGTGTGTGTGAGTGTTTTGCCTGGGTGTATGCATGTGTGTGATATGGGTGCCTGGGACCTGCAAAGGTCCGAAGAGGGCAACAGCTCCCCTGGAACTAGAGTTACAGATGGTTTCGAGTCACCATGAGGGTGTTGGGAACTGAACCCGGGTCGTCTGCAACAGCAACAAGTGCTCCTGCCACTGAGCCATCTCACTAGCCTCTTCATTTTTGACAGGTTTTGTTTGTTTGTTTGTTTGTTTTGAGACAGACTTTCTCTGTGTAGCTTTGGAGCCTTTCCTGGAACTCACTCTGTAGCCTCAGACTCACAGAGATGTGCCTGCCTCTGCCTCCCAAGTGCAGGGATTAAAGGCGTGTGCCACCACCGCCCGGCGATTTTTGACAGTTTTATAGTTTACATTTTACATTTAAGGCTTCTTTAGTAAGATGTGAGGCTCTTGTCAGCTGCCCTTTCCTTCTCCAGTATCATTTGTGGAAGGCGGTCTTTCCCCTGTTGAATTGCTTTGGAATCTTTGTCAAAGTTTGGGCAGATCCTCGGGTGTGTTTATGAGCTGCTTCTTCGACTCCATTGATGTAGGTGTTTATTTCTGTGCCAACACCACAGGCTCTTAGCTACTATCAACTACATATAACTTAAAAGCAGCCAGATTTTCTTTTTATTCCTCTTTTTCAAAATTATTTTAGCTGTACAGCTTTTTACTTTTCCAGATTGTCAGTGCTTCCTTTTATAACTATTCTTGTGATCTTTTTCACAGGGATGCTACTAGACCCACACATCAAATTTAGGAATAATTGGAAATTTTACTGCCAAGGAATCTTCCAATCCAGGAAATGGGTGCAGCTCTTATTGAATTTGGTCTTGTGTTTCTTTCATTGGCATTTTTAACTTTTTAGCCACAAACTTTGTGCATATTCTATTAATTAATTGTTTGTTTTGTGAGTATTTATAAAAGGTGGCATATTTTTCATTTTGATTTCCATGTATTTGGTGCAGAAGTACAGACTTTGTATGTTTATTTTGTATACTGTAACCATGATGAAGACTTTTGTTACTCTAGAAGTATTTTTGGCAACTGTAAGGGATGTGTTTTCTGGGTATAATTCATACCATGTGAGAATAGGAAGGTTTCCATTCATTTCTTTCCAGTCTGTTTGCTCTTTCTTCTTTTCCCTTACTCCACTGCAGAGCATCCAGCACTGGATGGAAGAATGGAGAGCTAGGAACCCCATGTCCTGTCTCCTATTCACAGGGACAGCAGGCGGTCTTCACTACCAGGGACAATGTGAGCCGGAAGGATTTCAGATCATATTTATCAAGCTGAACACAGTCTTCTGAATTCCTATTCTTTGAGAAGTTTTACATCTTACATGTATTAGTATTTTCTAATTTCTCACATAAATTAATTTTTCTACTTTATCTCGATGTAATATATTTGTATTTGTATTGATTTCCTAATATGGTAAACGTGTGTGTGTGTGTGTGTGTGTGTGTGTGTGTGTGTGTGTGTGTGTGTGTGTTTACTGGCCTTCCTCTTGAATGAGTTGTCTTATTCACTTACGTTCTCGTCCATCTTGCTTTGTTCACCTCAAACAACATCCTGGATAGGCATGAAAACAATGTGGAGATTTGCCCATCATTTCCGGTCGCTTCAGATGGTTTCATTGTGGGCCTGAATCTAAGCTTATTGTGTCAGTAATTTACTGCAGCATGTGTTCACGCCAGCCTTTCTCTAGTTCAAATGTTAATAGTCTACTCTGAACAGACTTGTAACTACACTGACATCTTCAATTTTTATTATCATGGGGATGGAAGACCAAAATCCATACATGTTTCTTTCTCCACGTAGCTTCTCTTTTGATACTGAGAAGAGCTTAGACTTTAGCTTTAATGTTAATGCTACTTGCCTTGGCAGCTTGTTTTGGGGTAGTCTATCCCAAATTAAGTTATCCCTAGAGAACAGTTTTTAATAATTCTATTATAGTAAGAGCCCATGGTGCATATGTCCATTAAGTCGAGGCATTGTTTTAATTACTTATTTCACAACAAGCCAATGAGGTAATGATCAGAACTCAAGTTACAGACAGTGGCTGAGAAGGTGGAGACGACGTCTGTGTGCAAGTTCTGACTTGCCTGCTGGAGAAGCTCACCATTTCCCTTTTATTGTTTGTCTTCTGTCTAAAATGGAAATAAAACTGTCTGCTTCTCAAGATGCTTCAAAGAACAAATGAAGTAATAGTTACAATGACATTTTTAAAGCATGACTTGTAGAGACTATATTCATCATCACAATCATTTTACTTTTCTTCGGAAAAGGTCGTGGACACCCATGTCAGTTCTCATCACCATGCCAGCAACAATCCTCGGAGTAACTCTCTTAGAAAGAAGGTGGTTATAACCACTTATTTCACAGTGACTCCATGAGTCATTCTCTTCGTAGAGTTCTTCTTGACGTCATCCTTCTCCTCAGGAGGCTGCCGCTGTCAGCTCACAACCCCCATGTTGGAATGTCTGTTTCTCAAGTCTTCCTAGAAGTCTTTCATGGTGATCTGGTAGACATGTTCCTGACATCCTTCCCACACAGCCTCCACATTTCCAGGAAGCAAAGCCGTGGGGATGGAGTTCAGAGCACTCGAAGGAAAGGGAGAGGTTTGAGGAGGAGACAGGGCTGGTGCCAGATTGGTGAAGATTGGGAGTGGAGGGGGCTCCTAGGCTCCCCCCAGTTCCCTGTCTTCACTTTTTTTCTGTATCAACAATACACCAAGTGCCTGTTTGCTCCCCCTCTCCGCGAATCAGACAGCAGCCGGGAGACTATTGTTAGTGGAGATAAGTAGGGCTGCCTGGAGCACATTTTAATGAATCCAGTATTAACTCTACATTAAATATTGAGAACATAACGACTGTTTCCCAGATGTCATTTTCAAGTGTAGAAGAAACAACAAACATGTCCAGCAAGTTGCAGAGGGAAAAGTAGGGGAAAGGTTCGTCTCAGGCAGAACAATCTGTTACTGCTTTCTGTTGCTGAGAGCAGCTCTCTAGTTTGCAAATGTTAAAATGAAGCCCATGCAGCATCAGTTTGGCACTCAGCATCCCACCCTCGCTGTGACAGCCCTGCAGATGGTCGGTGAGTAAACACGGCTCACCATAGCCTCATTTTCCAAGTTCAGTCCTCCTCCTCCTTCACTCCAGTTTTTGCCAGGTGACTTTATTTTGGTGGTGGTTGCTTTTGAGTAAGAGTCAAAACAAGTAAATCAATGCTTCTCTTTTTTTTTTTTTGCAACTGCCAACTCCAAGTTTACCTCTCCAGTCTTGTATGGACTTTACTCACTGGGCAGTGACAGACGTAGTGTGGGCTGGATGGGTTTAAGGCCCTGCAGTTCTAGCTCATGGAGGTTAGATGTCACGAGGCTGTGAGCTGTTAAACCTTCAGGCTCTCTCTTGCTCCTGCCATTTCCTCGTGACTTTCTGTTTGAGTGGCAGACACACGAGGTCTCATGTGCTTTCAAAATATTTCTTTCCTGAATAAAATTTACAGTTTTCAACATGTATATTCTTATGATATTATTAAATATAAACAGTCTCCTGACAAGTCGATTAGGAACTTGCTCAATCTCCTCACTGCCTCATGCACGAAGAAGGAAAGCCTTTAATGGAACAGCCTCTGCCTCTTGTCTTGCTTATGTTTTCTTTGTTGCTTTTCTCTTTTGAAAATGATATTATCTTGGGAGTTGGAGTGATTGAAATTGAACCAAACCTGGGTTTGGTTCCCGGCACATGCACATGGTGGCTCACAGCCATCTATAACTCCAGTTCCAGGAGACCCAGTGCTGTCTCTGGTCTCTGAGGGCATTGCATGAACATAGTGTACACCTATACATGCAAGCGAAACACCCATACATAAAATAAGACAAATAACTAGGAATGTCATATTACCTAATACAGTGTGAACACTAGGTAAATACAGTATTGATGAGATAATGGCAAGAAAAATGTCCATCCATGAGTGTAGAGCTGATAGAACTCAAAGAGAAAAGGTCATTTTTTGAACCTGGAAATAGTCCTCAGTATGTTTCAGAGTATAAATTTGAAGGTTCCTACGGTATCATTCTTATACACAGGAAGGGCATGTTGCATGGAATTCACGCCATATTGAATGGAGGGATGGAAAGGGATCCAACAGGCGGAGGGTGAGCCTGGCTTTCCACGGTGCCTTTGCAAGCAGCACCTGGAATCAGGAAAAGGCTCTAGAACGTGGTGGTTCCTGGTACAGGAAGGAAGGTGTTTGGTGGGAGGGCAGTGAGTGCTGAGAGGAAGCTGGGGAGAATTGACGGGAAGCACAGATACCATAGAAACACTCTTGTGCTTCAGGTCCCTCCCACTGTGCACATTTTGAACATGTTTTCATCAACAGTTCCAAAACATTTGTCAGATTGTTGCAGCCCAGACTCAAGGGCATGGCGGCCTGCAGAAGCAGGTGCTACCCCAGGGGTCCCTGAGTGTGTGGCATCAATGTAAATGTGCACTCTGGTGTTGTGAAGCTGGGATGCTGTCACTGCTTGTCCACAATTCTTAGAAACCACTGTGAGGTAGGTAGACATTGGCTATTAGCGGTAGAGGACTGGAGAAGTTGATCAACTTTCTCAAAGACATACTAGCTGGTTAAGCTTAGGGTCAAATCTATACTGAAGTGGGGTGAGGATTTCTACCACTGTCAGCCCTTCACAGGGAGGAAATCAGAAGGAAAACACACACACACACAAAGTACATAGTGCCTGAGGTAGGATGGGAAACCTTCCTGTATGGTCATAGGAAAGTCCATGGAAAATTTGTTTGAAGTATCTGGAAAACCAAATGTTTCCCTGGAATTTCACCTGGAGGGAGCAGATTGTCCAATCGTGAGGAGTGTAAATGGCTGCGATGAAGTCCTGAAGGACTCCTGTGATCTGACAGGAAGGGGACAGTGTGGCATCATCTCAGGGGCTCGGTACATGTATGACTCCCAGATTGTCATCTCTGCAGGCATGGGACTTTTCAGGCTGAAGTAAGCAAATTTTGGTGACAGACACATGGGATGCTGAGCTGCAGGTTCTCAAGTACCCCCTAAGACCCAAGGAGATGAGAGACTCTGCATCACCTTCAGTGGCTCCCGCAGGTACAACTGCCTCTGGTGGGGTCACTGTGGTGGAGAAAGCTAGGGTTCCTTCTCTTGGGGAGGGAACTGTACTAATAACACATGGCCCGGTGAAGTTACAGATCAGCAGATGAGTTCCCGTGATGGGATTGCTAGAGGTGACACAACCCTGCACGGACGCATGCTCTAGGAAGGTGTCGGGGACACAGGAAGGTGTCGGGGACACAGGAAGGTGTCGGGGACACAGTTGCATTGCTGCTCTAGAAGGAAGGGGGGTTTATGGAAGTGTGGTAGGAAGAAGAGATTGGTGGGATAGCACCAGCTGACACGGGCTGTCCATACAATAGACACAGACAGACAGACATCCCCAAAGATGAGCAGTCTGAGGAAAGCATGGGGACAGATGCTGGTTCCCAGACAGGGAAAGTTGAAAACACGTTACTTAAGAAGGGCTTATATTAAAGGTGCAAGAAAGGCAGGACCCGGGCTGAAGTGCAGGTCACATGTGGTGGTGGTTTGAATGAAAACGATCCCAGTAAAGCCATAGGGAGTTTGTGGCCTTGTTAGAGTACGTGTGGCCTTGTTGGAGGAAGTGTGTCACTGGGAGTGGGTTTTGAGGTTCCAAATGCTCAAGCCAGGTCCAGTGTCTCTCTCTCTTCCTGCTGCCTGTCGATCCAGATGTAAAACTCTCAGCTCCTTCTCCAACACCATGTCTGCTGCATGCTTCCCACCATGATGTTAATGGACCAAACTTCTGAACCTGTAAGCCAGGCCTGATTAAATGTTTTCCCTATAAGAGCTGCTGTGGTCATGGTGTCACTTCACAGCAGTAGAAACCCTAAGACACATGTGAATTGCACAGGAGGCTTATTTGGAGGGACCCTAGAGGGCTTTACTGACCTATGCCTTTTAAGGAGTCTTTTTGTGAGTCAAACTTGTACAACGAAATGAAAACAAGAGAAAAGTTTTAATAGTTCATTAGGGAGGGGGATTTAATACGTGGGAACTGTGTCTCTATCATCCCTGTCTCTTCTTCCCTCTCCAACTCCTCCTATTTCCACTCCCTCCCAAATTCATTTATTCTTCTTTAATTACTATGGTTACATATATCAATATATAGGAATACATTTGTATATGCATACATGTATATACAACCTATTGAATCCATTTAGTTTTGCTTGTATGTGAATGTATTCAACCAAGGCTGACCATTTGACCTGTGACCTGTGAAGAAATTTCTCCCTGGATGGAATCAGTCTTCTCTCAGCTCAATAGCTGCTGATCGAGGGCTGAGACCATGAGTAATTTCCTCTGTTCGAAATTAGCATGTTAAATGGTATTGTCATTATGCTGGTCTTGTTCAAGCAATCATATTGCTGAGAAGTCATGGGTGTGTTTTTCCTGTTATGTCTATGGGACACAATCTATCAACAGGTGTTCTTGGCCTCTTGTTCTTACAGTCTCATCCACCCTTTGTGACTTTCCCTGAGTCTCCAGTTTAGGAATTGCATCACATTGGGCACCCACAGCCACTTATTCTCTGAATTTTGACCTGATGTGTATCTTTGTGACCATCTCCATCTATTGCAAAAAGAATTTTCTTTGATGAATGGTGAGAGCTACACGCATCTGTGTATAAAGATAGGCATTTAGAAAACAGTTAGAAATTACACTGGTTTTTCCAGGGAACTGAAAGTAGCAGGCTCTCCCTCAGATCTATGACCTTGTCGGTCATGGATAGAAACACAGATATGACTGGAACAGCAAGATGTCCACAATAGTACAATAGTGGCACCTTTATCTTGGGAGTAACCAACAGCTGTCTAATTGGACGTAAGGCCTACTCAGCAGGAGTGAACTCATGCTGTAAACCCAGCCAGCTATACATGGAAAGTTTTAAACACTCAGTCTGAGAGAAAATAAGAATGAAAAGTGTCTGGTTTGTAGAATAGAGTACTGAGTGAAGGGAGGGAAGGAAGGGAGGAGTGGGGAAGGAAGGGAGGGAGGGAGGAGGAAGGGAAAGAGGGAGGGATCCCATATTGATAGTAAGGAATGCTTTCAGCTAGTCCCTGCTAGCAAGTCTTGTACCAGTGAAGACTCTGGAGGTC
Source organism: Peromyscus californicus insignis (assembly GCF_007827085.1). Taxonomy (NCBI): domain Eukaryota; kingdom Metazoa; phylum Chordata; class Mammalia; order Rodentia; family Cricetidae; genus Peromyscus; species Peromyscus californicus. The sequence goes on along the minus strand of NW_026294584.1, from coordinate 131,858,254 downwards.
CCTGAGTTTCCCTTATTGTTTTTATTTAATTGAGTAGAAGAGAAGAGAGCCTATGGAGACTAAGGGAAACCAGAAGAAGATATAGGAGAGGCTACTACTGCTTCTTAGTGTCAGACCACCACCTTGACATTGAGGTCAGAGGTCACTGCTGGAACCTCACACAGGACTTTGCTGTGGGATGGTCTGTATGTCAAATCTGTTGCTCTGATTGGTCAATAAATAAAACACTGATTGGCTAGTGGCCAGGCAGGAAGTATAGGCGGGACTAACAGAGAGGAGAATTGAGAGAACAGGAAGGAGAGACACTGCCAGCCACCACCATGACAAGCAGCATGTGAAGATGCCAGTAAGCCACAAGCCATGTGGCAAGGTATAGATTTATAGAAATGGATTAATTTAGGCTGTAAGAACAGTTAGCAAGAAGCCTGGCATGGCCATACAGTTTGTAACCAATATAAGTCTCTGTGTTTACTTGGTCGGGTCTGAGTGACTGAGGGACTGGTGGGTGAGAGAGATTTGTCCTGACTGTGGGCCAGGCAGGAAAACTCAAGCTACAGGACTTAATACAAAATTTAGAAGTAACAGCTAGATTAGTCTGGAAAAGGTCCTGTGTTTCTCTGTTGGGGCCCAGACTGAATCCTCAGCAGAACATTGGGTACAGCCTCAGCCTGGACTGTGAGGGCAACATATAAAACCATGTCTCACTCACAGAGAACTGGCAAAGAAGAGAGGGGCCCACAGCACTGTGCCTGGATAACGGAGAAGTGTATGGATCAGCACTCTCCAAGCACTTGTGATACCCTCCCCAGAGAGAAGGAAGATGAGCAAGAAGGATTCAAGGACCCTAGAAATGAGGTTTGGGGACCCGGCGGGTCTCAGCAAGTATCCACAGCCATAATGCATTTCCTTCAGCACTTCTCAGTGCTCACTGTAGGACCCAGAAAGACGGTCAAAGGGCGTGACTGTTGGGATCACTGTGCAAGGAGAAGTGAATGCCTACTGTGTGCATGCACGTGTAAGGTGGAAATCTCACCAGCTAGAGAAGAATACAAGTGCTCCTCCATTTTGATGGAGTCATGTAAAAACACACACACACACACTCTAAAATTAATTGATTATAAATTGAAAATGCATTCAATGCACCCAGCTTACCAAATACCATAGGTAACAGAGTCTGCAGTTTGGCTCTCATGGCTGGCTCACCATCTGAGATTCCCCACTGCCCATCCTGGCGATCAACAGGTGATTCATCACGGAAAGGAAGAATCTATTTGACACTATCTTCTGACCTCCCAGGAATTTATGGTCCTCCTGTGAGGCTTGCTTTCTGCACGTCCATCTCTCAGGAATGTCAGCCTCTCTGTGTGTGCAGCTGCTAAGTCAAGGGAAGGAAACAGGAGCCACTTCTCTCAGCCGATTGCGGCAGCACCAGAGTGCATCATGTTTGTGTATTAAATACAAGGCCAGCTGGCGAGGACTGGAAATACAGACACCCACTGGGAGCCCTGTCCGTTCCCAGCTTCTCCCAGGGAAGGGTGGGATCTTCGCTGCCTGCTGCTGGGACAGTCGCTGGGGACAGGCTGTTCTTCTCTGCCCAGGGCACTCCCTGCCACCGTATCTTCCCTCTTCCTTCCTAGTCAGTGTGAATTTGTGAAAACATCAACCCCTAAAATCAGATTCAAACTGCCACGATGTGCCATTTTAGAAAGCAGTGTGTTACAGGAAAAGGTCGTTTTAAGCATAGTTCCCAGCTGAGCCCACAATTCTTTCCAGATGCCTACATGGTTTGGCAGAGGTTGGAGGCGCTCATTAGATTTTTGATGGTGGTGAAAGCTCAGCGCACCCCCACACTGGGGCAGTGATAGCCCAGGGGCATTGTATTTGCACTGGTGTGGAGCAAGCCGGACCGGGGTGTGACCTGGGTCCAGCCTTCTCTTCTCAATCCCCTCTCAGCTCCCCTTTGGAGAAATATGGAGCTGGGTGGTGGCCTTCGGGCTATGCTTGGGGCTTGGTTCTCAGATAGCTTGCATCCTGTTGTATTGGGTTCAGGGGCTTCAGATTAAATCTTCCTGTGAAGTAGGCTTTCTTCAGAGTCCCACAAAGATGGATGTACCACCCTTCTTTACTCGCATCCTTACAGCCGGGTGCTCAGTACTGTCAGGGTTTAGCTGGTTGCTTCTTTGGGGAGTGAGAGGGAGTGCCCTCCTGTTGGAGTTCCCTCCCCTGCCCCACTCAATAGCACTTCCTGAGCACCTAGGTCTCAGGGTAGCTTATGTGCCTGGGCCCAGCACTTTGACTATCCTGGAACTCTGTTCCAGCCTGGGCTTCCTCAAAACAGAGCATGCAGACTGCAGAACATATTGATAGGCTTCTGTGGGAGTAGATGTTTACAGTGATTAAGGACATGATGTTTTGTGAGATGCTCAGAACCAAGACTCTGGCCAACCCTCCCCCGCCCCAAGGAGTTGGTGACACTTGGAGCAATAAGCTTGGAGCACCACTTATACACGTGATGCTGGATATCACACTCTTGAAAGGCTCAGATGAAATGAGCCTCTTCACAGCCTACTTTCGGTTGCTGTAACAGGGTGTCTTGACACTGACTAGGTGAGTTAGAGAAAATAGAGGTTTAATTGGTTCATAACCTGGAAGCTGAGAAAACCAAGAAAATGGTGCTGGCATTTCCTAGGCTTCTGGTGAGGGCTTTGGGCTGTTTTGACTCATACAGTGAAAAACACAGTGATGTGTCTCTGTGTGTGTGTGTGTGTATGTTGTGTGTATGTGTGTGTATGTGAGAGAGAGAAAGAGAGAGAGAGACTGATAGACAGACAAGAACTCCCATGGAAGAAAGACAGCTCTCTCTCTCTCTCTCTCTCTCTCTCTCTCTCTCTCTCTCTCTCTCTCACACACACACACACACACACACACACACACACACACACACACACTTAGAGAGAGAGAGAGAGAGAGAGAGAGAATCAGACAGAGAGACAGACAGCAAAGGGTTCTCATGGAAGCCCACACATTCCCATAAGAAAAGCACCACTCAAGAGGACTCTGTCTCCATGACTGGTTGGTGGCCCCCAATGTGGCCACATTGGCAGTCATATTTCAGGATGAATTTCAGAGGGGAAAACCGTTGCAGACCTGGTCATGGCCTCTAGGGAAACTGCATCTCATCAGAAGCTTAACTCAGGACCGATATGCCTCTAGCCCAGCAGTCTCTCTTCTTCAAGGCACATGGCCCAGACAAGGACATGCTGAATTTGAGGGGGATGATCCATTGGTCCTCTGTCAGTATTTACTCCTGTTGGACTTCAACTGTTGCTTCAGAGGGCACCCAGTCATAGCCAGATGTTTGATGGCCATCTGTTTCGAAGCTCAGTCTTGAATCATTTTGTGATCCTGGAAAAAGGCCACAAAACAACAAATAAATGTGTCTTCACATTCTACTTACAGGGCGGTACATTTTCTATTATGTAAAATGCTTATACCAGTCAACCCTGCCGCCATAGGTATCAGGGCTGGGCCTCAGGAGAGACACCACACACTCTGATCCAGGGCAGCTACAGCATGTCTTGTCACCCACCTTGGGACCCCTCAGGCCTGTCTGGGGAACAATTCTGTCCAGAAGAGAGGAGGGAAATACAGGTAACACAAGGACCAGGAGCCCAGCACAGTCATTTGAATCAAGAATATCAGAAGCCCACAAGATGAAAATATAACAGTATGTGACATTGTGGATAAAATCTAAAACGGCAATTCCTTGACACAAAATTCATTTCCCATTAAGCCTAAAGTTTTGCTTATGCTGGCAGACATTTTTTTTCCACTTCAGACATACCTCAGAAAAGATGGCCACTTGGAGTTTGTTTTTTGCATGATAAAGGCGTGGCTATAGAGTCAGGAGTGTGAAACGTGGGGAGGGGTCCCTCAGTTCTTGCTGGTATTGTGTGTACTGCTTGCTCTGCCACCTTGTTTACAGGGTGGCTTGGGACAGGTTGTGCTCCAGCCTCGAACCACAGAAGCCTGGGCTGATATTCAGCCAGGTTAGGACCCGGCCTTGGCATTAGGTGACTCAGTTTGGGGGGTCCAGGCAAATCCATGACCACATGGCTGAAGGCCTGAGGGGATTGTTGAGTGTTCATGGGATTCCAACACTGTGGCTCTGACTGAGAGAAATAACTTCTCAAAGAGGTAATGGCCGGAATCAGCCTTATTTAGACCCAGGTGGTGGGGCACAGTGTCCCTGGGGTACTGGGTACTTCAGTCAGCTCTGTTGCCGGGTGAGGAGCGGATAGTAGTCTTTGGCAAGAGCTGCTGGAGTGGGTGGCTGCCATGCTTCAAGGTCAGTGGGTAAGAACACTACAGAGCCATACAGCTTGTGGCAGGCACAGCTGTGATGCAATGGAGGGCCTAGACCAGAGGAAGCAAGGGCCGTGTCTCCAGATCCTAAGCTGCAGAAGGTGACTATGTTCTTCAGGCAGCTAGCGTCTCCCCATGTGAGGGTCTTAGGAAATTCAGGGCCGTGTTTACTCATAACAAGCCGAACTTAGTTCCTGTTATGAAGACAGTAATGAGCACTAGACACTGAGAGTTGACTTGGAAACCCAATGGGCTTTGCTGAGAGCCTCAGTAGGTGGTGGCACCTCTTAGAAGACAAAGAGAAAGCTGTTTGGGACTTTGCCAATGATACTGTCCCTCAACCAGCAGACAGATCCAAGAAGCATCACAGAGTTCTGGACCTGAAGTGAGAATAAATGAATCCACAGAGACAGCGAACTCTGAGGCGCCACCTTGATTTTGTATCAAATAGGAAGGAATCCTTGCTTTTGAAGACACCCTCCCACAAATTCCATCCCAGGCTTTGCCTGGCTCGTGTGCTGAAAGGAGGAAGTCATATTGGGTTAGAGCAATGCGCTCTTGGAAAGCAGTGACCTTGAAGACTTTGCAGCCACCTACCCATCATGGCTGCCTCTGCTCATCCAGCTTCAGCTCCCTCACTCTAAGGCACAGACTTAGACCTGCTCATGGATGGGTATGGGCGGTGAAGGATGGCAATGAGGGCAGCCTAACCCTTGCCATGCACCGAACACCTGGCCCCTGTTGCTTAGCTGCGTGAATCTGGCAGCGGGATGTGTCTGTCCTCTGTGATGACCCTCACAGCATGGGAGGTGTAGGGCAAGACTGTGCCTGCAGGAGAGGGCAGAGCAGCTCAGTACAGGACTCTGTGCACACTTAAGACAGGTCTGCTCCCTGCTGGAGCTTAGTCTTGGGCCAGAACAGAAACAAGGAAGGTTTCTCACAGAGCATGTGCGTGGGTGCCTGCATGCATGCATGTGTAGGTGGGCTCCTGAACCTCCATTCTATTGTGGAAATGCACACTGCCAGTACCATATTCTGGGCCCCTATGCCATGATTGTACCTGAGAATGCCAGGCACTTAAGGAAACAGTCTGGCTTATGGTGGTTCTTCCGAGGTCAGGGAGTTGGTGGTGCCTCTTACCTTGAGGCCCTCCTTGGCAAAACACTCTAAAGATGGTTTTTAAAAGGCAACCAAGCCACATCCCAGAATGAAAGTGCTGTTGACAGGGTGCCGGAGGCTCAGGTCTGGGAGGCTGTAAGAGGAGGATTTGGCTGTGGATCCACCTAGGGCCTACGTCTCCATCCTCAGCTACAGGATTACCTCGCCAGGTCAGCAATAAATTCAAAGACAAGCAGCCACCATGGCAAACTTGAATCTTGGTTCCAGATCAGTCACAGCACATATTCTAAAGCAAGGGAGCAGGCATTCTATGCCATTCTAAGGTGTAGCTGGTACTGCTCAGGGGATGTCTGTGCATATTTCATGGACGTGGCAACTTCTATACCTAAAAGCCTGAGATGCCTCTCACATTTAATTAAATTCTGGCCTTTCTCAAGGCCTCTGGGCTCAGAGACTCACAGTGAACACTGTTGTGTTATTTCTCCTGTCTCTAGGCTGTGACTCCTCTCTCCTCCCCACAAGACTCCTCTGCAAGGATCAGTCCTTGGTCAAGGACACACTTCCGGAGCCTGACTGGCTTTATTCTACTCACATCCATCCCTGCCCCCAGGGCCATTAGTGATGCTCTTCTTATACATTCCGTCTAAACCAAATGTCTGTGAGCCTCTTCAGTCCCTCCCTGGCATTTGCCACACTGTATTGTCCTGGTTATTTACCTGCTTGTTAGCTTGTTAAGTTCTAGTTTCTAGACTTTAGGCTATGCCAGAGTTTTTCAACCTGTAGGTCATGACCCCTTTTGGGTCCAGTGACCATTTAACAGGGGTCACCTAAGACCATCAGAAAACACAGATATTTACATTATGATTCATAACAGTAGCCAAATTACAGTCATGAAGTAGCAATGATAATAATTTTATGGTTGAGGATCACCACATGAGGAACTGCATTAGAGAGTCACAGCATTAGGAAGGTTGAGAACTACTGGGCTATACAAAGGCCAAGGTGGTCTATTTTTTTTTTTTTTTTTTTGTGTGTGTGTGTGTGTGTGTGTGTGTGTGTGTGTGTGTGTGTGTGTGTGTATGTGTGTGTGCTCTTATCAGGGTGTATACTGTAGCTATTCAGTAAGTATTTGTCTTGGGAAGAGTGAAACGCTCTCTATTTCATAGCCCCCCTACAATTCCTCTCCTTTCAATAGACAAGTGTCATCAGGTAAGTCCTTGTTCAATGACTCATCCTTCCCTGAATTAGCCCTTACCTGCCCCTTTCCCCTCTTGGTGACAAGGTTTTCTTCCTTCCCTAAGCCACACTCCCTGAGTTGTTAACCCTTCTACTGCCTGCTCAAAAGTTTGCAAGCACCCATGGCAACTGAACTAAGCTCTGTGTGGTGTCTACCCATGGCCTGGGTGATGCTGATGCTGCGTGTCTCGGATGACACTGAGAATTTCTGCTCTAGCCTGTGGAGTTGCACCAGTACTCATAGTCCATCTCTGTCTCTGTCTTCAAGGTCTCAGTTTCCATTGAACGCATCACTCCTAGTAGTTAAAGTATTTTCCCCATTCCAATGTTAAAATAAAACCCAAAGAGAAATAAGATCTGCCTAAATTCAGCCACCACTTTTCCCCACCCTTCATTGTGAGAGCCGAGATTTGTTGCTAATGTTTTCCTGCCTGGCCCACAGTCAGGACAAACTCTCTCACCTGCCAGTCCCACAGCCACTCAGACCCGACCAAGTAAACACAGAGACTTATATTGGTTACAAACTGTATGGCCGTGGCAGGCTTCTTGCTAACTGTTCTTACAGCTTAAATTAATCCATTTCTATTAATCTATACCTTGCCACGTGGCTTGTGGCTTACCGGCATTTTCACATGGTGCTTGTCATGGTGGCGGCTGGCAGTGTCTCCCTCTCTCAGCCTTCCACTTCCCAGTTTTTTCTCCTCCTTGTCCCGTCTATACTTCCTGCCTGGCCACTGACCAATCAGTGATTTATTTATTGACCACTCAGCAACACATTTGACATACAGACCATCCCACAGCAGAGATTGGCGCAGGACAGCCTCCTGGCTCAGTGTGTTGGTCCTGTGAAGGTTCAGTCCCCAGCCTCTCTGTCTGTCACAAGGCAGTTCTTCAACTCCTTTTAGTCTGTTTCTTCTAGTGTCTTTTATAGAAATTCCCACCCACTTACTCTCTTTCTGTCTGCATGACTCCATTACAATTTGTAGGAAAAGTAGGAACTGGCAGAGCCCTTTGACTGTCCCAAAACAGCTTCTGTGGGCCTGTCTCTGACCCGCCCCCATCCTTGGGGACTGAAGATGGCGTCCTTGTCCTCCCACAGAGATGCTTCCAGCTCACGGGGACAGTCCTGACCAAGAGCTGCATCATCCAGCTTCCAAGGCACCTGGATATCCTGGTGGAAAACGGAATTTAGAAACTGTAATTGGGGTATCATTGGTACACACTGCTGTGGGATTTTAACTGTTCTACGTTTTTTTCAGTGGACAACACCAGGAAATAAGTAACTTCTTAAACAGGGTGTGTTTCTCCTGATGTTTTCAAATCAAATTTAAAGCAACGGGGCTTTACTTGAGCATATTGATTTCATATTTCAAATTCTAAATGAACTTGACATAATTATTGTATAGATCTCTCAATAGTCACACGACTGCCTCAGAACCAAAGCACCACTGCCAACTATAAAGTCATTTCTCAAAGCAACTTTAAAACTATGTTGCTGCCGTGGCTGAGAGAGGGAAGAGGCAAGCTCTGTGCTTCGTGTCTCTTCATGTGAGAGAACTAATCCCGTCATGGTGGCTATTTGATGAAACATGTTGAAACAGCTTTTAAAATGTTCTTCCAGTCATTGTGAGTTCTGTTCCCAGATCTGCCATCAGCTAGGCATTTGACCCTGAACTCTGAACACTTAATTCCTCCATACTTATGCCTAAGTATCCTCACATGTAGGATGAGGTCATTGGTGACGTTTCTGGGTCCTAAATTCTCTGCTATTTTTGAGTTCTATGTCAAAAGATCCCAACCCTTCTAATCAAGAACACATACTTCAGTGAGAGGAAACAAGCCTGCCTTCCCATCTGCATTACTGGAATATTTTTCTTCCCGAGTCAAGACAGTAAAATCGTCTGGCTGGAGCACATCAGGCGTGGGCACGGGGCTGCTGGGCATGCTTCTCCATCGCTTGGGACTTGATTGTCCTCACCAGTGGGGCTTTCGTTCCAAGCCCAGTACACACAGCTGGCAGTCGCATGTCAGCCACGGCAGGAACACATGTGCTGGCATCTGCAGAATGCGGATTCCTTCGCAGTTCACCAGATCTGACGTCCTGGCTCTAGCTCTAAAGGCTGAGTCTGCAATGCTGCCGGGAACAGGAGAAGGTTGTGTGAGCCAGACTACTGCACTTGGGCCTCTGTCCCGGGGGCGCAGCTTTGCAGGCCCGAGCACAGCGGGAAAGAACAGGGCCCGCTGCCACAAGGCCTGGCTGCACCCCAAGGACCATGAGCCACTCTCTCCGGCCTTTGCACCTGGAGAGGTTCATGGACTCTATGGCCCAAGGGTTTCCAAGAAGATAGTGATAAATCACTATCATTGTGTTGATAAGCGTTTACTCTTGACTACACGTAAGGCTTTGTTTGGGAGCTAGGAATGCAATGGTGGACAGATAGATCTGGAAACTTTGGAACAGCGGCTCTCAAATTTTACAGAAACCACCTGGAGAGCTTTAAATATTCTGTACCCAGGTTACCCACGAGATCACTCACATCAGAAAGTTTGGCCAAGACATCGATACTTTCAGAGTTTACTACGTGATTCCTAGTGTCTAGAGAGGACGCAAAGAGTGAGGTGATATGAGATCATGCCACGGCTGGAAGGTGTGGGGCAGGCTGGTGGCACACAGTGGTAGCAAGCACAGCTGCCCACAGTGGGGGAAAGGACGGATAAGCTGAAGGCCAGTCTGTAAGGAGGAGTCTCAGAGACCAAAGTGCGTGGCCAGAGAGCTGGTGAAGTTGGAAGCAAAGGAAGGGGATTTGCCAAAGGAAACGATGCCTGGAGGGAGCAAGGCAGAAGGGATAAGCCAGGGGAAGGTGCCCTTAACTCACAGAGAGAGAAGGGGCTGGAAGGTCAATAAAGAGTCCACTGTGAGCATCTTACATGTACAGTGTGTTTTCAGAAGGAGTGTTCTCCAGAAAACTGCCTGAAACTGTAAATACTGAGAAAAGAAGGAGCTGATGGAGAAGAAGAAATTGAAGGAGTGGAATAGGTCGTAGTGGAGGAGTCAGAGGCGCTGATGCTGGTCTTGCTTCTCTTGACTTTTGGTGGCCGTGTGCTCCAGGAAGAACGCTGAATTCCAGCCAAAGTAGGGAAATGTTGCAGATTCTTTATCCTTGCCAACAAATTACTTTGAAATTAAACGTTTTGTTTTTAGCGTGCCTATAGACTTACAAATGCTGCATATTCTTTACCCAGTTTCCCCACTTGTGCCAGATTACAAAACCTTAGTGCAATATCAAAATTAGGATACTGACACTAACAGAAAGAATCAATATTCTGAGTTCTCAGGTTTGTCGTGTGTGTGTGTGTGTGTGTGTGTGTGTGTGTGTGTGTGTGTGTGTGTGTGTGTATTTCCATGCTATTCTATCACTTGTATAAATTGACTCTTATATCTACTAGGATATAAGATACAATCTGTTTCTCAGATTGCCCTTTTATAACCTAACCTACTCCTTCCTGTCACAAGTACCAATTGTAAATCCGCTAAACTATTTTACAACCATGTGATTTTTTTTTTCCGCCACGTATTAATGCTATGTGAATCAGTCATAGTGGAGCCTGGAATGCCTGGAACTCAGGAGACAGAGGAGAGACTAGACTACACAGTGAGATCCTGTCTCAAAAGTCCAAAGGCTGGAGATGCAGCTCAGTGGTAGATAATTAAGCAGTGCAAAAGAGAATATCATATATAAATAAGATCACACCACACAGCGTGACCTTTTGTGACTTTTTTAAATGTAACTCAACTCCCTTGAGAGTTACTCAAGCTCTGCTGAACAGTTACCCACCCCGCTCCCACCTTCCCACAGCAAAGTAACTTTCAGTGGTGTGGTTTATTTGTGTGTCAACTTGACTGGGTTGCAGAGGCCCAGGTATTTAGTCACGGAAACACTATTGTGGATGGAATGAAATTAACATTTAAATACACAGACTCGGTGCCTTTCAGAATATGTGAGAAACTTGTCCAGCCAGCTGAGGACTTGACAAGAACAGAAATGCTCACTGTCTCCCAAGTACGAGATGCTTTCCATCTGATGGTCTCCAAGCCAAAGCCTCAGGCTGTTCCTGCCTTCAGGTCTGAATCGAACCATTGTCTCTTCCTGGGCTTTGGCTTCAGATTGGCCCATACCACCAGATCCTGCCTTTGTGGCCTTCAGACATGGAAGTCCTTACCTCTCTCTGTCTTTCTCCTTATCTCTCGGCCCTTCCTCCCCTCTGTTCCTTTCTATTGGTTTTATTCCTTTGAAGAGCCCTGACAGCTTGTTTAATGAAGAGCAACTGGGCTGTTTCCTGTGTTTAGCAATTATGAGTAAAGCAAATCCCCATTCTTAGTGTTTTCTGTGATGAATATGTAAATAGCCTAAAAGAAGTGAGGGGTTCCTGAGCTCTGACCACCAGGCCTATCTTTCTTTGGAGGTAGCTTTTATTTTATATGGCCTAACTGTTTTCCTCTATCAAAAGCATAATCTAAGATCTACTAATGATTCATTTAGTCCTAGATCTATTCCAGTTCACAGGAGGGTTGTTATTTTTGCCTTGTGTTTGCTGATATTGCCAGTATGTCTCAAGGCATCAGCTGAGAAAAGTAAGGATATTGGTAATTATTTACCCATATATTCATTTACTCTTTTTTTATTCTATAAAAAGTATTGAGTGTTTCTACATCCCTGGTGCTGTTTCCTGTGTACTGGGGCTTTAGCAAGTACTCAGTCTGGCAAAAATATTAGCCAGTTGGACCTTATGTGTTAGCAAGGACACCTGATTACAGATGAATTAAGTGTGTAGGGGTCAGTTGGTGAAAAATTGCTAGGAAAAAAATCCCAGAAGTGAGAGAAAGAATCCAGAGAGTATTTTGATCAGAGCTGCTGTTGAGGAGAAGGCTCAGTGAAGACCTACTTGAGAAGTGATATTCAAACAAAGGCCTGAGGGGGAAGGATGGAGTCAGAAAGGTGTGTGGAAGGGTCATGGTGCTGGTGTTCAAAGGCTCACATCCTCTGTGGCAGGCATGACTGAGCAAATGGGACCCAGAGATATAGCCAGAGGCCAAGTCCCTTGTCTGTTTCACACAGCAAAAGCCACTGGTTGTCCCCATGCAGTGACCATGTAGGGACACCATGGTGCTTGATGGTATCTGATCCATTCCCAGAGGTGATACTTAGGCAGCATGTTTTAAATTTCTCCCAGTGTAAAGGGGGATTTCAGGGGAAGGGGATAGTGTCTTCCCTTGTGTCATATCCCAGCATGACTTAAAAGTGTTGAATGTTAAACTTGTAACGGTTTCACTACAGAGTGATGGGAACACAAAAGCCTACTCCTTCTCTTTCCTAATGTTGCAGCCTCTTCAGTCTATTCTTGAAGACATGAGCAGGAGGTATGTCTCTGGTGAAGCTCACCCTGGGATGGAGTTTGATGTGCGGAGTCAGGATGCCAGCAGAAAGGAATGGTTTACCCCAGAGGCACTCCTGTGGTTTGAGATAGGTGCATATCCACAGAAGTCTATTGTTACACAGTGACAAAGACAGGGAGCCAATCTAGATATCCAGGAGCAGACTAGTAGATAAAGGTTATGTGGTCCATAATCAACGCAGACTTTTATTTGGCTGTAAGAACAGAGGAAAACAAATAAAAGTAGAGATCATTACCTTAAGTAAGATAAGACAGACCAATAAAGATAAACATGTTTTTTCATGTGCAGAACGTGTGTGAATGTGTGTATGTGTGTGTAAGACAGGAATATAGAAAGGGACCATGAGATGGGAGAGACTGATCTACACAGAAGATGGAGGGCGTGAGAGAGGGCAAAGGAACACGTGACACAAAGGAAAGGGACGACGTCCAAGCAGTGACTTGGACGACAAGGAGAGACAGAGGGTGGGAGGAGAAGAAAGGCAAACAAGAACAAAGAATGTCTTTTCCCTTCAGTGGACCACCAAAGAGCCTGGTGTCATCACAGACTGCCACCTCATCTAGTGTTACCAGTATTGTAAAAACAAGACATACCCAAAGCGTCACTTCTGCAGACGCATCCCTGACGCCAACATCTGCATGTTTGACCCTGGAGAAAAGAGGAAAACGGATGAATTCCCACTTGGTGGTTGCATCGTGCCAGGTGAGTGTGAGCCACATCCTAATTCCTGGAATCCTTCCTCAAAGAAGTTAGTTACCTGGAGCCAAGTCTGCATCTCTGGACCTGCATTCACGGTGATTAAAACAGGACAGTGACCATGTCTGCAGTATGAGGTGGCCTCCCAAGAAAGGAACGCTGAAAAACTAATCAGAAAGCTAAGTCCTAATAACATTATGAAGAGAGGCATTTAAGTGCCTATCTGTTATGTTTTGTAAGAAAAATGTAGAGATTTATTAGTCTCCAGACCTAACCCATGATTTTCAAGTATCTATTAGAGATACAAAAGATTATGATCAAAAAAGTGACTAGGCTCCTATAGTACATGCAATTTACAATTTACCATAAGTCTGTCTGATGTGTCCAGTGAATAAAAGGTTAATAGTAAGAAATGTGAGTAACAGAATGTTAAAAAAAATAATAAGAACGGCTCAAATAATTTAATGAAAATCAATACCCATTTTTTTTTTCATTCTAAAAAATTCCTCAGAGGACAAAAGTAGAATAATTTGGCTATGAACTCTGGTAAAGTTGCACTTTTATAAGCAGATCATCATGTAGCTCTTAAAATAAAAACCAAGAAAGAGAACAGCATATGACCACATCTATGACCACAGCAATTCCACATTGCTTTGAAGTCGACAAAAAAAAAAAAAGAGAATTATCAATGAAAAGATAACTTTTTGAAAAGAGCATTCAAATTTTTATCTTAATACCATGGAACTAAACTGAAGATTATCATAAATCTGATAATAAGTAGTTTAACGAAGTGGCACAAATTGATTAAAATGAACCCTTTCCACATACAAGCAGTAATTAGGAGATCCATTGCTATGGAGATATCTGATAGTTGTCACATAAGAAGGGCCTCATTGCTAGTGGTTAGTCTGATGAAAAATGTGCAGGACTAAGCAATGGAAATCAAAAGTGTGTTTCTCCAGAGATCTAGATGGGAGGTTAAGAGAAATTCCCAGTTACCAAATACTCACTAACCTCGCCGCAATGGCCTCGTTTTCCAGGCCATTGCCTTCATTTTCATGCGATTCTCACGAAAGCGTTGGTAGAAAACTATTGGGAAGTTACACTATAAAACCTACATATCTGTAACACAGGGAGTGGCAGGAGGGAAGGAATGAGTCAGGGGGCCCACACAGGGAGGGCTGAGTTGGGACAGTGTCCAGTGTTCCGAGTGTCCTCTTAAGTGACCTCAGTGAGAACAGAGTTTGGTGTCAGCCATCGGGAAGACAGCTGAGGATTGAAGAAATGCAGACAGAGATGGAGTGTCAGCCAGATGGTGGAGAAATAATGGAGGGAGAAGGTTAGTTTTTTAGATGGAAGAGAAGAAATTGAGACTAGAGCCAAGGATTAGGATTATTATTATTATTATTATTATTATTATTATTATTATTATATGCTTGCTTGTTTTCTAGTGAGAGACAGAGAGAAAGAAAGTGTGGATTTGGGTTGGTGTGGAAGTGGGAATGATCTGGGAAGAAACCTTAATAAGAATATATTGTATGAAAAAATTTATTTTAAATAAAAATATGCATTTCTGTGCTCTTTATCTTTGAAGATTTTTTTTTTCTTAATAAGAAATCCTGGACCCGTTCCTCTGTCACTTTAATTTTTCCTCTGTGTGTTGGGGACATTCAGCAGCGTTAGAACCACCTCTTTGTCTGCTGCCTGGTACTCAGCATCCCTTTCAACAGACAGACTGGTGGTTTGCAGCAGCTGATTTTCCGGTGCTGTAAAGAATATCCTCGAATCTGTCTCTGAATGCAGGTAGACAATTGCTTTTCTAGAAAGGAGACTACATTTTCTCAGGCAAAGAGAAGGTAAGATTCACCAGAGGCCAAGTGAAGATATGTGAGAAGAAGTGTTGGCTGAAACTGAGTTGGAACTGAATTCTGTGGAACAGTGGAGGGACAGCCAAAGCCAGCAGAAGAGCCATGGAGACCATGTCCTTTCTGTCCCACAGCATAGCAGTGTCTGGATCAAGGAGTGTGGTGGTTTTAACCCCCAGCCAGAACTAGCCCTTAGTCCTGAATCCAGCTTCTCCAAGTCAAAGAATTCATTCAATATCAACAGGTACATTTCTGTGCTCAGGCACACAGTGCATTAAGGCACAGGTTCACACAGTGGGGCCGCTGCAATCAGCAACTCCAGATTACCTGGAGAACTGTCCCAAGTGCCAGTCTCAGGTCCCACCTCCATGTAGAAACTAGAATCTGGGAATGAGACGCATCACTATCACACCCCATAGCAAGTTCTCTGCTGTTTGAAATGCTTGCTAGAGTCTGAGGACCACTACTCTTTCCCCTGCTAGACACAATGAATCCCTAGTCCCTCCTCAGAATAGAACCCCATTGCTCTTATTCTCGTTCCACCAGGGAGGAGGAGCCCAAGGAGGAAACATTACTGGTGACAGAGGGGAGCATCCAACAGAATATCTTGTGAGGCTGCTTTTCAGTCAGAAGGTGGATACTGTGGGTGCTCCAGTCAGAGGGCTGCTTCCCCAAGAAGAGGTTCCTGCAGAGTAATGGGCATTGGAAAATGATTTCAGACAGTGGTGTCTGCTAATCTCTGTGTGAATATTTCTCTGGTGCTGCCACCCAGGAGAGGCCACTCTGCTGTAGTCGGAAATTTTCCTGTGTCTCGCCTGACCCGTGGTCAGGACAAATCTCTCACCCATAGTCCTGCAGCCTTTTATAGAATAATCACACAGAGGCTTGATATTATTTGTAACTGCTTAGCCGTAAGCTCAGGCTTATTACTGACTAGCTCTTACACTTAAATTAACCCATAATTCTCATTTATGTTTAGCCACATGGCTTGGTACCTTTCCTCAGTTCTACCTTGACATCTTGCTTCCTCTGTGTCTAGTGGGTGACTCCTGACCCAGCCCTTCCTCTTCCCAGAATTCTCCTTGTCTGCTTGTCCTGCCTATACTTCCTGTCTGGCTACTGGCCAAATAGCATTTTATTTATCAATCAATCAGAGCAACACATAGTCATAGCATACAGAAAGACATCCCACAGTACTTCCCCTTTTCTGTCTAATCAAAAAGGAAGGCTTTAACTTTAACATAGTAAAATTACATATAACAAAACAGTTATCAAGCAATAATTACAGTTATAATATCTAGTCTATCTGTATCTGGCAAAATTAAAGAAAATATTCTATCTATCCTATATTTGTGAGTCTATCTAATTTATCTTTTATCATAACCAAGGAAAATTATATCTATCTAGGCTTCAGCTACATCAAAGACCCCAGAAGGATATAGTATTACCTAAGTAAACAGGAAATGCATTGTAAGCAACTTCTAAAAGTCTGGAAATGACACAGACAGCTGCCTGTCAAGGCAGTCATCCAAAGTTCCTCTGCAATGTTGGGGCATCCATCCTCAGCCTTATAGGCCTAGAGTCTCTCAGTCACTTCTCTCTGTGTCCTGTAGAATATCTGGCTGTGTCCTCTGTGAAGCAGGAACCTGAAGGACCATCTTGCCTTGCAAAGTTCAGTGGTCACCTTCCTATGGGTCCTGCATGTCCAGTTGATACAACATTTTGTGAAGCAGTCCAGGCAAGAACTATTTCTTGCCCAAATGGCTATTTTTACCAAGAAGAAGATAAACTCCATATGGAGTGTCTTCAGCACCCATCTTTCTCCTTGAAGCAAATTGGTGCTGCCAGGAGCAGACATGTCTCATTGTCCAGGAAAGTCTAAGTTTTTAAAACATTTTAAATGCCATATTCTGTAGGTCTTTGAAGTGTTTGAAGATTACCTACCTAATTGAAATATATCTATGTAAACCTAGAAAACTTAACTAACATGACTTAAAGTTTGATTATCATAGATGACTAATTATTATCTGTATTTCTGAACTATACACTACAATTTCAAATGAGCTGCACAGACAAAATACTTTAAACAAGAATAGAAATATATATACATAGTAACAAAATTAACTTTAAATTTGTATCAATAAACTAAAATCCTTAGCAATATAAAACATTTTAAGCAAGTTGTTGCTCTTTAAAAGTAGATTAAATAATCTACCCTTTTATCCTATCATATCTATATCCTATATTTCTATATCATAGCCCCCTTTCTTCTTTTAGAAAGAAAATTGACTATGACCAATAACAACTTGTAACCAACAACCTGAACAAAGACAAACATCCATAATCCATTTTTTGGGAATGTGGGTGTAGTGTTCTAGGCTACTTCCTGCTGATAGGGGGTGCTGGTAGTCTTATGGGGATCCTGAGAAAATTTGAGATAATAGTTAAGTCCTGGGAAGACTTGCTATAACCTTTTGTTGGTAGGTACCAATAGTTAAGGTTCAGGAGGTCTGGTTTAATCAAATCTGATCCATCTTAACCTGGAATAAATCCACAGCCTCTTGCTTCCTATGGAAACAAAAGCAGAGCCTCCTTTCCAAAGCAACATATCCTTAGATCCAAATTTGAAGTCAAGATACCTTTAAAATACATATATTGCTTTAACTTGGCAGCCTTTATAATTAAATGTTTCTCTGCAGTTAAAAATCCCAAAAACGATATAACCCAGACTCTGTGTATGATTTCCATTTTTATGTGGCTTATTTTTTCTATTACTTTTAACTATCTCTTTAAAAGACTTTATTTTTTAAAACTATCTATTTCTTAATATAACTGTCTATATTCATTTTCCTCTCTCTTCCAAGCCTACATACATTTTTACACATACTGTAAAACATTTAAGTCTTATTCCATCTGAATCTGCCTTATTGTAAATCTATTGCTTTAAACTTCAGTGATTAGTACTGAAGCAGCAGCCTTGGCTGCTGACTCCACCCATCTCAGCTTTCCAATATGACAGTGGTACATTTAGTGCCAGCTCTGGGAGCCATGTGCATCACCAAGTCTTGGAAACAGTAGGTCTATACCTCCATCAAAGCAGCATGTAGCCCAGAAACCATTTTTTTCTTTCCTTTTTTTTTTTTTTTGTCTGTACTAGCAAAAGCTGTATCCACCATGCTGCATGCTGTATGGCTTGCAGATGCCACTGTGTACAGTGGCAGGAATCTGCCATGCTGTACTCAAGCCCATACACTGTGAACCCCCCATACTGTAGCTCAAGTCCACATGCCATGGCATCTCTCTGTACCTTGGCATCTCTATATCTCAACCCACATGAGACATGCAGTAGAAAGCTATTTTTGGCTCCATTATTGTGTGTTTAGAAGCCCTTTTTAAACTCTTTTAGACTTTATGGAAATTTCAGAGCCCTGCATTGGTACACCAAATGTAGTTGGAAGATTTCCTGTGTCCCGCCTGGCCCAAGGTCAGGACAAATCACTCACCCACAGTCCCTCAGACTTTTATAAAATAATCACTCAGAAACTTATATTAATTATAACTGCTCAGCCATTAGCTCAGGCTTATCACTGACTAGCTAAATATACAGGCAGGAAGTATAGGTGGGCAAGCAGACAATGAGAATTACGAGAAGAGGAAGGCTGAGTCAGGAGTTGCCAGCCAGACACAGAGGAAGCAAGATGACAAGGCAGAACTGAGAAAAGGTACCAAGCCACGTAGCTAAACATAAATAAGAATTATGGGTTAAATTAAGTGTAAGGGCTAGTCAGTAATAAGCCTGAGCTAATGGCCAAACAGTTATAATTAATATATGCTTCTGAGTGATTATTTTATAAAAGGCTGTGAAACTCTGGGTGAGAGATTTGTCCCAACCGCAGGCCAGGCAGGACACAGGAAATCTTTCAACTACACTCTGCTAGCAGTTAGAGATAAGCAGATGACAAATCACAAAAAAAGCTGAAGGAGGAGAAAAAGAAAACTCACTTTCTTCTAAAATCACACGGAGTGCCATAATGAGGTTTAGGCTTGAAATCCAAGGAGTGGATCCACTATGGTAAATGCTTAGTGTGTAAACAGTGTGGGGAACAGCCAATGGCTGGAGGGTTGCTGTGGTAAGGTGGCTACACCACTTCTGTGGTGAATTGACTGCCTGGGGTGGGAAAACTGAGAGATTCTCAGACCCCAGCTTAGGAAAGCCACAGGCAGGTGAATATCTAGGTCCAGGCTTTTCGTAGACAGTCTGCCTGTCTTTAGGGAAACAAACCTGGCCTCCTTATCTGGATTCAGGGTGTGAAGTACTCATGGATAATAACATTGAGGGACAGTGTCAACAGATTGAATGCCCACGACTTTACAGACCTGTCCCTCTAATACAGCCGTCAAGACCCAGAAGCTATCTATGTCCTCAGGTCACTTCTTCCTTGTCTAAAATGAGGCCCGAGATCTAAAGTTTTGTCAACAGACGTGAGTTTTAATTCTCAGATACTGAAAGGCAAATGGGAAGAAGGAAACCGAGTCGAAAGTGCAAGCTCAGGAAACCCCATGCTGCCCTGCATGCCTAGATCACAGCAACGCCAGAGAATGAAAGGGACAAGACAATCCAACCTCAGGACACCATCCTATTCTCTAACACCCAGCAGGATTCTTTTGGGCACTGGCTTTTGAGCACCCCAAGCACGCTGGTGCCTCCTGCTAATTAAGGACCAGAAGGGGACATCTTCTAACTCCCAGAGCTCTGGAGGCATCTCACATGTGCCAATGTGAGATATCACAGGGTGTTCTGAGGGAAAAACCGAGTCTGGTTTGCACAGCTCTCCTAGGGGCATAACAGCAGCTTCCCTCTTTCTTCCTCCTCCTTCCTGGGAAACTGGGCTAGAGGCACTCTCCTCATTTTCTTTTGCAGATCTCTGTTTCCCAGTGGAACTGACTTATTTCTTGTAGGTAGGCTTAAGCCTTGAACTCAATTACCTACAGAATTCTGATGCTCTATACTGGGTGGCTGTGGTAATAACAAGGCCCTGAAAAAGCAATCCCACAGATGGCTGGTCATCGCTCCCGATAAAACAGCGAGTCCGCAGATGCCACACAGAGCGTTGGTGCTAACACAAAGGTGCATTAGGGCTTGTCACTGGAGGGATTCCTGGACTCTGGTGCTTATTTTTGTTCCTGCATTTCAATTAAAATATAATGCACTGTCCCCTTCTTTCAGACATTTGTTTAATTGTGAGATTAGAGGCTACCATAAAACCTTCAATGCACTCATATTTCTTCTTGGCAGGGCATAGAAAAGTTAATTTGGGATTAGCTCCAGAAGCATTTTGACTGGGCCGTCCCACTGTTTATCATTCCAAAAGCACTGACAGTGCTAATGAATGTCTGCAGTTGTACATCATTTTATAAACACATGCTGTCCCCAAGGTGGTGCCAGTTAAATTCCCAGTAAAGGATTAACAAGGACCCATTGGAAAGAGGCAATGACCCCTTTGACGAGTTCCCGGAGGCATGCCCCGATGTAGCAGCCATAGGTGGCTTGTGGGAGACTCTGCTGCTTCCTGAGGCACACCGCCCTACATGACTTACTTGGGAGCTGCTGTTCCTCACACTGATGTTTATCTCATCTGCAGCTGGGGATTGCAGGCCATTGTGATGATGTGATACACGCTGCTAGAGCTGTCCTTGGGGGAAGTGATGCTACTGCCATCCTGCACTGGCTAAAGCAGGGTTGTCACTGTGGGGCAAGAGTAGGGACAGGAAAAAGATTAGGTAAACCCAGGGCAGGTCACAAAGCAAGCCCGGTGTCTGCTGGGCGGGTCCATTCTGCAGTAAGGTTCATTAATCTGTACCTGAGCAGCCCCTGAGATTAACGGGTAGTGAGTTTTGCTGGCCCAGGGCACTATGTGACCTATTACTGCGCAGACTCAGACTCAGGCATCTGTGGGGAGTGTCTGCCACCATTTTTTTTTCAAATTCAGCTTTATGCTTTGCTATTCATTTGTAATCCCTCCTGTGAGAATAATGCTCACCAACTCTGTCTTCCCATTCAGGCACCAAAGGACAAATGGAAGGGTATCTTTGAACTGTATCTAGGGAGATAGGATGGGAGGTACCCTACCCCCAAATCAGCATGTGTGGAGGTCAGGGAACTAGCTTTCCATTCTCTAGAGTCACCAGTCAGTACCTCTCAAAACAAACAGCCCTAAAGGTTACATTTCTCCCCAGCTTTGGGAATGAGAGTTAACTGAAAGTCGGAGTTCACTTGAAAAGTCCAATTAGCTCACATACATTCACAGTTTGAGCTAAGAGAGGAGAACATCAGAGCGGAAGTGAGGAGGCAGGGAAGGAAGACAGACTGAGGTTCTGATCAGCACTGCCTCTGTTTCCCCAGTCCTGTAAGGACAACACATTAGGTCTCAGCTGCTTCCTCAAGCCCCACAGCTGCTGTGAGGTGACAGTGGAGTCCTGACACTCCAGGCTCACTGTCCCTCCTCCCCCTAGTGAGATTCCTCCCGCAACGAAATGTTGTGCTCTCCAAACACAGCCTGAGTGTCAGCCCAGCCTGTCCTTTGCAGCCATGCAGTGGATGGTACTCATTTTGCACAAGAGAAACATAAAAGTAGTTTTATAAACAGATCACATAATAGGTAAATTAAACTTTTCTTTTGGTTAGTTCCATCTACTTTCTTCTAAAATATTTTTTCAATAACCACAAATGGGACCACCCAGAGGTCTATCTCTTCGACTCTCCTTTATCAAGTACTGTCTTGAACATTTTTCTTCAAGTCAGTTCATATAGATCTCCTTCAGTTTTTCCAACCTTTGAATACATTATTACAGTGCTGATTTATCTGTTTTCTATTTTCTGATTGATAGAGATATGGGGTGCTTCTATTATTCTTTTAGGTTAATATTTTATTAAAATAGAATATCCATATGGAAATGCACATAAGACACAGGCATGCAGGACAAAAAAAAAAAGCCACGAGAGAACCCACCTGCTATCATTTTGATGTAATTTGTCCCCTAAAGGATCATGAGCTGGAAGCTTGATCCTCAGTGTCACAGAGTTGGTGGAACCTTTAATAGGTGGGGTCCACTGCAAAGTGATGGGACCTTTGGGGAATGGGATGCTGTATTCAAAAAGTCAGTGAAGTTCTCATGAGATCCTCATTAGCCCCCTGAGGAGTGGGTTGTTAAGAGAGTGAGCCCGACCATGGACTGCTCTGGCTTTCTATCTCTCCACAAGACCGCTGTCTCTGTCAGGTAATTTCTACCACAATATCATCAGCAATGCTGTGCTACAGACAATGAACTCCACCAGAGGTCTGGGCCACCCAATCACAGCAAAATAAACCTCTTTTCATTATAAAGTGCCTAACCTCAGGTATTTTGTTATATTGACAAAACACAAACAAACAAAAAAAACCAAAACCCAGATTAATGCAATATCCTATAACAAAAGACAGACCAAGAAACTGTTATTAATAGAACTTAGGAGGAACCCCAGGAATTTTACCTTCCAGTCCCCTCTCATTCCCCTCTGAGTGAAGACTAGGCTCTCGTGTTGTCCAAACTTCCATGATAAACTCCTATAACTTTTTGTACAACCAGCTCTCCTGTCTTAATATCATCAGCCCATTCTCAATGATTCACACAAATTGTGGAGTTCCATGTAGAGATGTGCAGCTATCCAGTCACAGGGCACTTCTGTCCACTTCAGGGCATTTGCTGTTATTGTTTGTTAGGAATGTAAGTCAAGGCTTGTGAAATGCACTTTTGGTTCCCATCCCCTCCTGAAATGAGGGCACATGAGTAAAGTTAATATCTAGATACCAATGTGACTGTATATTAAAAAAGGGTCTCTGAAGGTTGATGAGTGAATGTGCAGTCAGATGAAATCCTGAGAGGATGTGTATTCTTAGGAGCAACACCTCAGACCCATGGGAAGTTGGCAAAGCCTTCTTCTGGTCCAAGTATGAGTGTTTATGAATTATTGACTGTAGCGTAAGTTCCTCTGGTCCATCAACAAAGGTTATAGCTGGTCTTCCCAGGACTTGACCATTATTTTGAATTTTCTCAGGATCCCCATAAGATTACCAGTGCCTCCAATCAGCAGGAAATAGTATGAAAAGCTACGCCCAAATTCCCAAAATATTGTTTATAAATGTTTATTTTTATTTAAAGGAGGTTGATTATAAATGCAATCTCTTTCTAAAGAAGAAAAGGGGATATAGATATGATAGGATAAAAGGTTAGATTATTGAATCCACTTTTAAAGAGCAACAACTTGTTTAAAATGTTTTATATTGTTATGAATTTTGGTTTATTAATACAAATTTAAAGTTAATTTTGCTATATAATATATATCTATATTTCTTTCTTGTTTAAAGTATTATGCTTATATTTAAAATTGTAATATATAACTGAAAAATACAAAATAATTAGTCATTTATGATAATCAAATTTATAGTTATGTTAGTTAAGTTTTCTAGGTATACATAGATATATTTCAGTTAGATAGATAATCTTCAAATACTTCAAAGACCTACAGAATATGACATTTAAAAAATGTTTTAAAAACTTAGACTTTTCTGGACAATGAGACACGTCTGCTCTTGGCAGCACCAATTACTTCAAAGAGGATGATGGACATTGAAGAAACTGCATCTGGAGTTTGCTTTCTTTATGGCAAAAGTTAGCCATTTGGGCAAGGAACTGCTCTTGCCTGGACTGCTTGACAAAATGTTGTATCAACTGAACATACAAGAATCATAGGAAAATGACTACTAAATTTTGCCAAAACAAGGTGAGATGGTCCTTCAGGTTCCTTCTTTGCAGAGGAGATGGCCAGGCACTCTACAGGACACAGGGAGAAGTGACTGAGAGACTCTAGACCTATAGGCTAAAGATGGATGCCCCAATGTTGCAGAGGACTTTGGATGACTGTCCAGGTAGCCAACTGTCTCTGTCATTTCCAGAATTTTGGAAATTGCTTGCAATGCACTTCTTGTTTACTCAGGTGATATTATATCCTTCTGGGGTCTTTGATATAGTTGAAGACTAGATAGTTATAATTTTCCTTTGTTATGATAATAGATAAATCAGATATGCAACTTTAGACTCATAAATATAGCATAGATGGGTAGAATATTTTCTTTAATTTTGCCAAATAGAAATAGACTAGATATTGTAACTGTAATTCTTACTTGATAACTGTTCTATTATAGGTAATTTTACTATGTTAAAGTTAAAACCTTCCTTTTTGATTAGACAAAGGTAATTGCTGTGGGATGCCTTTCTATATGCTGTGAATATGTGTTACTCCTGTTGGTTAATAAATAAAGCTGCATTGGCCTATGGCAGGGTAGGATGGAGCCAGGTTGGTAAAACCAATAGAGATAGTGAGAGGAGAAAGGAGAGTAAAGGGAGATGCCAAACCGCTGTTAAAGGAACAACATGTAATGGGATGCAGATAAAGCCATGGAACACGTGGCAATACATAGATTAATAGTTATGGGTTGAGTTAAGTTGTGTTAGCTAACTTAGAAGCCTGAGCCAATAGGCCATAAAATTTTCAATTAATATTAAGCCTCTGAGTAATTATTTTATAAATGGCTGCCCAACCATGGAGCCAGGCTGGACTAGAGAAACACAGGACCACAGAGCAGGATGGGAACAGTGAAACTTCCAACTACAATTGACCTGTGTGTGCAAAAGGCAGCAACTGTTGTGTCTTCCTCATGGTTGGGTTGGTACAGTAGCTGGTGAGGCTCCCTTGGAGTGTACACAGACTATCCAACCCCATCTTTTCTGTGCCCATGGTTTCTTTAGTGTCTCCTATTTCTTCATTCCCTCACCACCCCAGTGAAGCCAAGGCATCAAGCCATGTGGGTCACATTCTTTCTCTATCTGTTCTAGTAAGGTTCTGCAAATGGAAGCAGACACAGAAGGGCACAGGACCACAGCAAGCTATCTACCAAAAGGGAAAATAGGATGAGAAGTCAAGCAGAAAAAGACAGTCAAGGAAATTGATGCTGGTAACTTTAGACAGTGATGAGGGAACATGGTATAAGCTGGGAGTTGAAGAATGAGTCGGTCAGACTTGCACAGATATCACAGATATTCCTCAAGTGAAGAATAAAACCTCTCGGTACTATGGGACTTTGGAGGAGCTTCATTGTTAGCTAAAGCACAATAGAAAATGCTGAGCAATATTTGCTCTGTGGTTGGGTCTTTTGTTTTGGTTGTTTGTTGGCTATGTTAAGGATTAAACCTAGGGACTCATGCATGTTGGGTAAGTGCTCTGCTGCAGAGCAACACACCAGCTCCCAGACAGTTTCAAGTAAGGAGGTGAAATTGTCTCTTCTGCGTGTGAAGAAAGTCATGGGCTGAGAGCAGGGAAGTGATGGGAACTGCATTCCTCAGGACGTAGTGTGCAGTGTGCTGATTCTCCTTTTTCAGGGTAGGTGGGCTGTGGGGTTCTAGTATTTAAGGAAAAAGCAGTGCAAGGCATATGACTGCAGGAAGCCCCTCTGGCTGATGTGGCTTCTGGGGCAGACTTGGTGTTGAGCCTGGCAGCAGACAACACCTATCAGGAACACTGTTTTCGCTCTCTTTAGTAAAAGGTCTATTTTGCCTCTGCAGATATTTCCCATAGTTGTTGGCAGTCTCATTATTCATGACCAGGGACAATCAACCAACTGATATATGTAAGAGGAATGATTCGTACTCTAGCCATGTGATCAGGCTGCATAGTTGACAGGTTGCCCCCTCCTTCCTTTCCTTCCTTCCTTCTTTCCTTCCGTCCTTCCTTCCTTCCTTCCTTCCTTCCTTCCTTCCTTCCTTCCTTTTTTTTCATGTAGAAGTGAAACCTCATGGATTTCAGATTCGGGGATTCGGTTTCCTTGTAAGTTTGTTTGCATAAACATTCCATTTGGCTGTTGGGAGAGACTGGATCACTTCTCTCCAGACAGCCAAAAGACGTAGAACTTCCTATCTGTGTGCAATGGGAGGATGTATGACCAATTTGAACTTTTGTGATCCTGAGGATGCTTCTCAAGAGCGATAGTCCACGTTGCTGTAGCTGTGTTTGCATTGCCACCACACACACACACACACACACACATACACACACACACACACACACACACACACACACACACACACACACACACACACACACATACTGCTTCTGCAGCCAGGCAACTGTGGTTCCCTTTGGTTTCTGCAAATGCACCCCAGTCCCCTAGACAGTGTTGGGCCAGCTATTCCAGGGGCTGTTAGAGAGTGACAAGCAAGTGCAGAAAGCCACCAGCACTGTGAGATGGTGATACTTTATTGTCCCCTACTTATGTCCCAGTAAGGAAATCACATCAGATTCTGGTGTGAGGACGGCGGCCCTGGGCTGCTGGGCTGTGTTCCCATCCGCTGGGCTGTGGGACTTCTGGGAATAAGGATTGTTTTTCCTCCCCAAGGCTATACTGCATTGTATCTTTGGTCAGGTTTACAAATGTGTTACATGCTTAAAGATTGTTTCTTTGACAAAGCTGCCAGTGATCCTGGGTGGTAGCTAGGTAACCATACAAGTTAGGGAGTGGCTGAGGAGGAAAAGGTGCTTTGAGTGTTATCTAGGACCCTTGACTCCAGGAAGGACAGTAAGTATTAAAGAAACATCCATGGACTAGGATCCCTCTAACATTTACTTTTTCCAGGTACGGGAAATGAGTTCAGCAGATATCAAAATGTCATACCATCGCTACAGGGATGTTTCATGATCAGTCATGTTTTCTGACCTTAGGAATGATAATAACACATACATTGGCTTCTGGGAGCCAGAAGAAGAAGGGTGCATAGGATTCAGATGAGGGAAAGATCAGGACAGTGACACATGGGCTGTAGAAAGCAGAGCCTGTGGGCAGGGGAGCAAAGCCTGTGCAGTGTAGCAATTTCCTCCGAGATGAAAACCTTCCATCTTTGAAGGAAGCCTGCTGAGACATAGATGTTAAAAGGAGGTGAAACAATGGGATGCTCCAGGGAGAGGTGAAATGGTCTGTTCTGCAGGGAAGCTCATTAAACTCAGAAGGCAAACAGAGGCTCCAGGAAGTCCTTGAAACTGACCAGATTCACTAGGCCACTTCCTCCCCAAACTGGCATAAGCTGCTAAGATAGACACTCTCCGATAAACTGAGCTATCTGGAAAGGACCTTTTCCAACCTGTTGAGAAGAAGCCTTCAGGCTGTGCAGTACACTCCAGGTTCCCAGCTTTTATGAGCTGCCACCCATGCTTCGGTGGACTTTGGCGATATACCTATCTTTGAGACATTTGTGTTTCTGTAAGTAACCCCTCACCCATATTCCTGTAACTCTAATCAAACTCAGCAGTGCACCAAATTGGACTTTCGTGGTATCCTTATTTTGGTCTGTTGTTGATCTCTGTCTGGATGTTTGTGTTCATGCCTGCCTAGGAATAGGGTCACACAAGGGGACAGGAAGAAGGAAGGAGATGAGTTGTGTCCACAGCACAAGCCTTCAGGACCACATGGCAAGTAGAGTGGGAGACCTGGTCTAGCATGGGGCAGAGGTGAAAGACTACAGACATTTGGTCACCAAAAGGATTGTAAGATCACGAGGAAGAAACAAAAAGAGATTCTGGGGACCACTGACCTCTAACTGGAGGCAGATTGATTAGCTGCGTAAGTCAGAGTCGAGAGCTCATCTCCACTCTTTTTAAAAAGTTAACATTTATTGCTTATGAAAGGCAAAGAGGAAATGTGTGGTGTTCCCCTTGCAGAAATGACCTTGGGAGCCTCTAAAAATTCACTTTTTTATTAACAATCTCTTCTTTAACTTTTCCCTGTCATCCAACACCTCTCTATCCTTGCTGGATAGAAATTTCACCTGCTTAGATCTCTCTTTCTCTCTCTCTCTCTCTCTCTCTCTCTCTCTCTCTCTCTCTCTCTCTCTTCTCTCCTCTCCTCTCTCTCCCCCCTCTCTAGGAAGGAAATGGGGCAATTGGAGCCAGATGTGCATGGGTACCACAGGATGGATGTGTTTGGGATACTTGCTCGTTTCTGTACACCTCATAATACAACTGTTCCTCTCCTTCAACACTGGCCATCTGTGACTTGGTGACAGTGTTGTCAGCCTGACCTGCACCTGGCTGGGTCTTCTTGGTTATATAGCTGGGTTTTCCCCCTGGTCAATTGTCTTCCTTACAGGAGAGTGCATCAGACAGGGAGACTTTCACATGGTATCTAAGGAAAGGATAGAGGTTTAAAATGTGGTAAGAATTGGAAGTAATAATCAAGATATATTAACTTGGGCCTTTTATCTCAGAAGGTGGCCACTAATTTAAGGCTCCTGATCTATCTATCTATCTATCTATCTATCTATCTATCTATCTATCTATCTACCATCTTATCTATTTGCCATTTTATCTGTTTTATATCTATCTATCTATCTATCTATCTATCTATCTATCTATCTATCTATGAACTTGAAAAGCTAAAGCTTTCTTTGGAAGGCATTCTTTTCAAAATTTTTTAAATTTATTTTTATTTAATGAGCACTGGCATTTTGCCTGCATGTATGTCTGTGTGAGGGTGTCGGATCCTCTGGAACTGGTGTTACAGTCTTGAGCTATTGCATGGGTGTGGATGTTGGGAATTAAACATATAATGGTACAGGATATATATTGCCATTCCAAAACACAGGGAAGGGAGCATAGTTAGGAAATACTGGACCAAAGCAAGACCAAAAACCAGCTGGGAAAACTCTAAATTCTGCATCTCCATGTCTGATATCAAAACACTCTTCAGATCTTCAACTCCATTCATCTCTGTTGACTGCAACATATTTCTTTCTCTTGGGCTGGTTCCACTCCATGTTAGCAATTTTTCTCAGCAGGTATCCCATGACTCTAGCATCTCTAACACCTTGGAGTCTCCAAGGCAATCCAGACTTCACCTTCACAGCTTTAAGAAATGACCTTTCTAGGCTTCCATTCAGGGACACTCCTGACACATGCCTGACCTCAGCTACTTTCCTTAGATGCGGGGGCAAATTCCATAACCTGTTTCTTCTATCTTTAACTCTAAAGCCAGAACCATGTGGCCAAAGCTGCCAAGTTCTGCTGCTTACTGGGTCTTGATAATGGCTCCATCATTCAGTTACATTTTCACCAGCTTTCTGTCCTTCACTGCCTAAGCTTGACTGTTCTGAAACTGAATCTCTAGACCAGGCTGGCATCAAACTCAGATCTGCCAGCCTCTGCCTTCCCAGTGCTGGGATTAAAGGAGTGCCCCACCACATCCAGCTCTAAGCTTTTCTTTACTCCCTTTTCACAAATTGGAAACTTAGATGGTCAGGATCTTGCCCTGAGGTCACCACTCCCTTTATTCCATTTCTTAATTGGTTTATCTCCTTGAACACAGGATTTATTTCTATTTCTGGTGCTCTTTTTCTCTTCAACTTGTACATTTTGTATTTTTATTTGCTCAGTTTGCTCCTTTTTGTTATAAATCTTCATTAGAGTTACCACTAATAACCACACAGCAGAGTCTATACTGGGCTGTTTTGAGTTTTCCTCTGCCAATGAAATTAATCCAAAACTGTTCACTTTAGCCTCAGCCAGATTCTTCAGGCAAGGGCAAAAAGCAGTCACATTCTTCATCAAAATATCACAAGAACTATCTCTAGCCAACATGCTAAAATTCTTCTCTTCTGAAACCTCTTGAGGTAACCCTTCATAGTTCATCAAATCACACTCTGCACCACTCTCTTCCATGCTCCTACTATTATGGCCCTTTAAGCAGTGCTTAAAGCATTCTACTGCTTTTATAACCCAAAGTACCTGTGCACATATTACTCCAAACAAAAACATGTTCAGGTCTATCACAACAATATCCTAGTCCTTGGTACCAACTTCTGTCTTTGTTATGGTTTCTATTGTTGTGAAGAGACACCATGACCACAGCAATTCTTTTTTTTTTTAAGATTTATTTATTCATTTTATATATATATGAGTGCTCTGTCTGCATGTACAGCTTTATTCCAGAAGAGGGCATCAGATCCTATTATAGATGGTTGTGAGCCACCATGCACAGCAACTCTTATAAAGGAAACATTTAATTGAGGTGGCAGCTTACAGTTCAGAGGTTCAGTCCATTATCGTCACAGCGGGGAGCATGGCGACCTACAGGCAGACATGATGCTAGCTATATCTTGATCAGAAAGCAATAGGAAGTGATCTGTGACACTGAGTGAAGTTTAAGCAAAAGAGACATCAGAACTTGCCCCTACAGTGACACAATTCCTTCAACAAGGCCACACCTACTTCAGCAAGGCCACACCTCCCAATAGCTTATGGGGGACAATTACATTCATTGCCCAAATACATTACATTCAGACCACCACACCCTCCTCAGTTAAGCCTCTCTAGAAATGCAATCACATGTATGCCCAGAACTGTGTCTTCTAAGAGATTCCAAATCCAGTTGCATTGATGTTAAAGCTAAGGCTAGGAGCTACATAGGCCACACTCACCTGCAGCAGACACTTTATCCTCCATGCCTCATAGCTGCTTTAAGAGAACTGGATTTTTGGGGATTCTAATTCTCAGGACAACAGAGAAATGACCACAAGTGCCCTGTTGTGACTCTGTAATTCTCACTTTCTAAAGAAAAATTCAGCAGCCTCTCCCAGGAATCCTGGACCCTAAGCAGTGAGGGGCTATAACTGGAAAATCACAAATGATGGATACACATCAAAGGACAGATGTTTCCTCCTTCCCCAGGCACACAGGAATCAAAGTCAGCCTGACCACAGCACACAGTATGGGCTACTCACCAACTACACGGCATAGGACCTTTCCTCTGTCTCTGCAATCTGTAGGAGAGGATCCCCACATTGACTCATGGGATTGAGTTCTCTTCAGAATCTCATCGTACTGTCTATGGAGTTAACAAGTCTCTTAACTCTAAGGACATCTGCCTCAGTGTCCTTCAGATCTAAGACTTGATGTTTGACCATGAAGATTAACTATCATGCATACAAATTGGGGCATCTGATTTTGAATATCTGTAGTAGAGCCTGCTGCCATCTTGATGTGAATTACCTAAGGAGCAACATGAGATGTTGTATCAACAATATTGACTCTTCCAACTCACAAGCATGGATTTCTCTGGTTATTTAACTCTTCTATAATGTCTCTTCAAAGTATTTTTTTTTTGGACTATAATAATCATGTAATACCCCTTAACCAAGTGGATTCCTAATTATTTTACTACTTTTGACAATACCATGATGGAAGGAGTTACAGTTATAGTTCACATTCGGATTGTTTTTTTGATCAAAACAAGGATAATCTTGGAGTAGAAGGAAAAACAATTGATTTGGTCTTGAAGCCTCCATCATGCTTTTCTTAGTACAGTTTTGTTCTACTAGAGTTCCAGAACTTTTTTTTAAAGCTCTTTACAGCTTTCTGCATATACAGACATGTTTATGTCCTCTTTTCCTTCATGAATGCCTTCTTCCTTGATCATTGCCCCTTTTAGTAACTCAGTAAATTATCAACTAGGAATCAACTTCTTTATTCCTGATATTAAGAGAAAGCAGATACTTTTATTACTAAGTTTAATGTTCCCTTTAGCTCTTTTCCATAGATACCCTTCTTCAGATTGAGAAAGTTCCTTCCATTCCAAGTTTTCTTTTTTGTGAGTTTCCTCAAGAATATGTATTACATATTGTACATGTGTATTTATTGAAGTGGTGATGTACTTTCTGTTCTTCTATCTTTTAAATTTGATTTACAACAATAATACTTGCATGACAAGCTAACTTTGCCTTCTTAAGATAACCCTTTTCTTATGACGTGAGATCTTCTGTATATTTTTGGACTTTACTTATTACTATTTAAACATTTTGTGCTATGTACATGAAATAATTAATATAGAGTATTCTCTTCTTCCAATGACTTTGTCTGTCTTTGACATCATGGTAATCATGTCTCAGAATAAGATGGAAAGTGTCCCCCGCTCCTCTGTTTACTGGAAGAATTGGTTGTGGAGAAACGTGAATTTTTTTCTTTAAATTTTTGGTTGATTTCATACTAAAGTCATCCATTTCTTTCAGGTTGTGAAGTTTGCTGAAATACAGATTTTCAAAGTATATCCTTAGGATTCTTCAAATTTCCTCAGTGTCTGTTGTAATGTCTCCATTTTAATCTCTAATCTAATTGGATCCTCTCTCTTTGGTTAGTTTGTCAATTTTGCTGAGTTTTTCAAAGAATCAGCTCTCTGTTTCATTGATTCTTGGTATTGTTTTGCTGTTGTTGATTCTATGTCATTAATTTCAGCCTTTAGATTATGTCTTCCTATTTACTCTTTTGAGGTATTATTTCTTCTTGTTTTACTAAAACTTTCAAGTGTATCATTAAGCTATTTATATGACATCTTCCCAGTTTTGTTTTAAATGTAGGCACTTAATGCAATGAACAACATTTCCTCTTAGTCTGAGGCCAGCCTGGTCTACAATGCGAGATCCAGGACAGGCACCAAAACTACACGGAGAAACCTTGTCTCAGAAAAACCAAGGGAAAAAGAAAGAAAGAAAGAAAGAAAGAAAGAAAGAAAGAAAGAAAGAAAGAAAGAAAGAAAGAATTGTTTTCATTATGTTCCATAGGTTTTCAAATATTGTGCTTTAATATTCATTAAATTCTAAAAAGTTTTAAAATTCCATCGATCTCTGCCTTGGCCCAATTTCCATTCAGTAGTGAGTTGTTTAGCTTTCACTAGCTTGTACACTTCCTGCCATTCCTATTGTTGACATCCAACTTCATTCCATGGAGGTCAGATGGGATTCAGGTTGTTCTTTCAATGGTTCTATATTTGGTGAGATTTGCTTGTGTCAGTTTTGGAGGATGTCCCATGGGCTACAGAGAAGTGTTTCAGGTGGAATGTTCTATAGATGTCTCTTAGGTATATTTGGTTTGTGTCATAAGCTTTATAATGTTATTTAACTCTGGAATTCCTCTGTTTACTTTTGTCTGGATGACTTATAGGTGAAAGTGGAGTATTGAGGTCACCCACTAACTAACAAACTAATGAACATGAGAAAGTTTATAATTGTTTCGTAGAAGCTCTATGAAAACAGTAAAATTGTATTAGTTATGTTTAATTTTTGTTGCTATTACTTGTTGAGTTTTGGATTGACCTGGGACTTACCTGGGCAGTAAGGATCCTCAATTATATCTGCCTTATCTGTGGATCTGTACAGTTCTTTCAGGAAACAAAAGCCACTCTCCTAGTTGACACATAGTATACTTGAAAAAAAATGTTGTAAACACTGAGATAATTAACCCACAAGTTTTACAGATGGGAATTTTAACGATAAAGTGACATTATAACTAAGATACAGTTCACACTGGGGAAGGCTCCTCAAGTGTGCCGTCACAGCAAGTCCTTCAGAAAGATGGGGATGAAGAGGATAGCAGGACACACACACACACACACACACACACACACACACACACACACACGCACGCACGCACGCACGGGACTTACTGCTGAGATAGCAAAACCATTTGAGCTTTCTGTGTCTAAATACAAAACAAAATCTTCACACAGCATTTCCCCCAGTGGAGTGGTATGTAATATCAGATAATGTTGAATTTTTGAAATTGCTAAGTACAGGGGAATTAAACAAAGTGCTAGGAAGACCTGGTTCACTCAGCCTCGAAAGCAGGGCTTCTCAGTGTGTGCCCAGAATTCCCTCAAGTAAATGAAATAGCTGACCCAGAAGCACGTTCCCAAGAAGTCACACCAGGAAGACACCAGGGCAATGGGCTCTGTCCTCATCCTGGGAGCACACTAGAAACAACAGATGCCCTCAGCGCCAGCTTGGTCAGAACTCACAAGTATCGGTTTTACCACAACCAAGAGAAGGCTGTTTTAGACAGGTTCAAAATGCTAGATCTCTGTGAAGTTCTAACTCGTCCTTCCTCTACCTGCTTGGTGGTCATGGTGGTAGCATGCATCTTCAGTGTGGGGTTCTGATCCCTGGAAAGCAAACCATACTTAGAGAATAGTGTGTGTCTGTCCCCCTTGCCTGGCACAACCTGAAATACTTTATAAAATATTCATCTTTGTCTTGTCAAACTTAGAAGCTGGGGCTGGGAATGTAGCTCAGTGTAAAGCATTTGCCTAGCATGCTGTGCTGGCTGGGTTTATCGCAACTTGACACAAGCTAGAGTCATTTGAGAAGAGGAAACCTCAATTGATAAATATCTCCATAAAATCGGTCTATAGGTACGTTTGTAGGTTGTTTTCTTAATTAGTGATTGATGGAGGAGGTCCCAGCCCACTGTGGGTGTTGACATGCCTGGGCTGGTGGTCCTAAATACTATAAGGAAGCAGGCTGAGCATGCCACAAAAGAGCAAGTCAGTATGCAGAATTCCTCCATGGTCTCTGCATAAGTTCCTGACTCCAAGTGCCTGCCTGGTTTAAGTTCTGGACTTTACTTCCTTCAGTGACTATGACTCAGGATATGTAAGCTAAATTAACCCTTTCCTCCCCAACTTGCTTTTGGTCATTCTGCCTCATCACAGTAGTGGTAACCCTAACCAAGACACATGCCTAAGTCTGTAGGTAAAATCCCTAGCACTTCAAAGAACTTGGGCTTGAAAAAAAAAATTATGAAACTAACAATCCTCTGATAACTGGGCAAAAATACCCCTGAAACACACAACAGGACACCTAAGGCCTAGGGGGAACACTGGGGGAGTCTCTTTGGAAAATTAAGAGAGACAAATTGGCTGTATGGAGATTGCAAAAGCCATGTGTGTGAACAGCTCAAGACGGTGTTCAGAAAAGATCTGTATCAAACTCTGCTTTTCATCTTGGGCTGATTCTCAGGCTTGTAGCAAGCTTGGCAAAGTGTAGAGGGAGTGGACTGGCACAGAGCCAATCACCCACAAAGCCCAGGACAGCTGAAGGTTGTCTGTTTCAGCTCTGAGCATTTAAGATTTCCCTGTTTGAACAAGATTAGCACACACTGGGGAGTACAGACTTCTCTGACTGCACCCAACAAAGTGTTGAGTCTTTATAAAAGTGACTTTGGAGACCCTGGCAGAGAGTTCAGTTGACCTGACCTTAGTTCCCCAATCCAAGTCAAAAGATAGGCATGGTGGCATGTGCTTGTAATCGCAGTTCTTGGGCAAGCAGAGACAAACAGAGTGAACCCCTGGTGCCTGCTGACCAGCCAGTCCAGCCTAACCAGTGACTTCCAGACCAGAAAGACACTATGTTAAAAAAAATAAAAGTGGATTGTGCCTGAGAAATGACATAAGATTCGCTTCAGTATACATGTATACACACAAACACACAGATGTGTATACAAACACATGCGAACATGTATGCACAGGCGCACATCAACATGCAGGTATAGGCATGCACACACACACAAACACACAGATGTGTACACAGACACAAATGACCATACATGCACAGGCATGTACACACACACACACACACACACACACACACACACACACACACACACACACTGCTTTCAGAAGTCACTAAACAAATGGACTCCTACAACCTTCAACAACAGCAGCAATGATGAGGACAAGCCGGAAGAGAAGTTTCTGACTTCTTGCTATGATGTTCAAATATCCTCTCTTCAACTGCAAGGACATAAGAAAATATGACTGAATATGACTTGCTCAACTAGAGGGAAAGAATCAGCAGAAACTGCTCAGAAAGAGCCCAGACCTCAGACTTCAGTTGATGCAGCTCACAGAACACACAGATAACTACAGGAACCCCGTGAAAACGATTATGAAGAAAGTTAGAATACCAATAATAAAGGGACAAAAATTAGGAAACAAGCCAAAAAGTTCTATAGCTGGAAAGTGTATTTATTTATTTATTTATTTATTTATTTATGTTTTTCAAGACAGGGTTTCTCTGGTAGGTAGCCCTGGGTGTCTTGGCTCTTGCTCTGTAGACCAGGCTCAAACTCACAGAGATCTGCCTGCCTCTGCCTCTCAAGTGCTAGGACTAAAGGCTTGTACTACCACCACCCGGCATGGAAATGTATTTAAACTAAAGTATTTGCTAGAGAAGTTCAAGAGGAGGTTTGGCCTGGCAGAAGAGAGAGTAGATGAACGTGAAGATAGAGGAAGCGAAATTATTGAAAACAAAGAACAGAGCTGAGAGAGAGAGAGAGAGAGAGAGAGAGAGAGAGAGAGAGAGAGAGAGAGAGAACAAACAGACCCCACGTGACCTGGGCACACCAATAGGAACAGTGCAAACAGCACACACTATTCAAACTCCGGAAAAAAAGATGTAAATATTTGAGAAAATCATGGCTGCAAACCTCCAAAAGTGGTGGAATAGACGAGAACCCAGATCCAAGAATCTCAATGAACTAGAGGAGAGTAGATTCAAAGGGACCGTGTGAGGCCTGCTGCAGTCCCACAGTCAAAAGCCAAAGACAAAACCAGAATTCTTAAATCAACATGTGATAAATAACTTACCATGTGTAGGAATCATCAATACGATCAACAACCATTTTTCTTCCTGTGAAAACATGGGTGTCTGGAGCAGTGTGATGACAGTTAATGCTGAGGATTTCATCTCTGGAAAAACTGTCTTTCACAGCGAGGGAGAAGCCAGCCATGGTGACACGCAGCTCCAGTCCCCACACTCAGAAGACTGAGGAAGCTGGAGGGCAATCAGGGAACCCACCTCATGGTAACCTCTGTCCTCACACAGACAACCAACTCAAAACAGGCAGACACATAAACGTGAGGGCAGAAACTACAGTTACCCTAGAGTATAAGGCAAAGCTTCTGATATTGTGCTTGGCAACAATGCCTTGGCCTTAACTCCAAAAGCACAGTCAGAAGAAGAAAAAGTAATCAAGTTGGACTTCCTTATAATTAAACACTTTTGTGTCCGAGGGACACTGTCAACAGAGAAAAATGGCAGCCCACAAGTGGGAGCAAATAACAGGAGTCACATATCTGATAAGGGACAGAAGTCCAGAATCTAAGAAAGGAATGTCTACCACCCAACCAAAAGTAAACAACCAGAGAAATCATGGGCAAAGAATGCAAGCAGTCTTGATGATGATAGACGAATGTCCAGTAACTAAGTGAAAAAAATATATTATGGAAGTGCTGATTGAAACCATGATGAGTTTCCTATCATACCAGGCTGTTGGGGAAGATTATTTTAAGATGTGTTACTTTTGTTTATGTTGCATTTAACTCTGTGAAGCTGTGTTACTTTGCCTATCTAAACACCTGATGGTCTAATAAAGAACTGAATGGCCACTAGCAAGGCAGGAGAAAAGATAGGCGGGGCTGGCCGGCGGAGAGAATATATAGAAGGAGAAATCTGAGAAAGGAGAGATCTAGGAGCGAGAAAAGGATGAGGACATTGAGGACCAGCCACTCAGCTACACAACCAGCAGTGAAGTAAGAAAAAAAGGTATACAAAAATAGAGGAGAGGCAAAAGACAGATGGGATAATTTAGGTTAAGAAAAGCTGGCAAAGCTGGACAGTGGTGGCGCACACCTTTAATCTTAGCACTCAGGAGGCAGAGGCAGGCTGATCTCTGTGAGTTCGAGGTCAGCCTGGTCTACAGAGCAAGTTCCAGGACAGGCTCCAAAGCTACACAGAGAAACCCTGTCTGGAAAAAAACAAAAACAAAAACAAAAACAAAAAAAAAAGAAAATAGAAAAGTTGGCAAGAAACAAGGCTGGGCATTCATAATTAAGAAGAAGTCTCTGTGTGTTATTTATTTGGGATCTGGGTGGCGGGCCCCCAAAAGAGCAAAATAACACCAAGGATGACTATTTAAAACAAAACAAAACAAACAAACATACACACCCAACAGAAAACAGTGGGTATGTGAGGTGCTATCAGACCCCCATATACTGTAGGAATGTAGAACAACGTAGTCCCTGTGAGAAACTTTGGGCTTCCCCTTAAAGCCCACCAGAATTCCATTATTACATGAGAATTTCACCACTAGGTAGGAATCCCCCAAGTAATAAAAACCAGGGACTCAAAACGATGCACGTGTGCTCATGTTCTTTACAGCATTACCCAGATCTACAAGGTAGATGCCACCTAATGTCTACCTAGAAACAGTGAGGTCAACAGAAAGGAGTTTCCCTATTCGCTGGAACATCAGTGGCAAATCTCAGCTTACCGTCCTAACTGATACACATACAGACTGGAACATTATGCTGGAATAAAACAGGCAGAGTAAGATCGAAGCGTGAAATTCTTCAGGTAACCATTGAGACTAAACAGTTTCCAGGAACAGAATGTGAAGCACAAGGTTGTCTGGGGATGAGTAGAAGGGAGACTGGGATTCTCTTGCTCATTGCTTCTGGTTCATGCTGATGAAGTCTGGAAATAGTGGGGATAGTTGTACAAATTGTGAATGTGATTAATGTTAACAAACTGTATGCTAAAAGTTGGCTCTAAGTGCACATGTGTGTATATGTATATATCATACACATATAACATGTGCATATACATATATATCCCCATAATAAAAACAGTTATGGAATCCCCTTGGTTGAAAGGACTCTTCTGGGAAGAAATGATGCCTGGAGGACCACTGTTTCATTTCTGCTCTGCATCCTACTGTGAATGTGGGAGCATCACCCACTTCTAGTTTTATCAGATATAGTCTAGGTTTAACCATGATTTGTGTATGGTTAGCTACAGAAGTCAGTTTTCAATTGATTTCTGTAATGTATTTGATCCGCAAAGTTTCTCACTAAAGCAGGTAAAATGGCTAAGTTTGATATTATCTGCTCCCCAATTCCTGATTTTGTTTTTTAAACTGGTTACTTTTACTTACCACAGAGCCTTTCATCTTTTCAAAGTCTATTGGAACCCAACTTGCACAGAGAGCCTAAGTGTCGAGACAGCTTTTCCCTTGGTGGATTCATACTCTGCACTCTTCCGTTGCTGCTCTGAGGGTCCCCTTCATTTCCTCCACTTCTCCGGAGTGGTCCCTGAGTGTTAGCTGCTCCTGCCTGTCTTCCACTAAGGCTGTTGAGGGAATTCTTTCTTGCAATATTCCTGATAGGATTTATTTCAAGTTTCTGAATGGAGTAGTCAGGTAAACTGACCCCATACATCCTTTTTAGCTACACGAGTCTGTGGATCGGAGATTCTATAATCCACGGATTGAATGAGAAATGGCCTATGTCCCTCCCCATCTGTCCACCAATAAAATGAAGTTGACAGGGGCCTCAGGTGACTTCAAATTTCCTTCAGCAGAAAATGGAATTCAGGTTTTTTGAGATACTGATCTTTATGGCTCTTTTTATGGCGCCTGAAAAGGTCTGACCTATTATTTAGTCAAAATCTCCTGTCGGCCACCTTGCATCTGATTTACATCTACCGAGACACGAGGTATGCTTTCTCCACCGAGCTCCGCTGGAGAGTAAGGAAGGATGGGCTGTAACATGTCGGAAATTCCCTCCGCTAGGCTTGACAAGCTGGAGGAAGGTATGGAGGGCTAATGCTGGCCCCGTACTGGCCCATCACTGCCCCTTCATCGCTCTTTATCTCACAGTCTCGAGTTCTATAAGAACTTTGAACATAACCTGCCCCGTGGAGGTAGGGTGTCCCTGGCCTACCATCCAGCAGCAATGTAGCCTGGACCCTCCACAGTGATTTGCGCATATGCAGACCTAGACTCAGTACTTTCACCTATCTCCCAAGAGTATCTTGGAATCGTCCACACAAGCACATCCCAACATCCTAAAGCAAATCCTGCGTCTAAGCCCTGGCTGGGGCATCAGGGACCCCTCCAATTTCATTTTGGCTTCTCCAGAACTGTTCCTCATCCAGCTAGAGTGTTACGCAGCTTGTCAAGCTGTTCCTTAGAGTCTTCACTGCCTTTAGAATAAACCCCCACCCCACCCCCGGGAAAGCTGAGGCCATCCCTGGTCTTCCCACGCAGCTTCCAATACACACGGTTGTTTGTTTGATTTCTTTTCTGGCCTAGGCGTCTATTGTACACTGTGTCTTCTGGTGGGGATTTTGTCCCTGTATTCTGCACCTGCTTAACTCACATGAAATATGTAACATTTTAACTCAGAGCCTTCCCCAAACTTCTACCCTCAGCTCATTCCCTCCTTCCACTAGGTCATGTTTCCGTTCCAGTAACACACTTTGAACAACCTTATCATTGCACTTCCATGTTTTCTTGCAACTTCCTGCCTCCCTCAATTAGGATGGGAGCCTTTGAAGGCTGCGCAAACCTCATAGGTATGATTTTATCCCCCGTGGCCTGCAGAGGACTGACACCTGAAAACTCGCTGAAGGAGCGAATGGCGCGATGAGGGATTGCCTGTCTTGGCATTGCTTTCTCCCTCACGGCTTTCTCCCTTTCTCCAGACTGTGAGTTACTTTGCAGATGGACCTGGGCCTCATTCAGTTCTCTGCTTCCTTGGCTGTCTCCTAGGGAAAGCACACCGCAGAAAGTCAGCAAATGTTTGCTGAGTCAACAGTGCTGACGTTTGGGCTCAGTGAGCTACAAGAGCAAAGCTGCAGACATGTCAGCCTACCCGTGTGTCCAGGGAGAAAGCCGAAGGCGACAGTGAAACAGACTCAGTGCCCTCTTTTATTGGTCCCTGTCTTACCTTTGTTCTTCTTCCATGTCTCCTGAGAACAAACAAGCCTTTATAGCTCAAATACCGGGCTTCCTTGCAACGAGCTAAGCAGCAGGTGTCTGCAAACTCCACATTGCTCCTGGATCCCCAGAGCATGCGCATTTACGCCCTGCTGCCCTGCTTGCACATGCTGCCTATCTGAAGCAGCCTCCCACACTGAGTGAGACTTTGTCAGCTGTCCCCACACCCAATCTCTACTTATCACTACTTGGAGCGCTCTGATGAAATGTGTCCCTTATCCCTTTACTTTTGACTTTTTTCTCTGAATAATATCAGGAAATGGTATGTGAACGTCACATCAGCAGTTGATGAATGATACTGTGAGAATAGGCATGCCTGTCACCAAGACTTAAAATGAGTACCGCGACATCCAGAGCCTTCAAGGCTCTTTCCTTATCATGTCCCCCTCTTACTATGAAGTGGCCATAATTCTGAAAGTTTCTAATGATTCTTGTTACGAATACGCAGGGCCTGGGCCTCTAAATAGCACACTGTCGATTTTACAGTGTTGACTTTATAGAGTGGAGTGCACGAGGCTTTCTGGGTTTGCTTTTCCGGGTTTGCTTTTCCGCTCACTGGTTCATCTCTGGGAGCCCCACATGCCGATAGGCACTTTTAGTTCATTCCCTTCCCAGCCATTGTTGATGGATCACATTTCATTCATTTCCTGCTAATGAAAATCTTTTTCTAGAAGTCTTTCAGGTTTTTTTTTAATAAAACAACATATGAATAATAATCTTGTGTCCACTAAAGGAAAATAGACATGAGTGTTTCCGACCTTGTATAAGATATACTGAGGCCTGGCTGGTAACTTTGAGACACTGAGTTCCTATGCTTCAGCTCCCCTGCCAGGGCTTGGTTTAATGAAAATACAGAGACAACTGTCTTGTGTGTTGAACGCCTATGTGACTATAAAAAAATGAATATGTATTTCTTTTCTATTTGTTGTGAAGTGCTAACCAGGGGGACCTTCTTTTTTAAAAAAAAGTATTATTAACCCATGTCAGCCTGGTACAAACATCACCAGATGTACTGATACAACCCCAGCCTGAAAGGAAGGCCACTGCTGCTGCTGTGGACCAAAAAGTCTCTCTCTGGTCAAAGAAAACAAGATTATCTTCCTGCTTCATCCAAA
The DNA here is from genome assembly GCF_007827085.1 of Peromyscus californicus insignis. Lineage (NCBI taxonomy): Eukaryota > Metazoa > Chordata > Mammalia > Rodentia > Cricetidae > Peromyscus > Peromyscus californicus. The sequence continues at coordinate 131,816,656 of NW_026294584.1, read as the reverse complement.
AGAGGGAAGCAGCTGCGTCTCTGTGAAAAGAACATCGAGAGAACACACAGACTAGTGAGTAGACCAATTAGGAAGCCTTGACACTTTTAACTCTGACAAGTGCTGGGTCTCCACCTTTTCACTATTTGCCCACAGAATTGGAAAAAAATTGCAGTTGAAAGGCTTACAATATGGCTTAACAGGTAAATGGCTTGCTGCTAAGCTGGACAACCTGAGTTCAATCCCACTGCCTTGTTACTTCCATAAAGAAAGGATGTGCCAAAGCATTACGGACAACAAGCAAAACATCAGAGATGCGGTGAGTACCAGACGATGCTTCCCATCTTGCCAGCAGCAGGAGAATTCCTTTAGCCAGAAGCTGAGAGCTCTCTGGCTTCTCACAGCTCATGTGAAACACAGGCAGTACATGCTTATTGATCTGCTTGAAGGGCCAGGGAGTCTCACAGTTCCAGATGGCAGAAGGGTTTCTCTATGTGGACTGTCATACTGCCTTCAAGTAAGCCCATTATCTCATCCAGAAGAGCCTTGAAACCTGGCACCGACTTGGCTTTTTTTGTGGATGAAAGACAGATACCTGGTTCCAGAAAAGAGAGCTTCATCCATATTAAATATCTGCTCTAGCATCCCGTTTTCCTCCACAACACACCTATGAAGAACCTGTGTCTTTCAACTGCCTTTCCATCAGCTCTTCTAGACCTGTCACTCATTTTGATATGAGTAATGAGTAATTACTTTTGAGCTGATTACACCACCCTATGTTAACCGTAAATTTAACCTTTTCTTTCAACATCAAAAACAATCGTTTTGTTTTTGCTTGTGATCACTGCCATACTGGATGAACTATTCCTTAGTGGCTGATCTTTGATTGGGCCATTAGAAGTTTCTCCATCCTTGAATGTAGGCTCTTCTAGGTCATTTATTAGTAGTTTTTCAGATTCTTTAACAAACTCTGTCACTGTGGTCGTTTGAATAGGAATAGTCCCCTTACACTGCATTTGAATGTTTGGCCCACGGCACTATTAGGAGGTGTGGCCTTGTTGGAGCAGGTGTGGCCTTTTTGGAGGACCTGTGTTACTGTGAGGGAGGGCTTTGAAGTCTCAGATGTGCAAACTAGGTCCAGTAGGCAGTCTTCTGCTGCCTGTGGATCAAGATGTAGAATTCTCAGCTCATTCTCCAGCATCATGTCTGCCTGCACACCGCCATGCTTGTGGCCATGATGATAATGGACTAAACCTCTGAACCTGTAAGCCAACTCCATTGAAATGTTTTTCTTTATAAGAATTGCTGTGGTCATGGTGTCTCTTCACAGTAATAGAAACCCTAAGACAGAAGTTGGTACCAGGGACTGGGGTATTGCTGTGATAGGCCTGGCCATACTTTTGTTTGGAGGAATGTGGACTTTAAGAGTTTGGATTAGAAAAGCAATTGAATGCTTTAAGTGGGGCCTAATGGGCCATACTAATAGGAGCATTCAAGACAAGACAGTAGTGCTGAGGTTGACTGAACTGTAGGGGCCCAGCTCAAGAGGTTTCAGAAGAGAAGATTTTAGTGTGTGGCCTAGAGATATATTGGGGAAGAATGTGGCTGCTTTTCACTGTTGTCTAAAAAAATCTGTCTGAAGCTAAATTGAAAAGCTTTGGTTAATTGTGTTGGTAGAGGAAATCTCAAAACAGCCTAATATTGACTCTGTTGTGTGCTGATTAGTGCTCACTCTTATGAAGATCTGTAATGAAAAGGAGCAAGCTGAGCAAGGAAAAATACAAAATGTACAGTTCAAGGAGAAAAGGGTACGGTGTGTGTGTGTGTGTGTGTGTGTGTGTGTGTGTGTGTGTGTGTGTGTGTAATGGAGCTAAGTCCTGGGTTTAAGGAGAGAAACAGATTAAAGAAAAGCCAGGTGTAAAATGGAATAAAGGGAGTGGTGCCCTCAGGGCAAGACCCCACACATCTGATCTCCCAGTTTGTGAAAAGAAATTAAAGAAAAGCTTAGGGCCAGGTGTGGTGGTACACACCTTTAATCAGCACTCAGGAGGCAGAGGTAGGCAGATCTCTGTGTGTTCAAGGCCAGTCTGGTTTAGAGTTGGTTCCAGGACAGCCAGAGCTACACACAGAGAAACCTTGTTTAGGAAAACAAAAACAACAAACAAACAAACAAACATACAAACAAAAAAGGTAAGCGAAGTTCTTAAATTAATATTGGTTAATGTCTTTAATCCATAATCTTTCTCCTTATAATTCAATGAAGAAAATAGGTTGAGCTCTGATAGATATTCTTACACCGTAGGATAATCTAGATGCTGCTAACTTAACCTCAGCAGTGTGCTGAAATTATAGGTGTTTCCTAAACACTGGGAATTTGATCTAAAAGTTGAGACACTTTAAGTTTTAATTACTATGCCATAGAGATCCATAAAAGAAAAAAAAATGCCTCTGGTCTGCAAGCCCCTTGTCCAAGACAGATAGTTCTTGAAATGCTGGAGGGCACATGTTTTCACTCCCCTGAACAAGTTTGTTTGACCCATCTGCACCAGATGCGCTTGATCACAGGTTCACAGGCAGGAAATACATCAAGATGTACGCTTGCCCTTGATTGGATGTAGGCTGGAGGTACATCAGAATGTATGCTTGCCCGTGATTGGACCCTAGCAGAAATGCAATGAATTATGGGTTTTTCTTCTTAAGCTGCTGCAAAAAACTGTGACTCGTCGGGGCCATTTCCCAGGAACCTGGGACCTGGCCAGAGCCCATCCACCTGCCAGTATCTAATTAAAGCTTGTTTCAAATTTGGCTTTAAACGGTGGTAGTGGTCTTATTCTTGATCAGTGGGATTAACAACACAGCATTTGTTTGTTGGTTTTGGGGGACATTATGATCTGACAGGTTGTTCTTCTGCTTGAGTCAGCAGGGAGATGGGGGAGGAAGCATTCTGATACATGCTAGAACATTCTTTTGTATTCAAATTTCTCTTCAGGAGAAAGTGTTAACCAAAGCTTAACTTGCTGTGGTTCTATTACAACGCAGCTGGTGTGAGGATGGGAGATGCCCAATTCCAGACCACTTTGGATGTCTTTAGGTTCTGCCTAAGAGAAGGAAAAGGATAAGTGAAACCCACAGTCTAAGGTACAGGCTCACTAAAAGATGGGGACTCAATCACAAGGCTGAACCCTTTCCTGTACACCCTAGCACTGCATCAGGGAAGGTCTGCTTGCCACAGTTTCTCTTTCTCAGCAGCACACTGTACTATTCTAGCAAGAAAAATTCAAAACATACTGAAAGGCAATAAATTTTGGAAGAGACAGTGTAAACACTGGACCTAAACTCAGATATGGTACAAAATAGGAATTATGACTCTGGAAGTTTAAAACAGCCATGTTGAACATATTAAGAGCTCTAAAAGATAAGGGAAGCCAGCATTCAGAGCAGATGGATTATGTGAGCAGAGAAAGGCATTCTAAGAACATTCACACAAAAAAAGCTGAAGACTGAACTTATTTTTAACAAAAATGAAGTATGTCTTTTAGTAAGATTACTAATAGAAGGATAGATTTGAATTGAAACTCTCTAGTCTTAAACATATTTCAGTTGAAACTCCCAAAACTAAAATAAAAGCAGAAAAACGACTGGAAAACAACAAAACCAGAGTAGCCAAGACTCTGGGCATCTATGAAAGGTTAAACATAATGGGAATACTGGAAGGAGAAGAATTGGGAGAAATATTAGTGATTGAGAACTTCCTTCAAATTAATGTCAGGTAGGACCACAGACCCAGAAAGCACCCCAAACACAAGGACCATATATACCAGAATGTGATACTCAGGCATGTTATTTCAAAGTATAGAAAATACTGAAAAATCCTGAAAGTTAGATGGGTTGAAATATTACTCACTGGGGAACAGGAGTCAATTTAAGCCAGCTTCTCTGCAGCCACTGCACAAACACCAAGAGATTATAGCAACATATTTAAGGGGTTTCAAAAGCAAACAGCGGCAGCAGCCTAGAGTTATTCACCTTGTGGCCTTGTCCTTTGAAGGAGAAATAAAAATTTTCCAAAGGAACAAAAACGAACAGATTTGTTGCTGGTAGAATTACCTGGGAAACGGTGTTTTAAAAATATTTAGTGAGAAGGAAAATGATATAGGTCGGAAATACGAAAGAAAGAGAGAAGATCACTGGAGAAAAGTAACCAAAGATGACATACAGGCACGGCTGACGGCATGCTGGCTGCCATGTGTGTGCAGGTTTGTGTTTACGTGTGCAGGTGCATGTGGGCATGCACTTGGAGGCCATGGTCAATATCACATATCTTCCTTGGTCTTGATACAAAGTCTCTCACTGAACCTGGAGTCCCTTGATTCAGCAAGGCTGTCTGCTTAATAAGTTCCAGGGAGTCCTCTGTTTTGGTTTCAGTTTACACGACACCATCATAGCAGTAAGGCAGCATCATACCAGCACAAAAGCAGACACATTGATCAGTGGAACAGACTCAAGGACCCAGATAGAAGTTCACGGGCCTATAGCCACCTGAATTTTGACACAGGTGCTAAATATATATTGGAGAAAAGACAACGTTTTTAAATGGTGCTGGGTGGGGGGGGGGAAGCTATCTCTATGTAGAATGAAACTTGATCCTTCTCTCTCTCACCCTGCACATAAATCAATTCCAAATGCATCAAAGATTCCAACATTAAATCTTAAACCCTGAAACTTCTAGAAGAAAGAGTAGAGTGTATACTTCCAGTAAAAGGTAAAGACCTTTTGAATAGGAGCCTGCTCATTCAGGAAATAGAACCAGTAATCAAGGGGGACTTATGAAATGATAAAGCTTCTGTACTGTAAAGGAAACTGTCAATATGCTGCAGAGGAAGGCCACACAATGGAGGAAGATCCTTACCAACCATGCACCTGACAGAGAATTCATGTCTAGAACATACAGAGAACTCAAAAACCACTAAGGAAAAAAATCCAATTTGAAATCAGGTTATGGAAATAAAAGAGTTCTCAAAAGAATAAATAAATACAAACAGCTAAGAAATATCTTAAAACATCAAAGAAGTACAAGTTAAAACTGTGTTTTGATGTCATAATAACCCAGTTAGAATGCCTGAAATTAAGGAGACAAAGAGAACAGATGTTGGTGAGGATGTGGGGAAAAGGGAACTCTCATGCCTGTTAGTGGGATTGTAAATAGGTGCAGCCACTTTGGAAATCAGCCCAGAGATTTCTCAAAAAGCTAAATATAGCTCTACCATAAGATCCAACTATACCACTCCTGGGCATATACCAAAGAATTCTCTAGTCTACTATAGAGATACTTTTCCAGCCATGTTCACTGAAGCTTTGTTCACAATAGTTAGGACATGGCAACAGCCTAGGTATCATCAACTGGTAATAAAAATGTGGTATCTATACAGTGAGTTTCTTCTGCTATAAAGAAAAATTAAATTATGAAACCCACAGGTAAATGTATAGAAATGGAAAATACTACATTGATTGAGATAAGCCAGGCCCAGGAAGACAAATGCCACGTGTTCTCATTCATATGTGGATGTTAGCATCGAACTCCAGATTTGTGCATTTAACTTATAATACCTGTAGAATCCAGAAAACTAGATGGAGGCCATTGATGGGAGAGGGAAGGAGGATGCCAAGGGAAGGAGAATGGTAGAATTAGGGTGATACGAAGCGTGGAGGAGCAAAATGGGAAGGGAGTTTTAAGCTGCCAAATAGAAAGCCCAAAATGAGGGGCTGGATGGTTATGAGTCCAAGTTGCTCTTCCACGGGTTTGATTCCCAGCACCCGCATGGCAGCTCACACTGTGTAACTCCAGTTCCAGAGTATCCACTTCCCTCTTCTGGTTTCCATGGACACCAGCCATGCACAGGGCACATAAAAGACATGCATGCAGGCAAAACATCCATACATATTAAATAACTAAATAAATCTGGAGAGAGATGGAGAGAGAGAAAGAGAGATCCCAGTATGAAGTGTGAGGTCAGCAGTGCCCTGGAAACCTCCCAAGCAATGTAGGCTACTGCTATGGCCCACCAGAACTTGACAGTAAGTCCCTTTTGCTAAAGGCACCACACACACACTTTGGTCAGAGGACATAGAGAAATAACTTTGGTACTGATGAAAGCATCCTCCCTAGCTTTCATAACACTGGAAGGTGTTATGCGTGCCACTGAGGGAGAAAAGTCACCCTCAGTCTTACCCAGCTGTGAACTCTGAAAAACTATTGATGCCTTTTCTCCACGTGGCTAAAGATGATCGTCTGTAGAAGTGTAAGGGGGTCAGGAACTGAGTCTGAACGTGCTGAGTTAGAAGCCTTTCTCATGCATCCCAGGCAGGATGTTTAAAGGATAGCAGATCTGAGGGAGAGGGCAGAGGTCTGGCCTGGGGTTAACATTTGTGAGGGATCGGTTGATAGATGACATTGAAAACTAAAACGTAAGTGCTCCCCTTTCAAAATCTGCCCCAAACTGAACCAAAATAGAAAAGGATAGGTCAGTCTCGCCAATGCATGTGGATTAAAAAGTCCCAAAGCAAAGAAAAGCAAACTGAACATGACTAACTACACTTTAAGAAATCTTGTAATTTTGATGTGTTTTTTTTAAATTTTAACCCACCAGAGTTTTTATAAATGTCCCTGCAAACACTGCTTTTGCTGTGTTCTCCACATCTTAATGTTAGTTCAAAATAGTTTTATTTTTTTTCTATAATTTGTAAAATTACTCCTGAGATTTCTCTTTTGACTCAAGTACTGTTTGGAAGTGTGTCTGTGACACTCAGGCCCTTTGTGGGTCTTCTGACCACTTTCTACTCTTCCTGCTCAGCCTCGCATCTTTCCACTCTGTCTTCTTTGTGTGTCTGCAGACCGCAGACATCCCTCTGACTACTGATGGATCTGCCTTAGCACCTACCCTGTTCCTTAGGATTTCTTTGTTATGTTCATTTCCTGTTATTTTCTCCCACTCTTTCTCCACTGCCTACGGTTTTCAGGGCATTTGACTTCATCCCCTCTCTCCCCTCAGCATAGCAATTGGACTTCTTTCCTTTATGTTTTTCTAGTGGTTGATCTGGGCTTTGTAATACGCATTTTTTTTTTAAGTTATGATGTTGTTATTAATTCCTTAAGAATTTCATACGTGGGACCAACGTACCTTCAGCTGTCCCTCTCTTCATGGAGGTGGGACCACACTACCAGGGGCCACACTTAAAGAAAACTGACTGTCCCTCTCCTAGAAGCCATCAACTGCCAATACCACTTCAGATAAAGGTCTGGGTTCATGAGCCTCCCATCCTCCATGTTGGAATGTTGACTGCATCTATCCTGTGTGGACAAACACAGCTGCTGTAAGTTCATGAATAGGGCAGTCCTGTCATGACCAGAAGACAGGGTTTTCCTTCTGTCCTCCTGGGCCTCTGGGCTTACAATCTCTCCATCCACTCTTCTGAGGTGGCTCCCGAGCCTCGAGGAGTTGGTATCATATGAATGTCTCATTCGTGGTTGAGCACTCCACATACACTTATTCTCTACACTTTGACCTGTTGTGAACTTCTGTGTTGGCTGCCAGCACTGAACAATGAAACTTCTCTGATGAGGCCTGAGTGCTGTGCTAACCTACAGATGCAGAGATGCAGATTTAAAAGCAGTTTGATACATTGTCCATTTAGCAAAAAGATAGTAATAGCTTCACCCCTGATGCCTACTAGTTTTTATAACAAAGTTTATAAAATTTAAAAAAAGCTAGCATCTAGATCATCGGGAAAATATTTAAGGAAAAAAAAAAAGAAATCATTACAGTAATGAGAGATAGAGTCTAGAAATGAAGGGGTTGTTCACAGCTGGAAAAACTATATAATTCATCACACTATAAAACTAAGAAAAACACCAGTGAATATAAACAAGAGGCAAAAAAGGCATTTGAAGAGACTTGAAATATGTTCATTACAAAATCTAAAATTCTAGGAAAAAATGATAAGGCGTACACACACACACACACACACACACACACACACACACACACACACACACACACAGTTGAGTCCTTCCTGTACCGCCATTCACAGAACAAAACAAAAAGTAGAATGTTTGTGCACAGGTCACCGATTGAGCAGACTCTGCTATTGTGTAGACTCTGAGGTTGAGGAGAGTGTGAGCATAGCACACAGCAGAGTAAAGAAGGGGTTAAAGGAAGTCACAGTGGCATGCTACTGCTGCTGATAAAGAATTGCGTATGTGCAGAGTCTCCTGTACTATGGTGATTACAAGCTAACAGGTAAAAGTTACTAGGGGACAGCTGACATGGCCACCAAGTCTGACAACCTGAGTTCCATCCTTGGATCCACGTAACCGAAGGCAAGACTTGGTTGGCTTCCCCAAGTTGTCTTCCATATATGTTCTATGGCATGTGTGTATGCATACATAAGCATACACACAATAAATAAATAAAATGTAATATATATTTTTCAAACTCACCTTCTACAGAGGGTAGAAAACAAGCTGTAGGGAATAGAGTTTAAAGTACTTACCCAAAACCATCTAGATTTTATAAATATGACTGGGTAACATATAAATACTGAATGTAATTATAAAACAAAATATATTTGAAAGAAGCCCCTAGACACTGAATGAAAAGTAAAATAATTATGATTCTTTTTGTGTCGAGTTGGTGGCCCAGCCAGGTGTAGAGAAAGTGGCTCAAACCACTTTACAGAACAGTAACTACCCAGTTAAAAGCTAAGGACAGAAAGACTTAGTTAAAACTCTTAAGTCTCAGGAAACACGGTGCTTATGGTAGAGCTGCTGCTGCTTAAAAGAATCCCAGCTTCTCTGAGCCTGAGGCAGGGGGATTGTAAGTTCAAGGCCTATCTGGTCTTTAAAAAAATGATTTCAAGGCCAGCCGGGACAACTTGGTGAGACCCTGTCTCAAAATTAAGAAGCAAAAAGAGACACGTGATTCAGCGGTCCTTCGCTAACCTAGCACACACAGCTAGGGGGTTGAAATCCCAACTCTATATAACCAAAGCGCACTGGTACTGAGACAAAGCAAATGAAAGGTTACGTTAGCTCATTGCATCTGGAATTTCTGTCTTGAGTGAGAGGATCTATTGAAGTAAGAAATGAATCCTAGTAGCCCGCAGTTTGAATTGCTAAAACTCACCACTGAACTCAACTGAGCCTGATAGTCTCTGTTTTGGTAAATTATTAACTATTGAGTGAGGTTCTTCGACAGGTAAAACACCATTCAGACTGTCTATGTTTTCTTGTGTGACATTTAGAACGGTGTCTACTTTATCTAGATTACCGACATGTAGATATAGAAGGTATAAACCCTTCATTCCCTTTGGATACCTGCATGATCCCAGGAAATATCCATTCACTACCAATATTAGTAACTTGGATCCTTTGTCTATTATCTTAATTAGCCCAAGAGATTTATTATTCTAATTTATCTTTTCAAAGAAATATTTGAAATATTAAGTTCCTATTTCCTATTTTGCTGATTATGACTTTACTTCTTGGCTTTCTTTTCTTTACTATGCTCTGATTTCTGGTTTCCTCAAATGCAGTTTCTCATCACTGGTCCTAGGTCTTTCTCCCTTTCTGCTATAGAAATTTAATGCTATAAATAGTTCAAAAGATATGACTTAAGCCTTGATCTTTTTATTTATAAGTAGTTTAGTAAATTTCTCTGTAAGTGCAGTAAATTTTTCAGGTTTCATACACACAGAGACACACCACACACACACACACACACACACACACACACACACACACACACACACACACACATTTAAATTAAAACTAGTCAAAGTTTATCAAGACTGACAACTCAGATTCTGTCTCACTCCTTCTGTTTCAGGTGCTCTGGCCTCCTGTGCTCAGTGGCTGCCATATTGGATATCACAAATACAGAGTTATCCCTCATCCCAGAGTGTTCTTCTGGGGAGTGCTGGTTTATGATACTGCCACCCAGTACCCCCACAGGGAGCTCCATCTCACCCATCATCCACAGCTCTGTCTCTGGGAGGCAATTTTTAAGTGTGGAGTTGGAAGCAGCGTCCACCACCACCCACCACTTACAGCATGGTCTCCTTCACTGTTCTACTCCTGAAAGAACATTTGGAAGAAGAGGGATGCTTCTAACCTGTTTATTACTGAAACCCTGGAGTATGAAAGAGTATCTTCAAAGAGTAGGTACTTGAAGACATAAACTGAATGCATGAAGTAGATTGAACAATATGAAAATTACCAATGGTGAAGCAGGAGTTGTAGTTTTTAAATAAGAATAAAGCTGTGCATCATATTATTTTGTTCTTTCCATCACTGATATCCTTAGTTTCTTGTTGTACTTTTTTGTTTTTGGTGTGTTTGCTTGGTTGCTTTGTGTTTTAAGACAGTGTCTTACTATGGCTAGCTTGGAATTCACACTGTAGCCCAGGCAGGTCTTGAACTCACTGCCGTCCTTGAACTGCTGCCTGCCCAGTCCTGGGACTACAGATGGACACCACCACACCCAGCCCAGAATGGGTTTGAGTCTTTGTATTTTTCTCATATGTCTTCTTATTCTCTCATTTCTTTTCTTATTAACTGGTTTCACCAGAGGCTTGCTTTATTATAGTGTTTTCAAAAATAAAAATTTTAAATTGGTTAATATTGTCTATTGTACATTTTCTTTCTTGATGTTTTTACTTCATTTATTTTTTTCTACAGTCTTTAGAATTTATCCTGCTTATCTTGTGCTAACTGCTCTGTCTTTCAGTGTTGCTCAATGCCTAGTCTTCTCTTAAGTGTAAACAAAAAGCATATTTAAGCCTCCTTTGTCTTAATCCTCTCACAGGACACTGGAAGTCCAGCCATATTTCCATTTTTACAAAACTATTAAAATTGCAATGTTTTCTTTGGTACACGAGGTAGCAAGAATGTGAGTTTTTTCTTGGGTAAACAAAGTGGGTTTCATTATTAGTTTCCAAAGTCCAAAGTGTATGAAGCTGCTTTTAATTATACAGTGTCAGAGTGAGAAAGCTTTTCCCTAGAATGTTGCATATTCTTTGGAATTTGTTAGAGCTTGTCCTAATGAGAGAGAGGGAGAGAAACAGAGATGTAAGGAGAAAAAGAGAGAGAGAATGAAAGAGGGAAAGAAGAGAGAGAGAGAGAGAGAGAGAGAGAGAGAGAGAGAGAGAGAGAGAGAGAGAGAGAGAGGTGAGAGGGAGAGGAGAGAATACTCATGTACGCTTGAGAAGAAAGCCATTTTCAACATTATTGGGTTGACTGTTGCCCATGTCCACTAAAACCTTTAACCAGGGGTGCCAGAGGATGGCACAATGGGGCTTACACAGAAGGGTCCCTTCCCAGTGCTGTGACCCTTCAGTACAGTTCCTCATGCTGTGGTGACCCCCAACCATAACATTATTTTCATTGCTACTTCATAACTATAATTTTGAGTCATAATATAAATATTTTTGGAGATCAAAGTTTGTCAAGGGGACCTTGACCCACAGCTTGAGAACCGTTGGTTTAGTGAGACCATGTTTTAATAGCTGTTGTATAACCTTGAAGCTAAGGTTGAAATAAACTTATCTGCATGTGAGGTTGCTACATATTGTCACCATTAGCATCTATGGTTAATACTTGGTGGCAGGACTGGATTTCCCAGGGAAATGGGAGGGCAATGATATTTCAAATATTTCTTCAAAGCCTTTTATGTTTTTATATGTCTTGTCTTCTCAAGTGAAGCATTTCATAGTCAGTAGTACATGAGTCTTGTTCTATGAGAAGCACAAGAAATAGTCAGCAGCACAGCAGGTGTGCATCATCACTGTGCTCTCCACCAGCCTGTGCACATGACACAACATGCCATTCCTTGGATCCCATTGATGCTCCTGGTCCCTGTCATTCACGGCTGGTGAACAGAGCTCTGTACTACAAAGGGTCAGCGGGTGTGCTCTGCTGTACTGAGCTAAGCATAGGAACCACACAGACAAGAAAACAACCCGCCTTTGTGGGGCTGTCATCACGTGACTCAGGTCCGGTAAACTCAACAGTAGCTATAGTAGAGTTACTCCATCACTTCCCAAGCTATCCTCTCATCCCCATGTTGTCTGACCCAAGACATCCAAGTTCCCATGCTTCCCGCCTTCCTGCCCTGTAGCCTGCCAGTCACCAGCTGGAGAGTACTTTCACTGTGGCATCTTCAGGCTCCATCAGTTGGGTCCCACCAAGCCTTGCTCTCTACTTGAAGACCCTCTGTCAAGGACACACTTCAGGCTACTTCCTGAAGACACTTGTTTATGTCCCCTCCCCTTCCCATCAGTACAGGCAAATAAGAAGTGAGTGTCTTTACTAATTTAGACGTTTTGGTAAACTAATCCCCCTCCCATTCAGAAAGGAGCCATTCTGAGTACCTTGTCCAAAATTCTGATTCAGGCTTCCAGAATGATTAATAAACAGAAGAGCGTATTTTCTCATTCTCTGAGGAAAAACAAAGTCATTATCACTTATGATTAATGAAAAGTCATCCATGTATTTGATAAGAGATTTCTTGGAAGTTTCCTATCCTTTCTAAGAAGAACACATGGTTTTCAGCATCTTGTGAAAAATAAAATCCAAGGCCCCTGCTCAAAAGATATCATGCATTCAGCAATAGAGCATTACAATTCCCAAGGCTGTATACCCATGAAGCTGGCCTCTGACCCTTCTGTTGTATGTTTTGATTTTATTCCCTGGAGGATGCCAAGAAATGTGAGCTAAATGAAATGTTTAAAACCTAAACAATATTATAAAGCGCTCTGAATTTTTCAACAACGGCAGACAATTCTTTGGTTAAGAGCAGTTGGCAGGCATGTGATTGTATGACACCACTTTCCTGAAGATTTTTAAATTTCTCTGCACTCAGCCTTCCCCTCTGTAAAGTTAGATGTCACAATGGTACCTGTTTCACGGAGTTCTTACAGGGATAGAATGAATTACTGCAGGTGAAGTGCTCAGAGCTGTTCTTGGCATGCAGAAGGCTTTGTAAAAGTTTGGGCTCATTCTTTGAAAATGTTTCTGATTTTAGTGTTTAATCTTAGTTAAAGTATTTCCACATGTAGCTATATTTTATGACAAGACATTGAAACATGAATCAGGAAAAAAAAACCCAAGCAAATTACAATATAACAGGAATCCTACTTTGGGCACTGTGGTTGGTATGTAAGAATCATGGAAACCATAGTGGGATGCCTACACAAATTGACTGATGGATTTGAGTACTTATTCTTTCAAACAGTATTTACTTTTGCCTACTTACTTCTAGGTAGTTGGAAAGATATGTATAATGAGACCATTCGTGGCACCTGAAAGGTCTGATGTTAAGTGGAATAAAGGGAGTGGTGACCTCAGGGCAAGATCCCATCCAGCTAATCTTTATCAATTTATTATAACGATAAAGATTTGTTATTTATTATTTTGGTTATGCATAGATGTGTTTGTCTGCATGTGTATACATTCACATGAGTGCAGGTATCTTCAGAGGCCTGAGACAGCAGACTCCTGGAGCTGGAGTTACAGTTCATTGTGGGCCGCCTACCATGGGTGCTGAGAAGCAAACTCTGGTTCTCTGGAAGATCAGCAAGTGCTCTTAACAGCTTCACCATCTCTCCAGACTCCATAGTATTTTACATTTTGATCATAGAACTTACACAAGACTCTAAGCCTGTAGTGAATGATAAGGTGTGTTATCAGAGGCCATGCACTGTGGCCCTGGCCTGTAATCACAGCGTTTGACAGGCAGAAGCACAAGGATCAAAACTGCAAGGCAGGCTTGGATGACATAGCGGTACCCTGTCTCAAGTGCCCAACACCCTCCAAAGATAAGGCCATAGTTTGATGCATATTTTTACTGAATAATGAGTGAGTTGTTTTGTGTGTGTGTTATCAGATTCCAACTATTTTATTCTAATTGCACACTGAGCATTCTTTCTAAAGAAATTGATTTGTGCAAATAAGGGAGGAAGGAACTCAATCTTCTTGTCAATGATGGATGGCCCCTGCTGTGGACTTGTACCCTTGCTCTCAACTCCCCCAGAGTTCCCACACTGGCTTTAGACTCCATCAGTTCGGTTTTCTGTGGATAATTTGATATAAGCCTGCAGCTTGCTTTTGGAATGATTTCCAGTCCACTTCATGGTGATTGTTGGTGGTGGAATTTGATCAGATGTTGCTCTGGGAATTAGGCAAACCCCTAGGCATGCAGACAGAGCCGATGCACAAGGATGGAGGTACTTGAGAGACAAGCAATCCTGTGTATCAACACCTGAGATCATGTGGTAAATGTTCTTGCCTGAATTGCCAATGCCAAGTCCTTTAGAGTTGGGTCACAAAAGCTCTGCAGAAAAGCCTCCAGTACCAAGCCCTTGCGAGTGTTGGGATTTGTACTTCTTGGAAGTTTTCACAATTAGCTGGCAATTGCTGTTGTTTCTGATCAGATCAATTTGGACAGTAGTTAGGAAAAATCCATTTGAGGGTGGCTTCATCGAGGTCCTGCCAAATGCCTATGGGATTAAATAGCCACACAAATGTCTGTCTACACACACAAGAGATAAGGGTCCCATATACATTATAGCACACATCCCGTTTTCAATTATCTTTGACAGAACCGTGGCATAGCTAGCGCAAATTAATTTATGTTTGCGCTTAGGTTATAACAGGCAAACTTCTGTGCTCATGGAAAGACAAGGCAGTGGAAGAAAATCCCTGAGTCTGATCCCCCTCTCAGCGCTTCCTGGCTTTGTCGTCAGAATCGCTTTGTGCTGTGACTTCCTCACGTGCAAGATAACAACACCAATTTCACATGGTGCTTTATGGGGTGAAAGTCATCAAGAAGAAAATTTTCATTTTGATGAATCCTAATTTATCATATTTCCCACGTGGTTTGTGCTTCTGTGTTCTGTTAAAAACAACTTTTTCTTATAGTATGAGACCACAAAGGTTTTTGTGTATTTTTTGAGAATTTTGTGTTTAGGTTTTACCGTTAAGCCTATCAATTCCCAATGATTTCTCCATGTGTTACAAAGAACTAGAAATTTGTTTTATTTCATGAAGTTGATATTCCAGCATCACTTGTTGAAACTACTCTAATTTCTCAGTTAACTATCTGAAATTTTGGTTGAAAGTCAATTGTCAGTCTTTTGGGCCCCATTATCTGTGTTCATCTGAACCCATGCTGTCAAGACAGCTTCAGTATTAAAGTCTTCAGATTGCCAGGCATGAGTCATCCAACTTGGCTTTTCAAAAGACATTGTTAAGAAAAGAAAAGACAAGCCACAGATGAGGAGATAATATTTGCAAGGCACACATATGTCATTGCGTTTCATCTTCCCCGGACCGACTCTGTCAGCCTCAGCACTGCGGACTTCATCTTTGGCACAGTGTTTGGAGACCCCAGAGAATCTGAAGCTTTAGTATCATTATCACCATCCGAAACACATTGTTTTGCTTCTTCAGACAACCAGGCTAAAGGTTTAATCATTTTAACGATGATTGTGGGTAGATGTTTTATGTGCGCTCATATCCACAAATTCATCTCCAAG
Organism: Peromyscus californicus insignis; assembly: GCF_007827085.1. Classification (NCBI taxonomy): domain Eukaryota; kingdom Metazoa; phylum Chordata; class Mammalia; order Rodentia; family Cricetidae; genus Peromyscus; species Peromyscus californicus. The sequence goes on along the minus strand of NW_026294584.1, from coordinate 131,801,086 downwards.
CATCTCCTCCACAAGCTAGCCAGTTCTTGCTAGAAATGTCATCTCCCTCTCCTTCTCGTCTACGTTTTGTGTGTATGTCTGATTCTTAGCTCCCTCACTTTTCAAGGCCTTTGGATAATACAATTTTCAATGACGTAAATTTCCTCTAGAGCACACATCTATGTACTAATATTTCCTAAACGTTTTCTGATAGCCTCCACGATTCCTTCTTTCACCACTGCCTCATTTTGCTTTCTGTTGCTCTAATAAAACACCATGATCAAAACAAGTCGGGGAGGAAATGGTTTATTTGGTTTGCACGTCCAAATCACAGCACGAAGGGAGGTCAGGGCAGGTACGCAAGGCAGTCACTGAGGCAGAGGCAGTGAAGGATTGCTGTTACTGGCTTCCCCAGGGCTGTCTCAGACTGTTGTCTAAACTGCAGCCCCACCCCAACCACCTGCCCTGGGATGGTGCCACCAGTGGACTGGGCCCTCCCACGTTAGTCATAGTCAAGCAAACGCTCGCTAGACTTGCCTGCAGACAGTCTGATGGAGGCATTTTCTCAACTGAGGTTCTTCTTCAGATATCTCTAGGAAAAACTAACCAAGACAACACCTATCTTAAGATATGCTTATTTATTTTCAAATACATGGATTTCTTTGTGAACAATTTCCTTTTTTTGCCATTTCAATTTAAATTAATTATACTATACATGTGCTTTATGTGATATCAAGTCTTTAAATTTATTTTTAGAGAATTTTCTCTATAGTCTACCACATAATTAATTTCTAAAATCATGTGTTTTTTAAAATTGTATAAATTCTTCCTTTGTAAATCTACTAGATCTTTTCAATAATAAGTTTATCAGTGTTGTTTTAATGGTCTACAAATTATGTGTATTTTAGTACATACAGATCAACGTTTAATGTTATTACCAATCAGGGAGTAAACAACCCTCCATACAATGAAGTATTGCTTTACATCTATTCCATAAAGAATTATTTTAAAAGTATACTACAGTTCCACAGTATCTTTTCTTTATTATAAACTGGGGAAGCCATTTTCCGCTACTATAATAAAATACCTGTACAATATGCTTAAATCATAGAAAAAGGTTTAATTTGGTTCAATGTTTAGGGATTTCAGTTTAAGGTCATTTGGTCCCATTGGCTTGTGGCTTGTATTGGGGCAAAATAGTATGGGGAGGGAGTAGTCCATGGCTGAGGAGGCTGCGCATCTCAGGGATGCTGGGAACCAAAGAAAGGGCCCAAGGCTGTTATCTCACAATCTTCTTGGAGGTACTAAGTCTTCCTCTAGGCTCCACCTCCTAAAGGCTCTGTCATTGCTCAGTAGTGCTGTGGGCAGAGGGCCAAGTCTCAGGTGCATGGGCCTGAAGCTTCCTTTGAGATCCAAACGATAATACACACTGAACTGGTACAGTTATATGTTCATGTGTCTTTTCCCCCTAAATTTCACCTTTTGTGTATCTGTAGGCAATTGTTTCACACTGCAAAGTTTGTAACAGTGTAACAGAGAGACTTATCAATGGAAAAGCACACAAATAAACTCTAGTGTTTACATAATGAAGTCCAAACAGACTGAAGAGATGTGCTATCATGAGCCAAAATAATATTTAATTTCTATAATTAAATATAATAGTAAGCCTGGAAGATTATATGCAACACCATACTACTTAAGTTTAAAAATGTAAACACACAATATAGCTTTAAAAAGCTCACAGAGATTCCATAAAACCACAGTTGGCCGTCCTTATTCACACCCTCCACCTCAGGGTACATAACTACCAAGTGTACCTTGGAAACCAATGGACTGCTTAGATCATCTGGCCTTTATGGTGTACTCTGGGTTCTACAGCTGCTTCCCTTGGGATACTGAGGGAAGGATGGCTGTAGATTAAGTGACATCCTGTAGTGCCCCAGCAATGACAGGAGGGAGGCAGCCAGAGGGCTTAGAGCTCTGCTTCCTGTTGGCAGGGGCTCCCTGGGAGGGGAGCATACAGCAAGGCCACTGAAGGGTTTTCGCTTCATGGTGAGAACAGGCTGCTCCTGTATCTTATATATCATTAACTGGCTGTTTTCCTTTTGCTTCTTTATTTCCACCCTGTTGAAGTAAATTTTTTTTTCTTGAAAATTCCATCTTCCCTGGTATTTAGGAATTGTTTGCATTCTGTGTTAGATGTTTTCCACACAAAGGATGTACAAAGACCTTCTGATAAACTTCTAAGCAAAATAAAGCTTATTCTGAGAACTGGAATTGATCAAGAGCATCACTCCCCTGTGACAAGATAAATGCGAGATGATCTAGGAATTTTAAACATGTCTATATCTTGTGATATTCTTAAAACATGTAAAGCACGTATGTATAGACCTCAGGGGATAGGAAATATCATCAACATAGTACTAACTTCTAAATACTTCTCTTGATTATCAATATATCAAAGACAAAAATTCTCAAGAATATTGAAGCTAAAACCATAGCTTTAAAACCAATTTGTATGCAATATTCATATTCTCAAGCATTCAAGAAGTGGAACAGGACATATTTTGGCACTGTCTCATAAATTAAACCTCAATAAACTTCACAATACATGCATTATGCAGTTCATATTTATTGACCATAATAATTAATTTAGAGCCAAGATCCAATATCTAAACAAAGAGACTTCGCACATTTTGAAATTAAAAAAAAATCTAATAGCAGAATTTCAGTAATAAATTATAACAGAATTGGGAAATTCCTAGACTATCCGACAATAGATACTATGCATCAGCCCTTTGAGATGTGATAAGAGGAATGATTTGAGGGAACATGGTTTGCCCTCAAATAGGTGCAAAAGAAAGGAAAAAGGCCAAAAGTCGATTTCTTGTGTCTTGGAACAAATAATCTGTTGGAGACACAAGCCAGAAACAGAGGTGGACAGTGTGTTAGGAAAGGATACACTTCCAAAGGAGGCTCCTGGACAGCAGAGCTCAAACACCGACCCTAAGACCAGGGCTTTCGGACACAGGCTGGCTTTGTAAGAAAGCATAGAGAGGGCTTGCTCAGCTCTGCATCTGCCACTGTAGTTCCATACCTACTGAGCATCTTAGGTCTCCACCTACCGTTGTGTGCTTTAGTGTGGTGGTCATAGTTGTCCTCAGACCCCACCCCCACCCCAGGCACCCTGCAGCCCCAGGCACCCTGCAGCCCCAGCTCCTCCTTGCCTGCTGGTTTCTTTCACATACTAATTTTAGAGCCTTTATGAAGCAGCTCTCACTTTCTGTCCATTCCCCTGCCTCAGGGATTCTTCTCAGCTCACTTTCGGGTTGAGTGTAACCTGATACCAAAACAAACATCAAAACAAGAAAAGTTGTGGTTCAGCTTGTCTCATTCATACAGATTTTAAAAAATAAAACAGCAAATTGAATCAAATCTTATAGAAAAAAAAGACAATAGTCTGACTTTATACTATGTGTATAACTCACTTATTTTATGTTAAAATCCATACTAATGAATTTAATATTACATAATTATTTTAATAGATTGGAGAAATTCCAATATGATATTACACTTTTTTCATTTTTTCTTCTTTCTGTTTTTGTTGTTGTTTAGGAACTCCAGATTCCCCTGCCTCAGCCTCTCCAATGCTAAGATTACAGTTGTATACCACCATACCCAGCCAGCTCAATATATATTCCTTTTCTTCTCTTCTTTCTCTCTTTCTTTGTTACTTTCTTTCTCTTTCTTTTCTTCCTTTTTTTTTTTTTTGGTTTTTCGAGACAGTGTTTCTCTGTGTAGCTTTGCACCTTTCCTGGAACTTGCTCTGTAACCCAGGCTGGCCTCAAACTCACTCAGCTCTACCTCCCGAGTGCTGGGATTAAAGGTGTGCGTCACCACTGCCTGGGTTCTTCCTTTCTTCTTTCCTTTTCTTTCTTTCTTCTTTCTCTCCTTCCTTTCTTCCTTTCTTCTTCTTTTTTTTTTTTTTGGTGTATCTCCCCCCCACCCTCTGTGTGTGTGTGTGTGTGTGTGTGTGTGTGTGTGTGTGTGTGTGTGTGTGTATCTCTGTAGAGGTCTGAGGTCAACCTCAAGTATTTCCCCAGAAGTCACTCACCTAGTGTTTCTTGTGCTGATCTTGGATTCACCATTTAGGCTAGCCTGGCTGGCCAGGGAGTACCAGGGATAGCCTACCTCTACCTCTCTGGTGCTTATATTACAAGCACTAAGCCACTGGAGACAGCTTTGTATATGGGGGGTGGGGACCAAATTCAGGTCCTCATGCTTGCACAACACACACACACACAGTAAAGTTATCTTCCCAGCCTCTCAATATGTTTTCTTGATTACTAACTTAAACTAGGAGCATATGGTGCTTTTGTAATGAGACAGAAGCCATCTCAGAAAGTGCTATAGCAAGTGTCAGACCAAACGAGGAGACAGTAGACATCTTCACGGTATACCTGCCTGACAATGTATTGGGTCCCCTCAATAGTATTATAATCAGTTAAGAGGAAAATGATGCAGGAGAAAATAAATCGTGAATTATCTTCAGATGGTGTGATCCTGACAAGAGACAAAGGGAAAGATCAGGAAGATGTAAGTTAGAAACACTACACCCAACTCATTAATATTAATATATATATATATATATATATATATATATATATATATATATATATATATATATTCTATCCAGTTCAAAGTCTACTACCCTTTACACACGCAGAAATAGAAAGAATAAGAACGGCTCCCACGTCCTTGTCCACACCTTTCCCATGCTCAGGTTCTCAAGCCCCTCAGCACACTCTATCTAACTCCTCCCTCCCAGTTTCTTAAGCTCTCAGGTCCCTGCCCTGCCCTCTCCAGGCTGAGGCTGCTGCTCTTGCCTCACTTTTCATAAGGAGCTAGGTCCTGCATGACCGGCACAAATGGGCCTTCTTTCAACCTGATGATGTCCCGCCCTCCACACTACTTGGCAGTGACTGCAAAGATGGCTGCCCCATCCCTAGGCAGAAGGTTCCTCCCAGCCCCCAGGGGCCATGGGTTTGACCTTCTCTTTTCTGTTCCTCTGAGGAGTTATGACCACAACTGTATTGCAATACAGAAACCATGATAGATTGGTAGAAACTATTCATTTACTCCTTCATCCATGATTTATTCTGTCAATCACTCAATAAGTATGTACTGAATTTTTATATAAGCTGTGCCCAAATCTGACAAATAGAAAGATCCCTGGGGAACTCCCTGAAAGTGGACCAGTCTTCAAGATCCTTCTTGAGCTAAACTCTCCAAAACCCTGTGGTTGAGTGACTCCTGAGAAAGCTCACTCTGCCCTGCAGAGGAGACACACAGTCCAGACTTCGTTTTCATGCCCCTCCTTCTGTCCCAAAATTAGTGAACTGAGGGCCTGGAGGGCCAGGCCTCCTGATGCTTGGGTATCTTTTGATGCTTTTCTGAGGAATTTGTGTGCTTGTGAGAGAGGTCTGGGTTTAATAAAAGCCTGTACAAGAGCCAGACAATCAAAATGTTAGGAGCCCACAAATATGTGGCCTGGCTTCTAAAGTTCTTTCTTGCTTTTAATGTCACCAAGGATTGAGACGTTAGAATGTCCAAGCTGAACATAAGAGAAAGCCACAGTTCAGAGGGGCAAGCCCCTGGCTAGGCATCAGCATGTTCCAACCTCCATGGTCCCCCCAAGTGGCCCAGAGCTCCCAAGTTCTCTTGATGCGTTCCAGAGTAACAGACCTGGACAGGGCGTGAGCAGGTACATGTATTCAGTATCACATTCTTAAGATTTCAAATGTGTTTGATGAACATGGTCCACCTCTATTCACAGACTAACTCCAAGACCTAGACATGGTGTGTGGGGTACCACCTCTCCATCCGTGCATCTTCCTTGGTGTTTAGTGTCTGCATCTTCAACAGCCAAGTAGACTGTCACCTTTCGGTAACCTCCTCTCAGCCCCCAGGTCTTTTCTGATGCCTTCTCTCCTTTTTTCTTTTTTTTCCTGCATTTCATTTCTTTTTCTAAGAGTTCATTCATTGCCCGTTTCAGCAAGCTCTTCTTGTCTGCTGCCTCCCTACCCCTTGTCCTTAAAGGAACAGTCATTTCCTTTAGTGAGATACTGGGCATTTGTTCACTCTAGCTCCCAAGCTGGGGCAAATGAGACCCATCCACACTAGCCAGAAGATCACAAGTGTGGGGCCCAGGAACCATCCAGGAGGGTGTGGTGCTCACAGGATAGCTTGCAGACACACTGGAGTTATTAGCAGTGTCTGCATGCAATACTTTGGACAGAAAATGCATCTGTGGATTGGGGTGAGGTTTTCTGTCTGTTGTGCTATGAAGAAACCATGCTATCTCCTCCAGATAAAATGAAGAGCCCGGAGCCTTCTTGGTTTGGCTGAAGAGTAAACATTGCTTTAGCAGAAACACCAGATGCCATAACACTGCTCATCTCTTTTCCTCTTTCCTTCTCTCCCCTCCCCCACCTTCATTTCCTTTTCTTCTGCAATATTAAACAGTAATAAGAGCTGGGCAGCGGTGGCGCACACCTTTAATCCCAGCACTTGGGAGGCAGAGCCAGGCAGATCTCTGTGAGTTTGAAGACAATCTGGTCTACAGAGCGAGATCCAGGACAGGCACCAAAACTACACAGAGAAACCCTGTCTTGGAGAAAAAAAAAAAAGGAAACAGTTAATAAGGAGTCAAGATTGGAGTCATGTACCTGAGACCCCTCTTCACATAGATCCTGAACTTTAGAGAAACCAGAGAATAATCACCATTATAATTCTTAGCTCCGAATCTTGTTTTTCATTTTTTTTGTATAAATCTCCAAACCTAGGTTCATCGTGTATTGAATGAAGATAAATCCTCCTTATATTGTCACAGTTGAGTACTGGATAATTCAAAAGATGTGTATTGCATTTTAATTGACTAGTATAATTCATTAAGTGACTTTCATTAAGTGACTTTTCTGAAATTCACTGAATTAAAGTGATTTGCAAAGCACATTTGCTAAAGGAGTGACTGACAGTCACCTAATCTAGTTGACAGACACTCAATTAATCTAGGTCTGCACATGAGCCCCAGCCGCCCCTTGCCTTGGCTCCTAACAGGATCGGTGTGTCCCTGACATATCACTGTGATGGGGCAGGAAGAGAAGGCAGAGCCTGGCAGAGGCAGGGAGCACCGCCAAAGCCATCTGATCCGAGAAATAAGAGGCCACAGATGGAGAAATCTGGTTTTAATATTTTGAGCTAAGAAGTTTTAGAAAATAATTTTGGCTGTTTTTTTTGATGTTATGCCTGAAGGAAAAATAATAATAAAACAAGACTAGAGGAGGGAAGGGGTAACCTGCCAAATGACATTCTTCTCCATTCTTCCCGCTTCTATTCCTAGAAAAGAAAAATTGAAAACTGCAGGCAAAGTGCGGGCAGTGGGCCAGATTTTCTCACTTTGCCGCTTGCTCATCTCTGTGACAGCAGAAGGCAGCACCCCACTGCTGTCTTTAGCCAATGAGCACAGATAGCGAGAGACACTTACTCGGTGCTTACTACAGGCAAGCACCGTGCAGGACGCCTGGCCAGAACGACGACCACTGGTCTTTGCAACAATACTGTGGTGTTGCCGTGAGCTGGGGGGCCCCGAATGCCGATTGTGTGGAAGAAGCAGGATGTGGGTGGGTGTTTCGTTTCTGCACACACACCATTGACTGTGATGCTGTCGTTCTGATTTGGAAATTCCAGAACGAGCTTAAATCCACGATTCAAGATTTCACACTTGTGACTGGGAAGTTAACTGTGGATGACAGCTTTCCCATAGCTGTAACAAATACCTGAAATAAGCAACCTTGAAAGGGGGAAGGTTGTTTTTTGTTTTTCAGCTCAGTTCTAGAGAGTTCAGTTCCTGATTGGACCTCGTTGCTTTGGGTCTGTGGTGGAGTAATGTGGTAAGAGCCTGTGCTGGAGTAAAACCATCTACCTCAGGGTGAAAGGGAAGGAGAGGAACAGAAATTGGTCATGATCTTGTACTCCCTTCCGATGCTGTGGCTCCCACAACCAAGCCCCATCTCTTAGGTTTCCCACATCTGTCAGCAGCGGCAAGCTGGGAACTAAGTCCTTCATACATGGCCCTCCGGGGACACTCCACACCCAAGCTGGAGCACTAGTGTACACCTTTCTCTGAAGATCATGTTTTCAAAGAAGGAAAGTCAGGTTATGTTGGAGATTCACCATCTTCTTTCTCTTGAATATCACTTGTGGACCTGAAGCGTCGCGCGATGCTCTTACTGGTTCTAGAGGAGTCGTATGGGAACTGGTTTAGGATTCTGATTTAGTAATTACCCAGTCTCACTGAAATAGGAAAGGGGGGAACAAAAGCCTCTTTGCAAACACCACTGACCAGCCAGCTGCCTACCTGGCCTGGTGATTTCTCAGGCTGGGCGAGAAGCCGCAGCTCTTGTGGCTTTAGGAAGGAAGAGGAGGGAGAGGGCTCTCAGTAATTCCCGAGCTCCTGGTGGTTGGGACTCATGGAAGCTCTCCACCAATCCCCATCGAGTGGAGTGCCACGCAGGGTGCTGCCCTGCCTCCCAGCCCATCTTGCCTCACATGTGCCAAGAGCAGGACCCATCTCTGTTCCCACACTTGTCTCTGAGCCCGTTCTGTGCCCTGTGGATCCAACACCTTTCATTAAGTGGCAAGATTTCCTCCGTGGCCCCTCTTGTTCATTTCTGTGAGCTGAATTTGGGACCTTCTGATAGTCTGCTGGGCGGTAGTCAACTGTGCTCTTGTAAGTCAGCAATAAACTTAAAATATTTCATGACAGTTGATAGTATTTTTTTAACTTTCTTTTTCTTCATTGGGATTTTGTGGTTAGTCTCTGTGTTTAGTGTTTCTGGACAAAGTTTAGACTAGGTTTGTCAATTATAGCCTCCATCCAATAGTAAAAACTAAGATTGCCTTTTGTCTCACAGTTGTCCTAGTCAGGTTTACTATTGCTGTGATAAAACACTATGACCAATGCAACCTGGGGAGGACAGGGTTTATTTGGCTTATGCGTCCACAGCACTGTTCATCGCTGAAGGAAATCAGGACAGGAACTCAAACGGGGCAGGAACCTGGAGGCAGGAGCTGATACAGAGGCCATGGTGGGTTGCTGCTTACTGGCCTGCTCATCCTCAGCCTGCTTTCTTATAGAACCCAGGACCACCAGCCCAGGAATGGCACCACCCACAATGGGCTGGGCCCTCCCCCATCAATCACTAAGAAAATGTCCTGTAGCCAGATCTTATGGAGGCATTTTCCCAATTCAAGTTCCCTCCTTTCAGATGACTCTAGCTTGTATCAAGTTGACATAAAACTAATCAGCCCCAAAATAAACAGTATGTCTCTCTACTTTAATTAATTCAATGGCATCATCAAATAATCTTTGTTTTCTTGTCTTCTGCCTTACACTGTTTAAATTTATTCCTAAATACTTAATTTTCATGTTATTATAATTATATTTTTAAATTTAATTTCACATTTCAGTTGTTGCTTCATAGATTATTAATTCCTGTACTTTAATCTTTACCTCCAAAGACCATATGAAAATCGTGTACTAATTCTAAAAGATTTGTTTTCTAAATTATCTTGAGTTTTCTAGGGAAAAAAATCACATAACCTGCAAATAAAAATACTTTTCTTCGTCCATTTTTATTCTTGCCTCTGCTTTGCACAGCCTTCATAGAGTGTTGAAGAGAGGGGTGACCTGGGATACTTCATAGAGTGTTGAAGAGAGGGGTGACCTGGGCTGCTTCATAGAGTGTTGAAGAGAGGGGTGACCTGGGCTACTTGTTCCCAACTGCAGAGTATTCGCTATGAAGTATAATGTAAACTTAGGTTTTTATTTTATTTTGTTTTGTTTTTGCAAATAAGCAAAGGAATTCCCAACTACCTTTAACTTTGTAGAAATCTTTATTATTAACAAATGTTAGGTTGGACTCATACCTTTTTTGCAGCTATCAAAGGGATCATATCATTTCTGTCTGTTTTAGTCAGGGTTCTCCAGAGGAACAGAACCAAGGGGAGATACACACATGCACACACACACACACACACACACACACACACACACACACACACACATACACACACACACACACACACACGTATGTATATATATAAACTTTAATGAGCTTTAGTGAGAATAGTACCAACAGCAGAATCACACCTGAGATGTTGAGGACCCTGTAGTCACTCAGTCCTTGACCTTGACAGTCCAGAGTAATCCAGAATACCCATTTCTCATTGAAGGACAACTGCTTTAGTAGTTACTCAGTCCACAAGGCAGGGTGCCTCAGTAGTTCCAATATGGCACCAGAAGCCTAGAAAGTTCCTGGAGAGCCACTGGTCCCTGGTCCAGGGTGAAAGTTTGAAAAAACTGGTTCTGGTATCAGTGATGAAAGAAGCAGGCCCAGCCACAGGACAGAGGAGCTCTGTGCCAGGAGGGAGGTCCAGGAAGCAAAGGCAAGAATAATTTTCCCTTTAGCATACCCCTTTTTATGTCTGCTACCAGAAGATGCTGCCCACAATCAGAGTGTTTCCACGCTTCCATCATGGAGTAAATACTCAGTTGGGTTGTCAGCCTCCCAAGTACGAGACAGCGTTGTAAGACTTCTCTGACTTCAGATACACCAGCCTTTAAAGCCCAGAAGCTACTGTGTTCTCAGTCTCTCTGGTATCATTCAGCTGTTGTTGTTGTTGTTGTTATTTTCAAGGCCTGATCATTTGTTTGCATCATATATGTGTGTGTGTGTATCATGTATGTGTATATGTGCACATACATCACACACACACACACACACACACACACACACACACACACACACACACACACTTAAGGACTTACTTTTGATTAGACCCAGAGTTAGAAGTAGAAGCTCTCATCAAGGACAGTCTACATCCCTTGACAATCTGTTCCTGGTGTTTTCTTTGGCTTCCTTCATTCTCTTGGCCACAAGTTTAGCACATTCTGCAGCCTCCTCCTTGTTTTCTTAGTGTGTTCTTTCTTCAAAGCTATACATCAGTGTTTATGTTGCAGGATATGTGGAGTAACAAGATGCTACATCCTGGGTTCTTTGGTCCTGGCTTCTTACCTTGTATTGTTCAAGGGATTTGTGACAATATGTTGGTGGACATCGTCTTCCTTAGAGAGGTTGAAAAGCTTTTGGATTCTACGAGTTCTTTTGGGCTCCAACTGTAGAGCTGCAGCAGTATCTGTCAGTCCAGGAACATCCTTCTCTTCTTTTTAAAAATAATCAAGTTAAAAACACTCAGCATTTCATCCACAATGCATCCCTGAACAGACTCACACTTCCTCTCTCCACTTCTCCTTGGTCAGTAAAAAGGATACCAGTTACTCTACACCGGGCACACTCTGCCATGGGTCAAGACACCTACCCCATGGGGAAACCTTGTTTGTTGTTCCCACCACTGATTGGGACCACACAATCCTTCCACTCTTCACTCACAGCATCAGCAGCTACTTCTGTGGCATGGACTTTTCATAGAAAGTACAAAGTTTGTGTTCATTGTCCACTTCAATGAGTATCTGACAGCCAGTGGCTGGGAAGAAGACATTAGGCATCATCTTTACTGTCTAGGAGGCACCATGAATAAGAGCTGCCATTGCTATTCTAAGGTAAGCTGACATCCATTGATTCTGTCCCTCTTGAGAACACTGATTGATGCAGATGCCAAGTGAAGTCAAACATCCCCGTGTGCTGTTTTCTAGGCATGCCTCTTTCTTAAAAGGCCAGTTTACTTCTTTTACCTATTTTACATTTAGATGTTTTGCTGTCTTATTATTGTGTTTTTAAAGGCATCCGTGAACTCATGGTAACTGTGAGTGTCCTGTCAACACTGTCATAGAATCAGGAGGGACTCATGTGGCCTTAGACATTATATGCAGATTTATATACAGATACTAGTTGACGGTGCTGGGAGGCATTTTCTTTAGTAGTGTAACCATTGGTAAGATGCAAATACCCCTGTAAATAGACTTAATGGAATTCATTAACACTTCATGATACACATATTTTATAAATATTTTCTCTCAGTATGTGGCTCTTCCACAGAGCTGAGTGTTTTGGTTTTAGCAAGTTCCAACCTGGGTTGTCTTTTATGGACCATTCTTTGATATTAGGTCTGCAAACTTGTCGTAAAACTCCTATGAAACTGCTAGAAGAACAGGTAGGAGGTGGGGGTACGCCTCAACTCATAGGCATAAGCAAGGACTTTCTGACCAGGAATCTGGGTGCACAGAGCAACAACTGGCATATTGGGGCTCACAAAGTTACAAGCTTCTGGAGAGCAGAAAGAAAACCTGATAACTGAGTGAACAGGCAGCCCACAATTTGGGAGAAAAACCTTTGCCAGCTGTATCAGCAACAGATTAGTGTCTGGAGTATACAAAAAGCTAAGTATCAGCAGAACAAACAACCCAATTAAAAACAGACTAGGAACTAAACAAAAAGCTCTGAGAACAAGAAATATAAATGACTAGTAAACACTTTAAAATGTGTTCAACATCAGGATATGTTTAGGAATTTATATATATGTATATATGCATGCAATAACAATTACTAAAATAATGATAAAGAAGCCATGAATTTGAAGGAGAATTTGAAGGTATATGGGAGGTTTGGGAGGGAGGGAAGGGAAGGGAGAATTGTTGTAATTAAATTATAAGTGTTCAACATCTTTAGCTGGCAGAAAACGCAGATTGAAACTAATCCTATCTCACCCCAGTCAGCATGGCTGTGATCAGAACCATCAGTAACAACAAACTCTAGCATAGATGTGAGGAAAGGGGAAGCCCTTCCATACTGCTGGAGTGAACGTAAACTCACGCAATCACTTTGGAAATTTGCCTGGAGATTTCTTTAAAAACTAGAAATAGAACTGCTGTATGCCCAGACGCCCTACTCCTGCCTCACACACAAAGGATTTTCTATTCTACTACAGAGATATTTAAGCATTCATGTTCATTGCTGTTCTACTCATGGTATCTAAGAAGTGGAATCAACCTACATTCCCATCGACCTTTCAATAGACAAGGAAAGTGTGGTACCTCCCTATACACAGTGGAATACTACTCAGCTGTAAGGAAAAATGAAATCACAAAATTTGCAGGTAAATGGATATTACCAGAAAATATTACGTGGAGTGAAGTCACCAACACCCATAAAGACAAATTCCACGTGTTCTCTCTCCTTTGTGGATTCGAGCTGCAAATGTACTTCTTTGTGCGTTGAACCTGGACTACCCGTGGAAGTGGCTGGAAACTGGAAACGGAGATGAACACACTGATGGAGAAGAGATGGTGATATTTAGATACAGTGAAAGTAGAGGGGAGGATACTGGGGACAGAAAAGTTGAAGCTTGGGAAAGGTGGGGTGGGGAAATGAGGTGGGGAAATCAGGTGGTGGGAGTCTTCACCAAAATGGAAGTCTCACACAAGTTATAGGGCAACTTACGGTCTTCAAACCCAAGACAAATGAAACAGAGGGGCTAAAACACAAGTGGCATAAAACGAGATAGGGAAGGAGTTCTCGGGGTGAAGGGTTTGAGTGAGGGTAGTGGGAAGAGGAGAGAGGAGGAGATAGGTTAGCAAAAACTGAAACCTCAGTGGCAGGCACAGGATGTTACTGGTCGGGGAGGCCCCAGACACAGGCCACATTCCTTTTGGGTGCTCCCCATAACTAGATGGTGAGCTCCTGCTGCTGAACACACCAATCATTTTGGATGCAGAATGTATCCTCGAACCCAACAAGAAGTGCTTCCCTGCTGACTGGCTTACCCAGTGCTAGAAGGTTCTATACAGGCTGGGAATTGGGGGGGGGGTTAGTATCTTTATCCAGCACTGTGCCCTGCATGCTGCAGTACTGACCTGCCTGGCAGGACAGCTCACTGGGACAACAGTGGTGGGATGGGTATGGGGACAGTCTCTTTCTGATCATATATGAGGAATTTTCCTCCCAGGAGGAATTCCATGCCTGTCCTGTTAGCCTGGTGGAAAGACCATGCGTGAGGAAGTCATAGACCCTTGTCAGAGAGAGAGGATCTCCTGTTGTCCTTGTGTTAAGTTATCCTTGCTGTCAAACTGCCTGCTAAATACTTCTATTTGTCGCCCTAGATTTATGCTGCTCACAGCTTAGGTCAGCGCAGTTCTAGTAGTGGTGAGAGAGGTATAACCAGTATAAAGCTGGGTATGTGTAACTGTGAGTGCTCAGCTGTGCAGAGGTCATCCACATCAACCTCTCCACCTTCTACTGTCATTGGTGTGTGTGTGCACGTGTATGTGTTGCACAGGTGTTGTGTGTGTGTGTGTGTGTGTTGCACAGGTGGTGGTGGTGGTGGTGGTGGTGGTGGTGGTGGTGTGTGTGTGTGTGTGTGTGTGTGTGTGTGTGTGTGTGTGTGTGTTGCAGTGAATTTCATCAAGCCTATCTATAGGGCTGCATGCACCTTACCAATGGCTACACTGCTGAAGAACATGTCTCCTATCACCATCAATATTATTTGTATATAAGTCGGCATATATATGTCTGAGGCCCCATGAGTCCCTCCTGATTCTGTGACAGTGTTGACAGGCCTAATCTTGAGGTGGTCTTGTGGAGGAACTCACAATCATTGAGTTCAAGAGTACCTGGATGTCAGCGTTCCCACCCTCCCTGCCCCAGCTTCCCCCAGTCCTCATGCTCTTTCCAGCCCTTTTCCAAGTTTTCCAAGCCCTGACAGGGGTGATTAGATGTCCATTATGTCTGTCTGTCTGTCTGTCCAGCAGTTGTTTATTCTCTGTATATTGACCAGTTACAATCTATGCAGACACCTTTAACCACTTTAATAGGAGGCTCTCTGTCCAAAGCTGACACCAGCACTATTATTTGGGCATAAACATAGTTATTTGGGAAACAATTTAAAAAGCACTTCATGGCTACTTAGTATAGCAAGAAGAATAGGTTCCACCCCTCTCCCAGGGTCTGTTATCTTTTGCCTAGGCTTGTGGTATCAGAAGTATTCCCTCCTCTGATGTGGACATCAGATCCAATCAGGAAGCAGTGGGTTATCCCCAGGGCAGATTGGTCACAATTGCACCTGTGGGCTCATCTTTCGGGGACAGTCAGTATTGTTGCACACGGTGTCCACAGCTGAACAAGACTGTTGACAACTGCTATCCCCTCACAGCTTGCAAAACACCTCCGAGTACTATGATCCAGCGGGGAAGATGTTTTCAGCCCAGGTCAAGCTTGACTTCACTGTGTCCTATGACCACAGCGTGGGATGCCATCAGCTCTAGGGTCATACCAACTAGTTCCGGTGGGCAACTGCCAGCAGTTGTCTTAAACGTTTACTTTTCAGTTCTCTTCCCATCCATTGACTCTCTAATAGTCTTATGTATTCATTGTTCTATTCATCAAAGCAACACACCAGTTACCTAGAACCACGCTAGTGGTTTGTCTTGGGTTTCTATTGTGTGATATACTCCATGGCCATAAGCAAGGAAAGGGGTTATTTGGCTCACATATTCTAAGCCATAGTCCACTAAGGAAAGCCAAGGCAGGAACCTGGAGGCAGGAGCTGACGCAGAGGCCATGGAGGGGTGCTGCTTACTGGTTTGTTCCTCATGGCTTGCCCTGCCTGCTTTCTTATAGAACCCAGGACCACTTGCTCAGGAGTAGCATGTTTCACAGTGAGATGGGCTCTCTCATGTTTGAAATTATAGCATAATTAGACTACTTCTCCCTTCTCTTCCCTCCCTCCATGTACTTCCATGCATCCCTCCTTGTTCATTCTCAAATTCATAGCCTCTTTCTCTTTCTTCAATTGCTTACACACACACACACACACACACTCCTAAATACTTAAATACAACATGGTCAGTCCATATAATGTTACCTGTATGTATATGATCCCAGATGATCACTTGGCATTGGGTGAGCAATTGGGATCTCTTCCCTGGGGAAACAGCACACAGAGTAAGTGCACTTGGTGGATCGAAGCCCAGGGGCCTCTTCAGGCCTAAACTTTCTCACTTATTACTTGAGGGATGTGAACTAGGGGCACAAGCCGCTTTCTGTTCCCACAGCCTCTGGAAGGCTCCCTCCATGGCTGCAGACTGGGTCCCAGCATGACAGACAGCAGCTCACACAGAAGGGGTGTGTGGCTGCTTCCCTTAAAGACTGCCACTCCGGCACTGCCAGAACCTCTTCTGTGCCTACACCCGCAAAGCCCCCGTGATATCTTCTGTCTCAAACGTACCAGATCAATCGTGTGATGAGAGAAATCTGCCAAATATTTGACCTTTTAGACAGAGGGAAATGAAGGAGGATCCTTGGGCATTACCGAAGGGACGGACAGTCTGGAGCCAGGATGAAGGAGACAAACAGGCAGACGCAAGAGAACTTCCGCTGGGAACCTATGAAAATAGTCCAGGGCTGTCATGTCAGTCACTTCCCAGGCCTTTCACCATCAATCCTCTGACTGAGACACCACAGTCCATGTTAAAACAAACAGCTCTGTGAGCAGGTATCATTAACCCCCAAGACAATCAGAGCAGCTACCGCTGAGTTAATTGATTCCAGGGATCCAATCCTCCCACCCTCCTCCTCAGGCCTCGATGGCCACAACCCTGGGAGACAAGGAAAGGCCTTTCTTTTGGGCACTGTGTTAATTTGGAGGACCCCCTTCCCCACCAGGTTCCTTTTTACATCATCACCTCCCCAATCCCCGCCCCCTGCCCCCCGCCCCCCCTTCCGCCCCCCCCCCCCTGCTTTTCTCCCCACCTCAAGTCATGGGCATGTGCATTGTACTGTGGCCAAGTTCAGCTGCTCCCTTCCAGACGCTGCTCCCTGCTCCATGCCTCTGTGTCCCCTCTTCTCTCCTCTCTCTGTCTCATAATGAATCTTTGCATCTCTTTCCCATATCCTCCCCAGGTTTCCATCCATTTCCTCCACAGCCCCTTTTCCTGGTCTGTATTCTTCTTACACATTATTCATCATGGCTATTTTGTGCAGAGGCCCCCTGTTGGCTCATTCTTCTCTTTTCCCAGACAGGAGCTTGTCTAGGGCATGAACCACCCTGTTGTCTCTCCCCAGCACAAGGGGTAGACCAGAACACCACACTTCCAGTGGCAGGTATTTGCTGGGTGAGATGATTCTTATTTAACCCTTGAACCTAGGAAATGGCTCCTCAAGTACACACATGGCATTTGGAAAAGACCAGCCAACTGAGCTGTTGTGATCTGTCACTGATTCAGCTGTAAATTCTTTGGTCTCTGTCCAACTAGGGATGCAAGCTCAGAAGTCTAGCTCAGGATGCAGAGGTGCTCCTGGTGTTGGCCATGCGGAGGCTGTCGGGCTCCTTCCTACCACCTCAGCCCAATGTTGCTTCAAACAGAAAGACACACATGTGATTTCCTGGTGAGGCAGCTGGGACAGGACATGTAGCTGAGTTCCTCTGGAGAAAACACAGGGTGCTTCCTCAGGCTTTCTAGGGAGGCAGGCTAAGGAGCAAAGAGCCCAAGTGTAGTCCCTGCTCAGCCACCCCAGGGAGGGTGGGGAGATGACCTGGGTCATGGAGTGTGAGAAAGGGAGATGGATAAAGTGTCCTCATGCAAGTTGCTGGGCTCCAGCCTCATCAGCTGCAGCAGCACACAGGCCTGCAAACTCAAATTCTGAGGCTCTAACCTGAATGACTGTATGTTTACAGGCAGGCATAGCTTTTAACCTTGATCCACTTATTCTAAGATGTCTTTTTTGTTACTGGACAAAGAGCAGAGCCATATAAACTCCCTCCATGCCATAGTCTAGCCTAGCAAAAGCAGGTGGGTGGAGGCTCTGTCTCCAGCATAGAAACCGCAGAGTCCCCTGGGCTCAAGTCTTCAGCCTGGCTGAAGTCCTCAGAGCTGAAGCCATTTTGTTTTCGTTTTAAAAATAGAGATTTCCTGTCCTTTTGAAGGTTAATCCAAGCATCCTGGATTTCTTATGGGCTCACACAAAAGACAGAACATTCATCAAAATTTCCAAGGTTCCCAGGCTGTTTCACTATAGACATCGACGCCTGAGCTTAGCCTTGAAGGAACGCATATTAGAAAATAAATTGCAATTGCAAACTACTAAATAAAAAAGCAACAATACTTCTAAGTCCTAATTTGGAAAAAGTATGTTAAACACAGCAATGTTGATCCTGATGCGGTCTTTATCTTTCTTTTTCTCTAAAACCAAAATGGTTAAGGAACTCTTTGTCTAGTCTAGCCTCAAATGTGAAATAAAGTTTCAATCAACAAACATTTATGAAACACCTACCCTAGGCGAGGCCTTCTGTCAAATTCTGGGGGGTTAAGAAATGGTCAAGAATCTCATAGATATCCCATGTAGGGATGAGTACTCAATGGCCACTTATTCTTGGTACCATGACCATTTATGAGTCTTTGTATTCACAGTTGTCCACCAGCAACAGAAGTTTCTGTGACTAAGGCTGAGGGCAGCACTAATCTGTGGATGTAAACATAAATATTTATAAGAAAGCTTGACAGCAAAAAAAAAAAAAAAGGAAAGCTTGACAGCATATTTGCCAAACCAACAGTACTACACCCCACCCTGGGCCTATGATCTCCCCACCCAGCTATGAGCTTTTGACCAGGATTATAGTGCCAAGCATGAATTCCTCCTGTAGAACAGACCTCAGATCTAACACAAAGTAGTGGTTAACCTCTATAACTGTTATGCTACTAATGTACCAGTGGGCACATCTTGCCTAGTAGGTTGGTATTATAGCTTGTTTGTATTAGTTACTTTTCTATTGCTATAAGGGATAGCATGACCAAAGCAACTTATAGAAGGGAGGCTTTATTTGGGGCTTACAGTTCCAGAGGGATAGGAGTCCATCACTATCATGGCAGGGAGCATGGTAGGAGGCAGGCAGATGTGGTGATGGAGCAGCAGCTGAGAGCTTTCATCTTTTTTTTTTTATTAATTTATTTTGCAATACAATTCAGTTCTACATATCAGCCACGGATTCCCTTGTTCTCCCCCCTCCTGTCCCCCTCACCTTCCCCCCAACCCCCCCCCCCCATTCCCATCTCCTCCAGGGCAAAGCCTTCCCCACAGACTGAGGTCAACCTGGTAGACTCAGTCCAGGTAGGTCTAGTCCCCTCCTCCCAGGCCGAGCCAAACAATCCTGCATAGGCCCCAGGTTTCAAACAGCCAACTCATGCAATGAGCACAAGATCTGGTCCCACTGCCTGGGTGCCTCCCAAACAGATCAAGCCAATCAACTGTCTCATCCATTCAGAGGGCCTGATCCAGTGGGGACCCCTCAGCCATTGGTTCATAGTTCATGTGTTTCCATTCATTTGGCTATTTGTCCCTGTGCTTTATCCAACCTTGGTCTCAACAATTCTCGCTCATATAAACCCTCCTCATTCTCGCTAATTGGACTCCAAGAGATCCACCCGGGGCCTAGTCATGGATCTCTGCATCCAGATCCCTCAGTAGTTGGATGAGGTTTCTAGCACAACAATTAGGGTGTTTGGCCATCCCATCACCAGAGTAGGTCAGTTCGGGCTGTCTCTCGACCACTGCCAGGATAGCTCAGCCGTTAAAGGCTAGGCTCACAACCAAAAATATAAGAGAGCTTTCATCTTAATCCACAAGCACAAAGCACAGAGGGGGCATTGAGAATCACATGGGTCTTTTGAAACCGCAAAGCCCATCCCCAGTGAGGCATCTCTTCCAGCAAGGCCACACCTCCTAATCCTTTCCAAACCATTCCACCAACTGGGAACCAAGTAGTCAAGTGTATGAGCCAATGGGGGACATTCCATTCAAAATACCACAGTATCACAGCAGGGCTCACAGGTAAGATCATTGACTCCTGCCCCCATCTCCCCAGTGGCCCACAAAGTATCATCTGGCACTGTGAAAGCTAGTCAGCATGAAGGAAGCTTCCAGATCAGTTCCAGCTTTATTTCTCATCGCTGTACAAGCCAAGTGTGCAGTGTCTTTAGCAATAGCTTCACCTAGTCATGGCAGGCAACTAGGGACAATGGTGAAGCCTGTGTTGACAGGAGGCCCCCCTGACCAACAATTCACATGGGAATATCTCACACCCGGCACCAGGATTTTCATTTAATAACTTATGGCTTCTGGGAGCAACGATTTTCCATTCATGCAGGTACCTGCCTTCAAACTCTGTTTTTAAAAGTATGTTTTAATTAGCTTATAAAATGCTGTGCAATGGCCCCATTGAATGCAGTGAGCCACACATAAAAACAGACCTGAAAGATGAAAGCAGGGGTGGTACTGGTTAGGAAGAAGGGATTGGGGGGCAGAGAAGAGAGGACAGGGAGAGAAAGGATGACAGAAAGAGGTGTGTGTGTGTGTGTGTGTGTGTGTGTGTGTGTGTGTGTGTGAATGAAATTATGAAAGGATTTTAAAAAGAGAGTCTCACAGACTAGCACAGAGTGAGGCATTCTGAGAGTGTTAAAAGTAGAGAATGGCATCTCAGGGCAAATAAACATCCTACATCAGTGGTTCTCAACCTTCCTAATGCTGCGATACTTTAATACAGTGCCTCATGTTATGGTGACCCCGACCATAAAGTTATATATATATATCTACCTACCTAGTAACTGTAATTTTGCTACTGTTATTTTTTTTTTTCTGGAGCTGAGGACTGAACTCAGGGCCTTGCACTTGCTAGGCAAGCACTCTACCACTGAGCTAAATCCCCAACCCATATTGCTACTGTTATGAATCATAATGTAAATGTCCATGTTTCTCTAATGGTCTTAGGCAGCCCCTGTGAAAGGGCTGTTTGACCCCCAAAGGGGTCATGACCTACAGGTTGAGAAACTGTCCTAGACAATGCAGGGAAATGTGGAATTGCAAGTGTTCTCAGAGAAGGCTGAACAGATGGAGAAAAGGGATGAAAGTATGGACAAAAATGCACCATTGGGAAGAGCGAGTTGCAAAGTGTGGTGGTTTGATTAGGAACGGCCCACATATGCCCCCATAGATTTGAATGCTTGGTCACTAGGGAATGGCACTATTAGGAAGTGTGGCATTGTTGGAGTAGGTGTGGTCTTGTTAGAGGAAATGTGTCACTGTGGGGCAGGCTTTGGGGTTTAAAATGTTCAAGCCAGGCCCAGAGGCTCATTCTCTCTTCCTGTTGTCTGTTGATTTGTATGTTTGTATGTAGAGAGAATTCTCAGTTACCTCTCCAGCACCATGTCTGCCTGAGTGCTGCCATCCTTCCAGCCATGATGATAATGGACTAAACCTCTCAAATGTAAGCAAGCCCCAATTAAACATCCTTTATAAGAGTTGCTATGGTCACGGTGTCTCTTCACAGCAATAAGACATTAACTAAAACAGAAAGTGTTGAAAATTCTAGACCAAGGTGTCAGGAGTGGATGTTCTGGGCAATGGAGAGAAAAACAGATTTTAATTGATAACACATTTCACTTGACTTTAGACAGACCTTGCAGCTGTGTAAGTGATGGGAAAGGAAATGTCAGTCACAGAGGACCTGTCCGCTCTGGGCTAACCACATGAGCATCATAACACATGGGGATAAAGGCAAGAAACATGTAGGGATAAGGGATGGAGTCAACAACTTCTAAGGTTGCTTTCAGATGGTGATGTTTATTTCTGTAGCAATATCAGATGATACCAACATTCACAGTATTTCCTGTACACCAAGTGCAATGTCAAGCATTGTATATATGCAAACTCACTTTACAGATAGGTACTGTGTTTATTACTTTTTCACAGTTGGAGAAACTGAGGCACAGAGAGATATGCCAATCAGATGGGTTCATACAGTAAGTGGTAGACCAGGACTCCAACCTTGAGCAGCTATGGGAGCTGCAGTGTGGCCATCATGCATGCAATGGAACTTGTAGATGCAAGCTGAGGAGGAAAATGTGAATTCAGCATTGGATAAGGGAGACAAGACTGAGTGCCTGTTCACCCAGGAAGACAAGCTTTACACTGGGCCCAGGAAATGCCCCAGAGCCTCCATGTGTGCAGAGATGCCTCCAAACAGGGGCCTGATGGTCACCAGAGAAGCTCCACGGTGAGGTCAAGCCAAGCTAGCCCAGTCTGCATGCAGACTCTGATGGGACTAGCAGGGTCAAATCACTTTATTTCTAGACTGCTTTTCTTGCCTGTGTAGTATGGTTTGAATATGAAACGCTCCCAAAGGCACATGTGTTCAAACCCAGGCTCACAGCAGGTGAGACTATCTTAGGAGCTTCTAGCAACTCTAGATGGTAGAGGCTAGCTAGAGGAAATAGGCTGCTGGGAATGGCTCCTTCGGGGTATTTGTCCCTCCACCCTTCCTGGCCTCTGCTTCTTCACTGCTGGAAGCTAAGCAGTGTGTTCTTCCTTCCCCACAACGAAGGACTGGAATCTCTGAAAGCATGAGTTAAACTAAATCTTGTGTCTTTCAAAGTGTTCTTGATGTAGTTTTATTATGGTGATTATAAAAGTAACTGATCCACACAGTGGGAAAACCATGTGCCACTCACCAGATTGAATGAGATGACCTGAAGAAGGCTCCAGGTCTAGGTCCTGGTACCTAATATAGCTTGATAAATAGTCCCCTTCCTTCCTAGACTCTGCCCATGCTTAATGTTGTATTTCAAAGGTGATGAGAGAAACCTCACTTTCTGTGTGACTTCTCTATGGATAAGAGAAAGGCATCAGAATTACCTGCTCAAAACCCAGAGAAAGTGAGAATACAGTTTAGAAGCAACTTAATGCTTAGTGCCTGGCTCACCAGCATGAGCAAGTGGCCTGTTGGGTAACTAATGCCCTCCTGGCATTACCATTCACCCCTGGGATGAAACAGATAACAGCTATCTATAAAGGAGATAGAAAGGATGCTAAGAGGTGGGCGGTACCCCAGAAACAGCTGCTCACCAGATAAGTGCGGAGCAAGTAGCAGCAGTTACTGCCCTCCCTTACTAGTGTGGGCTATGCAAAGGGAAGATCATGTCCATGCTGTTAGCACAATGGGTGCTTTCAGATGAAGATGGGCATAACAGTCCAAAGTGCTGTCTCTCAGACAATGCAGACACCGTTTGCAGAAATAGCCACACTTCTTAAGTCCCATGGGTCATATATAGAGGAATTTGAATGTAAAATTGAAACTGAGTGGAATAAATGGTATTCAAAAATCTAGATGAAATGTCAAGCTCAAAGTACTACCCACTGCAAATACAGCAACACTCATGGTTCCTACAGGAAGCTAAGAGAAGGTAGAAAACCCAGCAACACCCAGGGTTCCTACAGGAAGCCAAGAGAAGGTAGAAAACGCAGCAACACTCACGGATCCTACAGGAAGCTAAGGGAAGGTAGAAATCCCAAGCATCTCAGTGGGAATTAGTTGGGTGACAGGTGGAGCCATGTCTTGACCTGGTCCCCCTCTGCTGCCCTCGACACATCCCACCTGTTAGGCCAGGTCTGCCTTCCCCTAATGACGGGCCCTGGGAAGAGCTAATGAGCCCCAGGCTACCCTTCTGAGCTGCATTTTGGCTGGCAGAGAGTTCAAACCAGGTGTGGTGTTCCGCTTTGGCTGGAAATTGCCTTTCAAGTGTCTCTAGGGAAACAATGAGGAACACCTGCTGCTTTGAATGGCAATCTATTAGAACCCTCTGGGAAGCACTTTGGAGAGACTTTTCATTCCTAGGAAGCTACAGTGCTGTGTCCTTTTTTAACACGTGCCATGCGGGAGAATTCGACGACTCCTTCCCTGTCTGTTGTGAGTACTTGCAGGGTTAGAGCAATGATTGTGGTCAATGACTCTTTGCTGACATTCTTACATTCCTCATTGGAAGACACACTTGTTTTTGTGACTACTGTGTTCATGAGGTTTTGCTGTTTAACTTGGTTCTCGCAGCCCAGGTACACCCTCACCATTTGAGGGGAATCTTCCTGAAGCTTGCTGTTTTGGAATGGCCATGTCCTCTGCTGTTTGATAACATTTTGTTCAAGCCACTGTGCAGCACTGACATCTGTAATGATCAGCAATTAATATGGCTTTTATCCATGAGAACTGTATTGGAAGCCTATTAAGCATGGGCAGACAACCTTGAATCACTGTATCCTTAGGGCGGTTACAGCTTTCTTCTCGCTGGAATGGACTCCATGACTGTTCGGCAAACCAGGTACAGGCTGCTATTATAAAAGGTGGCCGTGTTTGGATCATCATCTTCTGTCTCAGGGGCTGGCTTGAAGTACACCAGTTCAATGTCTGATTTGTACTTAAGCTCTTTCATCTGCAAGAAAACTTCCAACTTAAGCAAGTAAGTCCAAGCCCATTGTCTAAGAATAGTTTATATGAACAACCTGAAATGCTGGGCTTGCAAGACACACGAGCGCAGCTTTTGGAAGTAGCTCCTGCTTCTAAAACAGAAACCCTAAGCACACAGTGGGTGGTCTCTCCCACATGTAACAACTCAGACTTTAAGATACCCAACAACATTTGGAACCTTCTTTTAAAAGGACTGTAAAATGAATGTTGGCCTATACATTTCATGGGCCACTTGGGCAATAGCCAATTGTCAGGTATAATTGGGCCCCATTATTCTAGCGAATGATGTGGGTCATATGTGCCCCAATGACCACTCTAAGTCTTGCTAATGGCGTCCCATTAGAGAAGGGCAAGAGAGGCTTTTCCTTAGGACGCTTCATCTTCCTAATTCTTGGAAAGCTCAATATTCCGGAAGTTGGTGCCTTTACCAGAACGCAGTGGAATGCAATTATGTCCAGCTTATTTGGCAGTAAATTTGGTTTTGGCAAGACACAAGGCTTTCCATAGAGTTCCACCGGTCACATTAGTGCTGTTACTTACACTACAGCAGTAATAACAAGAAACATCTCTGTTGTGTTGCTGAAACCCTGATCTTGGACTTCACAGACCCAGAGCTGAGAAGCATGTGTTTGCTGTTTATGACATCCAGTCTGTCAGAGCAGCCTAAAGCAACAGAGCCACTAAGGGTACTCGTCTAAATGTTACACTTCTGACAGTTCTGTCCCACCACCATGACATGGTTCTGTCAGATAGTCTAAGGACCCAGGGCCACAAAACGGGGAGCTGCATCCACCAGGCACCATGATGCTGCATCCCACTCTTACCTGAGCGAAGGAGTACTAAACCTTTGATAATGTTGGTAGCAAAAAGAAAAAAAGAGAAACGAAAACATACTAAACTATTAGCATAATATCACCACACAGTCATGTGGGGAATGTCAGCTTTCCAGGCAAAGGTGACATCATTTGACAAGGTAATTTATTTCATGCTCTTGGGGCCTGCACATTCATTTTAGAGAAGATGGCACTGTAAACACTGATGCCCAAGCTGCCAGTTCCTAATGCGCTTTGAATGAGTCAGCAGTACCAGGAAAAAAACTCCGGCTTGGATGGTGCATAGAGAGTTCCATGACAGACAAGGCAGGTGAGTTTGGTGCGAAAAGGCAGAGGATGGTAAAGTATGTAATTTTTCTAAAGGAAGACACTTAGAAATGACTCTCAACAGCCCTCAGTTCAGAAGGACAAGGACTGGACAGAAAGAAAGGGGGAAAAAACCCAGTCTGAAAATTCCTTCAAGATTAAGTAGGCAGCTTACATGGAAGTCCAGAAAGCACTGCCTACTTTTCAGTGGATTTGTGTGTGAGTGTGAACGGATGTGTGAGTGTGTGTGTGTGAGAGGAGAGTGTGTGTGTGTGTGTGTGTGTGTGTGTGTGTGTGTGTGTATGACTGTGTGTGTGTGACTCTGTGTGTGTATGTGTGTGTGTAGGGGGCCTGTACAGGGTGGAGGAAGAGGACCCACCTCCCAAAGGTAAACCAGATGGCCCTGATGGGAACATTGACAGTGCTTCCCTGACAACTTCAAGCTGAAGCACTTGAGTTTGACCAGCTTATTGCTCCATGGCAGGAGATAGCCCTTGGGGGCAGCTGTGGAGAACAGGAGGGCCAGAGCTAAAACAGTGAGGAAAAACACTGCAGAAATCCCATGAAAGACACCCCCACCTCAGTAGCTAGGAGCGACCTCACCAAATAAGAACACCAGAGTGTGACAGCTTGAGCCAAAGACAAGCAGGGGACAGACATCAGCAGCTTGCCCTCCCCTCCCCTGCCCTTCTCTGTTTTCCTTGCCCTTCCCTGTTTCCCTGCCCTGCTCTGTCCTTCTTTGCCCTTCTCTCCCCTTCCCTTCCCTCCCCTGCCTTTCCTTACCCTTCCCTGTTATTTATCTTCATAGATGCACATATGACATATATGTACATATGTCTATATTTGCTGATCCACTTGAATGAATGCTGAGTGCTGTTCCTGCATAGTTTTCAGAGGCAGTTTTCCAAGAGTTGCTGTGGTGTGCCGTGTTGGCACAGAGCACTGTTGCCGAAGAGTTACTGCAGTGTACTGTTGCTGCAGAGGGCTGTCTTGCCACAGAGAGCCATCTTGCCCAAGAATGCTGTGCTGATGATATCAGTGCTTACATTACAGAATCAAAGGGTGGAAGCAGAGAGATGGTTCAGTGGCTAGGAGCACTGGGTGCTCTTCCAGACAACACTGATTCAATTCTCAGCAACCACGTGATGGTCTCAACCATCTGTAACTCCAGTTCCAAGGGATCCTGACACCTTCTTCTGGCCTCTGTGGGTACCAGGCATGGACATGCGGAGGCATTTATGTGGTGTTCATATACATTCAGGAAAACCATTCATACACATAAAAATAAAACATTTTGTTTAAAGAATCAGGGTGGATGAGAGAATGAATGACTCACATGTGCTAACATTTCCGGGAAATAAACCAGGCAAAGTTGGATAAGAGCTATAAGAATAGATGAGTGATGGACAAAAAATCTGTAGTTTCAGCAGCAATTAAAACAGGAAACTTTGCAAAACCAAACAGGAGAGAAAGCCCAGAGTCCATCCTCCCCGGATTGATGTAGTTTGGAGCACCCCCGCTCCAGCGAAAGGAGTACATCAGCACAGAGCCTGGCTTGAGACAGTGCTTCAGAAAACCAGCCCTGTCCTTCCAGGAACAACCATTTCAAAGAGGAGCACAGGAGGGAAGAGGAGACAGAAGTTGCACATAGCAGCAGCAGCAGAGGGAGGCATCTGGAAAACCCTCTCTCTGGTACTCTACTGGATCAGTGTCAAAAAGCCATTTAAAAAAATGTGCGTGCTGAGTCAGCTGCTCTGCCACCCAAACACACCCGGAACCACACACTCAGGAAACCCAGAGGAAATGTCAGGCTGTAAGTTGAAATCTGGCCAGAAGGATACTTTGAGACTCTGGGGAAGAAATCTGAATCAGAGCCAGACTGTCATCTTCAAGATCGGGCACTAGAACCACCAGGTCCTGACCAGCATTTGCAACCTGACTCCTCCAGGACCTTCAGCATGTCTGATCGGCATTTGGAACCATGCCCTCCAGTGGGACCCACATCTGCCACCCAAACAACTTGACTTGCACAAGACTGCTGGAGTGTGACTGGCAGCTGGGCCCAGGAAGGACAGCTGGAGAATCGAGGCTGGAGCAAGGGAAGAAGCAAGAGGCAGCTCAGACGCTGCATTTACCTCGCCCTTTCTTGAGATAGGCTTTCCAAAGAACACAAGCTGACCTATCTGGGGGTCTCTTACCCAAGCCTTCTGAGATCTGGGGTTGGGTTAGGTTATCTAATTGTTCTTCACCTCTCTCCTTTCTACCTTTAGGCAAACTGTCTTCCTCCTCCCCTGGTCCCTATCATTCCCCCTTCAATTTGCTCTTCATTTCTCTCCTTTTTCTTTACTGTCCCAACACTAACCACTAGCCTTACACTGCATTTTCCCTTTCTGCTCACACCCCTTCCCACTCACCCATCACTAACTAGCATCTTAGTGCCTTAACTGTCAGGGCTCCCTCGTTTCCTACGGTGACTAGAGTCAAAGGGAGTTGTTGGGATTTTGTTGTCTGGTGTTGGTGTTGGTTATTGTAGTAAGAAAAATATCACTATAACTATAAGGCCTGAAGCTTTGAAACTGCGGCGGGGGGGGGGGGGGGGCAGAAACACTCAATACACAGCATAGGTGAGAATTTTCTGATAATGACCCAAAGTAGAATAATGTCTCTAAAATGTAAGAGATTATTACATGAAATTAGAAAGCTTCTGCACAGTTATGGAAACAATCAGTACTTAAAAGGGCCAAGTATATATATATATCAGACAGCCACTTAATATCTAGAATATATGAAGAACTATGAAAATTAGGCACCAAATTATCAGCCAATCAACAAAGTCTAATGACCTGAACAGACAGTTCTTGAAAGAAAAAACACACAAATGGCCAACAATTATTTGAAAAAGTGTTCAATATCTTTAACCGCAAGGGAAATGCAAATGTTTGAGATGCCATCTCACCCCCTCAGAGTGGCTACCGGCAAGAAAACCAAGGCAATAAGTACTGGTGAGGATGTGTGGAAAGAGGGAGCCTCATTCACTGCGGTGGGAATGTAAACCAGTGTAGTCACTAGAGAACTGGGTAGAGAGAGTCCTAAAAAAATAAATTAATATAGGCCTTTGAGTTGGTTTGTAAAAGTGTGAGCTGTCGAGCCTGATGACTGAGATTGAGCCCTGGGACCCACAGGATAGACGGAGAAAACAAACTCCTTGGTTGTCCTTTGACCTTTTCTCTCCACGACCCTCAGTGAAATAATAAAAAAAATGGAGTATGTATGGACAAGGGAATTTTATCCAATCATAAAGAACAATGAAATCATTTGTAGGAAAATGGACAGAACTGGAGGTAATTATGTCAAGCTAAATAAAGTGGACTTGGAATGGCAAAAGCATGTTTTCTTTTATATGTACAACATGGATTTAAGTTCATTTGTATGTATGTATGTCCTTGGGGGTTGTGAAAGTGAGAGGAACCATGAGGGGGAAGAGTAGATATTACAGGTAGGGGGAGGAACAGGAGGGCTGGGAGGAGCAGGGGGATTACATGGAGGAGGAGGACAAGCAAGAGGATTCATGGTGAATAAGAGGGTAGTAGGGAAGAGGATTAATAAGAAGAAAGTATATTACCATTATAAAAACCATTATAGAAGGATGAGAAGAACCCATGCCTATACAAATCACCAGACCTGTGCCACAAAGGTAGATTTTCATTCATGAAAAGCCCTTGTGGGTCAACTCCCCTTTAAACCACAGGATCGCCATCACACAGGGCACCAGGTGTCCTGATGATCACATGACCCCATGCACTGAAATGTGTGCAGCAACTTGACCAAAACCTTGGTATAAAGAAACAAAGTTCAATTTACTAACTAGAGTTCAGTGTAAAACATTCTTATCTGAAGGACTGCTAAATAATTACCAGTCATACAAAATTATAACTTTTATGATAGTTCTAACCTAGATATAAAGTTTCAATGCACAGACATACTAGAGGCTATCATGCCAAGATTGTCAAGGAGCCTTGTGTGGAGTTTCAGAGCCTAGAAATCATGTGAGGATGGAGAGAGAAAGTCATAGATAACAGAAAATCTTAGAGGGACATAGAAATGGTCTTGCTTTGAATCACGATGCAGTGCTCTTACTGAAATGCCAGAGCCTGCCAGAAGATTTCGTCTCTAGTAGTTACCAAGATATAAAACGTGTGCAAAAGCCCACAGCACGTGTTATCCAAACCTTGTTTTCCTTTCCTCCTGTGAGCACAGCCAGAATGCATTTCCCAACTTTCCTCACAGTGTACAGAGAGTCATGCGGCCCCATCTCCTCACTGGAATCCGAACATAGCAAGAGGAGTCACCATCCAGGAGTGGGTGATCTGTCCCTCACCTCCTCTTCACATCTACTCTAATCCTATGACTCAAAGAAAAACTTCAGACGACAGGGTTAATTATATCATCTTATAATTCTTACATTTTTTTTCTTAACTGATGATGTGGTTTTTTTTTTTTCAACTAAAACATCCAAACTGAATCCTAAAGAAGGATTCTCTCTGTGCCTAGAAACTTATCACTGGCTGAGCAGCGGTCTCCACCCTGGCTCTGGCCCTGACTTTGCTGTTACTATGTGACCTTATTAGGTTTTCTAGTGCTTCCCCTCATGAAAGAGGGCCCAGTGTTGTGTTCTTTAAGAGCGTTAGTCTGGGCTCTCATAAGTTGTTCATTCAGTGGTCTGTCTGACCGAGACCGTTGTCACCAGGTCCAGTGCCATCTACTCTGATAGATGCTTAATTCTGTCTGGGGTCTGTCAAGACAACCTTCTTGCTCCAGGCCTGGTGTTGACTGTCCTGTGGTCTACATTTCATTAGGAAACAGGACAAGCTGAAGTAAGAAATGCGGAGGCATGTAAAATCAAGTCCCTGCTCCTGTGTGTTTCCAGTTTCCCACTTGGCAACAGAGGAACTCTGAATGTACATTTTGGCTCACATCCGCCCTTACTATGGAAACCTAAATGGTTTTCAGAACAGTGCTCCAAGATAGGTTATTCTCAGTTCTGGGAAAAATCCTCCATGGCTTCTAAATATACCTACCCTGCCACCAGTGTTGGTGTGTGTTCCCGTCACACAGACCTTGGGAAGCATCCCCCTTATACACAATGAGCCCATTATGAGGCAAACACACTGGCTCCATGGCATAGATTTATAGGAAACTGCACCATGGGAATTGCCTGGCTCACTTGACAGCTCTGTTGAGACTAGGTAATCCAAAAAGCAAGTGGATGTTGCATCCAGAATAAACTCCATTGTGATTTAGTGTTATATTTTAATTATGCTCTACTTGAATATGTGTTTTTGGCATGCTAATATCCTTGAACTGTCTTTTCACAGAATTAGTTATTTTAAGACTGTTGTGGGAATACACTGGCCCTCCTTCCTCATTTTCCAAATGAGATGACCTGACATTCTTGGAGAGGTTAAGTGGCTTTCTCAGAGCCCCACAACGAGCTGCAAGTGTGTTGACTTTATAATACCAAAGATCTGTCCCATTGGCGTGTGGGACACTTTTGAATCCATGAACAGGAAGACCCTCATGACTGCTACATTCATGAGGTTGCTGTAGACCAACCCAAAGCAGCTCATGCGTTTGTCTACCTTGACACTATCAGGATGCTGCCCTCAGTTGCCTACTCCCCTTTTAGGTTTTGAGTGGTAGGGCTTCACAGACACATTACCTGTCCTCAATTCTTTGTTCTTGGCTTGTCTCCTTCCTCGTGACATGCTAACTCCTTTAGTTATATCCTTTTCTGGGTACATTTCAGTGTGGCTTGTGTCCCTTCTCTCCACAACTCCAGCTGGTGGTCTGAGTTCCAGATTGTTGCTCAGTTCCAATGGTGAGATGAGATCCCACATTTCTCAGCTTTCAGATCTTTTTAGTCTGCTTATACTGAACTCTTGCCTTCTATATATCTAAACCTCTGGGATACAATTTTCCAAAGATCTGGGCTTTTGTTGAGTTAGAAATAATTAAAATATAGTATTCCTTGATGGCTAACTTCAATTTTTTCTTATTACTGAAAGTAATGTTAAAATATAGTATGAATTACCTTAGCTAGGGACTGTGAGTTTACAAAGGTGACAGCTAGCAGTTATAAGCATGGCAGTCCATTGAGCAAATTCCTCAGGGAAGATTGGAAATGCTACAACACTCAGTAATCTGAGCCCCAAGGACTAGTGATGGCACGTGGAGCTATCTGCATTCAATCTCATAGTCATAGGCCCAGCATGGGTGAGCCAACATCATGGCAAATAGCAGAAGCCCACTTAGGGCTTGTCTCTAGCTAGGGAAGGTGGAGCATATTTACGTATCTCCCATCTAACCCTACTTACTGCACATACAAGGGCATTTTGAATTGAGAGCTGGTCAATGAAGATTTGGGAGGACCTTCTGAGCAAGCTGACTCAGTTGCCTAGAGAAGCATGAGGAGACCATTTAGACCATTGCAACTCACAGTGGAGCCTACAATGTGTACCCACTGCCCAACATTTTTCAGTGTCATGTGGGTCTTGGAACTTTGCAAGGGAGCTGGCTTAGCTGCTGCTGACCAGTTAGATCCAGCCAGCTCAGTCCCCTTGCTATTCTTGCAGTAGTTTAGTTCTGCTTGTGGGCTGTTGCTGAGTGGAATAACAACACCAGGGCTTTATTAAGAAGCAAGCCCCACAGAGGGATTGCACTTTACAAGCACATTGGCTAAGATCTTAAATTGGACTTAGTTCAGAGGGAAGAAATAGTGGAAAGTATATGATGTGGGGAAAGAATGTGAATAGAAAGCCCAAGAAGACAGACAGATGTGGCTGCTTCTCAGTGTCTTCTCAGTGTCATTAGAAGAACATTGATCCTGGGGATCACACTCACTGACACATTGAGATGGACAAGGAGAGAACAACACACAGAATCAAGTGCAGCATAGCCTCAAGAGCCCTAATAGAGAAACTGAGTCTAGATTGATGAATTCAAACATGATGTAAAAACTCCCCATAGCAGAATGTTGTGTGACACTATTACCAGGGAGAATTGAACAAACGTCTATTCACCCCAGATGAAGAATTGACAAAAAAACAAAGTAGGATACCATCAAAGTCCAACTTGGAGGATCAGTGAGCTTATTGGGTTTGCCTACATGACTGTGGGTGAGGGGTTGCTTACAGGAACATGGAAACCCAAAGGCAGCTGTATAATTGAAAGTGTACTCCAGCATGAGTGATGATTCACAGAAGCTGGAACTCTAGAGCTTTCTGTACAACCTGTAAGCAGTTTGAAAATGAGAAAGTCTCCTCCCTTCAGCACTCCTTACAATTCATATAACCTTGGAAATGGAGGAGCCTTGTGAATCTGCTAAGTTTCAGGAACTTTCTGAGACCTATGAGTTGTTGACTTCCTGAGTCTTGAGAAGACTCCAAACCATGACGAAATGTCTTCATTCAGACAAATCTGTCCACAACACAGAGAGGGGTATGAATATTATTGATGAGTGTTTTCCTGGGAAAAATTAGAGAACACAACTGCTTTTTCCCTTCATTATTCATTTATATAAGCTGAGATCAATACAGTTGAAATATACAAATAACAAATAGAGAAAGGTAGATTCTCAGAGAATAGATTGTGAAAATGTTTTTAGACAATGGAACATTATTCAGCCATTAAGAAAACCAGAGCTGGGAATAATGGCACTCAGGAGGTAGAGCCAAACAGATGTCTGTGAATTCTAGGTTAGCCTGCATTCCAAGTTAGTCAGGATACATAATGAGAACCTGTCTAAATAGATAAATAGTTCAAGGTTATCCTCTGCTATACTGTGAGTTCCAGGCCAGGCTTGGGGTTTACAAGAGACCACACCCATAAAAACAGAAACAAAAAACCTTGAGTCTTAGGATTTAAAATCCAGCCTTCTAATTAAAGCAAGAAAGATAATAATTAAAGTGTGACTGACAGTAATTCATTCACACTAAAGAACTGTCTCAAAAATAAAAACAAAACTCACAGGTAAATGAAAGGAACTGAAAATAGTTATTCCGAGTGAGGCAACCCAGACCCAGAAAGACAAATGCTGCATATTTTCTCCTTTGTCGATGTTAGCTTTGAATGTCTAGATGTATGTGGTTCATTTGGAATACACAGAGAAGTCAGATAATTTGTAAGTTCCAATGGAGGGGGTGGCTTTCAAGGGAGGGGAGATAGAATGCAGCAGAACCAAGGGTGAAAGGGAAATAATGGAAAAATAAGGGTTAATTTATTATATAAATTATACAATTTATATATGATATATAAATATAAATTTATCTAAAGGGTGGGAGATGGGAAGGCAGGGTAGAAGAGTGTTAGGTAATAGTAAAGACCTTTGGAAAAAGTCATAGGAAGCATATACAGGAGTTTCCCTACAGCAGGATGACAGTGTCCTCACAGGACACCAAATGATAATTAATAAAAAAGACCATTGGCAGGAATGAGTTACCTCTTTTAGTGTTTTTAGCCAATGAGATCCCATAGACCCTAAAACATTGCAGGGTATTGCCAGTGCTCTTGGTTACCCTCCAGAACTTGATGATAAGCCACTGTTGCTGAAGTAAAAATGTACTTGAGTCCAGGATCGTGGAGTACCAAGCTAGTACTGGTGTAGAAGCTTTTCACTACTGCCTGGTTTTAGTAGTGATGGAAGGTATAATGCACACTTCTAGAGAGAAAAGTCATCATCAGTCTTAACTAGCTATAAAATCAGAGAGCTACAATAATGAGTTGGCCTGGCAGGACAAGCCCTTGGTACAACAATTGTACAAACACCATGGGAGTGTAGCCCTGTAAGTCCAAGTTCCAGTGGATGGCCACACATCCAGTAATATGTGGGCAGCAAAATTGGACTTAATGTAAAAGTAAAAGAGGCTACAAAGTTGGATGGGTAGAGAGGGGTTGGATCTTGGAGGATTTAGAGGAGGAGGTGGATAGTGTATTTAAAGGAGGGGGTGGTATACAGTATGCTATAATATAACTTATTATATTATAAAATGCATTGTAAAATATTCCCAAAGAACCAATTTTAAAAATTAAGACATAAACACTCAGAACACAACAGAACTCAGAGGTGAAGAATTGCCGCCATCTCCCAGTCTCCGTGGACCAGTGAGAATACTGATCCCTGCTGTCCTCAGAGAGCCCCCCCCTTATCACCCCTAATCCAGACAAGCTCCTGTTCAGAGATGAAGTTCATGTCACACTCCAGTGTCACCACCATCTCTGCAAGTTAAAACAGAGAATCTAAGGCAGTGGACATATCCTCTTGAGAGGAGGCTTTCACTAGATATAAAGGAGAGATTTTTAAGAAATAAAACATCCTTGAGTTGCTCAATGGTAGGAACAGCTCATGGAAAGTTTATTCTGTGAAGTAAGGAGTCTCTGGCTCCCCGAGTGTTCAGACAAGTTGTTCAGTCCTTTGTCAGAAGGAATCCTGTTGAAGTGGGCATGGAAAAGACCATCACAGTGCCTTCCAGATGGTGAAATGAGCCTACTCTCTGATTAAGAAAACAAGATCCCTTGCAATTTCCCCACCCAGACACCCAAGCCTCTTGACTTCAGACACAAGATGCACCTGCCGGAGCTAGGAGGACACTAAGTCGTAGACAGGTGGGTAAGTCGGGATGGGAGCATCCATTCCATATTCTTCTGAGTGGTGAGGAGAATGGGGTTAAGAAGCCGAGTGACTAAAGTGACCATTCTTTAGGAGCTTTTTCCATTTTCCAAACGGTTGCCAACAGAGAGGTGACGCTGCAGTGGCTGAGGCAGGAGAGCTCCCCACTTTACCCAGAGCCAGTCAATCAATACCTGAGACCTTTTGGGGGACAAGCAGAAGACAACAGCACAGCCTCAGTCTGGAATGAGCTGGAATTAATGAGTGGTTGGTTCTGCAGACCCAGAGTTAGCCGAATGGATTTGAGAAGTCACCAGGGCCATTGCCCTCTGTCTCCGGAGCCTGACCATCTGCTCAGTTACAGAGCTATCCGGACTTCTTGAGGGGTCACGTCACTGTCCTTGGCAGGATCTCCAGAAACAAACAAACAAAACATGTTTAAAAGGTTTCCAGTGACTTGGAGTGGATGACCAAGTCTGATTTGCTATATACAGGGGAGTGTGTGGGAACAGAGTATCTAGAGAGAGGCTCGGCATACATGTAATTCAGGATTTCTTGAGCAAAGAGAAGTATGGTCACCTGGTGACTGTCTACACTGACTCCATGTGAACTTCACTGGAGTGAGCTTGAGAAGATGTCTACAGCAGGGGCTCATGGGAAAGATGGTGCCTGGCATTAATAGTACTTTTTTTTTTCTTTTTAAGTAGTTTTCCAGATACTTCTAAAGCAGGAGCTGTAAGTTCTGCCAGATCATCTTCAAATCCTATTTGTTTGTTTGTTTGACACAATCCCAAAGGCATATATCTATCTAACTTTGCACACCAAGAAGGAAAGCGATCTACGATATCCATGTGCGGGACATGGTATGATTTTTAACATCTGTCTAACTAACATCACCAGTTCCATCTTCAAATCTGGGAAGAACTTGGTGCTTTGCCCCTGAAATCCTTCTTCCCTCACATCATCATTGAGCAGAGTCTATTAGGACTTGGGCCGCTGAATTGGTCAGAAAGTTTTAATTTCCTGTTTGTAAGATAAATTTTTATTAGGAGAGGGAAAACCCAAAACTGAACGTTCTCTTTAATAAGCTCACTGGCTATTTAAGACCTCTAAATGTCAGATGCCTGCTGCAAATTGATATTCTTATCACTTTGTAGGAACAAAAGTTCCCCGAGAGGAATAGACTCTTGGCAGTGTTAATTTCCATTGCATTTTTCTTCCCCTGCAGAATAAAGGTGAAGATGAATGTGAGTGGCCATGCCTAAAAAACCTGGGCTCTGGGTCCCTGGGTTGCATTCTGGTCTAGCGCTCATTTACTCTGTGAACTTTCCCAGACCATGGGAACTCTTTGGACTACAGAAGCATCTAGAAGATGTTGTCGTGGCCACTCACTTCAACATCATGGGTTCATGACCTTCCACTGATGAAGAGATCACATGAGTAGTTGGGCACAGTGTGTAAGGCATGTAGCAAAGCCGGGGTGCAGCCCCACTAGATATGGAATCAAAAGAACTTTCTCTGGCCCATGACCAGATGACACTGAGCAAACGTTTGATGCTATTTTGGACATCAGTTTAATCCTGAGGGTATGCAAGTGTGAGAAACCAGCAGAAGGTTTCTAAAATGTTAATGAGGAGAGCCTAGAAATGCCTTTGAGACACTGAACTTGTTTCCTGCTTCCTCACAGCCCCCGTGGGAATTTTTCTCTGTGCTTGGGAAAGGCCTAGCTTTGGGGCAAAAGCAAAACCATCCTTAACCTGGATGCAAATACTTTGACAGAACAGTTTGGAGTTGAGCCCAAGCCATACTGGTGATTTTTTTTTTCAAGATGTAGAATGAGAATGATGCTAGATATTTACTTTCCTTTGAGCCAGAGGCAAGTGTGGGCATGTGTGTATCCTTGGGTGATTACGTCTTTATGTTCTTGCAGGCAGTTGTGGAAAGTCCAAGCACATCAGGCTGCACCAGGTGGGGCTTGTGGCCCATCTGCTCAAACTGGAGTCCAGATTGCAAACGCACACAGGGCTTCCTATACAAGTTCGGCACTGCCTGGTCTGATAGTACAGAAGCTCAAATGTTCACAGTCCTGAATCTTTGTGAAGACTGTTGTGACTCTTCAGTTTGCGATTTTGAAACACTTCAGATGTTCATATTAAAAGCTTTCAACTCGTGGAATTTTTGTAAATATTGCAAAATTTAAAATCTCTGAAATCTGAAAGAGTCCTGTTCCAAGCATTTCAATAATGAATACACAGCCTGGACCATCCACTTGACAAGACTATTCATCCTCATGTTCTAGATAAAGTTGTCAGAAACTCAGTAACGCTAAATCCAGGGTCTGGATTATTATGTTGCTGGACTAGTGATGTATATAAGATTCCGTCCCTGTGGTCTGTTCCAATCACTTCAGCCAAATCTATGCTTGTCTGTTGAGAGGAATGGAGACAGCTCTCCTCATCCAGAGGGAGAAAGTTCAGACCATGCTCTAAGGACCCAACTGGGAGGTGTTCAGGAAGCAGTGGTGAGTACCTCAAGGTAGCTGCAATCAAACAACCTGTAACAGAGCTTATTTTGTGACTGTGCCTCATGGAAGATCAGCAGTTTTCTTGGAGATAGAGACATTGCCAGATAATCCTGGAAAAAAAAAAAAACTCATTTTCTTCGCAGTCCCCCATACACCTATGAAGCAGAGTGGTGGCTGGGCTAATGCAAGCCCTTTGTCGCTGGGCCTGGAGAACCCAGCCTTGGCAGGTTCTTGAGACTGATGAGATCAGGGACTTGAACTTGCTCCTGATCCTCCACTTTTCCTGAAACCACCCATGCCACATCTGCTCATTTGTCCTGTGTGAGGAGACTGTGACACGCAGGGTGAGCCCTCTGCCTGCTTCCTGGTTCCCCAAGGCTACTGGATTGGGTACTCTGGGAAAATATGTTAGAAACCACCATCTAAAGCCAGGTCGGTCCACAGTGCTACACACTGGAAACAACCTAATTGAAAACACGGGACCGTTTTCCAACTATGTTGGGTTATCACAGCCTTAATAGAAAGATGATTTGTAAAACATCTGTGTTTCACATGGACAAAGCCAGAGAAAATATGCAGCTAGAAGCTACATTCATTCCACATCTGCAACTAAATGTTCCTCTGTTGTGCTCTCTCGGGAAGGATCTATCCTCATGACCACACGAGAGCCCAGAATATATTGCACCTTCTTTTCCTGTTATGCACTTTATTTTCATTAGGGCTTCATAGACTTCATTCCCATGATGTACTAAATGGCTTTCATATTTATTAGATGCAGACAGCCAGCACAAAGATGTATTTGGTCCCCTTCATTAGACAGATAAAGAAACTGAGATTGGAGTCGAACATCTGACTCTCTCAGCACAATTCAAGGAATCTGAGGCAGGGCTCATGTTTGGAGAGTGCTTCTCTCAGCTCCAATGTCAGACCTATCTCCCACATAAAATCATAGACTAGTGACAGGGTGTGGCTGGGTACTATGTGATAAACAGATTGGTCTCCTAAAAGAACACTGGCTCTGCAGATGTGAACGAGTGAGCCAGTGTTCAAATTAGTTCAATACACAATCAGTTTTATGGCATGCAGTAACTCTTGGCATTTCTTTTTCTAAAGAATTACAAAGTGGGCGGGATGCAGCTGTTTAAAGACAGCCTAATGTTCTATTTCCAAATCACAAAATACTGAGATGGGTCCTTTAAATCTTTACACACAGCGGACTGCCTGTGATCTAAAGAGCTTCTTGGGTGATTTTCACTGACTTAATCTCTTGTCTTCCATGGAAAACTCTGACCTTGTTGATATCAAAGCAAGCAATCAGTATTAGAGTAGCTGTTGGCATTTACTAAGTACCTCCTACGTACAGCACTATAGTGCATCCTGTCAGTGTGTCTTAACAAGCCCTACAGGAAACTCCTTCAGACCAGCTTCTCAAACCCCAGAAGTAAGCAGCACAAATTGGTGGAGAAAGTGGTGAGTAGGGAATGCTTACCCTACTCAATGGGCTCAGCAGCCACCAACCACACTTTACCCATTTATTCCTAATTGGAATGAAGACTGATGTTAACAGATCATCTTATGGCTCAATGTCACTAATGGGGTGGGGAAGCTGTGTGGTATTTGTCAATATGTGTCATTTGCATATTGTAACTTAGATATGAATACTGATGTAATGTTCTATTCAGTAAGCCAGATGGTATGCTCATGCTAAGTCTTGTCTCCTACTTATCTCTAATATTTTGAAACATATTGATTTGATAATGTCATATCAAGTCTAGCTCTCCTTTATACTCTTTTATTGCACTGGATTCTCTTCCAAAGTGTCTAATTTGTAGCACATTGTTCTCAGCACTCCAACAGCACCATTGGTTAATAAAGTCACAAATGATACTGTTATAGGATATTAAAAGTCATATTCTAACAGTGAATTTTAAATCAAAACACCAATATCCAAACGTTCTCAGAGAAGGTTTTGGAGTTCCTGTCCTGAACGAGAAAGGACGACATTGGTGCTCACCAGTTGCAACATTACAAGCCGGCGGAGTTAGCTGGTGTTTGGCGCCCCCTGGGCTAGAAATGACCGGCTGGCTTTCTTTTTTTTTTTTTTTTTTCTTTTTTAAGTTCAAATTTCTCCACACCAAGAAAGAAAGTGGAGAAATAAATCCATTTACAGTTGCCTCAAAATAAAAAACTACAAACCATGAAATAAACCTAACTACATGTAAGACCATAGAATGAAAACTTCGAAACACTGAAGACACTAGAAGATGTACTGACCCTCCCGTACTCATGACCAGAGGAATTAATACTGTAAAAACAGCTACATTATCAAACACAACCTCCAGATCCAACTCAATCCCCACCAAAATTGCCATGCCATTCCTCACAGAAATAATCTTAAAATGTATATGGAAGCACAGAAGACCCCAATAGCCAGAGCAATCCCACATAAGAACGATGCTGGAGGCATCATAATACCTGATTTCAATTTTTACTACTGAGCAGTAGTGTTGATTTTTAAAAAGCATCCTTCTAGCACAAAAGACTTGGGTCTATAAAATAGAGTAGATACAGAGTCCGCTATGAGCTGCACAGCTGCAGTCAACTGTTTTTGTTTGTTTGTTTTTTACAAAGATGCTGAACATATACACTGAAGAAAACATGGTCTCTACCACAAATGATGCTAGGAAAACTGGATACCCACGTACGTATAGAAGAGTGAACCTGGATCCCTGTCTCTCTCCCTCTATACAAATTCAGTTCTAAATGAGTCAAAGATCCTAATGTAAGCTCTGTAATTCTGAAACTGTTAGAAAAAGTGTAGAAAATAGTTCAAGACATCGGTATACACAAGGACTTTCTGCCAAGGACTCCCTTCTCTCCAGTCAGTCATGAAACACCACTACCACCTGACTCGGGCCTCAGGGAAAGCTCCTGGACGCTGGTGGAAACAGTTAATTGGGAAAAATGATACAGAAAGAAGAAAGTTTTTGTGAGTCGCTTGGGATAGACAAAGAACTAAAAGAAAGAGAGAGAAAGAAAAAAGGAAAAAAGAAAAGAAACAAGATGTCAAAGAATACGATGAATAAGTAGCCCATAGAGGCCACACAGTGAACCAGTAAACACATAGTAACAAGTTCAAACTCACTAGGCACCAGAGGTCCCCCAGTTAAAACTACATCAAGTCAGGCTGGGCGGTGGTGGCACACACCTTTAATCCCAGCACTCAGGAGGCAGAGACGGATCTCTGTGAGTTCAAGGCCAACCTGGTTTACAGAGTGAGTTACAGGACAGCCAGGGCTACACAGTGAAACCCTGTCTTGAAGAAAACAAACAAAACAAAACAAACAAACAAACAAAAAACTACATTGAGCTTCTGTACCAATCAGAATGTTAGTCATAAATAAATAAATAAATAAATAAATAAATAAATAAATAAATAAATAAATAAATAAAATTTTCAAAAAGACTGTAACAGATTGGAGAAGATGCCAAGAAGGAAACCTTATGTACTGCATGTGGAGAGTCAGTGTTCAGGCGTCTTTGAAAAGTAAAAGTAGGTCTGCCATGTGACCTAGCTCCTCAAAGGACTACAAATCAACATATCATAGAGATATTTGTAGTCCATCAATGGAGGAACAGTTCTGGAAAGTGTGTTATGGATATAGAATGGATTTTTTTTCAGCCATAAAGAAAAAGCAAGTCTGTTTTTCCAGGAAAATGGATGAACTGGACATAATCGTATTAAGCAAACTAAGCCAGTCAGACAAATATGATATTTCTCGTATGTGGTTCCTGTATTTTATATAGATACATAAAATCATGAATATATACATAAAACAGGAAAATAGAAACAAAACTATCCAGGGATTGAGAGGAAGAGGGGGAGAAATGGAGAGCAGTTGGCTAGAAAGAAGAATGTGCCCAGAGTGCAATACATCTTCATCTGGAGATGACCGTATATAACAGCATCATGTGCAACAAATACGTACAATGAAAATTAAAGCAAAATAATTTGGGGTTTCTCAATGCTTTCAATTTTTTACAAAATCAAGTTTATTAATATTTGTAAGTGGAACTATTTCAAATTTGTCTAATATTACTGGAGTAAGAATTTTTCTTTTTTTTTTATAATTTGTTTTATGTCCACAAAAGGTAAGAAGACTAATAAAAATAATCATCTGTACATGAGACATTTAGGGAGATAAAACGTTTGCAATATCATTGTGTCCTTTTGCATCTCTGTTCTCAGAGCACCCTTCTCGTCACTGAGGGAACTACTTCACTAGTGTGTAGTTTCCATTTTCTTTATTCTTTCATGTTTTATCACAGTGGTGTGTATATTTCCAGAATGTCAGCTCTTACTTCACATTTTTGATTTATTGCAAATGGGGTCATCCTGTGCACCCACTTCTGCAGTGGGAGTCTCTGGGTTGGTTAATCCCTGAGGGTCTGAATCTTCACTGCTGGGAAGTGGTGCCTCCAAGAAGGCCAATCAGAATTGAATTACAGCTGTTTTGATTGTGAGTGCCTGAGTTGCTTTGAATATGGCTCTCCCAGAACCACCAGTGCTGGTATTTTATGTCTCTATTGCGTATAGACACAGGTGTGTCTCCAAGCACATAACCTGGGCAGGAGTTACCAGGCCATGGAAAGCTAAGTCTATTTCCACAGATTAGTTGTTACTGTTTTTCCCCAAGGAATTCTAATAGTTTACAGCCCCACGCTATTGTAAGAAGGAGGACTCCCATTTCAATGTTCGTTTGTCAACATTTGGCATCGTTGGACTTTAAAATACTTTCATCAGTCTTAGAGCTGTGAAATGGCATTTTATTAAACTGCAAGCTTAAGTATATTAAGTGCATATTCAAATGAAACTCCATTTGGGAACTAAATAGAAATTCAATCTTAACAAGCTGCAGTAAAATTAATTTGATACTTTCTTTCATAACATGACAGAAAAACATTTTCTATGTTTAGAAACTTCATTCAGCTCCACTATAAGGCAATAATTCAGTATCTCAATATAAAACATACTTTATTTTTATTGAGAAATGGAATTTGCATACTTAAAATGTTAGTGCGTTAAATGTTTCCTTTTTCTCTTGGTGACATTAGAGTTTAGAAAGGCAAACACTGGAATACAGCAAGAAGCCACATTCCAATTAGGAAGAACACAAAGAGGCAGTCTCCCTTCCTCTGTGGAGTCCTTTCCACCCACCTCCATGTCAGATTTGTGAGTAGAGGGTCCCTTTGATAAGGCACCCAGTTTCCCTCCTCTCTTTACTTAAGTGACCCAGGAAAGGATGGCCAAGTCCAAACCATAAATAGCACATTGATGCTTTAGCCTGCTTTGACCTTGAGAAACCCAGACAGGAAAGGGACTAGAGGCAGATGATGCTCCTTTAAAAGGATCCCAATAGAGTGTGCCTTTGGTGTAAAGTTATTTGTGGTGAGTGAGAAAACATTTGTAAAACCCACAAGGGCTGCAGGAATTTCACCCAAGCCATCTAGAAGCCATCAATGGGCCTAGCAGCTGTCAGTGGCAGGGGTGGTGGTCTTCTTTCTTCTCCAGCATTGTGAAGGATCTCATAGAAGCCTAGGGGGAGAGCTTGATGCTGTCCCATAGACTACCAGACTCTCCATTTTCCTACCTTACTTTTCTCTTCAATTTTTATAGAACATAATAATTATGAACCTGTAGCAGGACGTTTTCCTGTGTCCTCCAGCCGCTCGGTCCCAAATAAACACACAAAGGCTTATATTAATTACAAGCTGTTTGGTCTAGGGCTCAGGCTCATTGCTAATTAGTTCTTTTATCTTAAATTAACCTGTTTATAATAATCTAAGTATCGTCATGTGTCTTATGACTTTACCTGAGTTCCATTACATTGTGTTTCTCAGGTAGTGGCTCGCAGTGTCTCATCTGACCCCGCCTTCCTTCTTCCTGTATCTCTCTTGGATTTCCCACCTGGCTGTCTCCTGTCTTGCCATAGGTCAAAGCAACTTCTTTATTAACCAATGGTAGCAACACATATTCACAGCATGCAGGAAGACCTTCCCATAGCATGAACCAATCACTGAATTAATTTTAAACACCATTTTGAAAACTTAGTGAGATTTTTCAATTTTTATGATTGCCATCTATTTCTTTTTCTGGTTTACTTACTTATAAAGACATAGTATTTTTGAGATAACTCAAAATTTACAACTGTCCTTTACTTCTTTAAACATGATCTCTTATCTGTTAACACACAATGAATTAAAGTCTTTATGTGCTCCCAGTAGCATCTTACAGTCCTTCATTCTGTTTCCATTGCTTTTTTAAATCTCATAAGTTTTAGCTCTTTTGCCCTACCACTTCACATCTTAGACTTATTTTGTTACTGGACATCGGGATGTTTACATTGTATATCACAAGAGCTGTGGAATTTTCTGTTTTGAGTTTCTAAAGTTGCTGGCTAACTTGTCTGGAGTTTTCTGTAGACTGACTCCCTGACATTATGTGGCCCTTGGTGCTTGCTGTGGCTTGTCCCACACCTGAATACTAAGAATTGTCTGTGTGCTCAGAGATGTGCACTTCCAGCCTCTGTGGAAGGCTGTGGGGAAGGCCACACCTTTATGACTGGGCACTCACCAGAACCACCCTGGCCTGTGCTTCCCCTGGGTTCTCTAGTGTCTTCCATCTGCACACAGAATTTCTCAGTTTTACACAGGTGTGTGCTGAGCCTATGAAATCTTCAATGAAATATCTCCCTGAAATTCCAGGCTGTTCTGCCAGGAATCACCACTAAGACTAACAGTGTCAGGCTGACACCGTTATGGACCACCCCCTCCCTATTTAGATTTTTATTTTGTTAAAAACACCATTAGTCATCCATTTTTTCACCCCCAAGTCTGGTTAACTCTCCCCCCCCCTTGCAAGCAGCAAAGTTTCTGGGGTTCATGGCCAGCACTGCCCTGTTATGTCCAC
The DNA here is from genome assembly GCF_007827085.1 of Peromyscus californicus insignis. Taxonomy (NCBI): domain Eukaryota; kingdom Metazoa; phylum Chordata; class Mammalia; order Rodentia; family Cricetidae; genus Peromyscus; species Peromyscus californicus. The sequence goes on along the minus strand of NW_026294584.1, from coordinate 131,756,447 downwards.
ACACTGAGCAGCCCCAGGCAGTTGCGGGGCCCACTGTTTATGCTCAAGTTTCCAGTGGAAATTCATGGACATTTGCCTTCAGTCACTGTCTAGAGGACTAAAATGCTCACTGCTTGATAATTTTGTTTAATTTTAACCTGTATGGGAGTGAAACTGTTTTGTGGTTGTATTTGCTTGTTTATGTTATAATTCTCTTCTCCATAGCCAGAAATCCATCCTGCCTTCAATTACAGTACAGGTAAATTGAATACATCTTCTTTTATACATTGTAATATTGGGAGTTCTGCAAAAACTGTTCTGGGCTAGGAAAAAGTGTTTGCTATTTTCCCAGAGGATCTGAGTTCAGATCCCAGTACCCATAATAGATGGCTCATACACGCTTGTGACTTTGGCTCCAGGGGACCCAATGCCTTCTTCTGGACTCTAAGGACAACTGCACTTATATGCTCTCCCCCCACACACACAAATGCACAAACACACAAATACACATACACTCAAACACACACACAAAATTAAAAATTAAAACTTTTCTTAATTAAAAGAAAAACTTTTTTTTCTCCCTTACTTAGCTCCAAACATTTTCTCTTAGATTCATTTATTTAGCTTTTAATCTACTTGGAATTGAATATTTCATACACCCTATTATAGGTCCTAATTTTATATTTCCTTATGTAAAAGTTACACACATTTCTCATCCAAATCAGCAGGGTTGTTATTTTGCTAAAAATCCTTAGAAATCTTTGAAATGACTACAACTTTCATGCGCTAAAGGAACGTAATGCAGACTAAATGGAAATTCACGTAATGTATGATGTGGGAAGACACTTGACAAGGTCCCCAGGCCAAGAGGAGAGGCAGTTGTGTGTCCCAGGTCAGTCATCCACCTTCTAATTAGAATACATAGATGTGGGGTTCCCCCAGTGGCTGTATTTTCTTTCCCACCTTTGATCTTCCAATGACATGCAGCCAAGAGCGCTAACACTAGCATGTTCCTCAGTCTTAATGAAGTAGATTATGGCTACCAAAGTCAGCTTAGTTTTATTTAAGCTAAACCCCAAATCCACAGCATGTGGTAGCCAAAGCCCTTCCTGAAATTGTTGGAAGTGCCTGACTTTACACATTTGTGATTCCCTTGCAAGCAGTTTCTATTTTGCTGTGTCTGTTTCATCCCCACATGAGTCCACACAGACGAAAAACTGAAACATTTGTGAATTTCCATCTGATCAAATCAGACCGAATTTTATGAAGATTTTAGAGGCACTCAGAGTGCATCATCTTCTGTCTGTGCCTACTGATTCATTAATATCTGTGCTCTGTTCATCTCAAAGCACTGGTGCTCACACTAAGTGCTCGACACCACTTCGGAGCCTGTAAAAAAACAAAACAAAAAAGAGGCAAATCAAAACTACAAATAAAAAGCAAATCCAAACTCTCTACTGCTGTTCAAAGTGACTGACATTATGAAAGTATGTGTGTTGCATGTGGGCTTGTGTGTGCATTTGTGTGTGCACACGTGTATGTACATGTATGTGCATAGGTGTGCTCACATAATCTATCACAGAGTCTAGACACCAGCTCAGTAGGTAATGTTCACTTTCTTCTCCTTGTGTTACAGCAGAACCTTCTGGAAGAACCTATCCCAAACGTCCCACAGGTAGGCCCAGGTAGGCTCAGGTTAGATGGACTTCTAGAACCCAATCAGGTCCTTTCTCTTTCCACAGGCCTCATTTTCTTCCTGCTGGGGACATGTTAGTGCAGCAGAAGCATAAACACATTCTCTGGCCATGCCTTGTTTCCCCTCAGCCATCCTCTGTCTCCCTCGCACTCGGAGGACTGAAACGTTAAAGTGAAAACAGAACTCTGGGTTTACAGAACATAACTGCGCTTTTGGAGACAGCGTTTTGGGGGTCCTGTGTTGCCAGCACATCTGCTCACCATTAAAGCCTCCATTCAAATGAACTCGTCGTGTTTGTTCCTAATGAACTGCCGGGGGTTGAACGGGGCTTGTGGGCTTCGTCGTTCTAACGGCTGGTTCACCACAGAGGACATCCCCCAGCATGTGTCCATGTTCACAGTCCTGGGTTCACTTGGAATGGCCCTCTGCAGCCTGTGGCAGGGACACAGGGCCAGAGATGTACCCCCAAGGCTTGGCTTGCTTGACTAAAGCATTCGGTGGCTGTGCTCTGCAAACACCCGGTTGATAATACAAACCCACCACGGCTTTCTTCACAATGAGAAATGACAGCATTTCCCTTGCTCTCGCCTCAAGTTGCAAATCAACTCTCTGGACTGCCACTTAGTGAGTGTCTACTGTGTCCCCACTACATGAATCACTGTTCACAATCTTCACAACAGACTTAGGACTTTGGATCCTTCTTGCAAAAGCTCATGTTACAGTGGAGGGAACCGGAACTCTGAAAAACTAAAAACTTTGCCCAAATCAGAGCAAAGACCAGAGCCTCCAGCCCTCTGTGGCCCTGCCCTGAGCAACTGGAACAAGTGAGCAGTGATCATGCCTGCCTTGTTGGCTAGAAGCACACAATGGACCCAAACTTAGAGACCAGGCCTTGCTGGGACCCAAGCCCACAGGCTCACACTGAGTGCTGAACCATTGTCCAAGGGAGCAGAGTGTTTTCTGTGTTCTGTAAGGAGGTCCTGGAAGGAACTGAATTTGGGTTCAAACCTTGGTTTTCACAAGCTGCTTGATCATTAAGAAGTTGTTTTGCTGGCTCAGAGGTTAAGAGCACTGGTTACTCTTCCTAGAGGTCTTGAGTTCAATTCCCAGCATCCACATGGTGCGCACAACTATTTACAATGAGATCTGGTGCCCTCTTCTGGTGTCCAAGTATGCATGCATGCAGAACTCTGTTTACATAACAAACAAACAAACAAACAAACAAACAAACAATTGTCTTTTTGCCTAAGAGTAAGAATTGTTCATTGTAAAATGAGAATAAATGTGAAGGTTCTACAAATGTGCATGGTTGTTTTCAGAGTCTAATTCTGTCTTTATTAGTTATCAGAAGACTCTGATTACAAAGTTGCCAGCTGTGTTGAGGTAACAGGTTAGAGGCCTAAATGGCACTAGGGGGTTGGTTTTAACCCTCAATCATTCCCTCATAATGAGACCTGGGAAACACTGGATACAATATTCTTTGTACAAGCAAGTCCAGGAGACCCCTGCTCAGTTCTTCCCCTTCCCTGGCCCTGCGTGTGGACGGGTCCACTGTCGATCATTCCTCTGCCTTACAGATGCTTTGTGCTGGCTTTCGTGGTGCGACCACCTTGGGGTTTACCTCTAACAGCAAGCTCTACCACCTTCCTCCTCACCACACCTGCAAGGCTGCAGGACTCATCACGGACACGTCTAAGTTCTTAGCCTCGCTATGTTGAACCCAGCAGTCCTTTGGTCTTCGTCCTTTAGACTACAACCCCCTCCCAGAGCTTGTTGTGCCTCTAGTAATATAAAAGCTTCCCTTAGTTGCCTCTCTAAGACCAGGCCATTCACACACATTCTTCTGGATCAGAGGCCGCTGATCCAAATCTTCACATGGCCCACATGGAGCACGTGATCTGGGAGTTACTAAGTAGCAGCCAAGAGGAACTCCCTGGGAGGCAGCAGTCGACCTCCCTGCATGTTTCTATTTCCCTCTGTTCCCTGGCCTTTGGTAAACAACAGTGTACTTGTAGGTTCCGAAATCCACACTAGTAGATTCTACATGTAAATGAGACCAGTGGTGTGTCTTTTCATGCTTTACTTGTCTTAGTTCACTTAACCTGATGGTCTCCAGCTCATCTGTGGTTTTATAAAAACAGGGTTCCATTCTTTATTGTGGCTGAATAATATTCATGGTGTGAAGGTACCATTTTTCTATTCATCTGTTGATAGACCCTCAGGCTATTTCTTCTAAGCCATTGTAAGTGGTCCCACAATGAAAATGAGAGTGTAGATGCCTGTCTGTTATCTAATGTCTGTTATCTTCATTTCTTTGGAAATATATGTAATGTACACACACACACACACACACACACACACACACGCACACACACACACACACACACACACACACACACACACACACACACACACACACACACAGTAGAAGGGGTTCTAGATCCAGAACCTGAGGAACCTCCATTCTGACTTTGGTAATTGCTGTACTAATTTATGACATTACAAACTGTGTAGGAGTTCCTTTCCCCCTACATCCTTACCAGGACTTGCTATATCTTGCCTTTTTAAAAAACAGTCTTTCTTATAAGGGTGAGTGGTATCTCTTTGTGGTTTTGACTTGCAGACGCTGACAATTTCTGATGCTGAGTGTTCTTGGTGTATCTGCTAGCCATTTGTGCATGTTCTTTTCAGAAATTTCTATTTAGACCTTTATTTTTACTTTTTAATCTTTTTAGCTGCCTTGGTGGTCCTAATGAACAACTTGTGCAGAACAACTGATTTATAAAGTGTTTCTGATCCAACATCCACTATCACTCCCTGGTCCTGCCTAGGCCTTCTTAAGATCAAAGTTTCCAGGGCTGGAGAGATGGCTCAGCAGTTAAGAGCACTGACTGCTTTTCCAGAGGACCTGGGTCCAATTCCCAGTACTCACCTGGCAGCTCACAACTGTCTGTTACTCCAAGAGCTGATACCCTCATACAGACATGGATGCAGGCAAAACACCAGTGCACATAAAATAAAATAAATAAAATAAAGTAAATTATTAAAAAAAACATGCAGGAAAGAGCACATAGTCTGGGGCCAGGGAGTAGTTTTGTGTTTGTTTTAGCATTAACTAGTTGTGATTTAGAGAGAGCCTGGGCCCTGGGCCCTAGCCTCTTTCCCTTCTAAGTGGGCTCTTTATCTAGCCCTACCACCTTCCAGCTTAGGGTTGCTGAGAAAAACCCTAGAGCGACAAGTCTGCAGAGAAGATGGACTAGCTGCCCAGCTGGGCCACCTTAACAGTGTCCGGCACCCGAGGATAAACTCCTGTGTGCACCGCACCTACCTAGGCTTCTCTGTATCCATTCACCAAAGAAAGGATGCATTGGTTTCTACTGATAACCAAGGATGTAGCTTGCCTGGAGATAAGTCATGGGAGATCCATCTTTACTGAATTAATGGTAGGAAGAATGACATGTGAGCCCATGTCAGTGGCCTAGCAAATCCAGGTGCCATGCAGCCAAGTGAATGGCAGGAGGCAGGAGATATAGAGAAAGAGGGTTCCTGTCTTCCACATCCACAGAGCCGGCTGAGCTGCCAGAAGATCCCTCCCTCTTTGCTGCACAAGCCAGGAGCATGTACCTGCACCTGCAGTAAATAAAACCCGGGGTGCTTCTTCCTGACCTATGGATGCATTTTTCCCTGGAATGGAGCTTGTGTCCTCAATAAGGCTTTAACAAATCACCCCGTTGGACAAGGACTTGCTAGCTAAGGACTTTCCTAACTTCCCTTGTGACTGTGTCTTTGACTCATTGGTTATTTGGGAGTGTGTTAATTTCACATATTTGAAACTCTCCCAAGTTTCTTTCTCTTGTTGATTTCTAATTTTGCTTCACTGTGGTTTGAGAAAATACTTAGGATGATTTCATTTTAAAAAATATATATTGACGTTAATTTTAGGGCCCCACATGAGGAGACTGTTGCATGTGAACTTCAGAAGAACATGTATTCAGCACTCTTTGGGCAAAGTGTTTTATAGTTGTCTGTATGATCTAGTTATTTAATGGTTGTCCTCACTTTCTGTCTTCTTATTTATCACCTGACCCATGACTCTATTTATTATTCAAAGCAGGGTATTAAAATCTCTGGTTATTATGTTCAAGTTGCCTATTTCTTCTTATATTTGCTCAAGTTTTGCTTTTTGTTTTCTTTTTTGGATCTCTTCTTGGGTGTGGCTATGTTTGAATTTATTATATCTTCCCAAAAGATAAACTGATATAACTACCTCTCCCAAGACTTGACAGTTAACCCAAATTTTTCTTTTCATGATCCCCTAAAGATGCTGTCACCCCCAGACAGCAGTAAGTAAACTTAAGAACAAAATGTCCACACTCCTAAGAGGTGGGGTGGGTAGTTTTTGGTCATTCAATGGGCTATGGATATTTGTCACTGTTTAGGGGGGTTGGTTACAAGTTCTTATTGGTAGCAGTCAGGAAAAAAGCTGAACAAAGGAGATTAGATTCAAGGTTCTTGTTTTGAAAAGAAAAAAGGGGGTTATAGATATGATAGGATAAAGGGTAGATTATTGAATCTACTCTGAAAAGAAGAAAGGAGGATATAGAGATAGGATAAAAAGGTGGATTATTGAATCTACTTTTAAAAAGCAACCACTTGTTTTAAATATTTTACATTGATATGGATCTTCGTATATTGATACAAAGTTGAGATTATTTTTGTTAGAACATAGTGTACATGCATTTCTACTCTTGTTCAAGGTATTGTACCTAAACAGTGCATTTAACAACATAATGCAAATTTTTAGCTCTTGAAAGTTATTATTACAAACTAATTAGGATATAAAGAAATGCAGGTTAGTAGTTAGTCACCTGTTACAATCAAACTTGTAGTCATGTGAGGCATGTTTTCAAAGTCAATCAGGGGCGGTGGTGGCGCACGCCTTTAATCCCAGCACTCGGGAGGCAGAGCCAGGCGGATCTCTGTGAGTTCGAGGCCAGCCTGGTCTCCAAAGCGAGTTCCAGGAAAGGCGCAAAGCTACACAGAGAAACCCTGTCTCGAAAAACCAAAAAAAAAAAAAAAAAAAGTCAATCAGAAATGTATTTTAGATAGACAGGTCGTCTTCAAACACTTCAGAGATCTGCAGAATATGGCATTTAAGATGTTTTAATAACATAGGTTCTCTTTTTTTTAAATGACAATGAGACATGTCTGCTACTGGCAGCACCTATGTACTTCAGAGAAGATGATGGGCATTGAAGAAGCTCCACGTGGAATTTACTTTCTTTGTGGCAAAAGTTAGCCACTGGGCAAGAAAGTGCCCTTGCCTCAACTGCTAACAGTATTCTGTCCAAATGGGACAAGCAGGACACAAAAGAAAGGACTGCCAAACTTTGCCAAGACAAGGTAGGACATCCCTTCAAATATCCTGCTTCACAGAAAAGTCTGTCAGATATTCTAGGCCTGTAGGCCAAAGATAGATGCCCCAACATTGCAAAGAAACCTTGGGTGACTGTCCAGGCAGCCAGCTGTTTCTGTCATTTCTCACATTTTTTGGAGGTCATTTGCTTGCACTTCCTGCTTACTCAGGTAATATTATTTCTTTATTGGGTCTCTGATGGAGTTGAAGACTTTATAGTTATAGTTGTTTTGTTACCAAACTCAGAAAAGAAATTCACTAAAGAGGTATAAAGTGTATATGGTTAAGAGACATCAAAAGATAGTTTTGGATGATAATGCAAGTTAGGATAGAAAATGAATTAGATATAAGACTTTGAACTCACCAAGATAGGATAAATAATGGAGTATTTTCTCTGAATTTGTCAAATGCAAATGGACTAGACATTATTGATATATTATTGCCTGTATATATTGTATATAGTTATTGTACTTATTGTATATAGTTTTTCTTATATTAATTATAACCTTTTTAAAATTTTAGACAAAAAAGGGGAAATGTGATAATATTTTGTTTGTAATCTAACAAATAAGCTTGCCTGAAGATCAGGATGTGGAGCTAAGCCACTAGTTAGCCATAGAGGCCAGGCAGTGGTGGCATACACCTTTAATCTCAGTAATCAGGAGGCAGACAGATCTCTGTGAGTTCAAGGCCACCCTGGGCTATACAAGATTGATCCAGTCTAGAAGAGAAACAGAGCCAGGCAGTGTGGCACACACCTTTGATCCCAGCTCTTGGGATCTCATGCCTTTAATCCCAGCACTAGGGAGGTGGAGACAGGAAGTGATATGGCTGGGAGGAGAGAGGAATATAAGGCAGGAGGAGACTGGAGCTCACACCCTTTCAGGCTGAGGATTTGGTAGAGGTAAGAAATCTTTCTAGTGGCTGGCTGCTCTGCTTCTCTGATCTCTCAGCATTTACCCCAAAAACTGGTTCCAGGTTTTTATTCCTAAGATCAGTTAGGATTTGTGCTACAATGAATCCTTTTGTAAGTTTGATCTTTATCTCCAGTATTTTTACATTTAATTTTAAGCTTATCTTTGCAGGTTATAGGCAGTCTGACAATTGCTTATCATATATTCTGTCTTTTAACTCCCTCTTTCTTTATGTGACTGAACTCATGCTTAACTGGTATAAAAAGTCGTTTTGAATCCATTTTATTATTCCGTGCTGTCTTCTGATCTCTTCCTTTTGATTATATTATTTAATCTGTTTATATTTCGTATTAAATTGATGATGAAGTTGGGTTTACCATTGCTATTTTGTTTTTGATCTTGTGTGCCATGTGCTATTTTTGTTTATATTTTTTAACCAACTTTTTTCATATTACCTAATACAATTACATCATTTATTTTTATAATAGATATTTCACTTTTTCTTTGAATTATTTTCTAAAAATTATCTACAATATGCACATTAATTTTCATGATCTATTGATAATCAATTAAATTCCAGTTGGTGTAGAGAATCTTTATTCTTCTTATCCAGCCATATTGTCTCACAGTGGGTTTTTTTTTGTGGTGTGATTATTGTGTGTGATTATCTTTATAGTTAACAAATGCAACAATCCACAGCTCTAATTATTTGTTTTTAATTTTTAAAAGAAGGTGAAAGAGAAAAGTAGACCATGTATATATTTGAAGAGTTTTATTTACTATTTTAATTTTTTTATTAAGAGATTTTTCTATTCATTTTACATACCAACCACAGATTCCCCTGTCCTCCCTCCTCCCACCCCCCAGCCCTCCCCCCCCCAACCCACCCCCCATTCCCACCTCCTCCAAGGCAAGGTCTCCCATGGGGAGTCAGCAGAGCCTGGTACATTCAATTGAGGCAAGTCCAAGCCCCTCCTCCCTGCACCAAGGCTGCACAAAGTATCCCACATAGGCACTAGGTTCCAAAAAGCTGACTCCTGCACTAGGGATGGGTCCCATTCCCACTGCCTGGGGGCCCCCTAAACAGTTCAAGCTAAACAACTCTCTCTCTTTTCCAGAGGCCCTAGTCCAGTACCATGGGGGCTCCTCAGCTATTGGTCCACAGTTTATGTGTTTCCACTAGTTTGGCTAGTTGTCTCTGTACTCTTTCCAGTCATGGTCTCCATGTCCCTTGGTCATAGAATCCCTCCTCTCTCTCGTCAATTGGACTCCTGGAGCTCCGCCTGGGACCCAGCCGTGGATCTCTGCATCTACTTCCATCAGTCACTGGATGAGGGTTCTTTGATGACAGCTAGGGTATTCAGCCATCTGATCGCCCGAGTAGGTCAGCTCAGGCACCCTCTCGACCATTGCCAATAGTCAATGGTGGAGTCATCTTTGTGGATTCCTGGGAACTTCCCTAGCACTCTGCTTCTCCCTAACCCCATGGTGCCTTCATTTATCATGGTGTCTCTTTCCTTGTTCTCCCATTCTGTTCTTGTTCCAGCTCAAAACTCCTGCTCCTCTAGGCTCTCATTCCCCCGTCCCTTGCCCTCCATTACCCACCCCCCTTGCCCCCAGTTTGCTTATGTAGATCTCATCCACTTCTCCATCACTGGGCGATCCTTACTATTTTAATTTTTCTTCATTTATTGCTGTGGATTTGAAATTCCATATATTCTAATTTTTTTTCTCAATTTAATTTTATTCCTACCTGATTTCTTTTTTAAGTATTGTTTCTGTTCTTTGAAATTTCCATACATTTACTCCATGTTTATTGATCATATCCATCTACTACTACCTCCCGACAACTTCCTCGAGTGCTCGCCACTCTATTCCTCCCAACTTCATGTCATCTTTGCAAAAAATTGTTTTTAATAACCCTGAGTCCAAGTGGTTCAGCCACCCACTAGCCTTCTCTGTATGTTGTTCTTAACAATATATTGCATTTCTACATGCCACCAGAAACAACACAAATATGGACATTATCTAATGCACTAATTTTAAATAGTTATGATGCTGTCTTCATAGTTACCTTCACTAGTTTTCATTATTTGGTTTTTCTAACTGTAGGATCTACTCTGTCTGCTCTCACTTATTTTTAGTCCAAAGAGCAACTTTAGTTTGCCAGTAAATAAACTCTAATTTTTGTTTATATAAAATATCTTTTTATTTCATTTTTGGAAGATGGTTCTTACTTTTGTTAGATAGATAATTTTTAATTTTGTTTTGTTTATTTTAACAGGGTCTCACTGTTTAACCCTGGCTGACCCGGTACTTTCTATGTAGACCAGGCTGGCCTCAAACTCAGAGAAATGCCTGACTCTGCCTCCTAAGTGCTGGGATTACAAGCACATGGCATTAGACCTGGCTCTTTGACATGGGTTCTGGATATTGGACCCAGATTCTCATACTTTAAGGTAAGCACTTTGCACACACACTGCCCTGGCTCCTTGGCCACTCCACAGTATTTCTGTCAGGAACTCCATTATTATTATTCTCACTCAAGTATTCTTTTGCGGGGGCAAGGATTGAAACAGGATTTCTCTATGTAGCCCTGGCTGTCCTGGAACTCACTCTGTAGTCCAAGCAGACCTCAAACTCAGAGATCCACCTGCCTTTGTCTCTGAGTGCTGGGATTAAAGATGTGCGCCAAGTATTCTTTTTAAAAAAATTTTTTATTAATGAAATTTGTTCTAGTGCATTCTGCTTACTCTCACCCATCCCCCTTCTTTCTCCCTCCTGCTCCTTCCATCCTTTCCCCATCCCTAGAGTCTGCCTTCCCACATTCATCTCTTTTTGTTTTGTGTTGTGTCTTTAACCAGGACCATTTGTGTGGCTGTGGTTTTGGAACTGTCCATCAGAGTCTGGTGGGTTCACTGCTTGATACCCAACGGAAGGTAATGACTATTCCTATTCAAGAATCCATCATTTGCTAATAGTTCAGCAAGTATGGGTAGGGTCCCGGGAGCCCCTTCTTGATCCATGACTGGCTGTTGACAGGCCCAGTCATGTGTAGGCCCAGGACAGGCAAGCTCAGCTGCTGTGAGAGCATGTTTGCACTGGCTGCGTCATGCTGTAGATGGCATTTCTAATCTCTCCTTCCTGTCCTCTACTCCCTCTTCTGCAATATTTCCTGAGTCTAAGGGGGTGGTGGTGGTATAAATATCCTGTTTAGGGCCAAACACTAAACCATCATTTATTCTAAGCATTTGAACAGGGATGTGTCTCTGGACTCACCATGATGCTCTACAGAATGAAGCTTCTCTGATCAAGGATGCGAGTATAATTTGTACTAACTTATGGTAGTGAGTTCATAGGAGATCATACCCTAGGGTGTATGGTCTCCTCAGCCACAGGTGTTTGGCTGAGTCTATAGTACCAGGCACATATTCCCTCCTGTGGAGTGGGCCTCAGGACAATCTGAGAGCAGTTGGTTACCCCCTTAATGGTGGTGCTGCTGTTGCTTCCAGGAAGTGCATCTTGCCTGGCAGGTTGGTACTGTAGTTCAAAAGGTTCACGCAGCTCACTGAAAATAGTGATGATTCATCAGCATAACACTATCCAGCACTATCAGAGCTACCAAGCAGGGAGCACGCTTCCAGAACACTTCCAGTTTACTTCCTCCATATCTTGTAATGAAGAGGTATGGTGTCTTCAGCAACACGGTCTTATCAACTGGTTCTGGTGGGCGAGCAAAGGAATGGCAACAGCCAGTATTGGTGTATACCACATTGGCACTGGAGGACTTTTTGTTGTTTGATAGGCAATCACTTCTAGAAGCAGCACTATCCAGACATATAGGATGTCTCTCTTTTATATATATATATTCTCTTTTTGCTTGTTTGTTTGTTTTGTTTTTTAGAAACAGAGTCTCTCTGTGTAGCGCTGGCTGTCATGGAGCTCACTCTGTTTTCTTATACAATCTTTGGATTGGGGAGTTGACACCATTGATATTCAGAGTTATTATGAAAAGATGTTCCAATTCCTGTCATTTTACTGATTTTATAGTGTTTGATGCTTTCCTAGTTTTTAATCTTCTTAACAAGTGTCTTAGCTTCTTTTATTATCTGTGGCTACTTGGATGTATTCATCACTCTCTTCCATTCTGGATATCACCTCCAGCATCCTCTATAGAGCCGGGTTAGTGGACACAAATTGCTACAGGATACTTTTTGATGGTGTTGCACGGTAATCTGTGTTGGCATCTCTGTTCTTTCAAAACTTGAAGTCCATTGTTCCGGCTTGTGTAGGTTTTAGTTTCCATTCAGAAATCAGCTGCTATTCTGATGGGCCTGCTTTTATATGTGACTCGGGCTCTCCTGAAGCTTTCAATATCTGTCCCTTATTTTGTATATTTAGTGTTCTAACTGTAACATGGCACGGGAAGTTTCTTTTCTGGACCCGTCTATTTGATGTTCTTTGGATTGTATCTGGTTGGGCATCTTTTTTCATAGATTAGAGAAATTTTCTTCTGTGGTTTTACTGAAAATATTGTCTATGTCTTTGGAACGGGATTATTCTCCTTCTATGTTCATAATTTATAAAGTGAGTCTTTTCACAGTGTCCCGAAGGTCTTTTATGTTTGGTTCATGATCTACCTTGTCCTCAAGCCTGATGTTTGTCCTCCATATGATTCTTTCAGTTGACAAGGTTTTCACTAAGATTTTTGTTTGGCTTTATTTTTTTATTTATATTTTTTTCATATTTTTGCAGTATATCTGTATCTTCGTTGAATTCTATTTTCATATCCTGAATTGACTTCCTTGTATCATCCAGCTATTTCTATTTTCTTGGAATTCATTCAGGAGATTGTTCTTATCATCTTTGAATTCATACAATCATCTATTAGCACCTTCCTTGATAGTTTTTTTTAAACATATTTGAATCATTCTTTTGACTTCTTTGTCTGGAATTTTGTGCAAATCACTGTCATTGGTGGCTTTTTGTATGAGAATGTCCATTTTTGGAGGAAACTTTTGGTCTTGACTTCTCCTGTCAACAGGGTTTCTTCTTAGGGATTTGCCCACCCGGAACAGCTTTGTTAAGACTTTCGGTCATACCTGAGCCAAGGGAGCATTTGTTTAGTGTTTGGTATCCCCACTACTGCTTGGTGTCGGCAGAATTCAGGGTTACTCCTGATAGATAGTTCAGTTGAAGGAAGACTCGGTGTTGATTCATGGATAGTTGAAGGTGATAGCTCACTGGGGTTGGGGCACAGTCGCTGGCCACATAAACCAGAATTGGGGCAGTATGTGTGTGTGTGGCAGTTTCCTGGGAAGGCAATTTCATATGTCATATGTCTTCTCATCTTCAGACCCAGGGGTTACAGTGTTCTGTGAGTGTGTCCAAGCTGGGACCATTAATTTCACCACCTGGGCTGTGTGTGTAACGTTACTTGTGCATCAGGTGTGGTTACATCACCTCCTCTTGCTGCCCTTTTGGGAATATGTGCGCACCAGCAAATGTGTGCACTAGCAGCAGGGGAGTGAGCCTCTGGCTCCCCTGGCTATGTGCACACAGGAGAGGGAGGCCAGCATAGCTAAGAACTCCAGAGGGCTCCTACCTGCCTGGCTGGGACGAACATGCTGCACGGCCAAAGTGTTTGCTAACGACACAGGGCATGTGCAGTCCTTCCTTCTCTGCACCAGGTACTGTGGGGCAGTGGGCGTGGCTGAGGGTGCGAGGGTCCTGAGCCTGTCCACAATGGGAGCTGAAGGGGCTGGTAAATGGAAACAGGAACCCCTTGCCTAGCTATCTCTGGTTTTTACCTTTATCTTTGCCTTTCAAACTTTCAACTACAGTATGAACATGTGAATTTATTCAATGTTTTGTTGGTTTGTTTGTTGAGCTTTTTGAACACACTGCTTCACAATTTCCATTAAATTTAGTACTTTTCAGCCATCAAATACTTTTTTTCTCTTTTTCTATCCTTTCTAGATAATCTTAACATAGTTTGGAGGATTCAATAGTATGTCTTCAATACTTTTCTTCCTTTCTTTTCAGTTCTTTTTCTCTGTATTCTCCAGATTGCCTAATCTTTATCTTCCAATGTAGCTGTTCTGGATCAAGCCATTTCAAGTATACCGAGGAGCTTCCCTTAGTAAAATTTTCTTCTTAGTAATTTACTTTCCATTTCTAGAGCATCCATTTGCTTCTTCTCTTCACACTTCAGCCTTTTTGCTACATTCATGTTTTAATGAGATATTGTCATACTATCATTTGTTTATCCCCAGAGTGTTCCTCCTCATTTTTAAATATGATAGCTGCATTGATATGGGTATCAAAGGCCAGCATTTGTTCCCTTCAGGCAGAATCTCTATTGCCCATTTTCCTACTATGTACGAGCCCCACATTCCTGATTCTTAGCATGTCTTAAACTTGAGTGTTTCCCTTTTTTGTAGTTTTTGTCTTTAAAATTCTCATCACTTTTTCCCTTCCGTTGATGGCACTGGTACTCACTGTTCAGTCCTCACGGGGCTGAGGTGTCTTTCCCTCTGACTCTGGGGTTTTAGGGCTAGAAGTTCTATCTGGAGCCTTTTTCTAATGGTCAGATATTGTCTATGTCAGCTGCAGCCTTTTGCCTGGCTCTCTGGCCTTTTCTGTGAGTTGTTGGACTCCCCACATGCCTGTGGGCCTCACCCAGACTCAGATCTTCTCTCCACCCTGGGTCTGCCGCTACTTCTAAAGCTGCTGGAAGCTGTGGAATTTCCCAGCTGCTGTGGGCCTTACTGGAGTCAAATCCGGCCCCACCTTTGGTCTTCAGCTCCTTCTGAAGTCACAGTAAGATATTGGAACCTCCAGATAGAAACAGGCCTTACCTTGGTTCAGGACTGGTCAGACCACTGGGTCTGTAGCAACTGCAGATGTGAGCCTAACCCAGCAGATTCAGACCTTTCTGTGTGGTGTGAGCCTAACCCTGCAGGTGTGGACCTTTTGTGTAATGTGAGCCTAATCCAGAGTCAAATCTAGTCCTCATCCTGAGTCTGCAGCTTTCCCATAAGCTGCTGGGAGATGTGGGACCTTCCACAGGTGCCTATGTGCCCAGCCTTAACCTATATATTTTAGATAATAGATTGTGCCAACTGTGATTGATTCAATTTCTATAATACACGCCCCCTTGATTTTTCTTTGTTTTCATGATCACTTGCTATGTGTTTAGTCATTTGTCTGATTAAATCTGCTGTGGACCTCCTCTCTCCCTAGCTCGACAATATGGACTTTGTTTCCCCTCATAACTTCTCTTAGATTTTATGGATAACCCACTTAGTGGTCAAAATTTTTGCTTCTGCCACTCTATCTATTGGGTTTTCACATTTTGCTGTGGGTGGTTGTTTAATGTGGAAGCTGCTTCTGTCGTTCAGGAAGTTCATAGGTTATTTCAAAGTCAGCCAGGGACTAGTGGTGTCCTTGTGCAGTTCCCACTGAGCAAGGATAAGTTTGGGATGTGCACTGTCTTCTAGACTTCCAAGGATGGATGTAACTTTATCTATCAGGCTGGTCCCACGGGAGTCTTCCAAGTCCATGCAGCTCACTGCTACGTCAATGTTTGGGTTCTCCTCAAACGTTTCCATTGCTTTAACAGCACCCATAGGCATGACCATTGTCCGTGTTTTTCCAAAATCGGTCCCTATGCAGACTTGTGGGCTATCCTTCCTTACGGCCTGCCTCTTCTGCAATGCAGAGCCCTGCTGTTCCTCTGGAGCTGTGGAAACAAGAGTTCACTTCCTGCCATAGGATATCCTGCTCAGGGCGGATCCTCACTGCCTTCGAGGATAGAGGATCGCTGCTTTTGGAATGAAATGATGGCCCACTGAGCAAGGTCGGACAAGGATAACCAGCATGCCTCGCGTGAAGTTCCTGCTCTGTGAGAGGGAGCTGGACGGAGAAGCAGGTTTTAATTCTCCTCACCACATCCACAGAGCTTGTGTAACACAGGCTGAAGAGGATGAGATGGGTTCCCAGTCTGTCTCTTTCTTGGAAACTGGAACCGGAAGGAATGGGAGCCTCTGCTCAGCAGCCAAACGCATTTGCTGCAGAGTTCTCGGAGTACAGTTTCTTCCACCGGACATTGGAGGGGAGAGAGAGGTGGGGACTGTTCCTGCCCCTATGATGCAGTCTTGCTGGTTTAAGCTTTAGTAGACTTTCTTAAATTACTGTTTCTCTTCTTGTTCTTAGGACAATTTACTAGAGATGACACTGATTCATTTCTAAACTTTTCACCAGCCAAATTTCCATTAGCCGGTGAGTTTTCAAAATGAAGTGGGTCTGTGAAGTTTTTTCTGCTCACCATCCTGGAAATTCTACTACTGGACACACACATTTTTAAGCCAATATTTTTTTCATTGTTTTCTAAGTCTTAACACATCAGATTAATGTGATCGGACCAACAGAAACCTGTTTACTTGTGGGGAGACAGGGTCATCATTGCAAAGGATGATGGGAGAGGTGGGATGCCTCCCACCCTTTAGGGTGACAACTGCTTCTGCCAGGTGAAAGAATCCTCAAGGAAAGCTTGTCCCAACCCCCACCTGGGGTCATGTCATCAGCTCAAGTCTCCGCTACAGTTTCATGTGTCCCCCAAACCTCACGTGCTGGAACTGTCAACAGTATTTGGAAATGGGATTTAGGGGGAGTGATTGATACACACATGGATTAGTTGGTTAGTGAGCAAGTAGCTTTGTTATGCAAGCAAGTTCCCTCTGGCATAGTCTGTCTCACCAGGTAATCCCGTATCCTCAGGAAACACCTGCTAGCAAGAATGTCCTCCCCACATACAGCCTTCAATCTTCAACTCCCTACCGCCCGGCACTGTAATAAATAAATACATGTCTTTTTGTAAGTCGCCCGATGGATGGCAGGGATTGTGTTAGAGCAACAAGGAATGCAGTCAAACATGGGAGAGGGGCCACACTTCTTCGCACAACTCCTGAGAGTGGGACGCTGCAGCTGCGAGCTGTGCCCACCGCTCCCACGCACTGCCACAGCAGCGCTCCGTTTTAGTTCAGACATTAACAGATTGCTACTTCCTGGCAACATAGGTGTTCCGGGAGGGAACTGTCCTACCAGATAGAGCAGGAGGTAGAGCTCTGGTGAGCGGGGTCGGAGTGCTGTACAGCGTGCAGGACAGTCAGAGTTTTCTCCCCAGGCAAGAACTGCTTTGTGTCCGGGAATGGCAGAGGAGCCCTAAGGCGCTGGGAGGAGCGGTGATGGAGGATGGGGGTGAGGACCGGAGCTTGAGCTTATGGAACTCCTTTCCAGATGCTTCCAGAAATGCTGAGAGGACAAGTGTGGAGCTGGCACCTGAACCCCCAGGGTCTTGACTGTGAGCTGCTGGCATTAGTGGGGCCTTGTGGGATGTCTGAGTTGATGCATCCTACAGAAATTCTGTTGACAGAGCAAGTCTCTATTGACCTGTATCCAGAAAATGAAGTTTCTGCACACCCCAGAAACTTCTGCTTCTAAGTTCAGCACAAACACAATTTAACCTGATCCTATGTTTCTAAGACCAAATGGAAAACACAAGTCCTGATCCCTTTAACTGCCTCAAATGCACTCCCTTGGCCATTGGACAGATCATAATGCTGTGGCTGTGACCCATATCTGGCTTGCCAGTGTGATAGGATTCAGCGCTTAGTTACCTTTACTCAGATTGTCTTCAACTCCCTTCCTTGGATGGTAGAGATTCAAGCACCTCTGATCCCAAAAGACAGCCATCCTGGGGCCGATACATCAGTGTAGACTTACAGAAATGTCATCTTGCCTCCCAACTTCATTCTGCTGTTAGAATATTGCACTGGGGGGGGGGGGTGTTCCAAGACTTCACTAGGGCTCTGACGGATAAAACCTGCAATGACTGACTAGTGACAGTATCTTTGGACACTGGTGGGACTAAAGAGGGCACGCGCTGATTTAAAGTAATCTCTCACATTTGTGTTTGGAGACTGGGGAGAGGAGACGATTTGCCCACTTTTGCACACCGGGTGCTAATAAGAGCGACCACTGCATCCACCTCTCACTCCAACTGCTCCAAGAGAAGTTACAAAGTCACCAGACCATCTGAATTAGGCTACTCAACACCACAGCCACCTCAGGTGTCCCTCATCATGGTCACAGCAGAACTAAAGTCCCATTGCCTAGGTTTTCCCTTTCTGACTGCCTTTGCGGTTCCCACCTCAGTCAAACCCTCTGCAGGAAGGCTTCCAAGTTCAGCCTGGGATTTGTGGCTCTTCCTGATCCACTGCTGAGCAAACAGGGAAGCGAGCCACCACCCGCTGGGCGCCTACCCTAGCGGGAGCCTCAGTCCTTTGTGCCGGGCTCCTCTGAAGAGAGGGAAGCAGGAGGATCAGATCCTGGGCACAGACCCTTGAGAGTGTTTGCGCAAGGCTTTCTTTCCAGGCCTCAGACTGGCCCCCAAGGTCTGACAGACAGGAGTACAAAGCGATTCTGAGAAGCGTTTATCCTGGGGTCAGAGGGCCACCATATTCCCATTGTAGCTCTCTCGCACCTTCCCTTTGCCGTATCAGAGAGATTTGCGCTTTTACAGCATGGTGGGTATTTATGGCACCTCTGTGAGTTGATTGTGCTCAGCTGGTTCTATTTTTACCACTTCAAAAAGATACATGGAGAGTTTTGCAGGATTTTTTTCTTTTAATCCTTCTTCCAGAAGACAAAGCCAATGGCAACAGAAAATGTGTTCCTGGGGAAAAAAAAAATCAAAGGGTGTGTGAGATGCCTTTCCTGGCTCTTGTGACTCAGTGCACCCTGGGGTCATGGCTCTTTATGGTGTCTCACTTCCAAAGCCTGGGGAAGGGAGCTGAGGGGCTTGGCTTATGTTCAAGCCCATAAAAAAGGGCTAAAGGAGAAGACTGGATGACACCCGAAAGCTCTACCTGTCCACACTGGTCCTGCACCAGAAGCTTCCAGGTGTTTGCTTAGAAGTGTGGCTGAAGCCTGCTTTCCCCAGGGTAATTGGCGGGATTGGTGGCTCCAGGTGGGGAGAGTGCTCCCCTCCCCCACAGACAGTGGTGCTCTTGAAACAAGCTAAGAGGTCTCCAGGACTAAAAGGCCAGGGGAAAGTAACAGTAACAGTACTTATATAGTGCCTGGCACTCTAAGCCCTGTCCTTAGAGGATTGTGTGGTGTGTCATAACCATAAACACAGATATTAATGTTATGTGGACCCTGTCATCAGGGACACCAAGACTCTGAGGGATTAGACAACTTGCCTAAATCGGCTTCACTGTAACTAGCAAAGCTGGAACTGGAAGCCAAGCAACTGATTTCAGACCAAGGGCTCATGTGCCTGGGCATTAGTTAATTGATAGCCCTATGGCTAAGATCCATGGGGCCTGTTGTCACTGGCAAAGCTCTCTCCAGGCCAGCATGTGGGTGCTGGGCTTGGCCACACTGCAGGCCACTGCACGCTGAATTCTGGTCAGGCCCAGCTTTCAGTCACTTAGTGACAAGCTCTTGTCCCTGTCTCTAGTGCTGGAATTGCTCCAGGCTCTGCTTCCCACATTCCTCCTCATTTCCCAGCCTCTCATGATCACTGTTGTATATTCAGATAGATGTTTTGTTAGTATCCACATGAGAGAACATTCAGAATTTCTCTATTTCTGACTTTTTTTGATGTAATAGTATAATGTATCCTCCACCCATTTCTATAATCACAGACAATAATTCTTTATATGGCCAAATAATATCCTATGCATCTGTAACATACTTTTCTTGTTCATCTATCTATTCATGGACACCCAGTTTGGCACCATAGCTACAGATTTATGGATAATGCTGCAGTAAACACTGGCATGCAGGTGTCGCTATAAGTGCTCAGACGTGAGATATAATCATACAATAGGCCTATTTTTAACTTTTGAGGAACCTTCACACACTTCTAACTTGTGCCTTTTTATTGCTGAGTAGTATTCTGTGATGTAGCTATATCATTGTTAAATTCACCCCTTAAAATACATCCGGTCATTTCATTTTAGCTTATATAAGCAAAACTGCTACAAAATTCACATGTTGGCTCATGTGTAACCATGAGGTTAAAATGGTGGGCTGCAATTATAGGGTCACTGTTAATATTTAAGGAACTACCAAACTGAGCCAAACAGTAACGTGTGTCAGAGGCTGATAGTTCAAAAATAATCTATCACGTACTTCATACATGTTGTCATGTGCACTGAAATATCTCACATTTCCCTGTTCAATGGCAGACCCTGTAAAGAGGATAAAATGACAAGCCACAGAGTGGGGAAATGTTTCAAACGGCCTATTTGTTGACAGCCTATTTCCCAGTACATAAGGAATTCTCAGAACTCAATATTAAAAAAATACAATCCCGAGATAAGCAAAAGACAGGAACACATGTTTCAGTAAAGGGGCTACACAGCAAACAAATACACAGAATTATGTTCAAAATCATTAGCCATCAGGGAACTGTAAACTAAAACCACCTGAGATACAGCTCCACACTTACTGAAGGGCTGGGAGACACATGGGCAGCACCAGAGCTGCAGAGGACGCTGGGACTAGATCATTCACACGTCCTCAGGAGCAGAAATGGTCCTCCATTGAACATGCGACATCTCCATGGTGGAGACTGTTTAGGTGGAAGCCCTGCTGGCGCCATATACCCAAGGAGTCTGGGATGATTAGGTGGAAGCCTCACCTCTCTCTCCCCAGACCCCGCTCCTAAGAAAGCTGGCCAAGAGTCAGTCCCTCCATGGGGCTGCTCAAGACCACAACTACAAGCTACTTAAGACCTGGTTGCCATACTTGCTGTTGTGAGTCCTCCCCTGCCTTCCCGGGAGTCACCCGGGAGGTGCTTTGCTCTGCTTAGATTAAATCTGGATTTATTAATTTGGCTTGATTGGCTTATTTCATTGGTGGTGGAGGATACCTACTAACCAGGGATCCAAAACTTATCAAAGACTTCGTCATGTTTTCCTTTGCTGGCTTATATCATCCATGGCAAGTCTAAAATCTGTCACTCAAGCCTTAGGCTCAGAGGATTTTCTTTAAGTTTTCTCTCCCTAAAATCTTCATGGCACACTGTGCGTACATACACGATCTTTGTGTGTACATACACGATCCATTTTAAGTTAATTTATATAAACGATAGGATGGTAAGGCTGAGAATCATAATTTATCAATTGCCTACAGAGTTGTGTAGTGGGACTCTGTCTTAAAATTAGAGATCACTTAGGATTATTAGCATGTTATTTCTGAATTCTCTATTCTATCCCATTGATATTTGTGTCTGTTCAGCTGCCAAACCCACTCTCTTAACTACCGAATTGTTCTTCCATTTTAATCTTTTGTAATAGATCCTCTATGGCTACTGCCTTCCCATGTGAGTTTTAAAACTAAGCTTTTTTTTTGTCTCTAGAAAAAATACATTACTAGGATCTCATGAGGAAACGATGTGAAGTTTATATACCAATTCGCTTTGTTCAATTTCCTTCTAGCCCCTGGAATCCAGCGTGGACATCAGTGCTCTCCAAATGATTGTGTTCTACTCTTGCTTCATTCAGTGCAGAAGAAGGGCAGGCTGCCAGTGCAGGAGAGAGCTGAGACTCAGCAGCGCCCTGCAGCCTGCCTGTGCATCAGGGCTGAGACTCAGCAGCGCCCTGCAGACTGCCAGTGCATCAGGGCTGAGACTCAGCAGCGCCCTGCACACTGCCAGTGCATCAGGGCTGAGACTCAGCAGCGCCCTGCAGCCTGCCAGTGCAGGAGAGAGCTGAGACTCAACAGAGCCCTGCAGACTGCCAGTGCATCAGGGCTGAGACTCAGCAGCTTCCTGCAGCCTGCCAGTGCAGGAGAGAGCTGAGACTCAGCAGAGCCCTGCAGACTGCCAGTGCAGGAGAGAGCTGAGACTCAGCCGCGCCCTGCAGGCTGCCAGTGCAGGAGAGAGCTGAGACTCAGCAGCACCCTACAAAATGCCTGGGTGAGAACTCCACTTGGAGTCACATTGCCTAGGTCTTATTTCATTGTTTATAATCCTAGGATCAGGTGGAAATTAATTGTGATCTTGTTATTTGCTTACCTTGGCAAGCATAAAATACTGACTCCCAAGTACAGCAAAGACACCTGTACTGGATGCTTGGAGGATGAAGGACCAGAATGTCTGGTCACCACGACAGTGGCAGTGGCAGGACCCTTCTCCAATAGTCCCCTCATGGTTTATGTCTTGTTTGCTTTTGTATAAATCCAGAGAACAGAGTTAGTCAAGCTGTATTCAGCTGTGCTGTGAGAAACTAACTCCAGAATGCCCCTGCCTCAGCACAACTAAAATATTTTGCTGTTTTCACAAAACTGCACGTGGATCTGGGGGCCTGCTTGTATGCGAAGTGAGGCTGTCTTCTGGGAAGTGTGGTTTTGAAGCTTGCCAGGTGGAAAGAGTGAGCTGGAGAGTAGCTCTGAAACATCATACTGCCTCTTCCCGGAAATGATGTCCTTCACCCTTGCTCACGCTTCCTTGTCTCGTCTACTCACATGGCCTTGTCCTAGTACCAGGGAGTCATGGAAATGGGCTGTGATCAGCAAGTGGCTGTCTGAGGCAGTGGTAAAGGGAATCTCTTCCACCTGGAGGTGAAATTGAGTCAGACACAGAAGGAGAAAAGCAACCCGACCGTCCCAATGCAGACATTTTCAGGTGATTTCATACCCTGCCATTGTAGCTCAAGCTGCCTCGGATAGGCGGGTACACAGCCACACAGACTCCCCTTCTCTCCATTTTGTTTGTTTTCTAACTGCTCAGGAGAGCAAGTGAACTGCCAAAGGGAGGGCTAGTTCCGCAATGAAGAGGGGTTTAGATGCCGACTCTCCGGCGGCGGTGTAAATATCACATTCTAAACCTGCTAGCCCACAGCCTGTCCACCCCTCCCCAAGCCAACTGACATCCATGAACCAGAACACGCAACATTCACCTGGGTCACAGGCTTATGAAATCATAATGTTCATCCATAAACAGCTGTCATACTATATGTGGAATATTTGAACTTATTCTTTCTGTTATTTCTCTTTCAACGTCAGAATTGTTTTTCCTAGTACTCCTGGGAAGGTCGAGCACACAAATAAAAGCTGCAGGGAGAAATGACCCCACAAGCAGTGACACTTTCCCCTGATGGAACTCAGAGATGACATGTCACCCTGTGCAACATCAGTGTCTGCCAGAGCCTGGTTCCTGGGCTGGTAGAAACGATTTCTCCATAGAGTAGACACTGGCACATAACAGACTCCAGCTTACTTAAGCATCACTTCAGGTTTTTTTTTTTTTTCCTCCAAAATGCTATACATTTGAACCCTCCACCACTTCCTTAAAGTAACTTTTCTGTTATTACTAATACTTTTTGAGACACAGTGTTTTAGGCAAATAAAGCTCATAATTGAGGCAAAATGGAAAAGGGGAGCCCTTTCTTGGTGACTGGGGTGGGTTACTTTAAGGGAGAGCCTTTGAATGTCCACATGCCATGTTTTAAACAGAAATGTGTCCAGGGCTGCTTTTATTTAAGGTCCAGAAAGGCACCTAATGTGAGGGGCCTCGGGTCTGGCTGCTTTACTCAAACATTTAGGGACCCAGATCAACAAGGGCCCTGCCTAATGCTTGGGAGAAAATGCTTCCCATAAGTGGACTTTCATGTCACTACAACAAATGTCTCCACCACAGTCTGGCCAGAAGTTATCTTCAGTGGCTAGTTCTCAAAGTTAAGCAATGATATCACGAGGTCCTGGAGTTTGGAACTCAGTGTGTCTCAGCCATGGTCAATGTGTTGAAGTTAGCATTGTATGCATATACACATATGTACATGTGTATGTGTATGTATATATATACATGTGTGCATATATGTCTGTGCATGCTTATATATGTATATTCTGTGTGCATTCATACATATGTATACATACATGTTTGTAAATACCTACATATCTGTGACATATGCATGTAAAATATATGCTTATATTTCTCAATTTATGGTAGAATTATGACTTGATAAACATATCATAACTTGAAAACATTGAAAGTTAAATCTGATCTGTTAACCCAGTAAACATTCTAGCTCACTGAGTCTACTTCTATGTTCAGAACTCTTGCATTAATCTGTATTTCAGCAAAGTTACCTAATACAAAAACATTTTCTAGTCAAGTACTAAATAACTTGAGTAATTGACTAAACATTGTACTGAAAGTGGAAAACTATTTTATGATTTTGCTTTTGTAACATTATAAGATTGAAAAATCATAGGTCAAAATATTATTAATTGAGGGACCATGTATATACAACACACACACACACACACACACACACACACACACACACACACACACACTGCTCTTAATAAAAATCAAATGGGAATTTGATGTACAGATGTCTGTTTTCTTTGGACTTTTAGGTTTGAGAAGGCCTGTTTCCAATCACGTGTGCAGGGGGCTCTCTAGAGCTTACCGAGCGGAGCTCTGGGGCAAGCGAGTCTGATTGAGGAAGCATATCAGCCTCTATGATCAGTTCCTTTTGACCCCTGAGGGCACCACATTCCACCAGCGAAACCTAAACCTCCATGAAGCTCTGCTGTCACTGGAGACAGTACCCACATCTCCACTCCAGGGAAAGCCACGCTAGGAAGCATAGCAGGGTTGGATGCCTTTTGAGATCTGGAAAGCGTTAGCCAGCTTGCACCAACTTGGTATTTTATAAATAAAACATCTGAAGGAAAATCATACAAGGAAATCTCTGAAAGGTTTTTTTCCTTAGCTCAAGATGCAGCTGGTTCCCTGGGGTAGAACCCTCAGATCCCACCCAGCTCTAGCAGGAGGTGGTCCTTAGAAACAATTGGGAGATCTGAGCTGTGTTGGGGTGAGGGGTACAGGACTCCCAGAGCACAGTTCCAACCATACATATCCAGGACCAAATACTTTTCTACAAATTACATTGATGTATTTGAGCTTTGCAATTGAGGGAGCCAGGCCCTATTATTTGTACAATTTGGCCTAGAACTGGAGATTTCAGCATTTCTTGGGTCAGCTCCATTCAAGCGTCTCTCTGTGTTCCTCATTTCTTACTGGTCCTCATAAATTCCACTGTTGTCAGCTCAGGTTTTATTTGGAGGCGCTAACATAGGCCGTGTCCAGGAAGGAGTGGAGCAGGCCAAATTGTCCATCCGAGTCTATTTGGAATCAAAGGGAGCAGAAACAAAGAATGGGAGGAAGAAGATGAACTACTCGGGTGGAAACCTGTTAAACACTGCAACACTTGGCAGATGGCCCCAGATAAATTACCAGTGGTCCTCACCTCACAGGGAGACTCTTTAGTCCCTTGGAACCACAGCAGGGGGTGAGACCCAGGGTAGAGAGGCCAGTCTGTCCGTTCCCAGAAAATTTGAGAAACAGCAAGCATCCCCAGAGGCCTCGCGAGAACTTCCATTTTCTGTAGCACTCATAAGCAAACCACCGAGTTCCCATTTATACGTCTCTCCGGTATCATCCATTGCTTCCATGGATCCAGGCTGCTGCCCCTGGCTCTGCTGCTGCCATACTTTAGCTGGGACCTGTTGTTCCAGGGAACATTGCTAGAGTTTAGTGTGTGCTGCTGAGCTCAGAAAGATGGCGGCTGTGAAAATGAAATGATTCCCCTTTTGGAGGCAGAAAGTCACACAGCCCTACCCTTGATGAAGTCACAGAAAACAACTGTTAGTTATTGAATTCTGTGTCCATCCCTAAATGTAAGTTCCTTCATTAAACGTGTCTAAAAGCTCTTCAATTTTTCAGAAATTCTTGGTAGTCTGTGCAGATAGGAAAGCTGTTCTGTAGCACAGCACTCCTGCAAGAGTGTTGTTAACCGAAGGAGCAAACATTGCTTTTTAGTGCAAGACAATGGGGAACTATATATGCAATTTTAAATTCTCTAGTAGCCTTGTTTAAAAAGCTAAAATCAACAGTAAACTACTGTCAGTCATGTATCTCACTCGATCCAGTATCTAAAGTATTGTCATTTAACACACCATTGATACAGAAAAATCAACAGGGAAGGCACTTGTCCCGTATAATGTGCTGTGAGCACATCTACGTTTGACAAGTTGCAGTGCAAGGGCCAGTAGACACCCTGGTTACCAGTTCAGTGTGTGAAGGTTCTCTTAGCCGCGTGTTCACACAAAACTCCTGATTGCCGAATGTGACTGGTACCAGGTTAAACATCTGAAAGAACTAAAAACCAGTACTAAAACACTACCTGTGTCCATCAGTCACGAGCAGTAACCCAAACACGGGCAGCATTTAGACCATGCTGTAACTGTGGGACTCTGGTGCCAACTTTACCTGACAGATCTCAGTGAACTTTCTACCAGAGCATGGAAGACAACCTCTCTCATTGTATTCTTCAGGCAGTGGGTCTCAGCCTTCCTAATGCTGCTCCCCTTTAATACAGTTCCTCATGTGGTGACCCACAACCATAAAATTATTTCGTTACTTCATAGCTATAATTTTGCTCCTTATAATAATTCCCATTATTTACTAATGTAAATATCTGATATGCAGGATATCTGATTATCTGATACATGACCCCTTTGAGAGGGTTGTTCAACCCCAAAGGGGTCGCGACCCACAGGTTGAGAACTACTGTTTTACAGCTAAACCTCTGAGACTTGGAGGTTTTTTTATTTTTTTTTTTCACTACTTAACTTTATCTAGGTTGCACGAGCCAAGAACTGTTTGTCACATACACAGGTAGGCATGGGGACAATTCTTCATGGTGTTATGTTCTGTCTATGGAAGAAGGATGCCTAATGGTACACAGTGCTTAAATACTCACCAAAGAGGCAAGTGTCTATTGTCTCCACAATATTGATGCTGGGAAGAGAAATGAAAATGTTCCCATAACTAAAAGAAAAGTAACTAGCGGGAACCTGGATGTTTATCAAGAAACTCCTTTCTAAGAGCTGGGATAGTGATCATAGGTGATGACACAGAAGATCTCATGTGAGCCACATTGGCACTGTAAACTACGATTCATACATCTCATCGACTTAAAACTCAGTGTCTATATTTGAAATCTGGAACTAAATTCTTGTTTTATATAGTATATACCACATGCAATATATATTTATCAAGCATTAAATATAGCAAGTGGTAAAACTCCAGAAGGTACTTTTGCACTGGGCAGAACTGACTGACTATAAATAAGGAGTTAGACGCAGTTCTGAGCCACCCAGTGTAGGCATTAGGAACAGGATTCAGGCCTCTGGAAGCGCAGCTAGTGCTCTTAACCACTAAGCCATCTCTCAAGCCTCATAAATACAGTCTGTAAATGGCTAAGTTGGCATATCAGGAGTCTAAAGTTTACTTAGGGAAATTCTGAACCTTTTGAGGATGACATTAGAGCAGACATCTAGATATTTGCAAATATGCTGTTTAAGAACTAAGCTCTCACACCTTCAATGCCAACACCACATACAGATTTAGTTATAAACAAAAAAAGTTTGTCAAGACCTTGTTACCATTACAGTGTTTATTGATTTTTTTCCTTATTCACTTTTGTATTAACACTTCAGTATTTTGCTTAAGTTGATCTGCTAACCTTTGCCAATTAATGATCTTTAGACCATTTATATTCAGTATAATTATATTAAAACAGTAACAATAGGGCCAAGTATAGTGGTATAAACATTTAATCCCAGCACTCTGGAGGCAGAAGCAGAAAGATCTCTACGAGTTCAAGGCCAGCCTGGTCTACATAGCAAGTTCCAGGCTAGCCAGGGCTACAAAATATAATGCTGTCTCGAAATAAAACAAAATAAGCAAACAACAAAAACAATCATGATAATAATTCTTTTTAAAGATTTATGTTTATAACATTATGGGCATATTTGTGTGTCTCTGTGTAGGTATATGCACATATGTGTGGGTGTCAATGGAGGCCCAAGGAAGGAATCAGATGCTCTGGAACTAGACTGTGGCAATTGTGAGCCTGAACATGACTGCTGGAAATCAAACTCCAGTTCTCTGGGAGAACAGTAAGTGCTCTTAATGCTGAGTCGTCTCCCCAGCCACCGTTCCTCTTCTTACAGACGTGACTAGTTCAAACCACTCTTTGGTTTCCATTGGTTTTTCTTATTCTTTGTTCTGAAAGGAGTTAGGGGAGCAGCTTGGGCTCAATATGGTCACAGTACATTGTATGAAATTACCAAAAAATTGATAAAACATTATATTAAAAATAAATTGCTTTGTAGCAGGGTTGGTGTCCTAGTCTCACCACTGGGAGCCTGGCCTGGTTACAGAAGATGGACAGTTCAGGCTCCATATCCTCCCTTACTAGGAGTCCTTGCTGGGGTCACCCTCACAGGTTCCAGGAAGTTTCCACGGCGCTAGGTTTCCCACATCTCTCCCTAAATGCCCACCTATTCCAGTTGTCTCTCCCTGTAATCTCTTCCTCAGTACCTCTCCCTGACCTGGTCCCTCCTGTTCCCATCCCCACCCACCCCCAGCCAAGAGTTACTGCATCTTGTTATGCCATGTTGGGTTGATATCACTGGAGGCCTGCTCTTTTCTGAAGGGAAACTGAGGAGCAGTGAGTCTGAGGGACAGGGGAGGCAGATGCTGGGAGGTTGAGAGTAGGGGAGGGGGAGGGAATATATTGTATGAGTGAAGACTAAGGAAGAAAATAAAGTGCTTTGAAAATCAAATGAAAAGTATGCTAGTTCATAGTCTTTGGGTCTTTTAGCTTCAGTCAAGAAATACAGTATTGTTTATTGTTGATACAATGTATGTGATACATTCTTGTTCTCAATATTTTTAGGAAGGTCTATCTGTATCTGGTTAGGGCAAGATTTGGTGGGTTTTTGTTGTTGTTTGTTTGTTTTTCTATTTATCTTCTTTAGAGTCAAGTGATTTTATTAAACCTCTAGGTTTATAGTTTTAATTGATTCTGTACAATGTTTTGTCATTTATATTTTCTAGTATTTTTCTGTTCATCTTTCCAGTTTCCTCTCCTATGACTTCATTACACACATGTTAGCCTGCCATTTAATCTCTGTTGTTATTTATCAGGGGCTATCTTTCTGGGACTCAGCTTGTAGAGAGGATAACGGGGTCCTATGTAGGTCCATTTACAGTTTTTCAGGGATTCTCCGTCTATTGTTCCCATCTGGATCCTTGTAATTTTTTCTGTTGAAGATGATGTTTTTGAATGCCAGACTGTGTCCGACACACTCTAATTCACTTGGTAGTTAAGTTGCATGAACTTTTTGAAACCTGTTGTTCTCTAGATTAATACTGGGCTTAAAATAATGCATTTTATTCTCAATCATAAGGCATATGAAGGCAGTGGCAGCAATGACGAGGATGACTTCCACCAATAAGGTTGTGTGTGCGTGCCATGCATAAGGCTGAGCGTCATGTGCTGTAGACACTTAGCTTATGTGGTCTAATTCAAGCTCCACAATCCCTTGAGTAGTCTTATCCCCTTTTTGTGGATAAGAAAAGAAAACAAAATAGTTAATGTTCTCAAAGTTACTCCAAGACATCAGCACTCTGTGTGTGTGTGTGTGTATACCTGTGTGAGGTGTGTGTTCATATGTGTGTGTGTTCAGTACTCTGTGTGTAGCACTGTGTATTTATGTGTAGCCCTCTCTGTGTGTATTATACTCTGTGTGTGTGCACGCACGTGTGCATGTGTGTACCTGTGTGATGTGTGTGTGTGTGCCCATATGTGTGTTGTGTTTAGCACTCTGTGTGTAGTGCTACGTGTATAAGGGTAGCCCTCTATATGTTTATTATACTCTGTGTGTGTGTGTGTGTGTGTGTGTGTGTGTGTGTGTGTGTGTGTGTGTGTATGCCTACTTCCCCAGCAATGGCGTTCAAGATTGTGCCACCATGCCCAGTTTATTTTGTGGGTTCTGTAGACAGAGTTAGGTCCTCATAAAGGCAAGTGCTTTAGCAATGAGGGTGTCCCCCAAACCTTTCCAAGACAAACATTAGCGCCTCCTTGCTTAGAAATCGTCGTAGGCGGTGTTCTGTTGCCATGAAGAGACACCATGACCACAGCAACTCTTATAAAAGGAAGCATTTAGTTAGGACCTGCTTACGGTTTCAGAAGTTTAGTTCATCATCAGCATGGTGGGGCATGGCAGCACACAGGCAGACATGGTGCAGAGAAGTGATTAACAGCTCTTCATCCAGATCCACAGGCAGCAGGAAGGGGCACTCTGGGTTTGGCATGGGCTTTTGAAACCTCAAAGCCCACCCCAAGTGACACACTTCCTTTGTCAAAGCCACACCTCTAATCCTTTCAGATAGCGCCCCTCCCCAGTGACCAAGCATTCAAATCTATGGGCCTATGGGAGTCATTCTCATTCAGCACAGGAACTGAACCCATTCCCTGCCTAGTACCTTAATTCTTGGGTATTCTTCATTCCTTGGAGTGTCCCGTTCTTGTTTCATCTCTGCTGCCTCTTCCCAGTCACCCCAACCACTCCACAGCCCTCATTAGTGGCTCTTTCTCTTTTCTAGGTGGGACCTTCTGAGGACACATGTACTTTTAAAATGTGATGATTAGTAAGAAAATCAATTTTCTCAGGCAAAATAACATCATTAGATCTAGAGTCTAAATACCTCTCGTTCAAATGGCTTAACTCATAGTCATTAGCTTTTTGGTACTTAAGAATAATTTGAACCTCTATCATAGGTAGTCTTGAATTTTATACATCCTAAAATTTTGTAGTCATTTTATATCCTCTCTTTTTTTTTTTTTTTTTTTTTTTTGGTTTTTCGAGACAGGGTTTCTCTTTGTAGCTTTTGCACCTTTCCTGGAACTCACTCTGTAGCCCAGGCTGGCCTCGAACTCACAGAGATCCACCTGGTTCTGCCTCCCGAGTGCTGGGATTAAAGGTGTGCGCCACCACTTACCGGCTGTCATTTTATATCTTAATAACAGGGTTTGGTTTTGTTTGTTTGTTTTTTGTGTTTCTTTCATCTCTCTCTTTTTTTTTTTTTTTGCTATAAGACTTCGGCTTATAGCTCAAAGGATAATTTTGTTGTGTATTGGTTTTTGGTTTTGGTTTTAAAGCCTCTATTCAAATAATGTTTCCCCACTTGGGACAGCAAGATTCAGAGAGAGAGGTGCTGTAGAAATGACTTTGGTATTTTAATGCACAAACAGTTGACGTATATAAGAATACGTTCCAAATTCACAAACAATTGGAACATGCTGGAACTAGCGAGGCACTACAGCCAAAACAACCTCCTCCGCACCGGGTGACATAGGTCAGGTGAAGGGCGTGAGGAGGTACAGAGCAGAGTCTCTGTCTTCATTTCTCTTCTCCCTGGGGATCCCCCAAACACTTCATCTGTTTCAGACTGAGCTCTTTGGGCCAGAAATCACAGTCACCACGTCCTCTTGAGAAGGGGCTTCGAACTCCGTAGCTGCCAAAGTCAGGTCCTGGGTTGGAATGTTCTCACAGGAAAGTCCTGTGGTATGTGTGTGGTTTGCAGGGGTGTCCAGCACCGACAGTTTACTGGAGGATCATTGAACTATTTGTGCTGTTTTTGAGATAGAGGAGTTGTGTAAGTAACTTTTTTACCGTGGTTTTTATTTTAACTGGATTAAGGTTTGAGCAACTTTGGCCTTAGCTACAGCAACCCAGACATGAAGTGTACGTGGATCTCCCTCACAGCCTGAAAGTCTGGAACACATTGGACAGGTAAACTCACTTTAATTTCTATTTTTTTGGGGGGGGTGGTCTGTGGGATTCACTTTCTATTAGAGTAGCTTTGGACAATGTTAATATTAATATTCAAGATCTGAAAATAACACTATGAGGTGTCCATGTTAGTCTATTTGGTTCACTAAAAGGAATCATAAGCCAAGGCGATTCTGGAGTCTGGCAATGTGAATCAGGACACAAGAAGATGCAGAGTATCATGGGGATGTGCGTCCTCACTGATAGTATCTTCTTTTAAAAAGATAGTCTATTATATTGTGTGTGTGTGTGTGTCTGTATGTGTGTGCAAGTGTATGTGCTTCTGTATATGTGTGTATGTGTATGTACATTTGTATATCTCTGTGTGTGTGTGTGTGTGTGTGTGTGTGTGTGTGTGTGTGTGTACTATGTCAAAGGACAACTAGCAAGATTTGGTTCTTTCCTTCCCATCCAGCTCAGGTTGTCAGGATTGGTAGCAGGCACTTTTTTACCCACAGAACCATTAGAGGGTAGAAGAAGGATCTCTGGGGCTATTTTGTAAAGGTCATTCAGGAAAAACGCGACCCTCACGACCTTCAAGGGCCTCCCAATAGCATCACCTTGGGAACTGGGATTTCAGCAGGTGTTTTTGGAGAGATGCAAACATTCAGAGTATCACAGAGCACACCAAGATGGGAGATTAACACTTCATTGTGCAGTCCAACAGCTTTCAAGAAATAAATGAGGAATTGAAGTCATCTTTATCAAAAGGGGAAAAAAATTGCCTTGTAGGAAAGCCTCATGTGTAAAAGGAGGGACTTTACAGAATCAGAGTGAGCAAAATTCCCCACGCCCTTCTGCCAGAGGCTCAGAGGACTGCTCATCATCAGCTAAAATATCTGAGACAAGGGAGTCACAGTCACATATGGGTCTTGGGAAAGGAAGTCCCAAAGGCCAAGCAGAGGTCTGGCTGTCCTCAGATAGGGTCGTCCCTAGTGTTACTGGCCCATTTTTTTTTTCTTGTTCTTACTGCAATGAAATCCCCAAGGCTGAGCACTTATATGCAAAAGAGATTTATTTAACTCACAGTTTTGGAAGCATAATGCTGGTGCTGGTCAAGTTACCATGGCTGCATCGTCTGGTGGGAGGTGTGTCTCTGAGGACAGATTACATAGTCAGGAACCCGGAGAGGTGAGGGTCCTTTCAGGGAAGCTCGGGAAGATGTCACCAATCAGCATAAAGACCTCCCACTCATTAGTCCCCACCTCTGAATGGTCTTACTGCTTACTAATCTCTACAGACCAAGCTTCCAACCCACGAACCTTTGAAGGAAGAACATTTTAGAGACATTTGTTTTGCAGTCCTTAGCTCTCCTGGCAAACTTCCAACTCCCCTATAGCTCCATTTTCAGAAGAAGCCCAAGCCACCTGGAAATGCCACCTTAGGTACTCTGACAATACTTGCAGATGATAATAGTCTTCAATTACTAATGATAATTCTGGCACTGAGTCCACACAGAAGAGGCCCTAGACATTACAGACCAGCAATTCCCACTGGGCTTCTCCCGAGGTCTTCAGCCAGAAAGTCTCTGAGCCTAGTAAGCTGGTCGCCATTATGTTCCTCCAAGTGAGTTGAGTTACTGCTCAGTAACAAACATCAGAACAAAGTGTTCTGAGTGAGTGCCAGATTTCCAACCAGCTCTGAGAATCTATCATCATTTCTCCACGTAGGTTCTGCTCGGGACTTAGATCAACACATATGATTCTTTTCCTGCTTCCGTTGTATGTGTTTGCTTTTGAGGTAGGTTCTTATCATGTAGACTGGTCTAGCCTGAAACTACCAGTCTTCCAGCCTCTGCCTTTCTGCCTTAGTTACATTTCTGTCACTGTGAGAAGACACCTTATAAAAGAAACTATTACAGGATTAAAACAACTTATAAAAGAAAGTGTTTAATTTGGCCTACAGTTTCAGAGGGTTAGAGACTGTGATAAGGGAGGAAGTGAACAGTGGAGAGCTTACATCTTGATCCACAACCATGTGTGTGTGAGAGAGAGACAGAGACAGGAGAGACAGAAGAGAAGAAAGAGAGGAGTACCTTGGGAGTTTTTTGAAATGTCAAAGTCTGCCTTTAGCAACACATCTCTTCCAACAAGAACATACCCTCTAATCCTTCCCAAACAGTTCCACCAACTGGGGATCAAATAGTCAAATATATGAACCCATGGGGGCAATTCTCATTCAAACCACCACATTTTACAGTGTTGGGCTGCAGCTTGTGCCACCACACTTGGGCACTTACGCTGTTCTCCTTTGAGGTTATCCCAGTACACAGAGATTTTGAGTTGGTCAAAACTCAGACTTTAATTTAACTTCCCATCTGTCCCTAAGAGCTCTCTATGTGTGGCACTGACATAAGTTGGCAATATGAACTCTTTCATTCACTTTGAACTACTTACATTGCATCTATTTCTGCCTCCCAGGCTCTCAACAAGACTGAAAATTAACAGGAGTTGATAGCAAAAATAATAGAACTCAATCCTCAAATAAAATTTTCATTCAATGGACAATTCATTACTTAGAAAATCCAAGAATTATGAGTATAAAACTTATGCCTTATATAATCAATCTGCTTCTAAAAGATTTTAACAGCACAATGTTTCTTAAGTTTTTCAGAATATCTCATGTTAAAATATCACAAATCTCTCTTTTCAAAAACTATATTTAAATTATATTTGTGGGGGTGTTAGGGTGAATATGACCAAAATACACTGTATAAAATTCTCAAAGCATTAATAAAATATTTCTTAAAAATCCAAACCTATATTTAGTTTCAACTTACAGTAGTTTCTGTCGTAATTACAATTTTAAAGTCCACTTATGATTTTCCTTTATTGACTGTACCCTGAAATGGTTGACTTTAGTATTCCAGAGTTTTTTTTCCCTGCTTTTTGTTTGTTTGTTTGTTTATTGGTTTGTTTGTTTGAGGTAGTGTATGGTGGTGTTTTATTTGTACTGAAATGTGATTTTAATTGTATGTTAATAAATAAAGTTGCCCGGGGGTCAGAGCTATTAGAGCCATAGCAAGAGCGTGGCGGTGGTGGCGCACGCCTTTAATCCCAGCAGTATTGCCTGACTGCAAACTATTTTTCAAAGAAGCATTTTTAAAGGGAGGACAGTATATATTTGGACTACAGAAACTATAATCCATAACTGAGAGAAGTCAAAATAGGAACTCACTCAGGAGCTGAAGCAGAGGCCATGGAGGACGCTGCTCACTGGCTTGTTTCCCTTGGCCTGGCCAGATGCTTACCTTCCCCTTCCTTCCTTCCTTCTTTCCTTCCTTCCTTCCTTCCTTCCTTCCTTCCTTATTTCCTTCCTTCCTTCCTTCCTTCCTTCTTTCTTTCCTTCTTCCTTCCTTCCTTTTCTTCCCTTCTCTCTTTTGAGATTATAACATAATCACAATGTTTCTTCTTTCCCTTTTCTCCCTCCAAAACCTTCCATATACCTCCTCCTTGCTCTTTCAAATCCATAGCCTCTTTTTTCATTAATTGTTATTTCATATATATGTATATATGTTTATATCCCTAAATACAACCTGCTCAGCCTGTAGAATGTTACTTGAATGCATGTTTTCAGGGATGATCACTTGTTATTGGATAACCAACTAGTGTGCTCTTCCCTAGGGAAGACTATATCTCCCACTAGAGAGGCATTTTGGGTTTATTCATAATACAAACTTATGAAAATGTAATAATTAAATAATACCACTAATGAAATAGATACTGCTTTACATTTTAAAAAGTACTTTAGCAAGTAATGTTCCTGCATAACAAAGGACTTTAGCAAGTAGAGTTCCTGCATAACAAAGGTGAGGAAATGGCCATATCAACAGACCTAGACTAGATGCAAAAGAGAGATTTTGTCAAAATAATAGATCCCTTCAGGAAAATTTGCAATTTGGCTAGCCATCAAAAGGTCCTGCAGAAGGATCCTGTTTTAACCTCATGGACAACAGTTTTTCTCTGTTACCCGTCCATTTCTGAGTTGTTCTTTCTCCTGGTTTATCCAAATTCAGAGTCAAGGATCTGTTGTGTAAATTTCTCACAAAGCAAATGGAGACCGTTCTCTGAAAAGGAGCAATATCCTTGATCCCAGTAAGACTGTGTGTCCCGTGCAGCATCTCCATCCAACTCCTGCTTTAGTGCTTTCCTTATGGAACTAGAGGCCACTGATACCCATAGGATAGATAGCCCTTAACTTGTCTTCCCATGTGCCCAGGTGACTCCCCTTTCCCGAGTCACCACCAACGTCTCCACCTATTTTTCTTTATGGACAAATAGTTGGATCTAACTTGTTGGGACCCCAGCGATGAACTTCCAAGCTGGGACATGAGCAACAGTGTCAACATTTAAAAGTATAGTGAGTGGAGGGAGTAAGGTATTCCTGGAAAATATACTTCTGGAATGGTCTGGAAAATTATATACATTAGGCAGTAGCTGAACTTGAGTGTTTTATAGCTGTCTCTGTGAGAAGAAATTACTATTTCTCCACAATAATTCTTATTCTGCTAATGCCTCATAAAGTTCAGACATAAAACATAAATATTCCCAACCATTACATGGTGTTTCCACAGAAAATGAAATACATACAAACTGTGCTTTGGCATCTCTGCCTACTCCCAAGCCAGCACACATTTCTGGGACATGTCTGTCCTGGCACCGTGAGCCATTTTCCCTGTTAAAATCCCATCTGGCAAGCTGCTGACAATTATATTTTACAGAGAAAAAGACATTTTCCAAAACAGATTGACTTCAAGTTAGGCATTAGTATGCCTGTAGGTAGTATAAAAACTAAATTATTCAGAAAACAATTCATATCTTTAGTGAATTCCAGAATGTACCGTAAATGCTGTGCCTTGGCAAACTCCAGCGGCCAGTGCTTGCAGAGGATGTTCGTGAACATCAGAACTACTGGACATCTGTCCTGAAGCTACGGAGATGCTCCACAAATGGCATCAGCCTTCCACTTTCCAACCTCTTGTAGACAACTTGAAAGATACTATGAAATCCCTTCCCTCTCTTCCAGCCCAACTGGTTTGAAGAAATGTGAAAATAGCTCAGAAGAGCTCATAGAGGTCAAAGGAAAACATTTGTAAATATCTTCCTGTCACCTCAGTCGTCTGAGACTCCGCATG
The DNA here is from genome assembly GCF_007827085.1 of Peromyscus californicus insignis. NCBI lineage: Eukaryota > Metazoa > Chordata > Mammalia > Rodentia > Cricetidae > Peromyscus > Peromyscus californicus. The sequence continues at coordinate 131,719,536 of NW_026294584.1, read as the reverse complement.
GGGCTCCTGTTAGAGAAGAGAACAGTCCTTCCAGCGATAGGAAAAATGCATTGAGATGGGTGGATTTTCTCAGGGGCTTCCCTGCAAGCTTTAGCGTTATGAAAAATGTTGCTAAGATATTGATTCCACAGAGGAAATGAGGATGAGGTCATGGTACCATTGACCTCTCCACCAACCACCTCCTTCACACACACACACACACACACACACACACACACACACACACACACCAGAGAGAGAGAAACAGAGAGACAGAGACAGAGACAGAGACAGAGAGATGAACTATAGCATTTGACAATGGGGTTATTTTCCCCAAAATTGTGTTGTATACTGATTTGGAAACAGAGCTAAAAGGTTTTACTAAATGTTAACATATATAAAAGAAGCTGTGACATTTCTTTTGATAAAATTAAGGATTTTTATTCTTAAATATTTATTGAGAATCCAATATAAATTAATATGAAATTACTGAAGATAAAGCTTTTCTTCTAAAGTTGGTTATTTGGAGGCTGAAGGAATTCGTGGCAACCAAACCAGCTCTTCAAAAGACACTGGAAGAAATCCTTCAGACTGAAGACAAAGAGCCTCACTCATGAAGGTGCAGGAAAGAGCAAAGCATTCTAAGAATGGCTCAGAAAACACCACACATTCAACAAAATGACAGAAATTCATGTAAACGTTCCAGTAGTGATGCTGGATACAACTGTTCTCAATTCCTTCATCAAAACACACAGATGGACAGATTGAACGAAAAAACAGGGGCCCACCAGAATGGTACAGTAAGACCCCATTTCTGAAGACGCCATGCAGCTTGGTTGCAGAACACAGAGAAACCATGATTGGAGCTTCCTCCCTTCTGGCTAGCCGTCACAATGCCAGAATGATTGTGTAGGCAGCTTTGGGGGGAAAGGCCACACCTTTCTTCCTAAACTTTGGGCTTTGCCATGCCATAATACCAGCTTTCTAGACAAGATATGCTCACTAGGGCAGTCACGCCGCAACTGTTTGGAAAGTAAGCAACTGCTTTGGGTTAATGTAGAGGCCCTAGAGACCCCCAAAACAATATAAGCTACTGTCATTGCTCTTGGTGTCCCACTAGAATTTGATGTTGAAGCTATCAACTGCACACTCTGGATATAGAATACAGAAAAATCAAGCTGGAACTGATCTGGAGTCTTCCTTCTTGTGGGCTGGCAGCCATAGTGCCAGGAGGTGTGATGTAGGCTCCTGGGAGACAAAAGCCATCAAGAGTCTTACCCAGCTTGTGAACCCTGAGACTACAAACAGACCTGCTAGGCAAGAACCAAAATGCCCATTGGTGCAATGGAGATGACCATCTACTTTTTCCTAGGATTTGAGGCCCACCCACGCCCCAGGAAGGAACCCATGAATGTTTACTACATTTACTACAAACTTGGCGAAGAGCCAGTGGCTGAGGAGGTCCCTGGCATTGGAGGAGAACTTACTACTGATATTTGCAAAACAGACATGTTGTTAAACGGCCTTCTGGTACATTCTCCCCGTAGACCAGCACCGCACACAGCCCTCCCTGGAAAAGCTTCCTACTGCTGTGGATGGTGGTTAATGCGGATGCTCAGAACTGGTCAAAATACCAACAATGAGTGGTGGTCGAGTGCTCAGCTCCAACTGAGACACCTTTATCATGCCCTCCTCCAAGGCTCAGGAAACATCATGGAAGAAAGGATGACATTAGTGTAAGAGTTGGAGGATAAGATGGTGTGCTGCCAAAGCTATCTCCTAGACATGGCATGGCCTTTCTACTCAGGAGCTCACGGATCTGCGGTATCCTGTGCAAGCCCTGCACAAGACTGGACCCATTTGATCAGGAAAGAGGGAGAGGCCCATGAATCCCCAGCCCTTCCTGAGAAACTGTTGGCGATTAATGGTGCTGGGGAGGAGTTTGAGCCAAAGGTAAGTAGTCCATGCTCTTGTAAATAACATCTCATGTGTGAAAAGTAGAAACTTATGTTTATGAAAGATACTGTTCAGAGAGTTAAAAGACAAGTCACAAAATCAGGAGACAAATACTTGATTCCTGAAAGGTAAATATGTCTCAAATACCACACATTAAATCAGTGCTATTTACTATAATTTTAAAAATACAAGATTAAAATGCAAACAATGTCAAAACCGGATGTTTCACAGTGTTATTCTTAAAGTAAAAAGCATTATACAATCCAACAAAATAATAGAATCTCATTAGATAAGTGAGTAAAGAATATGGATAATATAGCTCATAAAAAAGCATAAGAAGAAGAAGTATGAATTGAATTTGAGAATGGCAGCAGTCTCCACATTATGTTGTCTGAGTTAGTGTATGAGGAGATGGATCAGGAATTTCAGTTAATACAATCTTTTTTCCAATGAAAACTATATAATATACTATGACCTTTAACCATTTCCATTTTTAGGTCCAGTAACTTCATTATAAAGAATTTGTCTTAAGGAAGATCATTATGAAAGATACAGATGCATGAAAAGACAGAATTACATTGAATCGAATTTTGTAGATCTTATCTAGTTTTATTTATGGTTCTAGAATTGAAAAGAGGTACAGATCAAAGTGGCTGAGAATGCTTCATTCTATCGCATGTGTCCTGTGCACAGGCAGAGAAAAAAGAGATGTGCAGGAAGTTAAATATGTACACAAACAGTCCTGGCGGCTACAGCCCGCATCTCTCTTACTCAGACTAGTTTGAATAGTGGTGCTTATGTCCGGCTGAGACTTGGCTGCTTGGTACAAGTGTGGGGTATAGTCTTTGTATATATAAAGTTAAGTTAAAATTCAATATGCAGAGCTCGACCAAACAGTTCATGTTAACAGGAAGATAGATAGATAACTAATAGATGGGTAGTTACATAGACAGATAGATGAATGATAACTAAATAGAGAATATTTTTGTAAAAATATCCTTTGCTATATAATTTATAATAATAAAAGTGTTATTTTTTAAATAGTATAAAATTAGTACATGGTAGAATACTATATACAATTATACGTGATAAAATACTAAATGGCCTTAAGCATCATATATTCACAATATTGAATATAAAAACATAAAACAGCATAAAGACCATGGCATCAAAAACCATATGAAGTCGATTTATTTTCATGAATAATGTGATTACATGAAAGTTATTTTTATTACTTTCTGCATTTCTCAGGATAGTAATATATTAATTTTATTATGATAATCAAAAGGACCATAGCAAAAAGAATATATTTTGAAATATGTACTACTTAACAGAGTTAACTTAAGCATAAAACTCTTAGGTTCCAGAATTACAATAAATCTATATCACATACTTAGAAGATGTCTCCAGTCAGCCGTTACTACCTACTCCTTCTAAAGTACTAGCGAGGGACACAGTTGCTAAGACCAAAGACAGCATCTGAACCCCAGGCTTCTCCCAGAGTCACTTCCTCTGCTCAGTCAATTCTCTCCCTGTTTATAACCCAGTGATGAATCATGAATTGATTACTTTTTAAAATCAGAGCCATAGAAACAATTCAAAAACTGATATTAAGGACTGTCATTGCCCACAATCACCACTTTCAAAATAAATATACTACATTCTGTAACCAAAAACATGTATGGGAAGAAAAGTATCTTTTATTAAAAGCAGCAGAGTTTTCCCAGGGACAGATTGTACATGCTCTAGTGAATATATTGAATTATTAGCGCAAAGGCCCCTGGTCATTTACTCCCAAATGGTGATTGAACTTTCTGTGCTGGAGGATTGACAAGGCCACATTAGACAGCAGCAACCAGAGGCCATTAGTCCTGGTGTTAGTGAAGCTCACAGCCTACTCCAGAGGCCAGAGTTAATCAGAAAAGCAAACAGCCCTAGGCCTGCCATAAGAGAGCAGAATCCCTGGATGGCTTCGGTTCCAGTCTTCTGGGACCAGCAGCAGTCACATGGTAGTCATAAAAATGACTGTGTCCGCAGGCATGGTGCTTACCACCCTAACACAGTGGGAAGCAGGACGGAGAGGAGAGAGAGGTTGTCACTGAAGGTTTCTGAGGTGGAGCCTCTGGAGGACTCAGCAGGGAAGTCTAATGTTCACACTTAAGCTCTTTGGTGCACCCCTCTCACCCACCATACCTTCTCTAGTTCTGCCCTGGGTAAAGCCAGCGTCACACACAGCCTAGAATTCACTATGCAGCCCAGGCTGGCTGTGACTTTATGGTCCCCTCTCTCAGCTGAGATTACAGCCTTTGCTCTGCTCTGCTTTCCTGTGACTGTCAACACAGTGGATGGCTTGCACCAACATCACCAGAGACATATGGGTGGTATGTGGTGCTAAGAAGTTTCCATAGCCATGGCATCACTGGGCAGTAGGAATATCGATTCATTATAATTGACTGAAGTCCTTCATACAGTCCATCACTGATGACATGTCATTAACACAGCTTATGACTGTTGACAAGAATTCTGAAGTATCCAAATGAAGTCTGAGACGGATCTGTGGTGGAGGGATGGAAGAGATAAAAGTTTAACTAATAACAAAAACATAAACTAACAAGAAAAAAAAATACTGTTCCGTGGTTCGTTTGTGTCGAGAATCAGCTGTCAAGGTGACCCTGTATTGTGCTTTCAGAACCATCCAACAACTTAGCAACAAACACTTCTAATGGCTCATCTCACACCCAAGGCTTTGTTCACCCCACGCTGTTTTCTAGCCAGTGTAAATCAGTGTAAGTCATTTATGCTTCCTCTCTCCAAAGTTTCACTATAAAGCACACAGGCTCTTTAGGTCCAGCGGATCCTTTTCCAGTTGATATCTGGCCATGCTAGCGGTTTAGACAGTTGCCAGAACCAGTCCTTTCAATTTTGGCTGGTGTCTGTAACAGACAATCTGATTTCAGAGGCCTCTTGGTTACAACCTTTTTGACTTAATACTGTCCTTGAGAACCCGCCAGGCCCACTGTATCCCTTTTCCTGGGCAGATGCGTGCACTGCTGTGGGTGTAGACACCATTTCTTCACTTGTCATACAGTTTGTTTCTGGGTAAATGTACTCTGAGCAGCCTCTTGTGAGTTGTGGAAACTATGTAGCCGACTCCCACCAGCTGTCGCCAGTGCCCTGCCTGCTGCAGTGGAAGCTTCCTCCAGAAGCTGATGGACAATGTAAGATGGACAATATCGGGACTCCCTTACTATAAACACTTACTGGGGCTCTTTCTGCATCAGACACTGGCTGTGGTAAGGCATGAGTCCCTGGCCATGAAGCCTTGCAGGATTCCTATGGCTCAGGGCTGGACCCATCGGAAGTAAGAGGTTTTCAAAGAAAAAGGTGTGTTACCTCAGACATCATGAAATAGTTGTCTAGTTAAAAGTCTCAACAACAAAAGTAGCATTGTTATGAACTTTAACAGGCACCCATCTGACGAAGGTCCCTGTAGAGACGTTGAACGAGGGTGCTCTGGCCTCTGTTCAGTCTGTGGTGATAGTTGCCATCAGTCAATTGCACAAATATCTCCTTCTTTATTCTTTGTCAGGCTTGACAAAAGTGACTCCATTTGATTCTGGTAACTTTCCAATTTCCATTGTGTTTGTTTGTTTGTTGATTCTTATTGTCTCTCCGCTCCACCCCATGAATTCTGCTTCCTTCTTTGGTTTTAATTGGCATTTTATATAATTCTACTTTACATCTTCTCTTTCAAAGTGAAGCATCCTTCCATTTTTTATTTTATTATGATTGCCACAGACTTTCCAATCCTCATCTTTACCTATATTAAGTTGACATTCAAATCACACAGTGTAGCTTCACATGTACTGCAGCTAACTTGGAAGATCCTGTTTCTCCTTCCACAACTTACATCATTGCCAATCACCAGCAGTTGTCAGGTGGTTTTGAGTTGGGGACAGTAATCTTTGGAGAATGATAGCTAATGGACATGTGATATCTAAATATTTTTGTAGTTCCATGGTGGTCATGTTTGCACAGGTTGGTGAATATGACAAAAATCACTGAATTGTGTTTTAAGCGGCTAAATTCTGTGCTACGTAAATTATATCAATAAAGCTACTAACAAAAGCTTCAGTAATATATGACTCAATTTATATGATCCTTTTAAGTGATAGAATTATAGAAATGGAAAACAATAGTGATCCCATACACTTCAGGGAGCCAGGGCCAAGTGATCCTAAGAGGAAAACAGGAGTGGTCCTGTGGGAGGGGCCTCAGGTAAAATAAACTTAATGACATTCTTCAGAATGCTAGGTAAGCAAGAAGAAGCCAAGCTCAACGTATCAAGTGACAAGAGATAAGAAGAATCAGGGCAGAAATTAATGAAATAAAGACCAAATGAACAACATGTAGAATTAACCAAACAGTTGTTTTTTTAAAAAAAATATTAAAAAACTCCTCACCAAATTAACCAGGGAGAGAGAGAGACAGAGAGACAGAGAGAGAGAGAGAGAGAGAGAGAGAGAGAGAGAGAGAGAGAGAGAGAGAGAGAGAGAGAGAAGTTTTTGTAACAGATTTCAATGAAATCTAAAATATTACCACACAATACTTTGGAAATTTATATTTAAAAAACTGGATACATTTCTAAATGCCTATGACCTACAGAAATTAAAGCCAGAAGACATAAACAACCTAAACATATCCATAACAAGCAAGGAGATTAAATCAGTAAGGTAAACACCAAGGCTGGTTGACTTCTTTGCTGTGTTTTACCAAACTCACAAGAAAGGTCTAACACCAGCCCTTCAGTCTTCCACAGATTATAAAGGGAAGGAACATTATAAAACTCAATAAAATCCTGGCAAGACATAAAAGACACATTGAGATCATTTATTACAAATAAGTTTCATCCCAGAGATGAAAGATTAGTTCATACACAAATCAATGAACTTATCACATAGACTTAAAGACAGTGATCGTATGATCTCAATTGATGCAGAAAGGGGATTTGACAAAGTTCATCATGTCCTGACGATAAAAGTCCTGAAGAAACTAGGAGTAAACTGAACATACCTCGGTGTCATAAAGTGTAGGCATCTTTATAGTAGATGGGGAAAATGCGACCATTTTCTCTAACACAAGGCTGTCTAGTCTCTCTACTCTTACTAAATGTAGTGGTCAAAGTCTCAGCTAAATTACAAAGACAAAGAAAGATATAAAAGGGATAAAAATTGGAAGGAAAAAGTTAAAGCATGAGTCTGTGCTTTAAGGACACCACGGTTCCACCAAACACTGGATCTGATAAATACTTTTAGTAAAGAATCAGGACACAAAATCAACATGCAAAAATCCACAGCTCTTATGCATACCAACAACCAACTTGTCAAGAAAGAGACCAAGAAAAATATCTATTCAAAATACTTTTAAAAGGATTTTAAAAACCTAGAAATATACCTCGCAATGAAGGTAACAGAACTCTGTAAGAAAAAAACTTCAAGATACTGAAAAGAGAAACTGAAGAAAACATCAGAAGATGGAAAGACTGTCCATGTTTCTGACTGGCAGAATTAGTATTGGGAATATAGCTATAGTACCAAAAGCAATCTATGGATTCAATGCAATCGTAACCAAAATCCAAAGGACATGCTTTACAGAACTAGAAAAAAATAGTCACAAACTTGTATGGAAATACCAAGGACCATAAACAATCAACTATAAGCAGAAAGAACAGACAGAGGAGTCACACTATCTGGTCTCAAACTATATTCCAGAGCCATGGTGATAAATAGAAGATGGTGCTGGCACAAAAGCAGACATGTAGACCAACAGCATGCAATAAAGTCCCAGAGATAAACCCACGCATGTATGGACATTTAATTTTTGACAAAGTTGTAAAATAAAACAAAACAAAATCATGTGCTGGATAAAGAAAGCCCGTTCAACAAGTACTCCTGAAAAAAAAATTGGAGATCCACCTGTAGAACTAAATTAGATCCATATTACTCACCTAGTACAAAAAAACTATTAAAATTGCATCAAAAATCATTTAAACTGGAAACAATGAAATTGTTAAAGAAAAACAAACACATCAAGACATAGATCTAGACAACAAATTTCTGAATAGAACCCCAGTGGCATGGAAAGTAACCCTAAGAAATGACCAATGGGATTATCTTTGCAAGCTGTACTTCAGACAAGAGATTAGTATCTAGACTATATTAGGAACTTCAGAATTAAACACCAAACTCCCAAATTGCCAGTCAGTGAGTAAGGCAATGATTTGAACAGAGAGTTCTCAAAAGAAGAAATACAAATGGCCAATAAACATTTTTGAAAATATTCAACATCCTTAGACATCAGAGAAATAATAATTCAAACTAAAATTCCATCCCATGGTGTTCAGAATAATCACCATCAATCAGACAAATAAGTCTGCCTGCTTAACCCTAACCACCTGCATTCATCCTAATCCTCAGAGACAGCCAAGGTTAAAAAATCCGAAAAGCAGCCGGGCGGTGGTGGCGCACGCCTTTAATCCCAGCACTCGGGAGGCAGAGCCAGGCGGATCTCTGTGAGTTCGAGGCCAGCCTGGGCTACCAAGTGAGTTCCAGGAGAGGCGCAAAGCTACACAGAGAAACCCTGTCTCAAAAAACCAAAAAAAAAAAAAAAAAAAAAAAAAAAAAAAAAAAAAAATCCGAAAAGCAGAAATGAATGACTCAATGATGGAACTGAGGATTTGGAAAAAAACAAGAATACAACAAACACAAATCTGTTATATGTAGAGAAATAATAAAAATTGGAGCAGAAATTAATGAAATAGAAAAAATAATACAAAGAATTAATGAATCCAAGAGCTCCTTCATTGTGAAGATAACCAAGATTGACAGAGCCTTGACCCAACCCAAGAACACCAAAGTTAAACCAGAAAGAGATCAACAATTTAAGCAGACCCATAACAAATAAGGGATTCAAAGAGTAGAAAAAGCCTTCCAAAAACAAAAAACAAAACAAAACAAAACAAAACTCAGGCCCAGATGGATTCCATGGTATTTCATTCTCTGGTGGTAGGCACATGTCATTATAAATTAAACCCCAAAGCACATACACAAAGAATAAGCTTCAGTGTAAACTATGACATCACTTGATAACAATACATCACTGTTGGTTCATCAACTGTGATCAATGCACCACGCTAGAGGGGGGTATGGATAGTGAGGGAGACATTTTCCTTCATTCCTTCCTTGTTTCCATCCTTCTTTCCACCAAACTCTATGCCAGAAGTCATCCTCTTCTTAATTACTCAAACCCTCTGAATTAATACTTTCTGTTCTCTCTTTAAAAGCACTGATCAATGCATATGCCAATACAAAATACCTAGGACTAACAAACCATTTTTTAGCATGTGTACCTTCCAAAACTATTTATTTCATTTGTATCATTACTGTATGATAATCAAGTACTATTCATTTGGTGTGCCAGTATGAAGAGAGTTGTTGAACATAATGAATTTAAGATGAATATTTTGGAAGAACTCCATAGAGCCAAGGCATTAACACATTTTTTTTTCATATTGAGACTTGTAAGTTATTTGAAATTTTTCATTTATAGAAATCTAGTAAAGCTGTACCCACAAGGTCAGTGGGAACTGCCAGAGAAGTGCCTGCCCTCACATGCACATGAATTGCAGGAAGAGTTACCCGAACAATTGGGCACAGTGGTAGTGAAATCCCAGAACTAAAGATGTTGGAGAAGAACTTCAGTCTTATTGCAGGCATCTGGTTGAGGTCAGTGAGTACCATCAGAAAATGGCTTACACCCTCCCCCCCTACACTGTTGCTGGGGGAGGGGTATAATCCAGGGGCACCTCCTTCGGCAGAGAGCCCAGGAATCATTTCTGACTGGATGTAGGGACTGAAAGGTAGCACTACCAGCCTAAGGCAGTCTCCCTGCCAAGGCTGCCAGTCAAGTCAATGGAAATCTGTGACAAGGGCTCTCACCACCCCTCCCCTGCACTGCACTGCCAAGCCAGTAAAATCATCAGTTCTCTGAGGGAGCTGAAACTATAAGGCTCCACTCAACATACTAATGGCAGGAACTCAATCCACAAGGTAATTGGTCCAAAAGTCCACTGGGAAAATACACACTCCAAACCTGTTTTTAAACTTTGGAACTAGAATTGCACATTATGATCTCTTCACATCCTATCAATACTGCTACATGAAGCATCATAGAAAGGGAAGAATTCAAAATACATCCTCACCAACGAAGAAAGACTGGCTGAGGCAATATTTTTTAATCTAACGTGCTCTTCATCACATGCTGTCTTTTTTGTTACTATTTTTAATGTTATTAATTTTAAATCTTTACTCTTGCATAAGAGTCCCCAATTCACTTTGCTTTAGTCTATACATGGCTTTGCTTGTTGGTGGTCCAGTGTATTTCTCCACACTTTCTTCTCACCTGCTCTCTCTACTATTCTTCTCACACACGACAAATACACTTATTCAATTCTACCTCTTCTCTTCTTTGCTTCTTCTCCATTCATTCCTCTTTTCCCTCCACAGCTATAGTCTTCTGCAGCTCAAATGACCTTTGAACTCCACGGACCCTGGTCTTATCTCAACATTCTTCTCCCACCTGCTTTTCTCACCATGTGTTTTTCTCAGTCAGTCCATCCTCATACATGTCTTTTAATTTTCTTTAAAAAGTTTTCTGAGAATTTCCAACAGTGTGTCTTGATTACATTCACCCTCCATCCCCAAATTCTTCCTAGGTCTAACACTTTCCTACACACCCAACGTTTTGTCTTTTTTCAATGCTCTGGTTAATTACTTTTCTACCTTTGTTTCCTTTTTAAAAGATATGTTTAATATTTCATTGTGGGTTTTTATTATTTTCTTTGGTGTTCTAATCTGTGTAAATATGCTGGCCTGTGGTATTTTACAAGATAAGAAAAATTATACTGATTTTCTATGTATTCAGAAAAAAATTAATTTATTTTAAAATTTCATATATGTGTACTGTATTTACATTGTTTTTCTACTCCTTCTCATCTTCCAAGCATTCCCAGAATCTCCTACTTTATTGTAATATATTATTGTGTATATATACTATATGTATATACACAATCTATTGAATCCATTTAGCATATATATATATAAAAGGGCTGACCATTTGGTGTTAGATAACCAATTAGGGGGCCCATCCCTGGAAAAGACTTAGTCTCCCTCTCTCAGTAGCCATTAACTGCCTGTAGCTCTTCATCTGGAGAGATCCCCTCCATCTATGTTGTCATGCCAACTAGGGTTATCTTTGTTCAGGTCTTGTTTAGGCACCATATTGTTGAGAGCTCATGGGTGCAGCTTCTCTACGTATATAAATGACAAAATCTTTCAGGAAACATCCTGGACCTCTGGATCTTACAACCATTCTCTAACATTCCTTGAGTCTCAGGTGGCTGTATTTTAAATGCATCCATTGAAGCTGCATATCCAATGGTCAGTTGTTCTCTCTCCTTTGAGCAGTTATGGCTTTCTATAATGATGGCCATCTGCTGCAGAAATGAAGCTTCTTTGGTGTGGAGTGACAGCTACATTTATCTGTGGGCTTAAGGATAAGGATTAGGAATGCAGCTAGAGTGTATTGGTTTGGGAAGTAGCCGTCACGGGTTCTGTAGCAGACTTTAAAGGGGAACCAATACGAATACTTCTCAAACTATTAAGACACAAGAACAAAAGAAAATAAGAGGTCAGTCTCTCTGGTGAATATACTGCAAAAATTCTCAATAAACCCTTAAAAACTGAATTCAAGAATATATCAAAAAGACCATTTACACATGATTGAGCTTGTTTTATTTCAGAGATGATTCACCACAAAAGAATTATTAAGTATAAAGTATTAAATAAAAGAACTCAAAGACAGAAATCATGTTCGTCTCAATAGGAGAGATGGAGAGATAACAGGCTTTTGACAAAATTGAACACCTCTTCATGACTAAATTCCAGGAGAAATTAGAAAAAGAAATAATTGGAATTCAATATATCAGTTATATTCAAGACCCTATAGCTAATATTATACTAAATGGAGAAGCCAATGTGTTTCTTCTAAAATTAGGAATTAGACAAGGGTGTCAACTTTCTCTACTCTTCAATACAGTGCTTGAAAATTTAGCTAGAGCAATAAGACAGAAGAAGAAAATGAAAAGGATCCAGACAGAAATGAAGAAGTCACATTAAACCTGTTTGCAATCAATATGATCCTGTATCCTAAAGGTTCCCCCAGACAATTCTTAGAACTGATCACTGCTTTCAGCAGCATAACAGATTTACGTAATTCCCATCAAAAGTCCAGTGATTTTCTTCACAGAAATAGAAATAGAAAAACCAACCTACCCTAACGTTCGCATGGAAGGACAAAAACCCCCAGAGCAGTGCTGAAAATATTATCACACCTGATTTCAGGTTGCACGAGAGAGGCACAGTACACACTTACAAAATACTTCTCCCTACAAAACCAAACTCATAGAGGTTTGCAACGTGGCTGCTCAGGTAAAGGCACTTGTCATCAAGCCTGAGGACTTGGGTTCTATTCCCGGGACCCTCACATTGTCTTCTGACCTCCACAAGAGTGTGATGTCTCTCTCTCTCTCTCTCTCTCTCTCTCTCTCTCTCTCTCTCTCTCTCTCTCTCTCTCTCTCTCTCTCACACACACACACACACACACACACACACACACACACACCCAAAAAAACTGGAACAGAATAGAGGATCCAGATATAAATATATGAAACTCCCGCCACCTGATTTTTTTTTTTTAAGAAGATGTCAAAAATGTGTAAGGAAACAACAGACTGCCTCTTCAAAACACAGTGCTGGAAAAACTGGAATCACACACATAGAAAAATGAAACTAGATCTATAATTCTAATTCATATGCTTTTGACCAGATTTACAGTACTAATTATGAATCCCTGCTGTGGTCCAGGCCTCAAATCCAATCGGAGTGTGGTTGGTTACCCCTGTAACATTCATGCCACTATGGCACCAGTGGACGCATCTTGCTTGGAAGGTCAATATTGTAACATGAAGGTGAACCACTAAGACCACTGATTGCTCCTCCCGCCCCCGCACAGAAGCCTAAATAGCACATTCTGCACTCATAAAAGCTAGCTAGCAGGAAGGAATCTTCCAGCTCAGTTCCAGCTTGATTTCTTTATGTCAATGACTTTCTGAACAGGACCTCATTCACCCAGGGAAAATTGCCAATAATTGATAACTGGAATTTCATGAAATTCAAACGTTTCTGAGTCCCATAGAAAACATTTGAGTGAAATGATGGTATATAAAATGGGAAATATATTGGCTATGTATCTGACCAGTGAATAAAATCTAAAATATACAAATAGCACAAAGAAATTAAAGAATCAACCCAGTCAACAGACAGGCTAATGAAATGGGCAGACACTTCTTCAACGATGAATTACAAACAGATTATAAGCACATGAAAAAATGTTCAAGATCACCATGTGAGCTGTGAAATTCAAATTTCCAGACTTGATAAGGCTACTACAGTCATGATCTCACACCAGCTGTAGTTACTCACACCAGATCAAGCTAGCCGAAATTCCAGTGTAAATGGGGGAGCAGGTCTCTAGGCCCCATCCTTTACTGAGGAGCTACCAGTAGTTCATAGTTTCTGGGAGGGGGATAATCATTCTTTTTTTTTTTAATGTATAGCCACTGGTAGATTCCCATGTTCCAGTGGATGGTCCCACACCATGCACACATGGGCAGCACTAAATAAACTTACTGGGTTATTGAAAAAGAAAAAAGGATATAAAGTTGGAAGTGGATGTGTAAGGGGAAGTTTTGGGGAGCTGGAGGGAGGAATCAAGGGTTTATACGATCATATTTCATTGTATACATATACGGAATTCTCAAGAATAAAACAAATTTTCAGAAAGCTATACTGAACTTCCACTTCACTCCAGTCTGAATATCACTGATTAAGAAAAGAAATAACAGCAAATGCTGGCAAGGATGCAGACAAAAGGTGAAGCATTTATCTAAATTGTTCTATTATTAATAAAAACTTGGGAGTTGGATATTGGGGTAAATACCTCATAGATACAGAGAACACTGGGGGAACAACCAGCTGACCCTGTCTCTCCACACTTCCCAGATTGAAAGGGCCTGTGAATATTTCTAAGCTCCTCTTTACTCTTTCCTGTGCCTCTCTATCTTATATCTTGGGTCCTCCAAAATCTCTATGGCTAATTCTAGTCAGCTAGTCATCGACTCTGCTCCCTGATTTAAGGTTAATTTTATTAACAGTCTTGGAGTGTTACAGTATGAACAAATATCCAGCAACAAAAAGGCAGCTCTTACACATTGTTGTTGGAAATATGATTTGTCTAGGCACTAGGAAAATCTGCATGGAAGTTTCTCAAAACCTAGACTTAAACCTAGAGTTACTGTACTACCTAGCTATACCAAATTAGCATGTCACAGGTATACTTGCATGCCAATGCTTGTCACATCACTGTTTATGATAGCCAAGTCATGGGGCCAACTTGCATCCCATTCACTAGAGGAATGAATAGATGAAGTGGGATGTCTACACAGTAGAACTATTTTCAATTATAAACAAGAATTAAGCTATATCGTTTGCAGAAAAATTCATACAGCTGGAAATAAATATTAAACAAATTAAGTCACTCTCAGAAAGATAAGTACTACATGTTTCTTTCATTTGGAGTCCTAACTTTTATGTAGATACATAAAATCATATTTGTATGGAAATCATTAAAGTAGAAATAAGATGACCTAAAGGGGAAAAGGGTACTAACAGAAAGGGGGAGGGGTAAGAAAGAGAAGAGTATCAAGGAATCATGGGGAATATGCTTTAAATGCATTGTATAAGAGCATGAAAAAGGTCTTATGTCTCTAAAATAAAAAGTGTGGCAAAATGTAGCATTCAGACTGTTTTATGAGTTCTACTTTTCATATTTGCACATTACTATAGGTGGTTTATTCAAGAAAGAAGATTGTTTCCATTCACATGTTTGAAGTTAGAAGAATGGATCAGAGGTTAAGAGCACTGGCTGCTCTTCCAGAGGTTCTGAGTTCAATTCCCAGCAACCACATGGTGGCTTACAACCATCTATAATGAGATCTGGTGCCCTCTTCTGGCGTGCAGGTGGAACACTGTAAAACAAACAAACAAACAAACAAATAAATAAATGGAGTTAGAGGAAAATAATCAAGGTCATGTCTACAACCTAGAACTCCTGTCTTTCTAGTGAGTTCTGACGAGCCAGCCCTGGTCGCAGTGGTTATAAGGTTTCACACTTGTTATTCCCTATATGGTTCCAATATAAGGAAACTAATTGTGTTGACATGGGATTTGACTTAGCCACAGGTACTGGGCTTAGGAATCTGTCAAGCTTACACAGAACTATCCCTAATTGAATGTGGAGAATGTTGTGTGAGTTCAGAGTAATTTATAGCCCTCAAATTCCTGACCATTTTTAGTGTTAGGGTCCCAGGAGAAGAGGAGCACCAGGCCTCAGAGCAATCTATAGGATATATCCTGTGGGGTTTAGCACCATTTCTAACACTGTATTTAAAGACCCTATGGCATGTTCTGTTGTACACACACATGTGGGAAGACCATTTATGGGGAAAAGAAAGGTATATTTCATGGCTACTATCTATGTATTTTAGATAGCATCCATCTACAGTTTCAGAGCTGAAAAAATGATGCAGTTGTTCCTTCCAATGTGCTTTCCAAGAACTGTTGATGCTGCACCCACAATGGCAGGGCATGTTTTGAATGGCTGTGAGAAAACATCACTCATATCCAAATACAGGGTGGATGGGCTATTTGTCACACAACTTGGCCTTGCAATTGGAGTTGAAAGCTGCTGCTGTCAAAAGAAATGTTTGGATGACTCAGCCAAGAAAGTGGATTATTAGTTTTGGCAGCAGAAAATGGCTGATTATTTCATGTGTGAGAGAGGTTCTAATAGCTGTTTATACACTCCCAAGCCATGGACACAGTTAGGTAATTTGACGACTTGAGCAGTATTTCATTCCTGTGACTACACTGACTCCTGTTGATGGGTTAGTGCTGCCACTATTTAGCTGACATGATTCAAGTTAAGTTCACACTCCACATGTGTCATCTCCAGTTCCCTGAAGACCGACATGTTCCTCAAGCCCCATTGCCAGTTTGGCAGGAGCCTGCAGAAAATACCTGACACTCCCCCCCCCATACCTTTTTAATAAGCTTGAAAGTCTAAAAGTCTCCAGAGACCCCCAGCTACATAATTCACTTTATCTCAAGAGCTGGTCTGTTAGTGAGTCAGTTACAGCACAAAATACCCACTTTACTAGATGTGCTGAATGTACTTGGTGCATATATTATGGACATCCTTATCTACTTTGATGGAATGGCTAAGTGAATTGCATAATATGTCCGACTCAACATACCCTAGTTATCTTATTATCCCTTAATAGAATATCTGGCAAATCCATTTTGTGGGAAGGATTCATTTTGTCTCACAGTTTGCAGGGATACAATCCATCATTGCGTGGAAAGCATGGCACCGTGCATGGTGGTGGCTAGTTATATCATGTTGCCAGTCAGGAAGTGGAGACTCAGACTGAAAGTAGAACTGAGCTATAATTACAAGATCCCTATCTCAGTGACTACTTCCTCCAGCTCCTAAAGGTTCCACAACTTCTCAAACAGCACCTCAAGTTGTGTACAAGGAGGTCATTCTTATTTAAACCATAACACTCAGCCTCAGGCTTCTATGGGCTCATGGTTCCCATAATGCAAAGTGTGTTTAGTCTAATTTCAAAAGTCTACATTGTCTCATTGTTCCAAAGCCAGACAAAAGTCAAGAGTCTCTTCTGAGACTCAAGGCACTCTCTTAACTATAAGCCCTTGTAAAATAAAATATGTTACATGCTTCCAATATGCAATGACACAGAGTAAACATCTTCATGCCAAAGGGGAGACATGGGACAAAGCATGAAAGATCAGATTAAGGGAAGACTGAAACCCAGAAAGGTAAATACTGAGCCCTGTCGCTCTGTGTCTGGAATTTGTGGTCCCTGTAACATCATCTATGCTCCAATGACCTTACAACTTTGCTAATTATAATATACACAGACTGTTTTTTCAGACTGAATTCAGTGGTACCCACCTGAAGCTTCTCCAGTAGATTTCTTATGGTCCTGACATTTCCAGTATTCTGGGGATCCAGTGAAACTTGGACTTCACCTTCACAACCTCGCGCCCAGTCCCCTGAGGAGGTCCACGTAGGGCCAACTCTGTTACTCACTGCCTGGCCTTAGAAGATTTCTGGGACCTTGGTAAAAAAAAAAAAAAAAAAAAAAAACTGACTGACCTCCTAACTCTTGCGTTCTGCATACTTGAAACCAGAATGACATAGACAACATCCTACGTTCTGGTACCAGCTTGAGGGATAACCTGCTCACTTGGGTCATGGCAGCAGTTTTCTCTTCATGCATTCTTTTCTCTGGTACGCAGCTTTCAAATGAATGTCTTTCAAATTGATTTTCAGTTTCACTGGGACCACCAGTGGGTGGAGTCTTGCCCTGAAGGCAATATGAACGCTTTCTCCTAAATCGTGTTCATAGTTTTAATAATTAAGGTCACTCTGTGCACAGCTGCCTCATCTGTCGTGTCCTCAACTTTAACCAGATTTGTGCTCCTGTCTTCACCAAGATACACATTTCCCTCCTCACAGATTTCTTCTATTTTCTTATCTCTCCAGCTCTTGTTTTGTGTAAACATGACTAAAAACAGTGAGCAGTAGCCATGCCACAACCTGGATGCTATGCTGTCTTGAAGTATCTTATACCAAACACCATTGTCAGTTACTTTTGAATTCATCCTGATGCAAAATTTCAGGACTTGGACAGAATATAGCCAGCTTCTTTGCTGAAATGTAATATAAAATGGCCTCTAGTCCACTTCCCAATAGAGTCCTTGTCCACCTCTGAAGCTTCATGAGCCTGGGCATCAGTGTGCACATTTCTGTTGGCATTCTGGTCTCCCTTACTCCAGTCAGAATGGCCCTTTAATCGCTGCTTATAGCATTCTAAGGCTTCATTAACTAACAGATCTAAACTCTTCCTCATTCCTCTTGAAAACTTATTCCAAAGACCTTAAGGCCACATGATCAGGTTTCATATAAACTTAATAATGACTCTATTATCAGTACCAGTTTCCTGTATTAGTTATTTTAAGAGCCCCATCTTCTAAGAGTTCAGTAACATCTCAAAACTAGGAACTAATCATGCTAATACATGAATTTTGGGGTGGCATTTCACATGCGTAGTGCAGTTTAGTCACAATATGCAAAACATGAAGTACACAAAAGCAGAAATAAGTCAGTGGACCTGAAGAGCCATGTAGCAAATTTAAAGAGCTATTTTCCTAAAAAATAGGCCATTTGGATTCTGGTAACTGTATTTATTAGCTATGTAATGCTGAGTGATTTCACAAGGGAGAAGCCTAGGTTTCTATCACTATGTTTTGAGGAGTTTGGAGCATTTGCCTCTAAGTGATCATCATGATTTGACTGTCAGTGTTAAAAATAAAATACATCTGAAGCAAGATTTGTTTGCTGTAGGATTAAGAAAAAAACAAGTTTCAAATGATAATGGATTTGATGAAATATTTCAGGATAGTAGACATCTGTGTACTAAAGGGTATATGGAGGAACAGAAAGTCCCTCCTTACCGCTGGTACCCTCTGAGTTTCAGAGACCACATCAGTGAAATAGGATGAATCCCTACCTCACCTTGACATGAGGGATTAATAGGAAACTATATGAGGACACGCTGTGGAAGAGAAAATATTATACCTGTATGAGGGCTTATTATCTGGGAATCCAAAATGGCCCAATCCAGACCATGGGGATTTCAAGTACCAATGACCATTCTCCTTGGGACATTACATACAATAACAGTGATTCTGACAATAACAAACTATCTTCTAACAATATTCTAATAAGTATCATCCTATTATAATGGTGCTTTTATTAGCTCCATTTATTACCTGTCACACACTAAGAACTTAAATGAGTTATCTCATATAACCCTCAAATGCAATAGGAAACGTGTCATCAGCCACATGTAAATTTTACAGGGTGAAGCACTTGTATGAGGTCCCAGCTGATGACAGGCTCCTGTGTCTGAGGCATGACTTTAGGATATGGGCACAGTCAACCATCTCTCAGTGCTGGAGAGAATTAGCCAAGAGCTAGACACATTTCCAGACACTCGGATAAGATGCCTATGAACAGCTTCCAATTGTTTTTTATTTTTAATTGCTTTTTATGTATGGCTATTTTGCCTGAATGTATGTTTGTACACCACTTGCATACCTGGTATCCTTGGAGGCCAGAAGAGGGAACTGGGTCCCTTGGAACTGGAGTTATAGATAGTTGTGAACTACCCTGTGGGAGCCAGGAATCAAACCCGGGTCCTTAGGAAGAGCAGCCGATGCTCTTAACCACTAAGCCATCTCTCCAGCTCAAGCATCCAGTGCTGTTTTAATACCTGATTCCACTGTCTCAGTGCCTGAGATCTGTAAGAGGGCTCTGATGAGACCCTTGCAACAACTTAGATCCCTTGGGACAATGATCTGCATGGTGTGTGTGCAGGTTGTGTGGCACTGAGTTATTTCATGCTCTCATTTGTGCTCCGTAAGGGCCCTGTGACACGAGCAGGTCAAACTTCTCATCCTGTTTTTAGTGACTGAAGGACTACAACTCATTGCTTCTCCCCTGCAGGATACAGTCACCTCCTGCCAACTTTAGTTCTGTGTTTTTATTTCAAGGGTGTTGAATAACAATCCACTACTCACCCCCACCCCCCATGACACTACTGCCCGCTGCTCTCCCTGCAGCTATTCTGGGTGACCCTTCCAAGGGAGAAAGTGAAGTTTGGGAATGAGACAGATTAACTTGGTCATTGCCATTATTCATTTCAGACCAACTTAGTCACAGCCATTATTCATGTTCGAACCACCCAGCAGCTCTGTACTTCTGCTGAACTGTGCTGTGCGTCTCTGTGGAGGCTGATTTCCTGGCTGGCCAAGCTGAATGAAAAGCACAGATCATCTCCAGCTCCCCTAACTGTCCATGTTCCTTAACTCTCCTTGTTCCCGCTGACTGAGTGACTCCAGCCTCCTCCATTGGGACTACATCCAACTACACTGTTACTCTACACGTTATACCCCACCCAAACAGAGGTCATGAAATGAATAAAATTTCAGCCGTAACAATGTTTTAAGTGTGATTGTTACATGTGTCCACATAGACACCTATACAAGGTGACCTTTAGGCCATTGATTTCAGTCTTTGCAGAACATATCAAGATCCCAGAACCCAAGCTTCGGAGGCTGCTGGCAGGCCACCTCCTGTCCCTTCTGTCTTCTCTGGGAGGCTGCCATAAGGCTCTGTCTCCCCCTCCCAGGCCTGACAAGGCAAGCAGCCTTTGCCCTCATCCACGCAGGATTCAGCTGCAGACTGTAAACCCTTCACTGTGGCAGGCAGAAGACTAGTTCTCCTACAGCCGGGGTGGGAAAGAGAGTCTTCCTAGTCACCTTTGTCTCAGTATCACCCTGGTAAAGGCCACAGGAGCTAGAAGCTGGTTGTTCATCCTTTTGCTGCCTATGTGAGTAATAAGCTGTTTTTACCTTAAAAGGATTTGTTAGCCTTTGTGGGTTAGTCTGTCAGACTTGGGCTTGCTTTTGCCTTATGCATGACACTGTGCGTGTGTGCGTGTGCGTGTGCGTGTGCGTGTGTGTGTGTGTGTGTGTGTGTGTGTCTGTGTCTGTGTCTGTGTCTGTGTGTGTCTGCGCCTGTGTCTGTGTGTATTTTATATACCAGACAGTCTCACACTTCATCTGTCTGCATGGCCAGCTTGTTCCTACACTGTAGTCTTTAGCCTCTTCTGTTCTTGGTAGATGTTTTCATAGATTCAGGAGCATATAACCTTCCCAGACCTTCTTCAGCTCCAGGATGGTGCACAGTGAACGTGGTGACTCAGCTCCCCGATGGGCTACTCCCAGTCTTCGATGCAGAAGCCTTTCCAAGACCCAGTGGTTCATTCTCCTTCATTGCTCTTACTCCTGACAGCCATGGTCTGAGAACTTTGCAAACACACACTCATGCATGTTCCTCACAAACCGGAAGGCTTCCTGATCTTAAGTGGCGTATTTCTATTGCTTGCATGTTCACTGGTTTTCCCAGTTCACCAGTTTTCACTGCTGCTTGGAAACCCCTTGTTTTAGTTTCCATGTCTGAGTAAGGACATGGGGCATATATCTTTCTGTATCTCATTTCAATCATTAGCAGAGTGCCTTCCAAGGATTACCTAAATCGGTGTAAATGGCAAAATGTTATCTTATTATTATTGAATAGCATTTCATTATGTATGTGCATTTATTTTCTTTATCCATTAATATCTCAGTTATTGTGACTGCTACTGTAATGAACATTCAACTGTAGATGTCTTTGACACAGTAACTTCATTTCATTTCATTTGAATACATCCCAGGTTTCATTGTTGCCCAGTCAGAGGGCAAAGTTTGCACAGGTACATTCTGTTTTACATTCATAACACTTTCCACACTTCGTCTATGGTTGAACTTAAATGTATAAAAGTGTTGGTATAAATATTTGTAGGACTAAAAATATCATGCATTTCATGTTAACATAGTCTTCTAGAGTTATAACCTTGTTCAGTCCCATGATACAATCTCTAGATGGCAAACACTGAGGTCAAATGTGCTGTTTTCTTACTCTGTGTCAACTGCTCAAGATCCAGCATATTTAGGTTCTAGATCTCCATGTCCAGAGCACCCTTGCTTACTTTGGGGACCCAAATTGTCTTTGTTGCTTTTTCTTGTCAAAAGAGTAATTGCCTTCACCATGCCTTCAAGTGCACCCAAAGCTTCAGCTGCAGTGTCTACAGCTTGACACTCTCTAGCCTTGCTCAGATGTGTCCGTCCTGAGTGTATTCTTTAGTATGCATTATCCTAATGTGCATGTCCCTAATGGTCACTAATGTTAAACATGTTTTGTGTTCTCAGCTGGCATCCATAGATCTTTTTGCAGTGGAATCTTTATGGTTTTTTGTTTTGTTTTTGCCCATTCTCTAATTTGACTTTTTAAATGTGTGAGCTTTTGAGTTCTTTACATATTCTTGATACAAATCAGTCAGATTGTGGTTTACAAATATGAGACTAGATTTTTTTTTCATCCTCCTCTTAAGATGCAATGGTTAATACGGATTGTCAGTTTGATGGGACCAGAGCCACCTGGGAGACAGACCTCCAGATCCACCTTAACTGTGGGCAGCGCCACTCCATGGGCTGAGGTCCTAGACTCAGTAAAAGGAGAGTGTGGGCTGAGTACCAGCTTCACCTCTCTCTGCTTCCTGATGTGGATCCAACATGAGCAGATGCCTCAAGTGCCTACTGTCAGGATTTCCCCAATGGGATGGACTGTACTCTCAAACTGTGAGCCAAAATCAGCCTTCCTTCCTTGCGATGCTTTTCTTGGGTATTTGGTCATACTCACAAGAAACACCTGGACTCCTTCAGCTAATTTACCTACGGAGGAGTGTAATCTGGAGCTATCACTCATGAAGGCACATAAGACCATGACCTAAATTAGATCTAGTATGCCCCCCAAAGGCATGATTCACAACATATGGCTTGATTTGGGAGTAGTGGAGCCTTCAGAAAGTAGATGATTGTTGAAGGATGTCAAGTCATAGGGTGTGTGGCTTTAAAGAAGATGTTAGGACCTAGGCCCCTCTCTGTCTTCTGTTTTATTTGACCTTCATGAAATGAGTGACTTCTTCTGCTACATACCTCAGCCATGATACACTGCCTTACTATAGATGTGGCATCAGCGGGCACTGACCATGAACTGAACCATCCAACACTGTGAGCCAAAGCAATCCTTTCCTTCATACAAGCTAACTTCTTCCAAGCCTTCTTCCAATTAGCCATCTAACACAAAGTGTCTTGAAAGCAGCTCTATCATCCATTTTTAAAATCATTTCTGTATAAAGAATGTGGTTTAGGTTGCAGTGAATGGTTTTTGTGTGTATACCCAATTGCCACACACATATTTATCCACACCCTTCTCCTGTTACATGGTTTTTACCATTTTTCTCAAAAGACAACTGGGTATACTTGTGTGGGTCTACTTGTGGATTCTTTTATTTTAGCGTACTTATTTTTATTTTATGTGTATGAGTATCTGCCCGTGTGTATGTAAGTGTACCATTGCATGTCTGGTGCCAAAAGAAGGTGTCAGATCCCTCAAAACTGGAGTTACAGATTGTTCTGAGCTGTCATGTGGGTGCTGGGAACTTGACTTGGGTCCTCTACTAGAGCAGCCAGTGTTTGTGACCACTGGGCCATCTCTCCAGCCCGCTTCTGGGTTCTTTACTCTTCGTCACTGGAATACTCCTCATCCAGTCTTCATTGTACCTCACATCAAAGTGAGGCAGATGTTGTGTTTCTCATCTCACTGATACAGATGTTGAGGGTCAGAGGGTGTAAGTGATGGACCTTTAGCTATACATCCAACAAAAAGGAAATTTTCTGGTCCTCATTTTTGTGCACGTCCCATGCTTATTCTGCAGCTGTGTGATAGCTGCTGCTGCCCTGTGATGGTTCATTAAACCTTTCCACTAACAATAAAGACAATTACCACAACATTCAAAATAAAGTGTAAGTTATAAACAAAGAGACAAGGATATTGTTCCTCTGTCAACTCTGAACTCTGAACTTTGCACTATGGCAGACGTGTTTGCTACAGTGGATATGAACCTCAGGCGTGCACCGTTCTTATTTAATTACCATTTGATCATTGATCCAAAGCACATTGTGGTATTTTGACCAACTTGGAAACCTTGACATCCTCAGTTTAATGAGCTGGATGTCCAGAATGATGTTATTGTAAGCAGATAGTTGATAATCAGTGTCATGAGCAGTGCAAGGCACACAGTATTCTTCTCATGATCCCCCAAGTTCCTGAGGAGGAGTTCCAGAGATGGAGGAATTGTTTTAACAAGCATGGAACTGCTATATGGCAGGCCGGGATGACCCATAGCTACTCCAGCAATAATCAATATTGTCTAAGCAGATATTTGCTAGCAAGGGGTCTTCTGATTGTGATCTATTCTCTTCTACAACTCCCTTGGTAAGTGTAAACACAGAGCCCAGGAGACTTTCAGAGTGAACATGCAAAAGCATTCTCTTCTAAATCACTCAGTTCCATGGCAGTTAGCTTAAGTCATGACTTTCCTCTGATTAATATTATTTTCCACTTGGTAGCATCAGCTTAACTGTACAACAGAATATATGAAATCTGAAAAGAACCTAAAATTGCCTTGAAATTATTTTACAAATAAATATGGAGTCTAAAATGAAAAATAAACTTAATTGTTAGGGGAAAATCCTCCATCTTATTTAAATTATAAATGGAAAAGCTACTAGTGAATTACAGGTCATTTTAATTCTGACATTAGCTGGTGTTTTTCTCACTTACGTACACCTTTATGCTTTTGAAAGAGGACATGTAAAACTAATGTGAGTCATATATTAAGTAGTCTAACCATGGAATGTTTGTAAATTTATGCACAATGGAAGCTTTCTATATTTATTTTTGCAACCTGAAACTCATTAGTATGTGAAGTGCTTGATAGAAGTTTAGTTAAGGATGATGTATGTATTGCAATTCAGAAATTCCTGCAAGATTTCTTCCCAAATTACCTGACAGTTCTAAGTTCACACCTTGAAGCCAGATGACTTCACTGGGTGGTGGTGACTCTACCCTATTGTCAGAAACAGCCAACCATGACATGCGGCTCAGCGACATTAATAAACCCTAGACCCCAATTTCCCATGCCACTTTGAAATTTTCTGCAAGTTCGATCTTATGAAAAGAGATATATTCCAGATTTTCATTTTTGAAGTAGACTCCCTTGTAGATTTACGGAGAACATTGCCAAGAAACTGAGTTCTAATGAAATGTCATCCTGAGGGGCCAGTCTTGCTTTGGGAAATGTCCACTGAAAGGATGCGTTCAGAGGAATTCAGACATCTTTAGATCTCTGGCTCCCATCCAAATTGCACACAGGCCCATTTGGCACCAGCCTCGCCGCGGCTTTCCCACAAGGCCCTGGACAGGTTCCAGGAGGCTCCACTCTCATAGGAGTCTGCACAACAGAGAGGAATCACAAGCAGTCCGGCCTCAGGCTCTAGTTACAGAAGAGACCCTGAAAACCCAGAGGAACAAGCTGGCCTGCTGTGTGTCCCAGCAGGGAGTCCAGAGGCTATAACAAAGGAACTTTTGCGCTGGGCCACAGAGGAAGTATCAGGTGTTCTGCTAGGGTTCAAGTTGCCAAAGGCTCCACAAACATCATGATTGAGGATTGTCAGCAAATCTAGAAACGTAACATGTTCATCTGTGTTCACAGCACAAAAGAAATCCATAAGAAGGTGTATGATCACCAGCAAAGTGGTGGCCAAAAGGATACCTGGGCTCTAAGTCTCTGAGACCAGCTCTTGGCAACCTTTCTACTATCTACATGTCTATGTTTCCTCAGCTGTATAAAAGTACACTGGACAAAGTGGTCTAAGCCAGCATTTGTATATATTTAAGAGCAGTGGTGGGTCATGCTTCCAGCTGTTATTTCAATTCCAAATCACAAGCAGGTAGTATATAGTTAGAAATAGAAGCTAAGTCAAGTAGTATCCCTCTGCCTCCACTACACATATGCCCTCCTCTCCAGGAAAGTAAGTTGGAGCTCTTTTTGTTGCTGCTGTTTGAGGTGCTGGAATCAAACGTAGAGCCTCCTACATATCGGGAGAACTCTCTACAACTAATGACACCACTGGCCCTAAATTGTAGTTCTTAGGCTATTCCTGTCCATCAGACATGAGTCTCCCAGAGTATAAGTTTACTCCAAAATATACATAAACAGAAAAAGGAAGGGATGCCTGAATTGTTCTTTAAAGTTAATGATTGAAAAACATGAAGCTACTACTGAATAATAAAGGAAAAGTGAAACATCCAGAAACAAGCAAAGATATGGACAGGAAGATAACCAAGACATAAATGGCCAGTCAACACATACTTAGCCTGAGTGCTTATCATGGCAGAATGTTCTGTCACTGTGTTCTCAGAGACCAGAACCAACCAGGCAGCCCAGAACTGCCATCTGCCACTGCCTTAGGTTTTGGGAGGAAGATAGAACATAGAAAAACCTTTAAATGTATTAAATCCTTTGACTCAAAAGTTCAAAATATATTCTGAGGAAATAATCAGAAATAGACATAAATCTTATGTATTGATGTTCACAGTAATAAAAACAAAATCATTTAAATGGTCAAATTTATTTTGACAAACCCAAATGTTGCCATCAAAACTTCTGTTTTTGAAAAAAAACAATAATATTGGAACTACTACAGTGAAAACTGGATACAGCAAATAGAATAATACATGCAGCATGATTCCCAAGCATGTAATCATGAAAATAAAGATTAATATATAATTTTATTTTCTTACTCTGTTCTACAAATGTTCATCAATAAATATGCATTACTACTATTTTTATAAAAAACAAATATTATTTTCAAATGAATTAGAACTGGAAAACCCTTTGGCAATATATATTCCATAGTGACATACCCCAGTCTATGATTCTCCTCCTAGGCATACACACTACAAAAATGCATTGCATATGTTCACCAAACTTCATATGCCAAGACACTCGTAGCAGGCTGACTTACAATAGACCAAAGCTGGAAACAGTCCAAGTGGCCATTAGTAACAGAATAAATTATTCAGTTGTGGTATGCTGCCTCAACAGAAAATCACACAAACATGAGATGAATAATGCACAATCGCACACAATGACAGACAAAGTCACAAGCAACATATGTAACTCAGAGGAAGAAGTCACACAGGAAAGTGTGGTTTATGAATTCATTTATACAAACTATGAAAAGTACCAAGCCCACGTGAGTTGGTAGTTAGTTGATTCCTGAGGTGGGAAGGGCTGCAGGAGAGCAAGGGGCCTCTGGAGCCTCGTCCTGTGCAGTGACTACCCTTGGGTCCATGAAAATCCATCTAAGGTGTCTCTGCACCCTTTCCGTTGCCCGTGGCCCCTTAGTAAAATACTGAAGTTTCAGCACTCGCAAGAAGGGCAGTGGGAAGGCAGAGGACAGGATGAGCTAAGGCCTGGCCTGAGAGGGAGGAGCATGCCTCCTGCTTTGAAAGCTGTGAAGGAGTGTGCTAGCTTCTATTGCCCTGGGTTGAGTGAAGAGGAGAGAGGCCTTCTAGAATGATCTTCAGTGTACACAGGCCTCGGGAGCATCCCTGACCCCTCTGCCCATGCTCGCCCCTAGCTCTCACTGCTCTGACATTTTAGCCTCACCATTCCCTTCATGTGAAGGGCTTGCTTCCCTCACCTGCACACAGTCCACTCCCTTCAAGTTCATGACTCACTTTCTCCAAAGGGCCGCTCACCGACCACTGTCTAAAATAACCTCCCATCAACCACACACCCTATATTAACTCCATCTAACCTCTGAAAACTTGATCAACAAGGTGAGGTGGTGATGTAATAATCACTTAGGAAGCTGAAATGGGAGAATTAGGAGTTCAAAGCCAGACTAGACTACATGGTGAGACTCCTATCTCAAAACATGATTCGTTATCATATGTAATTAAGGTGCACACACATACATATTTTCACATATATTCATGTATACATAGTGGCATTCACACACATGTGCATTGTGCATACATACATACACACACAAATAAATAAATAAATAAATAAATAAATAAATAAATAAATAAATAAATAAATAAATAAATAAATAAAATAAGATGTCTCAGAGTCACCAGCAGGGATACCATATTACATTGCCTAGTGATGTTGTAACTATCCTAGTTTGTGTAAAAGTCTGATGATGTTCGCACAGTGGCAAAATTGCATGAGAATGTATTTCTCAGAAGGTATGCCATCAAACAATGCATGGCCGTCTTCACACAGAGCAGGGACAGGTGGTTCAGACAATATACACATGGTAGAAGACTGAGAACTAGAGATATAGATGTCTGTCTGCTCACAAGAATGGAAGCCTGGCAGGACAGACACTTTATCTTATCTGCTTCCAGTTTCCTCTCCATAATTCTTTGAATAGTTTCCAACCATCAAAACGCTCCATAAATTTCTGTTGGTGTAACTTCATCCCCATTGCTCACAAGCCACACTGGGTGTGATAAATAGAAACACTCTCTCTCCTTGACACCTCTCCCTCTCTCTTTGGGCCTCTGTCTCTTTCTTATTTTTCTCATCTCTTCCTCTTGCTTTCCCCCTCTCTCCAACAGTACACTGAGCAAGAGTTGGGGTCACAGATGCAGCTCCCCAGAGTAATTGGAAACAGACAGAGCCACTGCACCCTAAATGTGGGAGACTGGTTGTTCAGAGACTTTCGGAGAGTGAAGTCCCTTTGTATTTTTGTTGAGGAATCTGAGCAGCTAGGCACATTTCGTAAGGAACAGCTTCATAGTTTTCAAGAACTCCACTCAAGAAATAGGTGAACAAGGGCCAAGGTAAAGGAGTTGTCTGGATGCTTTAGTGTGAGGACCTGGTGTGAAATGCATAGCATTCTTGTGGGCTTAGGCACAGCGGGGATTTGAAAAGTCTCAGGACATTTGGCTCATGTCTTATTTCCTGTTTCCACATTGAATTACTACAGCTTGAAAGCAGCATTCTGAAGCCTGTACTGCAGCTGGCTGTACTCACCTGGGCTGTCCCAGTTCTGAGAGATAATGTTGAAAATTCATGTTGACTTTGTAACTTAAGTAACAGCTCCCTTGTGGGAGTTATACAAGTCCTCAGTCTGGACAGGGCAGGTTATGTACGCATTCCCATGGCTGATGTGGGGTCCGAAGTCCACAGTGGACATGTTGTTCACCCCTCTGCTGGTATCATTCCTATTAGGTAAGCTACATGGTCAGATGCATTTGGGGGTCACCAGCTTTGGGGATCACACAGTTGATAATGGTGTGGTTCCATCTCAGGCCTTACCATTTTAAGAAAATAATAAAATCTTTAACATTCTGTTTCCTTTTTTCTCATTAGCCATGTCAGTCTAATTAATTGTGTGTGTGTGTGTGTGTGTGTGTGTGTGTGTGTGTGTGTGTGTGTGTGTGTATAAAATTATGTTCTGGAACCTGAGTGTCTCTATTTTGAGGATTCCTGCATTTCCCACAGGGCTGGCTATTCTTAGACTAAGACAAAAATTGGCCTAAAGATCATAGAAAGAGACTCGCTTTTGAGTAAGTTCTCAACTTTCTTCTAGATAAATATTATCTGCTCATTTTTAACTTCATGACTCTGACAAATTGCTGTGTGGCCAACTCCACGAAGACACAGGGGAGTTCCCCAAAGAGCCTAAGAGTTCCTTCACATACCACAAACCTGAGCGTGTCTGGCTGAGTAATGTACATCTGCGTGACTTGACTGTGTCTATAAACTCTTTTAACATGAAGTAATGATTCGCTTACAAGAACAATCCATTCATTTTTCTTGATGACTAATTGTGCAAGCAGGCTAAGAGTCCTCAGGCTAGACCTTAGCCCAGTGCTGTGACCTCCCCGTGTCCTAGCCCGTGCTGGCCCCTGTGCTGCGTTTCCCCCGCCCCTGGCTTACCCAGCTCCAGGTGGTAGGACCTATGGGTCACATGGAGGCAAACGAAGCTCTGGAACTGAGGAAACTCCACTGCACTGAGGCACCACCAGCGGACCTTGACATTAACCTTACCATCCCGGCCCCTGTACTGGTCACTATGTTTCCCAGACTCCAATGTGCTTCATTGACTCGAGTGTCTCGAAAGCAGGACTTCCACAGGAGGAGGTAATTCCCACCACTACTAGAATTCTGACTTGAAGGTCGTTTGAGTAGGCCTTCACAGTGCCTGCCTTCTCTGGGTCCTAGAGTCTGCTCTCTGTAGTGTTCTTAGCAGATCATAATGACAGCAGATTAAAGTGACTACCCAAAGTCAGACACCTGATCCTAGATCCCTCTCTCAAGATGACCAAGTCTCTAGTTGACATTGTGCACCTCCCAGCCAGGCTCCACTGCCCATTACCTGATATAGTCCAAGTCTTCACCTGATGCTATATACTTCTGAGGCCACGCCCTCCATCTGCTCCAAGAAGTAGCCTGATCCCTGTCCACACAGCCACATCTGTAGTGGTGCAGGGTACTCCCTTACTTCTACAGCCCTGCCTATCACAAGGCTCATGCAGGGAGTCCCGAAGGCTGCGTGTGTGAGGAAACTCACTGCACCAAGCAAAAGAACCAGTCGTGGCCATTTTCTCTTACCACCTTGAGCCCTGACTCATTCCTAATCAGTATTCTTCATTGCCGTGTTTGTTGTCTGTGCCCACATACAGTGAAAAGCTCTTAACATTTGTAACAAATAGTCAGCTTCCAAGTTTATCCTTGAGACTAGAGCTTATTGTTGAGAAAGATGATAGATTGAGGATGCTCTTGTCTACGGTTTTGTCTCATTAAATCTGATCTTGTCATCACCACCAGGAAGGTAGAAATAATAAAGACATGGCTGTTACTACTTAAAACTGGATGGTCCATCTCTGTGAAACTGGCAGTGCAACCCTTCTACCATGCAGTGCTTAGGAAGTGCTGAGACACTCCCCGATCATTACACCCAGGTTCCTGGGTCTCCTGCTGGTCTGCAGGGCACAGTCAAGAAACCTCCGTGCTCTGCTCTGATTAGATGCTTGATCCATCTCCACTGCATGCTCATCAATAATCCATCCACGGGACATGTGTCTCTTGATGGAACAAATGGCCAGAATGGATGCTACACATTTAACTAATCCAGTCAGCACAACCCGCCATCAAACTAAAGGCCTGTGGACTTTTCACGCTAAAGATGCCATGGATACTCCAAGTGTTGTTTTCTTGCTTTCTTGTTTTCATCCCTTGCTCAAGTTTGTGCTGTAGTCTGCACACCCACATCTCTGCTCTTGTTCTCGGCTGCTGACAGAGTCTGCCTGGGCCTCTGCCCCTCAGTGCTGCTGGTCCAGAAGAGGGAAAAGCTTAGATGGTGGCAGCAGCCTTCTGGTCACACCCATGTTAAGGTGAACAGCAGGCCACTTGCTCATATTTCCAAGACTATCTCATTTTTAAGGAAACGTAGCTCTACTCAGAATAGCTTTTATTCTTTTATTCTTGTTCAGTGTCTATAACTTTTAATTCAGATATCAGTTAAGTTCAATGTTTACATTTATTTAGTTATTGTGTGGGAAGGGGGTACATGCATGTCACAGCACATGTATGGAAGTCAGAGTACAACTTGGAGCAATTTCTCTTCTTCTATCACAGGGTTCCTGGGGGTCAAACTCATGCTATCAACTTTGGCAGTGTGATGGCTAATCTTGATTGTCAACTTGACTACATCTGAAATCAACTAAAACCCAAGCAGCTGGGCACTCACATGAAGGATTTTCTTGAGTGGATCATTCGAGGTGGGAGATCTACTCTAAATCTGGATCACATCTTTCCGTGGCAGCCCAGGTAAATGGATATGAAAAAGGGAAGAATTTGCTTTTGACCTGCTTGCCTTCACTCCCACCGACAAGTTCATCTACCTTGTTACAGAGGCATTCCTTCACTGGTCTAAGAACCTGATTCTTTGGAATTCCAATGTAGACTCAAGCCACCAGCTCTCTGTGAATCCCTCTGCACTCCAGACTCAGATTTGGGACAGCTGAGACATCCAGTCTCATGAAGTGAACAACTACCAGATTGTTGGCTTTTTCATCAGAAGATAGCCATTGTTATTGGTTGGCTGAATTATTCATCAAGAAATGGCCTAGTGGGAAGGAATGGAAGATGCCTGATATCTCTTAGCTAGTACTGATGAAGGGATTTAAAGCTCTGTGAGATTGCAGTGCTAGCATGAGTACACTGTGTAAAATCTGATCCTCCACCATGGGAAGACACAGAAGACATGCCCTTCATTAATGTCACAAAACACACAACAGTGAGAGGGACACCAGCACATTTCAAGTGCTTTGTCACTGCTCTTGTCCTTGTAACAGACCTTAGGGTTGGAGATGCTGTTGTTCAATTAAATAAGTTAAATGTGATGGGTTGAACTGGGCCCCAGGATAGCAAGGGACAGATTGCAGCATTGTATCACCAAAGGCAAGGTGATAATATAGTAAGTGGACAGCATGGGCTGAGTCATATTTATAATGGCCTGACCCACAATGGGCATCACAGGCAAAGTGATTCTTATGGTGGCTTGATACAAATAGACCTTTGGTATTGACTAATCAACCACGGTGTTTCCAAGAATGAAACAAAAGAAGCCTACTACATCTACTTACACATTTTCAATCTGTATAAGCAGAACAATTCTCAGACAAATGAGAGGATGACTACACTGGACTGTAACAATAGGAAATCTTGGCTTGTGAACCAAATTCCAGACTTGAGCCTGTTTGCAGACCTAGAGCCCTTGAGAGAAGGGAAGGCCAGGTTTCCCCAAAGAAGGACCTTGTTAAAATATCTAGAGTTTTCCTGTTAGCCTTTCTTCCATCCTTCCCTAAAGGGACCTGTATCTTTTTACAACAGTAACTGTAGACTTGGAAAAGGAAAATAATCAGACTTTCTGGGGTTTTTGGATACTGGTTCTGAAATGACTCTGATTCCAGGACACCCCAAAAGGCATTACAGCACTCCCTTTAAAGTGGGAGCTTATAGAGGTCAGGTGATTAATACAGTTTTAGCTAAAATCTGACTCACAGGAGTCTAATAGGCCCCTGAACTCATTCTGTGGTTATTTCCTGAGTCCCAAAAAGTATAATTGGGATAGATATGCTTAGACATTAGCAGAATCCTCACGTTGGTTTCCTGACCTGTGGAGTGGTGGCTCTTAAGGTTGGAAAGGATAAATGGAAGCCATTGGAGCTGCTGCCTCTACCAGAGAAAATGATGAACCCAAACCAATATCACATCCCTAGAGGATTATAGAAATTAGTGCCACTACACTTGAAAGGGGTGGTAGTTCCCATCACACCTCCTTTCAGATCTCCTATTTTGCCTGTTTCTGAAGACAGATGGATGATGGAGAAAGACAGTTGAATATCTCAAACTTATTCAAACACTGATCCTGATTGCAGCTGCTATACCAGATGTGGTGTCTTTGCTTGAGCAGATTAACACCTCTCCTGGTACATGGTATACAGCTATTGATTTAGCAAATGCCTTTTATTGGTACCTGCCTGTGAAGACCACTGGAGGCAGTTTGTTTTCAGATGGCAAGGCCAGCTGGATACTTTTACAGTTTTACCCCAGGGGTATATAAATTATCCCTGTGTTATAATTTAGTTTGAAGGAAACTTGATCATCTGTCTCTTTCACAAAATATCATACTGGTCCCCTATATTATGCTAATTAGAGCATGTGAGCAGAAGATAACAACCACTTTGGACTTGTTGGCAATGCATGTGCACATCAGAGGATGGAAAATAAATCCAACCAAAATCAAAGGACCTTGAACCTTGGTGAAATTTCCAGGAGTCCTAGTAGTGTGAAGAATGCAGAGATATTCCCTTTTAGATATTCCTGACCACTGCCACTAACAAGAAAGACTTGCAACGCTTAGTGGACCTATTAGATTCTGGAGGCAGCACGTTCCTCACTCGGGTGTGTTACTCCAGCCTGTATACCAATTGACTCATTGAAGCTGCTGGGTTTAGTGAGACCTGGAAGAGGAGAAGGCTCCTCAACAGACCCAGGCTGCTATGCAGGCTGCTCTACCACTTGGATCATATGATCCAATAGACCCAATGGTACTTGAAGTGGCAGTGGCAGATAGGGATGCTGTTTGGAGATTTTGTCAAGACTCTAAAAGTGAATGGATTACAGAGGGTTTTGGAGTAAGGCTTTATCATCATCTGCAGACAGCTGTTCTCCCTTTGAAAGACGGCTCTTGGCCTGCTATTGGGCCTTAGTGGAAACTGAACATTTGCCAATAGGCCGCCAAGTTACCATTCAACCTGAGTTACCCATCGTGAGCTGGCTGTTATCTGACCCACCAAGGCATAAAGTAGGATATGCATAGCAGCAGTCCATTATCAAATGGAAATGGAATATACATGATTAGGTCTGAGCAGCTCCTAAGGGTAAAAGTAAGTCATATGAAGTTGCCCAAATGCCTACTGTAGAGAGCTGCGTGAAGCTGCATTCTTGAGATGGCTCTGGCTTTCGCCCCCCGCCCTCCCGATGGCGAGTGCTCTCTATGTTAAACAACTCCTTATTTGGCTTGGCTTTAAATTTCGGCTTGCTAAGGCATACGTGCACCTATCCAGGAATCCCATGTGGCGCATGATGGCTGGTGGTCTGAGACCTATATAAGGCTGGGCGGGCTCTCCCTAGGGGAGAAGAACAAAGGACACAGATTTTGAGAGGACCTGAATAAAAAACAGCTTGAAGAAGAGCTCGGTGTTGTGTCTTCCTTGCTGGTCGAGGCAGACGCGACAGCCTACGGTTTCTACTCCCATTACAATGCCTTCTGCTCTCAAACATGAACCTACGGCCTTACAGATGTGCCCTAATAAAGAATAAAAGACTAGGGCATGGTTTAATGATGGTTCAGCATTCTATGAAAATCACCTAGAAGCAGACAGCTGCAGAATTACAACGTCTTTCTGTGACAACAGTGAAAGACACTAATAAAGGGAACTCTCTACAGTGGGCAGAACTGCAGGCAGCCTATATGATCACACATTTTGCTTGGAAGGACAAACAGCCTGATGTGCAATCATTTACTGATTCATGAGCTTCAGCCAATGAATTGGCTGGATGGTCAGGGACTTAGAAATGTTGGAAAATTGGTGGGAACAACATTTGGGGAAGACATGGAGAGATGTCTCTGAATGGGCACAGGGTGTGAAGTGACTTGTCTCCCAAGTAAATGCTCATCTGAAGGTGACTTCAGCAGAGGAGGAGTTCAGTAGTCAAGTAGACAGGATGACCCATTCTGTGAATTCTCTCTCCCTAGTCATTCCTGTCATTGCCCAGGGGCCAATGACTGAAGTGCTCATGGTGGCAGAGGTAGAAGTTACACATGGGCTCAACAACATGGACTTCCACTCACCTGGATGACATGGAAACAGCTGTTGCTAGGTGCCAAATATGCCAGCAGCAGAGACCAGTACTGAGTCCCTGATATGGCACCATTCCCCAGAGTGACCTGCCAGACCTGGTAGTAGATTGACTACATAGGACCATTTCCTCCATGGTAAGGACAATGCTTTCTGCTTACTGGAGTAGATACTTACCTTGGCGATATATTTGCCTTTCCTGATCATAATGCTTCTGCCCAAACTACCATCCATGGACTTACATAAAACTTTATCCACCATCATGGTATTCCACACAACATTGCTTCTGACCAAGGAACTCACTTCACAACCAGAGAAATACAACAGTGGACCCATGATCATGGAATCCACTGGTCTCATCATCTGAATCAACTAACTTGATTGAATGGCAGAATAGTCTAAAGATAGTTAGAATACCAATTTGGTGGTATGAGCCTGGAAGGCTGGAGCAGGTTCTCCAGAAAGTGGTATATGCTTTGAATCAGTGGTCAATATATAGTATGATTTCTCCCATAGCCAGGATCCATAGGTCTGGGAATCAAGGGGTAGAAAAGGAAATAGTTCTACTCACTAACATCACTAGTTACCCACTAGGAAAATTTCTGCTTCCTATTTCCACAACCTTAAGTTCTGCTAGCCTATTAGTTTTGATTTAAGAGGAGGGAGCACGCCTACCAGGAGCCACAACCAACATTCCATTAGGTTGGAAGCTCAGACTTCACCCTGGCCACTATGTGCTTCTGATGCCCTTAAGCCAACACGCTAAGAAAGGCATAACTGTGTTAGGAGGGATAATTGATTTAGATTCCCAGCAGGGAACTGGATTGCTTCTCCACAACAGAGGTAAGGTAGATTGTGTCTGGGGGGTGGGGGATCCTTTAGGGAGTCTCTTGGTGCTGCCGTGTCCTATGATTAAGGTCAGTGGTAACTTAACAACAATCCACTCCAGGCAGGATGACAAAGGGCATGGACCCTTCATGAATGAAGGTGTAAGTCACTCTTCCAGGAAAAGAACCAAGATCTACTGAGGTTCTTGATGAGGGTGAAAAGAATACAGAATGGGTAGAAGAGGAAGGTAGTTAGTTATACATTACAAGCTAAGGCTGGCCACCTGACCAGTTGCAGACATGAGTGTTTCATTCTTATTTTAAGAACATGCTTATGCATATGTACACAGACATTAAGCAGATAATTGTGTTTTCTTTCCTCTATTACTTTATCATGAAATGTTACATAGATTATATCAGTGGTTATTATCATATTTAAGTTATGAGACACTAAAAAACTAAGCATTTCTCAGGGTTGGGGATTTAGCTCAGTGGTAGAGTGCTTGCCTAGCAAGCACAAGGCCCTGGGTTCTGTCCTCAGCTCCAGAAAAAAAAGAAAAAAAAAGACTAAGCATTTCTCAAGGGACATTGTCACCTGTTCTAAAATATATAATGTGTTTGCAGTTACATATGGATATTTATATTAGGTGGAACTATGACCCAGTTATTATTTGCATTTGGAAATTAAGCATAACATAAAGAGCTGTGATTGTGTGTTAAATCGACAAGTAATGTACTTGTGATGGCTAATCTTGTTTGTCAACTTGACTACATCTAGAATCAACTAAATCCCAAGCACCTATGAGGGATTTTCTTGAGTGGATTACTTGAGGTGGGAAGACTCACCCTAAATCTGTGTGGTACCTTCTGGTGTCAGCCCACAGAAGAGGATATGGAAGAAGGAATTTTTTGCTTTTGCCTGCTTGCCCTCACTCCTGCTGACAAGTTCATTTACCCTGCTGCTGAGGCGTTCCTTTTTACTGGTGTAAAAACCTACTTGTTTGGAATTCCAATGTAGACTGAAACCACCAGCTCTCTAGAAATCCTTCTGAATCCCAGAGTCAGATTCGGGACTGCTGAGACAACTAGTCTCATGGACTGAACAACTGGATTCTTGGCCTTTTCATCAGGAGACACTGTTGGACAACCCTGACTACGGCCTGTAAACTAGACACACACACACACACACACACACACACACACACACACACACACACACACACAATTACAGGTGGGAAGTACTTTTACCTCCTGAGTCATCTCTCTGACCCCCGAAGTTCATTCTAATATACTTTTGTCCAGTGACTCCCATCACACAGGAATACACTCCTAAGATGATGCATTTCAGCTCCTCAGCACAATCTACCGCTGATAATTCCACATGTGTATCAGTGTCTTAAGCTGTGATGTCCCACTTAGGAGCCACTAGCCACATGCTGTAATTGACACTTACATTACTTAAATCAAATCAAATTTAAAGTGCAACACTTCGTCACATTTGCCATATGTGCTCAAGGTCTCCTGTGGCCAATGACTCCTTATTGGACAGTGGAGATCACGAGGCTGTTCTACCTCTGGGCAAGGTCCTGTTGACATTGATCTATGGGAATATGTGGCTCCGCTGTGTGCTCTGTGCACCTGGGCTGATTCTCCAGTGTTTGTCACACTGCAGCTACTGTGTTGTAACTGTCTTCACTGCTTGAGAACCTTCTAGGCCATTGTATGTGCCTTCCATGTCCTGTGACACCTGCCATTCCTACTTGATGGAGTTATATTGTTTCTTTTTGACTTTATTTTATGTCTACCCCTATAAGTAATGCTGTAATTAGCACCCTGTCTAGTTCTGGACCTGCCTGAGAGTGAACCTGTGTGGTTATTTTTCCCAGGAAGGCTAGTGAAAAATGAAACCTCTATGTTGAAACATAATAATCATTGCAACATTGCTTTTTAACAGACCTGCATCAATTAGAGTTCCCATTGTTATAGATCTTATCAGTCTTAGAAAGTGCTGCTACACTGATGTTTTAAAATGTCCTCCTTGCTCTTTTAAACACATGCCCCCAAATGGGAACCTGTCCTTGGGTTCAAGCAAGTCTTATACTGAGAAAGAGTCTAACGTGAATGGGCCATGTGCATCTTCCTTGATGTAAACAGCCTCTTCAAATGTTTTGTTGATTTTTCTATTTGTTGTTTTGTCTAGGATTGAATAAAGACAATTTTTATATATCTAGAATATTGGCCATTTTCTAATACATATGTTATAAATATTTGTCGCATATTTTTTCAATTTTTAAAATAATAAGTCCATTACTTTTGTAACCTTTGATCCTACAGAGTTTTAAATCTTGATGTCATCATATTTGTCAATCTTTATGAGTAGAATACATTTCTTATTTTTGGCCATTAATATTCTGCCTTCTCTCTCTCTCTCTCTCTCTCTCTCTCTCTCTCTCTCTCTCTCTCTCTTTCCCCCCATTTTTTCTGCTGTTGTTTAACTGTAACCCATCTGGAACTTATTTTAAGTAGTGATACTTCAAGTCAAGATTTAATTTTTCTTCAATATGTAGCTAAAAGTTCTTGTACTATTATACTGGGAAGCCCACTTTTTACTACCAATTTTAATAATATTGTATCATATACCAACCACGTTGCTATATTTTCCATTCTCAATATTTCTCTATTTTCACAATTTTTTCATTCATTACCTTCATAATAAATTTTGATAATCAATAATAGGCAATAAGGACAACAGTCTTGCACATGTGAATTTCAGAATGAGAATTCCATACTCCACAAAAATTGAAATATTTTAATGAGCTCTGCATGGAAATGGTAGATTTCTAAACAAGATATTAATACATTTACAGTTTTGAGATTTCAGTCTCTGAATATTTCAGTAGTTTTGCAGTATTTGGTTATTTTATTCATAAAGATCTGGCTTGTCCTGCCAGGGCTACTTCTATCTATTATATAGGTCTTATTGCTTGGGGAATCAATTACATTTATATGTTATGTTTTCTAATTGGCTGTTGCCAATTTATTGATACTTTTTTTTTTTTTTTTTTGGTTTTTTCGAGACAGGGTTTCTCTGTGTAGCTTTGCGCCTTTCCTGGAACTCGCTTTGGAGACCAGGCTGGCCTCGAACTCACAGAGATCCGCCTGGCTCTGCCTCCCGAGTCCTGGGATTAAAGGCGTGCGCCACCACCGCCCGGGTATTGATACATTATTAAGGAATGCTACATTTCCTATTATCTGTGCACACTGACAAAATCTTTTAATTGTAAATATTTGTCAATTGAATCTTTAGGTATTAAAGATAGATAATCATGCTTGAGATTGACAATCACTCTGGAAATCAATCCTTTGGAAAATAGGATCTCCAAACCCAAGACGCCTAGAGCTGCAGGACCAGGAAGCATGGATCCCATGAGTGGGCTGTCTGGACTAAGGGCAGTAAATAAATTAGCCTCTGGGTTCTAGCTCCCTCTTCATCGTCTCCCTTTGGTACACAGCACCATTAAGTGCTCACTGACTTATAGTAAATAGTACATCATGGACAAATGTGGTTGCTTCTCACAGTGAGCCGCAGCCAAATGATGCCTCAGCTATATTTCCAAAAGACATTCCAATGTGAGTCATGCAGGTACCTTCTAGAAAGTGTAGTATGTAAAGGGACCCACTTGCTTTTTGGAGGTGATATTGTATGGAATCTCATGTTGGTAGTTACAATACTGGTAGTTAAAATACACCAAGCCCCTCAGATAGTGGAGATAATCTCAGGCATGCAGGGAGTAAACACCAGCTACCACCTAGACAGTCAGCATCTGCCATGACCAGGAGGAAGCCCTGACACTCTCAGAGTATAGGGGTCTGACGCAATGCACCTGACTCCATGCGGCTGGAGGATCTCTTTAATGGAGGGTGCTGGTGCCACACAGAGGCTCCACTGTCTGTTGTTGGCAGTTTAGTACTAGCCGGGCTGTCCCTGGTGACTCAGAACCCATGGTGCTACATCCATGTCTAGGTCCCTATCCCGTTCCGGTGGGCGCTTTGCTCAAGTGCCCAATCGGCCGTTCCTTAGAGACAGACACCAGTTTGTCTGTCTCACTCACAGCGTGCTGTCCTTCACTGCCTCTTTTAACAGACACTGGCAAATGATTCAAGGCTTCATGCCTTCTCTTGCTCAGGCTCATCCACAGGTGCACTCCCCAGGCCTACTCCCTTCCATATGCCCAAGTGTTCTCCTAGGCCCCCAGTCAACAAGGGAACTGACCCGCCCGAGGCTGCACGTGTATCTCAGGTCATCTTCCTTCCTCTACCCCATCCTCATCTCTTACGGCTGTCTCTGAGTTGGGCAGCAGCAGCTCATTTGGGATTTTAATAAATTTGCTGAGCTGAACCGCCTGTAAACCAGCCTGTTCGTCCGTAGCTGAGTGACACACTGATACACCAAGCAGCCTTCCACCTGTGACTGAGCCACAGAGAGGGTGTCACAGCAGGAATTAATAGGTGTCTGTCTGCCCTCAAGCTCCATCTACAAACAGCAAGCCAGAATGCTGTAATCTGATACCCCTGAGCCGAAGCCCACAGCCTGGGCGTTCTCCCCTGCAAGGAACTGCCTCTTGATCAGCCCGATCTTTGGGGCACAAATTAGCGTGGTATTTTGTGGTCAGATTCTCCTTTTCCATTAGTGCCAAAGGCAAGTCCAGACCAGGGGTTCACATATACTTGTTTCTTTACCAACAACAGCACAGATTTGCTCCAGAATTCAAGTACTGTTATTTTACGTGTATGAGTGTTTTACCTGCATGTGTGTCTGTGCACCATGAGGATGTCTGGTGCCAGCAGAGAGATCAGAAGAGGTCATCAGATCCCCTAGAACATGAGTTACAGATGGTTGTGAGCTGCCACTTGGGTGCTGGGAACCAAACCTGGGTCCTCTGCAGGAACATCAAGTACTTTTAACTGATGAGCCATCTCTCCAGCCCCAAGATCTTTAGTTTATTTTCAATTGTGTGTGTGTGTGTGTGTGTGTGTGTGTGTGTGTGTGTGTGTGTGTGTGAGAGAGAGAGAGAGAGAGAGAGAGAGAGAGAACACATGAATGTCAATCCCTACAGAGACCAGAAGCATCAGATCCCCTGGAGCTAGAGTTACAGCTAACATGGGCGCTGGGAACTGAACTCAAGTCCTCTGTAGGAACAGTGCATGCTCTTAACCTTTGAGCCATCCATCTTTCTAGCCCCAGGTGCTGTTTTCTACCAGTTCTACTGGCTGTCTTTTCCACTAAAGGTAGTTCTGGTGGCATAGAGACCACATGCTATAGCATCTTTTGCCTCTCTGTCTCCTCAAGCTGATAGCTGTGTGCACTACCAGAGATGTCTCTGAGCATCACTCAAGTGTGTTACACGTTGCAGAACCAATGAGGTCTCAGAAGCATTTTGTTGCTTTCATCAATTTCTCTTTTTCTTTGGAGGAACATTGCTGTGGCCCAAGGCCCACTAATAAAAGATCAGAAAAATGAAGCTGGTCAGCAAAGTGTATGACTTTTTTTTGTTTTGTTTATAAAGTTTTTAAAGTTTATTTTATTTTACGTGTATGAGTGTTTTACCTGTGTGTATGTCTGTGCACCATGAGGATGTCTGGTGCCAGCAGACAGATCAGAAGAGGTCATCAGATCCCCTAGAACATGAGTTACAGATGGTTGTGAGCTGCCACTTGGGTGCTGGGAACCAAACCTGGGTCCTCTGCAGGAACATCAAGTACTTTTAACTGATGAGCCATCTCTCCAGCCCCAAGATCTTTAGTTTATTTTCAATTGTGTGTGTGTGTGTATGTGTGTGTGTGTGTGTGTGTGTGTGTGTGTGTGTGTGTGTGTGTGTGTGTGTGAGAGAGAGAGAGAGAGAGAGAGAGAGAGAGAGAGAGAGAGAGAGAGAGTGTTGTAATATAACAACTCGGAGTCCTGAGACCAGAGCTTTAAACAGAACTGCTCTGATTTGCATGGCCCTGATTTGCATGGCCCTGATTTGCATGGCCCCGATTTGCACAGCAGAGATTGCACAGCTGGAAATTATGTACATAGTGGCTTATGTTAACCTACCCAAACTGTACACACCAGCCTATCTGGACTGTACTTCATTCACATGGTATGAATTAGATGCCAGGAAACTGCACTCAGAATACTCACCATAACTGCAAAAGTACACATTCTCAATAGAGAACCTGTAGCCCAGCTCACTATCCTAAAACCAGTGTTAATGTTATTACCTAAACCTTTATTATAAAGCTGTCCTTTTTA
This sequence comes from Peromyscus californicus insignis, assembly GCF_007827085.1. Lineage (NCBI taxonomy): Eukaryota > Metazoa > Chordata > Mammalia > Rodentia > Cricetidae > Peromyscus > Peromyscus californicus. The sequence continues at coordinate 131,677,191 of NW_026294584.1, read as the reverse complement.
CTACTTCTGCATGTAGTGTAAATTTACCTGTTATCTGCCAACCCCATTCTTACTACTACCTACTATAGCTTTTGTATACTCTAGACATTTCTACTCAGATTGTTTAAGTCTCTATGGGATTTGCTCTTAAAGGGGATGGGAGAGTTGCTGGTACTCAGGAATGATGCTATAAGTGTAGAATACTTTGTGCCCTTGTGGCTGTGAACCACCTCTTTGCTGATTGACATGTAGAAAGAAAGCCTTCAGTACTTGTCAAATAGTTTGTTAATCAGCTGTAGCTCATATGTCAGCTCTGTAGCATCATTTTCAATCAAAACAATGATGCCAAGAGTAGAAGTTTGCATCACTTTGCTTTCCTTCCATCTGACCTGCAAAGTTTTTGTGGATGCCAGTCTGCTGAATTGAAGCACATATGAGCGAGGCTATCACTGTATATCTTAGTCACTAATTATGGCTTTACTCTTTGCTATTCTCCTTGAGATATGATCTTAGTTTTATCTAGAATCTTGGACCGGTATAGGTATGTGGGCAACAAGGACACTTGCTGATTCCTACACTTAGCTGCAGGTAATATGACAGCTCTTATCTGCAGCGCTATGTGAATGATGTCGACTATCAAATTGATGACCCTTCCCGTCAGTGATAACCCATAGCACCCACTGTGGTTGACTTATTTCACTCTAGCAGGCATGCCTTAGTGACCCTTTCGATCCTGGGTATCTGTGTAAATTGTATCCCTGTGACCCACAGACCTGCATTAACTGGGTGTTCCTCTTTCTTCTGAAGAGTTACCCTACAACATGTGATCCATTACTCCAGAAAATGACTGTGGGAATTATTTCAGGAAATTGCAGCAATGGTATATCGGGGTCCTTCCTGACTCTTCCTTCTGTCAGTGGATTCAAAGCCTACCTTGTGACTCAGATCTCAAAACTGTGAGTAAGCATGATGTTTTACTTGGGCATCTGACTCAGTCTTCTGGCTTAATTTGAATGCATGTGTTACATCTTACCTATTAGCCATCATCTATCTTGTTCCTAAAAGAACTATTTTTTTATGAACCATCTCCATTTCTGCGACAGAGTCCTAAGGCTCCTGTGACTTTCATGGTCACAGCTATCTGTACCTGCCACTCAAGTGGCAGGTAATAGCTGCCTAACTTCTAGAAGCAACGGTGATGATATTGGCTCTGATGTCCTTGACCCAGCTTTCAGCTGACCTCTATCGTTCTCAGAATTCAGGGCTGTCCATATTCCCTAGAGAGAACAATTTCTCAAACAGCGTCTCCCACTGCTAACTTGGCTCACAAACCAAGTCACAGCCCCTCTGAATCAGCGGTGTCAAAAAAAAAAAAAAGTATTCCCCCATTAAGGAATACAGCTAGCATGTCACATATACTTTTGGTTCCTCTTTTTACCATTTGCCATGTCACTTCTGGTATTTTCACTTTACTCACTGCGGTCCATTGCTTTGCCAAAGTTTCTGCAAGCCATTCTAACAGATTCTAGATGTTTCTTCTTGAATTCTTGTCAGGGAGCTAAGTCAAATACCATAGAATGAGGCTCTCACTTCAATCAACTTCCCTGAATCTAACTTCAGGCTCTGGTTACCTCAATCCAACACATTCAAGTTCCATGTAGTTCTTGTGCCCACTCTTGGCCTTCGCCAGCACATCTTAACTAGAATCTCTGCCTCTTTGGGTAAATACTTGTATTACGGTTTCCTCTGAGATTGAAACATTCCATACTGCAGGGAAGCAAAAAAGCAGGAAGGTGAAAAATTCAAAATAGCTTCAGGAAGTCCATGGAACTAATCAGAGTAATGACTCTGAACCCCACCCACCCCCACCTCCCACGATGAGCAGAGAAGCTGCTAGGGTCACTTTCAGACAAGCCAGGCTGAAAAGAAGACTCTGAAACCAGACCAGCTGCCTGGAAGAAGCAGAGACCCCCTGACCTGCCTGGAAGATTTTAGACCAATTGAGTCACTTAGACTGAACACTCTCCAGTCTGTTGAGCTGCCTGCAGGCTGTGCAATGTGTTCCAGGTTCCAAGCTTTTGTGAGCTGGCACCCATGCTGGGGTGGGCTTTAGTGATTCAGCTGTCTTTGAGTCATTTATGCTCCTGTAATTAACCCCTCACCCAAATTCCTTAAGTAATCCCAATAAAACTCACTGGTTTACCAGGTTGGACTTTGGTGGTATCCGTACTTTGGTCTGTCATGGGCTCCCCATGACATCTGGGGTGAGTAGATGTGTGGGTTACATCTCCCCAGGAAAAGGTTTGTTACACAACAGTACTACCTATCATAAGTCCAGCAGCGCATTGGGCTGGGATGACATATACTCATTCGTTTTAGTCTGAAGTCCATTAGATAAAGTCCAGATAGATTCTGGGGGAATTACAACTCTCTGGTATTTCACCTAATACAAGGAGTCCCCTGCACAATATTGAGAGGATGACCAACATCCTATATCCAGACCTTGTCTGCAAGTCTAGAAAGATCAGAAAACCACACAGCTCAAGGTCCTCATGGGCACTTGCAGGATGGTGCTGCCAAGTCTCAAGTTCCCAGCTCTGGTATGCCAGGGCTGTGATTCTGGAGTCACTCTGCATCCCATCCATCAAGAAGGGGCTACTCACTGCTGTGGGGGACCAAACACATTCAAGACCTTAGAGGTCTTGATGAAAGGGCAAAGGGAACCTTAGTTCTGTGTCCTTGTCCAGGAGTGGACTTGTCAAAACCAGTCTAGAACTGGAGCCAGTGTCTGGAAAGAATCAAGGTTATGGTTTCTGGGGATCTGACTCTTCCCCATGTGCTGTGGTTATCAGTTCTAAGGCAACTAGGTAACCTGTGTTCTCTTTGCCAACATTTTCTCACTTAGCTCTCTGCTGACTTTGGCCGATTTTCCCCTGGAAATAGTGTATATGATGCTGTCCTACTTAATAAACCTGTTTGGCATAACTCATCAGCTTCTGTAAGATCTCCTGTTCCTAGCTATTGTTTTTGTCTTCTTTATTTCTCATGCCCAGTCCTCCCACTCAACCCCTCCCATTTGGGATCCTTTTCCTGAGGGGTCAGGTCACATTGTCAACCAGGCAAATGTGATCTCACTTTCAAAGTCTGTTCTCTAGCCTCATTCTAAGACCTGTCACAGTACCAACAGCATTGGTTTATTTCCCCAGGAAAATGTCTCTGAGGTGAAACATTCGTGCAGCATGTTTATTGGGAGCAATTCTATCTCCAGATGTGCCTATAATGAAATGAAGGAAACAGGAACAAGGAAGGAGAGGATGAATATCAACACACAGTTCGGGCCTCCTTTGTACCTTGGGACTCTCTAGAGCAGAGATCACTCTTCAGAGTCACCACAGAAGGAAACGAGAGAGTGAGTGAGATCTTTGAGTTTCCATAAAGACTAGCCATGGCTGTGGTGAGAGCAGGTATGCACTGGTCTCAAGGGTGATTCCCAGTGAAGGGCTAAAACCTAAGATACTGGCCCAGGATGAAGACACTAGTGAATGTTTTCGTTACTTCTCTGCTGCCGTGATAAAACACCACAGTCAAGGCAGCTAATAGAAAGAAGGGTTTGTTCAGGATTAAGGTTCCAGAGAGTCCATAAAGGCAAGGAGGAATGGTGGCAAGCAGCAGGCATGTAGCAAAAGCAGGAAGCTAAGAGGCCCTACCTTCAAAACAGGGAGCAAATGCCAGTGGTGGCCATGTCAGAGGAGCAGCAGGTAGCAACTGAAGTTCAAGGTGTCAGTCCACCAGGAGGAAACTCCCTGATGGATGAATCTTGGATAGACAGAGTCCTGAGACCACAGGCCCTGTAATGTCTTTTGCTGCTGCTGTGCCTTTATGTGTTTGCTGCTGCCATCTTTCTCTGGTATCTGGCATGGTGTGAATGGGTCTGGAGAGATCCCCACTGCCTGCAATGTAGTGTGTCTATCTCATGGAAATATCTTGTTCTACTGGGCATTTTTACCTGTGGATTATTTGAAGATGATTTCTTCCTAGGCTGTACTGTCTAAATGATAATAATAATAATATTAGTTTAAATAGAGTTTTGATGATTAAAAATATAAACAAGGAAGTATCACACTGCTACAACACATGTGTTTCTATTGAGGAGCCATGTAGACTGTGGCTTAGGTTAGTGATTAAGAAAAACAATTGAGTCCCAGTTAGCCCAGCTAGCTTAAATTCTTTTAACCTTAATGTTGGGAGATGTGTTCATAGGTTTCAGTGTGCATCACAGCTGAAACAAAGTTTTGAAAATAACTTAGACTAAGATGCTTTTGTCAAAAAGCTTTGAGGTGAAAAACCCAAGAAGATAATCTAAAGGTTTAGAAAGGCACATAGTTGAATGTGGAACTCTTTAAGTTCATGGAACAAGAACAAAGCAGCCCAATTATTTCTAGCTGATGCATCTTTCTTGCTAGGATTGGTTGACGACCAAAAGTGATGATTAATTCCTTATACCCATTTTCCCCTCAATCTCCTGATATAAGAAACTATTGATGAGTGGGTATGCACCCTAAAGATTTAAAGTAGAGCCGACTGTTTCTTTTTTCATATATAAAAGTTTAGGCTTGTGATTCCTTTAAGATTCCTTATAAGAATACTTTTCTTTTCTTTCTTTCTTTCTTTTTGTTTGTTTGTTTTGAGACAGGGTTTCTCTGTGTAGTTTTGGTGCCTGTCCTGGATTTTGCTCTGTAAACTAGGCTGGCCTTGCACTCACAGAGATCCGCCTGGCTCTACCTCCCAAGTGCTGGGATTAAAGATAATCATAAGATAAGTAATAAGATAAGTAATAAAGCAATTGGCCCTTTCTTTGTAACTGTGAAACACAGCCTCCTAATAAAAGACCTGACTGAGAAAAATATCTTGCTTTCCTAGACACGGTTAATCTATAACAAGTTGCTTGGGTATGAATGTATGTGGATTCTTGGGATAATTTGTTTTCACCTGCAATATGTAAAATGTTTATTCATGTAAGGGATAGGGAAAACATGTTGTTTTTTACTGTTTGTTTTGTATTCATTGTAATCATTTACTTGAAAAACAGAATGTAACCACGTTGTAATTTTTATATTGCCTGAAAGATTTTGCTGGGATATATAAGCTGTAAGGGAAAGAATAGAGATAGAGCTAGAGAGAATTAAAATGGGCTAGAAGGAAAATGTCAAGAATGAGAGTTAGAAGGAAAACATCAAGACTGAGAGAGTTAAAATGAGTTAGAAGAAAAACATCAGGAATGAGAGAGTTAGAAGGAACTACAACAGAAACATCAAGAATAAAGATAGAGCTAGAAGGAAAACATCAAGAATGAGAGAAGGAAATCATTAGGAAAATAAGAATAGAGAATGTAAAAGAAGAATAAGAAAAGGTCTGAAGGAAACCATCAAGAGAGTGAGTGTCTTTTTTCCTAATCCCGTCAGATAGAAAAGTCTAGTATATACCAACACTGTGGATTCCTTTTGAGCCCTGGGCTATCTGGAGGCTGGTCCAACAGGCAGCAATAAGCAAATGATAGTGCTGTGAAGCTATGGACTTTAAACACTGCCTCTAGTGGCATACCTCCTCCAGCAAGGCTGCACACCTCCCCAAACAAAGTCACTAACTGGGATCAAGTGTTCAAATATATGAGCCTATGGGGACATTCTCGTTCAAACCACTGCAGTGGAGAACTCAATGCAATACACATTGTGTTTCATGGAATAGCATCACTCATGATTAGTTTCTTAGTTTGACCAATGTTATGTAAGATATCCATATTTTTAGAGACTGGGTGAAGAGTTCACAGGAACTTCATACTATCCTTGTAGCTTCTGTAAGTCTAAAATTATTCAAAAACAATTTTAAGAGGTAATTAAGGGGAACATGGAGTGAGAGAGTTATATGCACCATTAGCAAATACAAAAAAAGAGAAATCTTAAAAAAAATGGACATATATAATAAACCTCCTATACCATACCAATAGAATACTCATGTATTAACAGCGTAATGTTAGCGATTCAGGAATAGCTGACTCCAATTTTTAGTGTATTCTGAAGTAGAAGGTAGAGACACTGTTTTAAAAAGGACTGTGAAGGCATAATGTAAGTGATATGTCAAAAGAAATGTGTATTGGCCTGCACAGTCTACAGGGTGATATATTTGTGGGAGCTGATGGATAAGTATGATGAATAAAAATCCTGAAATTTTAATATTTGCCCTTAAAGTTGTAAAGTTTTGGGGCAATTTCCTAATGTAGAAATGTCTATTATAGCAGGTTTCACAACAAAATAGGATTTAATCTACATCACAAATTTGGTAACATTCTATACCTAATCTGTATTTTCTAAAAGCCTTCTAGTTAACCTAATTATAAGAGTAGCTTAACAGCAATAATTGCAGTAATGGCAGACACTTACTGAAAATAAATTTGCTATTTATCAACATCATGCTAAATTATTTTAATTGTATTATTAGAGAGAAACTGAAAGATTTGCAGGACAAATGAGCCAAAGCAGGATAAACATTGCCTTTCTTCTGTTCTGGGGACTGACAGACTTTGTAAAGTCAACACGACAACCTGGAACAACTTGAATGAGCAGACATGCAGAGCAAGGACAGCAATAGGAAGCACAGAACAGATCTGGTAGTGAGGAACCTTCCCATGACCCCGTTCTCTGCAAGGCTGGTCTGCTTGAAGTGCTACACATAGCATTCCTTTCTGGAGAGGCAGTACCTATGTACACTGACTCAAAACCTGTTCTTATAATAGTGTCCTGAGAAGTAGTCTGATTTTCTGATGTGGGAGGGATAGTACAGTCAATTGCAAGTTAGGTGGTGTGTTTGAAATTTCAGTCTGAAGGGCTCTGAGTGCATTCTTTTTAAAGTCAGGTCAGAATTCAGAGCTGCAACATTGAAGCGTGAGGAGACTACTGGACGCTGTGAGGAAGATCCATTTCCTTTCCTCTTCCTGCTACAAGAAGTCCCTTTCTCTATGCTAGACTTCATATATGTGTCTTCGCTGTGTGTGAAAGGTGTAGTCTTCAACCTGGAGTCCTGTTCAGAGGTGGTGGAACCTTTAAGGGGTTCAGCCTTGCTTGGAATTATGTGGTTATATGAACAGGGACATGTCCTGGATCAGAGAGTGGGACTCCTGTCTGCTGGTCTCTCCTCCTCCTCCTCCTTTGTCCTCTCTTCCTCTTCCTCTTCTTTGTCATCATCTTTATCCTCTTTTCTGCTCCACTCCCTGCATTGCCTAACGTCCAAAGCAATGGATCCAGTCGACCATGGTCTGAACTCTGATACCGTAAGCCAAAACAAACCCTCTTGGTTCTTCTGAAACAGTTTCATTTGACAAAACTGTGCATAATGAATTCAGTCGTTTGCATCCCGTCTCCTTTTCATGCTCCCGCTTGCTGCAGCCCTTCTTCTCAGTAGGTTCCCCTTACTTTCCTGCCTTCTTTTAGTGTACGGCCGGCCCGTGGAGTTTAATTAGAATATTTCGTATGAACATGGGGGCGTTATTTACTGGAATGAGGGCAACACAGCAGCGGCTACCATTTAAGGAAATGAAACCCTCTCCTGACAACGTAACTATCAATAGTCCCTTGTGGACAGATGGGACTTCGTAGGCCTTTTCTCCATCCATGTGGAAACATTGGCTGGCACAACCTTGTACAAGTCTTGTGCAGATAATCACAGCTGAAATGAGCACTTGAGTTTATCAGTGTACTTGAGTTTATCAGTCAACTTATCCCAGAAGACATATTTTTGCTGCACATCACCACATCCTATGACTCTTCTATTCATCCAACTCCTTCATCCACAGTGTTTCTCTGGACTATGGAGCAGGGGATATAGCTGACCCATTTAGGGCCAAGCACTTGACTATCACTTAATCTAGGCACTTTGGTCAGTTATGGGTTTCTTCATTGACAGCCATACGCTGTAGTAAGAAGGGTCTCTGGAGATGATTGGGTGCAATACTAACCTGTGAGTAAACATATGAGAGAAGTTTGACGACATGACCATTTAGTAAACAATAGCAGTAGGTTCTCCACCTATTGGGCCTGTGAGCCCCCCAGCCACAGGTTCTTTTTTTTTTTTTTTTTTTTTTTTTTTTTTGGTTTTTCGAGACAGGGTTTCTCTGTGTAGCTTTGCGCCTTTCCTGGAACTCACTTGGTAGCCCAGGCTGGCCTCGAACTCACAGAGATCCGCCTGGCTCTGCCTCCCGAGTGCTGGGATTAAAGGCGTGCGCCACCACCGCCCGGCTCAGCCACAGGTTCTTAATTAGGTCTACAGAGGCAAGCACAGCGTCCCTCCTGTGGAGCAGCCTCACATACAATCAGACAGCAGTTGGCTACTCTCATAACAGTCATGCCATGATTGCATTCGAAGGTACATCTTCCTGGCAGGTAATTATTATACAAGATTCACAGCTGGGGGCTGGAGAGATGGCTCAGTGGTTAAGACTACTGACTGTTCATCCAGAGGATTTGATTTCCAGCACCCACATGATGGCTCCCAACCACTCCTAACTCCAGTTTCAAGGCCTTCCTCTGGCTTCTTCAGGTACCAGGCACACATGTGGAACACAAACATGCAGGCAGGCCAAGTATACATAAAACAAAATAAAAACAATTCACAGCTGGCTGGCTAAGACTGTTGATGGTTTTTCTTTCCTGGGATCCTGCGGAGCACCACCTGGCACCCTGAAGTCTGGTAAGGAGGGAGCTTTCAGCTTATCTCCAGCTTGATTCTGCTGTGTCCTGTGACCAAAGTATGTGGTGTCTTCAGCAATGGGGTCTTACTGTTAAGTTCTATTGAGTAACTAAGAGTAATGTCAATAGTCTATATTTGGGGGAGGGGTGTCTCTAGTACCTCCTTAACCACAACTAATAGGGAGAGATCTCAAACTGACAATGGAAATTTTGTGTAATATCCCCTGGTTTCCAGGAGGAGCCTTATCCATCCATAGGAGGTTACCTCCATGCAAAGGGAATGAAAAAGACTGAATTCATTATGCACAGTTTTGTCAAACGAAACTGTTTCATAAGAACAAAGGACTTGTTTTGGCTTACGGTATCAGAGTTCAGACCACGGTCGACTGGATCCATTGCTTTGAGCATGAGGCAATGCAGGGAGTGGAGCAGTGTGATACAATGACTAAAGGTCATTCTTAGGGTTTTTTGGTTTTTTTTTTTCTTAAGTATTTTAACACAGTGTCAAAAAACCAGCACACCATGAGTTTACACAGGGTCCATCTGGGTAATCTAAAGTACTCTTCATGTCAAGGATCTCTACTTTGTCACCTGCTGTATGAAGGGATCTTCTGCTCCCCCAGTGTGTGCACCATGGGAGGCTGATAGTGAGAATGAAGAGGTAGATAACTACATCGTAAATACTGGGGGCTTGGCTTTGTGGTCCTGGCGGGAAGTGCCATTAGGAGGTACTGCAGAGATGGGGCTGGAGAGCGGTGGTCTGTTCATTCTCACAGCTGAGAGGCCCCTGTGTGTCCCAGTGCCTGGAGGGCATGGGAGGGCTGATGCCACTAGCATTGTCCCGTGCCACTCTCTGACACACTACCTCAGCTGTTGACTGCTTTCTTAGGCACTCATGTATCTTCTAGAGCTGAAACATGTAGGCTAATGTTGTTGTTTCCTTGGTATCTTGGATGACTTCAGGTCCCAACTGTCACCAACTTTTTCCTTGAAGCAAGTGGCTATGGCCAATTTGTCTCCAAATATTTTTTTTTTTTTTTTTTTTTTTTTTTTTTGGTTTTTCGAGACAGGGTTTCTCTGTGTAGCTTTGCGCCTTTCCTGGAACTCACTTGGTAGTCCAGGCTGGCCTCGAACTCACAGAGATCCGCCTGGCTCTGCCTCCCGAGTGCTGGGATTAAAGGCGTGCGCCACCACCGCCCGGCTCCAAATATTAACAGATGTTTCAAACATGGTTAGAACAATTACTTTCCAAATTGTTCTTTTTAGCCTGACTTATAGCTGACTTGATATTCTATCCCTAAAGACTCATAAATAAATCATGACATATCCTATATGGTCAAATCTACCTTTACTTGAGTCAGAATTTATACTGATTTCCTCTGTCAATTAACCCCCGGGCCAAATCCCAGATTTGCTTCAGTGTCTAAGAATGCTGTTTTTGGTTGCTGATTGTGATTGACTGTTGTTTGTTTTCTTTTCAAACATTTCAAAGTGTTTTTATTATTTTTCAATTATGAGTGAATGTGTGTCTGTGTGTGGATGTGTGTGCGTGTACATGGTGCCTGTAGAGTTGAGAAGGATTCAGATTCCCTGAAGCTGGCGTCACAGGTAGTTGTGAGCCACCTGATAAGGGTGCTGGGAATTGAACCTGGGTCCTCTGGAAAAGCAGCAAGAACTCTTCACCACTGAGACATCCCTCCAGTTCCCTGTTTGTTTTCTTGAGACATGAATAATGCATTTATACACCACCATAGCCACAGCTGAACTGGGTTTTAGTCATTGTATCACACTGCAATGATGTTTTATGAACTTTCAATAAAAGAATTCGTTTGTGTGTGATGGCAGAACGGTCACTAGACTGGTTTACACTAATCTGGACTCCATGAAAACACTTTTCGGAATGTCTCACATGCTGTGTTTTAATCCCTCGCAGCCAGAGATGGCTTATATTTGGAATATGGGTCTATTTCAACAGTCAAAACACTGAACTGATTTGGGTAGGTTGGTCCTCCATGGTGAATTCTGAGAAATTCTTCCTATGCTTCTTCAAACCACCCCCTGCAGACATCGCACACTCCTGAGATCTCCTACTTACCTCAGGAAGCAAGTGTTCAATTTGGAGTGCCTTTCTACATCTTACCTTCAAAACTCTAAAGGTGCCTGGCTTGAAGGGAAGAGGGCTTTGTCCAGAGGAGACCCTTGAAAAGGAAAAGACTGCCGGTAAGATCCTGGACCAGTCCAGGGCAAGTGCACAGAAAACAAGAAACAGTCAAGGAATTGCCTCACAGACCCCCCAAAGCACAGGAGAAGCAAGCCAAGGTATGTGGTGGTATTGTGTTCCCCAAAATATTGTGTACCTTAATAAATTTATCTGGGGTCAGAGAACAGAAAAGTCACAAGATACTTAGGCTAGAAAATCTTAGCACACGCCTTTAATCCTAGCATTCCAGAGACAGAAATCCCTCTGGATCTCTGTGAGTTCAAGGCCGAATTGGAAACAGCCAGGCATGGTGACTCACGCTTTTAATCCCAGAAAGCAGCCTTTAATCCCAGGGAGTGGTGGTAGAAAGCAGAAAGGTTTATAAGGCATGAGGACCAGAAACTAGGAGCATTAGGCTGGTTAAGCATTTGGCCTGGTTAAGCATTTTGGCTGGTTAAGCATTCAGGCTTCTAGCAGCAGTTCAGCTGAGAGCCATTGGGATGAGGACACAGAAGCTTCCAGTCTGAGGAAACAGGACCAGCTGAGGAATTGGCAAGGTGAGATAGCTGTGGCTTGTTCTGGTACTCTGACCTTCCAGCATTTACCCCAATAACTGGCCTCAGGTTTGATTTTATTATTAAGACTCTCTAAGATTCATGCTACAAAGGTGTGGTGTCAGAGACTGGTGGGTTCCTGGGTCAGGGACTCTGGGACATGTGAATTAACAGCTTTCACCGATTACCCTGAGAACAACTTTGGTATGCCCCTTGCAAACAAAACATGTAATTCCTTTCTGCAATGCTGTATCGCCCAACTGAAGAAAAATGTAGACTGAACTAAGGAGCCTTTTGCTAGAGCATCTCTAGGAGGGGCCACCGAAAGCTCACCAACCCTTGATGCTTTGCCAGTGGCTTCTTGTTGCTGGTGCCCAGCTGGTGGTGCAGTTGAAGCCATGAATCACTTTGCCTCACGACAAGGCTGGAAGAGGTCTAAACCAATGTTACCCAACTGGGTGGGACCCCAGAAGAGGTCATTCTATGGCTGACATCTTCCATGAGAGTTCTCTACAGAGCCAGTTATGTCCAAGATTCTGCAAGCCTGTCTGGAAATCATGTTTCTAGGCCTTTAGCTAATTCTTTTCACATTTAGATTGAATTAATCAGCGTGGTGATGAGCATGATGGGGGGTGTCTCTGTAGAGAATCAAAGAATACCAGATCCTGAGGGGAGATGGAGAGCCCAGCACTCAGGAGGACAGCCTGCCTACCCAGAACACCCTGCAAACCCTCCCCTCCTTATGACCAAGGTGTGCAAGAACCACGATGAAGGCCAAGCCCTGTCCCTTCACAGACCCAAGGGAATGAACCACAGAAAGAGCCAGAGCAGGATGCCAGAGAGAAGCAGGTGCCTGAGAAGGACAGGATCAGACCTTCATATCCTGTCAATCCCTGCCAATTTTGTCCAGTGTCTGGTTCATCAGGAGCAAGACAAAGACAAACAGGGGCTCCTGGAGGGCCAGACAGCAGTGTGGGGAAATGTGGGCTGATAATGGGGCTTGGAGTAGCTCACATCCCTCTGACTTCCACCTCAGGGCCTTGGTGCTAGCTTTAACTGGCCAGCATACCCAACAGGGACATTACAGCGTCCATCACTGGGCATGAGGCCCAGCTTCCAGGAGGCCATGCTAGCCAGTGCAAATCTAGAACTTCACTCTAGAACACAGGTCCAAAAGGGTCATATGAGCACCCCAGCTTTCTTCAATGGCTTTATCATTTACTGCATTCACTCAAGAACACACATGTACACACAGACACATCACTTTCACCTGTGTCCTCACAACTGACGTCTGTACCCCCTTAGCATGCTTCAGGCTTGACTGTCTCAAAGCATTTTTCTAAGGGTGAAAACGCATGATGTCTGTTGATCCCCAAACCAATGGGTGTTCAGATGAAGATAAGAAATGCTTTACAAAGCAAGAATGTAGTCAGAAGTCAACAGTCAAGGCCTGTGTATTAGCATGCATAATGAAAAATTGTTCCAAATTATTCTAATTGAATATTTGTAGCTAATTTCCAACTGGCAGAAGATGCCACAAATAGAGATTGAAGATAAAGTTTTACTCTCCACTAGAACTGGACAATGCGCACGAAATCTGTTTCTTATGTTCTCTTTAACTATGATACTTCAAATTTTTATGTTTTTGTCCTTGACATTTGAAAACTAGTTGTTTACTGGTGTGGAATCTTGGGATACTCATTGTTGGAATTAATAACTCTTTTCAGTTCTCAGAGGCATCTCTCCTGCTCCATGTTAGGCTTTAGACAGAAAATTCTCTCTGAGTACTAACTAAGACCAAAGCCACAATGGCTACATAAGCATAAGTGCATGCACATTGCATAGTCCTTGAACCCTGCTAGGAGAACCAGGGGTTTTTTAAGTAATCTCAAATGCTCATCAAGAGTCTTAAAATTTCCATTTACTTTGGCATATTCATTCTCCTCTTGGCATCCTGAAGCTTCGGCTGATGCACATGAAGAATTCATTGGATGGCCATATGCTGCTACACTTGTCATCCCGTTAAACAGTAAATTAGATCCATACACACTCAAGGAGAATGGTATCTGTAATATTCTGATCACTGAAAAACAAGACAATGTTTCAACTGTTCCCCCTCCCCCCTCCAAAACTACAGGTTTCTGTGTAGGATCGCATTTACAGCTCCCTATGTGCAAGTGCAGTGAAACCAACTACATGGATAACTCTTACCAACATATGTACTGAAGCTGGAGGTTACGACACTTATTAGGGGATTTTGCTTGTTAGAGATCTCAGAGTATTTACTACACTTTTAATTAGAAAAAAAAAAGCTATTTTCATTGGGAATGAATCTGTTGTTGAGAAGTCAGATGAAAAATGGGAAATGTCAAAATTCAAATCACCCTGTGTCACCAAAATAGTAATCAACATTGATGTGTATCTGTGCTTCATTCAAAATTTAGATGTTTAAGAAAGAAACGTAAAAGTATGCGCAGACTGAGATGGTGACACAGATACACATTTTTATTTTGGCATACATCATTTCAGGCTTAACTGATACAGAATAGTTTATTGGACATTCACTAAAAATTTAACTACTTAGAGTTAAATTTTTAACCATTCTGCAAACGTCTGTCTAAGCCTTAGACACTTTGGTAAGGAACACTTCTGCACACAACTCTGGCTAATGTAGGATAAAACAGTAGGAAAACATGTGAGTTGAAGCACTTGAATATTAATTTTTATGCATACTGTTAGATGCTCTTTAGTAGTGTAGGTTTATGGTCCAGTGTGCCAGGCATTGAGAACAACAGCAACAATAATCGGCTAATGCTTACGTGTTGAATCCTTTTAATCCTGTGGCACATTTCTTTTTTTTTTTTTTTTTTTTGGTTTTTCGAGACAGGGTTTCTCTGTGAAGCCTTTCCTGGAACTCACTTGGTAGCCCAGGCTGGCCTCGAACTCACAGAGATCCGCCTGGCTCTGCCTCCCGAGGGCTGGGATTAAAGGCATGCGCCACCACCGCCCGGCCCTGTGGCACAGTTTGAAGCCCATGGTACAAACGATGACACAAGAGAAAGCAGCAGCTTTCTCAGGTGGAACTGGACCTGAGGCCCAGGTGGGTCAGCTCGGACGGGAGACCTGACCATCCCGCTCCGTGTCGGCCACTGCTCTCCTGCTCTTCCTGCTGTGGCCCTCAGAATCCATCAGTGGTTAGGACCACTGATGTCCCTTCTCTCCCAGCAGTTGGAAACAATATTTCACTATTTTTGTTCATATTTACAGTGTTAGAAAATGAGCTTAATTTATGTGCTATGCCTCTACTGGACCCTTCTACTTATCCTTTACCTGGTTTTGACCTATTAGGATCAAACAGATCCATCCTTTCTCCTTATAAAGTTTCTTCTTATTTTTTAATTTTATGTCTATAGGTGTTTTGAATATCTATGCACCACATGCATGAAATGCCTGCAGAGGCCAGAAGAAGGTGTCAGGTTGTCTGGGACTGGAGTTACATATGGCTGTGGGCCACCATGTGGGGGCTGGGAATCAAGCCTGGGCCCTCTGTAAGAGCAGCCAGTGCTCTTAATCACTGAGCCTCTCTCCAGCTCCAGTCTTCTTCCTGCTCTTGGCTTAGTCTTTGTTTTCAAACTTACGGATATGATATTGCAAAATTGTAAATAGTGCGTTTATGTTATCAGTCCTAACATTTGAGGTTTCTTCTCAGACATGTTCTATATTCTTATTCTATACAGTTTATTCAAATATACATGTATTATTAAAATAGTTATTATAATCTATCTGAAATAAACTATAAGCTAAAGATTCCATTTTCTCCCAAACAGCAGAGTAGTGATTGCAACTATATTTTTATTCGATTTATTTATTTATTTATTTATTTATTTATTTATTTATTTATTCACTTATTGTTTTTAGGTTTTCTTTAATTTTTAAACAATTTCATGTATGTGTATAATGTATTATGAACAACGTCACCTGTTACTCCTTTTTGTCTCCCTTTTACTCCTACAGCCCTCCTCCTTCTTCATGACCCTCTCCCACATTCATGTTTTGTGTGTGTGTGTGTGCGTGTGTGCAGGTCGTGTGCAGGCGGCCGTAGCTGGTGCGTGTTCATGATTGCCTTGGCCATGTAATATGCAGAAGACAGCCTTTATAAGACTCTTCACCACTATCCAGCTCTTACAGTCTTTCCACTCTTTTTCTTGGGTCTTGGAGCTGGTGATTTAATGTCCCATTCTAGGCTGAGCTCTCCACAATCATTTGTTCTCAACACTTTGACAAATTATGACAGCTACGTATTAGTTGTCACCCACTGCAAAAAGACATTTCTCTGGCCAAGTGGGATAACAGCACTTTAAGGGTATTAATATAACTATTTAAAAGTCAGTTTGGCTATTATCTATTTAGCTTAATGTCAGTGGTAAGTTCCAACCTAGGGCTTGACCCCCTCGGCCACAGGCTTTTGTCCAGGTTTACAGTACCCGGAATGTATTTCTTCCCACATAGCAGTCCTCAAATTCCATCAGAAAATGGTTACCCCCAAATCAATCATGCCGCTACTGTTTCAGTGGGAATATCTTGCCTGCAAGGTGGGTATTGAAGAACTCAGAATCCACAGCTGGTTAGGACCGCTGATGTCCTTTCTCTCCCAGCAGCTTGCATAGTACCTCTATCGCCATGTATGGTAGTGAGCAGGGTGGAGACTTCCAGCCTAGTCCAGCTTGATTCCTCTGTGCTGCATCACAAGTATGGGGTGTCTTTGGCAGTAGAATCTAGTTCTCATGGACAAACCAGAACAACAGCTTGGATTGTTTTGTCGGTCTCAGGGACTCCATGGCCAACAACTCCTAAGGAGGTATCACACACCTAGAACTGGGATTGTACTTGTCTAAAGTCCTCTGGTTTCTGGGAGCTGTGTAATCGTCCATGCAGGGCACCTCAGTCCTAACGTTTTTGGAAAATTGATGGAAGCTTTTGGTTACCTTGTAGTTTATTAGGTTTCTGTGCAGCTTTTCCTTATAGCCCAAGTTTTGGTTTGCATTCCCGACTCCCCCCCCCCCCCCCGCCACTTTCCTCCATCCCTCAAATCCCCATTTCACCCTTTTGAGCCCAAGTGCCCTCCCACACTACTTCCATAGCACACCTGTGTTATGACCCCTCATCCCAGGGTCTTCTCCCCTTCCACAGCACACCTGTCTTATGACCCCTCATCCCAGGGTCTTCTCCCCTTCCACAGCACACCTGTCTTATGACCCCTCATCCCAGGGTCTTCTCCCCTTCCACAGCACACCTGTCTTATGACCCCTCATCCCAGGGTCTTCTGCCCTTCCACAGCACACCTGTCTTATGACCCCTCATCCCACAGTCTTCCCCTCCCCCATCCCCTCCTGGCTTCTTCCTTATTCTCTGGCCCCTCTGGACACTCACAACTTAAACACAGAAACAAAAGTGTCAAAGGTCTGACCCATATCTGAGAAAACATGCAGGGTTTGTCTTTCTAGGTCTGGGTTACCTCACTCAGTATAATATTTTCTACTTCTGTTCCTTCCCCTGTAAGTTTCACAATTTTACCCTTTTTGGTGCTGAATAGAATTGTATTGTAACCACACCACATTTTCGTTACCATTCATCAGTGGATGGGCATTTAGGATGGTTCCATCCGATAGCCACCGTGAATATAGCAGCAAAGGCTATATATGTGCAAGTATACCTGCCAGAGGGCACGGAGTCCTTGGGTATGTGCCCAGGAGTGGTATAGATAGGTCATATGGCCGTTCTATTTTTAGCTTTCTGAGAAATCTCCACACTGATATCTGAAGTGCCTGTGCCAGCTTACACTCCTCCTTTGGGGTGCGAATAAGGGTCCCCCTTTCCCCACACCCTCACCAGTATTTGCTGTCATTTATTTTCTTGATGATAGCCATTTTGACTGGGGTGAGATAGAATTCCAAAAGAGCCTTAATTTGCATTTCCCTGATGGCTCAATGTTTTGAACAAACTTTTAAAAGTGTCTATTATCCATTTGTATTCCTCCTTTGAATAATTGTCTGCTCATAATCATGACCTACTTTTATTGTTTGTCTTCTTGATGATTCTACTTTTAATTCTTTGCATATTCTATACATTAATCCTCTGTCACACATATAGCTGAAGTATGTCTCCCATTCTGTAGGCTGCTTCTTACCTGATTGCTGTATTTTTTTTTTTTGCTATGTAGACAGTTTTAGTTTTACAAAGTCCAGTTTGCCAATTGTTGACCTTATTTTCCGAGTGACCAAAGTCCTGTTTTAAAATTCCTTACCCCCATGGTGATGTTCAGCTCTGTGTTGCTGCCAAAAGCCATGTCTGGGTCCATGTTCCTACTGCAGCAGTGGACCATGTTGATGCCTGTAGACTATACTGCCACCAGAGACCATGCTGCGGTCCATGGCACAGGCCGATGCCAGAGACCATGTGGATGTCTGTGGTCCATGCAGTTTCCAGAAACCATGTGTAAATCCACTATCCTTGCTCCCATGACTGTAAAGAGCAAGGAAGCTACCTTTGCCATGGTACTGATGGCTGCAGACTCACACTTGAGAAAGAGGAACATGGAGGGCTTCTATGACAACCTCTACCCACCCCCATCCCACCCCAAGGAAAGTGGCAGCCTAGACAGAAAGCCATCAAGGAGAACTCTTGAAGGTTTTGATGGGGATGCTGAAGTGCGGCTCTCCACAACTGATGGCATCTGGTGGGGATGTGGCTGGGGAAGGACTCAGTTTTCTTTAAGGGGCTGCCACTGGGAGTTTGACCATGCTCCAGTGAGTGTATGGATAACACAGCTGGACTTGTTGTTGCTGTTTGTTGTTTCTTTTTGTTTTCTCTTCTTTTTTTTCTTGGTGGGAGGGGCTACAAGGGCAGGTGCTTGGGGTTCGTGATGTGAAATTCCCAAATAATCAACTAAAAAGTATTATGGAAAAAAATAGAAGTCCTTACTCATCCAACTATCACTTTATAAGTAAAAATTAAAATGTCACCCTGTAAAGTGAATGCGAAGAAACAGCCAATGTGGTGTGAGAAGTGAATGGGGAGAATTATAATGAACCTCTCTCTTCTATAAAACCCAAACTCCTTATTACCAAAGGTTTGAGGAAGATCTGCCGTAGAGTTCCAGATCTCCAGAACACATACCAAGAACCTCCCCCTCCACTCTGTCTCTTTCCTCTCCATCTTCAGCTGCTCCCGACTGCCGTTCCTGGTCACTCACCCTCCACTACTCACGGCAAATCCTCGTGTTTTAGATAGTGGCCTTTGGCCTTGGTTTGTGCCACAGACTTGACTAGTGTGTGCACTGGGAACTTACTAAAAGTCAAAAAAGAAAAGGTAGGAAGCACAAGACAGAATGTGTTCCAAAAAGATGCTTTCACTCTTATAAGGACACCTGAGAGGGGCCCTACAGGTGACTCTCTAACCCGAAGACCCAGTCTACACTGCCTTCTTAGCCAGGCTCCAGCCCAGTTCGATTTGCAAATCTTGCCTCTAGGCCTCAATGGCCCGCTATAGAAATGGAGTAGCTGACAATCCAGGACGACAGGCAAGTTTTAATCCTATGACAATCTTGTGTGTGTGCACACAGCTTCCTAGAGAGCTGCACTGCAAAGGCGCTGAGACCCAGAGAAACAGTCGATGGCAGTACCAGAAGTCTGTCTGCTTTGCACGCAGAAGAAGAGAACAATTGCAAAAGCAATGTGCAGCTTCCAGTCCTTGCCAGGAACAGTGAGACTCCTTTAAGCTGTGACACCTGTGCCACAGGAACGTGTCCCCTGGGCCTTTCCACATTCAGCAGCTTATGAATATGGGAGCACAGGGATCATCTTGGTTGTGAAGAGGCATCATGGGTCAAGAATAATGAGAGGACAGAACTAGTCTGTGGTGGGAGTGCAGAAATGCGGGGTGGGGGTGGGGGTGGGGAGGGTGGGGAGGGGGGTGGGGGGATGGACAGAAGGTGCTCCGGGTTCCTCTCACACCAGAGTCTGAAATGGGAGGGCAACTTGAAGCTTCAGGGGCACATATTTCAGTAATTTCCATTTTCTTCACTAGTTAAAGATAAATCTGATTCAGGAATTTATACTGAAATCTTCCAGAGTAGAATAAAACCTACATACATGATTTGTAAATATAAGAGGAGATGACGAAGAAATGCCCTGCTTGCTTAGCCTGCTGCCTCGAACCCTGCCTGGGCTCCCTCTTCTGTGCTGACAGGGTAATGCCACAGGAATCTGGCACTCACTGGTATCAGAAAGTGATCGAAGGAGGGAGAGAGGTACAAGTGTCTCCAGGTACTGACTCTGCAAAGGAACCTTGACACTTAGACTGAGAGCTGAGCCGGGACACTAGCCAGGCCCCTCCAGGAGTGTGAGACAAGGACCTGGTGCCCCAAATGGGCCATGTCAGCATGAGCATTGTTTTCGGCAAGAAAGACACCACCTCTGCTGTTAGGGCTCCTGGGCAGAAATGAGCCGTTTTTGCCTTTCGTTCGTGTTCTTCCATTGGACAGTGATATTTGTGTTGCTAGGGTATCATCTTCCAAGTGGCCTAAAGGACAAGTGTTGATTGAGCATCTCCTATGTGCCAAGCACTGTGTGAATTCAACAATCCATTTAAAACCCATGAGCATCTTAAATCCACTGTTCTGGACTCCTTCGAGTCTGGCCTTCTTCGTACACCCTGTCTTGGCAGGTTCACTTTCCTCTCTCAGGGATCCAAGGCAAATGTTGAGCTCATTCTCTCTCCTCTGGATCGCATGGTCCATTTCTAAATCCAGTCACAGAACATGAGTCATCTCCCTCTGCCACCTTGCCTAGGGCTCAACCAGACTTGTGGCAGCAGGTGGAGCAGAGAGGGAAATGAGAAAGCGGCCAGGAAGAGAGCTTGTAAGGGGAGCCAGCGACAGGGAGAATGGGTAGACAGGCAGAAGCCCAAGTCAAGATCTGAGAATACAGACTGGACATTCCAGGACACACTACAGATGCCCTGTTACAGGCCATGGGAGTTTTTGGAAGCTGGAAGCTTATGGATCACCTGTCAGCTGTCATGTCCTGAGTTGGCTGTGAGTCACTGTGATCCTCTTATCTGGATCACTCATCTTGCTCCTTGGTTTCCAAGGAGTCTTAAGCATCTCAATATTGCAGCTTTGTTTCTGTCTTTCTGACCCAGACCCCTGTGACCCATCAAGCCTTCTCTTCTGCACCTCAGACACAGACAGCTGTTTTCCATAATGTCCCATGTGTCTCCCTGATCTCACTGGTCCCAATGAGGTCCTGATGAGCTGAGTGGCAGCTGCCTCCCAGCTTCTGGCTCCTGCTGGCCCTACTGGCTGGTCTTGTGCTCTCAAGTCTCTATTCTACCTCTTGTCCTTTCTGCACGAACTCTGCCCATCTTCCCACCCCAGCCCCACATGCTCCTGTCGTATGTTCTTTTTTTTGTTTTGTTTTGGTTTTTGGTTTTTTGTTTGTTTGTTTGTTTTTGTTTTTTGAGACAGGGTTTCTCTGTGTAGCTTTGCACCTTTCCTGGAACTCACCTTGTAGACCAGCCTAGCCTCGAACTCACAGAGATCTGCCTGGCTCTGCTTCCCAAGTGCTGGGATTAAAGGCGTGTGCTACCACCGCCCAGCACTGTCATGTGTTCTTGAACAATAGTAATCCTCTTATTTCAGACAAGCATTCAGAGGGCCCAAAAACTGTGAGGTGTTTGTTTTGGATCTATAGTTCAAGAATTCCAGCAATGGAGATCAGGGAAGTAATAAGACCCTCTAGCTTGTTTCTATAATGTTTAATTATGTGTGGATAACTGCCATCCTGACCACTCTGCAGGTTCATGCTGGAAATGCTAATGAAAGCAAGGGGAAAATCCATCAGCCACCATCTGACTGTTGCTTGTACAACCACCCTGGACCCTGGATACTCAGGGTAGCAAGAAAGTGCCTTACATGATGTTGGGACTTCTTGTACTGAGTTGAAGCATTTCAAGACTCCCACAAGTAGTCAGGCAGACTCCAGTGGCATTTTCTTGGACTCCCCAGCCTCCAGAACCATGAGCTAAAACATCAATACATTTTTTTCTTTATAAGTTACCCACCCTCTGCCTAAAATGGCTTACCCTAGTAATCAGATGGGTGAATACCCTTACTATCATCATAGAGCCTTCATCCAGTAACTGATGGAAGCAGATGCAGAGATCCACAGCCAAGCACCAGGCCGAGCTCTAGGAGTCCAGTTGAAGAGAGAGAAGAGGGAGTCTATGAGCAGGGGGCATCAAGATCATGGTGTGGAAACCTACAGAGACAACCAAACCAAACTAGTGGGAACTCATGAAATTTAGATCAACAGCTATGGAGCCTGCATGGGACTGGACTAGGCCCTCTGCATAGCCAGACAGTTGTGTAGCATGATCTGCTTAAGGGTATCCCTGGCAGTAGGATCAGAATCCAACCCTGGTGCATGAGCAGGCCTTTTGGAGTCCACTTCCATGATGGGACAACTCGCACAGCCTTTAGGCAGGTGGAGGGGCTTGAACCTGCCTCTACTAAATATATCTCCCTATGGGAGGCTTTACCTTCTTGTAGGAGGGAATGGTGGATGGGTTGGGAGGGTAAGGCTGGAGGGGCAGGAGGAGGGAAGAGCAGGATCTTCAGTATGCAAAATGAATGCACCCTCAAGTACTTTGTTATAGCAACAGGAAATGGACTAAGACAAATGAAATGGATGAAGAAAAGAGATGAATTGGAGGCAGAAAGAGGGGGCAGCAAGGAGGATCTACACACACCATCCCCTCCAGGGGAAAGAATTTCCCTACTCATTCACTTCCTGGGGGAGATTTGTCTTGACCCAGACAATTAACACCACATCCCTGCCATTTTATACTATTACATCCTGGCCACAGATGCTCTTGCACTTGCGTGGGTGGTGATTTCAGTAGTAGGATCTCGCCGTCTGGGCTCAGAGAGGCAAGGGGGACAAAGCCTTGTCTGGTTGACTTACCACCATCTTTGCAACGCAGGTCATAGAGTAAGTAAGTAGGCACCTCAAAAATACTTGTTAATGTTGATGAGCAGGAATACCGATTGCTATCAGTTATAATTAATATACTCCATCCTCACAATGCAAAGAGATGAGACAGTCACTGTTGTCTACATGTTAAAGTTAAGAAATCTCACATTGAAAAGGCAATGTCCTTAACCAGAGAACATGGGAACTTGACCAGGGTCTGTCCCCAATGATACTCCTTGGCCTCCTGTGGCCTGTGCATCACATGTAACAATACAAAGGGCCAGCACTTGTACCAGGTACTTTCTACCCATGTGGCTTTGGGAAAGTCTTTTCCATGCTCAACACTCTAAGCCACAGCCGAGTTGAACTGAGCAGAGGTTGAGGCTGGTGGCAGATGCTGATTCCAGATCTCTTTTGTTTAAACAATGTTGTTTTAGTTGAGTTTTAATGCCCTTGGTGAAATAAAAACAGTAAAAATTTAAAACTTCCTAGTTCACCCAACTACCCACTTTGAATTTTCTGGGCCTAATTGAGCATCAACACTAGCTATCTGCTTGGGTTTCTGAGCTTTTGAGTCTCCAGCCTCTGAACCAGGTGTCTCTGCACCCTAGTTACTCAGGACTCTGTAGACATTCTTGTCCCTGCCCAGCTACACACACACACACACACACACACACACACACACACACACACACACAAAGTGTGAAAGAGAGAGAGGGAGAGAGAGGGAAGGAGAGGGAGGAGAAAGAGAGAGAGAGAGAGAGAGAGAGAGAGAGAGAGAGAGAGAGAGAGAGAGAGAGAGTTCTGTATGTGTCAGCATCTTCCAGGACCTTGGTCCCTAGACCCAACAAACTCTATGTTACAGTATGAAGGTCTCGTTAGCTGTATCAGTGCATATAAAGTGTATTCTCAGTGTTTTTAGGATAAGCATTCAAACATGTGTGGAGACCCTCAGGAAAAAGGCAAAAGATGCCTACAAAATAGCTCATATATTCAGAAAAAAATTTAAACCACATGTTTCTGCTTCTTTTACTGATTCTTTTACAAGTAAACCATTAAAGTATAGTCCTCCAAGAGCTGTTTGATGTCCCAAGAGCTCCCAAATATTTTACAAGCTGTTTTCCTTAGAACCAAGAGGATGTGTTTAAACTTACCTAAGAGGGATGGAAAGAGCCCAAATCTGGAGAATTCTTTCATGGCCTTTGAATTGGACCCAACAAATATTTGGCCTCTCGCTCTCCATGGTGGGTGAAATCTGTAACTGCCATGGTGAAATCAGGCTGGCTTGGTTTCTGGACACGCGGGAAAGAATGTCTGTGGATGGACCCAGGCTTGGGGAAGGTGTCACATTTGTAAGTGTGGCTTTCCTGTTGTTTGTCCTCAATCTCTGCACTAAGGGTCAAGTGAAAAGCCGTCGAAGGTTCCTAACAAATGGGTTGATCGCCCATTCTTCTGAAGGCCCCATCTCAAGTCTTCTACCACACTTGCGATTGAAAACAACTGACATCTCTCTTGTCCTTCCAATCAGCAAGGACTAGTAATCTCATCTCACCAGGTGTACTGAAGTCCCCCCGAAAGCATGGTCACCCTGCACATTCCCTTGCCTGTACCATCATGGATGCACATGCATGAGTTCAAGCTGGCTTGGGCAACAGTGCTTTCCAATTTCCCATCTCAGTTTATGCTGCTCACGACAGGTGCGTTTTCCTCCCACCACATCCTTTTGTTATTTTTGAGAAACTAAGTGGAATAGCAGTTTTAATATCTCTGTTTTTACATTAGTGCACTCTTCACAAATTCACACATAAACAATCTTACTTAGTTCTTGTTATTCTTAGGGGATCCTGGGAACAGCCTGCACACGGTGCTGTCCAGAGAGCAGTGATATTCAGGGGGAGTAGGTAATGGTGGAGCAGGCATGGGTCCCTCGATTTACAACTACCAAAAAAATTAAGGCAATTTCTTTGGAGGGAGTTTCATTTCAGTGAACACCACAGGGCAGTATTTCCAACCCGTGGGCTAGTGTGGCTGCATTTCAGTGAACACCACAGGACAGTACAGCCACCCTGTGTGCTAGTGTGGCTGCATTTCAGTGAACGCCACAGGACAGTGCAGCCACCCTGTGGGCTAGTGTGGCTGCATTTCAGTGAATGCCACAGGACAGTATTTCCACCCCATGGGTTAGTGTGGCTGCATTTCAGTGAATACCACAGGACAGGACAGCCACCCTGTGGGCTAGTGTGGCTGCATTTCAGTGAACGCCACAGGACAGTATAGCCACCCTGTGGGCTAGTGTGGTTGCACTGTGGCAAGAACAAGTCAATCTCTAACCCTAAGGAAGCTGAGGAGGGGTGTGAGCCTCCGGTGGGTGCTCACCAATCAGCTCCAAAGGCAGAAACAAGCCTTCCCATTGAGTTGATGAGAACCTTCTAGGTTGAGGACAGCAGGGAGAGTGGGCCCAGTCTCATTGTACTGTAAGAAAAACAAGCTCATCAAATTATGAGACTTCTAGAACTCTGCTATTATCCAGGATGAAAATCACCCCAGGCACCTGGATCTTTTCAGAATGAAAACATACAGTTGGGACAAAAAACAGGGCTTTGCCTAATTACCCGGTATTCAGCACTTTATTAAGGGCCTTGGTGTGTGCGTGCTAAGCAATCAACACAGCATACAGCTTCAGCTGTCCTTCAGTATAGCGTGGCTGTGCTCATGGGTGCTGTGTCTGACTCCAGGGACACTTCCCCCGCTCCTCATGTCTCCAGGAAGCAGGTTATTCCATAGACTCGTGCACACCAAGTCCTTGAAGCCCCAGAACTTGTCCTTCAGAGCCCAGAGCAAGAACACACTGAAGCTGGGCTTCTAGCCCTTTCATCCTCCTCATGTCTCAGAGGTGTGCGTGGTAAGCATTTGGTGTTCTCCATTCTGTCTTCCTGTCTGGAATTACTTCATGTGAAGCACTCTGGGTCACTTGGCCTTGCTTTGGGTTCAGAAATGAACCCACATTCAACCTGACATCACCACTTTAACTTTTGGGTGTGGAGACACATAAAAGGTCATTTCTAAAGTAGCTGAGAAAGCCACACCTGCTGATGGTGGCCAAGACAAAAGCAGAATATGTGACTCCTGCTAATTTGATTAAGTTCTGTCCACTTATCTTCTATTACATGACGGAGAAGGAGCCTGGACTTCCGTTAATTACTCACTGTACTCCTGATTACATGCTCCTTTCTGTGCTGGTGTGCTGGGACTTCTGGGTCAGAGTCCTGCAGATGGAGAAATAGAGAAGCCTCCCAGTTCAGGAGGCTCAAGTCCCACATCAAGGTGAAGCAGGGCTGGCCTCTCCTGAGTCCGCATGCATTGTTGCACAGAGGGAGTAGTCCCTCTATCTCCACAAGTTCATCACTCTGTGATTGTCTTTTCACATGCTAAATCTCTCATTTTTATAAGAATGTTCATACTATTGGGCTATGAAACACACAAATGGCTTCTAGTTATTTATATAAAATCCCTTCCTACGAATAAGTCCACAACCTGAGGTGCTTGAGGTTAGGAGCCGACCTATCTTTTCTTCCGGACAGGCAACTCACGACTCCACCATAGCTCTGGAAAAGCTTGTACTGTCTCTCAGTCCTCAGTTCCCTCCTTTCATTTCGAGCACTTCCTGTCACATTTTATACTTGTGTTCTGTGTCACTAAAAGGCTAGAAGTAAGCCTTTCACAAAGATCAGGTCAAATCCATGCAGACAGGGAGAGGCTGGCACAGATGCACAGAGTACCCAAAGATGGCTTTCATGGGTCTGGAGGTTGTCCATGTAGACTTTTTTTCTTCTCATTACAACCCCCTAAACGATAAGTCAGACAGCCATTTGCATAGAATTTACATTGTATTCAGTATAAGTAGGCCAAAGATGATTTAGAGTAAAAGGGCATGTGTTAGTTGTGTAAACATTATTCTACCTAATGGACTCTAGTGTACGAGGACTCTACTGCCTGCCAGTGTCCTGGAGCCAGGCCTTCATGAACATCAAGGGCTGGCAGTGTGGGAAAATTAAAGAGCCACATTTCTAGTCAGACCCCACCTCAGGAATATTCAAAAACTCAAATTAAAAAAGAACTTAGCACAAGCTGTGGTGGGAACTTCTTCCTCTAAGATAACACAGTGGTTGTCAGCTCATTCACTGGACATATGCCTCCTGCTTGGCCTTGACAAGAAGTGAGGAATGCAGATTCACCAGGACTTTGTAAGCCAGCCCAGGCTCTAGATACCTGCCCCGCTCGGTATTCATTGGTATTGCTCTGGGTCAGGGACTCATACCCCAAGTTAAGGCTTCTGAAAGCAATGTATCAAAAGTGTTTGAGCTTTGATTCCTGAGTCATTCCTCTGAACACTTACACAGAGAGAGAGAGAGAGAGAGAGAGAGAGAGAGAGAGAGAGAGAGAGAGAGAGAGGGAGAGAGAGAGAGAGAGGGAGAGAGAGAGAGAGAGAGGGAGAGAAGGAGGAGGGGAAGGAGGAGGAGGGAGGGAGGGAGGGAGATCAGCTTAACTCTAAAGACTTCCAGCAAATGGGTTCTTATCCAGCCAAAGAGTAGATAAGGACTTGGCTTTAAATCCTACAAGGTCCATCTGTTGTCCCCAAACCAAGCAGAGTTGTAGCAGGAATCTTAAAAGGGCTTATTAATAAAAACAAACCTGAAGCCAGGTATTGAGGTGAATGTTGGAAGATAAGGGAGACAGAACAAGCCACAGCTTCCTCAGCTCGCCAATTCCTCAGTTGATCCTGTTTCCTTAGAATGGAAGCCTCTGAGTCCTCATCCAAAATGAATCTCAGCTGAACTTCTGCTCAAAAGCCTAAAAGTTTAATCAGGCTTTAGTTCCTGGTCCTCACACCTTATATACCTTTCTGCTTCCTGCCATCACTTCCTGGGATTAAAGGCGTGAGTCACCATGCCTGGCTGTTTCCAGTGTGGCTTTGAACTTACAGAGATCCAGATGGATCTCTGCCTTTGGAATGCTAGGATTAAAGGTGTGTATGTCACCATTTTCTGGCCTCTATGTCTATCTAGTGGCTGTTCTGTGCTCTGACCCCAGATAAGTTTATTAGAATGCACAGTATTTTGGAGGACACAATATATTACCACATTTCCCCTTTTTTGTCTAAAATAATAAAAGGTCACAGTCAAGAATTACATTAACAATGTCTAGTCCATTATCATTTGACAGATTCAGACAAAAAACTCATTATATATATATTAACAATGTCTAGTCCATTAATATTTGACAAATTCAGACAAAAAATTTTATTACTTATCCTATGTAAAACAAGCAGTTCCTTTTTAAAAGTAGATTCAATAATCTCCCTTTTTATCCATATTCTCTCTTTTTTCTTTTCATAATAGATTCAATAATCTACCTTTTGTCATTTTTATATCTTCCCCTTTTTCTTTTTAGAATAGATTCAATGATCTACCCATTTATCCTATTATTTCTTTATCTTTTTTCTCAGAGTAGAGTCAATGATCTACGTCATATCTATATTCTTTTTTCTTTTTCTTTTTTTAAAACAAAAACTCTGAATCTAATCTCCTTGTTCAACTTTTTTCTGACCATTAACAATTAACAACTTGTAACCAACCATCGTAAACAATGACAATATCCATAACTCATTAAACAACCAAAAAAAAAACCTACCCACCCCATCTCTTGGGAATGTGGGTGTCTTTTTCTTAAAATTACTTCCTGCTTTCTGGGGGTAAAGATATCTTTAGGGGATCCTGAAAAGAAAATTTTTGGGCTAATTGTCAGGTCCTGTATCATTTGTCCAGTCGCTGCATAATGAGAAAGTTCAGGGCTTGTCACAAGTCCTTGTTCAAGTAGTCTGTCAGGCTGGATCATCTCAGCTAGCCATCTCAAAATCGTCCTGAGTAGTTTGTAGTCCAAAGTTGATCTTTCAGTGGTGTTAATCAGCTTAATGGCTTTATCATAGTCCATGTAGAATCATCAATTTTTGTGGGGTCTCATCATCTTTTTGTAGATTTCAAAGTTGCTGTTAGGCGTGGTCATGGTTCCCTGCAGATTTTTTTTTGTGCCTCGTCTGTGGTTTGCAGCAATCACAGTCTGATAATGCCTGTCTCTCAGAACCATGAATGTTCTTCCCTAGAAAAGAAAATCTTCACAGCAATTTTCCCGACCATTTGTCTTGCCAAACTTTTCCAAACTGACCTTTGCCGATGCTTTCTTGTAACACGATGGTCCTGTCAATTTTTCTCTGAACAAGCAGCAGTAAACCCTTCGTTCCAGGTAGCAGCATCACCACAGTCACCAACACGATGAGAAGGAGCCAGCAACTCGGAGCAGCAGCCACTGCCTCCATGGTCCCACCACCGTTTGTGGCTCGGCCCCGGCCAAAGATTCTCCTTAACAAGCCTCCTAGGCTGGCCTCAAACTTGGGATCCTCCTGCCTCTGCCTCTTTCAGCAAATCCTAGGGGCATGCACCACCACAACAGGCCGAGTGTAGTTTGGGCCTGAGCTGGAGCCTGAAAGGCCACAGGTAAGCGGCTTTTCATGAATTCATACCACGAATGTTGGGCGCCAGATGTAGCACGAATCTTAAAAGGGCTTATTAATGAAAACAAATCTGAAGCCAGGTATTGGGGTGAATGCTGGAAGATCAGAGAAGCAGAACCAGCCCCAGCTTCCTCACCGAGTTTGATGCACTCTCTGGGCAGGGCAGTGGGGATACTATTTACATTTAACTCTCCGTCTGTCTCCAGGCTCCAAGCTTCCTCACATTTTCTTCTGGGCTCCATCTGTCCAGGCTCTTCATCATTCCTGGGTCCATTCCCAAGACATCCTCTGGCTTTTCTCAGTCTCTCCTAAAATGCAAGCTGAAACAGTCCCTGACCCCAAGAGGTACTGGCTTTGGATCACCTGCAATTTTTCAAGAATGAAAATAATAATAATAATAATAAAGCCCGAAACCTTTTTTGATAAATGAGTCAGAGCCATGAGTACAGCTCCCTGCGCAGCCGGCTCTGTCTCGGAGGACTTGAAATCCTGGCTCTGCTTAAGACATTTTACACACCCAGGGAAAGTCTGAAGTGTTAATGCCTCGAGACTCCGTGCAGTTTACAGAACATATCTTCTCTTCGAAAGCTTCTGTGTTAATCAAAAGTGATTAAAGCCAGGCCCCGCCGGGGGGCATTTTTTCACAGTTCAAAACAAGTAAGGAAGGACAGAGATGATTATCTGACAGTTCAGCAGAAATTTGCTCCTTTCTATAAAAATACACAGGCAGACAAAGGCTTCACAATTTGTCTGATCTCATCACCTTACAGCCCAGGGAAGCCTGGCTTGTGTATTCAAGCACGGGGGCTGTGTGGGGCTTCTTCATAGAAAGCCATGCTCTGTCTGGTCTCCAGACCAGAAACTCAGCTTTCACCTTGCCTTCAGGGCTGCCACCAGTGTTTTTAGAGCAGTGAAAAAGTGTGCCCTGTTCTCTGCACTCCTGTAACCATTTTGGTTTCTGCATGGGCTCTGGTGTGTTGTATGCACCTACCCTAGACCCTGGGGTTCTGGAATCTTCATTGGGAGTCTTTGATGCCCACCCTGTGGAAAAAGGGAATACCGCTTCTTCTAAAGAGATATGAAATGGGAAGAATGAGTGCCAGCATTTCTGTCTAGGCAGCAGTCTCTGACAAGGTAACTAACTGCAAGACAGATTCAATGGCTGCTGTTTTCAGCCTAGAAAATTAGAAATTTGTTAAGATAACTTTGGTAAAGCCCCTAAAACAACAGTTATTCCCAGACACTATTTTATGTGTGACAGAGGGTGTTCACTCAAGCACACACATGTGCCTATGTGTGTCTGTGTGCCCATATATGTGTTTGTCTCTGTGTGTCTCTGTGTGTGCATGTTTCTATGTCTGTGCATATGTCTCTGTATGCACGTGTGTGTCTGTCTGTGTCTCTGTGTGTGTCTATGTCTGTGTCTCTGTGTGTTTGTGTGTGTGTGTGTGTGTGTGTGTGTGTGTGTGTGTGTGTGTGTATGTGTTATATAGATTTTCTTTTAAACATCAGAGTACTTTCAAGGAAAGCAGTTAGATACAAATAGATAAGTGTTCAATGTGCTCACTGAAGCTTTATTTTTAAAATGAGAAATTGAAAACACATTCAATGATACAAAAACTGTGGCCTACTAATCCACTCTGCAGCAGTGAAGAGTGGGTGCTGAGATCTGAGTGCCGCAGCACGGTGAGTGCTTACTTCTCACATAGTCTGATGTAGGGCAAGGGTCTTCAGACAGTTTTCCTGTGAGCACTGATTTTAGGATCCAGGCTGCTTCCAACCTGTGACCGTGTCACCCATGGGGGCTGATTAGAATGTTAATAGGCCAGTTGGATGATTTAGTGGCACATGCAGAGGCAGGTGGATCTCTGTGAGTTCCAGGCCAGCCTGGTCTATAGCGTAAGTTCCAGGACAGCCATGGCTACACAGAGAAACCCTGTCTCAAAAAAACAAAAGGAAGGAGAAGGAGGAGGAGGAGGAGGAGGAAGAGAAGGAGGAGGAGGAGGAGGAGAAGTAGCAGAAGCAGGTTAATAAGCCAAATTCGAGATTGGCATCCATCATGTATATCTAAAATCACTGCCCTGAACTCAAGTTGCAAGAAGGGCTTGATTGGCAGACTTCCTGCCTGATCAGAGACAGGACATGCTGAGAAGAGCCCGTGACAGGGACTCTGCCATTGCCTTGGTCTGTTTTGTGTTGGCTAACAAAATCCTTGATGCTACATAGAAGAGTGGCAAGAGACCCTGAGAGGTCCGACTCACTCTCTGTAGCACCCCACTCTCATAGCACATAATCCACACCCAAAAGCTCTAGCCAACTCCATGAAGTGAGCATCAGTCTCTCCTCAAAGACATAAGCTGATCACCATCCACCACTCCTGGCCTTCCAAGGCCATGTCACCTTTCAATATTGTTGAATTGAGGAGCAAATCTCAATGTGAGTTTTCACAGAGATAAATAAATCATCACACAGCAGCAGCCACCAGAGGCTATGAAAACACTACATAATCACACAGGAAGTTTTATGCCTTACAATCTGCCTTCAGAGAGTGTTCGATGAAATGTGAATGTCTTCACAAGCTATGGCATTCACCTGCATAGGGATTCATGGTAACTGTGGAAAGCACATTATTCCCCAAACAGGCAAGTGTACACAGATAGCACCAGCATATTAACTGAGTTCATTTTAAGCCAAAACAACTTTTTCCTCTACATTCTTCTTCAACAATTCTCCAACTTGTCCTTAGTAAACGCTTATCTTTCCTCTATAAGAAAGTAGTGGGCTCTGGAGCCCAGAGATGGGGGTGCAGTCTGGGGTTGTTGGGCAGGATTAAAGGGTTTTAGTGGTGCACAACTTTGAAGAAAGAAATTGGAGAAAGAAAGATCTCCCACGCTCATGAGTCAGTAGGATTAACATAATAAAGATGGCCATCTTACCAAAAGCAATCTGCAGATTCAATGCAATCCTATTGGTGAAATTATTAAGGCCACTCCACGTAGTTAAAAGGAGATTTATTTAATGGTGTAACTTACAAATTAAGGAATAGGTATGTCGCGGGGTCTGGGGAAGGTGTATTGCAGCCCAGCGGTGTTCTCTGGAGCTCTGCTTGGCCCACCTCCACCGTCCAGGGTCCCGGAACAGAGAGAGCGCTGGCCCATCCAGATCTCCCAGGCACCTCCCTTGGTCCCGTCTTGTAGGCGTGACAGTTGCCGAAGTCTCAATGGGGGTTGGAACTTCCAGATCAAAGCTGGAATGGCTACCCACTACACAATCCTCATTAAATACCAACACAATTCTTTATAAACCTTGAAAGAACAATACTCAACTTCATACAGAAAAATAAAAAACCCAGGATAACTAAAACAATCCTGTACAATAAAAGAACTTCCAGAGGTATCACCATCCCTGATGTTAAACTCTATTTCAGAGCTATAGTAATAAGAACTACATGGTACTGGCATAAAACCAGACAGGTGTATCAATGGAATTGAATTGAAGATCCAGACGTAAATCCATGTAAATTTTCAACAAAGAAGCCAAAATTATACAATGGAAAAAAGAAAACATCTTCATCAAATGGTGCTTGTCTAAGTGGATTTCAGCATGTAGAAGAATACAAATAGATCCATATCTATTACCCTGTACAAAACTCAAATCCAGGGCCGGGCGGTGGTGGCGCACGCCTTTAATCCCAGCACTCGGGAGGCAGAGCCAGGCGGATCTCTGTGAGTTCGAGGCCAGCCTGGGCTACCAAGTGAGTTCCAGGACAGGCGCAAAGCTACACAGAGAAACCCTGTCTCGAAAAACCAAAAAAAAAACAAACAAACAAACAAAAAAACTCAAATCCAATAGATCAAACACCTCAACATAAATCCAGATACACTGAACCTGATAGAAGAGAAAGTGGGAAATAATCTCTAATGCATTGGCACAGGAGACAACTTCCTGAACAGAACACCAATAACAAGGGCACTAAGATCAACAATTAATAAATGGGTCTCATGAAATTGAAAAGTTTTTGTAAAGCAAAGGACACTGTCAATAGGACAAAATAGCAGCCTACAGAGTGGGAAAAGATCTTCAACAGAGGGCTGATTTCCAAAATATATAAAGAACTTAAGGAACTAGATATCAACAAACCAAATAATCCAATTTAAAAGGGGGGCACAGATCTAAACAGAAAATTCTCAACAGAATAATCTCAAATGATCAAGAAACACTTAAGGAGATGTTCAACTTCCTTATCCATCAGGGAAATGAAAAATGACTCGGAGATTCCATTTTACACCTGTCAGAATGGCTAAGATCAAAAACACAAGCAACAGTTCATGCTGGAGAGGATGTGGAGCAAGGGGAACACTCCTCCATTACTGGTGAGAGTGCAAACTTGTACAGCCACTTTGGAAGTCAGTGTGGCAGTTTCTCAGAAAACTGAGAATCAATCTCCCACAATATCCAGCTATACCACTCTTGAGCAAATATCTAAAGGATGTTCAATCATACCACAAGGACACTTGCTCAATTATGTTCATAGCAGCTTTATTTGTAATAGCTAGAATCTGGAAACAACCTAGATGTCCCTCAACTGAGGAATGGATAAAGAAAAGGTGGTACATTTACACAATGAAGTATTAATCAGCTGTTAAAAAGAAGGACACCAGGAAATTTGAAGGTAAATAGATGGAGTTAGAAAATCATCCTGAGTGAGATAACCCAGACTGAGAAAGACAAACATGGTGTGTACTCACTCACTCATAAGTAGATATTAGCTAAACTAAAGGATCATTGTGCTACAATCCTCAGACCCAGAGAGACTAAGTAACAATGAGGATTCATGGGGGGCAATACCCAGCTCTTTCTGGGAAGGGTAAAGAGAAGAAATTTTTTGAGTGGATTGAGGACAGGTGGGGATGGGAACTTGAGTGATCAGGTTGGTGGGGGTTAAGAAGAAGAGTACTGAAAGAGACTACTGGAAAGGAGGGCATTTTGGAGTCAGATAAAAACCTGGCACAAGGGAATCTCCCAGAAATCTATGAGGATGACCCTAGTTAAGACTCCTAGCAATAACAGGTACATAGACTGAACTGGCCATCTCCTGTGACTAGGCAAGACTTCGAGTGGAGAAAGTGGGAAGCCAACCCAGCCACATAACCTTGGACCTACAGTCTATCCTTCCTATGGGATGTGCTGGGATAAGAGTGGCCTAGAGATTGAGGGAGTGCCCAGCCATGACTGGTCTAGCCTGAAACCCATGCCAGGAGAGTAAGCCCACCCCCTACACTGCCTGGAGCACCAGGACCCACAGGCTGGATGGCCCAGAGACCTAGAATAGAACCAAACCTGACTAGAGAAAAAAATATCAATGTAATGATGCCAAATGATATTCTGTTATACTCATAGATTGGTGCCTAGCCCAACTGTCATCAGAGAGGCTTCATCCAGCAACTGATGGGAACAGAAGCAGAGATCCACAGCCAAACATTAGTCAAAGCTTGGGAAATCTTGCAGAAGATGGGGAGAAAGGGTTGTAGGAGCCAGAGGGGTCAACCACAAGAAAACTCACAGAATCACCTAACCTAGGCTCACAGGGGTTCACAGAGACTGAACCCACAATCAGGGAGGCTACATAGGACTGACCTAGGAACTCTGCATATATGTTACAATTGTGTAGCTTGGTCCTCTTGTGGGACTCCTAACAGTGGGAACAGGGGCTGTCTTTGACTCTTTTACTGGCCTTTGGGACCCTACTCTTCATGCTGCATCTCCTTGCCCAGGCTTAATACACGGGGAAGTGCTTAGTCTTACTGCAACTCGATATGCCATGTTTTGCTGATACTCATGGGAAACCTGCCCTTTCCTAAACAGAAACAGAGGAGAAATGGATTGGGGGAGTGGGAGCAGTAGGTGGTGGGGGGAGAGACTGAGAGGAGAGGAGGGAGGGGAACTGTCACTGGGATGTAGAATAAATAAATTTAATTTTTAAAAGAAGTAGAGAAAGTTATTGACTGAAAGTGTGATTGATACTAATCTACATGTGATATTTGTAATGAGCAATAATAAAGTGACTAGGAAACAGCTAAGGCTGTAAGTACTTGTGAGGCAGTCCTTCGAGCAGAGTCAGAGGGCTTTTCAGAGATGTCCCTGGCCCCCAAGAAGCCCTGCTAAAGTGAGCTGTTGTTACGGATGAGAGCTTGTGTTTCAGGGACTGAGAAGCTTCAGAACAGCCTGAGAGCTTGGCGTCCAGGCTTGGAGCTGAACAAGTGTGTAAAACACTGCTTCCAAAATGTGCTCTTAAGCCATCCAGTGATTAAAAGCATCCCATACCCCAGGAACAGGCTGGACTAAGTCAAGATAAGCAGACTTCTTTATTGCAGGGCTGATTTGAGCTGCAAATACACTAACATGTCACCTCAGTCTCAGACAGAATCAGTTGCAATCTGTAACACGCTCCACATGACTCCACCAACTAACTCCGTAACTGGGAACATCCTGTGAGGCCAGACGCTGCTAAACAGCGTGGGAAATGTCTGTTTACTGAGCTCTTTAATGAAAGATGTCTACACTTATATCCGCTTTAGCCAGGCTCTGCTGACTTGCATTGTTGGGGTCTGGACCGCGCTAGAAGGTCACAGGACACAGTCTCTGCTTTGCCCAGTCCATGATTTGGCCTCAGCACATTTAGAAAACTATGAAGATGGGTTGTTAGGGATGGTCTTCATGAAAGATCACGGATCTTTCTGGAGTAGCCTCATCCTAAGGAACAGATTGGACACTCACAGGCAAGAGTGATTCAAAAAACATTACCTCCTTCACTCTAAACATTTCTGGAATCTGATTTGTCATCACCAACAACGTGGCAAATCACCCTAGCTCCTCCTGGGTTCCCAGATTAGCTCCCCAGACATCACCAGAATAAACTTGGTAAAACCCAAATGAGTCATGTGCGCCTCCATATCACCAGAGTAAACTTTCTAAAACACAAAGTGAGTTGTGGCACGCCTCACTTGAGAGATTTCTGTGGCTCCTCACTAGGCCCAAAGTCAAAGCCCTTGCTGTTCCTCATAAGGTCTCCATAACCATCTTGTCCTCACCACCCAACCCCAAAGCCCAACTGACCATTTCCCTGGTCATTTCCTTCTATCTGCTCCTGGCTCACATTGCTCTGTCTACTTTGGCCCTATATTAGTTCCTTTTATGTGATAAAACACCATAACCAAGGCAACTCATAGAAGAAAGAGTTTATTTAGGGTTATGGTTCTTATGGATAAGAGTCCATGATGGCAGGGAGACAAGCAGCAGGTGTGGTGGCTGGAGAAGGATGCTGAGAGCTCATACTTGAAGCACAGAGAGCAAACCAGAAGTAAAGAGAGGGTTAATCTCTCAGAGCCTACCCCCAGTGACATATTTCCTCCAGTACCATCTAAATCTCCCCAAAGAGTGCCACTAACTGTTCAGATGTTTGAGATCACGAGGGACATTTCTCATTCAGACCACAACACTCCACTCCTTTGTTCCCATGGTCTCCTGGTTAAATCATAATGCACAATGCAGTAGGTCCAACTTCAGAGTAAGTCCCTAGTCTTTCAGACATAACACTGTTTAAAAGTCCCAAGTCCAAAGTCTCCAGAGACTCAAGGCAATGTCTTAATTGTACCCCCATGTAACCAAAAGGCGAATTATACACTTCCAACATATAATAGCACAGAATGTACATTGCCATTCCAAAGGGGAGAAGTGGGGGCATAATGAGGACATATCGTACCAAAGCAGGCCAGAGCCCAGCAGGACAAATTCCAAATCCTGTAGTCCCATATCCCATGTCTGGGAGTTTATTTTCAAAGGACTTTAGATGGCAGTACCCCTCCAGGTTTGCCGCCTGCAACACACATCTCTGTCCTGTGTGATTCCACTCCATATATGCAGCCCTCACTGGCAGATGCTCCGTGGTTCTGGGATCTCCAACATCTTGAGGTCTCCACTGAAACCTGGGTTTCACTTTCACAGCTTTACACAATGGCCTCTCATGGCCTCTCGCCCTCCCGGGACCTTTACTCAGGAGCCCCTTTGCCACACAGAGACTGTCTTAAATGGCCCTCTGAAACCATAGAGGGAGAATCCACAATCTCTTCAACCTTGAATCCTTCATGCCTCTAAAACCAGTTTGGATGATTCTGCCAAGTTTAGCAGGCATTTTGGGATGGACGTACATCCTTAAACCACATCAGCATCGCTGCTTCCACTCAGTTGCTTTCTAGGGGCATCAATGCCTTACATTCTTGTGCAGGTTGGAAGCTTAGCTGGACAGGGTCTTGCCCTGAAGACACCCTTCCCTCTACTCCAATGCAGATTGGAAGGCCTCTCAGTACTGGCACTGATCCCCATATCTCTCAGCAGAAGTCTTGGTGGAGACCCTCAGTGTCCAGGTGTTCTTTTTCTCTTCAAACTGCACATTTTGTGTTTCTTTCTTCCCACTTGATCTTTTTCATTGTAGACATGCATAAGTCATTAATAATAATAACCATGCCACAGACTCAATATTATTCTGCCTTGAAATTACCCGTTAAGCTCTACTTACAGTGTTAAACAGTTTCTCTACTCCAAAGTCCCAAAGTCCTGTATATTTCTCCCCAAACCAACATGGTCAGGTTCTTCACAGCAACAGCCTGCTCTCTGGCACCGACTCTTAGATTAGCTGTTATTATGTTGCTGTAACACAACACCATGACCAAGGCAACTTACAGATGGAAGAGTTCATTTGAGTTTAAGATGGGGGAATGTCTTTCTGTATGCTGTGAAAATATGTTGCTCTGATTGGTTGAGAAATAAAGCCATTTGGCCTATGGCAAGGCAGCTTAGAGAAAGGCAGAAAATCCAAACAGATAGGAGGAAGGATAAAGACAGAGAAGAGGAGACACTGCCAGCTGCCGCCATGAGAAGCAAGATGTAAAAGTACCGGTAAGCCACAAGCCACCTGGCCAAGTATAGATTTATAGAAATGGGTTAACTTAAGATGTAAGAACTAGATAACAAGAAGCCTGTCATGGTCATAGTTTAAAAGTAATATTAGCCTGTGTGTGTTTATTTGGGTGTGAGCAGCTGCAGGACCAGTGGGTGAGAGAGATTTGTCCTGACCACAGGCCAGGCAGGACAAAGAAAAACTTTCAGCTGCAGGCTTATGGTTCCAGATGGATAAGACTCCACCATGGTGGGGAAGCATGTCAGCAAGCAACAGGCATGGTAGCTGGAGCAGGATACATATATTCATATGGTATAGGATTCCATGTCCTATACCATATGCATGAACACAGAGAACAAAGTGAGAATATGGGGAGGTCTTAAGCTCTGAAAGTTCACCCCAATGACATACTTCTTCCAGCAAGTCTGCACCACCTGAACCTACCCAAATAGCACTGGACAAGGTGTTCAGATGCCCAAGACTATGAGGAACACTTCTCATCCAACCACAACAGCCCCATTGCTGAACCTCTGCCTGGCATTCTCAGCAATTTCCAGCTCAGATTTAGCACTTTATGTCCCCCCTGCATAGATGCCTAGCCACACTGTGATTTCTTCCCTTAACTCTCAAGGGTCTTGGTTTGGGTGTCATCTTCTCTGTGAAGACTTGGTGAGTGTTCTATATACAGTCACAGTGCCTCCATCTCTCCTCCTGTCTATTCACAATCACAGTGCCTCCATCCTCCTCTTGTCTTCTTTTCCCTGGTTGCTTTTATCTGCACCATTCAGCACTACTGGACACACTTCTCATCTCCTCATTTATTTCTTGACGCCTTGTCTCCCGAAATGAGAATAAATGAGCTTCAGCCCTTGGAAACTAAAAATGACTTGCCAGAGGGAAGAAAACAAATAAGCAAATGTTCAACAAGGTTTACAGAATTTCCGCAAAATGGGCCAATGCATTAAGTTCTGGACAGACAAGTCATGTTCTGAGACTGAGCTCAAAGGTGAAAGCTTAAGCAAAGAAAGCTAACTTGTTTTTCAGATATGAAGCCTTTCCCTTGCACCCATCATGATAGTCCCTTTCACAGCTTTGTAACTAGCCAGATGACTCCAAAAAGTCAGAGCTCTCTGGGTATAGAGGAAGGAGCGCTAGGCAAAGGTTATATATATATATATATATATATATATATATATATATATATATATAGTACCCTGCTTGCTTTTTCTCCCTTTTGTGGATATTTTGCTTGTTTGTTTGTTTGTTTCTGTAGACTGGAAATGATAATCACTGAATCAGTCACAGCAATGCTGTGGTCTAGATTTCCTTCCTATGCAGGTGGATAGAATCTCTCAATTAATTGTTCTCTATCAGTCATTAAAGTCAGTGTAAATGGCTGAATTGTCTTACTCAAAGGTGAAATCCAACAAACAGAACAAAAGTAAAATTGAGTAGTAAAGTGCTTAGAAAGGCTAGACTAAAAATCAAATGACCAAGTTGTGTACAGGGGTGCATACTTGCAGTCCATATTTCAGGAAGCTGAGACAAGAAGACTGTGATCCAAAGCCACAAAGAGGCACATAGACTTCAGGGCAAACCAATCAACAAGCAAACAAAGAAGAAAAAGTCTGAGGCTCCATAAAGATGTAATGGATGTACTGAGGACATTGGGGACAGGTGGGGATGGGAACACGAAGGATCAGATTGGGGTGGGTGGGTGGAGGGGGAGAGTACTGAAAGAGGTGACTGGAAAGGGGGCACATTTCAGGGTCAAGTAGAAATCTGGTGTGAGGGAAACTCCCAGGAATCTACAACGATGATCCCAGTTAAGACTCCTAGCAACAGCAGATATGTGGCCCAAACGGGCCTTCTCTTGTGGCCAGGAAAGAATTCCAGTGGAGAGATTGGAACAACAATCCAGTCACATAACTTTCCTCGATCTACAGTCTGCCCTGCCTATGGGATGTGCTGGGGTAAGGGTGGTGCAGAGATTGTGGGAACAGCCAACCAATGACTGGTCCAGCCTGAGACCCATGCCATGAGATATTCTGCTATTCTCATAGATTGGTGCCTACCCAATTGTCTTCAGAGAGGATTCATCCAGTAATGGATAGAAACAGATGCAGAGACCCACAGTCAAATGTTAGGCCAAGCTCAGGGAATCCTGATGAAGAGAGGAAAGAAGGATTGTACAAGCCAGAAGGATCAAAGACATTACAAGAAAACCCACAGAAACAACCAACCTGGCTCATAGAAACTCACAGAGTCTGAACTGACAACCAGGGAGCCAGCATGGGACCAAACTAGGTCCTCTACATATATGTAACAGTTGTATAGCTTGATCTACTTGTAGGACTCTTTACAGTGTGAGCAGAGGCTGTCCCTAAGAATTTGGCTGGCTTTTGGGAACCTAATCCTCATACTGAGTCACATTGCCAGCCTTAATACATGAGGAGGTGCTTAGTCTTACTGCAACTTGATGTACCACGTTTTGTTGATATCCATGGGAGGCCTACCCCTTTCTGAACAGAAATGGAGGAGGAGAGGGTTGAGGGGTACAGAGGGGAGGTGGGGGGAGGCAATGGTAGGAGAGGAGGGAGGAGAAACTGCAGTAGGAATGTAAAATAAATCAATAAATTTAAAGAAAAAAAATCTAAACACATAGAGACACACACAAAAAAAATGATGTAACAGATGTTTATGTTTTAATACTGCTAAATACAATTAAAATGTGGAAATTACATAACAAACATTAGAAAATTGAAAATTAGAGAGGTTGGTGTAAATTGTCTGAGAAATGCACATCCCGACAGATAATATGGTAATGAGCTTGTGTTTCCTTTTGATTTAATATATCCCAGTCCAGGAACTAGAAAAGTAGAGAATCTAGAAATGCCAATAAGAACAGATAAAGAGATTAAAAAAAATCTTCCCCTTACAAAACAAAAGGAAGAAAGAAAATTTTTTCTAGTCTGGGGAACAAGAATGGAGCACTGTGTTCTAGCAGAAGTCCATAGAAGAAAGCGGCACCCATCTTCCTCCCAGCAGCAAGGGCTAAATGGGAAGTCTATGTTATCATTCTTTCCAAACTGCCATGAGATTGCTCCAACCTCACTCAAGGAAGGACACTGCAGAGAAGATGAAAGGGGAGACTGGGGTTTCACCTTTGGCAAGCATCGATGGTGTGTCCCCACCTCCTCTCAGACTCTCAAAAGTGTCAGTGGGCACATGAGTGGACAGTAATGAACAGGCATCTGTCCGTCTGAAGACGGAATGCTGTCAGAAGACGCTGGCAAAAGGCAAAATTAGGTTAGTACCCAGAGCCTCAAAGCATAGTGTCTGAAGTGCCTGGGGATCAGTCAAATGCTTTAAGACTAAGAAGACTTCAACGTCAGTGAGCAAAGACAGTCAACAAGTGGGAGGAGAGATCTCAGGTGGAACAGCCTCCCAAGATTTTAAAGCAGCCGTTAGGAAAACTCTTCAGTGAGTAATTGTAGAAATACTTGAAACAAATTAAAAAATGTAATCTCAGCAAAAAAAAAAAATACATTGAGAGGAACAAAACAGAAACTTTACTATTTAAAAATGTGCAAAACTAGAAACAGAGATTGAATGGACAAAATGCAGAAAGAAATGAAAGAATTCAAAACAGAAACTATCCAAGCTGAACAACAGAGAGGAAAATGTATATAAACTGATGGCTTGGAGTTTTCCAAACTTGGGGAACGATCTAAATTTACATAATCTAAAAGCTGAACAAATCCAAAACGGAATTTTAAAAAATTAACACTGAATTTACATTATCCTCCAAATGTTCAAAGCTAAAGACAGTCATACTCAAAAGCAGCCAGAAGAGCAGCTGACCTGTGAGGAGAAGTTCAGCCCCACACAGACTCTCCTCAGAACGCCAGGGAGCCAGAGTCAAGTGACATGTTTTTTCAAGTACTAAAATAATTACCATCCAGGGATTCTACACGCAATAAAATCTCTTTCAGGAAATAAGAACAGATGAAGGCACCCACAGATAGTCTTTCCTTCTTACCTCAGAGTTCTTAAATTATGTTTGACAGTAGAAACAAGATATGTAAGAATCCTAATGCTCTCAGTGTACACAGAGGAAACAAGACAATCACACTGTGAATGGAGGGGGGGGCATGGAAGGAGAAAAGCCATAGTGTGT
Source organism: Peromyscus californicus insignis (assembly GCF_007827085.1). Lineage (NCBI taxonomy): Eukaryota > Metazoa > Chordata > Mammalia > Rodentia > Cricetidae > Peromyscus > Peromyscus californicus. Next base: position 131,634,983 of record NW_026294584.1, on the reverse strand, counting down.
ATGTGTATGTGTGTGTGTGTGTGTGTGTGTGTGTGTGTGTGTGTGTGTGTGTGTTGTATACATGATGTCATGTCTAAGCAATTACTAACGGTGCCATGTACAAGACGGAACTCTAAAAAACAATGTAGCTACATCTTGATGTAATTCAGAAATATGTTCAAATCAGGAAGTAAACACATAGAGAATTAAAAGCATGCCTTGTATGTAGGTATTTAAGAATATATACACATATACATATGTGACAATAATTGAAGAAAAACAGGCCATGAATTTGAAAGAAAGCAAGGGGGGTGTATGGTAGGGCTTGGAGGGAGAAGAGGAAAGGGGGAAATGATGTAATTATATTATAATTTCAAAAATATTTTAAAATGAAGAAAAAGCATTTTTAAGTGAGAAACAAGATAAAATAGATTATCAATTCATCTATGGATAAAATATGTTCATAATTATTGTAAACATAAATTGTTTCAATATGCCAAACAAAAACAGATGTTAGCAAGTAGATTAAACAAAAACTATGATCCATCTTTAGTATCTTCAGAAATTCACTACTGTTACCTCACCATAGATAGGCAACCTGAAAGTAAAGAGATGGGAAAATATGACATGATAAAATCTTAACAAAATAAAATCAAGAATGATCTTGACAACAACATCACACAGATAGTGAACAATGAAAATCCTCAGGTCAATATGGATGCAAACATTCTCAAAATATAAATGAAGAGAATTAAGTAACAGATAAAAAAATGTTATATGCCATGACCAAGAATGTGCTTTACCCAGAAAAGCAAGCTTGTGAAATATTAAAAAACAAATCCATATAATCCATCATAATAATAGACCAATGAGAAAAAAAACTTATTATAATATTTGCTAATGCATAAAAATCAGTTGAAAAAAATACAATGTCTATGATTTATTAAAAACAAAACTATTGGTTAAACATGAATATACAACTCATTTAAAAAATACCTGTATATTCTATCCATCACAACAGATAGAGGAAGGCTTCACAGATGATTCACAACCTACTCTTAAGTCCAACTCTGGAAGTGTGACACCCTCTTCTGCTCTCCATGGGCACCCACACATGCACACACACAAATACATGTTAATAATAATAATAAATTAAAAAACCCAAATGAATACATTCTTGAATCCCCCAAAGGGCAGAAAGCTATTCAGTAATAGAAAACAATGAGCTGTTAATATATACCATTCAGATGAATCTCAGGGGGTTTATGAGAAAAAGACAATAAAAATACATGCTGTGTGATTTCATATTTATGCTAAAGTGGAAGCAGACGTAGTTGTCAGCTGTTGGAGATGGCATGAGAGTGATGTTTATGGTGATAAGCTAACTCTCACCTTGAACCTGGTGGTTTCATGAATCTACACATGGATAGAATGACATAGACAAAACTATAAACACACACATTTCTTGTCTAATCTTGATTAAATACGCTGTGACCTCTATAGGAAACTGGGTGAAATGTACTATATTTGCAACTTCCAGTGACTAAAATTGTTTAAAAATAAGACATTAAAAATGCAGCAGCAACAATAAAATGAACAAAGATGAATTTAATTGCAAACGTTTTAAAATATAATATTAGCACAAATTCCATGTAATATGACCTATAACATATAAAATAATTATTAACTTGCTTGCACTAAGCACACTAGAAGCAAATAAGAAAAACTCTCTAGAAATATTCAGAACCCTTTAAAAGTAGCTCAATCATAGCAAATGTTAATGTGTTTTTTCTGCTCAGGTATAGGAAATTTTGTTTAATAAAGTGATCAATGAATTTGTTTTTATAAATATGTAAGTAGTGTCTACTATAGCCCTGAAGAGTGTTTGGGTACATGAATGTGAAATTAATTACAAAGTTATATATCCATGAACTCTCACAAGAAAATATCCACAAATTTTCACAAGACTTGAATCTTTATTATTGATTATAATTATTGTTCAATAAAATCAAGAAACGATTAAATATCCATTTTAAAGTACAAAAAAATAGTCTATACATGGTTTCAAAGTGGGAATTACATGTAGACTAAAAATAACTTCAATTCAGTGTCCGTCAGTGCAGTAGTGGCAGGTCTATTATCGGAGCAACCAAACATTTTCTAACTGTATTTAATGCCTGATCCACAAGAAGGAATTCACAACTGGTTCCATAAACCTGATCAGTAGCTTGTGGCTAGAGAGGTCATGGGCCCTAGTGGTGAAGCTACTGCTATTGTTTTCCTAAACTGACATGATGTCTTCATCAAATTCCCTTCTAAATAGTTACATTGATGACATAGATCAGTGCTGCTTTCAGCATTGAACAGAAAAGTTTCATTGTGCAGTGGGCAACGGTGACTACAGACACTCACAAATGATCAGTGCTGCAGAGAAATAACCACTGAGTTATTTATCTACAAGTAGGGAATCTATTTTACTCCCTCCAAGGCTCAGGGAACATTTTTGAAGAGTTGGAAATGAAGCCCTATCATAAGCAGACTATCAGACATTAACAGTGATGTCTTGAAATCTCTGCCTGTGTGAGACAAACATAGCAAATGCTCACATCTTAACCAATCAAAGAGAGTCTTCCCTTTCCCTCTATTCCCTGTGAGTCACCTCCATTGGAGGCTGAAGTACTCTGTGAGGCTGCCCTGCTCATAAGTCATATCTTCAAATAAGCCCTAAGATTTTTAATGTGTCAACATTTGTTCTTCCAACAATGGTGACCCTGGTCCCTCTGGTCATCCTGTGTCCTCTGGACTGTAGTATCACAGAAGATTGTGGGAATGATCTCTCTGGTTGCCCTGTGTCCTCTGGACTGTAGTATCCCAGAGGATTGTGGGAATGCTCTCTCTGGTTGATCTGTGTCCTCTGGACTGTGATGCCCCAGAGCCTTCAAGTTTCCAAAAAGTCACACCTCTAATTGTCCTGCATTTGTGTCAGTGATGGTCTACATGTGAGGACACACTCTCAGGTCAGAGCCACATGAGTAACATTGAACTTGACACTGAGAACTGGTTTGTAAGAAGTGGTCCATTTTATTTCCCCACAGCTGGGGCTGAGCCAGAGGCATTCATGCTGCACTTTCTAAGTACCTCAAAGACAGGCTGGGGCTGCAGCCAAATCAGGCAAACAACTGGCTTGGTGCCAGTCTCCTGGGGTAATCCTGAGACCCCTGGCTGAGTGCTTAGAGCTGAGTATCCCTTGTGGACCAGAACAAGAAAAGCATGACTGCCTTCCAGTCTCCTGTTCACAATCAGGAATATGAAGAGGCTGCATGAGAGGCAAGTGAAGGGGCAGCTGAGATCAGGTCCTCTGTAACCTTCAAACAAAATCCACATGTTTTTTTTCATATCCCCGGGGTCCAGCCCCTGACCCCACTACAGGCCTCCCCTGACACAGATAACACGTTACTAAAATGTTCGCTATCAATGCTTTTACATCAAATGCTGTTCAGCGGAGTGTAAATATCCCACAAAAAATTTACGGACTCTTTAAGGCTACAGTAACCTAGCAAGCAGATTGGCTGTGTTAGCACAAATGGAACCACCAGGGAGACACGTGGAGCTATAAGAGTCACGAGTGGAGACCTGGGAATTTGTTTCTTAAAGAATAGACCAGCAGGAAACAAGACTCCGCCTTCTGCTTAGCTGTCACGGATGGGCCATTATATGGAGAAGTCTGGTCCTCCTTCCATCATGGTAGCAAACTGCTGACATGAATGCCCCAAAGGAGGAAGGGTTTGCAAGGGCACTGTGTTCCGGAGGGTTTGAGGTGTAAGTAGCCGTGTCTGTCACTGTGGACCTGTGGTACAGCAGTACATAATGATGACAGGAACACATCACAGAGGAGAAGCTGTTTATTTCGTGGAGACTGAAATCAAAGAAACAATCAAGAAGGACCAAGTCCCAGTATCTCCTTCAAATGCACACCCACAATGTGTAGGCCCTGCCTATTGGGTTCTTCTACACACTGGTGGCATTATAGGCTGGGACCCAAGTCTTTAACATGTGAGACTAGGGGAGCATTCAAGATTTAAACTGTAGCGCAAAGAAAGGCATTGGTAGGGCAGCATCTGTAAAGTCAAGTCCACAGAGGCATTGGAACCCCACATGAATTGGGGTTCTACACGCTTGGGACTGTCTGCATGCACATGTGTATAGCATGCAAACATGCTTATGGCTCGTTATTAGTGAGAGTTTGCTCACCTTATACACATAGACTTAGCTCATCCCGTTTCTGCTGCTGGGGAAATTAGGAGTATCTTCAGTGCTAATCCACCAGGGTTGGTTTTCTTCATTTCACTCCAAGTCAGCTGTGATACATGTGCTCAGAACCCTGGAGTACTTCTCAGCATGGAGACTGAGCAAAAAAAAGAGAGGGTGTTACCATCATTCCCCAAGTCCCTCTATCCAGGGTCCACACTCTCTCCAAGTGCTCCTAGTTCCAATGCTCCAAGTATGGGATGGTTACAGGACCCCTGGAAAAGCTCATCTTTCTCACTACAGTGTGGAATTGTAGAAATTGCTAGGTCAGATGTCATTGACATTTTGCCCCAAACTCCGTTATGTCTCAAGACTACATTTAAGCCATGTTTAGTCTTTGAATTATCCCTTTGTAGAATAATTTTAACTTCTTTTTAACTTACCATGAAACTGGAAAGTTGGGGTGGGGCAGAAAAGAGAGTTCAAAGATGGAGACTGAGAACAGAGTGTGATGTAATCAGTCTAAGAATTCAAGTAACAGAAAGAGCAGAGCCAAGCAATGGGGATGCGGATAACAAGCATTCACAGGGCACCTCCAGACAACAGGGGGCGCTGGACTCTGGCTGCATGATGCTTCTTCTGTGTTTGTAGAGCTCTGGAGTTGCATTGGCATGGCCTTGGTTACATGACCCTCTATGTTGCTGATCAGAACCACAGCAGTACTAGGAGTAGGCGCCATCCTGATCTGGCTCCTCAGAGCTGATAGAGTGGCCAGAGTGCTTAGCAGAAGAAAGAGCTCTGACAAGTACAGGCTTTCAGAAAAGTCTTTAAATACAGCTATCAGATCAGAAATCCAAACAGTGAGCACTTAAGAGCCAGAAGGTGCATAAACTAAGACAGTGCTGTTTGGCACTTTCTCTCTGCATGGGTAAGAGTTATGATCATCGTGCTTCTAATGCCTAGAAATGGCTATAAATAGGGAAGGAACAGGGTACATTTCCAGATTTTCCAGTCTGTTCCTTCAAATTCATATCCTCCCCCTCCCTTTTTCAAATTCATATCCGCTCCCATTCCCTTTCTCTTGAATTGTCAACTCTTTCCAAAATTTACCAACATGAGTTACTCAGACCAAAGGATTGAATGTGCCAATTTTTCTTCGGCACTGATGCAGTGCAGGAGCTCAAAGCATGAAATTCGGAAACAGCTTCAGGATGCAAAGCTTTAGAAGAGTCCTTTCCCCAGCATCCAAGAATCAAGTGCATGAGAAAAAACCAACAGGAGACAAATGAATACACACTTAAGCAAGGTAGTGCCCAGGAAGTGACAGGACAGCAGCGTGGATGTTATGCGGGAGAAGGGGAGAAATTTCTAGGAAAGTCACCAGGTGACAAGACAGTTGTAACCTCAGGAGCTTTCCTTGTCATCCTGCATACAGAGTACCACTGCCACCTGAGCCACTAAAAAGAGGTTACTAGGCTCTCCTGATCTCCAAACACAATTTGCCTTTCGAGGGCTGCCAAAACTCACATCCACCAACATGGCAGACCTACACTACCCTAGACAGCACTGCTGAGAGACCCAGCTTATAATTCCATGGTGTGAAACTGGGACATGCTTGGATTTTCATCCAGAAAAAAAAAAACTGTGTCCTTTCAATCAGTTGGTAAAAAGAGGTTAATTAAGTTGACTTAAAAATGTTAATAATTAGAATATAAATTAAAGGATTTTACAGCATTTTAAACAAACACTTTTCTGATCATCCTCCCCATCCATACACCGCTCCTGTCCCTGCCCATCTGCTAGAATATTTCCCCCTGTGTCCCCAATCTACTCTCATGTCACATATATGCCATTACCTCACTTTCCCTACTCCTTCCTTAAGAACTTTTTCTGCCTCTCATGATATGCTCTAGTTTCCAGATCTGGAAGCACATCTCTATATATACACACACAAAAATCAAAATCCACGATCTACATGTTAAAGAAAATATGGAATACTCTTTCCAAATATGAATCACTTCCTTTGATACAATTTCCATCCATTTTCCTCCAAATCCATGGTTTCATTTTTCTTTATGGTTGAAGTAAATTACATTCTGTATATGTATTGTATTTTTTCATTCATCTATTGATGGATATCTTGGCTGGTTCCACTTCCTAGCTGGTGTACAGTGTAGCAGCAGTAAACAGAAATGCAAGTATCTCATGGTAGGACCCAGAGTCCTTTGGGCCTATGCTAAGGAGTGGTATAAGGATTCATATCGTAGCTGTTAACCAATTAAGAAGCTTATCCCTGAGATGACGGATTCTCACTCTATTGATAGTCATTACTTGCACATAGCTCTTCATCTAGGGGTGGGTCTGTGAGATTTCCCCCATTCATGTTGTCATATCAACTGGTGTTGACTCTATTCAAGGTGATGATACTGTTGAGAGTTCAAGGGTGCATCTATCCTGTCATATATAAATGACATAATCTCATAGTAGATGTCTTGGTCCTCTGGCTCTTGGAACCTCTCCATCACTTTTTCTGAGAGGATCCCTAAGCCCGAGGTGTAGGGGTTGTGTAGACGCAGCAACTGAGGCTGGGCACCCCATGCTCAGTGCTTCTCTGTATTTTGACTGGTCGTGGCTTTCTATAGTAGTCTGTGTCTGCTACATTTTTGACTAAGAGCGAGAGCTCCACTTACCTATGAGTCTAAGGATCAGTGTTGACAGTGCAATGAGAGAGTGTGCTGGTCTGGGGAATGGCGGTAGGAGGTTTTCCTCTAGATTCCATGATGGACATGATGGATTCGTTCCCACTTCTCCTCTACACTTCTGTTTCTCTTATGGAAGGAATTTTCTCAAATTGTTCTTGTAGGTGAGACTTCTTTCTTGGTCCTCTGTGTATAGTATTCATTTGGGAATTGGCTGGAGTGCTGACTTGGGGATCAACAAGTGTTTTGATTTTTGCTTAGCTCTCTTAATTTTAACACAAAACTTTTCTAGATACATTAGTCTTGGTCGACAGTTATGGCTGATGAGAGATCTGTTGTTATTCTTATGTTCCTGACTTTGTATATAAGTTGGCATTTTCTTTTACAATCTTTAATATTGTTCATTTGCTTTATATTTTTATACCATAGCTATGATATGTTGTGGCAAGATTCTTCTTTTATCGTGTCTACTTAAATTCTTGGGAACTAAGTGCCTTTAGTCTTTGGCTGTGCACTCCCTTCTCTGGGTTTAGGTGTTTTTCTGCTGAGGTTTCATTTAATAAATGAGGCCCTTAGACTTTGTCTTGCATCTTCTTATAGCCCGTAGATTCTTGGGTTTGTTCTGGTGAACATACCTTAGAGTTCCTGGAAGCCTTGGTCATGTTCTTTATTTTTCCTGTATGTATTTCTGAATGTATTATTATCTCAATCATTCCCCTTCATCCTTAAAATTCATTCTTCTGCTTGGTCTTGTCCATTAATTTTACTTTCCACTGTGTACTTATGTTATCCAACAACCATTTATCTAAGCCAAGTAAAATTATGGTACCATGAAATAAAAAGTCATTGCTATGTTGCAACAGCAAGAAAGAACAGATGTCAACACAGTAGGAACTCTCTGATATGAGGATCAAGTTCTATGTTACATTGTAACAGAAGGAAAATTTGAATAGACTCATTTAATAACAAAAACATAGGCTCATTCTTATGCCTCTTGTGGTTTTATGCCTGCCAAAGCCATGATTTTCAGAGTGGGATGGTATTCTGTGTTTTATTTTGGAACTGGTATTCTGAGGCAGTCTCCTCAATCTTCCTGGCCCTACGTTTGTGCTAGCTAGATTTGGAAATCCGAGGGACAAATGCAAGGAAGGATTTAAAAATACAATTCTCCTCAAGTTACCATCCCTACACACCCCGAATCCACCAGGAGATCTCTTCTACTTCCCCTTTCCAGGGAGATCCATGTGTCCCTTGGGCCCTCCTTGTTACCTAGCCTCTCTAGGTCTGTGGATTGTAGCATAATCATCCTTTACGTTACAGCTAATATCTACTTATGAGTGAGTATACACCATGTTTGTCTTTCTGGATCTGGGTTACCTCACTCAGGATGATTTGAGAGTGGGTCGAGGGGGAGAGTACTGAAAGAAATGACTGGAAAGGGGGCACATTTTGGGGTCAGGTAGAAACCTGGTGCCAGGGAAGCTTCCATGAATCTACAAGGATGACCCCAGCTAAGACTCCTAGCAATAGTATATATGTAGCCTGAACTAGCCTTCTCCTATAATCAGATTGGTGACTACCCCAATTGTCACCAGAGAGCCTTCATTCAGTAACTGATGGCAACAGATACAGAGACCCACAGCCAAACATTAGGCCAAGCTTGGGGATCCTGATGAAGACAGGGAGAAAGGATTGTAGGAGCCAGAGGGGTCAAGGACATCACGTAGGGAAAAGGGGTTGGCTAAAGAAACCCACCCTGACCCTGGAGCCAGAGCTAAGGAAATATGGCTCAGATCAGGCCAGAAAGAAACATAGTTTGACTCAGTCAGATCAGAGCCATCTCTGCCCCTGGCCAATTGACTTGTGAAACCAACCAATCACAGAGCAGGACAGTAGAACCCTGGGCCCCAAGTCAACCTCTGGTTGACTCCACCCCCAAGACATTCTGTGTAAACCACCCTGCCTGGTCAGTTAGAAAAAAGTTGTTCTCTCCACCCTGGTAGAGGAACCTACTCTACTGGACTCCTCCTTCCCAAGTAAATCTCTTTCTCAAAAGAGTTTTGGGTGTGAAGATCTTCATTCACTGGCATAGAGAAGATCCTTACTCAGACATCCCTCAGTGGACAGAGCAAGAGAGAGCTGAAAAATAACACTTTTCTTCAGAGCTGGAGGAGATTGCTATATTTCAGCAAGGGTTTCCCCTTTTGCAGAGTGAAGCAAAAGAAGCAACATCTTAGGCCAGAGAAGCAGAACTCTGCTAGGAAGCCCCTTAAGTGGGGGCTGAGCAAAGCTCAGCTGTAGTGGCTTTCCAGGAGAGGAGCAGAATTGCTATATCCTGCAGGGAGACCATCCCCCATCACACCAGGTATACCTTGGCTTTCCTGAACAGTCAGGATACCCTTCCCTGCTGAAGCAGTTCCAGGCCTGACTTTCCCGAGAAGTCAGAAAAATTTCCCTTCCAGGATTGGGCTGCTTCTTTGCAGTTCCAGCTGTCAGAGCTGTGCTAAACAGCTCCAGGTGTCTGGGACACCTTCAGAGCAGAGCTGTTGTTCTGATCAGCTAGAGGTGTCCAGGATACCTCACCCTCCAGGACTGAACTGTCTCCTTGCAGTTCCAGCTGTCAGAGCTGTCCTAAGCAGCTCGAGGTGTTGCCTGACTCCCCAGGTAGCCAGGACACCTTTCCCCAGAATTGTTGCAACAAATTTACTTACATTGTTGGTGCTGAAACCTGGGACCCAACCAAAAGAGTTACAACCAATTTACTTACACATCATAAGAAAACCCACAGAAACAACTAACCAGGCTCATAGGAATGCATAGAGTCTGAACCAACAACCAGGGAGCCTGCATGGGACCAACCTAGGCCCTCTTCATATATGTGACAGTTGTGTAGCTTGGCCTACTTGTGGGATGCCTAAAAATGGGAGCAGAGGCTGTTCCTAATGCTTTGGCTGGTTCTTGGGAATCTATTTCTCATACTGGACTACCTTGCCTAGCCTTAATACAAGGGGAGGTGCTTAGTCTTACTGCAAGTTGATATGCTTTATTGATATCCATTAGAGGCCTACCCCTTTCTGAACAGAAACAGAGGAGGGCTGGATTGGGGGGTGGGCAGAAGGGAGGTGGTGGGAGGGAATGTGAGGAAAGGAGTAAGGAGAAACTTTGGTTGGTATGTAAAATAAATATTTTTTTAAAAGCTATGGTTTTATCTTTTAAATGCAGCTTCTAAGTGTCTATGTTTTGCTTTCTACCTAAGTACCTTATAACAGCAAGCCATGCTTTCAAGCTTCATCTTGATGATAGAAAGCCTGTCCTGCACAAATGCCAGGTGTCATTGAGTGCCAAGTGTCATCAAGTGCCTGTGTGGAGCACAACCCCTGATAGCCATTTTTGGATGGGCTCTTTTCAGCAAAATTGAAAACTTACCAAACCATCAATTCCAAGCTATAGGAAGAGAATATACTCCCCCCCCCCCACAAAAAAAAATAAATCACAGCCAGGACATGAGAAACCAGTATCAAAAGCAACTCCCCTCTCTCATTTATTTTGTGTGTATTGATGTTTTGCCTGCAGATGCTTGATGCCTGCAGAAGCTAGAATGGGGCACCAGATCCCCTGGAATTGGATTTACAGGCAATTTCGAGCTGCCATGTGGGTGCTGGGAATTGAACTTGGGTCCTCTGCAAGAGCGGCCAGTACTTTTAACCATTAAGCCATTGCTCCAACCTCTTAAATGCAGTTCTTAAAAAAATCAAAGAAAATATCAAGCTTTAAAAGCTGCAAAACAGACAGTAAGAAGTGATGAGACTAAATACTTGGCATCTGTCCCTGCCCCAAAGAGTGCACCTACCACATCAAGATATGTGTGTCCATAACATCTGGAGAATCTGCAATAGATGAAAAATGGATTCACCTAAACAGCTGACAGCATCTCAACCTTGAAAAGAATGAATAGCAACTAAACACAGCTAGAAAAAAATGTATTAGAAACATTTTCAAAGATGCCTCCCTCACACAAGAGCTAGATTAGAGCTGTTGGTCAAAGACTCAGAGATGGCAAGGTGGATAGCACAGAGCTGTGGAAACCTACCCTTAATGCCATCTGGCATTCTAAGAATTCAGCCAAGCTTTGTAACATAGATAAAAATCACTTAAAAATACTCATTAACATGACTTATTTAAATGTGTGTTGTATTAATTTCCCAAGTTTGACAAACTGAAAGACAAATTCCATTGCTATTGAAGCCAATCTCCCTCAAGTACCAGGAGAATGGTAATTTTAAGGACAGTTAACAATTCCTTCCAAATTAAAATAAATAAATGTAAATGTAAATATATAAGATTGGTTTTAAAAATCAATACATAAAAACTATGCGGAAATGCTTTCTAAAAGTTGACTTCCTTAGAAAATCCTTCAAGTTTCCATTATGGCATTTTCAGAATCAGATTGGCTGAAGTGTTGTGTACAGCCGAGAGCCCCCAAAGAGTTTGAATACACACTCAGGTGCCACCATTGCCCCTACGAAAGGGAATTTGGGTGATCTCCCTGGTGGTCAATGTCAGGGCTGGAGCTGGGCTTCAGATTGTGGTGTGCCAAGTCTTCCATTTGTTTATGAATATTTATTTTGTGCTTCTTACAATCTAATCATTCTCTAAACATAGTCATGACACAAAAATTCCCATGTGGAGCTCATCTAGAAGGACATTAATGATACATGCGAGCGTTTCCAGCAGATAACCTAACAATGAAAACAAAGTCCGAGCATACAAAGAATGGAATCCTCCATTGGTTCCCATGGGGGATTGGTTTCAGGACCTCCCACAGACAGCAAAGTCCCAGGATGCTCAGGCTCCTTATTTAACATGGCATAGCACATATTTGCTTATAACCCACGTACACTTTCCCATACAGTTTAAATAATACCTTCTATATTGCAAGTACTACATAAATAAGTCGTTTTAATGCATTTGAGGAAATAATGGCACTCCAGTTCTTCTTGCTTTTTCTGAAATCATGGAGGTGCAGCTGCAAAAAGAGGTCTCTGTGAAGTATGCAGGAAAGGTTGCTAAATTCTGTGGAGGAAGGCACCATCTGGTAGAGACCAATAAGTCTCAGATAGTTGTTTGTTTTTTTCTCCATCCTCAGATTTATCTTGAAAGAGAATTTGAGCTGTTGAAGTCACAAACTCTCTCTCTTAAAAAAAATCTTTACATATAATCATTCTAGGTAGGAGCACTAACCTTGTTCTACCTGTGCTGAAGGAAGGGTAAAAGAAAAATCTAACATCGGTTAAATTTAACAAAACATTCCTGAACAAAATGCGTCAAAAACTGGGTAGTCCTAAGAGACCAAAGCTGGTTCTGACTGCCTTCACATGCATTGTGATAAGGAAATTTATGTAATTCAGCATTTGCCTTATTGGGGTATAATTGGGCAGGCTTCACCCTGGTACTGGGTGAGAATTCAGCTTCTGTTGTTGGCTGAGGTTCTGTTGCTTGGTTACCAGGGATACATGTATTGTCTTTCTATATGCTTGCTCACCAAGACAGTTGCAATATGTGTTATGTGGAGAGTGTTTTAGGGCAAATTTTATCACTTATATATCAATATTGGATTATTCTAAATGTAATACCCAGTCTGGAAAAATATTCCACATTCACACTTCCCTACTATCCACCCCAACTGGCCACATACATTTCCGTGAAACTGAGTAGTGCTATAGAATTCAAACTTTACAGCATTGATGCAGCCTTTGTCCATATCTGGAGTATGAGGAGCAGATGAAGCCTTGAGTGGATGTGTGTTGTTGGCATACAAACAGTCATGTTGAGGACTCCAATGCCTCAGACTCCTGGGAATGGAAAAGCTTTTACTGGGTAAGGCTCAGAGACATGGCAAAACCTTCCTCTGGTCCAAGTACTAGTATTTACCAACGATTGACCAGTGTGAGTAAAAACTATCAGCCACAGCTTCTTCCTCCTGGACTGCAGCCTGAGACTACTCCCCTACAGAGATCCCCTACTGAAGTTAGCTAAACTTGCCTCCTTTTTCTGCTGTGTATCAGAAGCCCCCCTCCTTATCCAGCTGTATACAAAAAACCTGCCTTCTCAGTTTGGATGTCTAAATATTAAACAGTCTTTCCAGGTTGCTATTGTTGGTGCATGTCCATCTCACCTTTTCTGTATGTGTCTGTGTGTCTGTCCTTTCTTCATTCCATCTGTTCATTTCTTCCACCACTCCAGTCAGGGTCCCAGGACGAAGCCCCGCAGGACTCAGCACTATAGAGCAGCTTCTTTTTTTTTTTTTTTCGAGACAGGGTTTCTCTGTGTAGCTTTGGAGCCTGTCCTGGATCTCACTTTGTAGACCAGGCTGGACTCGAACTCACAAACATTGGCCTGGCTCTGCCTCCCGAGTGCTGGGATTAAAGGCGTGCGCCACCGCCGCCCGTCTTAGAGCAGCTTCTTAACAGTCTTTTGACAGCAGCCAGGGAAGCGGGTACCTAAAGCAAACATGCATCTGATATGGATTCCATCGGGCTTAGTGGTTCTTAGGGCATAATGGTTACTATGGCAATTGCTGCTTAGATGTGGGAATCTCTCAAGTGGAAAAGGTGATGATCGTGGATGAAATAAAAGCTGTGAAAATGACATTGCTTGTTATTGCCTAGAGACAGGAAATAGAAACAAGGGGCTTATTTCTCTTTCTGTAAATCATGCCTTACAATAATCAACCCGAATGAGCAGAGCCAGGTACAAATGCATGCAGCTCTCTGAGGGCACGCAGACACCTGGGAGAAAGCCAAGGTCAGCTTCTATGTGACTAGAAACAGGCCTTTCTAAAAGTCCTAAAGAAAGCTTCAGAATTCCTCCTCTGGCTGCTGCTGCTGTTCTACGACCCTTGGCCTTTCTGTAATCCCTTGACTGGAGATTCTGGAGGGAAAGTTCTTCCCTCTCTCAGCCCCTGGAAATGTGCTCGATGTCTGGTTCCTGTCATACCCATAGCCAGACCTTTCCTCTAGAAGCTCCTGATTAAAGAGGATGCCCAAGAGATTTATCTCAGGGCTGAAACCAGATAGGACAGGGGGTCTAGAAAGGCCATGGAGCATAAGCCACACAACCGAGCTGAATTTCACGTATGTGTGCTTGGATTGGGAAGGACAAGGAGAAAAGAAGGATGTTAAGACATTTGCTCCTGCTTCCCTTCAGCTGGGAAACCACATGGCATCCAACCTGCCTGAATCCCCGAAGTTCCCAGGATATTCACTTCGAACACAGGGACCGGAGTAGCGTATTTCCGCCATGAAAGTGGTGTCAGATGGTCTCCAGCCGCCTCAGCATCTGCTTTCTCTCCATGATTTCCAGAATCTCTCATTCTGTTCATATCGGTGGAGTCTACCCAGTCCTTCCAAACTCAAATAAAGTTATCAAGGAAAGCATCATATGGGGCTCGGAGAATAACAGAGAAGAAAGCAGAGATGGCCTCTGCCTTCAGGGAGCTCACAACTGAGTGAGAGGCAGGCATGACCAGCTTACTACGAAACTGTCGCGTGGAATCTGCAGAGGGTTGTTTTAATATGCAGTGGGTCAAATAAATAAATAAATAAATAAATAAATAAATAAATAAATAAATAAATAAATAAATCTGAGAGTCCTGAACTCCCTTATATGAAGTAGTGGTGTATATCTGCATGTAACTTATATGCCGCTGTGTACCCAAGGCGTCTCTGGATTGCTTATTAGAGCACGCAGTGTAAATGCTATATAGTTTTTATATGATATTATTCAGAAGATAATGACAAAGAAAATGTGTCTGCATGTGTTCAGTACAACTACAGGTTTTTTTTAACTTATAATTTGTCAGTGAAGTGGAGCTTATTTTTTTTTTTAAAAGAATTGTGAAAATAAAGCATTGAAAAGATAACAAATGCAATTTCCTTAGGTTTCTTTTTTTTCATCTGAGTCTGGTTGAACCCATATTTTTAGAACATGCAGCTATGGAGAGCCAACCATAACCACACACTGTAGTAAACGTATTGGACCTGAGATGGAGTACGTTATTCTAACAATTACATGCTAAAAACAATTGGATACAGCATTCAAGTTAAAAGGCAAGCGAAGAAATGAGGGTGACCACTTGATAGGTACAAGGTTGAAAAGAGCTCAGAATGGGATAAAAATGATGTTTGTGCAATTCTGTGAATGTTCTAAGTGCCACTGAGTTTTTCCTCTTAAAATGGCTAATTTTATATTATGACTTCTCTGTTCGCAAGACTAAAGTCACTCACTAAACATGTTCAAGTGTATTTACTAAAGGTTCAAACATATTTATTACCATAAGATCTATGTATACTGGACATTAACTAGAAATCTTCTATTCTACACACACACACACACACACACACACACACACACCACCATGTTCAAGTGTATTTACTAAAGGTTCAAACATATTTATTACCATACGATCTATGTATACTGGACATTAACTTGAAATCTTCTATTCTATACACACACACACACACACACACACACACACACACACCAGTGAGATGCATATGCAGTTAGCTTCCCTTTTCTATGAAGGCCCTCTTCTCTCCAGGGAACTGGCTGCCATCAGTGTGAACCGTTATGTCTTGGTGTCTTCAGTAAGGTTTCCTCGGCCTCTTCTCTGAATTGTCCTATACTGGTTCCTTTGTCCCTGAAGGTTTCTCTCAGCTCCCTGTATAGCATCCCTCCTGTGAGCACACACTGGCTCAAGTCTGGCTCCCTGTATAGCATCCCTCCTGTGAGCACACACTGGCTCAAGTCTGGCTCACTGTATAGCATCCCTCCTGTGAGGACACACTGGCTCAAGCCAGGCTCCCTGTATAGCATCCCTCCTGTGAGGACATGCTGACTCATGCTAGTCCTGCATCAAGCACAGAATACTCCATGCTGAGCTTGTCCTGGTTCCTCTATCCCCAATGCCCATTCCTCTTCACTCTGCCAGATCCTGACATTGGTACTGTCTGCCCACTTTGTTTCTCCAGGCCAACTTCCCACTTGGCTCTTAGGGACTATAATCATGTTTTGTCTCTTCTTTAATTGAGTGAAGTGACTGGATCATTCCAATCTTGTAGAAATGAATATCTTACTCTGGTTTAGTCCATTTTTCTTTGCTGCCATACAATACCATTGCTGGGTAGTTTGTGAAGCGAAGAGGTAACATTTGGTTCAATGTTCTGGAGGTCCACAAGCTCGGCACTAGTATCTGCTCTGCTCTTGTGAGAACCTCTTGTGAGACAGCATCACAACAGGAACACATGTAAGGGTGATGTGTGTCATCCGTGGAAAGGGGATTTAGGGACATTTCCCTTAGGATGAGTTCTCAAACAAATTAGTGAACTTGTGACCTTCATTAGTTCCTTCCAAGACTGTTTCCTCGTAACCTACTTTCCACTAGCTTCCACCTCTTAAAGCTCCCCCACATCAGTGACCCGCACTAGGAGACACAGACTCCATTCAAGTCTCCATGGGCAGCTCACTCATGCACCGTACTGCCTGGAGCTGGCCCCCAGCAGAAGCCTTAGATACTTACCCTGAGCAGCCCTAGTGACCTCTTCCACACTTGCTGTCCCACCTCTCATCATCCTGGTTCCTGGCATTTGCCTGGCTTATGACTTCAGTCTCCATTTCTGCCCTTCCATTTTGTCTTCATGAGTCGCTGGGGCACTTTTCCCTGGCTGAAGAGATCTGCTTTCTACTCTGCACAGCGCAAGACGTCACCTGCTCCTCTGGTTGGAGTAAGCTCTATTCTTCTTTGGAACATGAGAAGTTCATGACTGGAATTTCCTCCCACAGGGCACTTTCTCCGAATGAAGACAGGAAGCAAGCCAAGAAGTCTGTGCTCTGTTCCAAGGGTGCATCTACTTTCCTAGAAAACTGTGTTCCTGAAGGATTGAAAACTCACAGAACAAGAACTAAAATCTGATGTCCTACCTGGAATTTGATTGCACTTCTACCATTTGAAATTGATGATGACTAAAGATTCCCACAGGTGTGAGCTCTGCCTTGGCACACAGGACACATCCAGCTCTTCCCAGAACCCCTCAGTAGTGAACATTGTGATGTGCTTGTCCTTTCTCACAGAAGAGAAAGAGAGGCCTGAGGATGGAATGATGTGCCCTCTGCTACACAGAAATGTACTATTGCAATGTGATCCCTTGATCTGAAAATATTTATTTTCCATACGTGCGAAGCAGTTCCCCATTGCTTTCCAACTACCATCTGCACTCAAACCCATTGGAGCTGAGGATTTTTCATTGCTTTCTTGCTGTCCATTTCTGGGACTTTTTTTCTGTGGTTAGATAAGTGTTTCTCAGGGTGGCCCTTGGTGTGTGTCTCCTTGCCCAGTACTGATCTCCAGTTCACCCTTTCATCCTGCACTTTGGTCTTCTGTGTCTTTAACTACTGCCTCTTGGTAAATTTTAAATGTATTTTTAATCAATATTCTTTTTAATTTCCAGAGTTTTTCTTATTTTCTCATTCTCTATTTTGTTGGCAACTTGACTGATATGAAAAGTGAGACCCTTGACCAAGGGGAAGCTGGCCTCATGTGTCTCAAGTCCCTAACTGGCCCATTCATCAGATTGGAACATATGGCAGCAAAAGTTGTTTTCAGATATAAAAACTAAAACCAAATGTTCAAGAACAATGTTTGAGACTCACCACTGTTCTAACATCTTTAGGATTCCAGATTCCAGTTTTCATTTTCTTCATTTCAAAAATAAACACCTACTTAGAATAAGAGCTGTTTATTTAGCTAACCACTGCTTCTTATATACAAGTTTGCCTCAGTTATCAATATTTGTGCTTCATCTTGCTGGAACAGATTTTCCAGAAATTTCTTATATGACTTGTGGTTGTTAAACTTTCAAAGCACTCAGAATCTACATTATTATTTTTTATATTGTGTTTTTTGGCTTGGACTAGGATTCTAACTCAAAATCACATACCACAAACTTTAAAGATACAGTTGCCTCCATCACCCATGCTAAGACCCCCAGTGGGTCCATGGAAGCGTGGAGGGACTGAGTTCTACAACTTAATGCATGTAAACATGTGTCAGGTGGCAGTAATTTTGGCATTTTGAGGAACAATGGGGACACTAACAGGAACTCCTGCCTTCTTTCTCAATTCGCAGACAGATTTGTTCTCATAACGCATCTTAGCAACTTCAGCAGACATTCTGTCCGTTTCCTTTTCCTAAGGCTGCTGCTCCACACACTTGAGAGTCAGCAGCACCGCTCTGCACCCAGGGACCATGATTGGCGGAGTAAAGGTCACTGATCACAATTGCTGTGGTATCACAAGTGTTTGGTCACCAAGAGAGCTAAGTGACTAGTGGGGAGGAAGCACACACAATGTGGACATGCTGCACAAAAGGTTGACACACAACCCGTGTGGAGTGAAAAGGGATCTCAGGAGACACTACAAGGTTAACCCTTAACATTCAGTTTTGAACTTTCATATTTTTAGGCCATGGTTTTAAAACTAAAACCACAAAAAGTTAAAGCACAAAAAAGGGAGCATCATAGAATCACCCCACTGCTTCCAGAAACCTCCTGGGTTCTTTATTACTTTGTGTTTCTTTATCTTTTGTGATTGTATTTTGGAAGAAGTTTGGTCACCACGTTCCAGTTTACAGATTCAATTTTCAGCTCTATCAATTATGCTTTTTAACTACTACTTTTGTTTGTCTTTTCTCTGGCTCTCTTAATTTATATATAGAATGTTCTCACCCATTTGTGTATTAATATTCTACCACATGCTGGCAATGCTTATTCTAAAGAATTTCCCTATGCTACAACCTGTTTCCTAAAGCAAGAACTGGTTCCTGATTTGTAATTTCGGTAGATTTGCCATGTTGCTCTGGTGGAGGATTTTCCTCCTGTGTTTGGAGGTATTTGGTTATGTGTGTATCTTCATATTTGTTTTCTTGCCTTGGCAGGGAAGAGGTTGGGGCAGTGGATATACATTTTTAATAGACAAGTTCACCTCAAGTATCTATGTGCTGATATCAAGTATCTATGGGCATGTATATGTGCTGATATGTTTCTATCTACATTTATGCATACCAAGTAGGTAAAAGGTTGGTCCCTGTCCATTCACTAAGTGGTCATAACCAACATTATTGGCTTGTCCAAGCTGCCATTCTATCCTGTCCAGTATTTAAATTATTTTTGGTGGTAGGATAAAAAGCAATGACAGTGGCCAATTTTTTGCTTTGGAAAAATTATTGACTTTTCTGAGCCTAATATTTCTAATCTGTTAAATGGACACAGTAGGAAGATTGTGTGCCCTTGCAAAACGGTGTGCTAGCCTCTGGCACACAGAGAGCAGCAGTACATATGTTAGCCATGTTCTATGTTGGTTCAGATCAGAATCCAGCAATGGAGAAAATAACACTCAAAGGAAGGTTTCTTAGGGTAGGATGGGCAATGTGTCCCATCATAGAAATCTGCAAATCTACCGTTATCCACATCCTGAATGGTCAGATGGGAGGAAGCTTGAGAAACCTGCCAAGCAGCCCTGCAGTGGGATTAATACAAGAGATCAGGTCTGGACATGCAGAGAGCGTGTGTATCTCTCAGTAGGTAACTTTGTACTGAAGATGGGCACTCATGGTCCCCCAAGGGAGAGAACATGTTCCATCTTGCCGACTCATCTGTTCTGGTTTTGTTTTGTGTTTATTTCAATTTCCACTGATAGCTCTTGAGAACAGCTCTACATTTTCTCTTTTTCCCAAGAACCAACCCAGGCTAACTGTAGCCAAAACCAACAGCTGTTCATTTAATAAGTTAAAATAAAAAGAGGAGGAAGAGGCAGAGGAGGAGGAGGAAGAGGAAGGAGGAGAAGAAGCAGCTCCTAGAACTACCAAAGCCACATGATGCTCTAGGCTCTTTTAGGGCACGTGTGCACACATATAATGTCCACATCACTCACAGGTCCTGGGTGTAAGAACTCTGACTGCTTTTTCAGAGATGCTGCACAGCCTTTTGTGGTGGACCATATCGTTCTGCCCATACCTGAACAAGTTTGCTGTGGGGGGTTTGAACAAGATGTCCCCACAACTCTCAGGCAATGGAATACTTGGTCTCCAGTTGGTGCCTGTTTGGGGAGGATAAGAAGATGTAGTGGTGCTGGAGGAAGTATGCCACTGGGGGCAGGCTTTAAGATTTCGAAAGACTCACGCTGCTTCCTGTGTTTGGTTCCTGTCTATGGTTTGAGGTGTGCACTCTTAGCTGCTGCTCCAGCCACCTGCTGCCTGCTGCCTCTCTGCCGTCACAAACCCTAACCTTCTGTAACTCTAAGCCCAAAATGAACTTTTCCTTCTATGAGTTGCTTTGCCCATCACCTTATCACAGTGATGGTAAAGTAACTGGGACAGCTGTCTCCTGCTGGTCCGTGCCCCTCATCTACTCAGTCCAACTTTACTGAGTAACTATCACAGTTAGCTTGAGTTGTAAACTTGATACAACCTAGAATTACCTTGGAAGAGAGTCTCTTGGTGAGGGATTGTCCACAGTGGGTTGGTCTGTGGGTGTGTCTGGATTAATTAATTGGCACAGAAACATCTATCCCATTGTGGATGGTAGCATTTCCTAGGCAGGGGGTCCTTAACTATTTAATAGTGGAGAAACTGATTTGAGCACACGTAAGCAAGTCAGTGTACATGCTTCCATTTCTCTCCTTGACTCCGGATGTGATGTGACAGCATGCTTCAAGGTCCCACCACTCTGACTTCTCTTCTATGGCGTAGTGAGATCCAGAACTGGAAGCTCAAACAAACCCTTTCTACTCTAGGTTGCTTTTTGTAAGGATATTTTATCACAGTAGCAGAAACAAAACTCCAGCAGTGCCCAAATGTGTCAGCATAAAAACAACCTCAAAAATATTTTTCCTCCTTCATCTTCTACTTTGGATAATGACATCAGTTTCTACCTGGCTCCAAACCCTGGTCTTCATCTTTCCCTACTCCCCTGTGTCATCATTTCCATCACCTTCTCCCTTTCCCTCTCCATCATCCTCCCCATCACCATCTCTTTCACCATCTCCATCACCTTCTCCAGTACCCTCTCCATCACTTCTCCCCTTTCCTCTCCATTATCTTTTCTGCCACCATCTCCACTAGCTTCTCCCTCACTCTCTCCATCTCTTCTCTGTCACTTCATCCGCCATCTTCACCATCACTCTGTCCATCATCCTCTCCCTCACACCTATCCGCTCTGTTGCTTCTACTTCCTCTACCAAGGGCCTGTCCACTTCTCTCCACACTCACTAGTTTGGGTCAACATAGTCTCTTGTCTGAATTTTTCTAATTAGTAATCTTGTCTCTGGGAATTTCCTATCTCCGAATCTCCACTTCCATGATAAGACTTCAGCCAGAGACGTTTTCTTAAAACACCAATCTGATCATCATACTCTTGTTTTAAAAAATGCCCAGTGTCTTTCTCTGCAGCGTATAGTGCACCCTGACTAGACTCCACAGCAATTCACAGTCCCCTCATCACCCCGCCTCTCACTTCCTGTCTCACGCCCAGGCTATTGCACATTTTAGTTCAGTGGCTGAACAGAACCGAACAAAGGTCTCACACCATGGAGCTTTCATTACTGTCATCGCTAGCAGCTGGATGACCCCACGCCATCAGAGTCCTGGGACAATCGTGGAACATCAGTGGAATGTGCATAGTCTAGGCTGGTATCATGTCTTATTGGTTCATAGTTTTGTTCACTGGTGACCCAAAGCATTAACATCCAAGAAATATACTGTTTGGTACCTTTAAATGTATATAAAATAGAAGTTTAAAAGGAAAATATGAAAATACACATTAATTGAAAAGAATGTAAACTACCTTCAGAATTCCCATGGGACTTGATGTTCTCAGTAAATTAAACACCAGTTTTCCTTTCCTTGTGCCTTTTATTTTATATATAAATCAAGGTCTATAAATCTGTGTGCCAAGAGGTGGAGAAATATCCTTAAGCTGATTGCATATACAAGAAGGGTTCAGGATGTGAGGCTGTGCCTCTGGCATCCCAGAGGAAGCATCAACCAATTGGCAGACAAGTTCCCCGTGGACCTGAATGAAAGTAGGCAGGCACTGGCCCAATCCCACAAGTCCAATCACCCCCAGCTGACAGGCTGAAGCCAAAAGACTGCCAAACCTGGAGGAGAGCTGAAACTAATTCCTGCCATGTCTGTTTAGCGTCTCACTTCTGAGGCCAGTGCTTGAATACCCAAGGGAATAGGTCTGACACAGAGAAAAGTACCCCGAGAAGAGGCTCAGCTCAAACTAGACCTCAGCCCCTGCATTTCCTCCTAGTTATTGTGGGTCAGCCCTCACCTGGTCCTCGGGGTACTGACATGATTGGCTGAGTCTTTCCTTCACATATCCACAGTGTACACAGGGTCCAAGTGAAACTTGAGCCTAGCTCATCAACTAAAGACACAGGCCATAATGTGGCTGGACCTGCTGCTCTCCTGCTAAGTCTTGGAAGCTGTAGAAGTTACTGTGTTCTTTGTTTCTTTGTCCTCAGAAGCAAGATGCCCAGAGCTGACCAATGTGAGCTCCAAAGAAGGGGGACCTAGTTTGGCCATTCAGGGTAACACAGCGACCATTTCCCACCCAGTAGCCCCAACCATTGTTAAAAGTCATTCTTTAGAATGAAATTAAATCCTCCTGCTGCTATGACTTCCTCCTACGATCAAAGCTCTTCCCAAAGTGATGACACAGAGTGCAGTTTTTCTCTCTCCGTGTTGTAGTTCTTGAACACCTGGAGACAGCAGGCTCCTCCATCTCTTTCTCCCCACTGAATTAGACAGGCCTTTTTGATTAGACTTCATCCATCTTCATACATGACATGGTTTCCAGAACTATTCAGATGTTAATCACTGTCTCAAACACTCACATTCAAAGTTCCTTCTCTAATACCACATACTGAATCCAAAGTTCC
Source organism: Peromyscus californicus insignis (assembly GCF_007827085.1). Lineage (NCBI taxonomy): Eukaryota > Metazoa > Chordata > Mammalia > Rodentia > Cricetidae > Peromyscus > Peromyscus californicus. The sequence continues at coordinate 131,612,061 of NW_026294584.1, read as the reverse complement.
ATAGGAAGCACCTAACCCAGCTGGCAGCAGAGCATTGCCTCCTCCTCGGCACTCCTCCCTGGCACTCTTCCTAGGCACTCCTCCCCAGCACTCCTCCCCATTCCCTTAGTAACACGGCCAAAGACTGCCTTATAATGTAATACATACCATTGTTGGCCTCCACCAGAGCCAAAGGGTATCAAAAACACTCTGTCATTTGTACAATTAACTTTTAGATGACAAATGTTTGGTGTGGCTCACTGATCATTTTTCACAATTAAGTTTGTCTCTGTGGGTAATACACAACTTAATAACTAATCTTTGGTCCCCCAATAGCATTGCAAACCCTTTTAATGAAATGCACTGGTTTACTCTGGTCTGTACTGTTGTAACAAGATACTAGAGTATCTATTAAGAACAAAGGTTTATTTCCTAGTTTAGGAGTAAGGGAGGAGACACAGTATTAAAATCACAGGCACCATGGTGGGTCCACATACACTGCCCTGGATGGGAGGACCCCTGGGAAGGTGGAACGTTCATGAGACTCCATTTACCTGAGATGATCTCACTAACTCCTGGTGAAACAGTAAAGACCCTCAAAGAGCTGGAGCATGGAGGGAGGAGAAATGAAGGCAGCACCTGCCTGAAAGAGGCTCTAAGAGAATGTGTGTACACTATGGATGAGGGTGCACTATGAATGTGGTGCACTATTGATGGGTGATGGTGCTCATGCTGTGAATGTGTTGCTTCCATTGGTTGATCAATAAAATGCTGATTGGCCAGTAGCCAGGCAGGAAGTATAGGTGGGATAAACAGACAAGGAGAATTCTGGGAAGAGGAAGGCTGAGTCAGGAGTCACCAGCCAGACACAGAGGAAGCAAGATGTGAAGGCAGAACGGAGAAAAGATACCAAGCCATGTGGCTAAACATAAATAAGAATTACAGGTTAATTTAAGTGTAAGAGCTAGCCAATAGTTAGCTGAGCTAATGGCTGAGCAGTTTTAATTAATATAAGCCTCTGTGTGTTTACTTGGGTCCAAGCGGCCACAGGGCTGAGGGAGCTGAGCAGGAGAAGAAAAACTTCAGTTACACACTACAGATGTGTGTACACTATGGATGTGGGTACACTGTGGATGTGTGTGCACTATGGATGTGTGTGCACTATGGATGTGTGTACACTATGGATGCATGTGTACTATGGGGAAAGGCAGCCCTGGACACTTGGCATTTGGAGGTAGTTTGGGACTATACATTTGTGGGCCTTAAGGAAAGAGGTCAGCAACCAGACTTCCTGCCTACCTCTATCCATAATGAGTAAGACAAACGTGCTGCTTGGGCACAGTCACTCTGAAACTGCCAAGCCAACGTCCCCAAAGCCCCCTCTTAGGAAATGAGCACCAGGCAGGCACTTCCTACAAAGAATGCCTTCAACTATCCCTGACATGTCAACTGGAGACACCACTGCCTCAGCACTTCCATCAAAAGGAAGACAGCATGACTGACTTTCTTTCATCCCCTAAGGAAAGACAATTGAAAACCAGGGTTTTCCTAGGAAATGCATCATCAGCAACTGGCACACAGACAACCTTGATCTTGTGAGGGATTCTACAGATTTCAAAGCATGTCTATGGGTTGGGTCAGCTGTGGCCCAGTGGTTCCATAGTTAAACCATCCGTGGATTAAACTGTCAGTAGACTTGGGTTCATAGTAGGCAATCTTGGTGGTAATATAAGTAGCTGAAGGGTTTAAGGAGTGACTTGTGGTCAAAAAGGTGTGTGTATGTACAGTAGTCATTCATCTCATGTAGGTCGGAAGGCACAAGGTATGTATGTACAGTAGTCATTCATCTCACGTAGGTCAGAAGGCGCGGTGTTTGGCAGCTGCTTTACATCATCTGTGCTTTGAAGTTGCAGCCATGTGTTGTTTCTTTCAAGATTTTCATTTTCTTCCTCTTTTCTGTTCTGCTGAGTTGTTTTCTTTGTTGCCCACAGTTTCTGTGATCACGTCTTAGTGCCTTAACATTAGTTTTTATTTAACAAAAAGCCCATAACACTTAGCATGAAACAATTGCACCTTAGTTAAAACTCAGAACAGCCTTTCAAATAAAACCACTCACAAAAAAGGGATAAAATGAAAATTTCAGAAGTTAACAACATTTAGAAAGAACATAAACAACAATAGTAAACTAGGAGAGGGGAATAGGCAGGAGGGGTCGGGAGGTGGGAACATGGAGGAAAGATGGGGAGGGAGGGCAATGAAAGAGATATCTTGACAGAGTGTACCACTAAGGGGATGGAGAGAAAGCAGCAGCTAGGGAAAACTCCAGGAACTCACAAGACTGTCCCCTGCACTCAGATTGGTGACTACCCTAATTGATATCATAAAACCTACATCCAATGACTGAGGGAAGCATATACAGAGATCCACAGCCAAGCACTTGGCCAAGATCCTGGAGTTCAGTTGAAGAGAGGGAGGAAGGATTATAAGAGTGGGGGTGGGGGTGGGGTGTTAGAATCATGATGGGAAAAACCACAGAAATAGCTGACCCAAGCTAATGGGAGCTCATGGACTCTGGACTGACAGCTGGGGAACCTGCATGGGACCAAACTAGACCCTCTGAATGTGGGTGAAATTTGCTTGGCTTGATGTGTTTGTGGGTCCCCTGGCAGTGGGACCAAGACTTATCCTGGGTAGATGAACTGGCTTTTTAGAGCCCATTCCCTATGGTGCGATGCCTTACTCAGTATAGATGCAGGGGGGAGAGGCTAGGTCTGGCCCCAACTTAGTATGCCAGCCTGTGTTGACTACCCAAGGGAGGCCTTACCCTCTATGAGGAGGGGATAGGGGTGAGATGGGAGTAGGTGGAGGGAGCAGAAAAAGAGGAGGGAGGGGCAACAGAGGTTAGTATGTAAAAGGAAAGGAAAAAATTTTAAATAAAAAATAATAAAAAAAAATAAACATTATTCAAAACACTATACATAGCAAGTCACTTAAGTTTTGCATAATTCCATGAGCTATATGTTCTAAAGATAGGAGATCTTGGGTACAGAAAAATTAAACAGTTTTTTTAAAATATCTTAAAATTTAACTTTTTTTCCTTTTTTTAATTTAAAAATTTTCATACACTATATCTAAGTATTATTTTTATTCTTTCAGTATCTTTGAAAGCCTGATTATTTAAGGCTCTATATGTTTCTCAGACTATTTCTTTGGACAGATTTAAAGGTTTTCCAAGATAATATTCTGATTTACATTTCTTCCTGAATAATTTGAATATTGCCTTTTTTTCTTTCTCAATCTAAATATTTTCTTGAAGTTGTATGTTTTTAAATGTTAATTTTATTTAAGGAAGATAAGTTATCATTTCACCCTTATTTCCTAGATTATTTTATGTACAGGCTTTTTATGATCCTCTTTTAGAATTCTATTGGGAGTCAAGTACACAGTAGATGTTTGTGAATTTCAGCTCACTTTTGAAGTGGTGTTCCTTTTGCAGCAATGCCACTTCTATATACTTGTTTTATATCTCAACCTATACAAACTAATTTGTGAGTTTTCACTTAGAATCTTCTGACTTGATATCTTAATCTTGTAGTGTCTTAATTAAGTTCTTTACCTTCTCACCCTGTCTTCGGCTCTTAAAGAGAATAAATCAATTCTGCTGGACCCTGGTCAACTAAAAACAGAGCTGCAGGAGTCTAGAGTGAAATGGTGCTCCATTGTGGAGACCTAGTCTCTTGGGCCTATGCTGTCCTTTTCCTTCTTCCCTGAGTTGGGGAATCTTGGTCCTGTAGACTGAGATGACCAGAGACTCAACCAGCTGGACCCCAGAACTGGTGACAAAAGAGTGAAGCATAATCATGACTTCTTAGTTGTGGGAACTACGCCCTTCAATCAGAAGTATAGGGTGACCCTGGAAGCCACCAGAAAAGGCAAAGCATGGCCTCCCTGGTCACATTCAAGCATAGGGACTCAGGAACATAGCAGAGCATGGCCTCCCTGTTCTCTTTCAAGCATAGGGACTCAAGAACACAGCCATTGAGGCACATTAGGAAGCATCTTTCTGCATTCCAGTAGTCAGAAAAATCCCCTCATGGATAGAGACCTGCACACGAGAGAAACAGCCAGGTGATGGGACACGGTGGTCTCTACGGATGTGAGAAGCAAGATTACCAGGCCTCTGTGACAGCTTTGACACTGCTATCCACCTTAAATTTAATCTATCACATATTTGCATGTATATTTTGTATTAAATAAACTAATAAAAGCCCATGGACAATGTCAAGGACAGGGACATAGAATGCAGGTCTTATGATCAGAAAATGGGAATAATGGGATAAGGTGAAGTAAGGGATGTGAGGATAGGGTTAAGGAGGAAATAAGGAAAAGGATACTAACACTACAGACTTTTGAAAATGCCATATGTAGATCTAGTACTGTAGCAGTTTCCTAAAATATATATATAAACACAATATGAAATTAGTTTAAATGGAGTTACTCTATAATGGGGACATTGACTCTCCCAGGCACTGTAGACCATCAAATAAGAAACTCAGAGTCAAGTAGGGTTTACTTCTTTTTGATTTGTTGGCTCATAGTTTCCATGACCCTCTCCCCAATATCACAAGCTGTTGCCATTGTTCCTAGTTAATCTGCAGAACTTGATGGTAGGACAGTATTGCTTAAGATGAGTCATGGGACACAGTGAATTCGAGCTTATTCACACTTGGAAGCTTCAGCCTTTCTAGCCAGATTTCAAAGCGCTGGAAGGTTTGCACGCTTGCTACCAGGGGAGAAAAGTAATCAACAGTCTTACACAGCTGTGTATGCCTCAAGCCACAATAATGAGTTGTCTGAGAAGATGTGCTCACTGGGGCAATAGTGGCATGAACATCCCGGGACTAACTAACTACTTTCCACTGAGATTTAAACCCTGCTCCACAAAATTGAACTCATGCCTGGTACCATTAACTGGGCCAAAAACCCTGGCTGGCTAGGTTATTGGCCCTAGGGGAGACTCTAAGATTATTATTATTACAAATGTAGTAGATGATTATTAATACAGAGACCCACAACTGGTCAAGGTACACCAGATGAGTTTGAGCCTTTTAACTTTAAGAATTCTCAGGCATGCCAGGTGGGTCTGAGACCTCCAGAAAAAAGAGGACTCATGTCATTTTATTACAATTTTAATTGTCTTTCATTTTTATTTCATGTTATTCTTGTTTTATTAACTTACATTCTAACTTCATGAATTGCTTCCATGGCCCTTTATTAGTTTCTTGCTTTCTATGGGTACTCTAATTCAAACACACATAACTAAAGAGCCAAAGCTAATATCCACATAGATAGAATATGTAATACTTGTCTTTCCCAGTCTGAACTGCCTCACTCAAAATGGTTATTTGGGGTTCCATCCATTTACCTGTGAATATCTTACTGCTTCAAGCACTATATTGAAAAGAGGTAGAGAGAGTGGGCATCCTTGCCTTGTTACTAATTTCAGTGGAAAAGCATCATTCTTTTCTACATTTAGCATAATGTTGGTTGTGAACTTGCTCTATATTGCCTTTAGTAAATAGAAATAGTCCTCTGTGTTCTTAGATTCTCTAGGACTTTTATCATGAAGGAATGTTGGATTTTTCTCAAAGGCCTTTTCTGCATCAATTGAGATGATCATGTAACTTCTGTCCTTGTGTCTACTTATGTGGTGGATTACATTTGATTTATGCATGCTCAGCCATCCCTACATTCCTAGGATGAAGCCAAGTTGATTGTAGCAGATGAGCTTTTTGATGTGTTCTTGAATTCTGTTTTCAAGTATTTTATTGAGATGGTTGCAATCTATGTTCATCAGAGAGATTGGCCTAAAATTGGGTCTTTGTCTGATTTTAATATCAGAGTAATAATACTGGCGGCATATGGGTATGTAAGTATCCCTTTCTTTTCTAGTGTATGGAATAGTTGAGGAGTTTGGGTATTAGTTATCCTTTGAAGGTCTGGTAGAATTCTGTGCTGAACCAAACTGGCCCTGGGCTTTTGCAGTTGGGAGATTTAAAATTATTGTTTTTATCTCGTTGGTTGTTCTGGGGCTGTTTAAATTATTTGCTGCATTGTGATTCAACTTTGATGGCTCATATACATGTAGAAATTTATGCCTTTTAGGTTTTCTAGTTTAATAGAATAGACATTATTAAAGTATGTCCTTCTGATTCTCTGAATTTTATCAATGTCCTTATTGTCTTTCTTCCTACCTCTAATTTTATTCATTTGTGTTTTCTCTCTATCTCTTCTAGTTAATCTGGCTAAAGGTTTGTCGATCTTGTTGATCTTTTTAAATAACCATCTCATTTGCACCAGAAGATGGACTGACAAAACCAAAGGTGAGTTTGGAAGGAGTGACTGCACAACCCTAGCTACGAGGAGCAAGGCATGCAACTAAGGTTCAAAGGCCTGAGGGGGGGCCTCTGTGACTTTCTTGCTATGTTAGTGGTCGTGTGGCCCCCCCAAAAGAGGGCTAAGACATGCTACCAAGGCTGAGTCCTCCTTCTAGAAGGAAAATTGGCTTGGGATCTGCAGAGGAAGTCCTGGTGAGGATGCCTTCCTTTGTGTGGTATGGAGTAGCATGTCTGCTTGATGAGTGGGGTCCTGTACATGAGCATAAGTATGTCCTAAAAGAAGTTAAAGGTTGTGGAGGCCCACAGAGGCTCCCTAGTAAGGCCTTACTCAAGGTCAGAAAGTCTGAGCTTGCTTTGTCCAGCAGGGCTGTATAATAGTATGATTTGATAAAAAATGTGGTTACCAGGTGTTTTGAAGGGTCTACACTTGTTGGTACTTTATTGACCTTGAAAGCCCATCATGAATAAACTCGGGGTGACTGGATGTTGACCCAGGGTCCTCCCGAAGCTATCCTGTGTCTCTGTGTTTTTCTTCATCTATGTATATTTCTTCCCATTATTTCTCAGTTCCTCACTCCTTCCTCTAAGAACCCTTTGACAGGTCGGGGCTGGCCACCAACAAAAGGTTTAAAACAAACTTTGCTGCCATGAGAGGATAAGGAAGTGTGTCATTAGGTTGCCGTGGGAGTTGCATAGCCACTGCTAAGTGTAGCAAAAAGTGTATCTATGGGCAAGATGCCCTGTTTCTTTGTTTTGTTTTCACTTAATTCTAATATTTAAAATTTTTTTTCTTCTTAACTTCTTCCTTGACCCAACTATTATTCAATAGTGTGTTTGTTTAATCTCCCAGATACTGGTACTTTCTATAGTTCTATTGCTATTGCTATCTAGCTTTAGTGCACTGTGGTCATATAGAATGCAGGATGCTATTTCAGTTTTCCTGTGTCCACTGAGGCTTTGTGTCCTACTACTACATGGTCACCTTTGGAGAAAGTTCCATGGAATGCTGAGAATAATGTATCTTCTTTAAAGTTTGGGTAGAATGTTCTGTAGATCTCTGTTAGGGTCATTCGATCTGTAACGCCATTTAGCTCCAATGTTTCTGTTCATTTTTTAAATTCCATGCAGTCCCAAGACAGTGGGTATGGGGTCCCACTGGAGATAGGGAGGCTGCTCCCTGAGATGGCAGAGAGCTCAGGACTCCACTCGGTCCTTAGGTAGCCGGGGCTTCCATCCTGAATGTCTATTTCTCATTTCATTCAATCGGTGTTAGAGTGTAGCTGAGCAGTTATTTGATGGAAACACTTGTGAACTGTATGGATTATAAAATACAAACTGTATGGGTCCTTTGAAATTGTGGTATATACTACAAACATACAAAAAAATCTATTGTGTTAATATTCAAAGACCCAGCAATACATGTACTAAATTGTTAATGGGCTTATTTCTACAGAGCTTGGGAGGATGTGTTGAAATCAGAGAAAGAGACTAACAATGGGCGTCCATCCCTCCAGAAGGGAAGCTGGACTGCCAGGAGCTGGGATCCCGCGGTTCCTGTGATCTGCTGTCCCACCTGTTCTGCAGCTCTCTAGACAGCACCAAGGGGTCACAGACTTCTGTAAATATCTGCTTTCCCTGCTCACCATCGCCACAGTGGGGCCGGGGCTACATGCAGTGGCTGAAACCTCTTCTTCCTCTGTGAACTGAATATTAAGAGATGAAATCCAGCTAGATAAATAAACCAAGTCCCTGTGCCAGAGACAAGTGTCAGTGTCCATAGCCAAGAAAATTTTCCCATACACAACACCCTGCAGGGCAGCTGAGGAGTCTCCTCATATTTCAGATTTGGGAGAAGGAGGGGACACAAGAGACAAAAGAGGATCAGTCCCGTGGCTGTCCCAGATCACCATTCCTCGCTGTGTTCAAACCACCGAAGACCTGGGGATTTTCATTTGAAGGGGAGGACATGAGTTTGTTCACAGATGGCTGCATCCTGGCAAGCAGCAGACAGAGAGGCAGGGGACACATGTGGAGACTCTGAGAGGCTCTGGGAGGGGACACTGGAGGGCCAAAGCTTGGGCCTATCGTTAATGTTCTTGCAGAGCCACTTAGAAGAGACAGGCTTGTCTCACAAGGGACAGCATCTCAGCAAAGAAGGAAATGCAGTGTCTTTCCTGGCTCCGGACTGTCTGTGTGAGAAAGGGACTGCAAGGGGAAGGGGCAGGGTCAGATCCTGATCAAAGTTATGCCCACGTGCTTTTGTCGTTGTCTATTAAGATATCCATATTGTGGAGGCTTACAAACATGAAGGGTTTTTATTACATTTACTCATAGTGTAAATGTGTGTGTATGTGTGTGTTCGTGCATGTGTCACAAAGCCAGCCGTGTGTGTGTGTGTGTGTGTGTGTGTGTGTGTGTGTGTGTGTGTATGAGTATGTGTGTGTGTGTTCACGCCTATACGTCACAAAGTTGTATATAGGTCAGAGAACAACTTACATGAGTCATTCCTCTCCTCCCACCATGTGGGACCTGGGAATCAAACTCAGATTTCAGGATTGGTAGCAGACACTTTTTTTTATTTATTTATTTTTATTTATTTACATACCCACCACAGTTTCCCCTCCTTTCTCTCATCCCATTCCCTCCCCCTGCAACCTCCTTTCTAATCCCCACCCCATCCATTCCTCAGAAAGGGTAAGGTCTTCTCCCATGGGAGTCAACAAAGCATGGCATATCAAGTTGAAGCAGGACCAAGCCCCTCCCCACTGAATCATGGCTGAGCGAGGCATCCCACCATAGGGAATAGGTTCCAAAAAACTAGCCCATGCACCAGGAACAGATCTTTGTCCAACTGCTAGGGGCCACAAACAGACCAAGCTACACAACTGTCACCCACATGCAGAGGGCCTAGGTCGGTCCCATGCAGACTCCCTAGCTGTCAGTCTAGAGTCCGTGAGCTCCCATGAGCTTGGGTCAGCTGTCTCTGTAAGATTCCCATCAGGATCTTGACCCTCCTTGCTCATATATTACCTCCTCCCTCTCTTCAACTTGACTCCCAGAGCTTGGCCCAGCACACGGCTGTGGATCTCTGCATCTGCTTCCATCAGTTACTGGATGAAGGTTCTGTGATGACAATTAGGGTAGTCACCAACCTGATTACAGGAGAAGGCCAGTTCAGCTACCCTCTCCACTATTGCTAGGAGTCTTAGTTGAGGTCCCACTAAGCCGTCTTGCTGATTGATTCAACATGAAATGTTTAATGATGAGCCTCAAACCCAGTTCTTACTGCTCAACTGAGGGGCTTGCCCTCTGTCCAGAGTCTAACATAATAGGATTAAGCCACAGACCACTGGGAAAGAGGAAATCCCTGGGCTTCCGAAGGTCAGAAGAAAGCAAAAGCATCAGCCTGTTGCATTGCCCCAGGACCCTGGTGGGGGGCTAGTTTGAAATGCTATCAGGAAAAGGGGCTGAAGTTCAAAGGGGACCCGATGTAACAGGCAAGTGAAAGGTACATGACAGGACTCTCACACCTTCATGCCTGCTCTGAGCCTAGGAGGCCAGCTTCCTCCTGAACTGTCTTCCAATCAGGCCAGCTTCGTGACCAAGGCCCCATCAAGGTGGGCACCCTCTGCCTCCACAACCTCTGCTTCTGTACCCGATACACCCTCTCTGCCTTTGCTCACAACACTCCCCATACTGTTCCTTGCGTGAAGGTGGGAATTTGATTACAGGCTTTATTGGCACAGAATCTGAAACATGGAAGCCTCAGTAACACTGACTGAGTGAACTGATCTAGATACCCGTCATAGAGAAGAATAACAGAATCCCCACCTGTTAAAAATGATGGAGACTCTGACTTTATTTTAATCATGTGTTTAAGCACACGAGCTGATCCCAGAGGTTCTGGTTCTAAATATCTTTCACACACGACATTCTCAATTAAGACAGACTCTGCCCAGGGTAGTACTACCATCGTCATGACGTACACACACTAAGAGCTCTGGGGAACATGTGCTCTGGTGATGTACTGGGAGAGGAAAGCCAAAAGGAGTCAGTATTAGCTTTGGGCTCCTCAGAGGAGTCATCCACAGTCCTGGTGAGCTGCTCTGCTTTGGAGCAGTTGCTCCCAGCACTGGGGGCTGGAGGCTGAGAGCCCTGAAAAAAGGAGCTGATAAGAAACTTGTGAACTGTGTGCAGAGACCCCTGTCCCGAGCTTGACACTGTTAAAAAGGGAAATGGAGAGACAATAAATTCCACAGCACTTACTTGAACACGGGACAGCTCAGCAATTAGGTAACTCAAAATCAGAGACGGCTGGAAGCTCCGCTGAGAAGCCTTACAGAGGTGAAGCACCATGCCTGATTTCGCACCGTTGTCTGCTTGCCGCATGCGCGCTCTCATTGAAAAGTCCATCCTCGGCAGCTACCTGTTAGTTTGCTGCGACTGACTGGCAGGACTTGCGTTCTGCTTTTCTTTAACACGAGAAACAGCTCAAAGGAAGTTGTGCCAATGTTTGCAAAGCAAGCAAGATTGGGGTCACCTAATCTGGCTTCATCCACTAAGGGATGCTCAGGCTGGTCCCTGTCTTTAACAAGAGGTTGTGAACTATGGAGTAACCAATGCCGCCACTTTGATGTAATCCACTTCCCCACAACCCTTGGCTGGGCTTCCTCAGCTGGCAGAGAGCAGCCTGCGGGAATAGGGCAAGGATTGTGAGCCTGGGCGTGGAGTGACTCCTGTAAACTTACAGAGGGCACTAGGCCAGGTCACTGAAAATCTGTTTGCCGAAAGAAAACTCACTGTCCACTTCAGGTGAGAATCTTCAACAGCATAAGGCACACTCCTGCTTTGCCAGTAGAGGCAGAGGGGTAGAGAAGCGTGGGCAAAGCCAGCCCCACACACTGGTTAAGGAAACAGATCCACCGTGTTGAAGGGAAGTTCCCCCACTGGGGCATGTGCTAACCACAGAGGGAGCTGAACCTGGATGGACCCTTCACTAAGTCACCAAGAGGGCTATCCAGTGAGCTGAGTCTTAGCCGCTTGATTGTCAATGAATTATCTCTTGTCATATTATTTTTTGGCAGGTCACTCTGCCTTCCTGATTTAAAACAAAACAAAACAAAACAAAACAGGTTTCAAACGTCAAACGACACTGTGGCTTCCAGAGCATTCATTTTGGCCACCTACCAAGTGAAAGCAAGAAAACAGTATATCCAAGCACCTAAACGTGGCTTACCACACAGCCCAGATCCCCTGGGGTCACTGCCCATGGCATTTCGAGTTTGTTTCCGTCTTCACTAAAACGTCTTCTCTTTGTGTCCCTTCTCTCATCTCTTGCCCTCACCCTCGGCCTCCTGGACGGCCTTCTTCTTTCTTTCTATAAGCAAGGGTATAAATTCCCACTTAGCTTGAGCAGCTCAGTGGATCCCCGCTCTTTACGCAGTCAGCGTGCTCTGTAATGGATCGCCTCTCCGCCAAGGCATAGTCCCTGCAATCGGGAGCCTTTGATGGAGATCCCAGGCTCCATAACTCAGGAGATCAGAAGCATTTCTACTCTGATGAAGTTCAGTTTAGTGCAAAAGAAACATGTGTTTCCTGTCCATTTTTCTAAATCGATTGAGTCATTTGTCTAATTTAAACACTCTATAAATTATACACATCTTCCCAAGACAGGGATGAGGGTGAGATGCTTGATATATGCTTTTTCGTATGGCTTGAATCCATCACTGTCTCCCTCAAGGCCCCTTGGCTTTCTCCTGAGTGGGTGGAGGCCCCATAACTCTCTGATCTACTCCATTTCCCTGACACTCCTTAGTATCCTTGTTCAGACAATTTGGTCAGAGAATTACGGCTGACTTCAGAGGACACAGACTGAAGGCTAAATTGGTACTACATCATTCACTCCCTTAGGTTTGTTAGCACAGCCGTCAAACTCGGCAACCTCCCACCAAACCCTGTCCATTCTTGCAGGAGTGAATTGACACGCAAAAAAGTCAGTGGAGGTCCATGGGTATGGGTATCCACGGTAAGCAATTAAGACACCAGATTTGCCAAATTAGCACAATGAGATTAGAGGAAAGAAACTCATGTTCTGTTTGTCACTTTGTCTGGTACAAGAGCCTTCCAGGAGTGTGAAGGCCTCGTAAGATTTAGCATCTACAGATGATAGGGTGTTTGACTTCCCAAAGATTGCTGGGAAACTGTTGCTTAGAAATCAACTAGACTCTGCTTTATTATCATTTAATTAGACTCCATCTTGTTTTTTAAAGCTTACTCTTTGTCCTCATGCCTATTCATTAAATCACATCCTTAGAAATACTTAACCTGGAAAAAAAGGGGGGCGGGTAATGAATCTAAGCCTCTTATTTTATGCACAGGCTGAGAATGGCAAAGGGTATCAGTGGAGATAAAAATAGCACTAAGATTCTCGGACATTGGTTCTGACTCTAGAGGTTAGAAAATATAAAGGTGGGGACAACTGTAAGTCTCTAAGCACTGCCATCACGTGGTATTGCACTCAAGTTTCATCTGAGGCAACAGGAGATGTTCAAAGCTGATTTTGAAAACAAAAGAGAAAACTTTGTATGTTTTCAAACTGAAAATATAATGTACCTAGAATATAAATGTATAACTGTATAATTTAATAATGTGTGAGAAGACTGGAGAGGTGGCTTAGTGGTTAAGAACGTTTGTTTTTCTTGCAGAAAACCCAGGTTTAGTTCCCAGCATCCACATGGCAACTCATAACATCTGTAACTCCAATTCCAGTGTATCTAACCCCCTTTTCTGACCTCCTCAGGCACCAGGCACACTCATGGTACACTAGATTCCTAAGAATTACTGATGATGGATTTTTAGAAATGTGTAAACACAATCACCCATTATTACTCCCATAAGATTTCTAAAAGTTACAAGAACCATACACAGGCTAGGTAAATGAAACAATCCTACAGCAATGAAAGTTGTTTCTAGAAGTCCTGGCCACAGAGAGACTAAGCATGTTCCTGTCGCCATGCTGCAAGAGCGCATGCATGCAGCTGCCTCCTTCAGTCTGCACCTCTCATAGGTCGACTTGGCCAGGATGGCATGCAGACTCCAGCTCTGGCATCTGAGCTCCTAGACTTGGGCACCGCTTGTCTGAAGATTATTGTTGGTAGTTAAATTCCAACTCTGGTTCGTCCTCTTTGTTCTCTCAAGATGACGTACTCTGTCCTCCACCGGCCAATTTCCCAGGCCTAGGACTTTGCTACTTGTCCCACTGAGTGACACTTCGGATTTATTTTAGTTTTACTAGTTCTTCAAGAGTTTTGTACAATGTGTTTTGGTTATATTTATCTCCTCCCACAGCTCCTCCCAGATTGAACCCCCAATCCCTATCAATACAACTTTGTGTCTTTTGCTTTTTCACACCCATCAAGCCCAATTTACACTGCCCATAAGTTTGTGAATATGAGGTCTTCGATTAGAGCCTTGTGGCCTTCCATAGAGCGTTCCTGACTAACCAAGGCCCACACTCAGAAAATTAACTCTCCCTCTCCCAGCAGCTACCAATTACCAATAGCTCCTTGGCTAGGGCTGGGACCTCATGCCCACCTCCTTCCTCTGTGCCACAGCTGGTCTGGCTTGAGTGTGCACATGTCTTGTGCACACTGTGAACTCATGTGCACAGCTGCCTTGCTGTGTATTTGTGGTCACTCATGACTTCCGGTTCTTACACTCTTTCCATCCCTTATTCTGAAATGATTCCTGAGTATTTGGAGGAGAGGATATGATAGATATGCCTCATTTAGAGCTGGGCATTTGGCTGTCTCTTATGCCTTGACCAGTCTTGAGTCTGTGATAATCACCATCTACTGCAAATAGACACTTCTTAGATGAAGGTCGAGAGATTCATTAATCTGCAGATATACCAGTAAGTTATTAGGAGTCAATTTCATACTATGTTTATCAGAAAATAGCAGTAGGTTCTCCCCTAGGGCCAATGACTTAGCGAGCCACAAGTTCTTGGCCCAATAATGGGGCCAGATATAGGCTTCATCTGTGGAGCCAGTCTTTAATCCAATCAGGAAGCACATCCCACAATGCTCATGCCACAACTGCACCATGGGCATGTCTTCCCAGGCCAGTCATTAGTGTAGCTCTCAGGGCTCATAGCTGGGTAAGATTGGTGACTACCTTTCTCCATCACTATGACAACCAGCTACCAGTAAAGAAGCTTGCAGCTCAGTGCTAGCTTGATATGTTCAAGTCCTACCCCCAAGTCATGAGCAATAGGGCCTCACTGCCGAGTTCCTGAGGGTACCCATAACATGGGCAATTGCCTATGATATTTGAGGTTCTATGGCAGTAGTTCTCAACCTTCCTAACACTGTGACCCTTTAACACAGTTCCCCATGTTGTGGTGACCCTCAACCATAAAATCATTTTTGTTGCTACTTCATAACTATAATTTTGCTAGTGTTATGAATCATAATATGCAGGATATCTGATGTGCGACCCCTGTGAAAGGGTCGTTCAAGTTCCAAAGGGGCCATGACTCACAGGTTGAGAACTGCTGTTCTATGGGATCTTACTGGTCAAGTTTCCAAAAGAGGGAACCCAGTCCTGACACTAGACTGTTTGTTAGCCTGGGACACTGATGCCCTGTTATTGTGTAACTGCATTACTACATTCTAACATATAGACAAGGACAGGATCTGTCCTCCCCTCCTTCCCCCTCTCTTCCTCTTCTCTCTCTCCCTCTCCCTCTCCCTCTCTCTCTCTCTCTCTCTCTCTCTCTCTCAGAAGTAGGTTTTCATGTGACTTTTTAAAAAGATCTTTATTGTTATTTTTCCCTCCCTGAATTCCCTCCTCTAAGTACCCACACAGCACCCACCCCAATTTAATCTTTCCTGTTCTAGTATCCCCTTTAAGCCTTTACAGCACCTTAACCTATCTCCCCCATCTTGAATTGCCCCCCCCATGGCCCTTTACTCATTTCTTGACATCCATGGTTATTCCAAATGAGACACACATATCTCAAGATTCAAAGCTCACATCCACAAATGAGAGAACACACATGACATTTGGACTTGGGTTATCTCACGCAGAATGATTGTCTCCGTATCCTTTCATTTACCTGTGAATTTCATAATTTGTTTTTTCTTTAGAGCTAAACAGTATTCCACTGAGTACACATATCACATTTTCTCTTTCCATTCATCAGTTGATAGATATTTAGGTTGTTTGTGACTTTCTTGCTATTGTGAATAAAGAGGCAAATGAACATGTGTAAACATGTATCTCTGTAGTATGATATGGAGTCATTTGGGTATATACTCAAGTGTGGTATAGCCAGATCATGTAGTAGAATTCATTTAACTTTTTTAGGAACTCTACACTGGTTTCCATGGTGACTACACCAGTTTGCACTCCTACCAGCAGTAAATAAATGATGCCTTTTCCCTACATTCATGCCAGCATTGGACATCTTTGTTTTTTTAATCTTACCTATTCTGATTGGGGTAAAATGAAATCTCAAAGTACTTTAAATGTGTTTCACTGATGGCTAAGGAGTTGAACATTAAAAAAAAATTCTCATTTTTATTTCCTTTTTTGAGAACTCTGTTTAGTTCCATGCCTTGTTCTTTCTTTTTTTAAAAAACTGGGTTGTCTGTTTTGTTGATATTTAGGGGGTTTGTTGTTTGTTTTAAGATTTATTCTCTTTTATTTATGTGTATGCGTTTTTTGCTTTCATGTAGGTATATGCACCACATGCATACCTGGTACCCACAGAGGTCCAAAGAGGGTGTCAGATCCCCTGGAACTGGAGTTACAGATGGTTGTGAGCCATCATGTGGGTGCTAAGAACCAAACCCAGGTCTTCTGCAAGAACAGCAAGTGCTCTTAACCGCTGAGCCATTGCTCCAGCCCCCTGATGTTTAGGACTTTTAGTTCTTGTGTGTTCTAGATGTATAGATGAGAAAGATTTTTTCCCCATTCTGTCAGCTGCCTCTTCTCTCAGATTATCTTCGGTGAACACAAGCTTTTTGTTTGTTTGTTTCATGGGGTCCCATTTATTAATTGTGGCTCTTGATGCCTGAGCTGTCAATTCCTGTCTAGAAAGTCATTTCCTGTGCTAATAAGTTCATGAGTGTTCTCTACTTTTCCTCTGACAGATTCAGGGTATCAGGTCTTAATGTTGAGGTCCTTGTTCCTTTTGGAGTTGAGTTTTGTAAAGGGTGAGAGATAAAAATCAAGTTTCATTCTTCTACATGTAGCTATCCAGTTTGACCAGCACCTTTTGCTGAAGATGCTATCTTTACTCTGACATGTATTGTTGGTCATTTGTAAAACAAAAACAAAACCAGGTGGTAGGAATGTAGATTTATACGTGGGTCCTCAATTCCGGTTCATTGATTACTGTGTCTGTTTTTAATGCCTGTGCCTTGCTGGTTTTATTACTATAGTTCTGTAGTATAACTTGAAAACTTGGATGGTGATACCTCCAGCAGATTGTTGCTGTTTTTTTCTTTATTATAAAAAAACTTGCAAATAAACTAAAATATCACAAGCTAAAATTAACCAGACCCAAATTCTTTATAAATTAATGAATTTATATCCTGTTATAATTGGCACTCAAAACAGAAGCTGTGGTGCCTCACATTGAATCTTACACCTTCAGTATCAAATATATTTTACACATTTGTTCACAACCAAAACAAGCAAACAAAATTCACATCAGAATTAGAACTAGAGAAACAATCAGCTCTATCTCCTCCTTCATAATTCTCATTCATTGCCTGCCCTCAGTCCTCCCTCATCCCTTAGCCTTCCTTGTTCCCCCTTCTTCATGCTACACATGTACATTGTGTGTATGTGTGTGTGTATAATGCTATGTATATAATATATATATATTATTGGCTAGATTCTGCATGTGAGAGAGAATATGTGGTTTCTTTCTAAGATTCTGTGATGTTGTAAATATTACATGTTTGAAATCCATCCATTTTTCTGCAAATCCTTTAAACTTCATTTCCTTTTGGAGCTGAATAATGTTCCATTTTACATGTATATACCAAATTTTCATTATCCATTTATCTGTTGATAGACAGTTAGGTTTATTCCAATTCCTTATTTAGTGAATAAAGCAAATAAACTTGAAAAATATCTCTCTGATAGGGTGTGGAGTTCTCTAGCTATGAGCTAGAAAGAGCAGGGTCATATCCTAATTTCAATTTTTTGAGAAATCTCCACATTGATTTCCACAATGACTTTATTAATTTTTCCTCCACAAAGATTGAATGGGGATCCCATTCTCTCCACACTCTCTCTAACATTTGTTTTCAGGTTTCTTAATGATAGCCATTCTGATGGGAGGGAAATGGTATCTCAAAGTAGTTTTAATATTCATTCCCTTGATGGCTAGGGATACCAAACACTTGTAAATATAGTTATTAGTTATTTGTGTTTCTTTTTATAAAAACTGTTGATTCAGGTCATATGCCCATTTGTTGATTAGCAGTTTTATGTCATTGGTATTTAATTTCTACAGTTCTTTTAAATTTTGGACATTAGCCCCCTTGTTTGAAGTGTAGCTGATAAAGATCTTCTACCAATCTGTGGTGTGTTTTTATTGCTCAGGATTGTTTTGGCTATCCTGGGTCTTGTGTGTGTCCACATGAAATTATGTGGAATGGGGTAGTCAAGTGTTTAAGGCTATAGACTGCTTCGGATTTCTTTGCTGAGTCTTCCTAGCTATGAGGAAGTGACCCCTCCGGAGACACATATTAGAACTGCTGTCTTCTAGAGAAAGAACTAACTTGAGATTCAACTTCCCGGGCATTAGCACATCTAAATCTGTCATTGGTGCCATAAATGCAAACTCTCAGAACTTTTCAGTATCGAATATTAACAAATGGATTTTTCTGTTGTTCTTTACTTTTACCTAAAAAACAAAATGTGCCTCAACCAATGGGCAACTCTAAAAATCAGTCCTGCAAACCTCTGGGTATAGATGTTATATTTCCAAAGAGCCCCACTGGTGAAGGCAGTGGCAAAGGACAAATGAACCGTCACTGCAACAGAAACCCCCTAAATAGACATCTTTAAAGGTGTTCAACGCCATTACCCATCTGGGAAATGCAAATCAAAACTACCTTGAGATTCTGTCTCATCCAGCCAGAATGGGTGTTATCAAGAAGACAAAGGACAACAAATTCTGGGAGGGTGTAGGGGAAGGGAGGGTCCTCATTAATGGTCTGTTCAAAGGTGTAAACATGCAAACTGGTACATTCACTGTGGAAGTCAGTGTGGAGGTTTCTCAAGAAGTTAAAAATAGATCCACCATACAACCAGCTACAGTACTCCTGGGTATAAACCCAAAGATCTCTGTACCCCTCAAAAGAAATGCCTGCATATCCATGTTCATGGCTGTTGTTCACAATAGATAGGAAATAGAATTTGTATAAATGTCCCTCAGAAATTAATATTTGGGTAATGAAAATATGGTATACACCCAATAGAATTCCATTCAGCACTGAAGAAAAATGAAATTTTCAGGAAAATAGTTGACATGGGAAAATATTATATTAAGTTAGGTAGCAGAAAGGCCCAGAAAAGACAACTACCATATGTTCTCTGTCATATGCAGCTTCTAGCTTTGAATTTCAGATTTCTGTGTTTAAGTTTGAGTGAGTCTTTAGAGAGTCCAGGAAGCAAGAAGGGAGTCATGAGAGGTATTCAGGGTGAGTGGGGCCAGGGGAATAGATCTGGGAAAGTCTTAAAGGATGTAAGAATAGCAAAATACATGATATGAAAATAGAGTGGAAAAGTTTAGACAGAGATAGGGGTATGAAATGAGGAAAAGTTGGGGAGGGAGAACTGAAACAAGATGTATGGAAAAGCCATATAGAAACTTAGTATTACTTTATAAGTTAAGTAAAAAATGTCATTGATGTTTTTAGAGAGAGGCTAGAAAGGTGGCTCTGTAAGCAAGTGCTCTTACTTTGCTAGCATGAGGGCCCCCAGGACTCATGTAAAAATCCAAGCATGGTTGCGCCAGGCTGTTGGCACACACCTTTAATTCCAGCACTCTGGACAGGGCCAGATAGGTCTCCGCCTTTGGGGCCAGCCTGATCTACACAATGAGTAACAGGCCAGAGCTGCGTAATGATAACCTGGGTATGGCTGCACCTGTAACCACAGAATTACAGGGCAGATAGGTAAAGCCCCAGAGCTCACTAGTTAGCCAAGCTGGCTGAAATGGTGAGCTTCCAGTTCAGTGAGAGACCCTGTCTCAGGCAATACAGCAGAGATGGAGGAAGCAATGATGGAGGAAGACTCCCGGTGTCCTGATCTGATCTCTGTATGTGTGCATACCTGCACACACACACACACACACACACACACACACACACACACACACACACACACACACACTGTATGGATGATTTAATAATCCTCTCAGAAGCCATAGTGGTTTGTGTTTTGTTTTGTTTTGTTTTAAGTCCCAATGCCAGACATGGAAAACTTCAGGGAGCTCCACCCACCTACCCCAAGGCTTCTGGAACAATCAGGTTATTGCATTGTTCTTGTTTCCACCAAAATTAGATGGTGAGACTCTCTTGCTGAAGACACTGTGCACTTTGGACAGAACTCAGAACAATCAAGCTATGCCTGAAGTAAAAACTTGCTCTCTGTTTGGTGCACCTGGTGCACCAACTACTGGAGAAAAGTCACCAACATCTCACCCAGCTGTGGCATCTTCACACTGTAGTACTGACTTAGCAGTCAATGTGTGTCCAATGATACAACTTTGTCATGACTCTTTTGAGGGTATCTGTCTTAGAGTTTCTATTGCTGTGAAGAGTCACCATGACCATGGCAACACTTATAAAGGAAACATTTAATTGGGGTGGCTTACAGTTCAGAGGTTTAGTCTGTTATTATCATGGTGGGACATGGCAGTGTGCAGGCAGACATGGTGCTGGAGTCGGAGCTGAGAATTCTATCTTGATCTGAAGGCAACAGGAAGTAGACTGGGACACTGGGTGTGGCTTGAGCATGTATGAGACCTCAAGGCCTACCCCCACAGTAACACACTTCCTCCATCAAGGCCACACCTATTGCAACAAAGCCACACCTCCTAATAGTGCCACTCCCTATGGGGGCCATTTTCTTTCAAACCGCCACAGTATCCAGCCACTTTCTGACTGAATTTAAGGCTTCCTCCAGGGGAAGAGCTACACGTCTGGCATTGTGAATCTGGTCAAAAGCCTACTACTGAGTAGGTAACAGATCTTAGTGGGGGATTTACTTTTGATGTTTTGTTGAATGGACATATGGTCAAATTGCCTTCCAAGTGTTTATGTTTATATCCATATAATAGTTCTTTCAGCTTCCCTGGTCAGAGAAGTTTCTTTTTGCTGTTTACTCATAACTAGTCCAGATGCTGAGAACAAATGGCTGTGGCATGTTCTGCCATAAATGAGACATCCACATCACCTCCTTTAAGACCCAGAATATTGAAGAAGGGGATATGGAAAGATTGTAACATCCAGAGGACAGGGAGAAGCACTCTGAAATGCTGTCTTCTGGATATGATATGGTTATTACAACCATGAACACACACACACACACACACACACACACACAAGGGTGAAGAGGGCTGGGAGGGGATACAAGAGGATGTGTGAGGTGAGCATAATTACAATTTATCATATATATGTGTGAAAATGCCAAAATTAAAAAAAATCCAGACAGAAAGATGGTGAGAAAAATAAAATAAAAGCAGACATTCATCATGGAGTCACCATACATAACCCACTGACTCCCTGGAGGGAAGTTGTGAAAGGTATTTAAGAAGAACTTAAGTACCCAAAGCTGAGGCCAACCAGGCAGCCCTGAGCAAGAGATGGGTCATCCCCAAAGATGAGTAGATGTGTTACTCGGCTGCTGTTTTAACTTTGCACACACCTGGTTAGAAAACAGATGTGTTTGTATCTCACACAGATATTAATCGAGAAAGCAACAGTAACTACAAGCCCAGGTCAAGTAAACTTCAGATAAAAATAACTATCAAGACGGTATTGTCAAATGGTAAAATAGCCCATCTTCTGAGAACACGAACTGCATGTGATTCAAACAACAGAGCTACAGAAATGAAAGGAAATGCAGTGCTAAAAGTGTAAGTAGAAAGCACTCCTCTTTGAACAACTGGGAGAAACAGCTAGCTGTTATTATCAAGGGCAATTTACTGCACATGTGCCAATAGAGAGGCCTCCAAAGAAAAGTGCTGAGTGGACTCAGACAATCTCCAAACATTCTGTGCTTCCTCATTTGTATAGTAATATCAAAATGTCAGAATTATAGACTTGGAAATTTACTGAATATGGCTACACTAGCCAAGAAAAAAATAGACAAGAATTGAAAGACCGGCCGACATGAAATGAAAAGGCTTCCACACAGCAGTGGAAACAACAGTGAAGAAATAGTCTACAGAATGGGAGAGACTATTTGACACCTGTCTACCTGACAGGTGATTATGTTCAAAACAAAAAGTTCAACACTAATCAGGCATGGTAGTACATACCTGTGGTCCGAGTATTTGGGAGCTGGAGTCAGGAAGATCAGATGTCCAAGGCATTCTCTGCTACATAAAGAGTGTGATATCAGCCTGAGCTTGAGACTGTCTGAAAACCAAACCAAAACAAACAAAAAAAACATTAAATTCCCCAAATCCTAAATTGTCCGATCAATAATAGGAGGTAAATGAGTTGAACAAATAGTTTTCAAAAGAAGTAAAAGTACTCAATGAATAAGTGAAAAAATTGTTCAACCATCTTACCCATAAAAGGGAACTGCAAATAGAAACTGCTTTGGGAGATATCTCATCTCGAACTATCACACACACCCCAAAAATGACAGGAAATGCCAACAAGGATGTGGAGATTGGTGTGAAGAGGAACCATGTGATGCCCAGCTGCTGGGGATAAACATTAATGTAGTCACTGGGGAAATTATCATGGAGGTTCTTCAATAAACTACAATCAGAACTGCCAGTCATATAGCTCTACATTCCTGGGATACACCTGTGTTGTTTAGTTTTGTGTCAACTTAACACAAGCTAGCATCATTTGTGAAGGAAAACTTTAAATTGAGAAAATGCCTCCATAAGATTGGCCTATAGGTAAGTCTGCTGGGCATTTTCTTAATTAATGATTGATGTGGGAGGGCCCAGCCTATTGTGGGTGGTGCCCATGCTGGGCAAGTGGTCCTGAGTTATATAAGAAAGTAGAGTGAGAAACATGCGGGGAGCAAGCCAGTGTGCAGTGTTTCTCCATGCTCTACACTTGAGCTCCTATCTTGAGTTCCTGCCCTGACTTCCTTTAATGATGGATTGTAATGTGCAAGTATAACCCTATCTTTCCCAAGTTTCTTTTTTTGTAGTGTTTTATCACAGCAGTAGAAATCCTAAGATAATACTTGAAGGATTCCAAGTCAACATTCAGTGGTGCCACCTTCACATCCATGTATATTACAAAATTCCAGAGTAGTAAGTTCCACAGGCTAAGTGGTTATGAACAGATAAGCAATAAAGAAAATGTTCTCTCTCTCTCTCTCTCTCTCTCTCTCTCTCTCTCTCTCTCTCTGTGTGTGTGTGTGTGTGTGTGTGTGTGTGTGTGAGAGAGAGAGAGAGAGAGAGAGAGAGAGAGAGAGAGAGAGATGGAGTTTTATTTAGCCATAAAAAAGAAATTATTTGCAATAAAAATGGATGAACCTGAAGATCATTATGTGAAATGAATACACAAGATTCAAAAAGATATCACATTTTGTCTCACATGTGGAGTATGAGTGGTTTGTGTGTGTGTGTGTGTGTGTGTGTGTGTGTGTGTGTGTGTGTGTGTGTGTGTGTGTCATGAAAGAAGACTAGTAGGACTGGGAAGAGAATAGGGACCCATGCGAGGGACAGAAAGACAATAGAGGGCAATGGGGTAAATGTGTTGAAAGTGAATGTATAAACATACATGAAAATGTCATAATGAGACCCATTATTTTGTAGAACAAATATGGGATAATGAAAATGTCAGAGTTGAGGAACAGAACAGTAGACTCCAGTGGGTGAGGAAGAATGGGGGCAAGAGAAAAAGTAAGGGTGGCAACCCTAGGGATCCCATGGTAAAGGAATCACCGTGTCTGTTGAATTATCTGCCTTTTTCCTGATGTTGATACTGTGCACGAATGGCATTCTGAATGTCCTGGAACTTATTTAACTGTTAAAGGAACTGGCCACAGAATATATGGGATCTCTGTGTATTGTTCTTAACAATTGTATGTAAATCTCCATCTAATTTTTAATTTGAACAGGAAAAACTATTCTAATGCAAATCTTTTTAATGCTTTAGACAGATGGAAATAGGAAAAACATGAATTCATGAATATTTTTACTATAAAATATTTTCATAAGGTTTTCAGAGTCTTTTCTAAAGGGAGAATTATAATTCTGCCCAATAGTTAACTTTTTACCCTGAAAATGGAATCAAGGTGGAGTGGTCAGTCTCTGTAACTTACACATTATCCAGCTCACCGATGTCTACACCAAGGAGAGCTCAAGGTTTAACTTAAACAGTCTATGTCAACTTAATCCAATAATTTCACTATTCACTATGCAAAATAATCTGATTAAACTCCATGAAAACCTTATTAGAAAAAAAATATTGTTTGGCAATGAGTGTTAAAAAATTTTACAAAACATTGTCACATCCTATTGAAAGGGAATGACCTCCAGGCAACTTAGTTTCTCAAACTAAACTTAGTACTAGTCACTTCACTTTCATTTAAGTATAAACACCATGAGCTCAAACCCATTCAGAAATCTTCCTCTGTGCTGAACATGTTCACCCGGGCATCTTTCATCTTTGTTCCCCAAACAGTAACATATGACAGAGACTTACATGCCATTGACACTCTAGTAAGTATTGCAAGTCATCCATAGATATACGTCAGTCATGCACAAATACTGCAACATTTTATATGAGTTCAGCACTCATAGGTTTCTGTTGTTGTTGTTTTGTTGGTTTGTTTGTTTTGATATTTGTTTATTTATTTTCAGTCTATAGACCATCTTCCATGTCACCAGGGCCAGGCCACTGATCAATATGACTGATTTAGGGGCTGTTTAAGTTTTTAGCTATTGCCCTTGTTTAGAGAATTTTTTGTGTTGTTTTATGGTACTGCATACCAACTCTAAGGCCTTGGGAATATGTTGTTGGGGGGTTTTATTCTTTTTTGGGGGGGACTGCCACCCAGCAACCAAATAAATTCACACATGGAGGCTTGTTATAACTTACGAATGCCCAGCCTTAGCTTGGCTTAGTTTCTAGCCAGCTTTCCTTATCTTAAATTATCCCATCTATCTTTTACCTCTGGGATTTTCCCATTCTCTTACTCTGTGGCTAGCTGGTTGTGTAGTTGGGTGGCTGGCTCCTGGAATCCTCCCTTTCTGACTCCTAGCTCTACCTCCTCCCAGATTTCTCCCTCTAAATATTCTCTCTGCCTGCCAGCCCCGCCTATCCTTTCTCCTGCCTCGCCATTGGCCATTCAGCTCTTTATTAGGCCATCAGGTGTTTTACACAGGCACAGTAACACAGCTTCACAGAGTTAAACAAGTGCAACATAAGCAAAGGTAATGCATCTTAAAATAATATTCTACTACAGGAATGCTGAGCAAGCTCTCTCCTACTGAGCTTCCTTTTTCTGTCCCATCCAGGCTTTGGACAAGATAATGTGTGCCATAGAAAACAGAAACCCTGGCCCTAACCTCAGCTGATGACAAGATTGACCCGCACACTCCAAGAAATTACAGAAACAGCTAGTCCCACACTAATCATGCTCAGATAGAAGGGCAAAGAGGAAATCTGGCCAAGCCTTATTATTGCTCTTGGCAGACACAGTTCAACATTTTCCTCAATGAATCAGTGGTCTTCACAACATCTACTTGGGGCACATCTGCAGCCCACATCACCTATCAAAACCAGCCAAAGACAAAAAAATCAGAAATCCTAGGGCCAAGCAACTGATGAATCAAAGCTTAAAATTAAAGATTAACTTCATAGTTTTTCCATAATATGCATCTAATTTCTTGATCCTCACCTAAGCTCTTGGCTGCCCATTTGAACTAGCCTCAGAGTTAGCTCATCTTGGCAGAACCTGGAGATTCCACAATGGCCTGCTTCCATCCAGGGGTGGGACCCGTGGGACCCTCCCTGTGCAGAAATGGGTTCATCAACTTTCATAATTTACATAATTAGAGCAATGAGGGTGAAGACATCTACTGTCTCCTGCTGTCTTGCTCCGAGTCACTACTGAGTACACCCACTGACTCTGGGTTTCTGCTGACTCCGATTTAATATTCTAGTTTCCTCTGGGGGGATGATTCAGTTTTTCAGGCCTGTCCACACCTTCCTTTCTCCAGCCAAAATCTGATCTCTTTACCTCCCAGATTCTGACAACTCAAGATGTTATCCCTCACCTTGAGTTCTGCCAGTTCTCAAAGATTTGAGATCGTGTTTCTAGGATGCCCTGAGACAGACTTGTGTTCATTTGTCCATAATCAAATAACCAGACCCATCAAAAGAGCGGGAGAGAGCAACTCGGATCAGACACATCTGGACAACCAGGATATTCAAGTCAATTCTGTTCAATGAAAATGTCTCCAGCTCTTACAAGTGCCTGGCATTCTTCCAACTGTTGTAATTGCAGATTAGTGTAACATAGTTCCTACTTGCCCAGAGCTTGCTGTCAGACTGGAAAACATGTGTAAATGCGGTTCCTCATTCTAATGTAACTGTAAGTGATATAGGTAGGAGATAAGATACAATGTGTATCTATGGCTCCTTGAGAACAGCATATAGGTCACCCCAGAAGAGGGAAGAAGGGATGTGAGGGCAAGTAGCCAGAGAAATTCTCAACACCCATGAGCCCCTGTAAGGGAAGAGGGGGCAAATTGCACCAACCTGCACTGCCCCCGCCCCTGCAACACCTGAGAAAATGGTAGAGTCTCTGGGGAGCTATCTGCATCCAAGTCCAGCAAGGAGTCTCCACCCAAGCCTAGGGTGGACACATCACTCTACCTACTAAGGGACAAGCTAAAGCCCATGTAGAATAGGACAAA
The DNA here is from genome assembly GCF_007827085.1 of Peromyscus californicus insignis. Lineage (NCBI taxonomy): Eukaryota > Metazoa > Chordata > Mammalia > Rodentia > Cricetidae > Peromyscus > Peromyscus californicus. The sequence goes on along the minus strand of NW_026294584.1, from coordinate 131,585,532 downwards.
TGAAACAAAGGTGACCAGTACAGCCATGGAAAATGTCCTCTCATATATCCTGTGCCAAGTAACACACACACACACACACACACACACACACACACACACACACACACACACACACACACTGAGCTTACAGACTCTTAAGCTAAGTAAGACAAATGATGTCAGTGATAGAAACGATGGACATTTCTCCCAGACCTAGCAGGCGTGAGGCTCAAAAGTAATTAGAGTTGATTTTTTTTCTCTTTCTAAAAAAATCAGTATTGTTGCATGTATGCATCCATATAAATACATCAACACAAACCTGCTGACTCCATTACATATGTTCATACGTATACGTTTTTCAAGCTGATGACTTGGTATTGGACAAGCAATTAGGGGGTTCATCCCTGGGGAAGACTAATTCTCCCTCTCTTGGAGCCATTAATTGCCTGTAGCTCTTCACCTAGGGGTGGCCTGGTAGCATTTCCTCCATTCATGCTGCCACTTCAGCCGGTGCCATTGTTAGGTTTTGTTAGGCAGCCCTGTCACTGAGACTTCACAAATGCAGTTTCCTGTCGTATACAGAACACACATGTCATGGGAGCGGTCCTGGCCTTTGGCTCTTGCAATCTTCCCACCCCCTTTCCATGAGGATCCCTGAGCCTTAGGTGTAGGTGTTGTGTTGTATCAGTTTGGGCTTGGTACCCACGGTCATCATTCTCTGCATCCTGGTCAGGACTTTCTGCAATAGTCTCCATCTGCTGCAAAAAGAAGCTTCTTAGATCAGGGATGAAAGACTATAAGGATACAATTTTTATAGAGATCATAATTTCAGGCAACTATGATGTCCTACTGCTTTCTCAAACATCCTTAGTGTTACTCATCTCTTCCCACCTCTGTATTGCTTTCCGCCCTCCCTCCCAGGTAAAGTCAGGCTCCTCCCCATTCCCCATTTTTCCCTTCGAAGTACCTGTATCCTGCTATTCCTCGGTTTCAGCTCATCCTCCCACGTCCCACATTCTTCTCCCTGATTTCCGCAATTACTCCAGGTCACATGCATCTGAAGTTTCAGACTTAGGGACCACAAATGAGAGAAAACATGTGTCTTTCTGGGTCTGGGCTATCTCACGCAGTATATTTTCTATTCATTTACCTGCAAGTTTCATGATTTCATTTTTCTTTAAAACTGATTTGAATCCCACTGTGTACATGTACCACATTTTCTTTATCTATTCATAAGTTAAAGGGCATTAAAAATTGTTTCCTTTTCCTAGCTATTGTGAATAAAATGACAACAAACATGGCCGAGCAAGTATCTATGGAGTAGGGTCTCCAGTCATTTGGGCATATGTCAAGAAGTGGTACAGCTGAGTCATAGGGTAGGTTTTAACTTTTTGAGAGTCCTCCACATTGATTTGCGGAGCGTCTGCACCAGTTTGCAGTCCCACCACCAGTGGATGGGGGTCCCCTTCCCCGAATCTTCGCCACCATTCCTTGTCAATTGTTTTCTTGCTCTTAGCCAATCTGATTTGAGTAAGATAAAAATCTCATAGTAGCTTTAATTTGCATTTCCCTAATTGCTAAAGGTGTTGAATACTTTTAAATATATTCCTTAGCCATTTTTATTTTTTCTTTTGAGAACCCTCTATTCAGATCCATAGCCCATTTTTAATCTTTTTTAAATTAATGCTTTTCTTTATTCTTTGAGAATTTCATACAATATATTTTGATCCTATTCATTCCCTTCACCCAACTCCTCCCAGCTCTTACCCCACCTCCCTACTCACCCAGCTTCACATTCTCTTACTTGGCCAACTACTCCTAGGCTAGGGGCCTGCCCCAGACTGTGACTGACATACCCAATGTCACTCCATTGAAGAACACTGATTTGCCCTCTCCCAGAAGGCATCCATTTCAAAGGATGGAAGGTTGCTCTGTGGGTAAAGCATAAAGCTCTTTCTGTGTGAGGACCTGAGTTCAGACGCCCAGGATGCAAGCGAGTGTGGAAACCTGCCTACAATCTCATTATGTGGTGAGAGACAGAGACAGGGAATCCCTGGAGCAAGCTGGCCAGCCAGTCTAGCTAAAACAGCAGGCTTCCTGGCTCAGCAAGTGATGCTTCCTCACTACACAAGGTAGAGACAAATCAAGGAAGAGACCCAATGTCAGTCTTGGGCTTACACACACACACACACACACACACACACACACACACACACACATACACACGCACACAGGTGTGTAAACACCAATGCAAATAGGCATACATGAGCACACACCACACACATATGTATGGAAAACATACCTGACACTCCTGTCAGAAGGTGGAGTCTAGCCCTCCCTGCCTCCAGATTTAGTAACCTGCTCCCAGTTAACAGAATGTACTGCAGGGGTGGGAAAGCTTGTTCAGGAAGCTGATAGAAGATGCACTTCCCTCCTGAAGCCCTTTCTTCGTCACCTTTCTCCCCTCCCTCTGCATTAATATGCAAGCACTTGACAACCATCACCATCCTGTGAGAAAGATTAGGGCCCACTTAAATGACCTCATTTTGACTTAACTGCCTCTTTCAAGACCCTCACATTCAAACAGTCACATTCTGTGTTGATGATTAAGAGTTTGGGGAAAGAACAAAATCCAGCCTATACTATTATTGCTGTGATGCCCACACAGCTGGGGTAGATCTAGGAGTCAAGAGAATAGCTCTTGCAAGAAAATCAGAATCTGTTCAGGTGATAATCTACCAAGGGTGGGATCCTATTGACTGCACAAGTCCACCTGCTTCAGAACATCACTTCCTGTCCTACCACATCTAGCCTGAATGCAGAAAACATAATTGGGCCATGCCTGGGACATGAATAGACATGGACTAAAGGTTATTGGCCAATGTCTCTCAGAAAGGCACCCTTGAGTTCCAGGCGTGATGGGCAGGACAAAGATGTGTGGGAATCACTGAGAGAATTTCCCAGGATGCACCTGGACCTATGTCCTCCTGTGCAGTATGGCCAGCTTATAGAAAGTTGGTCCTGCACTTTTTCTTAGTTGGGGTCCCCAGAAGCAGAGGAAGATCCAGAAACCAGGCAGCCAGGGTTCTGGGGCACAGATTAAGGAAAAAGCTGTCAGCACCCTGCCCAAGTTTCTCCCAGGAAACCCACAGGAGGGACAGCAGATAGGGAGTGAGTGCCAGAGCCCCCAGGCTGCAGCTGCTGTTACAATGGAGGCATTGAAGCTGGTGTGAGCAGAAGAGCAGAGCTGGGAAGGGCAGAACTGCAGGGAGTCAGGATGCCCATAGAGCCATCCGAGTGGTGGGAGGAGCTGTAAAGATGAGCCTCGACCTTTAAACAGAGCCCTTGGTGCCAGGAAGGGGGAGCAGAACAGCTGGGCAGCAACAGCAGTGGGGGGCCATGCTTGCATCTCCTTACCTGCATCTCCTTACCAGCATCTCCTTACCTGCATCAGCACCACCTGCTGCTCTCAGATTCCCCGCCCTCCTAACTTTGCTGAAAAGTCACTGCAGGTTCAGTGAAAGGGAAGGCAAAGCCTGGGGGACCCTGCCCTCTTCTTGCTTTGTCAGTCTGTCAGTTTCCCCACCCCTTCTAAGAGTCTTGAGTCACTAGAAACTGGAGATCTGGGTTCTCTCCTCTCTTCTCTCCAGAGCAAGCCCCAGCACCTGAACTGGTAGGCTATCCACAAATGAGTGCTGTCCTGAGTGCATGCTGTTTCCCCCCAAATTCGGGAATGCATCAGCATTGGAATGCGGGGGCTAATGAGAGGTCATTGGGTCTTTGAGATCAGGTTCAGATCCTTAATGAGGGAGTGGGATTGTTGCAAAAATAAATAAATAAATAGATAGATAGATAGATAGGTAGATAGGTAGGTAGGTAGGTAGGTAGGTAGGTAGGTAGGTAGGTAGATAGATAGATAGATAGATAGATAGACAGACAGACAGACAGACAGACAGACAGATAGATAGATAGATAGATAGATAGATAGATAGATAGATAGATAGATAGATAGACAAATAAATAAATAGATAGATAAATAAATAAATAAGTCGAAGGCTGGAAAGATGGTTAAGAGCACTGACTGCTTTCCCAGAGGATTTGGGTTCAATTCCCAGCACCCACACGGCAATGGGTACCAGACATACACACAGTACACATACATACATGTAGGCAAAACATGCATACACATAGAATAAAAACAAGTATTTTTAAGTAAGCTGAGCCTTCTCTTGTTCCCTCTCCTATATGTGTTCATTTCCTTCCACTGTCTGTCAACAGTTGACACAGCAAGAAGCCACTCCTCAGATGCCGATATTTATGTACTTGACTTTCCAGCCTTGAGAACTATGAGTCAAAAAAATGACTGTTGCTTCTGAATTACCCACTTTGTAGCCTTCTGGTCTAAGAACACAAAAAGGAATAGGGGCAGGCCCCAATGTTGTTCCCATGAGTCCGAAGGAGCCTTGGCTGTGCCTCTCATCGACCCTCTTTCCTGGCATCTGCAGGACTCTCTTATGTAACAGCAGGGTTGAAATGAATGCTTAGGACCAGCATTAGCTGCTGCTAGTTCATACTTTGTGGTAAGTTGAACAGATACTCTGAGGGACAGATTTGCACCTTCACCTGCAAGGACTCCTCCAGGGCTCCAGCCTCCAGGGATGTCCTCCAAGGACCTCCTCCAGGGATCTCCTCCAGGGACCTCCTGCAGGGATGTTCTCCAGGGATCTCCTCCAGGGCTCTCCTCCAGGGCTCTCCTCTAGGGATCTCCTCCAGGGACCTCCTCCAGGCATCTCCTCCAGGGCTCTCCTCCAGGGATCTCCTCCAGGAACCTCCTCTAGGGATGTTCTCCAGGGACCTCCTCCAGGAATCTCCTCCAGGGATCTCCTCCAGGGACCTCCTCCAGGAATCTCCTCCAGGGACCTCCTCCAGGGATCTCCTCCAGGGCTCTCCTCCAGGGATCTCCTCCAGGGACCTCCTCCATGGATCTCCTTCATCTGCCACTCTGTCCTTAGCTTCACCATCTCCGTCCTAATGCCACAATTACAGTTGCCAATATCAGCATCCTCCCTGCATCCAGCTACATGGCCCTTCTAACGGATTCACTTGACAGTAAAAACCACAAGCCTTGTTATAGCCTTTGCCTCTTAAAATCCCTTCCAAATGTTCCCATTGCTTTTGAATTGAAGCTCCTGTGGCCTAGAATGCCTTGCCTGGCTTCACCTCATCTATCAAGTCTTGTACCTGTTCTCACAACAGATAGAAAGTTCCCAAGTCAAGGCCATATCTGGGTTTGCTCCTCAGACCAACTCCAACTTAGTTATCATCCTAGACTCAACCAATGGCACTGGATGAGTACATGAAGACAGGACAAGTGAGCCAAAAAAAAAAAAGGGGTGATCCTCTGGGAGATGCAGAGAACAACATCCCCTCGCAGAGTCCTCTCTCAGCCTGTTCCTGGGGTTCCTATCACGGAAGGCAGACTATGTCCCTAAACCTCTTGGGTCATTGAGTGTCTGCTTCAAGTCCCATGCGTTGTCACACTGGCACTGTGATTCGGTCTCCTTTCACTCAGCATCTGGACTGTGACAAGCACTCAGTCTTGAAGCAGGTGTCCCTGAAGATTCATCCTCATGTCAAGAAAAAAAATGGATATATGGAATTGTTTGTCTTGAGGTAAACAGAACTATAAGGAGTTGCAGGCTTTTGCATAAGATGGTCAGCAAATATCTTACAGACAAGGAGAGAGTCAGCATTTGTATGCCAAGTGGGTCAGTGATGGTCCAACTGCACTGTTGAGTCTGTGCATTACTCTGGGTGTGTGGAACCTCCAAAGCTAACATTGAAACCTAATCTTCAAACTTAAAGGTATTGCTAGGTGGGGCCTTTGGAGGATGGGTGGAATTGGATAAAATCATGAGGGTGGGGTCCTCTGTGTAGCTTGACAAGAAGCAGAGAGATCTGGTTGGGACCCTTGCTCTATTTTGCCATGTGACATCCTTTCCCACCCTCTGAAGTAGGATGAGCCCTTGCCGACAGATGCTGCCTCCAGACCCAGAGAGATAAATAAACTTCTATCCTGGATTCAGTCTGTAGCATTCAGGTATTATGAAGGAAAAACAGACTAAGACATTGTACAAGAGCCCTCCTCTCCTGAGTCTGTGCCAGTCATGGTTGTTAGCAGGAGGGCAGACGTTTATCTGTGGCCCCATTGGAGAGCAGTTCAATGTCCAAAAACCTTTGATTCTTACCACAGTGAGCAAGGAGATCAGTCAGCCCCAGCTCTGAGATGGGTGGACACACTGGCTGAGTAAGAGACATCAGAAAGAGAGGAAGCAGCCCACGGAGGAGTGACGCGTGGTGGCATGCATGAGCAGTTATAGGTGCCACTCAGGTGCCTCTCAGAGCCACATGCAGCCACTGAAGACCAAGGCCCTGGCAGTAGTGTGTGCTAAAGCCCGCACTCCCTATGGGTGAACCGTGACGCCCTGAGGCTACACAAACATGGGCTAGGAAGTGATAGCACACTGCCCAGGCGCACACTAAGTGAGAGATGCAGCATCTGCATGCTCTTTTAAAGATAAATTGTCTTTATTCTTGAGACTCCCGTGCATGTGTCAACGAAATATGATCGTGTCCTTCCCCATTGCCCTCCAGCTCCTCCCATATTCCCCACAATGCACCCCTCCCAAGCTCCTTCCTACCTTCTTATTTGACAACCACTTAGTCCGATTAGTGACGCCTATTTGCCTTACTGAGGAGTTATCAGCAGGGGAACTTATGAGGAAGGAGGAATTCATCTTCCTGAGAGTGCATGTATTTTTTTTTATAGCCAATTCCACTGTCACATCTTTGTAGCCTCTCAGTAGACAGGGCCGTTCTGCTTGCTGATGAGGAGCCACGGGACCACCGCAGACTGCTTCTCCCAAGCCCTGTTTGTTTAGCTCTCCTGGACCTTGACGTGCATTTACCCAGAGAATAAACTCATGAGCCAAATGTCCTGCCCTCATCCTGGAGCCAGCCGTGTGACCTTAATGTGATGGCTAATCTTCAAGTCAGCCTGGCTGGTTTTAGATCGCCTAGCCGATGGTAAGCATGCCAGTGGGTATGCCTGTGAGGGCATTTCCAGAGAGGACTAACTTGAGGGAGGAGACTTGCCCCCAATGTAAGTGGCACAGTCTTATGGGGGGGCAGAAGGAAGAAAGGGGGGACAGAGGGAGCCAGTTAAGTGCCAGCTTTCTCTCCTCTCTGCTTTCTGGCTTGACATGAACTGCTCTTTCCTACCATGATACCCCCACCACGATGCTGTGAACCCCCTGAGACCGTGAGCAGCCCCCCCCCCGGAAATTGTTTCTGTTAGGTACTCAGTCATCATCACACAAAAGTAACAAATACTTGTCTATCTGAAATGTGTTTTCCTCGCCTGTCCCTCCCTAGGATTATTAGATGATGTAGTCGGAGTCAGCAAACAACCAGCGAAGGACAAACAGCAGGTGATCAATGAATGCTCCCCCTTTCCGTGCCTCCGTTCTTGGGACACAGTTGACTGCTGTACAAACAGCCCATTGGACTAGATGTTCTCTCTGAGCCCTGTTCGTTCTGACCCTTCACACATTTCTAAGAAAGTCAGGCTGTGGCCAAACGGGGTGTGGACAGTGAGGCCAATGTCCAGCCAGTGGGGACAGAAGCGTCTTTATTCGGGTGGACAGTTGATCTCTCACTCTGACTAGACCCATTGGTGCAGCTGAGGCAAAGCAGGGTGAATAAAAAGAAAGGTCAGAAGGAATGAAGGGAAAGGAAGAGAAGCCAAGTGTCTGGATGGTATGACCTCAGGCTACAGCACGAAAGAGACTGCAAACATTCTCCTTGATCAGGAAATAGGAATGCGCCTCAGACACTGTGCTCGCCCTGGGGCTTCTCCGCTGACTTACGCAGCAAATTGCCCCGCTAATTAGGCCACATGCTGACTTCAGCCTCAGTTCTGAATTGACCTGCTTGGACCCCGGGACTAAGGTGGGACCTGAGGGGGCTTCTGCCACCTAGCGTCAGGATCATGAACTGCAGAGGGCTGGGAAAGGGAAGGAAGACAAAGGGAAGGCTCGCACATTCTCCTGGAGGGAAGAAAAGCTCGTTACCGTGAATAAAAGAATAAACGGCGTCTCAAATCTGCAGGACCAGCTGCTCAGGAAGCTAAGGCAAAAAGACCCCCAAGTTTGAGAACTGTCTGGGCTACAGAGTGAATTCAAGGCTAAGATGAGTGTCTCAAAAGATAAGATACGAAATTATCAGGGGAAATATGTCAGTGGTAATGTGCTTGCCTACTTTGTGCAAAGACTTGGGTTCAGTCCTAGCACTGTGGGGGTTACAAAGAACTTTTCATTGCCCTCTCTGGATTTTTGAAAGAATCAGGGCAGTTCGGCAGGACAAAAGTTCACTCATGGCTGTGTGTGCACTGATAACACGCGACGGGAGTGGGGGGCGGGGCTGGGGGATTACGAACTCTGTGGTAGCGATAGAAGTTTGGGACAGGTGATAGGAGCGTTAGTGGGAGAGTCTGAAAGCCGTCCCTGGTCTAAGTTAGTGGGATAATTTGAGCAATGAGCCCCACAGGCTCAAATATTCGAACACTTGGTCGGTGGTTAGTGGCGCCGTCTGGGAGGTTATGGGACCTTCAGGAGATGGGGCTTCACTGAGATGAGAAAGTACATCACTGGCAGCTAGCGTGGAGGATTTCGAGCACCCTGCCACTTCCGTCTGCTTTCTCTACTTTGTATTCATGGGTGAAGATGTGATCTCTTGGCTTTCTGCTCCGGCTGCCCGTCGCCATGACTCACTCTCTCACCATCATGGTACCTCCTTCTGGAACCATAGACCAAAATCAACCCCTTTTTCCATGAGTCACTTTTGGTTTTGGTGTCTTATCACAGTAATGAGATGTAACTAATACAGTGAATTTGCAATATCCCTGGAGAGGATGGGGGAGCAGATGAGTTGTGGGGTTGTGAGCACCGAGCTCAGGGAATTAACACATGAGGCAAGGACACTGGGAAAATCCCACTTTCCTCAAGCCAGCCCATGATTGACAGGAGAGAACTATATGGAGGAAGGAAGCAATCAACAAGAGGAGAGATATGGAGTAAAGCATCAGTGGGTGTGAACGAGAACAAAGTGTGTGTGTGTGTGTGTGTGAGAGAGAGAGAGAGAGAGAGAGAGAGAGAGAGAGAGAGAGAGAGAGAGAGAGAGAGAGAATCTCATAACCAAACCCACTACTTTCCCGAACCAGGGGTATGATCTGTGAGAAGGACAGGTGCTGTCCCATCTCCACAAACAGCAGCTGATGCGCCTCCCTCAGCCTTTGGTCCTACCCTGACCCTCAGCAGAGAAGGGTGGCTCCTTCTTACCTACTGCTACAACACAAATCACTTCCAGGCCCACCTCAGAGACAACCCCAGAAATCATGGTCTACCAATCTCTGGGTTAGGAATGTATATGTATATATACATATGTGCATGTGATAACAATTAATGAAAAGAGGCCACAAATCTGAAGGAAAGCAGGGAAGGGTACATGGGAGAGTGTGGAGAGAGGAAAGGGAAGGGAGAAATGCTGTAATTACATTATAATCTCAAAAATAAAAAATAAATGCTAAAAAGCCAGGAAGACCACACAACACAAAAGCTGTTTCCAAATGTATTGCTTCAGGGACAGTGCTGCTTCCGTTAAAACAGCTGAGAAGAAAGAAACAAGCAATGAACGGTGGTGTCTGCGTGTCTGCCTGGGCATCCTTGACTTCTAGTCCTTGACAAGGGAGCTTGTCTCTTCCCAGTGTGTGAGCACACGTGCTGTGGGATGGTCTATATGTCAAATTGCTCTGATTGGTCAATAAATAAAACACTGATTGGCCAGTGGCCAGGCAGGAAGTGTAGGTGGGACTAACAGAGAGGAGAACAGAGAAAACAGGAAGGCAGAGGGAGTCACTGCCAGCTGTCACCATGACAAGCAGCATGTGAAGATGCTGGTAAGCCACGAGCCACATGGCAAGGCATAGATTTATGGAAATGGATTAATTTAAGCTGTAAGAACAGTTAGCAAGAAGCCTGCCACGGCCATACAGTTTGTAAGCAATATAAGTCTCTGTGTTTACTTGGTTGGGTCTGAACGGCTGTGGGACTAGCGAGTGACAGAGATTTGTCCTGACTGTGGGCAAGGCAGGAAAACTCTAGCTACACACACATGCACACACAACACAGCATTTCCTCGGCTACTTCTGACTGTGCTAATTACATTCTTTCCTACTGAGCCATCCGCCCCCCCCACACCCTCCAGGCTGATTATCTCCTGTGGTTGTTGGATGGTTCAAAGGCCCACGACTTCTGCAGATGGACCTTTGAAGATGGTGAGCTATCACTCAGCTGACCTCAGATGAGATTCAGAGTGTGTGAATAACAAATTGCCAGAAACACCTGCAGGATGCCTGCTGCATCCTCCGTGGGTTTTAGGTACCAGCCCTCCACTTCACCAAGGATGCAGCCAGCTCCCCTCTTCCCTTGGGCAAGTGTCTTATCCATCCCTTCATCTGTTACTAGAGATAATACTTCTTAGACTCCTGTGGAGAGTCGACAGCTAAGATGAACAGTGTTTAGAACGGTGCCCTTGGCACTGGGAAGCCAGGAACTGCCGGCCATCTTTGACTCTTTGACTCTCAGACCCTCAATGTGCAAACTCAGATGCTGCTCCGAGCTTCAGCCCACAGCAGCTGCACGCTGAGCGGTGACCTGGGGCTTCCATCTCTGTGCAGCCGGACTCCAGGCTTTGGTACCTTTTTCAGGTTTCCAAGTGAAAGTTTTTGTCATGTCCAGTCCAAACTTTTGCCTTGGTCCCCTGACTCCATACTGCCCTGAAAGTGTTTCCCTCCTATTTTCACCCTCACTGGGAAGCTGTTTCCACCAGATCCACACTCCCTAGAATTTCATTGGTACCATCCTCTTGACTAGAGGTACAAGCCGTCAGAGGTTTCTGGACCACACACCACCCCAAAGACTGAGAAAAAAGTAAAATGGGCCTAGTCACCTCCTGGAAAGGCCAGAGACTGCCAGACTCCACCACTGCGTCTGCATGAGGCCCGTCCTCTAGCCAGATGGAGGGGGTTGGTCCCTCCCTGCCCTGCCCTGCCCTGCCCTGCCCTCTCCATGTGGCTGCTGGAATGTGTTGAGATTCACAAAAACTTGGTCAGGATCCGGGGCTTGTAGTCCAGGAGGTTATACTCTGAGCATGACCCTGACTCTGTCCGGGTGGTCTTCATCACAGAGCCAGTCAACTTGGTGCCACATGACTCTTCTGAGCGACACCCGACACTACTGCAATTTGTTAAAAAGATGAGTACAATTATGTTCTGTTTTCAAATCCTTAAATGATTTTTATGTTTATTTTTAATACATAACAAGAATCTCACTACCAGTGTTTAGAACAACCGGAAGTCATGTGACCTAAGTAAACCAGACTGAGAACGCTGCTGATGTTCGTATGATCCATGGAGCTTGTATTGTTGTTATCCCTGCCTCTTTGGAGACCTGGAGGCAAGCCTGAACCAGTAAACAGTGGAGACAAGACATGGTCCAGTAACTTTCCCAAAGCATAATTTTCAAGACCATTGTCACCATCATGCTGTCCTTTGAAACTCAGGAATGTGCCTGAAGCACAAAACCATCGCTCAGGGGCAGGTGAGATCCATCTGAGATGGTCCACCCTTGGATACAAAAGAAATTAATGGAGAAACTGTTGCTCTGTCCGGCTTCAGTGCCACTGTGAGATCTCTCTGGCCTCCTGAGAACTGGCCCTGATGTGGTTGGATAGCTGGGGACCATCTTCCTTGGATTTCTGTTGTAAGTGTCCTGCCTTCCAGACCTCCCAGGTAAGTCATTCCTAGGCTTAGGAAAAGCCCCAGTCTCCCCCATGAGCACTCTCTCTGCTCAAAATCCACACCAAGTCCAGACACCATAGCGCTGTAGCTGCGGCCCACAGGTCCCTGAGACCTGCAGACTCTTGGGGCCACTGCACACCCCTCCACACTCTCCTGCGGTATCTGCTCATAGTAGCTGCCTCTTCCCACCTGCAGGCTAGAAGCCCAGTTCTCTAGAAAGGTTTTCCTTACCCACAACCCAGCTAAGGCTCCTGGCTTCTGCCCTACACTTTGTGAACCAATCTTCCTGAATAACGCAGAGCTCTGTGAACACAGCTGTGTCTGTTTGGGGCACTGTTATGGGACCTCACGGGGACTACAGTATAATTTTGCACAAATTGGATTTCCACATGCATTAGAATGAAACTAGACCTCTACCTCTTACCCTGTACAAAATAAATTCCAAATGGGTCAAAGATCTTAACATGCAACATAAAACTCAATTTATCTTGAACTGTTTCTTTACTTTTTCCTCTAAGAGCTGCAGAGTTTTATGTTCTATGTTAAGGTCATTTGGGAAATAATGCAAATAATTAATGAATGGAATTTCATGAAATTCAAAAGCTTCTGCATGGCAAAGGAAACAATGGAGTAAAGCGGCAGCCTACAGTCTGGGAGCAAACCTTTGCTAGCTGTGGGGCTGACAGAAGATTAATATCAGCAACGAACTCAAAAACTTAAAGACTCTATCAAACAATGCAATAAACAAATGGGCGGGTGAAATGAGTGGACAGTTCTCAAAAAAGTAAAACAGACAATAGCCGATTAGCATGAAGTATGTTCGATATCACTAGCTGGCAGAGAAATGCAAATTAAAACACACTGAGAGTCCGCTGCACGCTCACCCCACTCAGAATGGAAGTCACTGAGGAAACAACTGACAAACGCTGGCAAGGACGCGAAGGGTTCCTCCTGGGTCCTCCAGGCAGAAGGTCAACAGTCTAGTCACTGTGGAAGTCTGTACAGCGGTTCTCAAAAGGCTAGAAACAGATGTGCCGTGTGACCCAGCTCTACCACCCCTTGGAATTTGCTCAAAGGACTCCAAGTGAGCGCACCATAGAGACACTTACATGCCAGTACCTGCTGCAGCTATAATCACAGCAGCTCAACTGTGGAGCCAACCTCGGTGCCCAGCAGCAGAGGAGTGGTTAAGGAAAATGTGGTGTGGCGTACACACTGGAATCATTTTAGCTCTAAAAAGGAATGAGGTTGTAATGTTTGCAAAAAAAAAAATGAATGGCACTAAATATGGTCATATTAAGTGCAACAATTCATTTTTAAGCAAATATTAGGTTTTTTTCTCATCTATGATTTCTAGATTCATACACATACATACAATAGGATATTACAGTAGAACCCAAATTGTTTATGAGAGGAGAGAGGAGGAGAAAAGGGAGGGCAGTGAGCTGTGGAGGACAATGTGCTCCAAGTACATTGCATACTTCGATGAGAATGTCCTTATGTAACTCAGTATTGTATACAATAAGAAACAGAGCAGAACAATAAAAAAAAGTTTTGTATAAATGAGTAAATGAGAGCAAATGTCGGAAGGTGTTTGAGATCACAACACATGTCTGTAGAGGGAAGGAACAGTCAATCCCCCTTGGCATCCACCAAAGAGTCGCTCTAGGATGTCCAGGTGTTCTGAGCCCTGGAAATGCTCAAGTCCACTCTACCAAGTGTCACAGTGTTTTCATATGTCCTGAGCAATCCTCCCATACACTTCACATCACCTCTGGATAACTTATAATCGTTAGTACAATGTAAATACTATGTTATAGCTATTGTAATCCATTGTTCACAAAGTCATGATAGGGAGAAAGTCTACATATGCTCAGCACAAGTTCACTTTTTTTCCCAAATATTTTCAATCTGTAGTTGGTTTTCTCAATGGATAAGGAACCCAAAGATACAAAAGATTGACTATATTAGGTTTAACCCATTAAGTTGAATCAAGAATATGTATTCCTGATCACTCTGAGCTGAATAGGCTCCATAGGACACAAAGAGGACCCCATTGGAATCAAAGATCTCGGGTGCGATCATGAAGACAGCTTGTCTCGGGACTCAGGTGTCCTCAGGCAGCTTCTTTCCATGAAGGCTCCAGCAGTACCATGGTTTGAGTCTGAAATGTCCCCAACAGGCTTGTGTTTTGACCCCATGTTTCACAGCTTGTCTCAGGACGGCGCCTGTAGAAGGGCAGGCATGATTGACAAAGAAATTCACTAGAGCCTTAGGATGGAGCTTTTGAAGGTTATGAATGGTCCTCCATTCAGTCGCAGTCTCGCTGCCTCCTAGTACACCACAATGTCACCAGCTGGTCTCCAACAGACCGTCCTGCTGACCACTGTTCTCCTCCAGTGCATGGGGCCAGGCAACTGCAGACAGACATGGCAACCATGAGCCAAAATAGACTGTCCCTTCCTTCCTTAAGATGTTCCTGTCAGATACTGTGGTCCCAGCATCGCCAAGGCAAACTATATAGGTGGCTTCTACTGTGCCTTGTCCCTTGAGGATCTGTCCTTGTGCCTGACAAAAAGCTGTGGCAAAAAGGAAATGCTCCGAACTCAGAAAGCTTGTCTCTGCGGGTGGTGGATGGTGTACCCGCACTGCAGGGATTTTTCAACGGAGCAGCCAGTTAATAAGTTCACCATGCCACCAACTTAGAGACTGGGCTTATAGCATCGAACTACGTGTATATATATTTCCCTGGACTATGGCAGCCTCCCACCCCTTTTCTTTCAAAAGTGGAGAAACCAATCTACCTTTCAGATGTCATGAACCTGGAATTCTGAAGAGCCAGAGATCCATCCACCTCATTGCCAAGCCAGCCGAGTCTGAAGTCCTACACAAAGAGAAATGAAGCTTTCCTGCACACGCCTGAGACAGCAGCTGTCCTCCATTCCCCATGCCTGGGGACCCAGTAGCTAAAGCCTTCAGCAGAGACAGCGCTTTTTTGTTTTGTTTTGATTTTTGTGAGTTTTGGGGGAGTTTTCTTTCATTTTTTTTATTTGTTTATTTGTTTACCATTTCAACATTTTAGGGTTTGAAACTATCAAGTAACATCAATGAATCCATACATATTTTAGAGACAACGGAAGTAACAAGCCTTCGATCGACTTCCTGGTGTTTCGCTCCGGTTCCCTCCAACCATTGACAGACCCTTTTCCCATCATGCCTGGCTCATTTTCCAGATCCCCCAAATCGTAAAGATTCTCTCTCTCTCCCTCCCTCCCCCTCTCCCCCTCCTCCTCCCTCCCTCCCTCCCTCTCTGTCTCTCTCTCTCTCTCTCTCTCTCTGTCTCTCTCTCTCTCTCTCTCTCTCTCTCTCTCTCTCTCTCTCTCTCTCTCTCTCTCTCTCTCTCTCTGGCACTGCTCAGCCTCCACAAGCTAAAGAAAATGCTGTGGCTTTGTGCTCCCCTAGTCTCCTAGGGGAGTGTGTGTGTGTGTGTGTGTGTGTGTGTGTGTGTGTGTGTGTGTGTGTCTCCCACAGACACTTTAGTGCTGTGCTGTGTCTATTGGCTTTCCTCCCTTCCTAGTAAACAGGACGTTCTCTGAAGACCTTTCGGCACTTCCTCAGTCTCAGCCTTATGCCTGGTGGATAATTCATCTATTTTGAGACAACAAATGAACCAGACTGCAAATAGGTCAGATCCCAGGCCCCACCTCAGTGGCTTTGCAGGGCAGAAACTGCAAACCCTCTGTGGCTGTGTGATGCTTCAGCATCAGGGCAGTGACCCTTAGGAACAAGCTCACACGGAGAACGCTTGTTGGGGTCTGATCCTGACACTCTATGGACTCTGAGTTGGCCCCTGATGAGTATCTGTGAAAGCTAACAGGCAAGCCTCAGCTGCTCCTACAGTCAGCAGTTGGTGTGGGTAGAGGGAGTTAGTCTCCATCCCAGCCCCTAAGGTCAGCTCTCATTAGCTTGTTGGCCCAGCCTCTCATGCTGTTTAGCACAGACATTGACTACGACCAGCATTTGACCCAAGCCAACCCTTGCTGTAGCAGATGACTGTGGGCAGGGTTTAGAGGAAGGCTGTGTACCCCATAGTTGATCCCATCAAGAGGAACCAAGACTTCTTGACCGCCTGGGAAAGAGTCTTTCTTTCTCTGCATGTTTGATGGGAGGCTAGAACAGCAGCAGGCAGCTGGTGGACGATGGGACAACAGTCTGAAAACAATATTGCTTGGGCCATAGAGAAGACAGCAAGAAAACGAGTGAACATCCTGACCCAGCTGCCAGTCTCTGCACATCTCCAGTGCCAAGCCACCATGACTTCTGTTCTCTGTTTACTTGCAACAAAAAGCTGTGGGGAGTGTATCATCAGCCCACGGTCCAAGAAGCTGTGGAGCCACTAGGCTGAGCTTGGAAATCGTCCGAGTAGTAAAGGACTTGCAAGAATTAGCATCAGAGGGAGGAGGCAAGGGAAACCCAGGGATGAACCAGAGCACACGTGGCCTCTGCCGCCCCCTAGCGGACACTGTTGACGCCATAAGTTTGCAGCCCTGGCTCAAAAAAGGACCAAAGCCACGTTCCTGCCCAACTTTCCAGACCTGACCCTAAAGAATTAGTTTTTCTCGTTTGTACAGTAGGAAAAATAACAGTCCTCGTCATCTGTAAGATTGTCATTAGACTAAATAGCCAAGATGAGGTAAAAGGGGCCTTTCCGTATGAAAGAACGAAGGAGAAAAAGAATTACTGAAGTAAGAAAATTTTGAATCATAGCACGGACAAAGAGTCGCGTTAGTGAGCCATGTCGCTGACCAGAGACGATCAAATCCACGGCTCAGAGAGTATGGCTGCGACAGAGCTTATGGCTTCGGAAATCAGAGCACCCACCATGGCAGGGCGGGGAACTTGGTCAGAGGGAGCCACGCAGACACCGGGAAATGCAGAAGCCTCTGTAACCCCAGCGCTGAACTGCATGGTAGGTGCCAGAGAGGGGATGCCTGGGATGGCTACCAGAAAGAACTAGAGGGAAAGAGAACCCACACTCAGCCAGACTCAGAAAGCCAGGGCAGAAATGGAGGCCCTCTCCTCCAGCCAGGGCCCCTGGAGCATCAGGAACTCTCGCTTCAGCTAAGGCTGTGAGTTTAGAGTAAACGCAGGTCCTCACTAACTCAGTGGTTCTCAACCTTCCTAATGCTACTTATGACCCTTTAATGCAGTTCCTCGTGTTGTGGTGACCGTAAAATTATCTTTTGTTGCTACTTTAAACTGCAATTTTGCTACTGTTATGGGTCGTAATGTAAATACCTGATATGCAGGATATTTGATATGCGTCCCTGTGAAATGGTCCTCCTACTTCCAAAGGGGTCATGACTTACAGGCTGAGAACCACTCCCCCAAGGAATCCTACCAGCAGGACCTGGATGGAGTGATCTGTGGTCAGGACGAGAGTGACGCTCACAGTGAGCTCAGATATATGTGTGTGTGTGTGTGTGTGTGTGTGTGTGTGTGTGTGTGTGTGTGTGTTGTGTGTGTATGGAAACAAAACAAGGAAAAAGCAATAATGTATAGCATCCAATAAAAAAGCATCCACATCCTCCAAGGGACAAAATGAGCAGGAAGCTCAATGAACTGATTGCTAAAGCATGGTATAACACAACTGAGTGAGAAACAAATCTTGGAAAGGAAATTATAGTCCTGAATTAGGCTAAAAGTAAGAGTGGTCTCCAATCTATGACCTCTCCTTCACCTTTAGAACCTAGGACAAAGAGTCAATTAGATAGAAAGCAGAAACAGGAGGGAAAGGGGAAACGAAATTAGATCATAAATCAGTGGAGTAGACGACAAAAAAAAAACAGGAAATCAATAGCTGGACATTTTGTTTTTAGACAGTTAATAAAAAACCACAGGGCATGGGGGTGAATGCCTTTGATCCCAGCACTTGGGAGGCAGAGGCAGGTGTATCTCTGAGTTTGAGGCCAACCTGGGCTATGTAGCAAGTTCCAAGATAGCCAGGGCTACATAGAAAGACCATGTCTCAAAAATAAATAACAAACAAAGAACTTGATAACCTCCTGGTGTGACTGTTGGAGGAGAGGGGAGAGGTGATGAAGAGATGGAAAGAATGGAGGGAAGAGATGGAAAGAATGGAGGGAAGAGATGGAAAGGACGGAGGGAAGAGATGAGAAGGATGGAGAGAAGAGATGGAAAGGACGGAGGGAAGAGATGGAAAGGATGGAGGGAAGAGATGAGAAGGATGGAGGGAAGAGATGAGAAGGATGGAGAGAAGAGATGGAAAGGACGGAGGGAAGAGATGGAAAGGATGGAGGGAAGAGATGGGAAGGATGGAGAGAAGAGATGGAAAGAATGGAGGGAAGAGATGAGAAGGATGGAGGGACGAGATGGAAAGGATGGAGGGAAGAGATGGGAAGGATGGAGAGAAGAGATGGAAAGAATGGAGGGAAGAGATGAGAAGGATGGAGGGACGAGATGGAAAGAACAGGGGGGAAGAGATGAGAAGGATGGAGGGAAGAGATGGGAAGGACGGAGGGAAGAGATGAGAAGGATGGAGGGAAGAGATGGAAAGAACAGGGGGGAAGAATGGTCCAGTTGCTAACAGCAGGAAGAGTAAGGGTGACAGCACTCTAGAGTCTACAGATGCTCAAAGGAAAACAAGAGAACATTATGGAAAACTTAATACACTGATAAATGAGATTAGAGTGCAAAATCCTTGAAAGAAATAGCTGTACTTAAAATGAAACACGCCACATTAAATTATCCTATCTCTCTCACCTGGGGGGTTGGGGGGTGGGGGGGTGGGGAGTGCAAGTCTTTAATCCCAATACTTGGGAGACAGAGGCAGGAAGATCTCTGTGAGTTTGAGGCTGGGATGGAGTTCAAGGACATCTAGGGCTGTTACACAGAGAAACCCTGTCTCAAAAACAAATACAAATCAACAAAACAAAAATAAAAACAAAAATCACAAATAAATGAATAATGTTATCTCTATTCTTATACATTACACTTAAAAAAAAATCCCACAAAGAAAATCTCTGTGTCAGATCGCCTAGTCACCTGATATTTAAAGGATAATTAATATTGAGTCCACATAGATTCTTCCAGGAATGCACACAGGACAGACTACTTCTCAGATCATTGGAAAAGACTGTTTTACCATGAACACAACCAAGAGTATTACCAGCAATGGAAACTACAGCCGGCCATCCCGTGAGCACAGACATTAAGTGTATGTACACACACATATGCACCTAAAGCCTAATTTCAGTGAGTTAAATCCAACAATATAGAAGCCAATGCATCATGACTAGGTGGGGTAAATCCCAAGAATGCAAGGCTGGGTCATTAATAACCTGAAATCCACCCATGTTTTTCATTATGTTCTTCTAATTAAAGAAAAATCACAGGTATCACAATAACACAGGAAAGAATCTTCAAAATGTTAACAGCTTTTCTGAAATAAAAAGTAAACCTAGAATTAAAGCTTTTTGAACCTAATAAAAAAGATTTCTAAAAAAAAAATCTATTCAAATTATAATTATTTGTAAAACCTTGAATGCTTTCGCTCTAAGTAGAAGAATAAGGTGAGAATGTCACACATAACTTCTACTTGAAGTCTTGCTGAAGGTTCTAGGAAATCAGCTTGGACTCTTAGTCCGAACTTTTATTCAATGCATTTATATTTCAAATATATGAGAATTGTACCTTAAACTAGTGTTAAGTAGTTGGAAGGGGCCAGTGCCACACTGGCTTTGTTCACCCTCTGCTCTGCCTATCTGAGCAGGCAGCTTTCTGCAGTAACAGGAAACTGCAGCTTGGCCACTCCTTCTAACATCTAGAACTACACATAGCTACAAGTCTCCAACAGACTGTGAAGTCTGCATTCTCTTGCAAGTCTTCTGTCCTCTCTTCCTTTCTTTCTTCCTTCCTTCCTTCCTTCCTCCCTCTCTCTCGCTTCCTTCTTTCTTCCCTTCCTTCCTCCCTTCCTTCCTCTCTTCCTCCCTCTCTTCCTTCCTTCTTTTTTTTTTTCAAGACAGGGTTTCTCTGTGTAGCTTTGCGCCTTTTCCTGGAACTCACTTGGCAGCCCAGGCTGGCCTCGAACTCACAGAGATCCGCCTGGCTCTGCCTCCCGAGTGCTGGGATTAAAGGCGTGCGCCACCACTGCCGGCCCTTCCTTCCTTCTTAACTTCCTCCCTTTCTTCTTTCCTGTAGATGTAACCAACCTTCTTATTAAATAAGAAACACAGAACCAATGCAAAGAAGAAAGCCAAGAGATCAGAGCTAAGAGCCTTACGCGTCTGCTGCAGCTAGCCTCTTCAGCCAAGAGAGACCTACTTCCTGTGTTTGTCTTTATATAGACTTTCTGTTCTGCCTTCTCATTGGTTGTAAACCCAAACACATGACCGCCTCGTCACTGCCTGTTTGTGCAGACCTCCAGATTTTCTATGGTTGGTATTGAGATTAAAGGCGTGTGTCTCCAATGCTGGCTGTATCCTTGACCACACAGAGCTCTACCTAGCTCTGCCTACCAAGCGCTGGGATTAAAGGCGTGCGCCACGAATGCCCAGCTCTGCTATGGCTTGCTATTAGCTCTGACCCCCAGGCAATTTTATTTATTAACATACAAATAAAATCACATTTCAGTACAAATAAAATGTCACCATACTTTCCTTCTTTTCTCCCTACCTTCCTTCTTTCCTTCCTTCCTCCTTCCCTCCCTCCCTTCTTTCCTTTCTTTATGGCTATCGCCTGCAGTCTGTATTTAGCTCCTTCCTAGAATAATCATACTGACATATTGACTACTGTTGGTTGTGCTATTTCTGCTACATTAGCATAAATTTAAAATTAACCAGAA
This sequence comes from Peromyscus californicus insignis, assembly GCF_007827085.1. Taxonomy (NCBI): domain Eukaryota; kingdom Metazoa; phylum Chordata; class Mammalia; order Rodentia; family Cricetidae; genus Peromyscus; species Peromyscus californicus. The sequence goes on along the minus strand of NW_026294584.1, from coordinate 131,564,773 downwards.
AATCATCACCCAAACACCAGTTAGCAAACACCAGTTAGCAAGAATATCTTCCCTGCGTGCCCATGATTAAGCGACACCACAGTAATAATAACTACCACTTGCCTAACACCTACCACAAACCTTCTGGGAGTAATTACTTTGGATATGCCACCTAGAAATACAGGAATGGTGTTACACACCTGTGGTCCTAGCACTCAAGAGGCAGAGGAAGGAAGATTCCCAGTTCAAGGCCAGCCTGAACGAGTAGCAAGATGCTATCTGAAACAAAGCCAGACAAAGAAAAATCAGTTTTGTTTGTGAGGGCTCATGACTTCCCCAAAGTCTACAGAGGACAACAGTGTGAGGATTTACGTTAAAGCCCATCTGGTTTTTCCCTGCCCACTGAAAGCTAGAATTTTTCAATAAAGTGGCCTTAATGAAAAGGAATGATCTACAACCAAATGACTGTTGAAAATCAGTTGTACCTATGAAACGCCAAATCCTCCACTAATTCTCTAAGCCCTAGGTTGAGATTAATTTTCATGTTTGTGCTAATTCCTGCCTGTGGACAGCAGCCATTTGAGGCCCAGCTGGAGTCAGGTCATGCAGTTGAGCTTAGGCAAGTGAGGAGACCTCAGACATCAGAATCTCACTTTACCCCAAGGATCTCCAGGGAAACAGAGCTCCTGGGAAGTACTTGTGTGCATGAGAAGACAGGAGTGGGTGGTTTATACACTGTGGGGACTGGCGAGCTCGACCCTGCGAAGCAGTCTAGGGTACTCGAGGCTTTGGTAGGAAGTAATCCTGTGGTCTTGAATGTCAGGGCAGTCTGAAGGTGGAGGCTCTCCCCAGAGGACTACCTCTTTCTGTTGAGTCCTTCAATGGACTGGATGAGGCCACACACATATATAAAAAGTAGTCTGCTTTAAATCTTGAAAAATACACCTTCCCAGCAACCTATAGACCACTGTTTGCCCAATCACTAGAACATCATATCCTAGCCATTTTGATGCATAAAATTAACCATCACACCATTAGAGACCAGGAAGGCAGAATGGTAAGCTCTCTGCATCCAGATTTAACCCACTATGTACTGAAAATATTTATTTGAAAACTATGTGTGTTCTGAGCATGCACAGACCTTCTTCCCTGCCAGTATCCCCTAAATAATAGAGTACAACTATTTTCATGCCATCTGTATCGCATTAGCTACTGTAATTAATCTAAAAATGATTTTAAATATACAAGAGAACTTGCACAGGTTGCATGCAAATATGACATCATTTTATGTAAATGATGAGCATCTGTAATACTTTGAATGAGAAATGTCCTCATACACTTCAGTATTTGAAGACTTGGTTCCGAGTTGATGGTACTGTTTGGGGAGATTTAGGTGGTCCACTCACAGGAGGATGTATATCATTGGGGGCAGGCTTTGATATTCCGTGGCCTTCCCACACCTCCAGTTTCCTCTCTGCTTCATGCTCAGAGTTGAAGATGTGAACTTTCAGCTTCCTGCTACTGCTGCCACGCTTACCCTTTGCTGCCAAGACCCCCAAACCATCATGGACTCAAATCAGAAGTCAAGTGAATTCTTTCTTCTGCCAGTTGCTTTTGGTCATGGTGTTTTATCACAGTCACAGAAAAATAACTAATACAGCATCTTTGGGTTGGGGTATTTATTTTCACGTACTGAAAAGTATTGGAACCAATCTCCCACAAATACCTAGGGCTGTTTTCCTATAGTAACAGGTCTCAAACTGAGCTTGTATTGCACCCCCTGGAGCACTCTATCCCTAACTTCTAGAATAGGAGAACTTTTGGTGAAAGTTCTCTGGTGCTGATGGCTTTGGCTTTGGACAAGTGGCTGAGCCAAGAACTTCCACTGTGTGGTGTCATCACTACCCTACCCTAAGTGATGTTATGCAGCATCGTGAACAATCACCACAGAGATGTAGGGTTTTCACTTGTCTCTTCTGCATGACAGTGAGAGATTTCCTAACTTCTGAGTTGGCAACAAGAAGCAATCTTTTGAACCTTCAGAAAAATATCTACCCAGCCTTGATCTCCTCATAAGATTATATTTCAAAAATATAGTCTTATACATTTAAGTTATATCCCAATGTAATACAGACATGGCACCCTGTCCTACCTAGGAATGACTAAATATAATGAACGACACTAGGAGTTGGACCATCTGGGTTGGGAGAGTTCACAATTCTCATAATTTGTACAAGTGGAAAAAGTCAGTTACCTTCATTCCTTTATTACCATCCATCATTCCTCAGTTTTTACACCTATGAAATGGGAGCATTGACTTGGGTTGTCTCCTACTTCGTTTTTCTTCTACACATATCTTTCTTTACCTGATTCAGTTCCACACAGAACAGTAGACAGTGCTGTCCAGGAGTAAAGACCTAAATTGTAGACAAAATCTTTGCAAAATAGGTGATGGTGCCATTGTTATTAAAAAATACTGGAAGAGCTGTTGTGTAAATAATATCCACAGTGCTCAGGTGCCCCATGTGCAAAAGTCCAGAGCTGTCATTAAGGCTATGTTGTAGTTTCAGAAAATAAATGAATGGATAAGTCAATAATCAAAGAACAAAATTGAAGGTCTCTTCATCTTCAGCAAAACCATTCCCACGTCAGTTAATCTGGAACTGAATGTCACCTTGAATCCTTCCGGGCCTGGCAGGGCCCCATGCAAGGGAATGATTTGCATTCCATTGAGAAAAGCAGCTTTGGGTACTAGAGAAACAGCCATCTTAGAGCAGAGATCACATTCTGTGTGAGCTCGGATGGTGCAGGTGAGACAAGAGTCGCCCGATCAAAAGCTCAAATGCCCTGCTCTTCCTTCATCAGTAGGAAATGCCACCAATTTGTGTAACAAAACAAATCACCTTTATATGCCATGAAACTGTGATTTGCATTGAACCAGTCAGAACTTAGAGATCAACACTAATACTCAATTCTTATCTGAGAGTTAAATAGCATGACCTTCAACTTTAAGCCAGGAAAGAAAAGTGGGGGCCTCTCTACTACACCTAAGAGCTCTGTGATAAGCGGGGGTCTCTCTACTATATCCTGAGGACTTTGTGATGGGGTCATGTTCTCTCTACTGTACCCTGAGAGCTCTATGATTTGGGCAGATCAAATTCTTTCCAGAATGTTGTTTCCTCCTCAGTAAATGAGGTTAAAATTCCCAACTTTGTGCCACAAAGAATGTTAACGGACAATTTCTCATGGTATTCAACACCTTCAGGGCATGTGGTGCAAATGGTACTTTATGGGATTGCAGTCTGTAGTAAAAACATTAAACACAGTACAAACCATTCATCACCTTTCTCCTACTTCATTTCAGTAGCTACTTGACCCTGAATGCTCATGATGTCCAGTCAAGGAGATCTCAGAGCTGGGGTGGGGATGCACACAGAGGAGATCTACAGCAGGGAGGACATACTCATGAAACCATAAGTTTGGGAGAGTTAAGAAAGGGGGTGTCATCCTTGAAAGAAAGGGAAGGAGGAGGCCATACCAACAAGAACCACGGTGGACATTCCTAAGAAGGGCTGGAGATCTTTTGCCGTGTGTTGTGTGCCCCATATGCCAGCCTTCCAAATGGTTTAATTAAAGCTCTGTGTGACCTATGACAATCCTGCCACTGTAATTCTACTTCCTTTTTATATCACAGTGCAGAGATCATGTCTTAAAGGTGAGGTAGTCAGGCCCAGGTAAGTTTTGATTACATGTACTTAGAGAAAGCACATTAAAAATGAAGGATAATACACACACACACACACACACACACACACACACACACACACACACGCACACAATCATAAAATCAAAGTGCAACATTTTTATACAGTCTCTTACTTCCAAAACATCTTCTCATGTTCAAAGCAATTGCACATGTTAAGAAAACATAGAGCTTGTTTCTCCCTCAGAATCGAATATTGAATATGGAGGCCATTGTTCTAAGCAAGCTATGGTTGTTCTCACTGCAGTTTTGTTTGTTTGTTTGTTTAGGAGTTTTTATTACTTGAAGTCAATCATGGTTTGAAATAGTACATGGAAGATTCTACAAGTAAGCAATTCATAAATTCTTCTGAAAAGCATGATGAAGTCATACACCACTATGATCATACTAGCCATGATCATCACTTTATTCTGTGTATCCACACTATCTACTCAGTAGTCACTCAGTATCAATCTCAGATATCAGATTGACTGCATTGGTATCACAACATGCAGTATCTATTTCCTCAAGTTGAAACATTCCTTCTTGAAGGGAATAGGGTGGCTTATAGGGAGCTAATGAAACTCACAAAGCTTAGAAAGATCATAAAACTTACAAGACATAGGAGTCTTTCAAAGAATGCCAAAGGCAGCATGTCTCCTTCTCCAGAAATAAGCAGCATTGCTATAATGTTCTCTAGGAAAAGCAACTTAGCTAACCCACGAGACAATTACTCCAAAATATTAATTAAAAATATTTCCAAGGGACTCAAAGAGGATATGAATAAATCCCTGAATGAGAACAGTGAAAACATAAACAGCTGAATGAAATAATGAAAACAATTTAGGATATAAAGATGGTATTTGATAAAGAGATAGCATCTCTGAAGAAAAGCCAAATTTCTGAGATGAAATTTGAAATGAAAAACTCACTCAGGAAGTAAGTAAAACAAAAAGCTCAGAGGAAAGTCTCACCAAAAGATTGGATCAAGGGGAAGAGATATCAGGTATTGTCTTGAAGACAAGTTGAAGATAAATCACCCCAAAAAAGAAAATGTTAAATATAAAAAAACTACTGGGACAAAAAACATTCAGGAACTCTGGGATACTAGAAAATGGCCAAATCCATGAGTAATCAAAGGAGGAGGAAGAAGAAGATGACAACCCAGGTCAAAGGCAAAGAAAAGACTTTGTAACCCTTAACCATCATCAAGGAAGCTTCTTTTTGAAGCAAACAGAGAACTTAACAGAAAAGCTACAGTTGACCAAAATACAGAGAACAAATGACCCAGCACCAACTGATACATCTAAAATACATCACCTACACCTAAGGTTCAGGGAACATTGCAGAACTTGGGAGTTGGGCAGACTGTAAGAGCCGGAATGTCTGCTGTGGGATTATGTCATCTATATATGACAAGGATGCTGTACACATGATGAATCTGAGAGCACAGATGAATGCCCAAAGGTCAGACAGGTCACGTGGGTAAGTGCATAGATCATTGTTGCATCTCCAGGAATGAACAGGAGGAACTGAGGTCCTGGGCAAGGGGCTTGACTAACCATCTTGTGAAAACCCTCCTTGAACAGACAGACCGCCACATTCTGAAACCCAAGACAGATTTCCTTCTCTTTCCAGCCATGCAGAAACTTCAACAGATACTCAGTGTGGTGTCTTATTCCTTTCAGAGCCTTGGTTTTTCTCTCTGGAAATTCAGATGTGAATCTAAGCTGAGGAAGTTTGAATATAGGCAGGCATGCCCTGGTCTCTGGCCCTGGGACAGGGAAGACAAGACAGGGGTTAGGTGGCTGCAAGAGCAGCTCATTAATAGATCAAGAGACTCCTCAGCCCCCAGTATGATAGACGTCTGTGGAGGATAAAGAGCACACAATAATACAGTGCCAACTGCTCCTGAGATCACAGGAAATGGCACCACTGTCTACACCAAGATGAGGCTGCCAGTGCTCCCAGTATTCAGGGGGCCATATTGGGTGCCATCATCCTGGGCCAGCAATGTTCAATGTGTAGGATCCTTTTTTCTACGCCCCAATAAAGACTGCAGAAAATGGCAACATAGTCCAGAGCCAGCTTGAACATCTCCAACAGGACAAAGGGAAAATGGTCCTTGGATGATCAAGGACTAACATAAAATAGAGTTGACAATGATTTGAAACACCAGAGTTGGAAAAAAAAAAAAAAAACCCAAATTGGGTCATCACCGAGATACTAAGAATAAGGCCAACCACCTGGACCCAACGTAGGGCAGAATGTGCTACACACGTCATACCACAGACATGCCCTCCCCCAGCCTCCCCACCAACTTGACCCTGACCAGAGAGAGCTTCCACCACTGCACTCAGCCTTGTCTCCTTCTGTTGAAGGGGATTCTGGGTGTTTGTTACGTGTTGGGTGCGTGCTGGTTCAGTGCATTGTAGCGTTTCTCCTCCTAAGACATCCCAGCTTTCATTTCTTTGCAGGGGTGATTTCCACCCTACAGCTTTCATCCCAGAGGGCAGCGAACACTCAAAGAGACGTGGCTCTCACACTTCTACTGGAGATCAGCTGGACTTATGCAAGGACTTAAGCTCAAAACTCAGCTTCCCATATGCCAACAAGATGGTGTGGAGAGATACTTCTCAGAAAAATCTGTGGAACTGGATGCCCAACCTCCAGAACTTCCCGATAGGTGCTGGTGTTTCTGAGTGGGCTCAATGCACCAGAATCCTCACTGCTGCTTTCTGGGGCAAAGCAGGGGAAACAAATGCCTTGGTAGCTCAATGTCCCTGATGAAGTCAGCTAGAAGTTCTGCCGTTCATAGACCTCAGGCCCAGCAACTCAGCATGGTAGAGGGAAACTGCCAGATTCCTAGAAAACATATGTAAAATGTCCACATGACTATCATGGATATGTTTATTCTGCCTAAATAATAATGAGACCAAAATAGAGACTCTGTTCTTATTAGACATATTTAGAATACACAAACAAAACTCACTAAATGTCATCAATTATCGCTCCAGGGACATTTAGTATTGCTCATTTATGATATTTACATATCCATTAAAGTCTTTGTTCAGGACTTCTCCAATGTTGTATCTTTCTGCTCATAGTTGACAACATGTATGTTCTGCTTTGGCTCCTTGGCTCTGTGATACATTTTGGAGTTTAGACTTTGTACGTGTCATAAGAAGATTTATAGAAGTTTTGGCAAACCCACAGATTCCCGGCTCACATTCTGAGGCTGCTGCATTCACACAAGCACCGATACATTTCTTGTAGCCTCTGAAGTCCTAATGCTGGTTGGTCGGGTTGGTTAAAGGACGACTCGGTATGGTCCCACAGGAACAAAGTGGTGGAGAAACCTAGAGCTCAGGGTCAATTCATGTGGTTTTCCCTGACACAAACACCTGTTCTCTGACACCAACTGAGTGACTTTACAATCGCATGCTGACACTAATTGCCCAGAAACTGAACAGAACCCACGAGGTGAGCAGTCAATCACAAACCTGCCCCCACTTCAGACACAAAGGCTGTCCTCAGGCTACCTGCACTTCTGCTTAGCTGACGACAAATTTAGACGTTCCCACTGTTCTTAAGTCTGACAATTTACTAGAATGACTGGCAAAATTATTCAGCACGATGACCACAATTAATTATAATAGTTTTACTTTCGAGGATGCAGATGAACAAACACTTGGGAGAGGTGCACATAGTCAGGCCCAGAGAAAACTCCAATAGGCAGTCCAAATATGATGCAGAAATGAGCTCAACCTGGACTATCTGAGGACTTCTGGTGGTTAAATAAAAGCCAGCGTTCCCCTGGCTGGAACTTGTAAAGATGGTTCTCCTCCACCAAAATAAGTCATTTCCCTTATCTCTGGCTACCTAGGAAGATATGGCTAACTGTGGTGCCTATTTGTATATCAGAGCTCAGTCTGGCCTCCAAGGCTCCCTCAGTACCACAAGTACCTGTTACACATTTCAAAGTCCATACTATGAACCCTGCATGCTACAACCTGGAACTGCCAGACAAGGTATATTCATTGCCAAAATAACGGCATGACTGTTTGGGGGACAACAAACCAGTTTCTTACTGGATTTGAGGCCCACTTCATAAGAGGATTCCTTGGTATGATAAACCTGATCAAAAGCTTACATCTGGAGAGGTCACCAACCATGGAGGGAATTTGCTACTGATGATTTGATAAATAGATATGTAGTCAACCCGCCTGTAAATGTTTATGCTTACACACATAGACTAGTACCAGTCTCGGCCTTTATCAAATGAGCGTCTTTTTGTAGTGGGCAGTGGTTGATGCAGAGATTGACAACAGTCAAAGCACTAAAAGTAAGTGATATTGAATGTCCAGCCCTATATAGGACATATCCCTTCTAAGGCCCAGGGGATACAGGGCAAGAAGGATTTGAAAAGAACGTAGGAAGAACCTGAGGAAGGGAAGGGGTGCTGTGAAATGCTGTCTTCTAGATATGAACACATAGCAGCTATGGATACCTGCCCAAGATGGACCCCTCAACACCCCATCCAGGATAGGGAAGGGGATCGTGAGATCCCGCACTTCTCTAAGGAGCTTTTGGCAGTTAATGGTTGCCTGCCAAGAGGAGTCATTTTGTGGCCACTGGTAAGCTGCCCATGCTCTGGTAAATGACCCCTCACTCATGCTCATGCAAGCAGCCCAGTTAAGCTCAGTGGGTCACAGAGGAGGAGGAGGAGGAGGAGGAGGAGGAGGAGGAGGAGGAGGAGGAAAACAAGACACAAAAGTAAAAAGAGAGGATTGGGGAAGAAGAAGGGGGGTCAGCAGGAATGGGGAGAAAATAAGAGATAATGGAGGATGAATATGCTCAAATACATGTATACACATATGAAATTATAAAACTAAATTCTTTATTTTTTAAAAAAAATTGTTAACCCCTTTGGTTATGTGTCCACCTGAAAGGTCAGTGGATAGGACTAAATCTGGCCAGCTCCTTTCCTGATCTTCTCTAGGGCCCACCATGACACAGCTCATTAGCATAACCTGGGAAGATCAAAGGGAGTTCCTTGTGAGTGATAAGGACAGTCCAGCACCCCAGGAAACTCCACGGGTGTCACCAAAAAGACAAAGACCAAGTGAGTGCACACCTTCTTTATCCCACAGCCAGAGCCAGGTGCACACTGGCGGCCTGTACCTGTGCTACCCAGCTGACCCCGACCCACAGCTCCCGCTCTGTAAAATAAACAGCCCCCACATCAGCAAGGCCCAGCGATGTGAAAGGCACTCGATGAGGTACTAAACAAGTCTGAGTTGAAATTAGTTGGGCAAACTGCTCTCAGAACAGACACCTACTCTCACTCAAGTTAGAACACAACTCCCAGCTGTCCGGTGGTCTTCCCACTTCAGAGCACTGTAGGTTAACTTCTGTGAAGTTGAGCATACATTTGCACTGTGACCCAGCAATTCCACTTGTGGGTATTTAGCCCTGTGGTAAACACACTATTCCAGAAACTAACACACACTCACACTCACATATGTATGTATGTGTTTGTATGTAGATACATCCATGAGAGTTACACAAAAGTTAAAGACGTGGCTCCCCACCAGAGTTCAAGGAGTAAAAGAGGCACAGGCAGATGCTGATACAGATGTGAGGAGAGGGTGGGGTGGGTAAGGTAATAAAGAACCACTTAGAGAGCTTCTAGGGAACTGGAGCAGCTGCAGGGCCATGGGGCTGGGTCCTGGGCCACAGGACTAAGTTGAAACCGTGATACAAGGAACAGGACCATGAGGGTGAAACACAGGACTGGAACAGATGAGACAACGGATAAGTAGGCTATGTCAGCAGTGGAAAGCAGGCTATGCCGAAGCCCTGAGGGAAGTCAGAAGTCCTCTGCCCTTCTCTTGACTATATACCAGGTAGTCAGGTGACAGGTCACTGTGAGGGCGCTGGTCTGCCTCAGTTCACTATGCTCCATGGGGTCTTACACGTTTGTTTGTTTCCTGACCTGTTTATAATACGCCCTTATGTTTACTGATAGGTTTTGTTTTGTGTGCTTTGGGGAATCAGTTATTATCAGTCGGTGTCTAGTGGTTGGTACCTGACAGGCAGTGCTATTGTTAACATGCACAGTGAAATGGAGAGCCATCCTTTCCCCGAATTTACACTCAAAATGTAACCAAGTGATACTTTGTAAAATAGTTACCAGAGGCAACACACGGCCTCAAAGAAGAACACACCACGGCGTTAAAGCCACTATTTTCCACACTATGGAGCCATTAAGATGTAGTCTGCACTCAGGTCCCCACAGAACAAAAATCTTGCCTCTGTAAATAACACTCTACTTGAATATTCATAGCGCCTTTCTTCATATTAATAAACAAACAAACTATTCTGGAAATGACCCTGGAATGGATGATCAAATCTTTATGCCAACAAATAAATAACTACTAAAGTAAACGAATCTTAAGTTTTTAAAAAGCCAGACACAAAAGTCCATCCCCATCCAGACACCCAGTGAGTGCATCCACATACTCTGCAACAGTAATGATGCTATGATAGATCTGTGGATGCAGGAGTAAGAAGCCTGTCTGGTACCTCTCTAGAAAGAGACAAAGGAGGGCTCTGCATCTCTTCTGAAGTCCTAAGGTGTTTTGTGCTTCATTTCTAATAAAGCTTCTACAGATAAAGGTGGTTAGCAAAATTCTCCAAATGGGTAGCTAAAACATTTATTTTACCAATAGCAGAGGTATCTTTATTTAATCGGTCAGTTCAAATTTCTTCTCAGTGAAGATCAGAGACCTGAGACCTACATAGAGGGTGGAAGAACATTCCTGAGCTAAAACAGATCAAATTCAACCCATGTTCCAACCCTATAGGTTGATGCAGAACTCTTGAGTTGAATTAGTTGCCTGTGACTTGTTCAGGGAGCTCTGATGCCTGTGTGGGCATAATTGTAACTTCAATTCTGAAGTCAGCCAGAGACTATCTATGGCCTGCCTCCTCTAAATCATCACCTTCCCTGCCTCTCCTTAGCTCAGACTCACAAATGAAAACTTCCCAGACACAGCAAGTCCTATCACTCACCTGAGAATCCCCACACCTGGCTAGGGCAGGCATACTGTAAGCATTCTATGAAGAAGGCACTCTACTGAGTACTTAACACCAAGACCAGCTGACCCAGAAAGTCCAATAAACAGCAAGGCACCCAGGTGGTTAATCAGCATGAATTAGCTATGTGGAGCATGTTATTATGCAGTGGTGGTGTGAGAGAAATGGACTTCTCTTACCATACACTGAAGGGAAAACTCATGCAAAGCCCTCTCAGGAGGTGTAAAAAGTGTAGAGATGAGGAAGATGGCTAATGGTCAATTCTGTCTTCTCTCTCTTCTATCTCTCTATGTATCTATGTATATGTCTATCTATCTCTATATCTCTCTCATTTATCTTTCTCCTTTTCTGTAAGAAATTACAATCATGTGTGGAATTGTGTGAAATTATTTACTTAAAAACCCACATAAAGTTCTCTTTCATCCATCATTCTTTTGCTTTCTCCAAAACTTCTTTTGCAGAGAAGTCCAGGGAGGAGAGAAATGTGGGAAAGATGTAACTCCTGCTTCAAAGACACGGGTCCAAAGACCTGTTCAGCAGACCCTGGAAAGTCTCTCCTCTAGGTCAGGGTGAAAAGTGCCTGTGTGATTCCAGCATCCTTTAACAACTTGAAGGAGACCCTTTGGGGACAAGTGAAACACCCTATGATAGGCATTCTCCAGCTTTTTCTATGGTTTGCTTGTGGTTCCTTCCAAAATTGTTATGTTGGAAACAAGGCAAAATGTCCTGAGAGGTGGGGCCTTTGGGGAAGTGCTAGATCATCATGTTCTATCCCCGTGAAGGGCTTGTGGGACTGGACTCTGCTCTTTCACATGAAGACATGGCAGCCCGCATCCAGAGAACCCAGAGACAAGGCAGCACCGTGGAATCAGAGACTATGTTTTAAGTGCTGTCATATTTATCTTGGACTTCTCAATCTCCATATGTACGAGAAACAAAGTTCTGTTCTTGATAACAGTCTGGAGTAATCTATACTAGCAGTACAAAGAGACTCCAGCTCTCTGAGAATCGACAACATCCACTAAAACTTTTAGAACAGGGTAGAGTTACTTAGGGCTGGAGGAGTAGTGACAGAAATGCATTTTCAGCCAGAAAGTCAGAGATGATTTCTTCCACATGGATTATGAGGATATATGGAAGCAATTTTTCAAAATTTTAGTATTTAAACTTAGTCTATGCCGTTTGGGTACTTATGACATCCAACAGTATGATGTGAATGCTTGTGTCCTTTCAAAAATCAGGTTGGAACTTAATTCTTAAGGCAGCAGCATAAAGAAGAGGACCTTTGAGGGTGATTGGATCATGAGATTGACACCCTCATGAATGGGATTAAAAACCTCATAAAGATGTTTGAGGAACCTTGTTCACCCCTTTTTTTAACTTTACCATGTGAGGAGACACGGTGCAGCCCTTCCTTCTTCCAAGTGAGGATGAAGCCAAAAGGTATCATTTGGAAGTAGGCTTTGCCAGACACTGAACCTGCCAGCGTCTTGCAGCATGTGGGACTATGAGAAATGAAGTCGTGTTTTCTATTAAATACCTGATCCAGGATGTTTTGTTATGGCAATAGGAACAGACCAGATGGCCACTTAGCATGATGATCACAGAAGGGTAATCTCTGAACTGCTTGAAGGGGATCCTATAGGAGCAGGAGAAATATCCAATGACCATCCCCTGGGTAAGGGAGATCACCAAACACAAAGGAGCTTCTGCTCACAACTCTCCAGTGTGCCCTCTAACCTTTGCCCAACAGAAAAGCAAGAGTAGCTGAGCTGAAGACATAGCAAGTGTCCTGTGGGTGTTTTTCATTTATTCTGGGAGGGTAGACCTCTAACAGAAAGATAGGTGTGCTTACAAATGATAAACAACTAAATTCAAGTAGTAATAAAAACCAAGTTGATTTTGTAAATGCCATGGTAACAGATTAATTCATGCAACTTCTGACAAGTATTTTTAGGGTCCTAATCACAAATCAAGCTTCTGTTAACCTGGATGCAATGAACAATGAGACTGAGGTGTATTAAACGTGGTTCCTATCCACCATGTGCTCAGAGAACAGAAGGAAAGGGCATTCAGAAGTTGGAGCCTGTGCTCCTTGTATCTAGAAATGTTGGTGTCGCTACTACTGCTGTCCTATGGGTAGACAGTAGGCTGCTGTCCTAGTTTGTTTCTATTGCTGTGCTAAACACCATGACCAGAAGAAACGTGGGAGCAACATGTTTATATGGCTTCCATGTTCCAGTCACAGTTGATCATCGAGGGAAGTCAGGGCAAGAACTCAGGCAGGAGCAGATGCAGGAGCCATGGAGGAACACTGCTTCTAGGTTTATGTTCAGATATCCTTCTTATATCCACCAAGGTGTGGCACCACCCACAGGGGACTGGGCTGTAGACGAAATTCTTAACAGTCTTATTAAATAAGAAACACAGAGCCAAATACAGAGTTAAAAGCCCAAGAGATCAGAGCACTAGGGAATAGCCTTTAGCTTACCACTCACTGCCATCACTTTCCCAGAGAGAGAGAGAGAGAACTTCTTCCTGTATGACTGTCTTTTTATTGCCTTTCTGTTCTGCCTTCTCATTGGCTCTAAACCCAACCACATGGCTTCCTCGTCACTGCCTGTCTATACAGACCTCCAGGTCTTTATGGTTGGTACAGGGATTAAAAGTTCATGTCACCGCTTGGCTGTTTCCTTGACCACACAGAGACTCTGTCTGCCATGTGAGCAGGTTAAGGGTGTGTGCCACCACCGCCAGACTTCTGCTAAATGACTCACTTTTAGCTCTGATCCCCAGGCCACTTTATTTATTAACATACAAATAAAATCACACTTCAGCACAAATAAAATATCACCATACTGGGCCTCCCACATGAATCAACATTCAAGAAATGCCATACAGCCCAAACTGATAGACATTTCACATTTCCTCCATTGAGGGTCCCTCCTCACAGCTAGCTCTAGTTTGTACCAAGTTGACAAAAAAAAAAAAACTAACCAGTACACCTACCATGAGATAAGGTAGTCAAATGACTGTGGACAGGATCCTCTGACAACATAGAAGATAAACATCCTTGTCTCTGGAGTACCCTGGGAAGGGCTCAGAGGTGTGGCGATGTGCAAGCTAGTGGGCAAAGATGCAAAATGAAGAGAGAAGGGAAATGTCTGTCCTAATGCCAAGAGCCTTCAAAGTCTCCTAAGGGTCAGAATCCTTCTGGAGCACTGAGGGGGTGTGCCAAGGACTCAATCCTGGCCCAAAGGTCAAGCCAAGTCACTGGCTTACACTGCCATCCTAACTCCAAAAAAAACAAAGTTATGTTTTTCCCCCTCCAGCAAAATACTCTGCTCCCATTTCAACTCTGTCTTTGAAATGAGTAACAGAGACAGTCAATTGATTACAAAGAAAAATTCTTTGGCAATGATCTTCATATTGCTTACCATAAATCTTAGCAATTCCTTGGATTTCTCATAATGGGAAACCAAAGAGCCATCACTGAGTGACATTTTATCAGACTCCAGGAGCTCTCAAAAGCCATCTGTTCTCTGGTTTCCATAAGTGAAAGAAGATGCCTGAATCCGAGACTCAAGGCTGAGCACGTGATGCTCTGATTTTCAACTCTGTGGAAAGCTCTCTTCACTCTGACATTGGAAGATGGTCTCTTGTGGATTCTCAGACTCTGGGATGTTCCCCTGGCTCTGTGAACTGAATCCAAATCAGAGTGTGGCTTTCCCACATGTGCTCAAGCATAAGGTTAGATCAAGAAGCCACATGTTTAGAGGCTTTAATCCACTTGAACTTCACTGGTGTAGATGTCACTGGGACCCAACTATCCTGACTCCACACATAAGTACCGCTGTATTCCAAGAAACTGACAGTATAAGCAGGTGCAGTGGTGGGATGGACCTCTCCTTCCCTCTTCCTTTCTCCAGTTACTCAACTTCCCAGCCTCCTGGATGACAGCCTGTCCTGATGTGTCAACCCCGTGCTTCTTTTTTTGGGGTAGGTTGGGTTTTGATTCAGGTGTCCTTTTCCTGTTTCTTCTGAGAAATAAGTTAAGTGAGGTCAGGTATTATGTGTGCCATGCTGCAGGATGCCATAAGACACTGAGAGCAGGCCCCAGCTGTCCTGACCACTCCATGCTGCTGGATACAGGACAGAGTTCCTGCCTTCCAGCTCTGAGGGAGCTGCTAAGGGAGCAGGAGGGATGCTAGGTCAGGTGGCACAGAGCCCTGGCGGTGTACATACATCACACTCCTTGCAGAAGCTTACTCACCTTGTGCTGGAAAGGTGAGTGAGAAATGGAGGTGGAATATAGTCCAGGGCACAACATCTTTTGGAGAAATCATACCTGCCCAGGTTCAACTGCTGTCTCTGGGGCAAGGGTTAAGATGGGGTAAGGTGAGATGCAGGTGAGATGCTGGGAGGGGTTCCAGCCAAGAGCATAGGGTGATCTCAAGAGGGGCTCCATTGCTCCAGCCATAGCTGTTCAGTGGCCATTTGTCCTAGGAGCACGAAGGACCCTCACATTCATGGGATTATCCACCCACTCTGAGTACTGATGAAGACAAGGAGTGGGAGGATGTCTGCTTTTTGCTAGCTCAAAGGCTAGCCAGGTGAAGAAAGTCATTTCCTCTCATTCAGCAGAAATATTTTATGTGTGCCACGCCTTGGAAATACTGACATGAATGGCCCCACAAGTCTTTGCCTTGAGAACAGTGCATATGCCAGTGGGAGACAAGTGATAGCAGACAAATAAAAGACAGTACTTATGTATATGCCACAAAGAAAGTAAATGGGGATGATAGACTAGGAGGCACAGTCTCTGTGCCTTTATTTACCCATCTCTAAAATGTAGCCAATGATATCACCAAGCATTACCTACCCAAAGGTGTCACGGGGAAGCACAAATGGGATGAGCTAGGAACTGCTACAGGCCAGGTGATCCCATGTACTTTCTCATGGGTAAATACTGTGGCAAAATAGCATAAGATTGTGGTGGTATTGTGTTCCCCAAAATATTGTGCACCCTAATAAACTTGTCTGGGGTCAGAGACAGAACAGCCACTAGATACAGAGGCTAGAAAATGGTGGCACGCACACCTTTAATCCTAGCACTCCAGAGGTAGAAATCCCTCTGGATCTCTGTGAGTTCAAGGCCACATTGGAAACGGCCAGGCATGGTGACACATGCCTTTAATCCCAGAAAGCGAGCCTTTAATCCCAGGGAGTGGTGGTAGAAAGCAGAAAGGTATATAGGGCGTGAGGACCAGAAACTAGAAGCATTTGGCTGGTTAAGCTTTTAGGTTTTAAGCAGCACAGTTCAGCTGAGAGCCATTCGGATATGAGGACTCAGAGGCTTCCAGTCTGAGGAAACAGGACCAGCTGAGAAGTTGGCCAGGTGAGGTTAGCTGTGGCTTGTTCTGGCTCTCTGACCATCCAGCATTTCATCCCAACAACTAGCCCCGGGTTTGATTTTATTAATAAGATTCTCTAAGATTTATGCTACATAAGAGGTGCCATCTTATGCTTTGGTTAGCATTTTGGGGAACCACCATGCTCCTCCATAGTGGCTGTGCCATTTTCCATTCCTACACACAATTTACAAGAGCCCTGATTTCTCCACATTCTCATTCACACTTGTTATTTCCCATTTTTCTGATAATAACCATATTAATGGGTGTGAAGTTGTCTTTTATTCTTTTTTAATGCAATTTAAAACATTGTTGGATTACATCTTACATATGCATCCATTTAATACCTACTTTGCTGTGCTGGTTGGGTTTTTTGTCAACTTGACACAAGCTAGAGTCATCAGGAAGAGGGAACCTCAACTGAGAAAAATACCTCCACCAAACTGGCCTGTAGACAAGTCTGTGGGGCATTTTCTTGAATATTGATTGATGTGGGAGGGCCCAACTTTCTACAGGTGATACCACCCCTGGGAAGATGGTCCTGGCTCATATTAAAAAAAAAAAGCCCAGTGTTTCTCTACATCTCTGCTTCAGTTCCTGCCTCCAGGTTCCTGCTTCAGTTCCTGTCCTAACTCCTTTGACAATGGACTATGACCTGGAAGTGTAAGCCAAACAACCCCTCCCTGCCCAACTTGCTTTTGGTCATGGTGTTTCATCACAGCTACAGGAAACAACTAGGACAACTGTTCTGTGTCTTTGTCATACCTGAGACTTGTCATGAAGTAGAGAGGCTTGTCTCAAGATTCAGGTGGCTGAAAGGTCCAGTAGTACAGCACAGCAACTGTCATCCTGTTGAGGGTCCCTGGCTGTATCACAGAGTAGCATCAGGAAAATAGCCACATATAGGAGACACAAGGCCTTTCAGTTTTA
This sequence comes from Peromyscus californicus insignis, assembly GCF_007827085.1. Lineage (NCBI taxonomy): Eukaryota > Metazoa > Chordata > Mammalia > Rodentia > Cricetidae > Peromyscus > Peromyscus californicus. Next base: position 131,547,610 of record NW_026294584.1, on the reverse strand, counting down.
TAACTAACTTTTTTTTTTTTTCAAGACAGAGTTTCTCTTTGTAGTCCTGGCTATCCTGGAGCTCACTCTGTAGACCAGATTAGCCTCAAACTCAGAGAGATCCACCTGCCTCTGCCTCCTGAGTGCTGGCATTAAAGAGGTGTGCGCCACCACTGCCCGGCTAATAACTAACTCTTCTGACACCATATCAATCCATTTAAGGGGTAGAGCCTTTTGTTTCTACTATTCCTCATATCCTAAAGTTCCCACCATCTCAATAAGCACACTGGAGACTCAGCTTCTAGCACATGAACCTCTAGGGAAAAATCATATCCAAACCACAGCACGCTCTCTGTTGTCCATGTATAATACACATTTGCATGTTATGCTCGTTTCTGTACTGTACACCAGACTGTCCTCCATACTTTATGGAAAATTATAGATATTTCCAAATATAGTTTCAACAAATCTATTTTAAGTGTCTTTGTCTCCTTCCACAGAAACAGAGGACGTAGGAAGCTGCTAGCCTGGTTACAAACCTTCACCATTATTTGCCGATAAAGTCCAACAGTGAGTTGTAGCACTATGCCACCACCAGCCTGCCTATCCCAACCTGTTATACCCATGTGCCCCAGACCAGAATGCCCTAACCAGAGCCAAGGAGGACAGCAAGGCCAAGAATACTGGGCTCTGTAAAATGTCCCTGACCAGACTCACAGAGTCTCCCACATCTGATCCTCCATGAAGCATATCCTCAAACAATAAATTACCCAACTCCTGGAGCAGGACACACTCAAAAGTGTAATTTACAGTGTGAAATCCAAGCAAGGGCCAAACAGCAGTCAACGCTGTGGACATAAATCCCAGCTTGTTCTTATGTTGACATTCTACCATCTAAGAAGAAAAAGAAGGTATTTTCCTTGGCTAATGAGTTACATGCCAACAGATCTCAAAATATTGTGAAAGAGGGCCCACAGGGACTCCAGCAAAGGCTCAGAGGGGATTCGGGAAGGTTCCTAGAGCCTTGCTAACGGGTTATTTGTCCTACAGTAAGTGCTTCATTTAATAACTGAGAGGGGTCAGGGATGCTGGACTCTTGTAAGCTCCGCTGCACAGTGATCCCACGGCCCATGGATCTCATCTTTCCACACTAAGGAGTGCACCTGTCCTTCCTCAAATGTGGGACTTTGAGATTTCAATTGACAAGTTTGCTCACAGCCTGACTTCTGAATCCCAGCTTATTTACTTGGCAGAAACAAAACGTCAGTCTGCCAATACAATGCGGGGGCTCATATGGGATACCCTTGCAGCAGAAATATGAAATATACCACTGTGTCCTAGCAGTCTCAAAGATGGAAACCAAGCGTGATGAACTCAATGGAAAGTCAGGCAGGATTAGCAAGGCGTGAGAAACTTCTCCTGCAGAAGGTTTCTCCGCCAGAGCACACATCCCCTGCTCACCCATGCACACACAGTTGCACACCTCAAGCTTGTTGCACACTGTAAGTAGAATGACACCTGGGGAGGTCCACAGCCACACAAGCAACATCCCATCTCTGCTCCCTGAGTCCACTCTGTTTCACTCAAATCAGGAAAGCCCTAAGAGAACTGATGCTGAGTCCCATGGTCTTGGGGAACCAGGCCTGCCACTCCTTGAAGCTCTGCCTCATACGAAGAAGCTCAATGAGGCAAACTCACCATCACCCCACAACAAGGCCATTTAGATCCCATGTTCTCCCTTTGCCAAGCTGCGGGCTTCTAGAAGCAGTTCCACTTTCCATGGTTTCAATTACCGATAATCAATCACAGGCCAAAATAGTAGATGAAAAATTCCAGAAAGAAACAGCTCCTAGCCAGTAAGTCATGTGCTATTCTGAGTAACATCCTGAAGTCATAGCCAGCCTTCTCAGTCCCGTCCCCACCCCCTACCCCCCCACCCCCGCCGCCACCACCTCGCCCTGTGTATCCACATTTATGCACTACTGCCCCATGAATTTTTAGCAGCCATCTTGCTTATCAGATTGACTGCCGTGATATTAGTGTTTTCATTCAAGTAAGTTTCATTTTACCCACTAATACTTTCAGGCCACAAAAAATTGCTGTGCTAGCAATTTTATTTCAGTATATTGTCATTAATGCTTTTTTTGCACTGTTTTTAATATTTATAAATTAAACAGTGTATGTATATGTGTATGAAAAAACATAGCATGTATTGGGCTCAGTACTGTCTGAAGATTTAGATATGCTGGGGTCTTGATAGATCCTCCATCCCCAATGATAAGCACCCCAGTTTTTCTAAGGTGATAGAGAACCAGTGACAGCAGACAAGCACTTACTCCCGAAGAATCTAGGAACCCTCCTTGGGGGGCGGGGGGGGCTGAATTTGGACCAAGCTTCATTCCCCAGGTGGGCAGGAGTCCCTGGCCCCTGCTCATTCTTTATCAGTCCCTGCCACTGAGGCACTAGGCAGGAGAAATCTCGTGTGGACAGAGGAAGAGTGAGAAGGACAAAAGCCAGTCACCAGTCACCAGTCACCAGCACAGTCACTCCCCACTCACCAGCCCCAGGCAGGCTTTATCTGGCAGTCATGTTTGATTCACACAGTAGGGACTACAGAGTTTGACCTATGTAATGTCCCTTACCCTGAGAGGGTGGCCACTCCTTGTTCCCTGACCAGAGAACAATAAAGTCCCACAAAATCCAGAAGACAGACAGCCCCTCTCGGCTCTAGTTTGCTAACTGCAGCCTAGGCTGAGAGTGGACAAGGGGCCCTGTGAAGGAGGGAATAGATGGAACTCCTGTTTCCGTGGGGAAATGGGGTTTCTCTCTACAGGGTTTAGCAGCTAGGAATCTTTCCTATGCAGAGACTGCAGAGGCGGGAGCCCTTGCGTCAGCCTGGCCTGAATAAAAGACAATCTAAAGCTATATGACTTACAACACAGTTGTGATTAGTGGTCTGTATCCTCAGGTTCCACATTTTTACATTAAACAGAAGCATGTGTCCCTTCAGAAGATTGGAGTCTGTGCTGAGCACATAGACTTTCCTGCTGTTACTCCCTAAGTGATGTGGTATAAGACTGTATCATCTGTGCATTGCAAATAGCCTAGACATAATGTAAAGACACAGGAGGATGTGAGTAGGTGACAATCACATCACCATGCTATATAGGTACTTTAGCCCTCAGAGATTTGGAGATCGTCAGGCGGTCTGAGTTTTAGAGCCAATTCCCCACACATGCCAAGGGACAATAAATATTATTCATAATTCTGCGGTTGATGGTCTCAGCTAGGCTCAACTATGCAGTGACTCCTGAATATCTGCTGGATATTCAGCAATGGAAGCCTAGAGTCTTGGAATAAGCTCACAGATGGGACAGGTCATTGCTTCCTCTTATGCTATAATTTGTATACTAAATAAGCCCTCCAAATCCCACAGGTTTGAAGGCTTGGTCCCTGTGTCATGTAACTATTGGGGAATGGTGGCACACTTCAGAGGCAGGGACTACTGGTAGAAAGGTAAGTCATTGTTTCCTGGATGCTGTGGGGTAAACAGACTTCCTCAACCATACATCTCCACCATGATACTTTGTGTTGCCTCAGGACCAAAACAGGGGTCAAGTGGTCATGGACTGAAATTTCTACAATTGTGAACCAGAATAAACCTTTCTACCTTCTAAGTTGGTTATCTCTGGTATTTTGTTACAGTGATAGAAAGGCATTTCCTCAGGCAGCCTAGCTTGGATTTACTATAGTAGCTGCTGGGTGAGGCTTGAGAGCAAGAAAACATCAAGTATTTTTCATCAGCTAACGAGAGAATAAGGGGCCATTTTGCTAGACCAGCATAATTCCTAACTACATTCTAAATTTTATGCTTATGTCCGCAGATAAATGCAGCTCTCCCCCGTCACCCAAGAAGCCTGTCTTTACATGAAATAGAGACCGTGACAGAAAACCACAACTGGACACAGGACAGAGATCAACAGATCATGAGGAGCCAAGCCCCGGTGGATACATCTCCATCACAGCTCCTGTATCTAAGGAGCATCAAAGAAGAAGGACCAAAGATTCTAAGAGCCAGACACCAGGGTGACTGTCTGCTGTGAAACAGTCCCTCACAGAAATGGCTGCATAACCAAGACGAAGATCCGAACAATGGCAATGTAAATAGAGATGCTGATGTGGGAGGAGGGAAATCTCACGGGGACCCACTCCTGGACAGAGAACTATAGGCAGCTAATGATTTCAGAGAGGGGAGAATTAGCATCTCCCAAAGATGAATGCCTCATTGGATGTGCAATACGGAAAAGTTGTCCACGATGTGCTGCCTTGTCGTGGGCCCAACAGCAATGATTCCAGCACAATATAAAGGCTCCAGAACTGTGAGCAAAAATAAAGGCTTTCTGAGTTAATTGTATCAGATTTTACCATTACAGTGATAGAAGGGTGGCTAACAAACACACTCAGTATAAAAAGCCATCTTTCAGGCCAGCCAGAGACTAACAACCCATCAGTAAAGACAGTCTACTGTTTAAACATAATTAACCAGAAACCTGGAAGTAAGCAATGTTCTAGATGAAGCTACTGCTTCACTTCAAACAACCATGTTATTTCTTTGCCTCATTTCCAGGTCCAGTAATAAAGACCTCCTTCTCCTCCTCCTCCTCCTCCTCCTCCTCCTCCTCCTCCTCCTCCTCCTCCTCCTCCTCCTCCTCCTTTATCAGGTCCCCTGGCCACTTTCAACTTGGTGCTTGCCCAATTCCTAAGTCGCTGTTCACTCAGGCCCTTTAATATGTCAGTTGATGGGCCTCAGCTGCTCTTTAGACACCTGATCACCATTTCCTCTGTGTGAGCCACACAGGGCAACCTGAGTTGCAAGACAAAAGGACACCAGGACACTCACTTTTCAAAGTTTAAATTTGAGTGTCAGACTTTCATCTTTAGAATATCTCCGGAAATGCAGAGCGTACACAACAGCTCAGTAGTAGAGCAGAGCACTTTCCTAGAATGCACAAGGCCGTGGGGCTTGGTCTCCAGCGCCACAGGAAAAATTAAATAGAAAAACAAAACTTTCTTGTGGAATGTGTTGACTCGGATCTGGGATGCTGGCATGTGGGATTCTGATGCCAGAAAACCTCAAGCCTAAGGCCAGCCTAGACAGCACAGGAAGTTCCTGATGAGCCCGGGCTATCTGATGAGATCCATCTCAAATCAAATGTCCAGAGGCAAGCTCAGCTACCCAGGCCACCTGTGGGGTTACACTTGGGGCTTATACATGGGGACTAACCCCTTCTTTCTGTTTCAGGCTTCAGAGTTGGACACAATTAAGATCCCATTTGTAGAGGACAAGGCAAGCATTGCCAGGTATTGGAATTTAAAACTGACTGTCCCAACTCTGCCTGGTAGGGACTCTACACAGTCACAGGAGACAGCTTCTATGCCTATTAGCCTGGGGACTTTCAAGGCTGGCTTGGCCTCAGTAGAAGCACCTGGGAAAAGGGTCGTAAGCTTCGACTCTGACTCGTGATTTGGGAAAGCTCTTCGTTTTATTTTCTTTTTTAATATTTCCTGTTGACTTTAACAGGTTGATTAGGAGCCATTGTTAGACTAGTCATTTCCAACGTTGCGTTGATACTGTTTCCCAGAGTCAAGACTTCTGCCCTGCAGGATGGACCCCATGAAGAGAGGTCCTGTATCCTGCCCTGAAGAAAGCCACCACTTGATCTCCACTGCAGTTCTCTCTGGTGCCTCCCCTTCATCCATGCTTCACCGGGGGGCAGGGGGGGGGGTAGCCAGCTTCTCAGGGGGCTAGCGACTAGAGGCCATTCAGTTCCTCTTGCTTGATCCTCTGGATCCTGTCAGTTTACAAGCATTAGCAACCTGATTTCTGAAGAAACTGAGTTGCTGGTCCTCTGAGGATACCACAGACCAGGTGCACTAGCAAGAATCAAAACTCAGAGTCACTTAGACTGAACGCGAGTCTGACTTTCACACCACTGCAGAGGTGGAAAATCCTAAGTCAACATCTTAAGAAGGAGCCATCGCCCAGACTCTCAACTATCTCCCATTTTTTAGCCCCATGTGAGCTTGGCTCCCAGTTTCTTGGTGTCCCTGGTGCTGAGCCCCGTGGGATGCATGCAGATATGTACAGCCCTCACAGCTCACAGGCACCACCCCCGCAGGCCAAGGGAAGGAACCTCCTGAGTTTTGCAGGGTCTGTCATCATTCGTCCACCCTCATTCACCAGGATTACCCCCACCATCTTTTGTGTCCCTAGAATGTACCGTCTTCCACACACCTTTCCACTGTGGAGGAGCCAGCATGCTTACCACTCACCAGCCACATTTATCTAGAAGTCCCCGTGATTTCAAAATAAAGCTTGGTTTTGATTTTGTTTTTAGGTATGCTCAGAGGTATATTTTTTCAGATGTGCATTAGCAATGGACAAGGGTGGCTGAATAAACTTAGAGGAACATGGTTTTAACCTTTAGACTGACATCTTTCCAAAATTTACTAATGAAATTCTTATTTTTCTCTAGATATAACCTCAGAGTTATTTGATGGTTAATTTAAACCAAAAGTTGAGAGTAATCAGAATTATCATCGAGGAAATACTGGCACAGAGTATCTGTGGCACAGCTTAATGTTACACCAGTCCTCAAGTCCAGGGCCACATGTCTTCCTTGAGAATCCACCCAGGACCCTCATGCAGCACCCTGGGTTTTTCCCTGAGTCAGGCTCTTGTACCCTTCAAGGCTCTGATTAATGAAGCGATTCCTCATAGCAATAACGGAGGGGCATCCCATCCACAGTGACTTGCTATCAGTCACTGAAATATTGCTTCCTCCCTATCTTGGAATTTCCTCCTGAGCATTGGGGATTTAACCTCCTACTGCAAACCTGTGTAGCTATTTAGTCTCCTTATATCCTTGTGAGGCCCAAGTTTAGACACCAGTGGCTAAACACCTACCTTCATCCAGAGGGTCAGGCCTAGAGGATGCTGAAATTTTCCCATGGACACACAGTGCAAGTGTGTGCCTTGACACTCCTTGCAGGAGATGAAGCTGCTGGGCAGGAATGTCTGGTGAGGCTTGCTCAGCAAAGAGCTGGTCTCCTGCCGACCCCTCCCTCGCCTGGCAACCTCTCACTCTATCAGTCTTCTCTTTCAAGACAGCTTAACTGAAATATAGTATATGTAATATAGACCTCGGCTTCTGTGATTCACATGGATCCAACCAGCCCAACTGTCCTCTGTAAACTCAGCAAAACTAATACCTGAAAGACATGGTGGTCCAGTCTCCAACTGACAACTACCATCACCTGGAACATGGCAAGATGACCATCAATCTGCTGGGACCAAGGTGGCAAATGACTGCTCCATGGCTCCCCCTGGCCCCACTGAAGACAGTATTTCATCACACCCGGCTCCATACAGACCAACACTGGGAGACATGGGGAGATTCCAATGCCCTGAGAAGCAAAGACAGCTTTTTTGGGGCCACCACATTCAGTAACATCACCTTTCTTCTTTTCCTGGGAACACAGTCTTATGCAGACCTTGGATTCAGCCTTCACTGTATGAAGAGATGTGGATCACATCTACGTCAGACAAGGAGGAAAAGATGGGGGACAAAGGCAGTCAGTCTGGAAATGTGCCATGCTTACCTGTCCCAGCACTGGGCATCTGGCCTGCCTACTCTGTGTAAGTCAACTAAATTCATCCTAGAGACCTGAAGGACAAAAAGGCCCCAAGTCCCCTTCATTTATCCAATCATACACCATGCCTGAGCCTAGGAATGCTGACAGCTGGTAGGAGATGCTAACACTGATGTAGGGAATTCAGATACCATGAGATGAGTGCTGGAAGCTGGAGGAGAGATAACCCAGATGTGAACAAGTGATCAGAGCCAAGAGTCTAAGCTGGACTTTGAATAATGAGTGTAACAGGAATAAGAAGAGACTATGAAAGAGAAAAGATGTAACCAAGAGAACTTAACAAGAGCAAGGAAGCTGGGTCTAAGACTGAGAGCCCCGGTGCTCAGCGTGGGCAGGGGACCAAGAAGTGACCTGGGCAGCTACTAAGGCCTGGAATTCTAGACTAAGAAATTCAGGCTTTATTCTGTAGGAAATGGAGACCCTTTGAAAAAGTTAAGCTAGGAGGGAACTTGCAGAGATCTACATTCCCCAACGTAACTTGAGGCAACAGGGGATGAGAGAGGAGCGCCATCAGAGGCTTAGAGGATGATGGGTGCTGCAGACATGAGAAGGTGGCCAACGAGGTATTAATATGGAATTGACAGAACCAGGAAAGATGAGGAGCTGCGATCCTGATTCTAGTGTTCCCAGCTTTAGGACTAGGGTGGTACTGAGGCTGGGATCTAAGACAGAATGAGGAGAAGATAGAAAGGAATTGACGGGGACAGCTGAGTTTGTTTGGGACATACTGACTTTGACACAGAAGTGACCAAAAGACAAGTGAAACTTTAGTGCCATAGATAAGGAAGGGGAGGTGACGTCTGAGGCTTTTGTTGGGAACTATCTTCATATTTGTGATGTTCACACTGTGGAAAAGGAAACCAGCAGAGTGGAGAGCCGACGAGAGAAGCGGGGACTGTTCGAGATGCGTTAACAGTTGCTGTGTAACAGATCACTCCAAAACCTAGAAACTGGAACAATTTCTGAGAGCCACTTGCCTGGCTGGCCCATGCGCAATCTCCAGAGAGGTGGCTGTTGGAAGGGTTGGAATCATCTGAGACTTGACAAGGACCAGAGTTTGCACCTGAACTCATTCAGTTTTCCATTTTGTTACACGGTATCTGGCTTCCTTCTGAGAAGATAGCTCCTCCTTCTGCCTCTAGGACTTGTGAAAATAGCAGTGATGTGCGCTTGCTCAACGTGCCTGCAGTTCAGGGAGTCAGTACTGCACACAAATGCACCCTTATCCTTACTCTCGGGGTCTGGGGGACATTTCTAACGTGTCAGGGTTGATGAACTACTACTTCTATCCCATGGGCCACACAGCACAACAAGTGTAAGAGAGGGGACCACAGAAGGAAATTTAGAGGTAGCCAACTCCAGAGCAGCAGACAGAGACACAAACAAACAAAGAAGATTCCATAATGAACACAGATCAAACCAAATGCAAAACACAAAAGGACAGTGTAAATTCGATGATTTTCTAGAGAGAGTTGCTATACTAATAAGTCTAAGAGTGGGAGGAGCCAGATGAAACAGAATTAGGCTACTGAACTTGTGATTCACTGCCATTTTCTTCTATTGACCCAGCTGAGGGTCACAGAAATAAAACCTAAGGAAGGATATAAAATATCAAGGGGTCATCTAAATCAGCCCAGACACCACTCCAGGGACAGCTCTGGGTTTGAGTTATGCCCATGATCTTTCTACCACTTCGAGGAAGCTTCCTCAAGCCCAGTGGCCAAAGAGTAGCACATACTCACATTTCATCTTCCCCTCATCCTCGAGATTCCCCAGGGCCATTCCCAGCATCTGGAAATTCCATGCTTCTGTCAGTGATGGACAATTTATGTCCATCCCATATGGCCGGGGTGTCTGAAAAGCACCCCTGTACAGTAACACACAGAAGCTCCAGACAAAGTCAAGAGAGAGCCCCAGCTTGACGGCTGGCACACTATTCCTGTGGACCACCTCCAGAGAAGATGCTAGCCTTCCGTGAATCAGCCTCCAACTCCTCAAACCTAGAAGCAGAGAGGCTCCCCATGCTAATTTCAGACAAAAATCTTTGTAAATCATCTCCACAGCTCCTGGAAGAATCTCCTCTCATGGGGCAGCTTCATGATGAAAGCATCTATAAATCAAAACTGAGAGAGCAGCAGAGGGTCTGAGCTAGAGGCTGGACCAGCCTCAGTGTCCCCTCGCTTCTTTCCTTTGTGATGTCGAATACCTTCACCTAGTTGGACACAAGGCTGAGTGAGAATGGGGTTGTCTATGTGTGCGGCCCTGACTCTGGAATGTAGGTGTGTTGAGCAAGCACCAGCTCTCACTACAAACATCAGCCTCCCAGCTCCTTTCACAAGCCCTAGAAACAGGACAGCTTTTCGCCCAATGCTTAGATTACAAGGGCGACTTTAAATCTATATCCACCGCTCGACTTCCCCACACCACATCTTTCTGGCCTGGCATCCAGGGACCATGGATGGGGCAGGAGAGGAGTTAGATAAGACCAAAAGCCTAGATCTCATCCTTGGAATGTTCCAAGGGCCCTGGAAAAATGCCTCCTGGAAGTCCTCATCACAGCATTCACGTGGGTTCAGGAAATAGTCATTAGGAACCACAGATTTCTCACTCTGATCTGGAGACTGTGAATCATCCACCCGTCCCTACCCTACCATTCCTATGGGCTTCAGGCCACTCATCACCTCTCAGTGCCTGTTCTACTCCTGGGTGATGTGGTGCTGGAACACTTCTCTCTGCTTGGAGCTTAGAGCTCTCTGGTTCAACTTCCACTCACTGCATTCCACAGGACAAAATCAAAATTGACATTGGGCTTTCTTTTTATATCCCCATCCACACTGTCCTGAGCAATGGCGTCCCTGCCTGGCACACTCCCTATGACTTCCTGCTGGAAGAAGACTTTTTGTCACCTGGAGGGCTTTTCCAGGCTCCACACAGGGTCCTGAATCCCTCTCCACTTCATTCCTCTGCCTTCCTCCTGTCCTTCCCTCCTCTGCCTCTCACTAGCCTACTGAAAGTGAAACTCCTGGGCCATCCTCTAAGTGCTCAGGAAGTGCTGCTCTATGTTTCCACTGGCCACATTAGTGATGCAGGGGCAGACTTGGCGTGTCTAGGGCCTCATTTCCTTCTCATCCAAGCCCTATTTTAGGGTCTAGCCACTGCTTCCCAGCAGTCTTTTCTCTAAACTGCAAGAGCTCTGGGGAACTTTGCCAAGACAGACTTCTCTCTGCCCCACGGGGCTCCGCAAATGGGATTAATGGTCGTATGCCCACTTTGTGGTTTCTTCTCAAGGGGCTCACACTGGGGCTCCTCTTCCATTTTGCTTCTGAAATGGACTCTGCTTTCCTCACACCATCAGCTCGGTGCCATTTTCCAGACCACTGAAGAGGGCATCGCAGTGAAATGGGGCACCTCTGGGTTTTGAGGAATACCCTAACTTTATAATCTTTAGTTCTCTACTGTGAACTTAGAGCACAGAGAAAACCCTGCTTAGGAAAAAGCTCTGAGTTGAGCCAGTTCTGAAACCACCCATTCTGTCAGGCAAAGTGCATCCCGTGGTAACCCGAAGCCTACTGTGACTACTGGAAGCCTGCTGTGACCACATGACAAAGCAGATTTGGAAAGTTTAGATGCTCCCTAAGCCACCCCACTGTTGCTGGGTGTCTCATGGGACAGACCCCACACTTGTCACACCGTATTCTGACTAGGAGATTCATAAGGACACCGTGCAGCCTGACCCTGAGTCCCTTGTTAGAAGTAAGTGGGGCTTCCCGAAGCACGTGCTTCTTCTGGGCTGTTGGCCCAGAACTGGGTCACCTCCTCAATCTTAGAGTACTGACTGGGAAGGGGAGGCCATGGCCATGGTCAGTGAACTAAACCGTCCTCACCAACCAAGGCCTGGAAGAATCCCATGTGCCCATGTCTTCTGAGCACAGGGGCATGAGACACAAAGCAAAAGAAGCCACTGTGGCTGGGGAAAGGCAAGTGACAGCTGCAGTGTGACCAGGGCTTTCCAGTCTCCTTGAGAAAAAGAGTTCTCGAAGAAGGCTGTGAGCCACAGAGCTACTGTGGCCTAGACCCCAACTCCTTCCTCAGATCAACTCAGTGTGTGCCACAGCGACATCCTAACCTGTATCTGGCATAGGGGTGCTGGCTGACAAGACATGTCACACTTCAAAAAGGTTGGAATAGGTAAATACTCAGCTGATAGACAAATAATCTGATAATAAACAGTCTGTTCAGTGGAGAAGTAAATATACCAAGTCATACTCAGTGAGTGCTCCCCACCCACCCCATGTGTGTGTGTGTGTGTGTGTGTGTGTGTGTGTGTGTGTGTGTGTGTGTGTGTGTGTGTGTTTTTACTAGAGATGGAACCCAGGGTCCCACACATGATAAGCATTGAATGATACATTTCTACACCTCCTTTTAAGCATCATATGAGCACAGAGGTTCTTACAAGAGAGAGTGGGTTATGGAATACAAGGTCATGGTCAAACTATAATGGTTTTAATATGTAAAATATGTCCATTCATTAAACAGCAAAAAAAGATGCAGAACGACACCAGGGTTTCTGCTATTGTTAGAGCTGGTCCGTTCGCCCATTTGTTTTTGTCTTTCATCCCACATGAGCAGACAAGGAACAGGCTTCAGGAAACAACTAACCAGAAGACAAAAACACAGTACCATTCAATCCACTAGATCAATTGTAAAGTAAGCCAGCCGAGGCCACCGAGGACCAATCTTAGAGGCCGAGCACATCAGCAGGGCGCTGAGGGACTCTTCTGTTTTGAGAATACCAGTACAGTTAGATTTCTTCTTTACTTTTTGCCACAGTTACCAAGGCCAGACACCTTTGGGTTTTCCCAAGGTCACCCAGTTAATTATTCACACAGCATACACAGTGATTTCCCACATCTCGTATCCTGGATGCCTGTAAGAAATAGAAGAGGGTCTCTATGTGCTGTGGTCTGAGCTAAGAAGGTCTTGTCAGAGTTTAAATCTACCAGATTAGGAAACGTTTTCAGTCCACCTATACACAGATGGAAAAAGCCTAGAACTCTTTTCAAAACTTCTTCCCACTGGTGATTTAAAAACATAGCCATTCTGTCTCTGTCTCTATCTCAATTATTTCTCTCTCCCATCCCAGATCTGCAGGTGCCCAGTCTCCTCTAGGACCCCAGCAGGTGTGAGGTGCGGGTGTGACTTTCTTGGCTTGGTCTGATAAGGAAGGGCTTGGGCTCTAGCTCTCCTGTTCCCTCCTCCCAGCCAGAAACAGTTAATTGCCAGCTCCAGGCTGCCTCCAGCCCAACCCTAATCGGCATGATCTTGGGAGTCTGCGCTGGGGCTGAAGCGGCTCCAGGCCAGGGCTGTGTGGAGCAAGGAGAGCATTCTTCCAAGATAATGATTAAGCTGAGCAGCACTTGGCAAGGGCACAGGTTGCTAAACTAGGAAGGTGAGCCCTATTCACACCTCAGCCAGGCTGTGGCAGCGAGAACTAGATCCAGAAGGCAGAGCCCAGAGGCCCAGGGGCCCCCAGCCACCCTCGACAGCCTCCTGCATGTGAAAAGCATCCGGAGCATCTCAGATCCAGAGGAACCTTTGCAGTCTGCCCTTCTGGGACTCTGCTCACACCTCTGGCACCATGAAGCTCCAGGTGTTCTGGACTGGGCTGGAATATACCTGCCGGCTCTTGGGCATCACTACTGCTGCAGGTAAGATCCGACCTAACCTACCACCTGCTTGTTCAGAGGCCCAACAGGGAAAGGTACTAGAGAAATGGTATCTGGTCAGGAGATGGTGGGCACATCTGGCAACATCTGCCCTTCTGTTGCTCTTTTAAGACCCTCAGAAACCTTGTACTGTGGGAAAGTGGCAGGTGCAGAGTAAGCCTTAAGCAGGTGAAGAAGAGTGAGCCGTGGGTCTGGTGCTGAGACTCAGTGGCAGCCTACTCTTGTGAGACTGTGGGAACCTTCAGCATCTTACAATGAGCTAAGGGCTCTGTCCCCTGCCCACAGAGGGTTATGAGGACAGCAGGATGAGATGGGGACTGGAGGTGAAGGTACAAAGGGCTGGAAAACTGTGAGAATTGTACCATTGTATAATTACAAAAATGTCACCTAAGCTCACCTTGCTCTGTTCAACAATAGGCCTATCCAGTCAGAGAGAATCCCATTGACAGGGCAGCTCTGTCTTAGGAGATGCACTGAGTATGAAGATGGCAGGCTTCCGCGGACCCTCCCACACCCTGCTGACTTATGCACTGTTGAAAACCAGCCCCTTTGCTATGAACCACCCTCAGGAGCATTGACATGGGGCTCAGGGGCCTGGAAATCACCTGAGCTGCTCAGCTAACTGGGATTTCAGATGGTTAGCAAAGAACTGACTTCTGACCCTAACCCTGACCTTAGCCCCATCAATCCAAAAAGGGGAGAACCTGTCCTGTGCCGAGGAACTGAATAGCAGTGTTCTGAGCCCTTAGCTCTGGACTCTAGGGTCCTTGGGGGGGAAAGAAGAGATACACATTAAATCCTTCTTTGCATCTGGACAAAACCTTCCTCAAGATTCTCTCCTGATTGGAAGGCTCCTCCAGTTCAAACCAAAGCCATGTGAGCTAAGCCTCGGGCCTCTCATGAATGTACACCCTTGGTCCAGCCCTGTGGAGCTTTGAAGCTGTGCTACCTGATCATTGTGGTGATGGATCTGTTGACCAAGAGTTCTAGCAGATGCGGTGCTTTGTGAAAGAACGTGTGGACAGAAGTTCTTGGTAGATGCCTTTGTGATATACTCCAGTGTCAGTGGGGATCCAGATCATTCTTAGGTTACTAGGTTGGGTTCATGGTCAACCAGCTGTTAGGCTCGTCTGGCACCAGGACTATGAGTCAGAGCAGGCAAGGTCAAATTCCAGCCCTCCTGGAGCAAATGAACTCAGATTGGAGCCGTGACCTTGCTAAGGTCACACAAGAAGTTCGAGCATCAATAGCCTGAAACATTGGTTCCTGGGTTTTTCCAACAGCACTAGACAAAGCCCTCCCTGACTCCCTAGGCAAAAGAATTGATCTGCTCAGGCCTGTGTGGATAAGTCTAGTGGAAGAGCCAGCTCTAGCTTCCTTCAGAACCACAACTCCTCTTACATATAGGCAATGATCACAAAGGCCCCAAGGTAATCCTAAATATATCTCCATGGTGAGAGTGTGAGTTACTATCTACCCCTGCCACTCCAAGCCCATTGTGCTCCCTCTGAACCTTGAGTTTTAAATACATACATTGTACCCTTCGAGCTACCAGGAATCTCACGTCTAGAATGCAGTCCATACTTCACATAGAGCTACTACCTCCACCCTGCCAGGATGCTGCTTAAGATGCACATATCTGTCCTTCTAATGGGTTAGTGAGTTTGATTTATCTCAACTAAGGGAGGCCTTTCACTCCACACCCCTCAGCACACGTGCACACCAAGGCATCTTGCAAATCTTAACCACAACCTTCATCTCTGTAAAAAGGCTGCTGCGAATGTTGAAGATGGACCTCCTGCTTGGCTTTCATACAAGATCCAGACTAAAAATAGGTTGCAGTTATCTTTAGGACCAAGCTTTCAAAGAATAGTCCTTGGGCTCTCCAGAGTGCTGGAGAAAGTGAAAAGCTGGAGAGGGCTCTGGTGCTCTCTGGCAGATCTTAGGTTTCTCCTAACATCACTGGCTTTGGGCCTCTGTCCAGTACAAGATTTGCAAATTCTTCACTCCCTTAAGCCTCTTTTGTTGAAATCCTCTGTTGAAAAGTCCAGGCCCCATTGTAGGAACATTGCTGCTAAAGGGGAAATGAGAATTGAAATAGAGATTGGCATTTTGCAGAAATCCAAGGGAGTCGGGCATATGAGGTGCCCTGTGTACACAGACAACATGGATTGTCCAGATGCTAGGCAGAGATATGAACAAAGCCTCCCAGTGGGTCACCTCCAGGGACTGTGCAGATCTTGGGAGGTGGCAGCCTCTGCCCAGAAGCCCCCTTTGTGGACCTGGAGACAGGCTCCGGGTGCTCTCACAACACAGCAGTCCTGTAGCTGTGGTTGAGGCATGCCCTGCAGAGAGGACTGCTCTCTACACTGCTTCCTCCACCTGACTCCCTTAATGGGCCATCATGGGTTTTGCTGCTGACACAGAGCTCAAGCCCTATACTCTAACTGGTTTTCAGGACAGACTCTACAGCCAGCCCAGAGCAAACAAACCACCAAGACAGACAGTACCTAACCAGAGTATTTTCAAAACGAGAAAACCCTACCCCTTGGAACTGTCACGTGGTTTCTTAATCATTACACACACACACCCTACTCTAACATGATTTTGCAGAGTGTTTTCCTGGCCTTCTAGGTTATAGGGACATGAAGGCTGTGTGTGCAGTGTGCGAATGTGTGAGTGTGAATGCTCCTGTTGCCAAGATGTGCTGCAAGACCCTGCCCTCAAAGCAGACACACTAAGAAACTGCACCGACCAAGAGGCCTGCCCACCCTGTGCAGATGTGGGAACATCTGTGTATCCATGTCTGAAAGCAAACTCTCTCTGTATTCCCCTGAAACATGGCAAACATATCCTGTATGAGAACTAGAGACTCAGTGGAGGTGATACCTTCTAAACTGTTCTGTTTGGGTTGGTTCGGTTTTTGCTTTGAGGCAGACCCTATATTTAGCTTAGGCTAGCCTCAAATTTGCCACCTTCCTATCTTAGTCTTTGGGATGTGTACCATCTCACAATGGTGTGATTGCTTTTAATACAAGCTGGACATCAGAAGGGACCTGGCAAATAGATACTCAGTGGGCAGGACTCAGCAGGGCAGGGCACTCTTCTACCTCATGAGAAATGGCTGTCTAATAAGATTAGTTCCCAGCATTTGGACAGAAAGGCAGACCTATTCGCCTTTGAACTTACACACTTATTCTCAGGGAAATCTCCAGTGACTCTTCATGTCTTCTCAGCCCTGAACAAGCCCGAAAAGGAGAAGCGCTCCCCAGGCAATGTGCAGATGCCTTTCCCAGTCCCCATGACATGGAGTTCAGGGAAGGAAGGGAATCCTGTCTTTGGGCCTGTATCTGGGAAGGAAGTCCTTTTCTTGGCTGTCAACACACACAAACAGGCATGGACTTTCCCAAGAATTCTCTGTCCCCTGGGGGAAGGGGTGAGGGATGTCATCCTCCATACTTGCTAGGGCCACCCAACCTACCTCAGAACAAAAGGTTTATGTTAAAAGTTTGTTCACTCACCTCCACCTCCATCCCCACCCACTCCCACCCAGACCCTCAAACCAGCCCCACTCAACCTTCCACTCCCCACTTCCAACCCCCAAGTGCACATGTGCCCCCATTCGTATCTCTATTTGAACCCTCCAGTCTCTGGGTAATGGTAGTTGGAGTCTTCACCATGGACCAAGCTCTGTGCTACTTGTCTTCAGTGCAAAACCCCATCCCATCCTCTGCAGTATCCGTTAAGGCCTCGCTGTGCTCATCACCATAACCATTGTACATCAGGGGAAAAGAAGGCTTGGTGAACTGAAGCACTCTGCTCAAGATCTCCTCCAAGGAAGCAGGGAAGCAGAGTCCAGCTGATGGGACCCCACTTTTAACCAGTGTCCTCTGCCTAAATCAGGGTTAAAGTGTGATTTGGGAAATGGAATAGGAAAAGTCAGGCGCCACCGCTCAGAACAGGCACCAGAGACTGAGTGGAGAATCTGAAGAGCTTATGCATACTGGCAGACTCGAGAGTAAACTCCAGAAAGTCCAATTGTCCAGTGTAGCTAGAGTTTTCCTGCCTGGCCCACAGTCAGGACAAATCTCTCTCACCTGCCAGTCCCACACCCGCTCAAACCCGACCAAATAAACACAGAGACTTATATTGGTTACAAACTGTATGGCCGTGGCAGGCTTCTTGCTAACTTTTCTTACAGCTTAAATTAATCCATTTCCATTAATCTATACCTTGCCACATGGCTCGTGGCTTACCGGCATCTTCACATGCTGTTTCTCATCTTGGCGGCTGGCAGTGTCTCTCTCACCCAGCTTCCTGTTCTCTCAATTCTCCTCTCTGTTAGTCCCGCCTATACTTCCTGCCTGGCCACTGACCAATCAGTGATTTATTCATTGACCAATCCGCAACACATTTGACATACAGACCATCCCACAGCAGTCCAGCTGCAGCTACCTGGGATATAGCTAAGCAGTGCGGTATTGTTCTTGCAGATTTCAGTTTTACAAGTAGCTGCAATTCAAGATAAGGCACTGTGGTTTTATTTCCCAACCAATTTTAGTCTTCTGTCTCTGTATTTTAATGACTCTAAGAAGGTGTAGGAAAAACAAAAACAAAAAGAACAGTGGAGAGGCCCAGTCAGAGCCCCTCCGCTGTCTACTCTTATGACCCTACTTTGGGTCAGCCCTGACTGCACAGGCGCAGTCTGGGAGTGGGGCTGTGTCACGGGCGTGACTAGATTGCAGCAAATAATACAGTTAAGTACACCAAGTCCTTCCTGAAGCTGAAGACACTGGTATTTAAGCTATCTGCTGGTTCTCCACTCTGAATAATCTGCATGCTTGATTCATCTGGTCACCCCAAAGATCTCCAGCTGAGTCCATTCTTGGGCCCTGTGTGCATATCTTTCCAGAAAGGCAAACTACAGTAGAACCACTTAGATGTCCAGAAGTATATATTAGCAAACTTTAGTGTTACTGTCTTGCCTACACCCGTGAATGCCTGAAGACTGTAGTGCTGAATTATTGGGAAAACTGAGGCTTACTATTTAGCTGGCACTTCAGAGGTCCAATCTACTCAGGCGCACAGCAGCGATACAAGGCCTTCTAAGGACAGGAGACAGCAGAACAACCAAAGGACTGAGGAGACAGCCAAGCAAGCAAAGCTGTTGTGGGCAACTTACTTGTCAAACTAATGTCCTGTTTCTCCAAAATCAAGTGCTTGGAGTCAATCTGGGCATCACTTAGGGCTTGTTTTATTTGTTTGTTTTGTTATGACCCATTAACCTGCTTCTCTATTTAATAGACATAGCCACATTCTAAATAGCAGCATTCCTTACCACATACCCTTCAAATACACAAATGACTTACAAATATATATCAGGACAAAAGCAGCATTTAAGTCCCAGGTGTTCTCATTTCTTTTCTTTCTTTTCTTTTCTTTTTTTTTTTCAAAACAGGGTTTCTCTGTGTAGCCTTGGAGCCTTTCCTAGAACTCACTCTGTAGCTCAGGCTGGCCTTGAACTCACAGAGATCCACTTGGCTCGGCCTCCCAAGTGCTGGGATTAAAGGTGTGCGCCACCACTGCCTGGCCCAGGTGTTCTCATTTCTTAATGGGTACAACAAGGTTTATGCTAAAAGTTTATCCACTCAGTCTCAGTCAAAGCATTCAAAAAAAAAGTAAATGTTTTCTAAGTAACTGTCTAGGACCTTGCATGCTAATTTTTTTTAATTTTGTCTATTTGTTTACTCTTATTGTATGAATGTTTAGCTTTGCGTATATGTCTGTTCACCACATGTGTGTCTGGTCCCTGTGGAGGTCAGAGAAGGGTATCAGATGCCCAGAACAGAAATGGAGGCTGTAAGGAACTGTGTGCATGCTGGGAACCCAAACCCCGGTCCCCTGCTAAAGCTGCCAGTGCTCCTGGCTGCCAGCCTCCCCACCTCCACTGCATGTTAATTGCAACCATCTTTAAATGCAGATCTGCATGACCACCTCCTGCCATTAAAGAAATCATGTACTCCGACATGTCTGCAGGGGATTTTTGTCCCAGTGAGGTTAAAACGTGTTTCTGGTTTTTCCCAATGAACCCCTTTTTCCTTTTCTGGTCTGGTAGTCTTGATGAATATTCTTCCTGCCCCTTTCCCTCTCTCCTGCCTCTCAATGGGACTTTCTTCACACCTGTGTCTTCCTTTCTTGATTTAGAATTGGAATATGGAAAGCTACTTATGATTCATTTCCTCTGCAAAAGTTTGCTGTTTCCATCTTATGCAATATGTCCCCATACATGAAGGAGCCAAGACCTCCACCCCAGGGCACTGAGGGTGATCTGACCAGGGAAGCAGCTAGTGAACACATTCCACCACCTCACGCTTCTGTGACCTGTACCGCCCCTTCCCACATGAACTCTTTGAGCTCCAGTCTCCTGTCTGCAGAGCAGGGACAGCCGTTGGCTCTACCTGGAGACTTTGGTGAAGCAATGACTTGGAAGGAAACCTGCTGCCATCGATTTGAGCTCAGAGCAGGCCAACTCCAGAAGCCTGTTCAGGAAACAAGGTCTGTGAACAGGGAGCCCCTCTTGAAGGATGAGAAGGAATCAAATGAAAGAAGCAAGGCAAGAAGTGACCCAGGAGCCTTGGACGGAGGGCGAGGGTGAGCTCTAAAAGGCCTGATCCGGTTGTACACGTCCCATCACATACTGAGCTGGGGTGGTGGCAGGTTTTGAGACAGGATCTCACTCTGTAGTCCAGGGTGTTCTGGAACTCACTATGTAGCTTGAGCTGGACTTGAATTTCTGGCAATCACACTTGTGTGCTGGGAGGTGTGACCACCACCTCCCCCCTTCCCCCCAGGTGCAGTGTGCAAACCAGAAAGAGGAGGGTGGCTCTGATCTGTTTGTCATGGGCTTACAGTTCTTTTTATCCCCTTTATACTCATTGCACGAAATGATGGTTTCATCATAACATTTATGCATACATCTATCATATATATATATATATATATATAATACTTTGTCCATATCCACCTGCCTATTAGCCTCTCTTGTCTTCCCCTCTCTATCCTCACTGAACCCCTACATTTTCCCATATATTCCTCCTTCTATTTTTATACTGTGCATGTAGGTGTGTGAGAGTATGCATGCACACGCTTGCTCACAATCGTGTGTGCGTGTGTGTGTGTGTGTGTGTGTCTGTGTCTATGTGCTTGTGTGTGTGTGATCCCCCATATGAAGACATATTTCTCTTTTTAAGCCTGGTTTATTTAACCCAACATTATAGTCTCCAACAAATGACACAAGTAATTCTTCTTTGAGACTGAAAAAAAATCCATGTGTAATTGTACCAAATTTTCTTTATCTGTTCATCTATAGATGGACACCTAGAGTGTTTTCATATCTTGACTTCTGTGAGTCAAGCATGCGTGGACAGGCACCTCTGTGATATGCTAACTTAGTTTCTTTGAATGTCTTTGAGTGTAGATCCAGCAGTGGTGTAACTGAATGGACACATGGTGTTCTATTTGGGGTTTTTGGAGGAACCTCCACACTAATCTCGACAGTGGCTCTACTGGCTTACATCTCTGTGGTAGTTTGAATAGGAATGGTCCCCATGGACTCATGTGTTTAAATGCTTGGCCTATATATAGGAAGTGGCACTATTAGGAGGTGTGGCCTTGTTGGAGGAAGTATGTCACTATGGGGGCAGGCTTTAAGGTCTCATATGCTCAAGCTATGCCCAGTGTAGTAGACAGGTCACTTCCTGTCGCCTACACATCAAGATGTAGAACTCTGAGCTCCTTCTCCAGCACCATGTCTGCCTGCAGGCTGCCATGCTTCTCTCCATAACAATAATGGACAAAAACCTGTGAAACCACCATGAAATATTTTCCTTTATGAGAGTTGCCATGGTCATGGTGTCTCCTAACAGCAATAGAAACCCTAACTAAGACAATTCCCATTGGCAGCACGTAAGCATTCCTCTTTCCCCACATCCTCATCAACATGTGTTTGCTTCCTTGATGATGGACATTCTCTCTGGGACGAGATAGAATCTTCATGTGGTTTGGATTTGCATTTCCTGAGCTGGCTGTTCCTTCAGCTGTCTGAACAAAGCAGGTTTGCAGCTGCACACCAACCCCCAAGGTGGAGGAGAGAGCATAGAAAGCTTTGTGATAGATAAGGTGAAGGTCAGATGAAGATGTCCATGCTGTAGATTCACCATCATTATTTTCTAGCACTAAGAAAATTGTCATTCGGAAGAGCAAATAGACACATTGTCTTAACACTGAGAATAAATAAGAAGTATATACACTGTAGGTATTCCTAGCCAAGGCTGAGAAGAAAGTATTTTCTGAGTCCTCACAAGGAAGATGGTGTTCTAATAGGAGACAGTTTTCTCAGTAGTACACAGGATCTCACACAGAGGTCTCATCTCCAAAAACTGATATATCAACCCAGATACCGTCACAGGAGAACTCTGCCAACATTTAATGAAGACATAATATGCATTCCAGGTGAACTCCTACAGAAATTTAAAAGGAGGGAGTGACTTCCAACCCATTTTATAGACTTGGCATTTACAATGTCTCAGTTGTCAACTTGACACACCTGGGAAGACGGAACTTCAATTGAGGAAGTGCCTCCATCAGACTGGCCTTGGACTTGTCTGTGTGGGCATTTTTGTTTGTTTGATTGCTTGGTTTGGTTTGGTTTTGGTTTTTTGAGACAGGGTTTCTCTGTGTAGACATGGTTGTCCTGGAACTCACTCTGTAGACCAGGCTGGCCTGGAACTCACAGAGATTCACCTGACTCTGCCTCCCAAGTGCTGGGATTAAAAACATGCACCACCACCACCTGGCTTTGGGAGGCATTTTCTTGATTGTTGATTGACATAGGAGAACACAACCCACTGTGGGTGGTGCCATCCCTGGGTGGATGGGTCTGGGCTGTATGAAAAATATAGCTGAACATGAGCCTAAAAGCAAGCCAGTAAACAGCCTTTCTCTGTGGCCCCTGCTTCACTCTCTGCCTCACCATCTCTCAGTGATGCTATGCAAGCTGTAAGATAAAAAAGCCCCTTTCTCCCCTCAAGTTTCTTTTGGGTCTTGCTTTTGAAACATCACCAGAAATCAAACCAGAACAACATGGACACCAAAATTAAAGATGCTATGAAAAAACTAGAGACCAATTCCCTGCACCAGCACAGAAGCAACCATCTGAACAACTATAGCAAACAAAATAAAAATATATGAGAAGGCTAATATGCCACAACCAAGAGAAACTTGTTGTAGAAATACAAATTGTTTTAACCTTTAAATCATTGATTTATAGTTGGCCATCTATTATTTGTGCTGCCCCTATTAATTCTTATGAGTTCTTTTTTATGGTTATTATATCTTTGAGAGTTTCCTAAGTGTTTTGGTTATATTCCCACCCCTAACTCTTCTCAAAACTATTGCCCTATCCCTTCCCATACAACTGTGTGTACCCCCACCAATTTGCACTCCCGAAATTGTTCACATATGTATGGCCTTCCTTCCATTGGAGCATTGTTGACTTACCGGGGGCTACACTTTAGAGAAAAGTGACCCTTCCCAGAAACTAAGAAGTGTCAAGAACTCCTGGGCTAGGGGTAGAACTACATGCCCAAGTTCCCTCTGCATGCTGGGACTTGGTTTGCTTTGGGCTTGTGCATGGTGTCACAGCTGCCATGAATTCATATGTGCAGCTATCCTGCTGTGTTCAGAAAAACTGGTTTCTTATCGTCATCCAGCATATCTGGCTCTTGCACTTTTGACAGTTCTACATTGATCCTCGAGCCTTTAGAGGAGGGGCTGTGGCATATGGGTACATTTAGGGCTAGACATTCTGCAGTCTATTATTCTCTGCACTTTGAAAGTTGTGGGTCCCTGTGCTGATCATCATCTACTGCAAGCAGGAGCTTCCCTGATGAGGACTGAACGGTTCTTTAATCTGTATTTATAATGATAGGTCATTGGAATTGGTTTAATGTTGTGTCTGTTTATCAAAATAATACTTTTAGGTTATTTCCTAGGGTTAATGATCTCTCTAGACAGAGGTTCTTGGCCTGATAATGGTGCCAGGTATGGGTTTCACCTTTTGGAACAGACCTTCAATCAAATGCTTGGTTACTCCCATAATATTTGTGCTACTATTGTTCCAGTAAGCATGCCTTGCTAGGCCTATTGGTATTTTGGACCACAGAGATCACACCGGGGTAAGATTGGTGATTACTTTTCTCCTTTGGAAGCATGCATAGTATCTTCCAGGTGAGCACCACCTTGATTTCTCCATGTCCTATGTATGACTCAAGCATGTGGTCTCTTTAGCAATAGGGTCTTGCCATCAAGTTTTCGGTTCTGGGAGGTAAACAAGAACACTGGCAACAGAATGTAATGTTTGTGAACTTTTGGAACCTCACTGACCAACAACTGCAAAAGAAGCATAAGTCCATTCATGGCACTGGGCTTTGTATTCATTAGCCTCCCATATCTAGTAGGGACATTGTTTATCCACTATAGAATAACTCCATTTGGACTCTTTTTATGTATGTGGAAAGATATATTTTGGGAAGCATCTATAGTAGGTTTAATTTTTGAGTTATCTATATGTTCTAGACACTAATCCTCTGTCCAGTGTATAGCTAGTAAAGAATTTTTCCATTCTGTAGGCTTCCTCTTCAATCTGGTGATGGTGCCCTTTGATGTACAGAAACTTTTTATGGCCTTATGTTCCCAGTTACTAGTTATTGATCATAATGCTTGCACTGTTATGGTCCTATTCAGAAAGGCCTTTCTTGTGCCAATGAGGCCAAGCGTATTCTCCACTTTCTCTTCTGCTCGATTTAAGGTATTAGGTCTTATGTCAAGGTCCTTGATCCATTTGGAGTTGTATTTTGTTCAGGATGAGAGATAAAGATGGAATTTCATTCTTCTGCAGAAGCTATCAAGTTTGACCAGCACTGTTTGTTTAAGATGTTGTCTTTTCTCCAATTTGTATGATTGGCTTCTTTGTCAAAAATCAAATGGCTGCAAGAAGGTAGGTTTTATGTGGGTCCTCAATTCTATTCCATTGTTCATTGAATACCATGCTGTTTGTATTATTATAGCTTTGTAGAATAACTTGAAAACTGGGATGGTGATGCCTCCAGCATTTTGTTGTTGTTGTTGTTGTTGTTGTTGTTGTTTTGCCAAGATTGTTTTAATTATGCTGGGTCTTTTGTGTTTTTATGTGAGATTTAATTTGTTGTTGTTTCCTTTTTTCCAATTTCTCTGAAAAATTGAATTGAAATTTTGGTGTGAATTGTGCTGAATCTGTAGATTGCTTTTGGTAGGATGGATATTTTCACAATATTGATCCTACCAATCCATGAGAGTGGGAGATTTTTCCATTTTCTGATGTTTTCTTTAACTTTTGAGCACCTTAAAGTTTTTAGTATACAAGTCTTCTGCTTCCTTGGTTAGACATAGTTCAAGTCTTTTTATTTTATTTTATTTTAGTGTGTGTGTGTGTGTGTGTGTGTGCGTGTGTGTGTGTGTGTGTGTGTGTGTGTGTGTGTGTGTGTGTGTCTAACATGAGTGTTATTGTTTCCTTGATTCCTAGTTCTGCGTGTTTGTCATTTGTATGTAGGAAGGCTACTGCTCTGTGCATTAGTTTTGCAGTTAACTTTGCTGAATGCATTTACCACTATAGAAGACTTCTGGTGGAATCTTTAGGGTCATTTATTTATAGAATTGTGGCATTTGCAAATAAAGATTATTTGACTTCCTTCTTTCCTAGTTATATCCCTTTTATCTCCTTTATTTGTTCTTATTACTTTAGCTAATGCTTCAAGTACTGTATTGAATAGGAGTGGGGGAAGTGGAAATCTATGTCTTCCTGATTTTTGCAGAAATATTTGAGTTTTTCTTTATTTAAGATGATGTTGACAGTGGGCTTCTTTTATGTTGCCTTTATTATATTGAGACATGTCCCCTGTATCCCTACTTTCTTCAGGACTTTTTATCAAAAATGGGTGCTGGATTTTATCAGAGACCTTTTCTGCATCAAAGGAGAGATCATGTGGTTACTGTTCTTTAGTCTCTGTGTGTGATGGATTATGTTTATGGGTTTGTGTATATTGATCCATCACTGAATCTCCAAAGATTGATCATGGTGGATAATCTTTTTGATGTGTACTTGAATTCAATTTGAAAGCATTTTATTGAGAATTTTTGCATCTATGTTCATCAAAAATACAGGCCTATGATTTTCTTTTTGTCAGCTGTCTAACTTTGGTATCAGAGTAATACTGGCTTTCTAAAGAGAATTTGGAAGTGTTTCTTCTTATTGTGTTTTGTGAATAGTTTGAGGAATTAGTGCTAGTTCTTCTTTTAAAGTCTGGTGGAATTCTACATTAAGCCCATCTGGCCCTGGACTTTTTTTTAATTTGGGGGATTTTTAATTACTTCTTCTAGCTCGTTGGATGTTCTAAGTTTACTTAAAGTATTAACTTCATTTTGATTTAACTTTGGTACATCATATGTATTAGAAACTCATCCATTTTTAAAAGATTTTTGTTCAGTTTGGTAGAATATCAATTATTAAAGTATGTCTTTATAAGTATGTGAATTTTCTCAGGTATGTTATAATATCTCCATTTTTCTCTAATTTGATTAATTTGGACCACCCTCTCTCTTTTCTTTTAGTTAGTTTGGTCAAAGGTTTGTCAAACTCTTCATTTCATTGATTCTTTGTATTGATCATTTGTTTCATTAATTTCATCCCTGATTTTGATTATCTCTTCCAATCTCCTATTTTGGAGTATTAATTGTCCTTTTTTTTCAAAGGCTTCAGTGCATCATTAAGTTACTCATTTGAGATCTCTCTAAAGTTGCTATTTATGCACATGTTGTTATAAACTTTCTGATGACTGTCTTCATCATGTCCCATAGATTTTTGTATGTTGTGTTTTCATTTTCATTAAGTCCTAGGCATTTTTCATTTCCTTCTTGATGTCTTCCTTAGCCCAATTTTGATTCAGTGGTGTGTTGTGTAGCCTAATGCGTTTGTGTGCTTACTGTTATTTCTTCTGTTGTTAGTATCCAGTATCCATGGTTGTCAGATAATATTCAGGATGTGATTTCAGTTTTCCAGTATTTGTTGAGACTTGTTTTGTGTCCTAATGTGAGGTCTATTTTGTAGAAAGTTCCTTGGGTTGCTGGGGGGATTCTCTAATTCATAGGGTTCTAGTGGGATGCTCTGTCAGTAGGGATGCTCTGTTGGTAGGGATGCTCTGTCAGTAGACATTATGTCCATTTGATTTATCATGTCACTTACTCCACAGATTTTCTATTTGGTTTTTTTTCCAGATGACTTGTCTATTGGTGAAAGTGAGGTATTGAAATCACCTACTGTCATTCTGTTGGAGTCAATCTGTGATTTTAAATTGAATAGTTTTTCTTTTACAGAACTGAGAAATATATGTTTATTCAGTGTATCTATGTTTAGGATCATAACATCCTGTTGTTGGGTTTTTCCTCTAATAAGCATAAACTATCTATCCCTCCTATCTCTTGTGATTAGTTTGGGTTTGAAGTCCATTTTGTTAGATATAATAGCCTGCTTGTTTCTTAGTTCAATTTGCTTGAAATACTCTTTTCCATCCTTTTATAATAAAATTCTGTTTATCAGTAGTCATTAGGTATGTTTCTTGAAGGCCAAAAAAAAAAAAACCCTGCATCTAAAAGCTGAAAAACAAAAAACATGCAGATCTCTGAAAGTTAAAGGCTAGGTGCTTTTCTTATGAGGTCGGAACAAGCCAAGGATGTCCAGCCTCATCACATAGAGTCAGCACCATGATGGAGCTCCAGCAGCACAGTAATGCAATGAAGAGAGACAGAATGTACAGCTTGCCAAGGAAACCTGAACAAAGCACAAGGCAGCTAGCATATTAAAGGTACCGCTTTAATGCATGATACATAAGCAATTAAGCATCCATTCTACAAAACTACGCATCTATACTTTATATTTTATTTTTAAAGGGCTCAAAATAAATCATAGATCTAAAATGTACATCTTAAAGCAATAAAACTCTTAGCCAATAGGATAAAATCTCTGTGTTGAGTTAGGCTGAGGTTTCTCAGTTCAATACCAAAAGTTCAGTCCATAGTAAAAGAATTAATAAAATTCTTCTGATTGGTCTCCATCACAATTTTAAAACATTTCCCTTTGAAATATAGTACTGGAAGCCAACACAAAATACAACTGATGACCAACATGAAAAGTCATTCCCCATCATGAGTCCTTAGAGAAATGCAAATCCACATCATGAGAAGCCATGCACGTATATTAGGATGACTGAATCATTGGCAAGGCTATGAAATTCCCAAGTACTAGGGGGAATGCAAACAGTGCACTCACTTTGAGACAGTCTGACAGTTTCTTCAAAAGCTGTGCCATATGATCTGGTTATTCTACTCCCAAGCATCTATCTACCCAAGAGAAACGAAAGCACATAGTCATGCAAAGCTGCATATAAACACCCATAGCAGCTCAATTTATAATAACCAAAAACTAGAAGCAATCCAGTTGTCCATTAGTGTGTGAATTATAAACAAAGTAAGGTGTGTTTCCGCTCCCCCCCCCCACCCAGTCAGCTATACCAGCCAGGCATAGATTGGCATGAACTATTAATGCACACTACAGAAAAAAAAAATCTGGAAATAACTGTGTGAATGTAACAAATAACCAAACATGAGTTTATACTATTCAATGCTATTTATCTTAACTCATGGGAAACATAAACTAATCTCTAGTGATAGAAACAGATCGCCAGCTGCTTAGGAGTGGGTCAAGGGAAGAGAAGGTAAGATCTCACTGATGTGGTACCTGGAAACTTTCCGGATAATTATGATGTCCATTTTCTTCATGTAGCAATGCTTTCATGAGTAAAGACATATGTAAGTGCTTACCAAACTGCACTTTAAACATGTGCAATTTGTTGGAGACCAAGTATGTCTCACTAAAGCTGTCACTGAAAGTGCATGTGTTATCTTACTAAAATGATGTCTTCAAACACCTGAAAATCTCAGAGGCATACAGCAGGAAGCCTTAGATGTTCTCACATCCTGGTGAGTAAGCTAGGCAACTCTGTTAATGTTGGCTGCCTACACTTCCCTGCCTGGAGGCCAGACAGCTGATGGCTGACTGGTCTTGCCTGGGATGATAAGGCAATTCTGTTCCATGGGTCTCTCATATTCCAGTGGGAAGACTGGTGGTGCCAGAGACACAAGAGAGTAGGCCAAGTTCTCAAGTCCATTCTATGTCTCTATTTGCATTGTGTCTAGAAAGTCCCATTGCTCAGAGAAAGTCACATTGTTGATCCCAGAGTCAGAGAGAGACAACTCTCTGCCACAGAGGAGGGATGGTGAAATCACAAATGAAGGGTGTGGATACCAAGAGGAGTGTAGGGCCAGAGCTATAATTGCAATCTATTCACAGGAACTGTTACCAGCTAAAGCCAAAACAGACACCTCAAATGGCGTCTTTCACCTGTGGGTCATATTTAAGGAATCTATTGGGTCCAATAATGTAATTCAGTGGCCAAGAGTTTGCCAAACATATCCAAGGCCCTAGATTTGCTCCCCAGTGCTGAAACACAGAAAAAGAGGAGAGGAAAGGAAAAAATGATCAAGTACAAAATGGGTGAATTCTACTGCCATGGGGAAATTCTCCCCCAAACAGACTGATTAGAATTAAGCAATAAATACCAAGGTTTCCTTGAAATCTCTTCCAACTGAGTGTCTGGATGTTTCTACCGCAAATTCAGACCTTTTCCCATGTTGCTTCTCAACCCTGGCTCACCTATGTCTATTGCATAGACCTGAGCGCACAGGGAGCCTCCCGGCCATGCTTGGAATCTTCTGCAACTTCCTCTGTGTTAACAAACCTTATTATCTCGGTGAATGTACACCAACTGGTTCAACATCTCTGCTCTGTTCTGGAAAAGGCAAACAGCATGTGTCATGGTGGCGAGAGACATTCTGTTTTAATATCTGATGGAGTGTTGTGAGGAACTATGGAACTACGGTAAGAGCTAGTCTATCCTATCAGCCCTCTCAAGAGGAAAGAACATGCCTGTTTTCATATTTTACTTCATTAACACATGTACTCACTGTGGGTAAAGAGCCCCTCCCCATTCATTGACGTTGCTCATTAATTTTCCTATTTCAGATCCTTCTTGAAGCCGTGACAGTATAAAGTAGCCCAAAAGTCCCATCCTTCTCAATATGTCTTGTGTATCACCCTCTGTCACTCTGTAGGGGCTCAGAGGGCTAAGACCGACATGGAGTAAATATCACCTTAAATTCACAGTGAGCATCCTTTTAAATTCTGAGTGAGTACTTTCTTGAATATGAGAGCCACTTTCAGAATGAATACTTCCTTAATTCTAGGCTGAGCACCTTCTGGATTTTCAGGTGACTATCTTATATTTATGGATGCTGCACACCAGCTACAAGTTCAGTGATCCCAGCAAGAGAGTGGAATTGAGGCAACTTTCACCCGTGGCAAGGCACAAAACACATACCCTGGCCTGGGCCTGGATGGCAAGAGTCTTGGAAGCCATCAAAGACAATAGCCATGAGCCTGAAGGGCACACGGACAGACGGTGGCTTCTGTGGTGTTCCTGGGGCTCTACCTGGGGTTTTCAGGGATCACCCAGGAATGTTCCTGCTCTCTTTATGTAGCCACAGCTGTCAGTACACATGGAATGGGACCATCCTGGTCCTCAGACCTCAGGAAGAAACTCCTGCCTTAGCCAAGTGCGCTCATAGGACAATGCTGTGGAGTGGTATACCCAGACTCTTCCTTCTCCTCTTCCCCTGCAGTGTTAATTGGAGTGGGCACCGAGACCTTCCTCCGGGGGCAGTTCAAAAGCCTGGCCTTCTATCTGCTGTGAGTATGTATACCCGTGCCTGCCTGCTCTGTTCTAGCTCACTCCATGTCTGTCTACTACTCAGAGTAACACAGAGTAACCCACTTCCCATGCTAATTCCACCTCATCTCAGAGGTGGAGCCACAGAGGCTTCTAAGTTCTGGTTTGAGAAGACCTCATAAATCAGCCAGTATCCTTCCATGCACTCACTCATGCATCTGCCTGCCCTTCTACACCTCCACCTGTCCATCACCTACCCATGAATCTATCTCATCCATACATCCTACCTACTAATGCACCCATGTACCAGTGCATCTATCCTTTATCAAATCACTCATTCATCCAGCCAGCCAGCCAAACAGTCACCAACCTTTCCACCTACCCATTCATCCATCTACAGACTTGCCTACTCACTCACACACATAAACACTTATTCCCCCATCCATCCATCCATCCATCCATCCATCCATCCATCCATCCATCCATCCATCCTTATATCCCATCCATCCATCCATCCATCCATATATCCATCCATCTGCCCACACACCCATCCATTCATCCTTTTATCCACTAACTCTATGCATCATCTACCCATCTACCCACACATTCACATATCCAGGCATCCTTATAATCACTTCCTTATTCAGCAAACACCAATACATAGATAGATACATAGATACATACATACATATTCCCTAGTCATAGATATATGTGTATATATGTAAATATGATCAGGGAATATATATGTATACATACATATATATGTCTGGTAAACGAATATATGGGGGTGGGGATCATGGTCACTGTGTCAGTCAGTGGAGATGTCTGGGAATCAGAGGAGCTGCAAGCAGACAACCTTGATAAATCCAAGGGAGCCCTCCCTCACCTTTTTTTTTTCATCCACAGGTTTACAGGAGTCACCATCTCTGTGTGTGAAGGGACCTACTTTGTGGCACAACTGTTGGCCATCTGCTTCAAGTAAGTAGCCTCCAGGAGTGATCTTCGCAAACTTCCTGTCCCAGCCCCAGATAGATACTTCACCTACCGAGCCATGGCTGAGGTTGCCCTGCTTCTGAGGCCACTGTGGGCTGGTTCTCCTTCCAGAAGCATCAAGTCCCAGCCTGGAGAGGTCTTAGATCAGCTCGGCCCAGGCACCGGCTTTCTGCTGTGTTCAGCTGGACAGATCTAGTCAGGACCTGCCTCTAACCAGACTCCCCGGCAAAGTCAGCTTTCCCTACTCCAGGACATTCAGTTTCTGGGACTGTGTCCATGCTGTCCACTACAGGTTGAGGACCCTGCAGGAGGCAGCTTGTGGGGAACAGAGCAGTGTGTAAGAACTGGCTCTTCCAGCATTCACACCGCAAAGGCCCTGCTGCTGGCCAAGTACGGCTCAGTGTGCCATCAGTGTGGTAAGGGCTCAGAACCTGGACTGTGGCTAGCAGAGCTCAGATAGTCTGGTCCCTAAATGGTCAGCGAGAGTCAGACCTCAGATATAGCTAGCTAGACCTAGCACCTTGTGTATGTGGGGGGTGGGGGAAGGCACTAGCTGCTTCCTGGGCTCAGCCTTTGTGCAGGAGTGTGCCTGCCCCGCTTCTTCTGAATTCTGCCTCAAAGGATTCCCGACATTGCAGGCATGTTTTAGTCTCAGAATCCTCTCTGCATCATCTCTCACCACACAAGGACGCATCAGCTTGTATGTGTGCACATGTGCACATACACCCACAGACAGACAGACACCAGAGGGCACCAATGAGCTGTACTAGGCAAGGTCTTCGTGCCGGTGGCCCCTTCATGCTCTGAGAGGACAGGCATTGTCGTACTTTGAAACCTGGAGACAGGATCCCTGAAGAGATCTGCTCAGTATATTAGGGCTCCGCTTTTACCCTGGTGGTCCCTGTGTGTCAGTAAAAACATGAAGCTTTTCCAGGCCATTTCTGTCCTGTGTCTGGCAAGATTCAGCAAGCACAGTGCAGCTGAATCTCAGCCTGCTTGTCCTTTGTGCAGTGTTCAGGCCCCACAGTGGTCCCAGGAGGGTGATTCTTGTACTGCACACCATTACTGGTCCATTGAAGACTTCCAAAAAAGCCCCAAGGCTTCCATCAACTTTCCTTTCCTGTTGGCCAAAACCACAGCTAAAAACAAGGGCCAGAGAAGCCTGTAGAAACCCCGTGGACCCTCTGGAGTGACTCAAGGAAGCGCTCTAACCACAGAACCCACAGTGAGGACCCTGGGCTTCTGTGGCTCCAACCTCTCTCACATGCTCAGACAGGAGCCACTCCAGAGATCATGGACACAGCAGAGCTCAGCCCCAGGCTCCCACAGCCTTCTGTGGGGCTGGATACTGAAAGGCTCAACCCCAGGCTCCCACAGCCTTCTGTGGAGCCGGCACTTTCCTGGAATAATTTCTACTAACCTGCTAACCCTAATCCCCTCTTCCAGGTGTCAGCCGGGATCTCTGGCACACAGAGCAAGGGAGAAGGCCCACTGGCTGGGCTGCTTCCAGAAGTTCCTAGCCTACATGCTGCTGTCTGTGGCCTGCTTCCTCCACCCCGTCCTGGTCTGGCACGTGACCATTCCAGGTAGGAGCACCAGGGGTAATGGAAGTATGTGGGCCTTGCACAGATGTGTTCTAAGCAGGAGGACCAGGTCCTGCCTCCCAGAGCCCCACCAGCCCCTCCGCCCTCTCTGACCTAGTGTGTAAGAGTGACTGTCAGATGTGCTGACCAAGCAGCAGCAACATCCTGAGGTGCAGCCCTCCTGGACACAGCCATCTGGAGGCTGGACCCTTGATGGGACCCTGGGTTGTCTTCTCACTGACCACTTTCAAAGAATAGGATGGCTAATCCTCAGCCCAGACCCTTCCACATCCCCCCAATACCTACCTTTTCAGCTCTAAGCTCCAGGCTTTGTGGGACCCCCAAACAGCATGTCAGCCTTATCCCCTATTCCTCCCCCTAGTGCCTTGCCCGATGACTCAATGTCTAACCCCAGAAGTGGCGTCCTCGCCTCTGCACTTGTCTCCTACCTTCTTTTCTACAAGCCTCCTCTTCGTTCCTCCTTATTTCTATAAGCACTGTGCCCCTCCCAGAGCCCATCTGAAACACCAAAGAAACTCCCCAGACTAAACCGAAGGAGAATAAGCTGTCTTCTTCTTGAGCATATATGCCACGGGCCCTGAAGAAAGTCACTGGAGGATTCACCCTGACACCCAGTGAGCCATAAGCCCCGCCCCTTGAAGGGGCGGACTTAAGATACCCCGGAACTGGCAGTCAGGTTCCTGGATTCCCACAGGTGGGCTGTGCTCCTTGTGGGAGACCACAGCAGAGTCTGCAGGGAAGCACGGATGAGCCACAGCCAGTATTCTCTGTGCTCCTGAACATGGGAGATTCACGTCTCCCCAAGATTCCTGGGTGGGAACTGGGGAGTCTCCACATTTCTAGGAGTGAGAAGACATCCAGCAGATTCAGTAGCCACGGCAGCATGCATATCTAGCAAAGCCATTACATGCCTTGTCCCAAAAATCCACCCTGAGAGGGAAGCTAAGAGTAGTGATGGATGTCGGCAGTCAGTATCAGGACCAACTCTCCATGTGAAGGGAGGGGACTTGGGGCATAGAGGTCAGAATGATCCCCCAAGGGGCAGGCAGAGCCCTCTTTGGTACCTTGGCCCCATAGCACTGGACCTGTTTTAACCTTTTAGCCTTATCATGTCATCATGTCAGCCTGAGTCTGATGTGGATATGTGAAGACTGGACCTACTGGGGTGCTGATCACGGCTGGACAACATGGTACATACAGCAGTGGCTCCGTGGAGGCTTGCCCAGCTTCTAGTTTTCCTCCATGGCATGTCTGTGCAGCATCTTGACCTCCCAGATCTCTTCCAGGTTCCATGTTGATCATCACTGGCCTGGCCTACTTCCTATTGAGCAAGCGGAAGAAAAGAAAGGCTGCCCCAGAGGTGCTGGCCCCCACAGAGCAGTACACAGACCCTTCCAGCAGCGCTGTGAGCACCACAGGCTCTGGGGACACTGAGCAAACGTATACTTTCCATGGGGCCCTCAAGGAGGGGCCTGGCTCATTCTTCATCCACATGAAGAGCATCCTGAAGGGGACCAAGAAGCCACGTGTCCTGCAGCCCCAAGATACCTTAATGGAACTGGCGCTGGAGCCAGCTGACTCCTTGGCCAAGAAGAAGCAGGTACACTTTGAAGACAATGTGGTCAGAATCGTCCCGTCCCTCGCTGAAGGTCTGGATGACAGTGACAGTGGACCAGAGGAAACTGCCTCTGACACGACCCCCATCATCCCTCCTCCCTCCCAGACCCCGCTCTTTCTGTCTTCTCTCATGGCCACTGACCTGTTCTGAGCTTCTCAGCTAGAGGTCTACAGATGGATGGGCCTGCCAGAGGACTCCTAATAGCCATGGTCCCTGTAGAGAACTCAGGGTATTCATTTGGTCAGCTGCTCTACACATCTCAGTGGTGACTTGGGCTTCAGAACTATGAGATAGTGTACCAAGTCAGATCTGTGGAGACCTCCAGGATGGCACAAATGAGGCTTTGCCATATGGAATCAATGCAGGCTCTTCCTTCTTGGCCAGACTGGGGAAAACAGACCATGGCTCCATTCTTCACAAGAATGCAGACCCAACTTGCTAAGCCCCAAAGGAGCAGAAGAGATCATCTCAGCTTCCCTTGCACCCAACAAAGGGTTCAGCCTTCAGCAAAGACCCTATGGTGCATTTTGCGTGTGATGCAGCATACTGGTGCTAAAGGCCCAGGGTTGCATCGGCAGTGTAAGCACCTCAACAGAAGGTGTTGGATGAAGTGGCCATGAATCCTGAGCAAGATTGCTCAGGGTAGATATGGAAAAGGATGCTTCAGATCTCAAGTGAGAACAGCCCGGCAGTGGGCTGCATTCTCAGCATACTCTGGGCCTGGGCTGGGTAGCAGGCATTTCAGAATCACCCAGGGAAACAATGCCACTCTGTGCTCACTGCCAGGAAAGCTGGCCAGAAGAGCATCTCTCATTCCAGAAGGATAGCTAAGGGCTTCCTCCCACCCCATCCCCCACTGTATGGGCAGTGTTCAGATTCCAAATAGATGGTGTAAGCTGAAAGAGTTTGAGAGCCTGTAGCAGGAATAACCAGGACGTAGCATAGAGTGTTCACTGTATGTCAGGATCCAGGGAGACTGCCCCCAGAGAGCCACTCAGCACAGGGAAGTACATCCGCTATGCTTAGGCACCTGGGAATAGGATGAGTGATAAACAGATGTCTTCTCTAGACAGGGAGGAGGGAAGGGGAAGAGGAAAGAAGGGCACATGGGGAGAGGGGAGTGAAGAGGCAGGCAAGCTCTCCATCTGGGGCTACTGAGGTGACGGTGAATTTGAGTCAGATACTTCTCAGTAAAAAGATTTGCAACACACCTTTTAATTCTAAATAGTATGTTTGGTCCACAGGAGTGTTGCTCGGAAGAACTGACATGTTATTCCTCATAGCTGACCATAGCGCATGAGCAACCAGAAGGGAGGGCTCTATAGTTTGTGTCTGGGACACACTTCAAGGTTCTCTAATGGCTGAGTCTCAAATCACACACGTTATAGTCTAGATAAGTAACATGTTCATTGTATAATTTTCAGCACCTAAGAGGTAATTTTCTTTTTTTTAGAAGTGTGTGCAAATAAGGTGGTATTGACTGGTGCTTAGCACGGCCAGTGCTTCAGGCGGGAAGAAGGCTGCTTGTGGTAAGAATGTGTTTGCTCAGACTCTGGGAGCAAAGGCAGAAAGCAAGCTAGGAGGCCTGGAGTAGGTAGGTGAGAGCTACTCAACCCATCTCTTGAGTCAAAAGCTAGACGTCGGATGGGTTACTATGAGCCCTTGACCACAGGGGCACTGAAGCTGTTTCTTTGACTTCCGTCAATGAAGGATGTCAGATAGTGGAGTCAGGGGAGAACAAAACATACGGAATGTGGGTGTGGGTGGGTGTGTCCCTTTACTACAGGGACCGCATTGTGAGGAAAGAACAAGGAAACGCCAGCACGACACCCTGAATTAGTCTGAGGCAAGGCCAGTACAGACCCAAGAGACCACCTTGACTCCAGCTTTCAGGGCTGGAGCCCCAGAAACAGAGCTTCCAACTGACAGAAGACAGAGGCCAGAGGGAACAAATCCCATAACCAGGAGGAGCCAGGTTTTGGTGTCCTCTTCCTGTGCTTCTGTATTAGTTTTTTTCTGTTGCCGCAATAAAATACCATGACCAAAAAAAAAAGCATCTTAAGGAAGAAAGAGTGGGCATGGCCTACAGTTCCAGAGAGCTAGAGTCCATGATAACAGAGAAGGTCTGGTAAGCAGCAGGAGGAGCTAGAAGCCAGCTGGTCACACTTCATACACACACAGGAAATGGGGGTGTGTGTGACAAGAAGCCACATGAGGCTATGAACCCTCAAAACCCACCCCCAGTGATGCACTTCCTCCAACAAGGCTGTACCTCCTAAAGGTTCTGTAATTCCTCCCAAACAGCGCCACCCTCTGGAGAACAAATGTTCTAACACATAAGCCTATGGGTGACATTCCGTCAGCTCTTACATATTTTTAAAAATCTTTGATTCTTGCTTGGTTGGTTAACTGGTTTTACTTTTCTTAAACATCTTTATTAAAATATAATTTGCTGTCATGAAAATTGACCAACTTAAAGCATACAGTCAAATGGGTTTTAGTATATTTATAATGAGTTCCTTATACACACCACTATTTTAGTTTATAACATACTCATCACACCCCCAAATGAAATCCAGCCCAGTGACCATTGAGACTCACTCCTCACCTCCCAGTTTCTGTCCAAATGAGGCATTCAACTGCCTTGTATCTTTGTAAGGCTTCCTGTTCTAAGCACTCATGATTTAAATCACATAATACCCCATAAACACTGTCCTTTTCTTCCACAGTGTCTTGGTTGGCTTTCTCTCTCTGCACCACTCTGTTTTCAGTTTTTACATATGATTTATTCTAGTTCCTTGGACAAATGTGTAATGGTAGTTTTAGAGTCTTGGTCAACTGTGTCCAACACCGGGGGCTTCTTAAAAGCTCTGTCTCTCGTCCTCTTCTTCTGATCATGTATCACATTTTCTTGTTCTTTGCGTACCTGAAAGTTCTTTGTCAGCTCCTGGACCTCGTGGCCGCTGCATGCTGCAGCTCTGAGGGCTGGTTCCACCTTCTCCCCACCTGGTATCTGGTGTCTTTATCCATTTGTTTACTGACTTGGCTGACTAGTTCTATGAAGTCAATCTATTTTTTCCACAGTGTTCAACCTTTGATATCCCTACCTGGATTTTTTTTTTCCCTTGATCTTTTAGAGTGGTTACCTAAGAGTTTCTCCTGGGTCTGCAAAACTCATTTATTGGTCAATAGTTATGGCTAATCCCTTGGACCAATTAGATACCCTTTGCCGCTGAAATGGGGAGGGAAGGGGGCTTGGAGTCGTCTGTTATAAATCAAGTTTATGTTTGCCCCTGCCTTTAGTCAGGGACAGAGAGCTCTGTGGCCTCTGTCTGCCTCCTAAGAGGACATGGCCTTGTGTGCTGGACTGTGGGACAGTGCTCAGTTTAGGTTTAAGGTTTGTATTTTCAGGAGTTATTCCTAATCTATGTTTGGCCAGAGACTGTGCTTAGCCTTTTTTGAGTCCAAGGAGCATAGCCCCTTTGTTAAAGGATCTGCGTGCAGAAGGGGTAATTGTGAGCTTACACACATCCTTGACCCGACTGCT
Source organism: Peromyscus californicus insignis (assembly GCF_007827085.1). Lineage (NCBI taxonomy): Eukaryota > Metazoa > Chordata > Mammalia > Rodentia > Cricetidae > Peromyscus > Peromyscus californicus. The sequence continues at coordinate 131,509,496 of NW_026294584.1, read as the reverse complement.
CCAGGACGGGTACAGACTTCATTCAGCAGCAGCATCCCGGGCTCCCAAGACAGGCTGATCCCAAGAGGCTTCCCCTCGGCTCTCAATGTCTCCAGTTCTCTGTTAAGTAAGGGTTCAGCATGTTGTTTATTGCTACCAGCACCATGGAGCTCTGAACACCCTTTTATTTATTCTTTCCAAGTTGTGTTTACAATGTTTCTGAGAACTCAGTGTGAATGGAATTCTTCACATCCTCTTCTGAACGAGGTCATTCCCCCAGGCAGAGCTCTGAGCTTTTCATTCTTTCTTCCTGGGTAACAACCCCTCCACAGCCATGCAGAGGAGTGGTGGCTGGCCGCCTGTTTCCCTGGATGGGTAAGCATAGGAGGAAGCAGGCCCCAGCAGTCCTGCTTTGTCCTTCCCAACGTGGAGCCTCTACCATAGGAGTCAGATGAGGTGGAGCCGTCAAGGCTGTCACGATGCAAGTCTGTTGAGCTTGCGATAGAGGTTCCTGGATAGGACTGGGGGCTCAGAAGGTCTGACCCACGAAGTGATGTCAGCAGCAGTAGAGGTAAATTCCCATATTAAAACATGCTCTGTATAAAAAGTGTCTTTTTTAATTCTCAACTCAAACTTTATGATACAAGTTGAGTGTGCCCAGAAGTATTTCCATTCCTGTCATTTCAACCCTTTAAACAGGTGCTACAATGGGACATTGGGGGGAGGGCGCTACAGCTCAGAGCTTTAGTCCTGACCTAATAGCTCCCTCCCTTGGGGGTGCCTTCTCTCAGGGGCTTCCACTCAGGTAAAGCCAGAATACTGACTTCACTGTGGTAAAGGATTTTGGGACAAATCAGAGTGGAGCAAAGCTACCAAGTTCATTAAATAAAGACAAGGATAGTGCAGACTCACGCTTCATGTATATGTAAGTGCTGACAGAGGGCGAGGGAGAGGGAGAGACTGTCTTAGGAAAAGGGCATTACATAACTGATACGCGATGGGTGTGGGCTTCTCAAAAGGAGCACCCCACTACCCCCACTTGAGCGTCTTTACAATGGCTGTGGGCAGGACTCAGCACTCTCTAAGACACACTGCTCAAAGGGCACCATTTACAGCAACGTTTAAGGATTAAGTTGTTTAAAAATTAAGCAGTTCAAATTTTAAATAAAATCATATAAACCGGTTTACTTATTTATCTTATGTTAAAGAAGTCCCTTATGAGGATGAAATTGCAAGGTGAACTTATGGGGTGTACCATTCGGGTTTCGGGATGAGAAATGAGTGCTAACAGGGTTTAACTCAAGGTTACAAATGCCCTGGCCCCAAGTAAGCATGCTTTATCTGTTGCTTTATGGCAAGCTTGCCTGAGATGTCGTTAGGAGCACCAGCATTTCAGAAAGCTATTTCAGTGTTATCAGTTGTATTGGAGTTTCTTTAAATACCAACTAGGTCTCCAGGTGAAGACCACCTTTCCCTTCTGATGTCCCCCTAGGTTTTCCCTGTCTTTCTATCCTGCCTTACCATGGCCTTAAACTACACATGCCCTAAAAATAGACCTACTATTTTTTCCATCTTAAATCATGACCTTAAAGTGAACATGTTCAGGAATGAGTCCACCACTATGTAAATAGATGTAGGTTTCCTGGGTGAGGTCCTGTGGTCCCTCGGTCTGAGAAGGGCATTGAGTTTGGAATACTCTGATACTCTCCTTGCCTGCTGCAAGCAGCCAATCTTTCTCCACTCTGTGTCTTGGCTATGGTTGTCTGGCTTTGTACTCACCAAGATGTGAATCCCTTGCATTGGGTTACGAGGTTGGCTCCACCATCCTGCTAGACCTCCTGGTATGGAACTTCAGAAGCACAGAGACGAGAGACTTGGGGGACACAGCATCTTCTTCCTCTCGGAGTGGGATCACAGCTTAGAGGGGGACCTGGGGAGTTCAGGGTGTAGCTCAGTTGATAGAGTACTTGCCTAGCATGCATGAAGCTCTGGGTTCAATCCCCAGCGCTTCATAAAATCAAGACTATGGCTTCATGCTTATGATACAGCACTAGGGAGGCAGGAACAGGAGACCAGGAGTTCAAAGTCACCCTCATCTTTGTATAATGATCTCCAGTCCAGCTAGATATGGCATACATGAGACCTTGTCTCAGAAAAGAAAAGGAAGGGGCAATAGATGCCCCTCAGACTGTGAGAGAGTCAGGGTTCAACAGTCATTGACCTCTTGTGACTATTTCTCCATTTGCTGCGCACCCTTGTCTTTCTCGGAGATTTAAATGGTTGATATTTCAGGTTTTCTCCAAGATCAAAGCATATTACATTAAACAGTTATTTTTGCTGGGGAGAGGGTGCTCTGAGCTACTCTGAGTCCAAGAGAGCTGCTCCATTCATTCACTTACTCACTCATTCACTTGCTCATTTCTATGACTGTGAGAACATGGAGCACGTTGATGAGGATTTCCCCATCATACACACAAGCCCTACCCCTGAGCTCTGTATCTGTATCTGTGATATAGCCAGAGCATATATGTCTCCTCTAAGCCTCCACCTCCCCGTTTGTAAAGGGGGCTTCACTGTAGCGTCTCTCCCTGAGATTGGCAGAGGCTTAGATACAGTAATACAAGTGATGTCTTCACAGGATCCCTCTGTCCTCGATTGCCACTTTCCTGGGATATGGGAGTCTTCAGACAATATGCTCCCTTCTGGTCAGCTGACTGGTCAGCTCTCTGGCCCACAGCTGTCTCTCTAGGCTGCAAGGCTTTCCTATCAAGTTCCACGTACTGGTTTTATCCCAGTAATAGGTATGTTTGTCTGAGAGAGTAGCTGCGCCTCTCTTCCTGGGTTCTCTCCCACCCTGCTCCTGGCTGACTTCTCAAAGGAAGAAGAACCTTTCATCCCATACCCTGTGTACACAGAATCACAAGCTGTCTGTGTCAACAACAGCTTCACCTGTCACCTGACCCTTAGAGCCCTGGGGCCAGTTGCTGGCCTGCTGTTGGACAGTAGGGTATTTTACAGGCTGGAGGTGGAAGAAAGGGGGAAATCTGGAGGGTGAAGGATTGCCCATGATGGCTGGAATGAGATTTCTCATGGTTACCTAAGTGACCAAATGTCTTGTCGTTGTAGGAAAAAAGGGAAGAGCTAAGCTGCCCATGGAAACAGGAAGTGGAGTTTTGGTTAAGTGGAATTTCAGTTAAGTGGATGTTAGAATCTGAATTCCACCGTTTGACAAGAGAGAAACAGCTGCAGAGAGACTGGGCCACCCAAAGGCGATCTGCTAAGATTTGAGGCCTTAGGTCGTTCCTCATATGAGACCATCCCTAAGGGTCCTGCCACTCTACTGCTCGAGGGGTCCAACTGTGGGTATTAATAAGGAACTTGTGACTGGGCAACAGAGCAAGCCCAGGAGGCATCCAGAGGCTAGCATAAACTGTGATTTTTTTTAATAGCAAGAACTTTGGGACTTTGAATAATCTCCTAAGACAACCTGTGAGAGTAAAGACTCTTCTGGGGCTGATTCGCGAGTCTTGAAGGGAGTGTTTACGCGCTCACAGATAGGGAAGCACCCAAGAGTCTCAAATCAAACTGCCCTTCAAAGAGCAGATAAGTGGAAGATGACTCATTTGCCCCTAAGCAACTGCTCTGTTTGAGGCTGCACCCCACCTCCAGACCACTATCATTTGAGTGTCCGGCTTCCAGGAAACTGGGCGAGATATCTTCAGGCCCCAAGCACTGGTTCCTCTTTCCAGAGGGGAACAAGGGTGTTCCTTTATTTTAGACTGTCAGGGCCAGTATAAGCTCCGAGAACAGGGTTAAAGAAGGAGTCAGTTTAGCTCCGCAAATACCATCAAGTACTTATTGTGTGGACTACATATCCCACGAGGCACTGGGACTAAGTGCTAAGTCGAACACTCTGCCAACAAGAGGCAGATAGGGCCTCCCAAGGAGTCACAAGTGCTGTGTTGAGTGATGAATTTGGGCAGTTTAGAAATGGACAACGGAGAGTTGGGTTGTGTCTATTGTGTGGCTTTGCCTGGGGAGAGGTGAACAAGTATCTCTTCACTCCCGTTAGGGTACCACCAACAGACAAGCCTAGCGATGCCACACAGGTCTAGCCCCGTGAGTCAGTGGGTTTATTGGGTTTACTTACAGGGAGGGAGTTGCTTGCAGGAGCATGGATGACTCAGAAGCAGGCTGCATCACTTCAAAGCCACCCTAGCATGGGTGAGGACTCATCAGAGCAGCATCTCAGGAGTTCCCGGTCACAGATGCAGGCAGTTTGGTTTGCCAGGGCTGTTTCTTCCACAGCGACTGTTAACTGCTTGTGTAAGCTTGCAGTAGAGCCCGGGGAATCTCCTAAGCTTCAGCTCCCCTGGCCCTGGAAAAGTTTTCCTTCCTGCCTTTCCTGGGCCGGCCTTCCTCCAGTGTAAGAGCGGCATTCTGGTCAGTTACGCCAATCCCGAGGCCAGGGAAGTGTGGCCATAAGGCAATACTCTGAAGCACTCAGATGAGTCTCCCACAGAAACCAAAGCCAGTTCCTCAGGCGGGGAGTAAGCATAAGGCAAATCACACGGCTATAACCACCGACAGAACTGGGCCCTCAGTGTGTGCCCTGCTTTGAACACGTCATCTCCTTCAGTCCCCGTGCCCTAGAAGTCCTGGTCTGTTCCAGTCCCATCTTGTGGACAGGAAACCAAAGCATGAAGAATTTAGTCTTGTGCACATTGGCCTGCGGCTGAAAACAGTCCCATGTCTTCCCCGCTGGGCTCTGGGCAAGGGTACTAACATCAGCAAGGGACCAAAGGCTGAGGCTGGTCATAGACCCCAGCTGCTGGTGGCTCCAGAGCCCACTCAAAAACCCCTCCTGCTGTGAAGATGTCTCCTTGGAGTTGAAACACTCCCTTCTAGCTGGGAGGTTGGGGGCTCCTAAGGCCCAGAGGCTAAGGAAACTTAGAAGACCCAGAAAGCCTGAGTTCCAGGATCACAGGCCCCTCCCCGGTGTTGTGGAAGCAGCCGTGCTCAGGGAGGAGAATCTGCCTTCAAGTTGTGCCAGGAGCCATCCTGCTTTTGTGAGTCATCACTGATGCTAGCCTGGGCTTTGCACCTGCCTTTGAGTCCACACTCCAGTAACCCCTATACACTCGCTTGGTTCACTAGTCCAAACTTGGAGGAATTGTTTCTATGGTCTGCCATTGGAATCTTATCTGGGGTGGACAGACATTTGCACTCATCTCCAAGTGAGGAGCGTTTTGACCTAATGTCCTGTCTTGGCTTGGGCGGCAGAGACAAACAGGGCAGACCAGGTTTAAGCAGCACACACTGACGTCTTGCTGTTCTGACAGCTCAAGATCAGGACTCCAGCAGGGGAAGGGGCTGGGGAGGACCTGCTTCCTGGTTCACGCAGCTTCCAAGGTGAAAACCATCTCTCCGTCCTGTGACACTCTTTCCATTCATGCAACTAACCCAGTCACTTCTAGTGCCCTCCCCCCACCACCACCACACTAGGGACCAGGACTTCAATAGATGATTTTGGGGGGATGGGCACGCAAACATTCCGTCCAGAGTAGACACTTCCCCCTCTGCTTAAATTACCCGTTGCCCCATTTTTCTCAAAGAGTGGAAGGAGAAGAGGACAGGAAATGGTTAATAAGGAGGGTGAGGGAAGTGAGGGGTTAGGAGGCCAACTTGGGTAGAACTAGGCATGCCGAATGCTCTCCGAACAAGTCTTGACTTCTGTCTTATTTCACCTCTGCGGACTATAGAGGCACACTGTAGACTATAGGCAGCTCTCCCAATAACAGCGCTAAGTGGTGGTAAGCCAGACGCAGAGGAGGGAGATGGACTGGTGGTAACGAAACTACAGACAGCCCAGGATCGTTTGGGCTCTGGTTCTGCAACAGCCAAACTCCACAATCGTGGAGATCTAGTTGATCAGTCTGTAGCATCTTCAACATAGGCATGGCATTTTAGGGAACTCGGCTCACAGCCCTTTGTGTTTATGCCGTGCTGAGCACCTGTTAGCCCACACCCCAACAAGCAGAACCAGACCTCCACCTGCTCTCATTATGAGCCTCCTTGTGCTCACGTGCTTGGAGTTCCTCCCCTGTCTCATATGGGCAGAAAGTGTTGTACCAACTATGCCAGACCTCGCTCCTGCCATCTCCAAGCCTAGGATAAGAACCTAGCCTCAGCAAGGCTTCCTCAGTCCTATGCCTGTAAGAAGCAGCCTCTAAGGCCTGGGATCTCTAGCAAAGTTGACAGAGACACCGGCCTAAACCCCAAGCTCCTGCCCCAGAGGAGACTAGCCTCCACCCCCACCCCAACAGCCTCCCCTTAACCCCAGTGGCTGTTCCTCATTCTCCCGTAGGCATTTTCGGTTCCTAAGGCTGTGGTTGTGGGTGGCTGTCAGTGCCCCATGGTCGTATGGCCTTTCTCTAGCTAGGAGTCTCTCAGTTCTCTGGAGCTGTGGTCCTTGGGCACGGTGATCTGCAAAGGGAGTACCTTTCAAGACTTCTGTCTGTCCAGCCTGTTCTCTTCTCTCCTCACCATCTGCTTGCTCAGCACAACATGATTCCCAGCCTCGTCTCCAGCTGGGCTTCTTCCCATGAACAGCTTTTACTACTTTGTGGAGTCTTAAGTTTCACCACACACTTACCCACCCCTTGGGCAGTTGTGTACTTGACTCAGCCTCAGTGACCCACCATCCCTAGCTCTGGCCAGTGGGAATGAAAGAAAGCTTCTGGAAGATGCCCTCAATGCTAACAGGAAGACTGCTACAGCGTTCTCTTGCTCTTCTCTCTGCCCCCCCAAAATGTGAATGTGTCTTTGGAGAACTTCAGACGCTTGTGGCAAGCAGCAGGAGTCGCTGAACCAAAACTGCTGAAGATGGCAGACAACAAACAGACTGTAGTCCCTGAAGACGACGTTGAGACACCGAATAAACTAGGTTTCAGACTATCAGTATCTGGGCTTTTCATTACGTGAGATAATGAAGTCTTCTTTGTTTGTTTCTTTTTGCCTAAAAGAATCTTAAGCCACAGTGCAGCTTATGTGTCCTTCCAAAGGTTTGGCAGAGAGAAAAATGGACAGAATCAGGCTTCCTGCTTGTTATATAAAGTTTTATTGTCAAAGCAACACCCATTCATTGCCTTATGGTCTATGGTTACTTTTGCTTGAGTGGTTGCAACACAGATGCGGTGCCTTGAAAATATGAAAACAATTTCATTGCCTCTTCACAGAAAATATTTGCCAAGCCCTAACATAGACTCATGAGTCCGAAGAGGAACAAAAGTCCCCTGAGCCGGGCGGTGGTGGCGCACGCCTTTAATCCCAGCACTCGGGAGGCAGAGCCAGGCGGATCTCTGTGAGTTCGAGGCCAGCCTGGTCTCCAAAGCGAGTTCCAGGAAAGGCGCAAAGCTACACAGAGAAACCCTGTCTCGAAAAACCAAAAAAAAAAAAAAAAAAAAAAGTCCCCTGAATTGTCATAGGCGACGCGAGTACATTAAAGCATGAAACCCCAGCAGCATGTGGTTACCTGATTGTGAGTTCAAGGGTAGCCTGAGCTAAATAATAAGACTCTAGCCAACATACAAGGAAAAGAGGCTGCCTCCATCCTGGAGTCCTGGAAGGCCTGTTATGGGCATACACTCTCTGCATGGAGTCTGTCCTCATGGGGACATGAGGCAATGTGGACTACTGTTCACACTCCAGGATAGGTCATCATTGCCTATGATGGTTAATTTCAGGTACCAGCTTGGCTAGCCTATGGGCCCAAAGGCCCAGCTGTCGGATCAAACCCCAGTCTAGTTGCTATAGGGAAGATATTTTAAATGATATTAACATGTAACTTAATAGGCCCTTGAATAAAGAGATTGGCTTCTGTGGTGCGGGCAGGGTCTCACTTGATCAATTTATGGCCTTCAGAGAAAAGATTGAGTGAGGTTTATGACACAAACACATCTCTGCCTGCCATTTTGCTCAGGAGTCTGCTAAATTCTCAGCTCAGTGGAGGGCAGACTTCAGATTGCAACATCAACCCTTATCTTAATCTCCAGCTGTGGGTCCTGCCTAACAGACATTCCATTCATCAGCCCATAATCTCCTGAGCCACTTTCTTGGGCGACTGGTTCCAGTCCACTGTGGATACCCAAATATGCAGATACTCAAGACCCTTAATGAATGTGATATTTCCATGTAAGTCACATGTATGCTTCTACATACTCTGAATGACCCCATTCACAGTGTGAGCATGATATAAGTAATTTCCACACTGTAAAGCATAGGGACTAATAACAGGGGAAATCCTACAGAGTTCCATACAGTTGCAATGATTTTCCTGCAACTCCAGTTAGTCAGACGTGGAGGATACACACTGACCACCAGCTGTATACATGTCTTAGCCGTACTGTTTCTGTGGGGAAGCCTAATGAACACACTGCTTATTCTGCTCTCACAGCTGTAATGACAACGTTTATCCCTTTCACCCAGAGAGCTTCTGCAATGAAAAGCCAGGGCCCATTGCAAAAAGGAGACAAAGCATTAGAAGTCTAGTAAGTCGATGGCTCCGGCCTTCTCCCAACACACAAGTCTTTGGGATCCAAAGACTCAAAAGGCAACTTGAGGGGTGGGCTTTAGCGCCAGAAAAGGGAGGTCAACTCAACTGAGGCATCTTTTATTTCTTTTAGTAGCAAGACTCCCATGTCAAGGCCACAGGCTAGAGGCCAGTCTGCCCCTGACCCCAGGAATGTTTTGCATTCCTCAGAAGACTCTTAATTTTAGTGAATTCCCCAGGATGCTCTGTGTTAGGAGACACTCAGAGCTGGACAGATGGCCCTTGTGTGTGTGAATGCTCTGTGCTCCCTGAGGCTCCTTGTCTCTCCCTCTGGGAGGTCTCTGCTTCCTTTGGCGGCTTCGCATCCTGGCTTGAGGGAAGACCCTGGTTCCTGTGTCTCTCTGGCAGCAGCTCACTGTTCTCAGGAACTAGGGCTCCCAGGCAAGCCCAGGCTCTTTGTGGGGCACTGAACAATTCTCTCTGAAGATTTCTGTGAAGAGCAGTGTCCTCCTGCAAACCTTCCCACCCTTGAAGGTTTCCTGTGACTCCCTGAGCCCAGTGGTTTGAAGAAGGAATCAAAACATGAAACAACATAAAGTCACGTTCTGCAGTCACTCAAATGACAGTTCTGCTGAAATGCAGCACGCTGGGGAGTCATGCATGGCCGTAATACTGCATCTCCTTTTTATGACGCACCTGTTCACAGCAACAGCAATGTCAATACTAGTACTAAGTAGTTCCCCACTCCTGAGCCCTCCAGGAGCCCACCGGGGGGTTGTGGATGCCTGATGAAGTAGCACAAAGTGTGAGGCAGTGGTCTGGAGCTGGGGGGGTCTCAGATGGTCTTGGGCAAGGGCTTTGAAGGCAGGGGAAGCCTCAGAAAGCTATGGCATCCTTCCTCCGCCTTCTAATTTGTACTCTTGGATGGAGCTAGCCTCTCCCTCCATGTGCTGTGTTTCCAGTCTCTGGAAGATAAGAAGGTGAGAAAAGTGAGCAGCTAATAAAGGTGCTCTCGGAAGGTGTCTTCAGGCCAGCCCCTCCTCCCACGTGTTTGGGGAGCAGCTATTGGTTCCGCACTTGTCCCCTCCCCCAGGACTAGATGGGGGAAGGGCCCAAGTGACACAGGTCTTTCTGCTCTGAAGCAAGTCTCAGCAGCACTTCCGGCCACGTGACCTGGTAAAGGCTCCTGGGAAACCCTGTGCTAGCACTTAGGAGTTCTGCGGCTTGCGGTACATAGTCATTCCCAAAGCATTACTGTAAAGGACAAAGCACCATCCCGTTTTCCAGCATGTGCGCACTCAATGAGAAGGCAGTTGTGCAGCACACGCCATTGAAATTTATGTCCATTTGGGGAATATACGATCATCTCCAGCCTGGCTCTGAGACGGGGAGAGAGTCTCTTCCGTTAGCCCAGAGTTGTTATCTGCAATTCAACAAATGGAGTCGGTGAGACCCTTTGACACAGAAAAGGTGGCCAGGTGGTGTGCCAAAGTTTGGAGCGATTACTTGAAATCTAAGGGCAAGCCCTCACAAAGCCTCTTGTACATTCAGAGCACACAATGCCCTTATTACAGAGGGACCACACCCAAGCACACAGCACCCGTAGAGATGTGTGACTGGCTCTCCAGCAGATCAGGTGCTGTCACCAGCCACAGAAGTCCCTTTGGGATCACACTGAGTTCTTGAGCAATTGCTCAGAAAAGGCACTTGTTCTGAATCTCATGTTGGAGATAAGGGGAAAGGGTCACACAAAGCCATGCCCAGGGCCTTAGGAAATCGACTGCTAATGTTAATTCAAAAATGGCCTTGAAAGCGGTTCTCAGAGCCAAGCACAGTGGTGCTCACTTGTCATCCCAGGGAGGCAGAGGCAAGAGGACCAAACCCTGCTACACAGTCAAAACGAGTTCTGGGCCAGCCTGAGCTATATGAGACCTTGTCTCAGGAAAGGAGGATGAGCAGGCAAGACGGCTCACAGGGAAGGGGCCTGCCACTAAGCCTCATAACCTAAGTTCTGGGACCCACATGATGGAGAGAACCAACTCTCATCCGTTGTCCTCTGACCTCCATGGGTGTGTGGTAGACCATGCATGTATGAGTGTGAGGTGTGTGTGGGTGTGGGTGTGTGTGTGTGTTACACACTAAATAAATGTAGAATAAAATGCTTTTTAAAAAGTTAAGTGATTTTCATCTTAACACCACTTATATGAAAATCTATTAGCCTATGTTTCAGAATCTATGTGTCTGTCTAAATTACATCTCAGCACATGAGCTCTTGCACAGAGAACAAAGAGAATTCCCCAGTTGCTTTAGAACAGAGCCTGGTGCCAAGATGCCCCCAGGCAGCCTAGAGCAGGGCAGGCCCTGGGTGGGGGCTTCACCTTGCTGTGGGTTTTAGCAGTTCCCTGGTGGCTTAAACTCCCCACTTAGAAATGGAGCCCGAGTTCTTTCTTCCTGGCTCCTGTGTGAAAGAGTGGGCCAGGAGCTTATCCATTTGCTTTTTACAGACCCTACAAATCATCCTGGGCTGTTAAGAAAATCATGACATTGCCTAAAGATTTCCTGCTGGCCCCATGCTGTAAGAATGGGCCTCCCACTGTGAGCAGGGCTCAGCTCCTTACAGGAATTCCTCAAAGCTCCCTTTGCTGTGGTGTTAAGATTTCTGTGAGGCCTCATCCCCTGAGACCTGAAGGGGTCCTTCGAGCCTCACTCCTCAATATAGGGCCAGCAGAAGTTGAGCCCCAATCCCACATTATTCTTGCCTCACCTGGAATGGGGCTAGGGCCTCTAAGAGTCTGTATCTTTCCTGGATCTGGCTAAGGGATGGAAAACCAATAGCACATTGGGCACCAATGCAACACCATGACAGCCCAGGTGCTCAGCAGCTGAGGGAAGAGTGTCCCTCAGTTAGGGAGTCCAAGCTGAAGACATGGAACACAGAGAGGGGTATGAGTGCGTCGGGAGGGGCATAGTAGGGGCCAGGAAAGATTTGGAAGAGACAATGATCTCTGAGTGAAAACCTGAAGAAGGTGAGGAGTCAGCCTGGCAGTATCTGGAGAAGAGACTGAGGGACAACTGAACACCAGGTGCAAAGGCTGACAGGCACGTTCAGTGCGACCAGACCAGAGGGAGGAAGGTGGGAGGAAACTAAGGACCCAAGATCAGCTGGGAAGGAACTGTCACACTGGCCCGTGTGTCACACATATTGCACCATCACTGTTGCGAAGCCTTATTGAAGAGAGGCCAGAAACTCTAAGATGTTTTATAAAGACCAAGTCTCCTTTTTGCTTTATAAATTCACTAGCTTTCGCATGTGGACATATTGTGTCCTGATCTCAAGTTGGCTGCCAGGGCTCCAGACATTGCATATTATATCCACATGAGACAAGAAGGATGGGGGCCGGAGGGGGGGGGCAGCTCTTCTTTCTACTAAGAAAACTAAAGTTTTCTCCACCCTCCCCTCAAATTCTTTCTCCCCTCTTTGCCCAGAGGTGAGTGTGGGGGCCACTCCTCAAAAGTTATAGGAAAGCCATGACAAGGGTTGCCAAGATTGACTGAAATTGCTGTTCTCGTTTTTCCCACCGTAGTACACATTTTATATCACAGTCTAATACACACCGCTGAAGCGTAAATAACAAAGCCAAACTTCTACAAAATACAACATACGGTGTGTACTGTACACTGCTAGTTTATCAGTTACCTGTTTAAATTCTAGCTACACCATCCCCTTGTGAGTTGTGAGTGTAGCATGAAAAAATACAGGCAGCTCAGGATCCGTCACTAGGGACTAGCATGCTGCTGTTCCTAATAAGTAGGCTTCTCTCTACCGTCTCTCCCTCCCCTCCCCGTCTCTCCTTCCCTCCTTCCCTCCTTTTTCCAAACAAGACAGTGGGTGTCCAGTAGGCAACCGTCGGTAACCACAGTACCCACCAGAAGTGAGGGGCAGCCAACACTGGAGAGCAGGGCCGCCCCTCCTACTCCAGATGAACTATAAGCAGTGTCCAGTGCAGCTGAGGGCGGGCCGAGGAGCCGCAGGGGACCAGACCAGCAGCACATGTCAAAGGTATAAGGAGTGCTCAGGACACCTCAGGCCTATGTCCAAACTAGATGAGACCACAGCATGAACTGGGGCAGAGAGCGTGATTCGTACTAGAAAGCCCCAGGGAGACTTACCCACTCACGTGCTGTTTACCTCTTCACCTGGGCGGTAGTGGATTGGAGAAGCTGGGAGTTATGGTGGAATTGCGTGCATTTGGTTTGTGAAAGCTTTTAGAAGCACCCACATATTGGTCTCAGTTCTAATGGTGCCCAGCATTTGGACTGTGGAAAGAAACATGTATTCCAACAGCAACCGTAGGAACCCCGAGTTGGCAGGGAATGGATCATTGTTGAAGAATACAAGCAAAGGCTGAGCTGGTCACCTTTAGCCCCCTGCAGGTAGGGATGTAGACAGGGAGAGTCTGCACACAGGAAGGGAAGGACAAAGTACAGTCTATATGCTCGCAGTCACCAGCCACAATAACTAGCAAAATTCGCTCAATCTGAGTCCCAGGACTCAAATCCCAGGCTGGTTTTCAAATATGTTGAATACCTCACATTTTAAGAAGATCCACACCACACTCTAAAATGGCCATGTGACCCTAAGAGGATTAGAAGCCAGGGACTGAGCGGAGCTGATTTACATTACAGGGGCAGCCCAGACGTCCTGAGGTCAGGACTGGGGATAGTGACATAAAACAGAGCCGGCAATGCTCCCCTACTCTACAGCCTGCACCCCAGCCGCCCAGTCCCCCTAATTTCCCACAGTGGCCTAGGGTTTGAGGCTCTGCCTCAGCATTGGCAAATCTGTGCTCAGAAGATAGCGCCGGCAGAGGAAGCTAACTTTTTAATTCACCAGCTCGGATTTCTTAATGGAGCTTTCTGAGAAGCCACGCCTTTGCTTGCAGGTGCCACCTGGACGATAAATAGATGTTTCGAGTTTCACACGCTCGCGCGCGCGCGCGCGCACACACACACACACACACACACACACACACACTCCATCCTCCCCAAGATGCACACAGTTGTAGTTGCAGCGCCTGCGCAGAGGCCTTTGTTGAAACCCAAGGATCTGCGTTACCCAGGATCCCTGGCCCCTAGGGCCCAGTCCGGCTGCTTTCTCTCTGCCTCCTGAGGCACCCTCGAGGACTGGGAACTTAAGTGACGCGCGGAACACTTGGTGGTGCCCATGGAGATCAAGCAAGGGGGCAGATGCCCGGGGTCTTCTTGAGGGGCAACGGTAGCAAGCACTCAGGAGGGAAGAGATGGACTGATGGGCAATGCTGTTGACCAGGGAGAAGGGGAGTTCCCAGGGCGAAGAGGGGCGTGTCCGGGGGCGGGAAGAGGTGTGTCTAGGGCGGGCAGGGGCGGACCTGACCCCCTGCAGCAGAGGCCCGGCTCTGAAGCCGGGTGCAGGCACAACTCTGGTGCAGGCGGAGGGACTGCCTTGCTGGTGGCCTCTGGACCACGCGATGACTGGACGGTGAGTGATGCCTAGGCTGCAGAGGTAGTGGGCGTTCTTGGACCACTCCACCCTCGACTCTGGGGCGGCGATCAGGCAGAGAGCGCTGGAGCCTGAGAGCACTTGTGCCCTTCAGCCGCTGTGCGTGAGTCTCCTCCCCCTGCCAGCCTGGCGCACTGGGGGCCTCCAACTAGGGCTGAGAGGGCCACTGTGCCTAACATCTCCTAGGATAAGGCACTTTAGGGGCCAAATCTTAACAGGACACGTGAACCAAACTGCCCGCTACAGTTGGCTCACCTCATCCCTCCTCTCAGCCAGTCTCCTAGAGACATGGTCTCAGAGCGGGAAGAGGGCTTCCAGCAAAACTGTCTGATTTCACAGATGGAAACCCAACGCCAGGATGATAGCTCACCGAGGCACTTGTTTCTCAGTCGCTGTTTGTGATGGTCGGCCGTGAGCAAAGGGCTTTAATACAATATACCACTCACTCCTCACTGCGCGGTCACAATATTGCTTTCTTTATCCCCATTTTCAAATGTGAAACTGAGGCTAGCCGCGTACGCAGGCTGGGGCTCTTGCTCAGCTGGTGGAGCGCTTGTGTAGCACTCGTGAAGGCTGGATTCCATCCCAAGCGTTGCATAACAAAAGCAGGGGAGGGGGCCTGAGAGGTAGAACGTTGGGGAACTCTACCTCCAAACCTCTTTAACTTCACTCCTTGGACTGTGGTTCGCCTGTGGTCCCAACTCTTAGACTGCCCGTGCCAAGACAGCCAGAACCCTTTAAAGCCCCTGTAAGGGAGTTTAGAAATCCCACCCACCTCGTTGGGAATTAAAGGATGTCACATAGCAGGTGAGGGCCGGGATCCAGGAATTGAACCCAGGCAGCTTATTCGCCCAAGTGACACACTACGCTGGCAGGGGCGACCCTGCTGCCCTTGCTGCAGTTCGCCTGCAGGTACGAGGGTATCACCCAGCCCTGCCAGAAGCCGTGGGAAGCAAACACAACTGAGGAACAGGAGGACAGGTAAACACAGACCTGCCTGCGGCTTCCTGTTCCCCCAGGAGGCTGGAGGTGGGGAGAGGAACCTTAGCGGGAAGGAAGGGACTGAGGGAGAGAGGAAGGGAGAAAAGAGAAGAGGAAATTCGTCTTGGGTTAAACTATTGCTTGCTGGAAATTACGCTAGGGTGTGTTTCAGCACGTTGTTGTGTGTGTTTAACAGCTTGAGTCCTAACTCTGGGTAGCGATCACACTTGCAGACTTGATGCTGAGTGAAGGCTGATGCACAGATTGGAGTGTCCATCTGACACCCAGGAGAGTCGGAGGGTGACGTGAGGTTGAGAACAGGATTAAAGTCAGGTCTCCTGAGTCAGAGCCAGCAGGACTGTGGGACAGGGAACCAGAACTGAGTGTAGAAGTAGAAGCTCATGCAGGCAAGTCTCTGAGGAGACAGGCTGACTACTGGCTCTACCGGGAAGCCCTCTGCACTATGCCCCTAGGGACCTGAGTCCTGGTTTCAGGGCTAAATTCTACCTGACTCCTGACTCTTAGGAACCATTTCTCGTCTTTGAGTCCCACATTCCCTTCTTCGAACATTGCTATCTCCACGGTGCCTGAAGCCCAATGTCAACAGTGTGTGTTATGGATGAACCCTTCAGATCATAATTGTTTAACTGGTGAGGAACTTCAGTTCAAAAATAGAAAGGGTTTTGACAGGGTCTGTGCAATCATCGGGGCAGGGTAAGCTTTGAGCCCAGACATTGGAAAGGCTCAGTTGTTTAACCTCTTAAAATTACATTGAAGAAAACATTTTGAAATTGTTTTTATCATTATCATCATCATCATCATTATTGTGTGTGTGTGTGTGTGTGTGTGTGTGTGTGAATCACATGTTTGTGTGCATGCTGTGGGTCACATGCAATGCCATGCTGCACGTGCAGAGGTCAGAGGACAACTTTGTGAAGTCGTTTATCTCCATCCCCTTTTCCATGAGTTCTGAGGATTGAACTTGGGTCCTCAGGCTTGGGCGGCAAGTGCCTTTACACACAGAGCCACCTTGCTGGCCCTTGAAACTGTTTAAAAGTAACCGCCCAACAGCTCAGAAGTGGCTGCTTGCCCAAAGCTTCTGCAGTTTCCCCACACTTGTAGCTCCCTGAATCTCCTGCCTGCCGAAAGGGACTTCCTCTGGGACATACCCTGAGACAGAATCGGAGCCCCGCCCATCCCCTTGCCTGACCTTTAGTATCAGAGATGTGGGTTGTGATATAATCCCCTAGCTTCAGTCCCGAGAAGCACCCGAGGGACACGCTGGACCAGCTGCCGTTACAACTGGCTAACTCAAGACCCAGTGATGGCAGAACAGTTGGGGGTCACACATCAGCTCAGAGAAAAGCTCAGCCAGAATGTTTTTCTGGGATACAGCACATTTTCAGCCTGGGATCTGGTGCAAGTGGAAGCAGGCATCCTGATTCACTTATGGTAGCATGACAATCCATGTGTGCACTTGCATACACACGTGAGCACAATCACACTCACACATTTTTCTCAGTCTGGGATGAAGGTGTTATGTTTTCAGAAGAATCCATGTCCCAAAGGATTCTGGGACCTAGCACCTTGTCTCCAGAGAAAACTCCCAGCAGCTGCGCATGTCGCACAGGCTAGGGCAAAGGTCGCATGGGCATAGCAGACACTAGAGTGCCCAGGACAACCTGGCAGCAGCTGGCACCAAGTAGTCAGGGGGTCTGCTCAGCTGGGCTGCACTCCTGGACCCAGGCCGTTGGAGTGGTTGTTTGGCCCCCAAATCATAGCTGTGTGGATAAACAGTTTCCATGAATCCTTCCTCCCTTCCACAGGTCGGGAGTGAGCCTGAAGGGGTGAGGACCCAGAGCCAGGAAGTGTGAGTAGATTACGTGAGGAGTGGGAGGGCTGGAAGTGAATTTATTGCCTCAGCTTACAGGAAAGAACACTGGAGGGCAGCCTGTCCTGCAGGTGTGTGGGTGAGGCGCTGCCTCTGGGCTACAGTTTACATCAGGAAGTCACAAGGGAGGGGAGACGCTGGCCTATAGTCTGCAAAGGGACCAAGGACAAGGACCAGTCTCTTCAGAGGAAGGGGAACATTGCCAAGGAAGCCTATATTGGCAGAACAGGTTCATATAAAGTCACCAGGACTGGAGGGGACATACAGCAGAGATGGCCTGGCTAGGGTGGTCCGCCATGGTCAGGCAGGAATGGAGATGGCGATGTCTGTGTGTGTGTGTGTTTTCTGTCTTCCCTGGACCCCCGTCACCCCCAACTGGCACTGTACACATCCTCTCAGGGCTCCCCAGCTGGTGAGACTCAACAGCCTAGGACTAGAGCAGGAGGGAATATGGCTGAGCCAGAGGTGGGTAATGGCAGGGGAGGGGAGGGGACCTTGGAACCAGACAACAGGAGAGGACAGCAGCCGCTAAGTAGCTGGTGATCTAGGTGGCTGTATTGCTACGGCCAGCCCAGCAGACAGCCTGTGTCCAGCCAGATGCCCTCAGCAGGCAGCTGGCTCCTCTCTGGGGAAGCTCTGGCCTGTGAAGGCTGACAGGTGCTGGGAGGGCCTTTTAGAGGCTCATTGTTTTCAGCCCGGGCTCCTGGCCCCGGCATTAGGAGGCAGTTGTGCAGGGCAGTGTAGCCTGCACCTGCCTTCTCTAAGTGTAGCAGCCCTGCTGGAGGCGCTTGGCTGTGCCTGGCTGTGTCCTCTTCGGTCTTGCGGGTCAAGCCACTTTGTTTCTTGTTTGGTTTGAATCACACCTAAATATGAATCGTGCCAGGAAAGGTTAAAACAGAGGCAGCCAAGCTCTCGGGGTTCACTGACCAACTTACATTTTTACTTTCAACATCGACCCATTGCCCGTATTGCCAAGTAAGGACAGAACCCTCTCCATTCACCAGTGTGGGAAGCATCCTCTAAGACTGAAAAGCAGGCCACACATCAGCTCACAGTAAAAGGCTGTTCGCTGCACTCAAGTTTATTTCCTGAATATTCCACTCCAGTGGTGTTCCCTGGCTTGCTCCTTCTGCGACCGATCCCGAGGGGATGGTCCCACAGTGACCCAAAGAATCGGAACTGGCCTTCCTCTGTGGAGAGAAAAAGACAAGGGCCGAGACCTCGGCGATGTAAACACTCCGTGGCCTTTGTCACCGCACAGAGGGCTGTGTGCCAGCTGTCGCTGCCTCCACAGGCCTGGCAGAACAGAGCAGCCGCTCAAGCGGAAAGTGGGGACAACTCACTCATTGTCTGTTCACCGAGGGAAGGTAGCCAGGTAGCTACCTCCTGAGGCTCCTCTGAGGAGCAGAGAATGCGTCTATACCAGCCAGAGAAGTGAGCTTGGAGGCCTGAGCTTTGTGTGTTGGGGGGTGGGGGCGCAAGACCAGGACAAAGGCTGCTGGGGGAGGCAGAGAGAGAGGAGTGGCCTGCTGACTCTGGCTGTCCAGTTACATCTGTGGCTGCTTTTCAAACTTGCCAGGGTGGCAGGCCAGGCCAGGCCAGCTGCATCTTCTCCCCGTCTACTTCTACCAAGGAGCATCTCTCTGCACACTGAGCCTCTGCCTCAGATTCAGTTCCAGCTAAGAGGAGGAGTATAGTTTTTGATTGCAGAAGATCAAAAGGAGACCACTGAAGATGCTTGCCTTTGGACACCCTGCCCAGAACACAGGGAGATTCGGCACTAGGGAAGCAGCTTCAGGAAAACGACCCAAATCGAGAGACACTCCACTTTGCTTCCTGACAGGAGTGGAAGTGTTCTCTCTTCAAGCTCTCCCTGTCAGCAAGTCTCTAGAACACCCCTTAGGTACACTGTGCAACTCGCTAAGGCACTGTGAGCATAAGAATGAGCAACAGCAGACTCAGATCAACCCAGTAAAGGGTCTTAAAGGCAAAACAATGTTCACATGTCATCCAAAGTGGTAGTCACAGCTTGTGCCCCAACTCAGGTCTGGCCACCCATCTTCAGTAAGCTAATTAAAAGTGCCAAACTGAAAATGGAAAACGGAAGCCAGGCATAGTGGCACACGCCTATAATCCCAGCACTAGGGAGGCAGAGACAGGTAGATCTCTGTCAGTTCAAGGATAGCTTGGTCTACAAAGGAAGTTCCAGACAGCTAGGGCTGTTTCACAGAGAATCCCTGTCTCGAACCTCGCCCGCCCCCCCCCCAAAAAAAGTGGAAAACAGAAAAAGGAGATATACTCAATGTGGTCACACTAGGAAGAGGGACAAAGAAGGCCAGTGACCCCACAAATCCCTCTTACCTCCAGTGGCGCAGACTTTCTTTTAGGCCACCAACCTGCTCCCAAATCATGACACGGAGACTTACTATTAGTTTTGAATGCTTGGCCTTAGCTTAGCTCTTATCTCTTGCTAGCTCTTATAACTTAACCTGTTTCTCTTCATCTACCTTTTGCCTCAGGGCTTTTACCTTTCTCTCCTTCTGTATATCTTACTTTCAGTCAGTTGCCTGGCTTCTGACCCCAGGGGCATCCCTTCTCTCATTCTCTAGACTTCTCCTCCTATTTATTCTCTCAGCCTGCCAGCCCCGCCTAGCCCTCTCCTACCTAGCTATTGACTGTTCAGCTTTTTATTAGACCAATCAGGTGCCTTAGGCAGGCAAGGTGAAACAAATGTAACACATCTTTACATAATTAAACAAATGCAGCACAAACAAATGTAACACATCTTTACATCATTAACAAAGGCAGCAGAAACAAATGTAACCCACCTTCACATAGTTAAAGTAATATTCTGCAGCATAAAAAAATACAACACATCTTTCTTTGCCTAGTTAAAATAATATCCCACAACAGCTCCAGGATCCTGAAGTGCAGTGGACTTTTAAATAGAGGGTCAGGGATAGGTACATCTAGCCAGTGCTGGTTAAGGTGTGATCCCTCCTACCTTTGACCAAACCTTGCCTGATCTTGTAAGGTTGTATGTGACAGACAGGTTATGAGGACCAGGTGAAATCTCTTTCCAGAAGACAAGTTTCCCTCTGCTTGTCTTGTCCTTCTCCCAACATGAGATTTTTGGGGAAACCCCCATTTATTTGGAGTCCATTGTTTCAATAGTCCTATAGTCAGATTGAAAGTCACAAAGTATCTCTAGAATGTCTTCATTTCTGCAAGGCTGGTTAAACAAATGAGGAGGGGAGATTCTGTGGAACACCCCAAAGCTCAAACTCTGGAGCTCAGTGGGGAATAGTGTACACTCTACCACCCGGGGAGGAGGCATTTGACAGCCAGGGATACCAAGTGACTCACCCAAGGCCTCCTAGCTAACAAGGACAATGAAATGATGTGTTATTCTAGTACAGAGGCTGTTTTTCTAAGGACCCAAGGCTCCTCCCCCCAAAGACCTATGGCCTATGGAAAGTTGGAAAAGCCTATTTTGCTGAAATGACCCCTTCTGACTTCCCTCCAACCCCCAACCTCCAAGCGCCCCCCATGATTACTGCCTCCTTGTGCTCCCATGAATGATATCAGCATACTCCTTCCCTGTCAAGCTTCTCTGTTTTCCCTATCAGAAATCCAGCTGCCTCCCGCTTCTACCCCTTTTTCCTCTGAGCATCTGATGCTACCGGACTACAAGAGAAACTACCAGCTCCTGGGGCGTGTCCTCAGGGACCTGCTGAGGGCAGACAAGGGAAGGCAGTGTCGCCTTAAACCGTCACTTGGTGCTCTAATGGATTGGCTCCCTGCCAACTGCCTTTCTGTCAACCAAAGCAGTCCCCTTAAATTTTACCTGCATAAATTTCCCATTTGAATAAAGAGTTCTTCAGCTGAGGAAATATCAAAGCCACTGGACGGCAATATTCATATTGCACAGATAGGAAAATCAAGGCTCAAAAGGCAAGGCATGCATATGCAGCCACCCAGATCTTAGTAGCTCCCAGCCCAGAGCCGCTTAAAAAGACGTTTCTGTTAATAAACAGCCACTGCTTGACTTAAAGGAAATTCCACTTACAGGTGCTCCTATTGCATAGTAAAAGAAAGGGAGTATTCTCATTCTGAGGGAGAATAAAGGTATTGTCAACCAAGCCAGGCCATGAGTCTGAAGTCACAAACTAGTTCCGTACCGAAGTATGTCTCTCTCGCAAGTGCGTGCTCTACTTCATTTCTTTCTCTTTATTTTTTTTAGTTCACTATGTAGCCCTGACTGCTGTAGTAAGCAATGCCTGAAACACCAGTGTGTTAGTTAGCCCGGCACTGCTTCTCTGCAAATCCACTGTGGATGGGTCAAGGATGCAGACCCACAGAATCACTCAGCATCATTAGAACACATGAGAACACATGGCTTTCTGGCTAACTATGGCGACACACAGGCACTGGTTCTTTTTCTTTAAAAAAAACTACGGAGGGTGGGGAGCTGGAGAGAAGGCTTAGCAGTTTAGAGCCCTGGCTGCTCTTCCAGGGGACCCAGGTTTGATTCTCAGTACCCACTTGGTGGCTCACAACTATCTGTTAACTCCACTTCCAGGGGGTCTGACACCCTTTTCTGGACTCCCTGGGTACTTGGCATGTCGTGAACATACATACATTCAGGCAAACATTCATACATATAAAATTAAATAAGCCTAAAACTTGTTTAAAGATATTTTTAGAATTTTAGAGAGACTGGGTAGAGGGCTCAGTGGTTGCGAGCGTATACTGCTCTTGCAGAGGACTGGAGTTCAGTTCCCAGAACCCATATTGGACAGCTCACAACTGTCTGTAACTACAGCTTGGTTAGATTTGATGCTTCTGGCCTCCTCTTGTGGAGAGAGAGAGGAAGAGAGAGAGAGAGAGAGAGAGAGAGAGAGAGAGAGAGAGAGAGAGAGAGAGAGAGAGAGAAACAGGAGGAGAGGAGCACATCAGGTAACGGGTTTCACTGTAGCATCTCTAAACACATAAGCCATTATACTTTGTTCTGACTCTTCCTCACCCCCCACTGTCCTCCCTTGTGCTTCCTGCCCCCGCCCACCTCTGTTCCCTTCCTTCTTCCAGATAGTCCCCTCTTCTTTTGTTTTCATATCACATTATTCTATCACCCTCTTTTCTGTATACTCCCTCCATTGTGATCTCTTTCTCTACCTCATGATCCCTGTTCTAGTTACATACACACACACAGAGAGAAACAGAGAGAGACAGAGAGAGAGAGAGAGAGAGAGAGAGAGAGAGTCTTAAACCTCGGCTCCTTATTTAGAGAATCTGAGATAACTGTCTTTCTGAGTCTGGCTCCTTTTACTTTACACAGTGGTCTCCAACTCCATCCATTTTCTTCACATGTCATGATTCATCTTTTTCTTACAGCTGAACAAAATTCCATTGTGTGTGCCGCTGTGTCCATGGTCCATGGCAATAGACAGGAGCTGGTTCTTTTTCTTTTAAAAAAAACAACAGCAACAACATCCATAGTGTGTGACTTAGACCCCTCAGGCATATACTCGGAAGTGGCGTAGCTGCGTCATACGCTACTTCTTTTTTTAAATTTTTTTTAGGAATCTCCATATTGATTTCCGTTGTGAATACACAAATTTACATCCCCACAGTGGTGTATGAGCTCCCTTCCCCCAAGTCCTCGCCAGCATTTGCTTTCTTCGTGACAGATGTTCTAACTGGGGTGAGAGGGACTCTAAGGCAGTTTTAATTTGTGTTTTTCCAATGGCCAGGAATATTGAATATGTTTTCAAGTATTTATTGATCATTTGTATTTCTTCTTTTAAGCAATCGGATGATTCAGATTTCTGGGTAAATTCCTTGGCTCTTTATGTGTTCTAGATATCAGTGCTTTGATGCGTAGCTGGCGATGATTTTCCCATGCTCTGTAGGTGGTCCCTTCGCTCTACCAGCTGTCCCTTTGTCACGTGATGTCATCTGTCAGTTTCTGGGATTTTTTCATAAGCAGTTGGAAACTCTTTTCAGGAAGTCCTTGCTTATGTCCGACACTTGAGGTGTTCTTCCCATATTTCTCTAGCAGTTTCCGAGTTTCAGGCTCTCAATAAGGGCTAGTTTCATTCTTCTACACAGGAGAATTTAGTTTTCTCAGCACATCTGTGAGGCAGGCTGTCTTTTCTGCAATATATGGTTTTGACAGACACCTTTGTCAAAATTTTGGTGGCCATGGCTGTGTGTCTTATTCCAGGTCATTTATTCCAGTCCTTGATCTAACATCTGCTCTGATATTTTTGTTATGATGACTGTGTGATATACTGTGATTAGGCACAGTGGCTGTGTGATATACTGTGATTAGGCACAGTGGCTGTGTGATATACTGTGATCAGGTGCAGTGGCTGTGTGATATACTGTGATCAGGTGCAGTGGCTGTGTGATATACTGTGATCAGGTGCAGTGGCTGTGTGATATACTGGGATCAGGCACAGTGGCTGTGTGATATACTGGGATCAGGCGTAGTGGCTATGTGGTATACTGGGATCAGGCACAGTGGCTGTGTGATATACTAGGATCAGTCACAGTGGCTGTGTGATATACTGGTATCAGGCACAGTGGCTGTGTGATATACTGTGATTAAGTGTGGTTATACCTCCAGCATTGTTCATTCTGCTAAGGATTGCTTTGGCTATTTTGGTCTATATCAATGTTAGAATTGTTTTCTTCTAGTTTTGTGAAGAATGTCATTGAGATTTGAGTGAGGATTGTGTTGAATCTGTATATCATCTTTGGTAATATAACCATTTTCACAATATTAATTACTGTGAAATAATTGTGAATAATAGGTTGACCAATCCTTGATGGCCAACCTATGACCAACTTTGTACCAAATGGGGGGAAATTGAGAGCATTTCCAGTAAAATCTGGAAGAAGACAAGGATGCCAATGAACAGTAAGAAAAGTGAAAGGAAAACAATGGGATACGAATTGGAAAGGAAGAAGCCAACTTGTTCCCAGTTGTAGATGACGTGACCCTGTCCTTGAAGGACACTAAAGACCCTTCGGAAAACTCTCAGAACTGATCAACACTCTCAGCAAAGTAACGGGATAAAAAGTAGGCATAAGGGGGCTGGAGAGATGGCTCAGATGTTAAGAGCACTAGCTCCTCTTCCAGAGGTCCTGAGTTCAATTCCCAGCAACCACGTGGTGGCTCACAGCCATCTGTAATGTGATCTGGTGCTCTCTTCTGGCATGGAGGCATACAAGCAGGAAGAACACTGTATATACAATAAATCTTTTAAAAAAAGATAAACTCAAATTAAAAAAAAAAGTAGGCATAAGAAGTCACTAGTTTTTCTATATAACCATAGCAGACTTGCCAAGGAAGAAACCAGAGAGGGAAGAGACCACTCATGACAGCCTCTAAAACCCAGTATATGTGGGGATTCTCATGACAGTGGGTAGAACTGAAAAACAGACATTAAAGGAGGTGGCCCAGGTTCGGGGAGACAGGTGCTACATGTTTGCTGTCCTATGCAGAACCTCGTTTCTACTTTTTACGTGTGCAGACTCATGGTGGAGTGACTGTGAGTAGACATCGGGAAACTGGTTGCTAATGCCATCAGGAAGGTGATCCACACGTGTCCCTTTGTAGCAGAAAGGCCAGAATTGGTAACATGGCCCCATGTTTAGGGAGTTGGGGGATTACTAAGCATTTTACATAATCATTCTGGGGGCAGCCAGTGTTTCTGCCTGAAGCACCCAGCTTTAAGTACAAAGTACTCATAAAACCCCAGATTTCTGGTTTTCTTTGAGTAAACCAGAAGATCTACACTTTGAAAAGAGGAATGTGTCCCCAACTCCCTGTGGGCTCTGTGATAACAGTTGCCTAACTAAGCCATCCTCTTGGTCCCTGGACACAGTTACATTTTTGTTTTTCTTTCTGAGACATACTCTCACTCTGGAGTCCATGCCAAACTTCAATTTGCAATGACCCCCCTGTTTCAGTTTGGGATAACAGGACTGAGCCTGACTTACATACTGCCGAATGTACAGCTCTGAAAGAACTGACTTGTGGGGGAGCCTATGACCCTTTACTCACTTCACCCTACAGAGTAGGTGTTCTTGGTCACAGAGACAAGAGGTGAAGCAGAAAGACATCGACAACCACCCCAATGTGCACTGGTGCCCCCAGGAGCATCACTTAGTCAGCTGAGATTATAAATACCGAAGAGGCCCCGGGTGAGAAGCTCCTCCAGCTCACCCCACCCTGGCCAGGACTTGCTTTGCAACTGGTTTGCTGAGGCAGCTAAGGAGAGGCAGAGGGGAAGACTCTTCTGGAACACAGCCAAAGCCCTATGAAAGGAAAGTGTGTCAAGCTTGGGCAAAGCTGGGACTTCGTGAAGGAAAGGGGCAAAAGCTGGCTGAAGATGCAGAGGATAGTAAGGGAAAACCCCACTTGCCATCATTCTGGAGTTACTGCAGCCCGTTCTGTAATGAGCTTGCTCAAAACTTTACAGTGTTATGCCATAGGCCTGTGGAACCAGTGTCGACCCAGAAACCCCAACACCGGGCAATCCCCTGGGTGGAACACTTCTGCTCTGGCAAGTTTGAGGAACTATCCAGACATGGAGTACATCCATTCTTTCCACAAGCCAAGCATGAGGAAGCTAGCCCTATTTTGAAAACCCTGTTGCTGGGCCAACGAGAATACACGGGGAGTCCCCAGCTCTGATCCCAAAGGGGCAGTGCTGCATCACTACTTGGTCAAAGCCTGCCCTGCAAGGGGCCGGACTTCTCTGCAGGCCATGGCTGGTCTTGCTTTAGAATGGGTAGAGTTGTGTTGATGGGATCGTTCTAAGGTTGCTATTCAGTACATCTCCTGTCACAGGCCACAAGAATATGAAATAAGAGTCCAGCTGAATATAATAAGCTATACCTTGATCGACCAAAGAGTTCTTCAAGAGGGAAGCCATTTATCAAGGAATATTTGGTGTTATTCAGCTTTTAATATATATCAGCTGTCTTCTGCTATGAAATTCTTGTGTGCTCATATACTACTAGGCCATATGGCAAACAGAATAAGCTTCTCAGCCCTACTGTTGATCCCTACAGAGCCTAGGAGACAGGTGGACTATAGACGCACAGCTTTGTTTCTTGTGCAAATGAAGCTCAGACCATCCCTTTCCCTCAGACCTAGTACCGTTGCAGAGTGACTGACTCAGGACACTAGGGCTTTTGGCATAACCAAGTGCAGTAAAGACTGGAGCAGAATTCCTGGCCCAGGCAGAGTGGCATGGCCAGAGGGAAGATAACAAGGCAGAGTTTCTGTGGATGGTAGGGCAGAGTCGCATGGCAAGAGAGAAAGGAACAAGGCAGATCTTTTGTAGAGAATAAGGATTGGGTCAGGTCAAGAGAGAAGGAAGAGAAGAAATGAGCATGGATGGAGAAACTGAAGATGAATATGAGATTGAAAGCTAGGAGCTTACTATTAGGCTATGAGAGGACAGAAATAGAAAGGACAAAGAGGAACTGAGTGACAGGACGGAACTGAAGCTGTAGAGATAGAACTGTGTCTTAGAGAAGAAAAGTAAACGGACAAAAGAGCATGGTGTACATAGATTCTTTTCCCTCAGATAACCCCACGCCAGACTTAGCGTCTTCCCTAGGACTCTAGGAGGGATTTTCTCAGGGCAGGCCCCTGGGAAAATTCTGATAATCTCCCCTACATCCTTCATTTCTCCTGGCCAATGGTAATTCTCCTGCTTCTGTAATCAAACCAATGGCCATTTGGGGATGATATCTGTCTTGTGTGTCTTGTAGGCAGGGAGAGAGGAGGAGCACACTGGACTGATCAGAGGGACTAAAAAGTAGAGCTTGCATCAGTACTGAGGGTATACTGGGCTTCATCTTGCTGCCCAGCAAATAGGAAGGACCCTTAGGGAAGGCCCTCAGCCAGGAAGCAGTAGCTCTAGCCTATCTCTACTTTCTGTAACCGGGGGCAACCTTGGTCTAAATTTCAGTGGAAAATTCTAGAAATAAAATTTTAATAAATAGATGGTAGGTTTTAAGTTGAATGCCATCCTGAGGAGCATGATGAACTCTCCTTGCCCAGACATGGAGCATCCCTGTGTCCCTCATATACACACTCATGTCTGTTAGAGTCACTCAGTAGCCATCATGTCATCAAGTTGACTGTCAAGTATCAGTTCTTGAGCTAGGGAACAAGTTTTGCTTGTTTGATTTAATAATGTGGTTATTCAATGCTCCACAGACAGTCATGCTGTCTGGTCAGACACACCAAAGAGAAGTGAAAGGGAGCAAATTCTCCACTCAGTAAGAAATAGTAATGTGCTGTGTTGCTCGGATCTAGCAAAAATGAGTCTGCTGCCTGTGAATTTTCTGACAGAAAAAGAGCCCATGTGAGTTTTGTTTTCACCTGAAACTCTACAAGATGTTGCCACAACCCAGACAGATGCATAGCTAAGCTGAGAAGGCCTTCAATCATAGGGCGTGGCACCTTTCACAATCTTAGGAACCCACTGGGGGAAACATACCTCTGCATGTGCTAAGGGATAACTATAATTCAGAAGATACCAAAAGGATAGAGAGAGGTTCTTGTACTTCCATGAAAGCAGTATGGGCAGACCTGAAGGCCGGCACGCTTCCTGACTGTGGGTAGAGGGAGACAGAGAGCTTCAAATGTGAGTCCACCACAGAAACGGGATGCTGGACATGGATCCACATGGCTTACAGGATTAAAAACTTACCAAGAGCATAAAGAGTAGAGGAGTTGAGAAGCCAGAATCAGGCACCCAGACTCTTGTGTCTGAAGAGTGCCCTACTCCTGTTCATTGGTTGGTTTGGGGCTTCACCTCTATCCTTTTTGTTCATCATAAAGTGGGAATATTGATTAGAGCCTCACAGTGCTGTGGATTATGCTCATTGTTAATAAAAACCTGAATTGCTGTTATAGGGCAAGAAGAGAGTGGGCAAGACAGCCTGACACAGAGAGAATGATGGGAAGAGGAAGGGAGGAGTCATGGGAGTCGCCCAGGAAGCAAGACATGCTAGAGGACAGGGAAAGCCATGAGCCATGTGGCAATACATATTTAATAGAAATGGGTTAATTTAAATGTAAGAGTTAGCTAGTAGCAAGCCTGAGCTATCAGCTGAGCATTTATATTAATAGTAAGTCCCTATGCATTTATTTTGGAGCCAGTGGTTGAGACAGGAAAACTCTAATTACATCATTGTGTTGTTGTAAGGACTAGACAATTCACAGAACTGCTTGTAGTCCAGAAGGAATACATGTGATACAGATGAGTCCTCATGGGGAGAGGTGGCCCAAGGGAGTAGACTCTAGAGTAATTGATAGATCACTGCCCCAGCTCAGTGGGAAAGGAAGAGAGAGGACCAGAGTAGTTTTGGAAAACTCCAGAAAAGCCAAGAAGAAGCCATCATTCAGAATGTTCACCCAAGAGAAAAGAGTTGGTGACTTAAAATGCTTAGGAACTGATCCAGAACCTTGGAGAGCCTGTAGAACTTTCCAGAGGGACAGATGAGCTAGCTCCTTGACCTGACACTTCCGATGTTAACCACCCTGTACTTGGACAAGTATGACCTTAGTGTGGATGAATGTTCTCATACCAGGGCTATGGATGCTGTACAACACTGGCTGGGGCTCCTCCTGGCTCTCCCATCAGCTCACCTGTGCTGGATAATTTCATGTCGCCTTGACACAAGCTAGAGTTATCTGGAAGGAGGGAACCTTAATTGAGAAAATATCTCTATAAGATTCAGCTGTAAGCCACTTTCTTAATTAGTGACTGATGGGGAGAGCCGAGCCCATTGGGGGTGGGGCTATCCCTGGGCTGCTGGTCCTGGGTTCTATAAGAAAGCAGGTTGAGCAAGCCATGGGGAGCAAGCCAGTAAGCAGCACTCCTCCATGTCCTCTGCATCAGCTCCTGCCTCCAGGTTCCTGTCCTGCTTGAGTTCCTGTCCTGACTTCCTTCGATGACAAACAATGATACAGAAGTGTAAACCAAATGAACCCTTTCCTCCCCAAGTTGCTTTGGTCGTGGTGTTTTCTCACAGCAGTAGTGACCCTGACTAAGACAACACCGTTGGCTGTCTTTCTGACAGGTGACTTTTGGGTCTGAAGACAAGAGTCGAAGATGAAGGAAGATTGCTCTTCCAGCTCTCATGTGCCCATCAGCGACAGCAAGTCCATCCTGAAGTGAGTTTGAGTGTGCAGTGTTGGGGAGGGCACTCTACAACCACCTGTGGCCTTCCCCTGCATGGAGGCCAGGATGCCGGCGTTAGAACTCTTTAGATGTGGTACAGTGCCTTGGGGACAGTGGTGGGTGCTTTTGTTTGGGGGGGGGCTACCCCTCTTTGGAGATCAAGGTATTCTGCAGGATATGGGTTTGAACAAGAAGGGGGTGCCCATGGGACTCCACAGTGACAGTATTTAATTTGCTTAAAGACTAGAATTATATGAAAACTCTTCCTGAATGAAACAGTTTAAAAATCTGGCTGTGGATTTTAATGAAAAAGGTGTACTTTATTGATACATTTTAACTTTGCTTATTTTTATTCACTCTGTCTCATAAAAACTACTTGGAATAGTTTCTCTGAAGTAAAGAAAAGCATCTTTTTATTATACTTATTTATTTACTTATTTGTGTGTCTGTCTGTCTGTCTGTCTGTCTCTGGGGTGGGGGGTGCCTGCCACAGCAATTATGTGGAGGTCAAAAGACAACTTGGTCTCAGGGATCAAACTCAGTTCACCAGGCTTGGCAGTAAGTACCTTCACCCGCTGAGGCATCTTGCCAGCCGAGAAGCATATATATTTATTTATTTTTAAAGTCCCCCCCCCATTTTATCTTGCATTTTGAATACTTTCTACAATGGGGCACGATTAACTTCACATACCTGTGTAGTTCCCAATAATTTTGTGTCCAGCCTTTAGATATCTGTGGGCCCGGGACAAACGCAAAATGGACTCCTCTCTGGCTTGTTGCTGTCTCTAAGTTGCACTTTGTTGCCTGTTGGTTCCCAACATCTCCACATCACACACAGGACACACCCCAGCCTGAACCCCAGAATGTCACTGTTCTGTTGTTGTGCTGTGTGTGGAGGAGGTGCTGCTTGGGAAGGTGACAGAGCACTGGGGTCCAGCAGGGGACCATGGCCAGGAAGACAGAACATACACTAGGTAACAACCACTTCACACACAACGATGTACCAGCCCTCACTGATTCCGTGTTGATGGGCAAGCCTTCTGGATGCTCAGTTCAGTATTATGCCATACTAGTTTTACCTGCCTTTTTTTTTCCCATTCAACCTACTGGGAGGTTGAAAATCACCTGCATGTCTCACACCCCATAATCCCCTAGCCTATACCAACGCTACACTGATTTTTCCTGTCCTGACCATCCCTAGGGCACAATGGCTTCCTGATGTGTTTGGGCAGAGTGGCCTGCTTGGGCCCTGTCACCCTCATCCCAGAACTGTACCTCTGGACAGTCAAGACAGGGAAAAGGCAGTCCCCACCTCTCTTGTGGCCCCACAGCAGCTGGTGGTCCAAGCCACTGAGGTCATCGGAGGCAGCGGGTCAGAGGAGAGTACAGGAAAGCTGTTAGCACTGCTCCTACACAATAGTGAACATATATACATACCCTAGGTGCTGCCTGTGGGATGGGAACCTCCCTGGGAGGAGTTTCGCTAACTTCTCAGCACCTCACCTTGACTGCTCTCCTCCTCCAGCTCATACAAGGGCCCGGATGCAGAGGCTGCTGGAAGATGAAGGAGCAAGTGTCACAATGAAATTTCCATCTCTTGGGTGATTAGACGTGGTTAGCAAAAACGTATGCTTCTATATTTATTTTACGGATGAAGAAAGTGACGTCAGTGGTGGCCATGCCTTGTCTGAGCCCCAACCCCCAACCCCCACTCCCCAAATGTACACATGTGTCTTGTGTCTTTTTAGGTCAGAACTCTTAAGCCTGCTCAAAACCTACAACTGCTACCATGAGGGCAGGAGCTTCCAGCTAAGGCACCATGAGGTGAGACCTATAACCTTTTTGCTTGTGGGGTCATCGTTTGGCTTGGCTCATGTGGACTGCGGAGGTGTGCGTCTGTTGTTTCCAGGGTAGTTGTGCTACCTAGCTCCTTCACTCTCCATGTGTACCAGGCTGGCTCTTGTCCAACTCCCTGGTCAGGAACCAGGTTGCCAGCAGGCAGGGTTGGGGTGTCCCTGTCCTAACAAGGACATCATCACCTCTACCCACATGTGGTGCTGGGCTTGGTGGGTGTCTAGCCCCTTCTTCCTCTGCCCATCATACCACTCAGTGAGAGAGTGAAGGGAATTCGGTCCCTCTGTGCCCTCTCACACTCCACAGACAGCAGTGTGCCAGCTCCCACTGAGTCCATGCTGACACTCAGTGCAATGAGTGTGCCACACTAGTTTTACCTGGCCAGCCCAACCACGTGTCCTGGGCCTTCTCACCTGTGCCTGTTCACTGTGGCACCCTCTCCTGAGAAGTGGTGCTTGACTTAATGTTGGGGTACAAGCTCATATGACAAGGGGCATAGGGAGAGTAGATCCTAATTTTAGGTGACAGCCACCCATCTGAACCCATGCCTACAACGTGTAAATGTGGCCCTGGTGGGGACTGATGTTTTTCTAAAGAGACTAGATACCTGGAATTTCACAAGGGATTTATTAAACCTTGCAACACCCTGAGGAGTGTCTAGCAGGGTCCAGGCTGGGATCTACTTAAGGGAAATCAAGCCATGCCCAGACTTCCACCATCCATGACCTCACAAGGGCACCTCAGTTGTGGCTTTGTGCCCCTAGTTCTGTCTAGTCCTGTACGTTTGACAGTCTGTTGAGAAGGCTCATGGTGGAAGGTTTTATTTGGGGGATTTCCATGGATGAGACCTGGCTGCTGGGTGTGCTCATCGCAGTGTCTGAAAAGGGCCAGCAGAAACTCCCAGGGGCCTCTGCTGGGAGGTAGCTGCTGGGTCCTTGAACCACCCTCATCTTGCTTATTCATCAGCCCACAGCCTTCTGTGGTATTAGACTAGAGCTGGCCAATGTCAAGCAGGCAGCGTGGCAGGCCGCGGGCCAGGACAGCGGTGTTTGGTACCTCCACTCATGTGCAGTGGGAGAGGCGGTAGGTTCCTAGTCCAGGCAAGGCCAGGGCCATCTGTGCCATCAACAAAACCCCGCGTTCTGCCTTTCTTCTTGTGCCCTCCTGTCTCCTCAGCTTGGGCTTTAGCACCAGCGCCGATCCCTCATTCCCCTCTCCATGTCCTGCTTCCGGTACCTTGTGGTTCTCTCTCATCCTCTTCCCTTGGAGCAGCCGTCTCCAGTGCTGTCCCATCCTGCCCACTCCCAGGCCCCCAGATCCGCCTAGCCTCTTACCGCTCTGACCTGGCTCCGATCCTAGAGTTCTGCCATCTCAGGTTCCACTGGCTCTTTTCTCACCTGAGTGATGAACTTCTGGGAGCTAGGACAGGGCCCCGCCCCCCTGGTTCTGCATGTGTCAGGTCAGGCTTGGTACACGGCCCACAAGTGTAGACCCGGGCCATTCAGGAGAAAAGAACCCCAAGTCTCAAGCTCCAGTGCGATGGGCAACCAGGGAGGGAGGCAGACAAATGGGGTTAGAGAGGTTCTGGGTTTTGACCTGTGCCACTAAGTGAGGGAGTTGTGCCTACCTCAGATCCCTGGCATGGGCACAGAGTGTGGTGGGTGGGTCTTGGCTGGGTTTCCTTTCCTTGGCTTTGGATGTTTCTGGGACTGATGTTACTAAGGTTAGGGTGGTTCTCTGCTGTGGCCCTTGTGTCAACATCCTCAATAGCACTAGGGAACTGACTGGAAACAGAAATCGTACATGTGTGCATGCCCATTCACACACACACACACACACACACACACACACCACACACAAAACAACAACAACAACAAAAACAAACAAAAACCTTTCCTTTCTCTCATTAGTGTTTTAGCAAATTTTTCAGGGCATTCTGATAGAAGGTTAAGTTTGAGAATAATTAACACACTCCTCTAATCCTGGCACTCAGAAGCTGATGCAGGAGGATTGTCATGAGTTCATAGCCAGCCTGTGTCACCTAGTAAGTTCCAAGTCAGCCTGAGCCACATGACAAGACCCTGATCTTATCACTTGGGATTCCTCGAGGCAATCCTTTCTGTGGGAGTAGCTGTAGGGGACGAGGCTAGACAGCCCTGAGTGTGCCGTGGGTTTTTATGAGGGACGGTCCACATTGAAAATCAGTGAACTTTGCAGCTGGCAAAACTCAACCCTGACCGCCTCTCCTGGCAGGGAGCTAACCACAGTAGGGGCTTTGCCTACTAAACCCATGGGACAAACTGATCTGACCCCCGCGGAACCGGGAAATACCTTTCAGGAGCCTTCTGCAGCATTAACGGACTCAGGGAGCAGGCAGTCTGAGGAAATATGTGCTTTTTCAAGGTACCAGCCACCATAGAAGCAAGTCTGCAGGTCCAGAATCTCAGATTTCTGGAAGACAGTCATGATTGGCTCCTGGGGTGTCATGGCCACTGACATCTCACAGAGACCCTCACAGATTCACCTACCACCCAGTACAAGGGTCTCAGACCTGCAGCTGGCCATCCAGGATCTCATGTCCGAAATACTCACTGTTGGACAATCCCAGAATGACCTGTCCTTGGGCATCACAAGGACAGGCAGCTGGAGGAAGTTACAATGGGGAATCTGGTACACTTTGCCTCTCTTCTAGTTATCACCATGGACCTTTTCCTTTAAAAAACAACAACAACAACAACAAAAAAAAACCCTGAGGTTCTCACAAGTTAAGTCCCTAGTTGTGTTGTCTTAGCAACTTTTCCTGGGGAGATACAGCACATACATATGCCTACTCACCCCAGAAAAGGAATCCACTACAGACCAAAATAACAATTGTACCCAAGACCAGTTTGGTGAACTTGGGATATCCTAACAGGAGTGTGGGTGAAGGGTGACTTACAGGAGCAGTGAAAGCGCACCCCAGCATGGGTGACGATTCATGAAGCTGTACCCTCAGAAGCTCTGCACGGGTTCCAGGTAGGGAAGACTCTCCCCTCCACAGCTGGCTGCTGAGCCTCCTCCCCAGCAGCTGTTTATCGCATCTATAGCCCTGGGAAGGGTCTTTGAGAATCCTGAGGTTCAGCTTTCCCAGCCATGCACAGTTTGTTTACTTCCGGAGTCTCTTGAGCCTCCCCTTCTCCTTCCTGAAGGGGATAGTTCACTTCACAGGACTTTGGAGTAAACGAGGCAGGCTGGCACAGCTCCAGAGCCTGAGTGCCACTGGTAAGGACAGCAATACCATTTCTGGCATTAAAGTTTAGAATTCACTGGAGTCCTGAATGGGGGCTCACTGAACAGGTCTCTGACACCGGGCAGTTAGTGACTCTTGAGCCCCAGGCTATAAGGTACTTTTAAGTTCCTGAAGCACTCACCACTTGGGTGTGCCCTGGAAGAGACTCTCCCAGTTGTCTTAAGCCTTGCTGATATCAACTACAGCCTAGGTGTACAGTTTGGGAACAAACTCCCTCACTGCAAGTAGAAAGCCTGTAGAGAGATGAGGTACATCTGTGGGTGGGGGACACCCTGTTTCCCAATGACCTTTCTCCCAATTACTAAGAACCAGAGGAAGCAATTCAGCTCTCTAGAAGATGGTCAGCCAGTTGACTGTAAAACTGCCTTTGGGGTAGTTTTGCTTCTGCCACAATGAAAAGCGTAACTTCTAAGAACAATCAGTACCTTTTGAAGTTGGTGGTTTTCTGGAAATGCTGATGTATAAACCTGTCAGTGTGAGCAGATAAACTAACCCCACCCAGGGTGTCTGATCAGGTTTTCCCAACCAGCCTTGAAACTAAACCTTTAGTGGTTCACGGTCTCCCCCTGGTGGCTGTGTGCCACACTGCATCCAGTTCTGCTGTATGCTAGATCTACAGGGTGTGAAACACTCAATGTTCCTCCCCCTTGTACACTCTGATCCTTCCCTAGAAAGCGTGGACTGCCCCCTCTCTTGGAACCCTGGAGTGAGTAGTTGACCCTCTGCATATCTGTCCCCTGGGAGCTGCAAAGTGTCTATTAGACCGCCCTGGTCTCTGCAGCTTGGGGGCATTGCCTTCCCCAGATCGTTAATGGACTTGATAGTTGTAGTAGGGTGGGAAGAGCACCGTCTCAAGTCAACAATTAGCATCTTTCACATCAGGGAATATTTGAGCAAGTTCCGTGACTGTGCAGCAGCCTGACTTCTGAGCACATGGGATATCCACTAGAGCCATGCCAATTGCCAGGTATCTCCCTCCTGCCCAGTCTTTGTAGTACTTGGCAGAAGGGGACAGAAAGAGGCTGGCTAAAGCAAGCCTTGCCCACCTAGTCTCCAGACAGGTACCCACTCAGCAGGAAGTCGGTCTTCCCATCACACATGGGGACATTTTGCCTAGAGGCTGCCTTATAGGACGCCAGTTTGAGGCTACTGAGGAGACAGCAAGCTGACAGATGCAAACTGCCTCTCTGTTCATGTCCACGTACCCAGCTTCCCAATCCTGTTAAGGGTGAAGGATGATGTTGGTGTCCTGCATTTTACGAGTAAGAAAATTGAACAAATTGCTTGTCTGAAACATTTTCTTTTTTGGTATGTGGTTTGTATTCTGTTTCTGAGAAAATACATGCAAAAAAAGACAGCAAAGTGGTTAAAATCTCTCTCTCTCTCTCTCTCTCTCTCTCTCTCTCTCTCACACACACACACACACACACACACACACACACACACACACAGAGACAGAGACAGAGAGAGAGATTGGCAGTGCACCAAGCAAGCTCAGCTGCAGCTCCGGCTTCTCCTTCTCCCCTGGACACTTCTATCCCGAGCGTGGTCAGCTGGCTTTAGCCCCATACAAGGGAACGAGTGCTGGGCCTTGAGTCCTGATTTTTTTTCTGCTCTCTGAGAACACAGCTGCCTCTCTGAGAAAGGAAATCCTCCCATCACCGACTCCCTGTCTTCACCCTTTTGCTTGGTAGATGCCCCCAGGAGCTGGCATTCTCTGGGCTGTGGGGACCCAGTGCTGGCCTGGATGTCCAAAGCCTTTGGACATCCAGGCTTAGCTAGAACAAGGTGGTTGAACAACTTCCCCCTGGGAACCCCTTCCTGTGGCAGAGGCTCAGGTGAAGACGTTGGGTACACTAAAGGACAAGTAGAGACTAGGCCACCAGATCCAGGCATGTGGCAGCCTTCAGACTGTGTGCTGCAGATTCTGTTTTGGCCCTGAGCATGTCTCTGGTACCACAATGAGATTTGGGTACTGGAGCCAAGACAGCAGGTTCCCCAGGTGCCTAGGTGACAGTCCATAGGAAACACAGTGATAAATCTGCTGAGACCTCATGTATTTGTTGGGCCTCAGGAAATATGCACCTCAAGGTGGGGGATGGAGACCAGGCCCTTAATTGGAAGCCTTTTGGATGGTGGTTCTCAATCAGTGGGTCGCAAGCCTTTTGAGGGTCAGAAAACCCTTTCACAGGGGTCGCCTAAAACCATCAGAAAACACGTTTATATTATGATTCATAACAGTAGCACAATGACAGTAGCAACAAAAATAATTTTATGTTTTGGGGTCACCACAACGTGAACAACATATTAAAGGGTCACAGCATTAGAAAGGTTGGAAACCACTGCTTTAGGGAGCTGAGACACCGCCCCCTCCCTTGGCCCTTGACCCTTGGTTTCACATGAGACTTTGGCGGACACCCAGAGTACAGCACACATTTCTCCGTTAGAACAATCTGAGAGGTGGTCACTCCACTCACAGTCATTTTAACCATGATAAAACCAAGGAATAGAGACACCAAGTCACTCCTTCGTGGTCACCAGCCAGCCAGTCACAAACAGATGGTACCAGTCAGGTTGCATTGTGGGAGCCAGACTGTCAGCACTCTTTAGATGATGGGTCTCACTAGGAATTGCCCAGTCCCTGCAGACCTGCCAGGAGGAGTCCACAGGAGAGGGAAGCTGGGGAGGTCACAGGGACCCACAACATTCTTCATGAACTTTGGCTGGGAGAGGTTAAAGTTCATGGATCACTGGGAGATGCAGGTAGAGTGTACTGAGGAGGCTGCTGGGGCGAGAGCCGGAGCCGGAGGCCGAGGCCTGGTGAGACTTTCTAGAAGTCCAGCTTTTCAGGTTGGAGGTCTGCTGCCTATGCCCTGATTTTCTTCCCAGGGAGTACTCGGGTACCCTGGCCTCACACAGCCTCCCCATGTCCTTGTCCATCTGCCTGTGTACACCCCCGTGACCAAAAGAGCTGGTCCCATTGGGCAGGTCTCTTCTATCTGTCTGTTGTTCCTGGGACTTCCCGAAGAGCCAGTCCAGAGGATTGTCAGTGCCAGGAGAGGGCAGTGTGGGCTGCAGGCTGCTGAAGCAAGGAGAGCTGTCTCCTAGAGACTCGGCCTGGCGTCTCTTCTCTCTAGTCCAGGCTGGCCGGTAGGGTCTGTGGGGTCGGCTCTGGACTATGACCTTGTCCATCACTGAGGTCGGCTGTGCCAGCTGACAGATGGACCTAACGTAGTCGTCCAGGCTGGGAGAGGTTGGGGGTTCCTGCCCAGGTGCCCCATGTGACAACTCCTCTGAAGTTTCCCGAATCGTTGGCAAGTGGGGCACGGGCAGCAGAAGCCGGGACCTCATTGCTGCAAACAAAGCAAAAACAAGCTGTTGGCCAAGAGAAAATAGTGGCCTGCCATGCCATCCTGACACCCTCCTACTTCCTTCCCGCAACTGTAGAAGTTACACAGGACTCGGGTACCCAGAAAGCAATAAGAAACCTGAGGATCTGAGACCAGGGCTCATCCCCCAGCTCTTCCTTTCTGATAATATCAAAGCCCACATGGTAAGACTTCATTGCTAGTATAGTGTAGATAATTGGGGCTGGAGAGATGGCTCTGTGATTAAGAGTACTTATTCTTGCAGAGGACCCGAGTTCAATTCTTAGCCCACACATGGTGGCTCAAACCATCTATAAATACAGTTCCTGGGGATCCAACAGGCGTGTATGTAGTATGCATACATTCATGTAGGCAAAACACTCATACATATAAAGTAAAATAAATTAGTTAAAAAATTTAAAACAAAGAATGAATAAGAGAACGGAGGGTACTAATTGGGGTCTGAGGACACCCAGTTTTTTAAATCCATCTCAGTCACTTAGTGAGCTGGACACCTTTGGCAATGTCACCTCTACTTACCCATCTGAAAAACGGGGTTATTAACAGCCCACTGGCAGGGATATTATGGAGAATGCATGAAATCATAGCTTTGACATCTTGAGTTCTTTGTAAGCACGAAAGCATTGGGCAAACACCATATTATCTTAGCCATCAGTGGCACCCACCACCCTGGTCTCTATCCAGTAGCCGGGCTATAAGAGCTCAGGGTGAGAAATGCCCTCAGATACAAACTAGCGTCAAACCAGAGGACAGTTGCTCCTCTTACCTGTGGGTCAGCAGACAGGGTGGCGGGGAGTCTTGATGAGTAAAGGTTGTCTAAACCAAAGGAAGCACCCAGAGGTGGGTAGTCACAGCTGCGTCTCTAGCTCTCGAACAATCAGGGCGATGTGCCGTGGATTCTTCTCCTGAGCTGTCTGGCAAACCCAGACACCCACTGCTGCTTTTAAATGTTTCCTCCAGTCGTCAATCACTGTCAGGAAAGCTCAAAATAGCAGCGCTTAGGAAGGTTCTCAGAGGAAAACAGGGTGGAGGGCGGGGCTTGGCGCAGCTGCCAGCCTGGCATTTGTGTCTGTGCCTGTGGGAAGCTGGGAAATGTTTACACTGAAGGGTGAGGGGTGGGGCAGCCGCCTCGCCTGGACTTAGAGACAGTTTCACTATAGGTAGAGACCAAAGCCAGATTAGAGGGTGCTGGGAGAGCCTGGGGGCACCACGGGACCCTCACAGGGACTTCAGAGGTCTGCCAGCCCTGTCTGGTGCAACACAGTATTTTTTACTGTGTGTTACACCAGCACCTATGATCCTGTGACATGCTGGCCGCCTTCTAATTTTTGCTGAGTGCTGGTGCCAGCACTTGTGACCTTGATGACACATAAGCCTGGCAGGGCTCTAGCCTGGAGTCTTCCTGGGCCTGCTGCAAGGTGTCAGGCACCCCCTTACACAAGCACCAGGGCAGCCTGGGGGTCTGGCCTGTTCTAGAAACATCTCAGATGGGACGCTTTCGAGGGGAAATTTGCTTACATATTGTTTACCAGATGTGTGGTGGTACTGCTGTGTGCCAGTGACTGCTCAAGGCATAGCAAACAGTGTGGACAGATCTCGGTCTGTGGAGCTTGTTTCCCAGCCAGAGAGATAAACAAGTCACCGGTGGGCAGGTGCAGGGACCCAGCACTCACCATGGCCGCAAAAAAAAAAAAAAAAAAAAAAAAAAAAAAGTACAGTAGGGTTATGGGGCAGGAGCAAAAGCTGTTGTTGTAGGTGGGGTTGTCTGAAATATCTTCTCTAAGGGGTGACATTGGTGCAGAGATCTGAAAACCATGGGGCAGTACATGCAAAGGCCCTGGGATGATGATGTGCTGGGCACACTCAGGGAACAGCAGGAGCCTGTGTGCATGGTCCAGGTGAGCCGGTCAGAAGATACCAAGGCAATGGCAGGGCACTGCGGGTTCAAATAAAGGGCTTCAGTGTGGCTTCTGCCAGCTGCCATGCTCAGGCTAATGACGGTGGCTGTGGGGGGAACTAAGGGACCCCAGGGGTGCCACCAACCCAGCAGCCGCTGAAAGCAAGGTGGGCAACCCTGGGAAAGTTCTCCGTAAGAAGTCGGCTGTGCATTTCCCAGGCCTCAGCACCTCTGCTCACCTGGAACACATCCGTCTTCTGCCCTCAGGAGCGGGAGGAAGGGGAGCCACAGAGGGGACAGTACTACTCAGGTCTGATATGTGAGGGCTGGACAGACCCCAGACTCCGGCAGCAAGGGGAACTGCTGGTCCCTTGTCCATGTATCCTAGGTGTGGCATTATTGCCACAGGTAAAGGCGTGGGACAATGGAGCTACTGAACAATGCTTAAGTCAGGTGGCAGTGCCCAGCTTACACCATAGGACTTGTGTCTGTTTCTCTGGCTCTCAGAATTTCTTAGCAGCTGGCTGATGAGTTAAGAGGCTGCACTAAAGAGGAAAGAGCTTACTGCCCAGAATGCTTGCCTGATGTGTGAGTTCAGGCTCTCTTGGTTGGCTACACCACGGGGGCAGCAGACCCCACCTGTCTGCTGGATCCTGGCAGCTCTGGCCCGGCCTCAACTTTCTTTCAATTTCATTGGAGACCCTTGTCAGCAGCTGGCTGATTATTGCACTCTTCCACCCTGGCCTCTCCAGGGGGTCTTGTTGTCTCAGGCAGCACCTAGCTTTCACAGTCCTCAGGCTGCTATATTGCCTCTTCCATTTGCTGAGGCTAGACCTGCTGTTAGGGCACCTGTTCACTCAGTCTCACCCCCATTTACTACCATCCAGGGCCCAATGCATTTTCCAGGGACCCCCTCCACCCCCCTTAGTGCTCCTCCTACATTCACTGTAGACCACTCATATTGAAGCCATGGTTTCTTCATCTCCCCAGTCTCTGAGCCTTGGGTGGGACTAAGGGTGATGAGGATCCATGAAAGAGCTGTGTAGTGAGAATTTCCAAATATGCTGGAGGCTTTTCTTACTCTCCCTAGAGACACTTTGAACTGTAGATTGATGCCAGCCTTTTATTTATGGGAGCTGAGTTTCACATTTGAGCCTGGTTTTGATCATTACTTTTTTGCCTGATTTTTAAGGCATTTTTTTATATTTACTTATTTATTTATTTATTTATTTATTTTATTCTATATATGTGAGTGATTTTCCCTGCATGTGTACCATATGCATGCAGTGCCCACAGAGGTCAGAGGAGGGAACTGAATCCCCTGGAACTGGGATTACAGATGTTTGCAAACCAACACCCAGGTGCTGGGAATCAAACCTGGGTTCTCTTCAAGCACAGGAAGTATTCTTAACGGCTGAGCCGTCTCTCCAGCCCTTTGCCTGTCTGTTAAGGCAAACACTGCATATCAGAAAGCTGTGTGTGTGTGTTTGACAGCCTTAGACTGTTCTTTCTGTGGACAGTGAGGTGTTTGAAACTGGACGTGACTGTTAAGGGACCCTGAGACCCACACTGAAGGTACAGCTGATGCAGGAATGAGTTTTCATGGCGTTGCTGTTCTCACGGGGACTTCCCATGACAACGAAGGGAGAAGCAGAATGTGGGGGAGGGGAACTGCATGCTCTCACTTAAGTGTCGTGTGGAATCCAAACTAAATCAAGAAGGATTTCTTGCTCACAGAAGCAGAAAGGAGGACGCTGTCAAGAACGGTGAAGGCAGGGAAGTGGGGATTGCTGCTAGATGAGTGGAAGCTTGCAGTTCAAGCTGCAGGAGTCTGAGAGATCCACAGGGCAGTGCCGTGCCCATTGCAATCAACTCTGCACTGCGCATCTAAGCATTCATTAAGTGTGTGAGCCTGCAGCCCTCACTTAGTGGGCCAACCACGCCTTTCACCACTGTGCCTGAGAATCATTCTTTGACGGACCCTCTGTAGCAGAGGGGAAAACTAATCCCAGACCTTGCTTAGGACTCAGGTTCTAAGCCCAGCTGCATCCTGAACCCTTAATCAGGACCCACATCATCACCATCATCCTTTGTGTTCACAAGCATCTTCAGAATCATAGTTACCGGGCATCCCTGTTGACTTCGAAATTCAAGATGGGAACCATGTTGCAAATAGATATGGAAAGAGGTTAATTATGGTTTAAGTGATAACTAGATACAGAACACCACTGAATAAATACCCCAAAGAAAGGAGAGAATAAGAGAAAAGAGGTAGGAGAGAATAGGGGTGTGGGGGACTCGTATGTTAAATGTTCTTAGCAGGAAACATACAAGTAAGGAAATAAAATCCTGGGTGAGACGGCTTTGAGAGAGAGAGGTTGAAGCCTCTGTAGAGGTGCTGGAGGTTTCTGGTAGGTCACTGGCAGTTCAGTTTCTTGTGGAGTGAGCTTAAGGGTACAGGGAGCCTGGAATCGTCCCATGGAGACAGAGGCAGGATGTATGTCAGAGACAAACCACCAGGACATAAGGGGTTTGAGCCAGAGTCAGGCGGGGTGCTGTGGAGTGGAATACTGTGAAGGAGGGTTGGGGAGCAGTCATCTCATTTGCAGACCTAAGGAAGTCAAAGCAGGCCTGGGTCTGTCTCAGTATGAAAACTGTTGCAGAAATACTGGTCATGGAAATGTCCCAGAAGTGTTCAGCAAACCAGCACCCACCACCAGCAAAAAAAGGTAGGGTAGCTGGAGGTGAGCTCAATCCAGGACAGTTGGTGCTGCCACTGTCTGGATGTGTGGAGAGAAGGACAAGGCAAGGCACATGGGGGGGGGGGGGGCACAATGTCCAGTAGAACCTGGTGACTGAGGGATTCTCTGTCCTGGTACAGTTTGAGCCAAGGAGCCTCGCCCAGCACAAGTGGCCAGATCATGCTTCCCCAGGCCATGCTTCCTCCCGGCAGTGTGGACGTGCCTGCCAGACACTTGCAGTGTCCTGGGGGACTCCTGACTCAGCAGCTCTGAGTGCTGGCTCCGTCTCTGCCCGTGGCCAGGCCTGGGCTCAGAAGCGGAAAGAACACCTCCTGCTTCCTCCTGTGGGTCCCTGCCCTCATGCACTGAAGCATGTGCACACTGCTCGCTCTTCCCTGGGGGAGAAGTGTAAATGGGGGGCGGGACCCACTGTTTCTGAGGGGTCACGGGGAGGAAGAACAGCAGTCTTTAGGGAAGCTGCTGTTCGTGAAGAGACTGACTCGTGTGGGCCCCACAGGAAGAAGGGGCTCTGATCATCGAAGGACTCCTCAATATCGCCTGGGGACTCAGACGACCCATCCGGCTCCAGATGCAGGATGATCGGGAGCGAGTGCACCTGCCGTCTGCCTCATGGATGCCTGAACGGCCCAGCCACCTCCAGTGAGTGCCTGGCAGGTGGGGGAAAGCCAGGGGCCTCCATGACACCCATTATCATGAGCACCACATGGGTTATATGTGAAGTATCCCCTGCCTTGGGGTAGATGCCCTACTGCTGTGTGGAGCTTAGGCATGGGAGTAAATCAATCTCCCTCTCATATTCAGTGGCTACCTCGGTCCTTTCTAACCTTGCCCACCCCAACATGCAATCCTACTTAGGGTGCCCTCCCTGTTTAGGATTATATGACCGTTCTCCCTCCTCCAGAACAGTCATGCTTCCAACACCTGTTTTACGGTACTAGAGCCTGAACCCAGGGCGAAGTACTATACCAATGGGCTATGTCCTCAGCCCACTGGGATCTATCTCCTCAGAGCAAATGTTAGGTATTCACACAAATTTATCTTCCCGCTACTACTGTTTTACATCAGTGACAGATTCTGTTTGGATAAACTTACCAAAATTTAAGCTCAGATTTATTTTACCACCAGGAGGAAGGCAGTTAGGCTGCGTTTTGCTTCTTTGTGTAATGATTTTTCAGAGGCAAACATTTAGAATTTGGTTCCTGTCAGATAGCAGTTAAGATAGGCATGGTGACACAGGTGTGCCTGAGATTACAGCCCTCGGTAAACTGAGGCAGGAAGATCATGAGTTTGAACCCAGGCTAGGCTACATACTGAGACATTACTTTAAAAAAATAATAATATATGAAGGAGCTGGAGAGATGGCTCAGTAGTGAGGAGCACTTATTGCTCTTGCAGAGGACCTGGGTTCAGTTTCCAGCATCTATGTGGCAGTTCAGAGCTGCCCATAACTCCAGTCCCAGGGAATTCAGTGCCCTCTTCTGGCCTCTGTGGGCTCCTGCCAACATGTGGTGCACACAAACTCCCATAGCCAAATACACATGCACATTAAATAAATAAATAGGTCTTAAAAGATAATACAGGCAGATGAAATGAGTACTCTGGGAACATGGAGCATGCTGACATACCAGCTCCTACAACCAGGTGTCCCTGGTCACTGGTACAAAATTTTGAGCCACATAGACTTAAAGCATAAGGGTCCCTTGGAACGGCTGCAAGTGTGACCCACGCTCCCTCACCACCTCAAGGCAAAAGCAGTCCCGTCAGCAATCCCAGCCACAGCCCCGGTTGTCCAGAGTACTCCTTTCTCATTCTTTCTGCTTCCCCTGTACTGAATGCTACCC
Organism: Peromyscus californicus insignis; assembly: GCF_007827085.1. Lineage (NCBI taxonomy): Eukaryota > Metazoa > Chordata > Mammalia > Rodentia > Cricetidae > Peromyscus > Peromyscus californicus. The sequence continues at coordinate 131,465,305 of NW_026294584.1, read as the reverse complement.
ACCTCTCATTACACCTGTTCCTGCCCTAGCTTGATGCTACCTTCTTTGACTTGGGGTGAGAATCATTCCTGTCAAGAGGCCTGGAGATTCGATCCCCAGGGTTAACCTTGCCTGATTCCTTAGACTCACAACACCTTCAACAAACCCAGCAAGCTCGTAATGGCACACAGCTGTGCAGGCACTAACCTAGCTGAGCCTGCATCCCAAGAACGCATGGGCACAGGCTTTGCACATGGTCTGTGACACAGCCCAGAACAATCACTCTTTCTAAGGGCCAGGCTCCCAGTCCTTCCAATAGATGCTGTGAGGAGTTCTCTCTTACACTGATCCACTCCACTCCACTCAACCTCTGCTGCTCCACACTTGTGTCCTGCTTGTCAAGCAGTGGGGCTCTTCTCTGTCCACAGCCACTTGAGAACTATGCTTCTCTCTTTTCAGAAAGGAGGCTTCACCCCAGGACAGCAAGGTCACTACCGAGGAGCCAAGTGCTCAGCCTGCAAACAAGGCTGAGGTTTCTAGGGATAGCTCAGGTAAGCAAAGCCCAGAAGACCCTGTCTTAGTGGGGTGCATGCAGTCTTGGAAGAACAGCCACGTGGAAGAATTGCCATGCTGTCTCATGAGAGACCCTTGCTAAGCATCTGTCAGCAGAAGAGAGGTGTGGCACACTCTTGTTCGTGCCTTTTATGGAAAAGGTAGCAGAGGCTTGTAGAAATGTCACCTTGTGTCCTGACCTGAATCTCCTGCAAAGAGCTGCGATATAAAAAGAAAAGGGCTCAATGGTGGATGCTGTTCCCCTTTGTCCCAAGCCTCTAGGACCTCATCCTCACGCTCTAAGATCAGTGATCATGCATCTGTGGTCTCTGCCCCCTTTCCTTAGCACCTAGTGAAAGACCTGTCCCTGATTGAGTGCTCAGAGGATGGAGATACAGTGACCACATACCTCAGTGGGTACCATAAGATGCACTGTGGCACTGACAGAACCTCAGCGTCCAACCAAGGATCAGCATTACCAGAACGATGCACTACAGTGTGATGTGACTACAGGGTTCCAGGGAGCCACAAAACCCAACAGACAGTGTCACTGCTGGAGCCACGACACTCGCTGTCACCGCCCTACACCCTCCCACCTTCTGTTCTATTTCTTTCTACAGGACCCCTAGAGGAGGATGAGGAGGTCCCACAGCTTATGCGGACCAAGAGTGATGCCAGCTGTATAATCCAGAGGAGGCCCAAGTCCCGGGCCCCCAATGAAGCCCAGAAGATACGACGGCACCGGTTCTCCATCAACGGGCACTTTTATAACCACAAGGTGATGTCTCCATCTGTTCTTTCCTGGGCCCCAAGGCAGAAAGAACAGGAATTATTTCCCAGCACAGAAAAGCAGCCCCCATAACATTGGGCATTAGTCCCAATCCTCCCATAGCCTTCAAGATAACTGCTGTTGGCCTGTGCTGAGAGCTCAAGAGGGTGACTAGCTGCAGCCACAACAGCATGACATTCCCATCACAGCCAGGGCCTCCCCCACACAGCCACTATGTGACTTCTCTAAGTTGTATGGACTTGGGGCAAGAAAGCCCTAAGCAGACAATAATGCCAAGTTTATTTTTAATGAGCCCTTTCTTATAAGGCTTCCACTCAGGGTCACTTGAACATTCCACAGGAACATCATGTACCAAGCAGCCCCTCTCCCTGGGTAATTAAGCTGGCTTGCTGAGGTGTGCCCAGAGCATGCGTGTCTTTTCCCAGAGAACCTGGGGATCTCCAAGTTCCCAGCAGTTCACCTTTTGTGCAAGTATGTATTGTACTGACCTTAGGAAAAGATCACCTTCCCCTAATTACATCATTCCGTTAACACATGAACTATAAAAGGAGAAGTTGATTGTTACTAAAAATGGAACGTGTGGCGGTCCGGGTGAGGCCCCGCCTGGAGTGTTCTGTGACAGGCCGTATCCTGCAATGCTGGGGATGACGAGGGAAACTTCCAGTTGAAGCAGCTGCGCTTCTCAAAGGATGACTCACAGGAAGGACACATAGACTGCAGAGAGAGTCTTTAACCAAAACAAAAGCACATTTTTTCACTTCCTTTTACCTCTATATGCAATTAATGTTCTTAGAAATTGGGGTACAGATTCCTTAAGCCACAGATGACAATGAAAGTTACTAATTCCCAGGCTTGATTTTTCTGGGGTACTTGTTCCAGACTGTATTTCTGAGGACTGTGTGCTAATACTTCACGCTAGCATTTCCCCAGACTGTTATGACTAACAACACGATTTTATTCCCAGACCTATCAAATCGTAGGTATTCTCACTGCTTTGCCCTGGCTACATTGATTCAGATGTGGTCCACTGGGATAAGAAAGTAGTCCAAGGACCTTTGTTTCTACTTGGTTGGTTGGTTTCATGTCCAAGACAGGCTTTGTGCAGAACAAACACAGCCTTGTTGACAAGACTGTTTTCCTCCTTGAAGTAGCTGAATGAACTTTCCATGTTTCTTGGGCACTGAAGCAGTGGTTCTCAACCTGTGGGTCATGACCCTTTTGGGGAGGGGTTCGGATGAACCTTTCACATGTGTTGCTTAAGACCATCAGAAAACACAGATATTTGCGTTATGATTCATAAGAGTAGCAAAGTTACAGTTATTAAGTAGCAACAAAAACAATGTTATGGTTGGGGGTCACCACCACATGAGGAACTGTATTAAAGGTCTGCAGCATTAGGAAGGTTGAGAACCACTGCTCTAAAGGCCTGTTTCCTGTACAATCTGTAACCTGGAATGCTTCTGGGTTTAGCAGGCCCACTGCAGTGGAGTCAGTTTGGCTGGGAGGCACCAGCATGAACGGGGTAGGTAGCACATAAAGTTTCAAGCATCGCAGAATCCTTCATCATGGCACTGTCCTTTCCAGATGGGTGAGCTTGACTGGGTATTTAACCTCCAACCCTAGGTTTCCTTTCTCAGAAAACAGCTACAGTTGTAGGTACTTCAGGGGGCCATTGTGAGAATTAGAGTGTAGGTGAGATGCTTCCAAGTTCAGGGCATGGCTGTAGTGCTTGTAAGGCTTCCCAAGGCTCAGACGGTGTCCTGGTTCATTTCCTACACAGAAGCCCTTGACTTACTGTCAGGTTGTGTCCTGATAAGCTCATCATAAGTGGAAAGCATGAGGTGAAAATGTATCCAGCTCCAAGTCACAGTGTATAGTCCCAAAGTCAGCTGTGTACCTGGTTCAAGGCCACATAGTGAGACCTTACCTAAGAATAAATTTAAAATAATAAAAAAAGAATGCTGGGGATGCACTTCATAGTGGCTTGTAAGTGCTTGTAAGTGCTTAGCATGTGCAAGGCCCTGGGTTCAATTTCCAGGACCACAAAAGAATAAAAGTTACCTGCTTAGCATGGTGATACCTACTTGTAATCCTGGCCCTCAGGAAGCTAAGGCAAGAAGGTCTTGAGAGTTCCAAGCCAACCTGGCCTGTATGGTCAGAACCTGTCTCAAAAAGTATGTACAGATGCTTACATAAAGAACTGTAAAGAGAACCACGTGGCTTGAGTGGGGTCTTGTGGTGGGGTCTTGGCATCATCTGTGCCAGGAGTGAGAGTTGATGATCAGAGGCATTATTCAGGCCATGGGAAGGAAGCCTTTGCACATTTTATAAAAGGGGATTCTGATGTTGTACTACACGGGTTGCAGGCCTGGCATTCTTCTCCAAAGGTAGTTTCCGAACCAGCAGGTCTCTTTTAGAAGGAGAGATGTAGGAAGACCAAGGTGGGACTGGAGGAAGCTGGGCCAGGCCACGCTTTGTTATTTAGAATATTTTAAAAGGTGGGACCATGGGCAGCAGTGTTTGGAGGATGCTAGAAGGTGAGAGGGAGGGGCCTGCAGGCAAACTGCACAGTGTGACCGGAGGCCTCTGCTTGGACAGCACTTGGGGAAGAGTGGGTAGATTTGGAAGTGTTCAGCCTAAGTTCACAGATGTTTGTGGTGCTGATGGAGTCAGCAGGAAGAGTGAAGGAGAGCCCCATGTCCTGCCCCAGTGAATTACTTCTGGCGTCCTGGTTTCCAAGAGCCAGAGCACTGCGACTGATAGAAGTGTAGAGTGTTCAGCATCTTCTTCAGAGTGCTCTAAGGACACATACTGTAACTGCTCCCTTGAGTGTCCCCAGGTCTAAGAACAACCATCACAGTCATGGGTTTGCACAAATGGGCAGGGACGGGTGTTCTGAGAAGTAGTCCCCCGCTGCTTGGGTCTTCTCAGAACTTTAACATTAGCCTGTATCTCTTCTGGGCCTGCTCTGAGCTATCCATCTGTTCTACACAGACCTCCGTGTTCACTCCTGCCTATGGGTCAGTGACCAATGTCCGGGTCAACAGCACCATGACCACCCAGCAGGTGCTTACCCTGCTGCTAAACAAGTTCCGGGTAAGTGTGACCACAGGGGAGCAGCCTTGCCAGGAAGCAGGAAGTGCTTTGATGAGTGGTGGGAGGACAGGGATTGCTTCGATTGGCTGCCTTGGCTCTTGGGGGAAAGTCTAGCAAGATTTCTTCTGATGAGCCAGTGTCCCTGGGATTTTAGGCAAGGAAGGGTGTGGGGCAGTCTGTTTCCTTTCATTAAAAATGGTATGGTCTGATTTCTTGTGCCGCCTGTTCAGGTAGAAGATGGCCCCAGTGAGTTCGCACTCTACATTGTCCATGAGTCTGGGGGTAAGTGCTAGCTTCTGGTGTTCATTTGGCAAACTTGCCATCTTCTTGCCACACCATCCTCTCCACCAGCAAACTTGGCTCCGTTCTGAGACTCCCTCTAAAACAGTGTAGATGAACCCTCTCGGGGCTCTTCCCATTAGTGAACCATCATGTAGCTCAGTTAGGAAGGTAGGGTCTGGCTGCAACCTAGATCTGCTCTTGTGGAACCTCTGGGCCCCTCTGCAGTCCATGGGCAGCTTCCTGTATCCCCAAGTCTATGTCTACTCTGCCCCTCCTCTTTGAGCTGAGCCTTTATTAAGTGATGCTATAGGACAGAACAATTATCTTTCCTCTACTTACACTCATTGGCTGGGCCTACGAAGTACACGAACCAAATGCAGGTTTCCAGGAGGAAAACAAACTAGTTTGTTAATGAGTCATTGCACATAACCATGGAAGAGATGAATTACTCAAAGGAGTGCCCAGAACTCTTTTGCCATAGCAAGGAAATCAGCTTTTAGAGAACGAGAAGATGGCGAGGGGTGGGAGGGGCCTTGAGCCAGAAAGGTGAATAAGGGGAAGGCCAAGTGTCTGGGGCTAAGATGGTGAGGACAGTTTTTAGCAGCAGTCACTGTGTGGATTTCTCTGTCACTGCCTCTGGGCTAACAGGGGTCTAGAGTTGTGTCTGGTGGTTAACTTCTGTCCTTGGTTGGAAGGAGATGAGAGGCCTCAACAGATTTATGTCTTGTCAGACAAGTGAGGGAAGGCATCTGTTTCTTCTCACTTGCCTTAGCCAGGCGCAATCCTGAGTCCAGGGAGCTGATCAAGGGTGGCCAGTTCTGCCCTTCAGCGAGATCACACGTCTCCCAAGATGCAGACCCATGGAGGTCTGAGAAAGAGTCCCTGAACATCTGCTTTTTATCATGCCCTTTTCCTGGTAAAATAAATAAACAAGGCCGTGGGTGATCCGAACATCCCATTAATTTTGTAAAATGCCCTCTGTTTCAGAGCAGACAAAATTAAAAGACTCTGAGTACCCACTGATATCCAGAATCTTGCATGGACCTTGTGAGAAAATTGTCAAGATCTTCTTGATGGAAGCCGACTTGAGCGAGGAAGTGCCCCATGATGTGAGTGGGGCCGAAGCTGAAAGCCTGCTCCATGGGGAGGGACTGAGAGGCAAAGAGGGGGACTCCTCAGGGCTCTGAAGGAGCTCTTGGCCAGAGTCCTCCCAGGCAATGTATCTTAGGTCCCCACAGCTGACCTGTTAGCTTAGGGAACAGAAGGACTGGGGTCCTAGGAGACCTCAGCTCTGCCCTTTTCCTCATAAGTAAAACCCTTTCCTTCACTGTAGCATGCTTTTGTTGTTATCACGTCAAAGACCCACAGAAGGGCTCCTTAACTAGGGCCAACTCAGGGCAGCTAAGTCTCAATGGTCAAACTATAAGCATATGTCCAGACCCTAAACAAAAGGGCCAATGGAGTATGGGTCCCCAAGAAGACCTTGTGGCTGTCTCCCCCAGCTTCCCAGGGCTGGTCCAGCTTCATTCCATTGTTAAACACAATGATTTTCCCACTCCCCACCCATGCCAAGAACACTCGGTGTGACAATGCCACAGGCCTGAATGCTTTTCCTAATATTCAGCTCAGCATTTCCTCCAATGGACGGTCGCTGCCTTTGAGATCAGAGCAGATCCCATTCTCCCACCACACCGAGCAGAGCAATGTGAGCAGCAGGGTGGGAAGGGAGGCAGCGCCTGTGCATGCAGGGCTTCGGCCGGACCGCCATGGAAGTCACCGGGAAAAGAAAACACATCTTAGACTGCTCAGCTAAAGCAAGTTTTAATGTTCTTGGATTTTCTAGGTGGCTCAGTACATTAAGTTTGAAATGCCGGTGCTGGACAGTTTTGTTGAAAAATTAAAAGAAGAGGAGGAAAGAGAAATAATCAAACTGACCATGAAGTAAGCAGCTCTTCATCAGCCAGACATGGTCCTGGCCATTAGAGGATGTCTGCAGGGCATACCTCTGTCCAAGCAGGCAGGTTTCTCCCTTCTGTGGACACCAAGTGCAGTGGGGAGGCCTGCTGACCATGGTGCCCAGTACTGTCTCCCTACCCACCTCTTCAGTACTGATAGCATTCTGGGGTGGTAGCTTTCCGAACTAGAGGATACACTCATTCAGCCCAGGCCTCTTCTCCAGTGAGGGACTTGGGCCATAAGAAATTGGGCAGGGAAGGTGGAGGCAGGAGCATGGTGGGGCCTGGGTTTCGAGTTCTACTGATGACCAAGTTCTGGAAAAGCAACCACATTGAGTCTGCTGGGTGGAGCTCAGCCTAGTCCAAGGGTTTTGTACTGGCAGGAAATCTCAGCCCAGTGGGAAGTGGTGATTATTGACATTCAAGCTTGGGCTGCTGTTTGTTGAGGGGAACAAGGGTCAACAGTGAAGCTTGCATCAGGACAGGCTGTGACATTAATGATGCTTTGGGTCCCAATGATCTGTTTGTACCGCAGAGATGTGTGGCACAGGGCAGGATGTATGAAGAACATTCATGAGGGCTAGGCAGGGAAGGACATGCTGTTCTACTCTGGGACATGCCTGGGCGTAGGGAGCAGTTTGGATTCTGGCTTCATACTAATGATTCCTGGAAAGTCACATCTACCCACGGGCTTCCTTCTGGGCAGTTGGGCCTCCCTCAGATTCAGTGAAGACTCTAGAGTGAGCTGTCCATTGGTGGTGTCACTATAGGGTTTTCAAGATGGATGGGACCTGGAAATCACCTGGCCAGTAGATTCAGTCTGGGGAGAGCAATCTGAGGCCCAGGCTAAGGATGCAGCTCAGGTTATTTCCATGGCCCTGGCTGGGACACTGTCTTCTTGAAACCTGATCTATAGTCCCAGTCAGCATCCCAGCACACCCCTGTCCCTAGTGGAGAGTCTGGAATGGAATTGCCAGCATTTGTCTTTGAGGCTCTGCACAATCTGCAGCCTTGTTGAGCATCCTTGGTGAAGGACAGAGATGGCAGTTTCTGGTCAGCCAACTAGGAGCAGTGGTCTCCGCTCTCTCTGCTCTCACCTCTCTACCCTCCAGCCTTCGTGAGACCCCTTGGCTTTGTCTCTCTCTCTCCAGGTTCCAAGCCTTGCGTCTGACCATGCAGCAGCGCCTGGAGCAGCTGGTGGAGGCCAAGTAACTAGCCAGTGCTTGCTTTGGGGGATGCCTGTGGTAGCAAGCATGCATGGCGCTCCAGGGCCCCAGCCCTAACTGATTACTGACCAATGGTTGCTGTACTCCTGGTACAGGACTCCAGTACTCATGCTTCTTCTAGCCTATCTACAGACTACATAGCACCCTGCGTCTCTAGTCTTGGCACCCTAGTGAGCATGCACAGGGACACCCAGGCACTTGCTAGGTAGGCTCTATGTGCAAAGCTGGTCTAGGTAGTAAAGAGCTTTGGAACTGTGGTACCAGCCACACTGCATGGTTGAAGAGCATAGCCAGCCTTGTTCATGCATATTTCCAGCTTGAGAGAGAAGTATCACACCCAGTCCCTGGAGAATGGGTTTCATCTGCTTGTGCAAGTGCCTGTCCCAGAGCTTCTGCATGACCACAAGTCCCTGCCTGCCCTTATCATCCAATGTGAACCGTGAAATTCCTGCCTTCCTTTGCCTCTTATTGCTACTCAGGAACTCTGCTGGAGCAGGAGCTGCCAACAGCTGTGAAACATGTCCTGATTCTAACCACCACTTCGCCATGGTGTCCTGGCCTCCAAGCCTCCTTTCATAGCCAACATTCCTGTCCCAGAGGTTAGATCAGGACTAGGACTACCAAGATCCCATCAGCTCTTGGCAGAAATCAGCCTTAACTTCTGAATGCCATCCAAAGAAATCCTTGAAAGGAGCTGTCTTCAAGAAATATGTCAACTGAATTATGTTGGGATGTTGATTTTGTAACATTGAAACAGTTCTGGCTGCCAGTGGCCCCAGAAGGCAGTGCTCTGTTTCCTTCACTGCCATCTTGTGGATGCCTGCATGCCTCTTCCCTTCTTCGGGACTGAGCTTCTCTCTAGTGGGTAGGGACGGCTCTCAATACTTCCCATCAAAGCCTGGCAATAAGGGAAAATCTCTGTTTGGGGGAAAAAGGCTTCTAATTCCCTGGGCCAGATACAGAACAATTTATTTGCTGACGGATGGAAATTTCTGGAATGAATGAGAAAACTTCATTTGTAAAACTGTGCACCTGTTTCTGTCAGCCATGGAAGTGTTTGTGTAACAGCGCAAACTCAAGGCAGGCTCTTCCCCCGAGGTCTGTGGACGACGTATTTAAAGAGAAGCATGAGGAAGGTCTGCAAAGGTGGAGTTCTGTCTTCCATGCAGTGCCCGTGGAAGCTGTTCACGGAACCCTGAAGAGTGGAACTTGAGAACAGCTGTGCAGTGTGGAGCCCCTGGGCAGGGCAGATGTCACATCTGGGTCTTCCAGACGCAGCTCTGTCTTCATGGAGATACTTAGCCACCACAAGAGACTCGGCTAAGTTCTCCTGCCTTCTCCCTCCCTTTTGACACTGTTCTTTCTCAGGTGCTTAATAAAGATCGGTTGCGTTGAACAGAAGCTGCAAGGGCCAAGCTTCCTTGTGCCTTTTCCTTTTGTGTTTACTGTCTTGACCCCTTCTGCTGATCTCTGAAGCTCTTATACCACACTATGAAGAGCTGTAGTTGGCAGAGAAGCCACTCACCCTTGACATTGACAGAACTCCATCACTTCATGCATGGGCTGAGGACTGGTGTGAGGCCTGAGGCAAGGCTGCCCTACCTGAGAACACAGGAAAGGTCTCACTGGTGATGGTCATGGGTAGCCTGAGTAACAGCGTCACCCTGAATTTCAGAACTGTAGCATCAGAAGTGTAACAGAAATCTTCTACCCAGGGGCTCAGGAGTCAAAAACAAATAAAGCAGGAGTTCCAGGTGGTTTTGCTGCCTGGATTTATAGTCTTGGGTCTAGGACATCTGCCCGGCCTTTGTTCAGAAGTAATTAACCAACTTGACTGTGTTATGCCAGGCCTGTACTGGATCCTGGAGGAACGAAGTCAGAACCATGGTGACTCCTCTTCCAGAGAAGCAGTCAGACTCTGGGAAAACAGTTAAGGACCTGAGAAGAAGGCCAGATATTAAGCAGATAACTAAGACTGAGTGATGCTGAAGGCCTAGAGACATCTTCCATCCCTGAGGCAGGAGAGGGTCTTCAGTGCTGGGGGAGTCATGAAACAGGAAACCCGGGGAGCAGCAACCAGCTTGGTGGCATCTCACAGCTGTCAAAACATTATTTGAGGCTTCCTTTCATGTGTTACTTTTGAAATATTATCAAAACTAATTTCTGGATAGCAGAGTCAGTAGAAATTCTAGCAAGTTGCAAAGAAAAGGAGAAATGTCCTCCGCTGCACCCTATGAAGCATTCACAAATGCTAGACCGACAGTACCACACTTGCTCTTTGGAGGCAACTGGAAAACTCGCCTTTGCAGGCAGGGCATAGCAAGAGGCGAATGTCAGCCCGCGAGGCTGTGCTGTCCCCGTGCGTTAGGGGTATCATCTGCTGTGGAGTTCACAGCCTTTCTCCTGCCTTCCTCCGAATCTCAGACAATAAAGGTATCTAGAGATAAAGTGAAGATCCCAGTCAGAAAACGCTGTCTTCCAAAATAGGTTTGTCCTCAGAGCTCAGAATAAAAACAGCACAGGATGAAATCAGCATGATTACCTGATTGCAAAAGTCCCGAGCTCAGGATAAACAGGATTGTTTGTCCAGAACAAATGACCACGCAGATAAAAACAAGAGGGGGGCGGGGTGGGGGACTTGTTTTTCTGAAGCAATAACCTTTAGACATTCTCAGTGACAAAACAAAGCCTTCTCCCAGGATACATCTGGCTCCTTGGTCCCAGGGAAAGGAGAAGGGGCTTATGTAGTCTACCCAGGTGATTTGGTAGGGAACTGGAACTATGCCAGCTGTGCTGTGTGGGCACAGCTGCAGATAGAGCAGGTCATGGGCTAGCCTTATCAGGGGTAGTGTGATGACCAGGTCTTCAATCCCCCTGCCTCTCATCAGTGGCAAGCAGGAAGCCTGGCAGGTCACAGCCAGGCAGTAGCAAGCACAAAAACAACAGGTACATGTACTATATTTAGGCCCCAAGAACTATACTTGGGTATTAGCCAGCTGTTGACGTGCTAGGAGCCTCACAGAGTGTGAGGCGGGGCTCCGTGCCTTCCAGCAGGGCTGTGACAGGTTTTCTGCATGTCCAGGAGCGGGGAATTCCCAGTTTCCTTTTCCCTCCAGCCCAAGGGAAACAAAATAACTCCTCAGGCTTATCTGACAGAGTCATTGTTCAGAGGCCTGTGTGGAAAGACCCACTTTGGGATAAATAGACGATTGTTCCTATAATCAGGCCATCCAAGTGACCAACCCCGCTGCACCTGGACTGTGGATTAATCCTACCAATGACAGCAGCACCCCCATTGATATAGTAGCAGTGAAGAGGGTCCTAATTCTCTGCATTGTGGTATTTACAACTTTTAACATGGGAAAGGCTTTAAGATTGTCCTTTCCCCTTACTCTTTTACTTTTTAAAAAAAATATTTGTTTGTTTGCTTATTTATTTGTTTGTTTGTTTAATAGCCTGGTAGTTTAACAGTTCCCAAGTGTCTTACCTGTTGTGATGCTGCTCTTCAGAGGGTTGTTGGGCTGTGGTCTTCCCTGGAGGCGTGAGTTGTGTGAAGGTATTTAGCTGCAGTGACGATTTTTGACCAGCAGGTGGAGCAGGCACGGCACCAAGGCAGCAGTGGCAGATCCAGGTGCAGGGAAGCTGCACTGACTCAGCTCTGGCGGTGCCCACGCAGTGGTGACCCCTGTTGAGGAGCCTGCATTGGGGAGGTTCGGCCAAGCAGCTGGGCTAGCCCCTACCCTGGTGTTTGTGAACGCCCGGTAGAATTCGCCTAAGAGGCTATTACAATCACCTTGACTTTCCTGCCAACCGCCAGTGACTTGGTAACCACGGCCGCGATGTGCGAAGCCACAAGCAGGTCTCCTGCTCAAAGTGAGCTGAGCTGCCTGGATTGGCAGCCTGGAGAGGGGTTCAGAAAACCCCCGAAGGCAGGAAAGCTGGGGAAAGGTGTGCACCCTCCACCAGACTGCAGAGTGGCATGGCAGGTGGACGCCCTGTTATGATTTATTGTATAGGGGAGGTCCTGGCGGGTAGAGCCAAGGTGCCCCTGGTGGGTGAGAGACAGAGATGCCATGCAGACAGCGCTCAGTGAAGAGTTTTGTTTGGGGGAGGGGAGAGAGAGAGAGAGAGAGAGAGAGAGAGAGAGAGAGAGAGAGAGAGAGAGAGAGAGAGAGAGAGGCGAGGGGCACGTACCTCGTGGGAGGAAAGCAAAAGAGAGAGAGGAAGGGGCAGAGTTTTTCCTTAAAAAGAGGCTTTTACATCAGGACGCAGGGCAGTGCCAAGGGGTGGAATTTCAAGGGGCAGATCAGAATATTAACACACGCTTAGACGCTGTGCCTGGACAGCAAAGCCAGAAATTGGGCGCCAGGTGATACTGATTTCTTTTAAATTTTCATTATAAAACTAAAGAACAGAATACAAGATAAAAAACCTGAGGTGGGTCACAAGCTACCACAGAAAAACCCTACAGCCGCCTCTTCCTGGCTTGAAAAAGCCACTGGACCTCTCCCGCCCCTCTTCCCTTCCGGTCACTCTTTCTCTTCTTGTTCCTCCAAGACTCCTTGGTCCATTCCAGCCAGCTGAATGGAAACTCCGCCTCTTTTCAATTGAACAAGGGACTGCCACATAAACAGAAACTCTGCAACATGCAGAGTCTGTGTTGGTTTGAATAGGAGTGGCCCTCATAGACTCATGTGTTTGAATACTTGGTCTATTAGTAGGTGTGGCCTTGTTGGAGTAGGTGTAGCTTCGTTGGAGGAAGTGTGTCACTAGGGTGTGGGCTTTGAGGCCTTAGAAGCTCAAGCCAGTTCACTTCCTGCTGCCTACAGGTCCAGATGTAGGACTCTTAGCTTCTTCTCCAGCACCATGTCTTCCTGTGCACTGCCATGCTTCCAGCCAAGATAATAATGGACTAAACCTCTGAAACTGTAAGCCAGCACCAATTAAATGTTTTTCCTTTATAAGAATTGCCTTAGTGCCGGGCAGTGGTGGCACATGCCTTTAATCCAAGCACTAGGGAGGCAGAGGCAGGCGATCTCTGTGAGTTCGAGGCCAGCCTGGTCTACAGAGTGAGTTCCAGGACAGCACAGCCAGGAATATACACAGAGAGAAACCATGTCTCAAACAAACAAACAAACAAACAAAACAAAACAAAAAAAGAGTTGCCTTGGTCATCGTGTCTCTTCAGAATAAAAGAGAGGAAAGAGAGGTGCCAGCTGCCGCCAAAGGAGCAGTAAGATGCCAGTAGACCAATAATGCCACGGCCATGTGGCAGCTTATAGATTAGTAGAAATGGGTTAAGTTATAATAGCTATCGAAAACCTGCCATAGGTGGCCATACAATTGGTAATTAATATTGTTAGAATTCCTAGTCACTCCTCCAGCTACATAACCACGCATGCACTGTCCAGTAGCCAGGCAAGATGCTAAGTCATCTTAGGGCCTTACGTTCTACATAATCTGTGCACTTCGTGATCATGTAATGTAGATAAAATTCTAAATGGTCTTATTAAATAAGAAACACAGAACCAAATACAGAGTTAAAAAGCCCAAGTGATCCGAGCACTAGCGAAGAGCCAAGACTACCTTATTTTACCACTCGCTGCCATCCTTCCCCTCAGAGAGAGACCTTCTTCCTGTGTCTCTCATGTTTTATTGCTTTCCTGTTCTGCCTTCTCATTGGCTCTAAGCCCAGCCACATGACTTCCTCGTCACTGCCTGTCTATACAGACCTCCTGGTCTCTATGGTTGGTGCTGGGATTAAAGACTCAAGGGTCACCACGCTTGTCTGTGTCCTTGACCACACAGAGACACTGCCTGCCATGTGATCGGATTAAGGACGTGGGCTACCACCACCTGACTTCTATTCCTGGCTCGCTAATGGCCTCTGATCTCCAGGCAAACTTTATGTATTAACATACAAATAAAATCACATTTCAGTAGAATTAAAATATCACTACAATGTAATCTATGCACATGTGTGGCATAGCTATGTAAGCCCATATGTGCATGTGTGTGTGTGAGACCCATAAAAGTGGGTTCCCCCTACTCCTCCCCACTCTTCCTGCACGGTCATTCCATAGGCCTATGCACACCCCTTCTATTCCCTTCCCTTAATAAACTCTTATAGTGGGTTTTGTTGTGTCTCATGGCTTCTCTTGCATGGTAAACAGTGCTGCCTAATAAATAACAAATATAAGCCTCTGAATGATTATTTTATAAGTGGCTGCAGGGCCAGGTGGGACAGAGAAACATGGGACCGTGGGGCTGTGTGGGACCAGAGAAACCTTCCAGCTACACTTCAGATATGTTCAAAGCCAATCTTGAGCATGCTTACTTAAAGCCATGGGTCTATCAACTCCCCTTTCTCAGTCTAAACTGACTGTCTTAGAGTTTCTGTTTTTGTGATAAACACTATAATAGAAAGCAACTTGGGAAGGGAAGGTTTTATTTAATCTTACACTTCCAGGTAACATCCATCATGGGGGAGGGGGAGGGAGGTCACAGCAGGAACCCAGGCAGGGCAGGAACCTAGAGGCAGGGACTAATGGGAAGTGCTATTTGCTGGCTTCCTCCCCACAGCTCCCTCAGCCTGTGCTCTTCTTATGTACCTCAGGGCCACCTGCCCAGGGGTGCCATCACCTACGGTGAGCTGGGTCCACCCACATTAACCATTAATTGAGAAAATGTCCTACAGACCTGCCTCCAGGCAGATCTTAAGGGGGCTGTTCTCAACTGAGAGACCCTCTTCTCAAGTGATTCTAGCTTGTGTCAAGTTGTATGAGGAGAGAGGGACCCAACCCAGGCAACTCAAAACACTTAAAAACCCCAGTCGTATATGAGAAACATGGATTTTGGTTTCTGAATCCCCCTTCTACCTTGTGGAGAGTCTTTCTCTCTGTACATCTCCTCTCTCTCTCTCTCTTTCTCTCTCTCTCCCTCTCTCTCTCTCTCTCTCTCTCTCTCTCTCTCTCTCTCTCTCTCTCTCTCACACACACACACACACACACACACACACACACACACACACACACACAAAATAAAGTGGATTTTTAAACCTTTTTTTGTTGCTTCCTGTTGTGTCTGAGATCTCTTTGCTGTCTTTTAATTCTTTAATTGGTGAGAAAAATGAATCCAACTGAGCCCCCTGGATGGTAACAGGAGGGTTGTATGTAAGTTTAGCGTGGGGAGGGGAAAGTGATAACAATGACATTGAGGATTTGGGTCTGAGCAGCTGAAACCGTGGCGTGGCTAAAGACTATTGAGGATGGGCGTGTTAGATTTGTCATACCATTGAACATTCAAATGGGGACCCAAGCAGTTAACCAACTGAATGCATGAGCCTGGAGTTCTGGGATGTTGCATCTGTTAATGCAAAAATAGCTCTCTCCTCAAAGGGGACAAGAGAGTCTCTTCTGGAGACAAATATAAATGACCATGACCTGGTTTAAAAACAGATTTAAGGTTACTCCAAAGCTCATGTTCTAACATGGGAGCAGTTTCATGATGTTTTTGTGGTAACAGAACAAAGAAAGACATAAATCAAGGCACTTTGAAACAAATTGGTGGAAACATGGAGTGGGGGTTACAGGAATGTGGAGAAACATCAGGGGCAGGCCTCAGGGCCATCTGAAGACTCTTGGACTTTTGGTTTTTGAAAATATGGTTTTGCTAAATTAGCAGATCCCCAAATATTTTATCTATTAGTCACAGGATGCTACTCTGTCAGAGGTGGGCAAAGGAATAGTTATTTAGGGGGCTGAAGATACCCAAAAAAATGTTATAACTGAGCTCTGGACCTGCAACATTGCAAACTCTCTACAACTGTTGAAGCTCACTTATCTGACCAGCCCTTCAGCAGGTGCAGTGGAAGGTGTGGCTTCTGTGTGGTAACTGTGTGTAAATGTGGTAACTTGCACTTACAGACATAGGATCTGAAGGTACTCTAGCCAGCTTGAGCATGGCAAACATAGTTCTGGCAGGCCTTGCTCTTCTCCCCCATTCTCTGCCTTGCTAAAAAACCATTAGATTACATCCCTAAAGCTAGCCACCAAGGTCTATTCTGAAGGGTACCCCCATGGAGTGGTTCTGTTATTTATTAAGCCGCACAATGTTATTTATTAAGCAGTGCTGTTTGC
This sequence comes from Peromyscus californicus insignis, assembly GCF_007827085.1. Taxonomy (NCBI): domain Eukaryota; kingdom Metazoa; phylum Chordata; class Mammalia; order Rodentia; family Cricetidae; genus Peromyscus; species Peromyscus californicus. Next base: position 131,449,287 of record NW_026294584.1, on the reverse strand, counting down.
CATGCAAGAGAAGCCACAAGGCACAATGAAACCCACTACAAGAGTTTGTTAAAGGAAGGGAATAGAAGGGGTGCGTGTAGGCCAATGGAGTGACCGTGCAGGAAGAGAGGAAAGGAATAGGTAGAACCCACTTTTACAGGTTCCCCCTGCACATGCACACATGGGCTTACATAGCTATTCCACGCATGCACATAGATTATGTGATCACACAGCACACGGATTACATAGTATGTCCATAAGGCCCCGAGATGACAGCATCTTGCCTGGCTACTGGCTGTGTACTCGTGGTCATGTAGCTGGGGGAGTGGCTAGGAATTCTAACAGGGACTTCCTCCCAGACCCTGGATTAGGCACACCATACCCAAACATCTGTTTTTCACAGAGAGATCCTTTATTAAGCGGGGAAGAAAAAAGTGGTTGCTTCCTGACTCAGGCAGAGAGCAGCAGTAAACGACCTTGCAGGTGTGATTTTAAGAGGAGAAGAAAGGGAGGTCTGTGTTACAATGGGCTAGGATGGGGTGGTAAGGGAGATGGGGGTTGAGGGAGAAGGGAAGGGGACAAAAAAAGAGGAGAGGTGTTTGTCCCAGAGGGACAAAGGACTGTCTCTGGATAGAGAGGAGACAGACATGGCACATGGAGGTTTATAAAGGTAAAGGGGAAGCCTGTGTTAGGCTGAGGTGTTTAATTTTAATTGGGCATGTTAATGAGGTGAACCAAAGGGGGCTCTGATTGCTAGACCTTGGTAGTCAGCAACAAGAGGAAGAATTGGCCAAATAAAGGAACAGACCTTGGTGGCTAGCTTTAGGAATGTGATCGAATGGATTTTAGCAAGGCAGAGGGGGTGGGGAGAAGGGCAAAGTCGGCCAGAACCACATGCTCCAGTGGGCTAGTGTCCTTCGTATTTGGCCACTTCCACCTCCTGAGACTGACTAGCAAGGTCCAGCTATCAAAGTATTGAATTCTAGCAATCAAAAGCCCCCTTTGGCTCACCCAATTAACATGTCCAATCAAAATAAAACACCTCATCCTAACATGGGGCTTTCCCCTTTAGCGTTATAAGCTGCTGTTTTCCTGTGGGCCACATGGGTCTCCTCTTTATCCAGAGGCAGTCCTTTGTTCCCCTCAGGGACAAATACTCCCTTCCCCTCTCTCTTGTTCCCTTCCCCTTCTCCCTTGTCCTCTGTCTCCTGTCTCTTATCCCCCATCCCTTGCCTCTCCAGGGCAAATACATCTCCTTTTTGCTGAGAACTTGGTCCTGTTGTGGGGGGTCCTGAGCCCACACTGGTCCTTTCAAGATCAGCGTGAGGTCGCCAGTGAGGGAGTCTGAAGCACAGGTGATGAATCTGAAGTCTTTAGATTGGAAGGACTTCTCAGGGGAGGAGGTAAACAAGGGCCTTCCAAACCAGGCTGTTCTCTCACAGTGTGAACGTGAACAAACTTCCTCTCCAAGCTGAGGTTCTTGTCCAGTAAACAATGTATTTGTTTCCTACTGATAGGAGTGGCCGAAGCAAAACCACGGCTCTCACTTCAAAGGCATAAATAACAGTTTACCCTGGAGTCAAACAGGAGTGACCATGGCCCAGGGTACACTGATTGAGATTACCCAAATTCCACGTTCCAACCTGCAACTAGTTTCGTGAAAGGAAATACATTTGTGGAAACATCAGAGATGGGTTACAGCCCCGGGGAGAAACCTCAGCTGTAGATGTTATCTGATAGCGTTCTTAGCCTTTTGATTGGAGAATCGAACTTTGTGTAATACATTCCAAAGGTATTTTATCTGTCAGGATGTTACACGTACTTCCATAGGGCTGGGCAAGGATTGGATGTGTAAAGGGCTAAACGCAGCCCGAGATAAATAGTAATTATGCTCTGGACCTGCACCATCCCCACCTCTCTTCACCACTGCAGTTTTAATCAGTCAATCAGCCTCTGCAGACAGTGCCTTCCAGAAATTCCCACTCACAGGGCCTTTGGGTGATATAAAGCGACCCATGAAAAACATGACTCTAATACCTCAGGCTGATGTTATTTCTCAATACTAGATACTCAGTACCAAGAATGCAATTTACAAATTAGGCAGGCTGGTTTGAATAAAAAAAAAAAAACCTAACAAATGCCAGTTTCTGTGTAGGTTGATCGGACTACAAAGAGAGAGAGAGCAAGTAACAGGCCCTGCGGTCCTGGACTCGGCCTTCCGAGTGGTAGGAGAGGAATACAAAAGAACCACCGGAAGAATCCGCAGCACTGGGGGGGAGGGGGGGGGAATGTGGGAGAGTGGGGGGGGGGTGCGGGCCGGGGACCATAGAGTGTCTCTCCGCCTCTTCCTAGAGCGGCCGGCAGCGCCGCTAACAGCCCGCACTTCCGGCGGGCGAGGCGCGAGGCGAGCACCGTGGCGGCCTGCACGGTGAGTGCACCCGGGCGGCGGGTCGGCCTGAGCGGGTGTCGGGTGGGGCTGCGCGGGGCACGGAGCCGAGCGAGCGGCCCGGGCCTGGGGTCAGCCTCGGCCAAGGCGCCTCCGCTTGTCGCGGAGAAAGACTCCCTTGTGGGGATGCTTCGGCGGCCCCGGGGCCATTGTGAGCGACTTCCAGGGAGCCGGTGGACGCTTTGTTGCGCTCATAAATGGGTGAGGAAGCAGGTGCATACCGGCTAGACAGGTTCCCGGCACCCGGGCTCCATCACCCAGCTTTACAGAGCCTCTCTCCTGGGGAATTCAGAACACCGGACTTGGTGTTGGAGGAGGGGGCGATGGACCCCTAGTTCTGCCAGTGAGCAAACAGGCCCCGGAGGCGGCTCCTGGGTTGGGATGGGTGTGCAGACTAGCTTTGTGCCTGTGTTTACAAACCCACAAACGGAGATGACGGCATAAAGCTGTACAAAGTCCTTAAAAATAAGATAGCACACACAGGCTACCTGTAATTATGATTACTTCATCCATAGGTAGACTTCATAATCCATCGGTTTCCAATCATTTGTGACTTCCTCAGCATGTAAAAAGATGTGCTTTTTGTGAAAATGTGTGATTACCGTTATAGCTGTTGAGTACCATGTACCGCACACAGTGTCTCCTGTGCAATGGGTAGTCTGTACATGACTGAGACAGTTAACGGGCTGTGATTGTTCTCACTTTGTGTTATTTGCAGCTCCTCCTGTTACTGCAACTACAGGAGATAAAATTATTAAACACCCAGAAAAAGTCCTGCGCACTCTTAACGTTTGGAGAGTTATTATACAACAAAATGAAGAAGAAAAAACAGGAAAAATGCCATTTGTGTTTTTATTTACTTACTTCATATGCTTGTATGCAAGGAAACTCAGGACAATTAATTACTGACTTGCAAGTAGGCTTTCTAAGCCAAGATACCATAAAGGTTTTGCTTTGCAACCCCAACTCCTCCCACATTGCCACCTATTTGGAATTTGTGTGGTGTGTGTGTGTGTGTGGGGGGGTTGTTTTGACATTTTAAAAGGCCTCCAGACAGCCTTACGTGTAAACAAATAAAATTAATTTGACACTTAGAGTCTTGCCTTCTTTCAAGGCTCAGTGCAATCTAGGAAAGGAAGAGTACAGCATTTCTTCAGATTTTTCTCACTAGTACTTACTTTGAATTCTTTTTACAGAGGAGCTTCCATCTTCAACACAATTTGCTAGGTTATCATCAACAGAAATAGCCAAACAAATAACAATAAGTAGGAATCTGTGGGAGAGTAGTATATGTCATTTCTTTTGAATTTGAATGTCTTAGGTAGCTGCTATTATTAAATGAGAAATTTAGCAGTCAACACTGAAATGAAATACTCCAAGGCAGGAAGTTTTATGGTCTTTTGCAGTTAGTTTTCTATTCCCATTGAGACTTTATCTTGTTTGTACTTTCTAGTCCTTCCATATACCCTCTGTTGCTGCTCCCTAACACATTCGTGTTTTTCTTCATCCTTTCTTTTGCCTGTCCAAACACATTAAAATTTGCAAATTAATGATTATATTTATTAAGTTTAACTTGTGGAGTTAGTTGTCTGACAAGTATTTGTCTCTTAAAATTGCATTTGTTTTATTTGTGTTAGGTGTGCTTTGATTTAAATATGGATGCAATTTTGATAGATTGAAGAGGTGTTAAGGTTGAGCAACAGTTGATCTGTACTTTTCTTTTTCTTTTTTTCCTACATGCAGAAAATTTTGAGTTGCGTTCCTCTAGGATATGAGAGCTTAGTTCGGGAAGACAGCAGCATCTCTTGACAATACATTTGGCTATTCACCATGAGGTTAGGAAAGCCTAAAGGGGGTATTTCTCGAAGCTCAAGCCAAGGCAAAGCCTATGAGAACAAGCGTAAGACATCCCGCCAGCCGCAGAAATGGGGGATGACCATTCGATTCGACTCAGGCTTGAGTCGACGGAGAAGAAACGTGGATGAGAAGCCTTACAAATGCACTAGGTGTTCTAAGAGTTTCAGTCAGAGCTCCACTCTTTTTCAGCACCAGAAGATCCACACAGGGAAGAAATCCCACAAATGTGCTGATTGTGGGAAAAGTTTCTTTCAGAGTTCCAACCTCATTCAGCATCGGCGGATCCATACTGGGGAAAAGCCCTATAAGTGTGATGAGTGTGGAGAAAGGTTCAAACAGAGCTCAAATCTCATTCAGCACCAGAGGATTCACACTGGAGAGAAGCCCTACTGCTGTGATGAGTGTGGCAGGTGCTTCAGCCAGAGTTCCCACCTCATTCAGCACCAGAGAACCCACACGGGGGAGAAGCCCTACCAGTGTGAGGAGTGTGACAAGTGTTTCAGCCAGAGCTCTCATCTGAGGCAGCACATGAAGGTGCACAAAGAAAAGAAGCCACCACACAAAAGGGGCAAAAATGCCAGGGCGAAAACTCACCCAGTGTCCTGGAAAGCCGGTAAAGGAAGGAAGGCAGTGGCTGGGCGCCGCCAGGTAAAGGGTGCCGCTTCAGGTCTTTTTAAAAAGAAAAAGTGAAGGATGGAGGCAAGTGTGCTCTCTCTTAAGAATGAGGATGCTTTATAGTAGAGCACTTAGATACCAGGTCCTTCCCTAGCATGGAGACTTGAGGAGTTTCAGAGCATTGGGCTGAAACTCTGAGTCCAGCTGCCCTTGTTTCTTAAAAAAAAAAAAAAAAAATACATAAAGCTATGTGACATGGAGCACAAAGAACTGAAAAATATGTTTGGTGAGAATATAATATCCTTGACCTCAGTTGAAATTTCTTCCCTATGTTTTGATAAAAAGCATCATGTTTTCATGATTTACAAGTGTGCCAATGATTACTGTTTTTAGGAATTTCTGTAGACAAAATCATTAAAGGAATGAGTTTTTAAGTTCTGGGACAGACTATATTTTGTGTTTTTTTAATGTTTTGTAGTTTATTAACCATTAGTATAAGTGTTGACTCAGTATTTGACATAAAATGCATTCAAGTTCATAGATTTTTTTCTTTTTTGTTAGTGTATATTGTATGAAGTCCTGAGTTTCATTTTCTTCAGTGTGTATGATGTAGCTATATGATGTGCTTTGATCGTATCTGCCCTTGTTACCCTCTCCTCCCCCTTCTGATTTTCTTCCTCCCAGGCAGCTCCCGTTCCACTGAAAATGTTTACCCTAGATTTTGTAAGCAAGAGAAAATGTATTTAGTTATTTTCTTGAGTCTGGCTTTCTTTGCCTAATATCACGATCTCCAGTTCTCTCCCTTTTTCTCCAAACATGATTGTGTTGTTTTGGGACAAATAATAGTTCATTGTAGTGTTGGAAGGCTTTAATGACAACCCATTTATGTTTGTTTCTTCCCTTCTACTGTATGATTAGAGGGGTTCAAAGGTCCCAATGTGGCTTTTCTTTTGGTTTTTGTTTGTTTTATTTTGTTTGCCAGCACTCTTAGAGATTCTGAAGACTCCAAAAGGAGAACCACAGACCTCCTGTCCCTGATTATTTGTGATGGTGTCATTGCGCTGTCACTTGCTTTCTTGATGGGTTGGGTTGACATCAAATCATGCCAATGGCCTCTTGGCATTCCCTTATTCTCTTACACACACAGCGCCTGCATGAATAAATTGTGTTTTACCAAGAAAGCCTCGGCTTGCTTCTGGCTGAAGAACTACAATGTCATAGACTGTACTTTGAATAACACTGACTGTCTGAAACAGATATTTGTCCACAAGTTACTGGCCAGCGTACTGTAGCCCTGTTAGAATTTAACTTTTTTACTCTATAGCAGCTGTTTAAGAAGACTAGCATACATCCTTCTTCCATCAGAACAATGCCAAACATACATTCCTGATCAGCCTTGAGCTCGAATTTCAATTTGTTCATTGAATGCTAATGTTTTTCTGATTTTTATAATATCAGTTCTTCCTGTATTAATGGCAATTATCCTTAAAAATAAAGAATGAGATATTTTTGCATACTACTATCTTCTCTTTTTCTTTTGAGAAATTGTTTCAGGAAGTTAGAAAACAAATCACAGCTTTTAGGACACTCTTGTTGTGCTCATTTTGATTTCCTCAGATCTGAATTTCACCTGCCTCCTGCCTCCTGCCCCCATGCGTGTGAATGGACAGCCATAGCATGTGCCCTGGGGACAGTAGTTACATCCAAGAGGATAGCCAAAACATCTTGTAAGTAGAAGGCTATTGCAGTCATCTTTTACAAAAGACTTGGTCCTTGACATCCTGTTACAGGCAAATCACTATAGCAGGAGCACGGCCATGGGGCCCATTGAGCATCTCACAGAGGTTTGTGTCAGAGGTAGCTTCTGTGGGGGAAATTAATACCATCTTGCTGTGGGATGTTCTGTATATCAGATTGCTCTGATTGGTCAATAAATAAAATACTGATTGGCCAGTGGCTAGGCAGGAAGTATAGGTGGGACAAGGAGGAGAATAAAGCTGGGAAGTGGAAGGCTGAGTGAGAGACACTGCCAGCCGCCACGATGAGAAACAGCATGTAAAGATGCCAGTAAGCCACGAGCCACGTGGCAAGGTATAGATTTATAGAAATGGATTAATTTAAGCTGTAAGAACAGTTAACAAGAAGCCTGCCATGGCCATACAGTTTGTAACCAATATAAGTCTCCTTGTTTACTTAGTCGGGTCTGAGCGGCTGTGGGACTAGCAGGTGAGAGAGATTTGTCCTGACTGTGGGCCAGGCAGGAAAACTCTAGCTACACCATCTTTTTACGTTCTGTGAATTGTCCATTCTGATTTTTGCCAACCATGGGGTTCCTGCAACAGTAAGGCCTTTCTATTAGTTTTGATAGCTGACACTCTAGTAGATCTACCTATGCTTAATGTAGTTTGTTTTGTAGTATTCTGAAAACCCTGAAGCTGGTGGGCATCAAAGACAGTGATTTGTATGAGTCTTCTCTGGTAACCAGTGTATCTTGTGTTTCTTTTTAGAAACTAATAAAATTGAAAGATCACAACTGTAAAATTAATAAGGAAATAGACTAATAGAAATTAGTGTGAGTTTAGTAGGTATCATCTCTGAAAATATAGATTCATTATGTGAAGACGTGTGCTGCTCAACCCCTGTGTTCTGCTGAGTTTCCAGGGTCCGGTGTTAACCAGCACACTGCTGCAGACATCTTCCTCCTCTGACCCAGTGGCCTAGGGCATGTTAGGGAAGTGCTTCATCACTGAGCCACATACCAAGTGCCACCAGACTCCTTAACCTCATACTTTATTGGGAAAATAAGAAAAGCTCCAGAGGTTTTGTTTCTGTTTTCTGTGGTGTTTAAGTGTGCCCAAAATGTTTTCTGCCCAGTGAGTAAGGCATGGAGTTAAGAGTAGCTTGACCTGAAACAAATGGCAGAAGCAGAATAGAAATAGGAACGAAGTTTAGGAGCCTGAGGTACCCATGCGGGACTGTCTTCATAATGTCTGGAAGGACTGCACCACTGACTCCCTCTCTGTTGGTACTGAAAGGGTCTTGGTGTGAAACCCAGGTCAGCTTAAATTCATCCCCTTGCTTAAGCCGTCCAAGTGCAGGAAGTACACATAAGTGCTGCCAGGCCCAGCGTGACCACCATTCCCAAACATTTTACTCTGAAGACATCAGTGATAATCGTCATGTAGTTTCAGCTTGATAGCTTGCTCCCTTGTCACAGGGATGAGACCCACCTTGGGTGGTCTGTCCGGTCACATGTGGGACGGTAACAGAGGCTAATGAATTAATGCCGAATTCAAGCACTTAGAGGTGTGCAGATAGGACTGCCAGGCCAAGTATACCTGGAGCCTCTTGTTAAATTCAGTTCTGTCCTGTGTGTAATTTCCTACAATTCAAAAAAAAAAAAAAAAACTTTTGAAAAGTTATACAGAATATTAACAGACAACAGTTACACAGTTTTACAGGGAGCATATAAAACACAAGAAAAAATATTTAAGAAAACTAGTTTGGCTGGGCAGTAGTGGCGCACGCCTTTAATCCCAACACTTGGGAGACAGAGCCAGGCGGATCTCTGTGAGTTCGAGGCCAGCCTGGGCTACCAAGTGAGTTCCAGGAAAGCCGCAAAGCTACACAGAGAAATCCCCCCCCCCCCCCCCCCCCCCCCCCCCGCGCCTCTCCAAATGGAACTAATTAAAAAGAGCACTGTCTTAAGTACTGGCTGCACACCTGTAATCTCAAGGAAGCAGGAGAACAGAAGCTCAAGGTCACCCATGGCTACATGACGAATTTGAGGCCAGCCCAGTATATGTGAGATCCTGTCTCAAAAAAAAGTCAAAAGAATTCCACTATTTTCCATGTTGAAAATCCAGACAAGCCTGTTGTATAAAAGGGAATGTGGGTCACTTTACCTTCTGTGGGGCGTTTAACCACCAACCCCACAGTTCCCCAGAGTTTTCTTGAGTGCAAGCAGCAGGAAACATTAGAAGGATTCAGATTGTGGAGATAAACAGAGAGAAAATAAAGGACAGCCTCAAGAAGTCCTGGAACCTATTCCAAGGAGCCCTGACTGTCTCTGCCCCAGGGTATTTATAGAGATGCCAAGGGGTGGAGCAAAAGACCTCCCCCCAGGACAGCCAAGTGCAGACCATCTCAGACACCTGCACTCAGGCCCGTGGTCCTAATCATCCTCTCTATGTGGACCTGCTGGGTAAAGCCACGAGGAACCTGACAACGGGCTCCCACAACCTTCACTACATGTCTTTAATTTGCAGACTCCCATATAATATCAAACTCAGATAAACATCTCTACACATTTCCAGTCACAGATACATATAGTATTAAATGGTGTTAAATGCACTAAAATCACCTAAAAGGGTTGGTTGTAAAGTAGCCATCTAGAAGACTTAAGCAGGTAAGTGAATTTAGACTTTTAAGATAAGTTTACTAAGTTGTCAAAAGCCTGGCAAAATTAGCATAAAACAGCAATTACTTTAATAAGTAATAAAATCTTTTCTAAGATAATTCATTTATATAAATGTTTCTAAGGAGCAGAATAACATTGTAAAGGCTAGTTGCTTTAGACACAGAGAGCTAATAGTTACACTGTACATTGAATTTTAACCTTAGAAAATCCTTAGAGGGCCGAGATAGTGACCGGTTGGTACAGTGGTCATTCCCCTGCACCACACAAACTGTAAAAAGTGCGCATGTCTAGAATCCCAGCACTGTAATCCCAGGCAGGAAGGTCAAGGTCACTTTTGGCTACATAGCCCGTTTGAGACCAGTCTGGGATGCGTGGAACTGTTTTGCTGCTGTTGTTTGTTTGAGTGTTTTAAATACCATAGATAAATTTGCGTTTTGAAACATTTTATACAAAATGTTGGGGTACTGACAAGATGGCTCATTAGGTAAATGTGCTCATCCCAACATGTGACCACCTGAATTTTGTCCTTAGAACCATATAATGGAAGGAGAGAACCGACTCCCATAATTGTCTTCTTTACACATGTTCCCCCAATACACAAATAAATGTGAAACATTTTTTAAGTAACAGTGTATCCCTCAACAGAAGAGTGGATAAAGAAATTGTGTTACGTTACACAACGGAGTATTAGCAGCTAAAAAAAAAAAATTACATCATGAAATTTGCTGGCAAATGGAAAGAACTAGAAAAAATCATCCTGCATGAGGTAAAACACAGACCCAGAAAGACAAACATGGTATGTACTCACTCTTAAGTGGATATTAGCTCTTAAGTAAATGATAACCATGCTACAATCCACAGACCCAGAGACTAAGTAACAAGGAGGGCTCCTGGGGGTGCGGGGGAGACGTGTGGATCTCCCTGGGAGGGGGAAATAGAATAGGTTTTGTGGTTGGACTGGGGGCAGGTGGGGATGGGAATAGGAGGGATTGGGTTGTGGAGGATGCAGGGAGAGAGGACTGGAGAAGACTGAAATTGCATGGCATTTAGGGGGTGATGTGGGAACTTTATACAGTGGAAAATCCATGGAATTTACGAGGGTGACCCTCCCAAGGCCTCCTATTAATGGAGGATACAGAGCCTGAACCAGCCATCTTCCGTAATCAGACAAGGCTTCCAGTGAAGGGACTGAGACACCAACCCAGTCACATAACCTTTGCCCTGCAGTGTAAGATGTGCTGGGGCAATGGTGGTTCAGAGCTTGTGGGAGGGCCAACCAGTGACTGTCCAATTTGAGGCAGCCCATACCATGAGAGGAAGCCCATGCCTGACACTGTCTGGATGACTAGGAACTGGAGGCTGGACAGCCCCGAGACCTAGGGTAGAACCAAACACAACTGGCCAAAACAAACAAACAAAATGATTCCTAAGGATACTCTGCTATACTCACAGATCGATGCCTGGTCCAGTCATCATCAGAGAGGCTTCCTCCAGCAATTGATAGGAGCAGATGCAGAGACCCTCAGGCAAACGTTAGGCAGAGAGAGAGAGCCCAGGTTGGAGATCTCCACTGGCTTCCTCCCCTCAGAGATCTAGATACCCAACAGAAGAGGGGGAGGAGGAATTATGGGAACCAGAAGAGTTGATGACACCTGGAGAGCATGGCCCAAGGAATCAACTAAGCATGGCTCATGGAGTCTCACAGAGACTGAAGTAGCAATCATGGAGCCTGCATGGGTCTGCACTAGGTCCTCTGCATATATATTACGGTTGTTGGCTTGGTGTTTTGGGGGGACTCCTGACAGTATGGCTGTCTCTGACTCTTTTGCCTGCTTTTGGGATGGACCCTTTCCCTCCCACTGGGTTGCCTCGCCCAGCCTTGATACCAGGATTTGTGCCTAGTTTTATTGCATCTTGTGCCATGTTCCTTTGATGACCCTGAAGGCCTGGATTAGAGAGGTGGATCTAGGGGTGCGGTGGATCTAGGGGTGAGGGGAGGTGGGAGGGGCAGCTGGGAAGAGTGGTGAGAGGGGAAGCTGCAGTCAGGATATATGGTATGAGAGGCGAATAAATAAAAATTTTAAAAAGTAGTATCAGTGGCTGTAAATAGACATTGTCTGGCACATAAGTTCCTATGGCATGTGTAATACAGTGGTGTATAAGTAAGTCTTGGACTGATGCAACAGGATTAAAATATTAGAAATTCTGTGTTGTTTTGTTTTTTTTACCATTTTCTGATACTTTAAAAAATTTACTTATTTATGTATTTGTGTGTGTGTGTGTGTGTGTGTGTGTGTGCTTGTGCCCAAGTGCCCAGAGGCCAAAAGATATTGAGTAATGGAATTAATATTTGGAACATTAATGGGCCAGTTGTATATATTAGATATGCAAAAATGCCATGTATCTTGAAGTACTAAAATATCACACTTTCTATTAAACAATAGAAATTGATTTTCTTGTGATTCTGAAGGAGAAAAGCTCAGGTCCAAAGCTTCAGCAGTATTCGCTTCTAGTGAATCCTGCCTTCCTGCTTTGCAAGAGGCCCCTCTTGATGCTTTCTTACATAGCTTAAATGTGCATTCATGGACTCGAACACACAAATACACACACAGTGGTATTTAACATACACAACAGTGCACTTGCATATAGGAACTCACAGTGGTTGTGAAAGCATGCACAAAACCTGAGCAAGATCAAATCAAAAATAATCCCAGTGTGAAGGAGGGAGATGGTCACAAAGTCCCACTCTTAGCTGAGGAGCTTTGTCACTTGATGTATTCTGGGAGACAGAGTCAACTTTCTTAAAGGATTTGCCCCCTGCAAGGATGCCCATGTGCTGTGGGATGGTCTGTATGTCAAATCTGTTGCTCTGATTGGTCAATAAATAAAACACTGATTGGCCAGTGGCCAGGCAGGAAGTATAGGCGGGACTAACAGAGAGGAGAATTGAGAGAACAGGAAGCTGGGTGAGGGAGACACTGCCAGCCACCACCATGACAAGCAGCATGTGAAGATGCCGGTAAGCCACGAGCCACGTGGCAAGGTATAGATTTATGGAAATGGATTAATTTAAGATATAAGAACAGTTAGCAAGAAGCCTGCCATGGCCATACAGTTTGTAAGTAATATAAGCATCTGAGTGATTATTTTATACGTGGGTTGTGGGACTGCAGGGCTTGGTGGGACCTGGAGAGAAGCTCTCAAGCAACAAATGGCACCCAACGTGTTGGCAAGAGTTTCCACCTAAAACCTGAGTAAAAAGATTCTAAAACAGAGCTAAAAACAGTTCCTAGTTGCCCCCCTCAAGTTAGCGGCAGCCTGCATGTTTGAGCTACTATCTACTATGGCGGGTTCCTGGCGTGCGTGCTCGACCTGCAGTATGGCGGGAATGAGGCCTCTGCAAGTGGCACATTAAGCTGGGGCTCTGCAAGTGGCACATTAAGCTACGTGGTGGATTTAGCCTTTGCTAGTACAAAAAAAAAAAAAAAAAGAGGTTTCTGGGCTACACGCTGCTTTGATAGAAGCATAGACCCACTATTTCTGAGAGTTGATGGCTCCCAGAGCTGGCAGAAAATGTACCACCGCCATGTTGGGAAGCTGAAGTGGGCAGAGCCAGCAGCCACAGCGCCAGCTCCATTTCAGGCTTAGAAGGCTGCAGTTTAAAGCAATAGGCTCAAGCTAATATAAAAAATAAGCCATGTAAAGATGGCTACCACACAGAGAATCTGGATTATGTTCTCTTTGATATTCGTAACTGAAGAAAAACATTTGATTGTAAAAGCTATTGAGTTAAACCAATATGGATATTTTAAAGGTACCTTGACTTCAAAATTTGGATATAAGGATATGTTGCTTTGGAAAAGAGGCTCTGCTTTTGTTTCCACAGAAAGCCATAGGCTATGGATTTGTTCCAGATTAAAATACATCAGGTTTGACCAGCCAAGACCCCCTGAAAGATCTCTGATGACACCATGGCCCAGATGATCCAACATCCAGAACCATTTCAAGGCAACTGGCTCAGATGATACACTCTTACAGACTACTCCATAATCCTAAAATTTTCTTTGTGTCCCCATAAGATACAGCAGCCCCTCCAGCTGGAAATAGTAAGAGAAGCTACGCCCAAATTCCCAAATATACCAAGCTGGCTTTGGAGATGTGTAAAAGTTAAAACCTTCCTCTTTTAAAAAAGAGAAGGGGAAGTGCTGTGGAATGGTCTGTATGTCAAATCTGTTGCTCTGATTGGTCAATAAATAAAACACTGATTGGCCAGTGGCCAGGCAGGAAGTATAGGTGAGACTAACAGAGAGGAGAATTGAGAGATCAGGAAGCTTGGTGAGGGAGACACTGCCAGCCACCACCATGACAAGCAGCATGTGAAGATGCCAGTAAGCCACGAGTCATGTGACAAGGTATAGATTTATGGAAATGGATTAATTTAAGATATAAGAACAGTTAGCAAGAAGCCTGCCATGGCCATACAGTTTATAAGTGGGTTGTGGGACTGCGGGGCTTGGTGGGACCTGGAGAGAAACTCTCAAGCAACACCCATGCTACAGTAGATGGCCCTACACCTATACACACACTGGCAGATCTAAGTGGATTCTGTGCTTTAAAAGAGGAGGAGGAGGAGGAGGAGGAGGAGGAGGAGGAGGAGGAGGAAGACGAGGAGAAGAAGGAGAAGGAGGAAGAATAGAAGGAGGAGGAAGAATAGGAGGAGGAGGAAGAAGAGGAGGAGGGGGAGGAGGAGGAGAAGAGGAAGAAAGAAGACAACGACAACATGAAACTAGGAGGGAATAGTGGTGGAGGTATAGGGAGAAACTGGAGGGGAGAAATGAGATGTGCTGTAGTAGAAATTAATGAGGCAATTCCATGTAGTTTATCTGATAGTCAAAAGAGGTTTATTTTGGGTAAACTTACAGCAAGCAAAGGGATCAGTTAGGGATCCAGGAGAGGTGAGACACAGTCCAACACAGTTCTCAGGAGAACTCTGACTTGGTCTGCAGTCCAGCATCCAGCATCCAGGATCACAAGGTAGCCAAGAGAGTGAGCACGTATGCATCTCAGGTCTTAAGGGGTCCCCGTCTCGGCCACGCCCCGAGCAGGGGCAGGTACCTAGCAGTTACCTGCTGCCTACTAGGGGTGGTGCTTCAGGGGTGATGCACAGACAACCATCCCTAGGATGTGCATTTGATCAAAGCACATTATATGCATATATGAAATTCTGAAACTCTAATTACTTTAAATGGAGGGCAGGGACATATGCATCTAAGCATTCCTGGTCAAAGCATGGTCCCACCCTCTGCTCTCCATCATCTTCTAGGCTTCAGTGAAACCCTGCTATGTGGTCTGAAAAGTTATTAGAACTATGTGAAATCTTTCTGAGAGGCATATTCGCTCTCTAGTGAATACCTTTCCCTTCTCCCAGCATGAGATTCCTTGGGCAATTCTTATTTCTTGGGTTCCACTGTTTTAATAGTCAGACAGGTAGCACATGTGTGTCTTCAGACTGTCTTCATTTCTGTCAGGCCAGTTACAGGTCTCTACTGTCTGAAACATATATAATAGAATGCAAAGAGTGACCAAATGCAAGAAGGGACCAAGATTTGAGTATTTAGTTAGTGTCAGGTAGCTGTGTATAAGAACCATTTTTCTATAACCCCTTGGGTTTCACTTACTTTTGGAAGAGCTGGCACAAGCAGCTCCATCTCATTCGTGTGAGACAAGGTCTCATTAAGCCCAGTCCCTCCCCAGTCCTTAAGCTTATAACCCTAGGCTTCAGCTTCCCAGTACAGGAAGGGCTTCCATGCCCAGCATGACTATTTTAATTCTGATGACGCCTCCCCTTGTCTCTGAAGATATTGATGATTAGCCATCTTACATTGTTTCTTGTCCATTGTCCCACAGGGCCAGGATGGAATCCATCTCAATTGGTCTAATTTGATCCCATGTTAGAAGTGTGTGTGTCGGGGGGAGTAAATGACAGACATCTAGAAATTAGTCCCAATAAACTCTTTAGGCCCAATTTTAAACAACTGAGATGCAGAAGTGGTTCTTAAGTCAGTCAGTTGTGAAGTGCACTCTTGGTATAGCTGAGACCTAGTTGACCTAGAGGAAAGAGTACAATACTGTTTGTGTCTTAATAACATTATTCTCATCGGCTACGACCTCTCTATTCAATCATGCATGATTGCACTATTTATAATTTTTAATGTGGTTTCTTTCCTGAAGTGTTGTCTCATCACAGGTTCTCAGCACATAAACTTCCTGGTGCTCCCCCTTTACTATGCTGCAGCAGAGAAATGGGTCTCAGTTCTTTTTCTTCCTGCTCCTGTTTGTGCTCACATCCAGTCCTTGGACAGAATGAAACCATAGTCAACTTATAGTTGAGCTGATAGTGTTTCTGATTCTGGTATTATTTCCAAACTCCCTAATACTGTTGATTTTCAAAAGCTTTAGTAGCACTCTGTAGCAGGAATCTTAACAGGTCTTATTAATAAAAATAAACCCAAGGCCAGTTATTGGGGTGAATGCTGGAAAATCAGAGAAGCAGAACAAGCCACAGCTTCCTCACCTTGCCAATTCCTCAGCTGATCCTGTTTCCTCAGACTGGAAGCTTCTATGTCCTCATCCAAAATGGATCTCAGCTGAACAGTGCTGCTCAAAAGCCTAAAAGTTTAACCACACTAGTTCCTGGTCCTCATGCCTTATATACCTTTCTGTCATCACTTCCTGGGATTAAAGGTGTGAGTCACCATTCCTGGCTGTTTCCAGTGTGGCCTTGAACTCACAGAGATTCAGATGGATCTCTGCCTCCTAAGTGATAGGATTAAAGGCGTGTGTGCCACCATTTTCTGGCCTATATGTCTATCTAGTGGCTGTTCTGTTCTCTGACCCCAGATAAATTTATTAGGGTACACAATATTTTGGGGAACACAATACCACCGCACCACTCCATATATTCCATTTCATTGCTGCATCCAGAAACAGGGTAGAATGTTTTTTCCCCATATTTCCTGATACCAGCTCTGCAATTACTCATTTACTCTTCATTTACACCATTTGCCTGCACCCAATATTGGAACTGGAACTTAATTTTGTATTCCTCTGACGTGCCCTTTCTCTCCTTCTTCCTCAGTGAAGACCTAACATTCAATATACACTATATCATGTAGTGTTCATCATATGTAGAACTGCAATAGCCTGTATATATTCTACGAGCTGTTACTAATAGTGTAGTTTCAAATACTTATATGTTATTCCTGTCTCAGATAGTCCTATCCTGAGGTAAAAGGTTAGGTTCACTAAGATCCTTTAGGAACACCTAATAATTACATCTCCTCTCTAATTACTTAGGGTATAGGCAAGATGATGAGGACAAAATTTTATGATTTCCCAAAGGTGTGTGAGTTTAACAGAAAACATTTCCAAGTCAAACTAAGTAATGTAAATTAGCTCCCATGGGATTAATTATCCAATGAGTTGCCACACTGTAGTGACTAGGAGATGAAACAGTCTGTGATGGGATTTTGGGAAGCCCCAGAGAATGGCATTGCCTCCTTAAAATATCCTATTGCAATTACTGCTAACTGTTCATGGTTTTCAGAAATAGTTGGCATGAAAAAGACAAATAAGTGGGCTCCTTCCTCTCCTGTCTCATGATTCCAAACCCACAGTTCCTGCAAGCATCCCCGCTTGAGTAAGCACTCGGTTACAGATTTTACTTGTGTGTTGATTTGTTTATACCCTGCCTTGTCCCTGAACGTAAGACTTTTATTAATTCTTCAGCCTCGTTTCCCTCATGGCTAATCTTCCTCAAAGGCTGGTTTATACTTCAGAGGACTGAAATGAGTGCCGAAGAAATAGGAAGTTGAGCACAGGCTCTCTATGGCCAGCAGCTATTTCTCACGTAGGAAATGGTTTTAAATGGGCTTTCTTGGGGGCCACATATAGACAAATAAACTCTTGGGCTTTAACCAAGCAACCTGTGATTTCACAACCCTCCAGGTGATAGTGATGCCCAAAGTTTAGAGGCACTAACAAGTGGGAAGTTAGTAATTGGCTAGACGTGGTATAACGAGCAAGAAGTTATGTGTTGTTAGTACCAATTAGATTATGATTTTCCTTTGTGTGGAAAACAACTTATCATTGCACCAAATTGCGGGACAGAGTAGATAAGATAAGCAAAACATACACTCTGTGTGTGATGGGTGGACAGTGATAAAAGCCTCCGTTTCCCTCTCTGCCTACTGGTTCTAGCAGCATGAATCTCTTAGTTGTTACCCCAAATAACATCTTCCTAGTAAAACTCCACTTTTCTCTATAAGTAATGCTAAAAAACACTTCGCAAATGCATCTGTTTGCAAAAGCATGTATCATTTGGTCCTGATGTATAGTCCCTCTTTCTCATGAGTCCTTAGAGAACTTTGTACAATGTATTTTGATCATATTCATCCCCCACTCCACTTCCTCTCTGATTCACCTCCCTTCCCTGCTCATCTAATTTTGTCTTTAAAAAAAAACCACGAAGTACAATCTGTGCTATCCATAATTATGGATCTGTGGCCTTCCACTGGAGCTTGGTGAACCTACCATTTATTAACTATTGCTCATAATGCTTGTACTGCCCAGGGGTGGTGGTTTGAATGAGAAATAGACACATATATTTTAGTACTTGGTCCCCAGTTGGTGTAATCCTTTGGGAAGAATTTAGAGGTGTGACTTTGTTGGAGGAGATATATCACTGGGGACTGACTTGAGACTTCAACAGACTCCTGCCATTCCCATTATGCACTCTGTTTCCCGTTTGTGGCTCTGAATGTGAGCTCTCAGCTGCTACTCCAGCACCATGCCTGCCTTCATGTTGCTGTGCTGCCTGCCATGATGGCCACAGGCACCTGTTCCTCTGGAGCTGTAAGCCCCAAATAAACCCTTCCTTTTATAAGTCCCCTTCGTCATGGTGTTTTATCACAGCAATAGAAGAGTAACAATGGAGCAGGTCTTGTTCAGAAAGTTCTTTCTTGTGCCAATGAGTTCAAGCATGTTCCCTGCTTTCTCCACTATCAGATTCAGGGTTTCATGTCTTTACATTGAAGTTCTTGATCCATTTGGAGTTGAGTTTTGTGCAGGTTGTTAGATATGGATCTATTTTCTTTCTTCTACATATTGCTACCCAATTTAGTCAGTACCATTTCTTGAAGATGCTATCTTTTCTCCTGGGTGTTTTGTGGCTTTTTGGTCATGAATCAGGTGTCCATAGGTATGTGGAGTTATATACCAGTCTTGCATTCTATTCCATTGGTCAATATGTTTTCATGCCAATACATGCTGTTTTTATTGCTATAAATCTGTAACACATCTTGATATCTGGGATGGTGTTTTCTCTGCAGTTCTCTACTATTCAGGGTTGCTTTAGCTAACCTGGGTTTTCAAATTTCCACACAAAGTTTAAGATGTTTTTTCAATTTGTGTGAATTGTGTTTGAATTTTCATGGAGATTGCACTGAATCTGTAGACTGCTTATAGTAAGGGGGCCATTTTCACAATAGCAATTCTACTGATCCGTAAACGTGGGCAGTCTTCCCATCTTCAATGTCCTCTTCAATTTCTTTCTTTAATGGCTTGAAGTTTTTAAATATATAAGTCTTTTGTTTGCTTGGTTCTTGAAACATAATTTTGAGGGTATTGTGAAATGCTGCCCCCCCCCTTTTATTTTTTGATTTTTCAAGACAGGGTTTCTCTGTGTAGCCCTGGCTATCCTGGAACTTGCACTGTAGACCAAGCTGGCCTGGAACTCAGAGATCCGCCTGCCATTGCCTCATGAATGCTAGGATTAAAGGTGTGCGCCACCACCCCCAGCCAGTTTCCTTTCTTCATTTCTCAGTATATTTATCATCTATGTCTAAGAAGGCTACTGATTTTTGTGTGTCGATTTTGTATTCTGCTACTTTGCTGAAAGTATTTATCTTCTGTAGAAGTTTCCTGTGAAGTCTTTAGGTTCTTCTGTGTATAAAACCATAATTTCTGTGATAAAGAATTCTTTGACTTCTTCCTTTCCTCTTTGTATCTCTCCTTTATTTTCTTCGATTGTCTTGTTGCCCTAGCTAAGATTTAAAGCACTATACTGAACAGGTATCAAGAGAGTAGACAACCTGGCTTTGTTCCATTAGTGGAAATGCTTTGAATTTCTCTACACTTAGAATGATGTTAGCTCTGGGTTGTTGTAAATTCCTTTTATTATGTTGAGATGTGTCTCTCATATCCATAGTGTCTCTAGGACTTTTATCATGAAGGGATGTTGGATTTTGTCAAAGGCTTTTTCTGCATCTAATGAGATAATTATATTTTTGGTCTTTTAGTCTGTTGAGGCTGCAAATGGTGCTTAGTAATTTATGTGTGTTAAACCACCTATGTGTCTCCAGGATGAAGCCAATGTGATGATGGTGGAGAATATTGTGATGTGCTCTCAAATTTCCTTTGCAAGTATTTTATTGAGACTTTTTGGGTAATTTGGCTAAAGGTTTGCAAATCTTGTTGTTTTTTTTTAAAGAACAAATTATTTGTTTCAGGGATTTTTTTGTATTGTTTTCTGTTTTTGTTTGTTTCTAGTTTATTAACTATAGCCTGAGTTTGATTATTTCTTCTTATCAACTCTTTGTGGGTGTTTTTTCTTCTTGTATTTCTAAACCCTTCAAGTGTGTCATTAAGCTATTAATATGAGACTTCTCAAGGTTTTTAATGTAGGCATTTAGTGCTAGAACTTGCTCAATCATACCACAAGGACACTTGCTCAACTATGTTCATAGCAACATTATTCGTAATAGCCAGAACCTAGAAACAACCTAGATGCCCCTGAACCAAAGAATGAATAAAGAAAATGTGGTACATATACACAATGGAGTACTACTCAGCAGAGAAAAACAATGACAGCATGAAATTTGCTGGCAAATGAATGGAACTAGAAAATATCATCCTGAGTGAGGTAACCCAGACTCAGAAGGACAAACATGGTATGTACTCACTCATAAGTGATTACTAGATATAAAGCAAAGGATAACCAGAGTACCACCCACAGCTCCAGAGAAGCTAGAGCCTTCATCCAGTAACTGATGGAAGCAGATGCAGAGATCCACAGCCAAGTACCAGGTCAAGATCCAGGAGTCCAGTCGAAGAGAGGGAAGAGGGATTCTATGAGCAAGGAGCATGAAGATCATGATGAGGAAACCTACATAGACAACCAAACCAAGCTAGTGGGAATTCACGAACTTTAGACCAACAGCTGTGGAGCCTCCATAGGACTGGACTAGGTCCTCTGCATAAGTGAGACAGTTGTGTAGCTTGATCTGCTTAAGGGGCACCCTGGCAGGATCTATCAGGATCTATCCCTGGTGCATGAGCTGGCTTTTTGGTTTGTTTGTTGTTTTTTGTTTTTTTCTAGACATGGTGCCTGTCCTGGATCTCGCTCTGTAGACCAGGCTGGCCTCAAACTCACAGAGATCCACCTGGCTCTGCCTCCCGAGTGCTGGGATTAAAGGCATGCACCACCACCGACTGGCATGAACTGGCTTTTTGGAGCCCACTACCTGTGGGGGGAAACCTTGTACAGCCTTGATGCAGGGGAGCAACTTGGACCTGCCTCAATTAAGTGTACCAGGCTCTGCTGACTCCCCATGGGAGGCCTTAACTTGCCAGAGAAGGAAATGGGGGATGGGTTGAGTGGAGGGAGAGCTGGGGGAGCAGAAGGAGGGAAGAGAGGGCTATCTGTGGTTGGTATGTAAAATGAACAAAAAATTTCTTAATAATAAAAAAAGAATTTCTTCTTAGGGTTGCTTTCAATTGATTACAGTGATAACTGATGGCCTTGATTTGTAGATTAACATGGAGGAACATTGCTAAACTAACCATGCCAGTGTGTAAATGTGGAATGTCTTTTCATTTATTTGTGCCTTACATTCAAATTCTTGCTTCAGGTTCTGCTTTCCAAATTATGGTAATGAATTCCATTCTTTTTTGTTCTTATTCCCTTTACTTATCCTTCCAGAAATACAGGGGTGTGTGTGTGTGTGTGTGTGTGTGTGTGTGTGTGTGTGTGTGTGTGTGTATTCCATTTACTTTACCACTTATAATGCAAGTTATCCGAAGTAAATTAAATATTCACGTGTAAATTTAACGTCATAACCACTACAATATAAGCAGTCCTGTTATGAAGGTTATTTTGTGACTCAATCATTATCTCAACTAAAATTAGCTTTCACCCAAGAAATGCCCAAACAAACAAACAAATAAAAAAACTCTTTCACTTACAAATAATTTTAGAGGATAGAGTTCATGAGCCCAAGTGGAGCTCTGAACTAACCCTCTTTTCCTTCTAATTTGTTGGCATTCCTGGAGCTATTTTATGAATCATGCTGACAATCACTGTCTTGTCTTTTCTGAATCATTTGGTATGGGGTAGAATAACTGAATAATTTATTATTTAACTAGGACTTTTGAGAGGAGGAAGATTAATAATTATTCCAGCTAACAACCATTAAGTAGATAAAACCATGTAGTCTTCCTCTTTATTCTGACTTCACTCCTAGTGGTTTGTGATAGTGTATGCTAACCATGTATGTCTATGTCATTGTGTGGTGTCTGTACTTTTCAGGACTCATATCAACATTCTGCTTTCCATCAACAGTAGTAACTACACACTCAAAGATGAATACTGTCCTAATTTCTAGCATCATAGATTGCTTTTGGCATTTTTGAAATTTGTATAATTTCTAAGATATGGATGGTTTTATACATCTGACTTATTTTACTCAACTTTATTTTTGTGATTTTTATCTTTTTGTTTGAAAATTTCTTACTTGCATATAATGTATCCTAACCAAATCTGTATCCCCAATCCATTCCCTATCCCTCCACTACTTTACCCTCTCATCCTTTTAAACCCCCTGAGTCCACTTAGTTCTGCTGGTATGTGCATTGATATAGAACCATCTACTAGAATATGAGTAGTCTCTGATAGTCTTCATCACTGAAGAAGATGGACTTTTCCTCCCCCAGCAGCCATCAATTGCCAAAAGTTTCTCGGATAGGGGTGGGACTTCCTGAGTCCCTCCACATCCATGAATTTGGCTGGCCTGATCTTGTGTAAGTCTTGAGCATGAAGTCACATCTGCTGTTGGTTTATGTGTGTGATATGTCCATCAAATATTGTTTAACTGCAGAGGTTCACTATGTCTGGATCTTACAATATTTATGCCCCCTTTCTGGATGATCCCTGAGACTAGAACTAAGCACTCCACACACTCCCATTCTCACTGATCAACATGAGCTACCATCTACTTACTACTGAAAGATTTTCTGATAAGGATTGAGAGATGCAGTAATATAGAGCTATTGAGGTAAGACTGCAGGGGGCAGTTTATTACTAAGTCCATTTGGCAGAAAACTAATACTAGGTTCTCCCCTAGGGCCTATGATCTGGCCAACCATGGATCTTTAGCCCAGATACTGGTACGAGGTATACATGCTGCCTTATGGAGTAGGCTTTAAAGCCAATCGGAAAGTGGTTGGTTACTCCTATAACATTTGTGTCTCATTTGCACCAGTGGGCATATCTTATCAAGTAGGTTGCTTGTAAGTAAGGCCACCAATGATTTTTCTCTCCCAGTAGCATGCACAGAACTTTTTAGCACTATGGAAGCCATCCATCAGGAATGAAGGTTCCAAGTAATTACCAGTTTAATTTTTCTATGGCCTATGACTCAGATATATGGTATGTGGTGGTTTGAATAAGAATGCTCCCCCCCCCCCCCGCTAGACTTATATATTTGAATGCTTAGTTACCAGGGAGTGAAACTATTTAAAAGGACTTCAAGGGTTAGAAGGTGTTCCTTTGTTGGAATAGATGTGGATATATTGGAAGAAGTGTGTCACTGGAGGTGGGATTTGAGGATTTGAGGCCTAGCCCCTCCCCCTCTCTTGGCATGTAGATCAGGATATAGCCCTGAGCCAGTGCTCCAGCTCCATGTGTGTTCCAATGCTTCCTGCCATGATGATAATAGGCTAAACCTCTGAAATTGTAAGCAAGTCTCCAATTAAATGTTTTCTTTTATACAAGTTGCTTTGGACCTGGGCTGTGGTGGTGCATGTCTTTAATCCCAGCACTTGGGAGGCAGAGTCAGGTGGATCTCTGTGAGTTTGAGGCCAGTCTGGTCTACAGAGAGAGATCTAGAACAGGCACCAAAACTATACAGAGAAACCCTGTCTTGAAAAACTAAACAAATAGCCGGGCGGTGGTGGCGCACGCCTTTAATCCCAGCACTCGGGAGGCAGAGCCAGGCGGATCTCTGTGAGTTCGAGGCCAGCCTGGGCTACCAAGTGAGTTCCAGGAAAGACGCAAAGCTACACAGAGAAACCCTGTCTCGAAAAACCAAAAAAAAAAAAAAAGAAAAACTAAACAAATAAATAGAATAAAAAACAAATAAATAAAGTTGCTTTGATCATATAGTCTCTTCCCAGCAATAGAATGATGACTAAGACAGAAATTGGTACCAAGGAGAAAGATATTGCTGTGACAAGCCTGACCGTGCTATTTGTTGGAAGAGTATGGAAGACTTTAGGACTTTAGACTAGAAAAACAGTGGACACTTTAAGCTGGGGCTTAATGGACTGCCCTAGCAGTAGTGTGGAAAGCAATGATAAGGGCAATTTGAACTGTAGGAACTCAGCTCAAGAAGTTTCAAAGGGGAAAGATATTAGCAAGTGGCCTAGAGGTCATTCTTGTGGTACTTTGCCAAAGAATGTGGCTGACTTTTTATCTTGTTCTAAAATTCTCCCTGAGGCTAAACTGAGAGTTTTGGGTTAATGGTGTTGGTAAGGAGATTTCAAGACAGCCTCATATTGACTGTGTCCTGTGGTTATTAGTAATCTCTCTTATGCAGATCTATAAAGAAAGAAAGCATGTTGGACAAAGAGAACTACAAAGTGCACAGTTTGAGGAGAAAAGGAGCACCACAAAGGGTAATGGAACTCAGTCCAGTGCTCCAGGATATAAAAAGTTTAAAGAAAAGCCTGATGCTAAATGTAGTAAAGGAAGCACTGACCCCAGCCAGCTAAGCTTCCAACTTGTGTAAAGGAATTAAAGAAAAGCTCAAGCAGTGAAGGAAACCATAAACAACAGAAGTCTAATACAAGTTCCAGCCCATCAAGCAGTAGAATTTGGCAGCTTCAGCTGCATGGCTCTGGCTTTCGAGTCAAGGATGCAAGAAAAGGGTTGTAGAATCTCCCTCCATAGCTAAGCAAAGCTGCTGAAACCAGGCATGTGTCAGGGTTGTCTCTGCATAGAGACCTAGAGAGGCCATTATATGAAGCAATGAAGGTGAAGTCTGAATTTCCTTGGAGACCACAAGGTGTTGGAGATGCCACAGTCATGGGTTATCTACTAAGGAAAGCTGCAGACCAGGTATGGAACCAGCCTAAGAGAGAAAAGTATGTTGTAGTCAATGAAACCGGAAAGAGTTGAGGTTCTGAAGAGTCCTTTGACATCAGACATGGAGATGCAGAATTTGGTGTTTGCCCTGCTTGATTTCAGTCTTGCTTTGATCCAGTATTTCTTCACTATTCTCACTTTCCTCCCTTTTGGAATGGTAATGCATAACCTGTGCACTGTATGTTGGAAGTATGCAAATTTAGTTTTGATTTTTATTTCACAGGGGGTTACAGTTAAGAGATTGCCATGAGTCTCAGAAGAGACTTTGAATTTTGGACTTTTAAACAGTATTAAGACTGAAAGACTGGTGACTTTTGAAGTTGGACAGAATACATTTTGAATTATGATATGGGTACAAGCCTGTGGTGGCCATGGAGTGTGCTGTGAGATGTCCTTCTGTATGATGTGGATATGTGTTGCTTTTATTGGTTGATGAATAAAGTTGCTTTGGCCCATGACAGGGCAGAATATATAGCTAGGAGGGAAAGCCAAACTGAATAGAGAGAAAAGAAGGGTGGAGTTGAGGAGACACCATCCAGCTGCTCAAGGAACAACATGCCAGCAGACCGGTAACACCACGGCCAAATGGCAATACTTAGACGAATAGAAATGGGTTAATTTGGGGGCTGGAGAGATGGCTCAGAGGTTAAGAGCCCTGATTGCTCTTCCAGAGGGCCTGAGTTCAATTCCCAGCATCCACATGGTGGCTCACAACCATCTGTAATGAGAACTGGTGCCCTCTTCTGGCCTGCAGGGATACATGCAGACAGAACACTGTATACGTAACTTTACACAATAAAAAAAAAAAATCTTAAAAAAAAGATGGGCATATTTGTTAAAAAAAAAAAAAAAGAAATGGGTTAATTTAAATGTAAGAGCTAACTAGTAATAGCCTGAGCCATCAGCCAAACATTTATAATTAATATAAGCCTCTGAGTGGTTATTTTACAAGTGGCTGCCAGACAGGGTGGGGACACAGAAAAGCCTCCAGCTACAGGAATGGAATATGGTGGTTTGAATAAGAATGGCCCACGAAGGCTCACATATTTGAATGCTTCATCACCAGAAGGTAGAACTATTTTAGAGGATTACAAGGTTGGGGGTGTGGCTTTGTTGGAGGAAGTATGTCACTGGGAATAAGCTGAGATTTTTCAAAAGCCCAACCCTACCCAGCCCCTCTGCCTTTGGATCAGAATGCAGCTCTCAGCTACCACTCCAGTGCCATGCATGCTGCCATGCTCCCTGTCATGAAGATAATGGACTAAACCTTTGAAACTATAAGCAAGCCCTCAAACACTTTTTTTTAAATGAGAGTTGCTTTGATCATGATGTCTCTTCACAGCAATAGAACAGTGACTAAGACATGATGTCTTCAGCAATATGATCTTTCCATCATAATCTGGTGGGTAACCAATAAAGAACAAAGGCAATATTCTGTAATGTTTAGATGGTTCATGGGACCCCACTGACCAACAAATTAAAAAAAAAATGTAACTTGTACCTGACACTGAACTTTTCATTTGAGAACCTACAGTGTCTAGAAAACTCCATAAGGGTCTGTCTATAATACGGTAACTCCATTTAAATTCAATTTATATATTTACATGCATCTATTTTAGGAAGATTCTACTGTAGTGGGTTTTTATATGGCTTTTTCAAAGATCTTTACTATTTGTTATCCCTCCTCATAATCCTTCTTCTCCACTTCCCCCCATTACTCCTCCCACTTAATCTTTCCTAATTCTGTTATTCCTCCTTTCTTGTTTATACCACTTGGGTTTTAGTCCCCTTTCCTTGAAATCTGCCCCTCCATGCTCTTTAGTAGGTTGTTTTTGTTTTGTTTTTTAATGTATGTAAGTACTCTATTTTAAACACACATGTGCTGGTTAGGTTTGTTTGTTTGTTTGTTTGTCAACTTGAGATAAGCTAGGATCATATGGAAAAAGGGAACCTCAGTTGAGAAAATGCCTCCATAAGACTGGCCTGTTGACAAGTCTCTGAGGTTTTATTGATTAAATACTGATGTGGGAGGTCCCAGCCCACTATGGGTGGTGCAACTTTGTAAAGGTGGTCCTTAGTTGTATAAGAAAGCACATTGAGTGAGCCATGGGAGCAAGCCAGTACCATAGTAGTACTCTTCTATGGCCTCTGATCCAGTTCATGCCTGAGTTCCTGGCTTCTGCTTGAGTTCTTGCTCAGATTTCCCTCAGTGATGAACTGCCAACAAGATGTGCGAACCAAATAAGCCCCTTCCTTCCCAAGTTCATTTTGGTCAGTATTTTTACCACAGCAATAGAAAGCAAACTAAGACAGAAGCTGGTGCTAGGTTGATGGGGAGTTGCAATGGCATGTTTCTCCTTTTAATTAAAATATAATTATATAATTTCCCTGCCTCATTCTCCTCCCTCCGACAATGCCCATGTCTTCCTTTTCCCTTTTAAATTCATGACCTCTTTTTCTTTAATTTTTATTGGTATGTGTGTGTGTGTGTGTGTGTGTGTGTGTGTGTGTGTGTGTGTGTGTGTGTAAATATGTAAGTGCAGCCTACTGAATCCATTTTGAGTTGATTGTATATATGCTTTAGGGACTGGCCACTTGAGATTTGATAACCACTTAGGGAACTCATCTCTAAAGAAGATTAACTCCCCAAGGTATTTAATATCATGTGGTTCTTTATCTAAGAGTAGGGCCCCATGTGAGTTCCCACTCCAAGTTGGCCCACTAAACACCGTTGTCATTGTTCAGCTCTTGTGTAAGCAGCCATAATGTTGAGATTTCATGGGTGTAGCTTCCTTGTCATATTTAGAAAACACAATCTGACAGCAGACTTCTTGGCCTTCTGGCTCTTAAAAGTCTTTCATCCCCTCTCTTCCACAATGTTCCTTCAGCCATGCACACAAGAGTTATGTTATAGATATACCCATTACAGCTGGACTCTATGTGATCCATTGATCTCTGCATTATGACCTGTTGTGGTCTTCTAGAATGGTCTCCGTTTCCTGTAAATAGAAGCTTCTTTCATGAGTAGGGACAGCAACACTTATCTGTGGGTATAGGGATATGTTTTTAAGATGCAGTTAGAAATTATACTTGTTTAGGAAATGTCAGTACTGCATTCCATTTCCAGTATCTGGCATGATTTCCTTCCTGTTGAACAGGACTTAAGTTCAAATAGACAGCTATAGGTTACTTCCAAAATATATGGCATTATTACACCATTTGGGCTATCTTGTCATGCTGGTCATATTCATGGTTTGTAGAAGTCACAGCTGAGGATGGCTATTGATTGCTTTCCTCCTTTAGTGGGTTGCCTGGCACCTTCCAGTGCTGTGAAAGCTAGTCTTCAGGGAGGAGACTTTCAGGTCAGATCCAGCTCCAATTCTCTGAGTCCTGTGTCCAAAGCCTATGGTGTTTCCAGCAATAGGGTCTCACCTTCAACTTCTGAGAGGCAATCAAGGTCAAGAGCAACAGCCTATAGTGTTTGGGGAGTCTCTTAGATGCCCATGACTGACGACTTGAAAGGGAGTTTTTCATGCCTACTAGGATTTTTTTCTGGGCAGTCTATGGCTCATAGAGGGAGTATTTTTTTAGCTCAAATTGAATAACTTCCTTTGAACTACATATGTATATGTATACACATGCACTATTATGTATGTATTAGGTAAATGAAAAATAATAAGATTCTTTATGGATATTTCAAATATCCTCAGTGTTAATTATCCTTTCCCCTTTCTGTTTTTCTCCCATCCTCTCAACTCGGTTAAAGCCTGTGGTGATTCCCCTGCAGGCTTTACAGCAGTCAGGGAAAAGACAATTCACGGAGAATGAAACTCGCTTAGCCCGATTTTATTGTAACCAGTGCTGGACCAGGGTTTCTAGAGTCTGGCCCAGATCATTTCACTTTAGCCATATTTAAACACAGCATAATTTTTTAAAAAAAAGTATTCAGATAACAATTAACTCAGTCCCAAGTGCACAACAATTTAAGACATGTTTATACTGAGATTCCTTACAAAGTACATCTGGCTTCTTTTACAAGAATGAGTACTATTGACTCAGAGACAGTGCCCAAGATTTAGGGTCTAGGAAGCTTGACTGAGGTAAACATAATGCCCATAGGTGTTAGGATTGGCCTGGCCCTAAGATAACATAGAAATCACTTAGGCTGTTGTAAAGCACAAATGATATCACCCATAAAAGTGGGTTTTATGGTCTAAAAGCAATGTTCAAGATTTAGGGGAAAAGGTCTGGGATAAGTAAAAACATAAATTCTGGGAGGTACAGCAGAGACTGTTTCATCAGTCAGGAAAGGATCACCAGGCTGTGAAAGGACATCACTCCTAGCATTCCAGGGAGAGCACCTTCGTTCAGTTGAGTAGGTGAGCTGTGTGTTTAACTTTCCTGGCTTCTCCAGTGCCTATCTGTGTGCACAAGGCTTTTTGCTCTCTACAAAACTCCTCCTTTTCTCCAGTCTTCCTTCACATCATTTTTTTCCAGCTATTTTCCTCTCTAGCACCCCCACTCCTGTACCTTTTTACTTTCCTGGTTTCTGCAGGTACTCCAGATGACAGATGCTCACTGGAAGATTTGGAGCTAGGAAGAACAAATGAGAAGGAACATCTGGAACTTGCCTTTCTGGGCCTGGGTTACTTTACTCAGTGTAAAATTTTCTAGTCCTACCCATTTACCTGCAAGTTTCATGATTTCATTATTCTTTGTTGTTGTTATTTGGGAGTTTTGGTTCCTGTCCTGGATCTCGCTCTATAGACCAGGCTGGCCTTGAACTCACAGAGATCCGCCTGGCTCTGCCTCCCGAGTGCTGGGATCAAAGGTGTGCACAACCGCCGCCCGGCAATTATTTGGGTTTTTTTGAGACAGAGTTTTTCTGTGTAGCCCTGGCTGTCCTGGAACTTGCTCTGTAGACTAAGCTGGCCTCAAACTCACAGAGATCTGCCTGCCTCTGCCTCCTGAGTGCTGGGATTAAAGGCATGTGCCACTACTGCCTGGCGATTTTATTATTCTTTACAGATGAGCAGTATTCCATAGTGGATATACACCACATTTTCAATATCCATTCACCAGTTGAAGGATGTGGGGTGATTTTCATTTCCAAGCTATTGTGAGTAGAGTGGCAGTTAAAATGGATGGGCAAATACATGTGGAGTAGGATGTTGAATCTTTGGGCATATGAGAAGAAGTGCTATGGCTGGGTCCGTCATATGTTAGGTTTATTTTCAGCTTTCTGATGGTTCTTTACACTGATTTCCACAGTGACAGACCAGTTTGCAATCCCACCAAGAGTGACTGTGGGCCCCTTTTTTCACACCCTCTCCAGAAATAGTTGTCTGTTGTTTTGGTGATCAGACCCATTCAGACTGGAATAAGATGAAATCTCAAAGTTGTTTTAATTTGCATTTCCAAAATTCCTAGGGATGATGAACATATTTTGAGACATTTCTTATCCATCTTTATTTTCATTTTGAGAACTTCCTGTTCAGAACCATAGTCCATTCTTTGAGTGGGTCATTTGTTTACTTGATTCTTTGCTTTTTTAATTCTCTATATATTCTGGCTACTAATCCTCTGTCAGAGGTATAGATGGAAAGAAAAGATTCTCTCCCATTCTGTGGGCTTATTCTTCACTCAACTGATTGTTGATTCCCTTTCTGTATAGAAGCTTTTTTAATTTTATAAGAACCCTTGTCAATTGCTGACCTTAATTCCTGGGCACATGGAATCCTATCCAGAAAGTTCTTTCCTATATCTATACTCTATAGAGTACTGCCTACATTTTCTTCTAGTCGTTTCCATATTTCAGGTTTCACATTGAGATCTTTGATCCATTTGGTGCAAGATGATAAAATGGATCTAATTATATTCTTCCACTCATGGACATGCACTTTTTTTCAGTACCACTTGTTGTTGAAGATGTTTGTCCAGCGTATGTTTTTGGTGTCTTTGTCAAATATCAGATGCTGTAGTTACGTGTACACGTATTTGGGTCTTTTATTTTCTTCCATTGATCCACATGTCTGTTTCTGTACCAGTACCATATAGCTTCAGATCTGGAATGGTAAACCTTCCAATATTGTTCTTTTTGTTCAGGACTGCTCTGGCTGCTTGGGGTCTGTTGTGGTTCTAGATAAACTTTAGGAGAATTTGTTCTGTTTCTGTAAAAAAAAAAAATGTCATTACAGAAAACCACAACCAATCAAAATGCAAAGTTGTGGAGCCCAGTCCTAGTAGATATATCTACAAAACAACTCCCAAAGCTAAGATTCAGTGTTGTGGAAGAGGGAGCAGAAAGAGTGTAAGAGCTAGATGATCAAAGACTTTGCTGAGATGGGGGTTTTGGTTGGGATTGAATTGGATTTGTAAATAGTTCACGGTAAAATGGTCATTTTCACAATATTAATTCTTACAATCCATTAGTAGGATGTCTTTCCATTTTCTTTCTTTTTTATTTAAAAAACTTTTTATTCATTTTACATACAAACCACAGATCCCTCTCTCATTCCTCCTCCCACTCCCCCATCTTCCCCCTCAACCCACCCCATCCTCTCCTCCCATGGGGAGTCACCAAAGCTTGTAACATTTAGTTGAGGCAGAACTAAGCCCCTCCTCCCTGCATCAAGTGGGAACAAGGCGTCCCACCATAGGTAATGGGCTCCAGAAAGCCAGCTCATGCACCAGGGATAGATCCTGACCCCACTGCCAGGTGCCCCTCAAACAGAACAAGCTACACAGTTGTCTCCCATATTGTCCCATGCAGGTTTCTTGGTGTTTAGTGGATTGGGTTTGGTTTGTTCTTATTTGGGGATTACACCATTACATCGTTTATTTGTGCTTTTTCTGATATTTTAAAATGTAGGCACTTACAGTTATAAATTTCCCTCGTGGGACTGCTTTTAATGTTGCCCACAAATTTGTTTGTAATATATTTTCATTTTCACTTGTTTCCAGGAGAGTTCTTATTTACTTCTTTAATTTTTTTCCAGACAGAGTTTCTCTGTGTACCCTTGTCTGCCCTGGAATTTGCTTTGCAGACCAGGCTGGCCTCAAACTCACAGAGATCCACCTGCCTCTGCCTCCCAAGTGCTGGGATTAAAGGCCTGCATCATTACTGCCTGGCTGCCTTGATTTCTTCTTTGACCTAGTCATCATTTAGTAATGAGTTGTTTACAATAGTGTGTGTACTTTTAGAGATTTGTTTGCTGTCAATTTCATGTTTTATTGCATTATGGTCAGATAGGATCCATGAGTTATTTCAGTCTTTCTGGATTGTTAAGATTTATTTTGTCCCAGGTATCGTCTGTTTTCTGCCAAGTGGAATGCATGTTCTTTGGTGTTTGGGTGGAATATTCTGTAGATGTATTAAATCCATTTAATGCATGATGACATTTAACTCTGATATTTTTTTCTGCTTGTTTTTTGTTCAGAGAACCTATGTACTGGAGAAAAAGGTATATGAAATTACCTACTATTGTTGGGTTTGAATTAATATATAACTTTAATCCCATTAATATATTTTATATGAAGTTAGGCACACCAGAGTTTGATGCATCTATGTTTAGTATTCTAATATTTTCTTGATTAATTGATCCCTTGATTAGAATGAAGTGCTCTACCTTGTCTCTTCCGATTAGAAGTTTTTATTCATTTTACATACCAATCACAGATCCCCCTCTCTTCTCTCCTCCCACCCCCTAGCAATCCCCACCTCCCAACAGACCACCCATTCCCTCCTCCAACAAGGTAAGGCCTCCCATGGGGAATCAGCAGAGCCTAGTACATTCAGTTGAGGCAGGTCCAACACCCCCACCCCCCACCCCCGCGTGCGCGCACACTGCATCAAGGCTGTGCAAGGTGTCTCACCAGAAATAGGGGGCTCCAAAAGCCTGCTCATGCACCAGGGATGGATCCTGATCCTACTGCCAGGGAGACCCTTAAGCAGATCAAGCTACACAACTGTCTAGCTTATGCAGAGGGCCTAGTCCAGTCCCATGAAAGCTTCACGGCTATTGGTCTAAAGTTCATGAGTTCCCACTAGTTTGGTTAGGTTGTCTCTGTAGACTCCCCCTCATGATCTTGATGCCCCTTGCTCATAGAATCCCTCTTCCCTCTCTTCAACTGGAAGCCTGGAGCTCTGCCTGGTGCTTGGCTGTGGATCTCTGCATCTGCTTCCATCAGTTACTGGATGAAGGCTCTATGATGACAGGACACTCACCAATCTGATTACTGGGGTAGGCCAGCTCAGGCACCCTCTCCACTATTGCTAGTAGTCTAAGCTGGGGTTGTCCTTGTGGATTCCTGGAAACTTCCCTAGCACCAGGTTTCTCCCTATCCCGATGATGTCTCCCTCTATCATGGTATCTCTTTCATTGTTCTCCCATTCCAAGCCTGTTTCAGCTTGACCATCTGGTTCTCTACCCTCTATTGCCACCCCCACCTCCAGTTTACTCAGGAGATCTCATCTATTTCTCCTTCCCAGGATTATCTCTGCATCCCTCTTAGGGTTTTCCTTGTTAGCTAGCTTCTCTGGAGCTGTGAGTTGTAGTCTGGTTATTCTTTGATTTATATCTATTATCCACTTATGAATGAGTATATAGCATGTTTGTGTTAAGGTCTTTGATCCACTTGGAGTTAAATTTTGTGTAGGGTGATAAATATGGGTCTATTTGCATTCTTCTACGTGCAGACAACCAGTTAGACCAG
Organism: Peromyscus californicus insignis; assembly: GCF_007827085.1. Classification (NCBI taxonomy): domain Eukaryota; kingdom Metazoa; phylum Chordata; class Mammalia; order Rodentia; family Cricetidae; genus Peromyscus; species Peromyscus californicus. Next base: position 131,415,774 of record NW_026294584.1, on the reverse strand, counting down.
CACCATTTATTGAAGATGCTGTCTTTTTTCCAGTGTGTATTGCTGGCTTCTTTATCAAAAATCAGGTGTCCATGGGTGTGTGATTTATATCTGCATTTTAAATTCAATTCCATTGATTAACATGTCTGTTTTCATGTCAATACCATGCTGCTTTTATTACTATAGTTCTGTAGTATGATTTGAGGTTGGGGACAGTGATACCCCAGCAGATCTCTCATTATTCAGGACTGTTTTAGCTACCCTGGGCATTTTGTGTTTCCACATGAAGCTGAAAATTGTCCTTTCAAGATCTGTTAAGAATTATGTTGGAATTTTAATGAGATTACATTGAATCCATATTGATTTTTTTAAATATATTTTACTATATTAATCCTATGATCCAAGAGTATGGAAAATCTTTCCATCTTCTGATATCTTCTTTAATTTCTTTCCTCAATGTCATAAAAATTTTATTATCAAAGTCTTTTACTTGCTTTGTTAGAGTTACCCTCAAGATACTCTATATTTTTAAGGCTATTATGAAAGGTGTTTTTTCCCTAATTTCTTCCTCAGTCTGTTTGTCATTTGTATAAAGGAAGCCTGGTAATTTTCATGAATTAATATCCAGCTACTTTGCTTAAAGTTTATCAGCTGTAGAAGTTTCCTGGTGGAATTTTTAGGGTCCCTTATGTATGCCATCATATCATCAGCAAATACAGATAGTTTGGCTTCTTCCTTTCCAATTTGTATCCCCTTGATCTCTTTCAGCTGTCTTATTGCTCTAGCTAAGACTTCAAGAACTATATTGAATAGGTATGGTGAGAGTATACAGCCTTGTCTTGTTTCTGATTTTAGTGGAATTGCTTTGAGTTTATCTACATCAAAGTTGGTGTTGATTGTGGGTTTACTGGAAACTGCCTTTATTATGTTGAAGTATGTTTTTTTTATATCCCTAATCTCTCCAGGACTTCTATCATGAAGGGGTGTTGGACTTTTCAAAGGCATATTGTTGTTGTTGTTGTTGTTGTTATTGTTTAATCTAATGAGAAGATCATGTGGTTTTGTCTTTCAGTTTGTTTATATAGTGGATTATATGTTTTGATTGATATATGTTGAACCATACTTGAATCTCTGTGATGAAGCTTGCTTGATCATGATGGATCATCTTTTGATGTGTTCTTGGATTTGGTTTGCAAGAATTTAATTAAGAATTTTTGCATCTATTTTCATAAGGGAAATTGGTCTGTGATTCTCTTTTTTTGTTGGGTCTCTATGTAGTTTAGGTATCAGGATTACTGTGACCTCATAAAACAAACTGAGTGCCGGGTGGTGGTGGTGCATGCCTTTAATCCCAGTACCAGGAGGCAGAGGCAGGCAGATCTCTGTGAGTTCGAGTCCAGCCTGGGCTACAGAGCAAGTTCCAGGACAGGCTCCATAGTTACACAGAGAAACTCTGTCTTGAAAAACCAAAAGAAAAAAAATTAAAACAAACTGAGCACTGTTCATTGTGTTTCTATTTGATGGAATAATTTGAGGAGTATTGGTGTTAACTCATTAAAAGTCTGGTAGAATCTGTGCTGAAACCGTATGGCCCTGGGCTCTTTTTGATTAGCAGTCTTTTTTTTTTTTAAGTGATATATGCCTTTAATCCCACCATTTCAGAGGCAGAGGCAGAAGGATCTCTTAGAGTTCGAGACCAGTCTGGTCTATGTAGCCATCCTGAGTGAGGTAACTCAGACTGAAAAAGACAAACATGGTATGTACTCATTCATAAGTGGATACTAGATGTAAATCAAAGTATAACCAGACTACAACCCACAGCTCCAGAGAAGCTAGCTAACAAGGAAGACTCTAAGATGGACACATAGATAACCCTGGGAAGGAGAAATAGATGAGATCTCCTGAGTAAACTGGAGGTGGTGGGGAGGGCATTAGAGGGTAGGGAATGGGGGATGAGAACATAAGGGAACCGGATGGTCAAGCTGAAACAGTGTTGGAATGGGAGAACAATGAAAGAGATACCATGATAGCGGGAGACATCATCGAGATAGGGAGAAACCTGGTGCTAGGGAAGTTTCCAGGAATCCACAAGGACAACCCCAGCTTAGACTACTAGCAATAGTGGAGAGGGTGCCTGAGCTGGCCTACCCCAGTAATCAGATTGGTGAATGTCCTGTCATCATAGAGCCTTCATCCAGTAACTGATGGAAGCAGATGCAGAGATCCACAGCCAAGCACCAGGCTGAGACCCAGGCGTCCAGTTGAAGAGAGGGAAGAGGGATTATATGAGCAATATCATGATGGGGAAATCTACAGAGACAACTAAACCAAGCTAGTGGAGCCTGCTTGGGACTGGACTAGGCCCTCTGCACAAGCAAGACTGTTGAGTAGCTTGATCTGCTTAAGGGACCCCTGATAGTAGGATCAGGATCTATCCCTGGTGCATTGGCTGGCTTTTTGGAGCCCATTACCTGTGGTGGGACACCTTGCACAGCCTTGATACAGGGGGAGGGGCTTGGACCTGCCTCAGCTGATTGGTAGTCTTTTAATTACAGTTTTTATTTGACCCCAAGATATAGGTCTGTTTGCATTACCTATCTGATGATCTTGATTTAATTTTGGTAAGTGATAAGTATAGAGAAAATTATCCATTTCTTTTAGATTATCCAATTTGGTGGAGTACAGGTTTGTGAAGTATGTCCTTATGCGTCTTTGGATTTCCTCAGTGTCTGTCTGTTATGTCCCCCTTTTCATGTCTGATTTTGTTAATTTGGATTTTTTCTCTTTGCCTTTTAGTTAATTTGGTCAAGGGTTTGTCAATCTTATTGATTTTCTCAAAGAACCAACTCTTTGTTTCATTGATTCTTTATATTGTTTTTGTTTGTTTGTTTATATTTTATTAATTTTGTCTGAGTTTTCTTGTTTCTTGCCATAGGCTCCCTTTAAATGGGATTTCTTCTCTTTGTTTTAGAGCTTTCAGCTTCCTGTTAAGTCACTAGCATGAGATAGCTCCAATTTTTTTATGTAGGCACTTAGTGCTTTGGACTTGCTGCATAGAACAACCTTCTTTGTGTCTCTTAAGTTTGGGTATGTTGTATATTCATTTTTGTGAAATTCTAGAAAGTCTTTAATTTCTTTCTTGATTTCTGTCATCACCCATTTTTCATTCAGCAATGAGTTGTTAAGTTTCCATGAGTTTGTAAACTTTCTGGGTTGTTGTTGTTGTTGATACCCAGCTTTAACAGTGGTGGTCGGACAGGATTCAGGATGTTTTTTTCAATTTTCTTGAATCTGTTGAGACTTGCTCTGTGTCTGAGTATGTGGTCAATTTTGATGTCTCCCACTATCAGTGTAGTTTGTGAGGATCAGTATGTGTTTAAGCTGTAGTAGAGTTTCTTTTATGACTTGGGTGCCCTTGTATTTGGTGCACAGATGTTAAGAATTGCAATGTCCTCTTGGTGGACGTTTTCCTTTGATGAGTATGTAGTGTCCTTTTCTATCTCTTCTGATTAGTTTTGGTTTGAAGTCTATTTTGTCAGATATTAAAATGGCTACCTTGACTTGCTCCTTAGGTCCATTTGTTTGGAATATCTTTTTCCATTGTTTATTCCTGAGGTGATGTCTGTCTGTGATGTTAACATACAGCAGAATGATGGATCTTGTGCTTGCACCCATCTGTTAGCCTGTGTCTTTTTATTCAGGAATTTGGACCATTGATATTGAGAATTTGTAGTGGATAGCTGTTCCACCTTTGACCTGGAACTACTACCCCCATTGAGGCTTCGGCAACTGTCACGCCTAGAAGGCAGAGCTGAGACAGGAGCCCTGAAGACCCGAGATCCAGATGTGCAGCCTCTCTTGGTTCCTGGATCCTAAATGCTGGAAGTAGACCGAGCAGAGTTCTCCAGAGAATACCACTGTTCTGGGCTTCACCTTTCCCAGACCCTGTTACTTGTAAGTTACCCCACAAAATAAACCTCCCTTTTAACTATGTGGAGTTACCTTAATATTTCAACCAAAAAGAATTATTAATGAGTGGTGTTTGTTGATGCCTATTATTTTGGTGTTGTGAGGGTGTGTGATGGTGTGTGTGTGTGATGGTGTGTGTGTGTGTGTGTGTGTGTGTGTGTGTGTGTGTGTGTGTGTGTGTTTTTCCCCTCTTTTGATTTGATTTATTTATTTCACATTATTTTGGGGCTGTTGTTACCTTCTTCCCATTGAGATTTTCATTCTAGTCCCTTCTATAGGGCTGGATTTGTAGATAGATGTTGTTTAAATTTGGTTTTATCATGCAATGTCTTATAACCACTTTACTAGACAATGGATCCCTGCCTGCATTCTAAAACTTACCTCTTTCCCCACAGATAAGTATAGCTTTCACCCTTCATCAAAGAAGCTCCTCTTTACAGCAAATGAAGACAATTACAGAACACCACAACTGGCCACAATACAGAAATCAATGGATTGTGTGGAGCCTGGCCTCAGTGAATATGTCTACAACACAACTCTTGATCCTAAGACTCAGGGAATATTGGGAAAGAGGGGATAAAAGGTTATAAGATCCAGAAGACTAGGAAGTCTGCTGTGAGATTGTGTCTCCAAGAAATGACAGAGAAACTGCACTTAGGACACCTCAACAATATGGCTGCCTAACAAGATCTAACAATGATAGTATCAGTAGATATGCTAATGCAGAAGGGGGAAATCTCACAGGTTCCCACACCTAGACAAGAGCTACAGGCAACTAATGATGGCAGAGAGAGGGAACATCAGCCTCTTCTAGAGACGAGCCCCCTAGTTGGTTTTTCAATACAGAGTGGTATGCCCTGAAATCATATACACACAGGCCACACTAACCTCATTCAGCAGGTTATATTCATATAATTGTGCATATATGTATGTGTAACAAGAATAATAAAAAAAGGGCCATGAATTTGAGAAGGACTAACAGAGTAAGGGGAGTTTTGAAGGTGGGATGATATGAGAAAGGTCGGAAGGAAAAAAGGGAAAGAGGGAAGTGATTTAATTATATTTCAATTAAAATTTTTAATAAAATAAAGAAAAAAATTAATAAAAAGATATATCCTACCATATTTTCTTTTGAACAATAAATTGTTAAACCATTTATTTTAGATCTAGTAAACGTCTGGATTTGTTTTCTTTCATTTCCTGATTCCATTTTTACATAATATCAAATCAGAAGCAATATATATTTCTTTTTTCTACCTAGGATATCACTCAATTCACTACCATTACTGACAGGACCATCATTTCCTTACAAGCTATTTTTTTGGTAATTGTTTACAAAATAAAATCTTTCTGTCCTTTTGCTTTCAACATTTCTGGCTTCTTCTCTCTTTAATGGCTACTCCTAAAATATAACATATATCCTTGACTTATTTTGTAGTTGAAAACAAATATTTATGAGTCTTGTAATACTGTTTGTGTATGTCTTAATTTATTTCTGTAATGTAATTAAATTTTCCATACAAAGATGTTTGCATATTTTGTCAGAAATATGGGGCATTTCATGTATATTGATGTTATTATAGATTATATTGAGAATTCTTTTCAAAACTAGTCTTCAAGCAATGACAAATGTCAGAACAGCTGATTGTCTTATGGGTCCAAGGACACACCTCCCCATAAGTTTTGCAAATAATCATTGAATTACCTTGAACACTCCAGAGTTCTGTGCTGAAAGAAATCAATGTGATCTGGGTGGTGGTAGCGCATGCCTTTAATCACAGCACTGGAGAGGCAGAGGCAGGCATACTTCTGAATTTGAGGGCAGCCTGGTCTATAGAGCAAGTTCCAGAACAGCCAGGGCTACACAGAGAAACTTGTTTTAGAAAAAGAAAGAAAGAAAGAAAGAAAGAAAGAAAGAAAGAAAGAAAGAAAGAAAGAAAGAAAGAAAGAAAGAAAGGCGAGATACTAGTGTATCAATATATATTAGCAGTTGTGGAACCAACTTAGATGTCCATCAATACAGGAATGGATAAATAGAATGTGGTATAAAAACACAATGGAATTTTATTCAATCACACAGAAGAATAAATTATGTTATTTACAGGAAAATGGTTACAACTGAAGATACTGGTATGAAATAAAGTAAGCCATACTCAGGAAGACAAATACTACTTTCTCATCTTCAGAGTCTAAGTTTTATAGATAAAATTGTATGTATTTAAAGTTAGATTTTATATATAAAAGCCTATGTGCATGTATGACGACGTAGAAATGAAGCTGCCTAGGAGAAAGAAGGATGCTATGAAGAGGAGGGCAGGGTAGGGGAGGGACATGGGCAAGTATAAGAGATACGTGCCTTGGGGAACCTAGTACTGTATCAACCAATTCTGAGATAAAGAAGCCAATAGGTTACAAAGCAGAGATCCAGGTTTGCCTGGGTTCAAGCAGAATGAGCCAATGCTTCAAGAACAGCTGGTCTTTTTAGTCAGTTGTGGAAACCATAGGAACACTGAAGAAAACTTCTACAGTATTTGCCTTGACTCTGTAAATAGGGTTGATGATGGCAGGTTCAAACAACATCTCCAAGACATTGCCTCACAACCTAGCATTGAAAAACCAAAAAGCTCTTTAAGGCAAAGTGTAGCATTTGTCTGTGAGTATGAACATGAGTATTTAGAAAGCATTTGAGGGCTGTGTTAATTTAGCTACACATCAAGAGTTAGTTCCTCCCTAGGTCATAAGATGTTCCCCCCTTAGTCATGGATATTTTCAACTGGATTTACAGTGCCAGGTGTGAATTCCCTCCCATGGAATGGGCCTCAAATTCAATCAGTGGCTGTTGGATACCCCATAACAGTCATGCTACCAGTGGGCACATCTTGCATGGTAGGGTGACATTACAGGTCATTGGGTTCATAGTTCAATAAGACTGAAGAGGCCTTTTCTTCCCAATTGTAGGTACAGTATCCTGTGGAACCACAGGAGCCAGCTAGCAGGAAGGATGCTTCCAGTTTAGATCCAGCTTAATTTCTCTACATCTTGTAATGAAAATGTGTGGTCCTTGGTTTTTGCTTAAAGCCACAAGCTGCATGAATAGAAACCAGTTCCCAGCAGCCAACCTGAGGTAGCCAAGAGATGCAGCCCACAGATCAAAGGTTGCTAAGTTACAGCTTCTCCCTTCTGAGGCTCATGCATCTTGCATCAATGTCTACCTATATCTATTAATTATGAGGGGATTCACTCACCACAGATGCACACAGTGATCAGTTAGTCAGTCACGAAGATAAAATTATGACACGTTCAGTGGTCTGAATAAATCTGGATATTATGTTAAGAGAAATAAGACAGGCCCAGAGAGATGAGAAACCATGTCTCACTAGTATGTGGAGGCATGTTGTTATGCTGCTTTCATAGAGTTAAGGAACTGGGCAACAGACAGCAGCACTTGGAAAACTGGGGCAGGTCAAAGGTGATTAAAGAGTACTGAAGAGCTGTTGGAAAGAAAGAATCATTTCTAATGCTTGACTATACAGAAGGGTAACTATGGTTGCAAACAATTTATTGAGGATTACAAAACAGCCAACAAATTTAGAATGTTCTGGGCACAAGGAAACAAGGTAAGACATGTGCCAATTACTCTTACCTGATCATGGCAATACCATGTGGATATCCTAAAATACCACATTGTACTCTATAAATGCATACAATTATTATGTGACAGAGAGAGAGAGAGAGAGAGAGAGAGAGAGAGAGAGAGAGAGAGAGAGAGAGAGAGAGATAAGAATCAGGTACATTTTAGATGCCAGGAGATAGATGACCTTCCCTTTATCTTTGTGGAGTAGTAGGGATTGCATTTCTCTCTTTAAGAAGGCTGGGCCAGCAAAGAAAATACTCTGCTGATAAAAATACCAGTGGCTGGTGCCCATATATCCATGTGTTGAAATATTAACCTTACATTTGTTCATTTCTACTCTAATTGTTTGCTTATCAGAACAAAATCAAATTAAAATATAATGAAAATAATTATCATGTGCATAGGGGAACAGATGAAGGTGAGATCCACTCTCTTCTGCAGATCTTCCTTCTGTACCTTCTCCATAAGTCTGACAAAACCAAGAGGCAGGGACCAGTTCCTTATGATCATGTGCTTTGGTACATTGCTCTGGCCTCAATATACACATCACATGTAGAAAATCTAAGTCTGGACTTTGACTTCAAATAAATAGAAACTTTGCAAGCTGAGATCTGAGAAATCCTTAGGGAAATAGAGTAAAAAGTCTCACCAGAGGACAGTCTGTACCACCTATCACCCCGACAGAAAACACAGTGTTTCACCAATAACTTTTGTTCTCAAAAGTGACCAATTAGACATCTCTAGGGAGCCCAGCTGTGCATAACATTTCTTTCATATTCCTTCCACTCATAACAAGCTCTGAGAGCACCCTGTTCCCTGACTGGAGACATCAGACTAGTGACCAAATTCTTGTGGGGAAATCATCAAAGACATATTAGACCTGTGTTTTGGGAGATTTTTGTTCTTGGTATAACTGAACACAAATGATTCTGTGCTTAGATATGTGGGATTACCAAGGAGAAAGCTATGTAGCAGAAAGGTCAGTTACACACCCGAGAGGTGAGCAGTGTACCAGAATATTCCTCAGGCCCTGGAGCATGAAGGAGATCCAGGTAAGCCGTACATTCAGGTCCTGGCCACGAGAGTGTGGGTCAGACACATATCACACCCTGATATTAGCAACTTGGCACTCAATGAGATGGAAGAGAGAATGATAAAGTTGTGGATCACTGTTATGAGTGAAGGGGATAGTGCCGTGTTTCTGACACTTTCTTCCTAGTCAGTTAATAATTGGAAAGGCTGCCACTGGCATCTTCTTACATTCTAGGATGGAGCCCAGAAGGACAAGGTTAAGTCTTTGACTTACCCTGTAACAGTGAGGTCTCTAGTGCCTGATCATCTCAGTGTCCTTCTGTTAGGTGGTTGTGCTGAAACAGATCTAGTCTAAGAACCATACTGTCCTTAGGTCCACCATATGTCATTACTATTACCTGAAGGATGAGAAAGCAGGATCAATAGAGTATATCTATCACCTATGTTTGAGAGACTGTCAGTTGGACATTTTGTGGGGAAATCATCAAAGATACATTAGACCCATGTTTTTGCAGAATTTTGTTCTTGGTATAACTGAACACAAATGATTTTGCACTCAGTTATGATGTGGGATTACAAAGGAGAAAGGTATGCAGCAGAAAGGTCATATATAAAGGTCTCCTCCATTCAGGTATTTGCCACCAAGTTTGACGACCCATAAGGTGCAAGAAGAAACTGACTCCTGCAAATTATCCTCTTCTCTCCACATACATGCCCCAACGCATGTACAGTTATACTAGCAGTAAATAAATACAAATGTAATGTGTTAAAAAATATTTTGGAATAATATTGAGAAATAGCAGGAGTTTGGAATCCAGTAAGAGTCCAATCTTCAGTATCTCTGTTATATGATCCAACCTCTCTGAGACTCTGAAAGTTTTGATCTCTCCTCCTGGTGAAGCAGGGGCGGCAAGAACCTAATACTTAGGATATTGTGGGGACAGAGAGGAATACTGACTCCAGGTGGCCAGTGCAGTAGCATAAATGGTGATGGTAGTGGTTATAATGGTCATAGTAATGATGGCTGAACCGAAGAGTAACATGCCAATAATTATGATACTACAGTTAAACTTCGGAACACACAGGTTTGTGTCAAAAGAAAAGAGAATAACATGTTTCATCATATTTTAACCTTCACCGCACTTTGAACAGGCTGCTGAATGACCTGATCGTGTGCACCGTGAGAACATCTCTGCTCCCTGTGATCTCTTTACCATAAGTTAAGACAGTGGAAATGGGGAATGGGACAACTGTCCAGGACTTTATCCTGGAGGGATTTCCTGCTGTCCAGCACCTGGGGATCCTCCTCTTCTCAGTTCTCCTGCTGGCATACCTGGCCTCCATCACAGGAAATGTAGTCATCGTCTCCATTGTCTGCACCAATGCCCGTCTGAAAACCCCCATGTACTTCTTCCTCGGCATCTTCTCCTTCACTGAGTGTTGTTTTACCAGTACTGCCATCCCTAAGTTGTTGGCTATATTTCTTTTAGGGAAACAAACAATTTCCTTTGTCGCCTGTTTCATACAAGCCTTTGTCTTTGTATTTATCGGGGCGTTTGGTTTTCTTCTCATAGCTGTGATGTCGGTGGACAGGTGTGTGGCTATCTGCAGGCCTCTTCATTACCCCACCATCATGAACCCGAGGACCTGCACCCTCCTAATCATGGCCTGCCTTACTACGACCTTCACCCTTATCACTTGGGTGGTAGTGAAGGTAACCCAGTTATCCTTCTGTGGCCCCCGTGTCATCCCACACTTCTTCTGTGACCTCGGCCCTCTGATCCGCCTCTCCTGCTCCGACACCAGCTCTGTGGAAACTCTGACTTTGGGTCTTGCTTTGCTTCTCCTTCTCTCGTCCCTCACTATAACCATCACTGCATACAGCAGCATAGTCGTCACGATCGTGCGTCTCCCATCAGCCAAGGAGAGACAGAAGGCTTTCTCCACCTGCTCCTCCCACCTCATCGTCCTCTCGCTGATGTTCGGCAGCTGTATATTTATATACGTGAAACCGAAGCAGTCAAGCAGGCTGGAATCCAACAGAGAGGCTGCTCTCATGAACACAGTGGTGACGCCGCTTCTGAACCCTGTCATCTACACCCTGCGCAACAAGCAGGTCCACCAGGCTCTGAGAGAGACTGTGTGCAGAATAAAAATATCAAGATAAGAAAACATTATGTGTTCTTGGGGTGGAAACAATCAGAATTTTCCCCCCCAATTTAGCAAGTGCACAAGCCTTAGCATTTCAGAATCACAGAATTCACATGCCTTCCATGTAAATATCCCCATAAAATGCAGGTGTTTGTTAGCTCATGCATACACTTTAATGCAGTGTGTGTGCCTAATCCACCCTCCTTATTCCACATATTTCTGGCAATAGATTTTTGTTTGTTTTTCGAGGCAGGGTTTCCCTGTGTAGTCCTAGCTGTCCTGGAACTTGCTCTATGGACCAGATTGGTCTCAAACTCACAAAGATCTGCCTGACTCTGCCTCCTGAGTGATGGAATTAAAGGCATGCACAACCACCACACAGCCTGGCAATAGACTTTGATTGCAAAATCTATTGAACTTTTTCATTCAAGTGATAGGAACTGCATTTGAATTTCTGAAATGTATTGAACTATATACCATTTTAATTGTGCTGTCTTCAATTCATTAGTACTTTTAGCAGAAATAATAATTATTTAGCAATGATGGTAAAATTACTAAAATAATTAGTGATTTTATTTGAACTGAAGCTTTGAAAGTATTAGTGGAAATTACCAATGCTTAGCCCTATTCCCTCCATGAATAGTTGAAGGAAACATGATCACAGAATCCTTTACCTTGTAAAATATGTGTTATAGTGTACATCATCTCTATTTCTCTTCTTATAATTTGGCTCAACTGTACATGAATGCCTCACTTCAATGCTAAACTGAAATACATTATCTGTGGTCTCAGTTCATTCTCTAAAATATCAAAATGGCTACTTCCTCCCACACCTGGCTATATTTTATTACTTATTTATTTGTTATTGATTTCTATGATGAACCTGTTACTAAGAAAAAATGTGTATAAGCTGGCTGAAAGAGGTCACACTTAAAACTCATTTATAGGAGTTTCTTCAGATTCAGGGGTGTAGAATATAAGTTATTTACCTGCTTTGAGTTATTAATGAAAATAATTTAAACCAATTAGACATTGTTTTTCATAGTATAATTGTGTTTGCAATTACAGTTACCTTCTAATTGATAACCTACTATAAACCCTGTTGCTCAGTTTTTAACTTTGCATGCATTTAGTCCCAATTTCCAGGATTTAATAGGTCTGTCTTATCTTCAGAAGAAATACCTCTGAAAAGATTATGATTCATTATTATTTGTTTTTAAATAAGATATCACTATTGTGGGAGCCCAAATTACTCAGGGTCAGAACCTGAGCTTGCTTTACTCATCAGGGCTGCATAAAGAGATGATTTGGCCACAGGCATGTTTACTAGGTGTTTGGAAGGGTCTACACTTGGCTGTATGGTGTGCTTTGATCTTGCAAGGGGGAGATCTTTTGTCTCTCCCCTTGTCATATTATAAAAATCCCTTTTGAATAAACCTCTGGGCGGCTGGGTTTGGACCCAGCGCCCTCCTGAAGTTATCCTGTGTCTGTCTTTCTTATTGGTTTCTTTTATCTTTCTATCTATCATTTCCTCATTCCTCTCTCCTCCACCCAAGAACCCTTTGAAAGGTGGGAGCAAGTGGGAGCTGGTCTTCCACAGTCTCCCACACACTATGTGGTAGGTTTGGACTTTCACTCCTGATTCTTCTGCTTTAGACACCTGAGTCGGGGGATAACAGAAACAGGACACCTCACACAGATCTTTTCTTTTAGCTGAACTAAATCATTTTACAACCACAAATAAAATTTTATGAAATTCCTTTAGGTTCATGATTGGCCTTTAAAGCCATAATTCAAAGTTCATATTTCACCCCAAACTCACAGGCACAGCCCAAACTCACAAACTCCGGATGCACAGCTCCTGCACTGGCTTTGCCTTGTGGGTCCCCTCAAAATTAAGCCTTTCCACACCATGTTCATGCTCCCAGACCTATCCCTGAACATATAAACCCTGTACTGCTTTGCCTGGTGAGTCCCCTCAAAACCAAGCCTACCTGCCATCTCCACAATCTCAGGCCTGTCTCTGGCTCTGACTCAGCTCACACACCAGTGCTACCAGGTGACCTCCCTAGACCCTAGACTACTCATGTTCCATCTCCACACTGGCAGATCTAGACCCAATCTAGCAGCTCCTATAGTAGTTGTACATGGCCTAACTCCAGCCATGTGGCTCCTGTGGTAGGCTAGATCCATTCCTCAGACTCATGGCCAATGAAAGAAGTTCACATGCCTAGGTCATATCACAAAAACATGAAAAACATTGCAGGACAAAACAGTGTGTCCTACCTCAAACCAACCAGCTCTATAAGAATGCTCTCAAATGAGAATAACGTAGATGAACCCCAGGACACAGAGTTTAAAAAAATAATCATAAATTCCATGGAAGAATTCAAGGACTTTAAAAAAGACACACAAAAATAGTACAATCACATTAAAGAGAATAAACAATAAACGCTTGAGTATACTCAAGAGATCATAAATACAATGCCAAATGAGACAATGAAGACAATACAGGATTTGAGAGCTGAACTCAATAAAGAGATAAAAATATTGAAGGGAATTCAATCTGAAATTAAGATGGAATTGAAAAACTTAACAGCCCAATTTAAAAACCTTGGGGGAAAGCCCTAGAGGTGGACTTGGTAAGCAGATGACAGAATATCATGACTTAGAAGTAAAGCAGAGAAATTGGACAACTCAAGCAAAGAATATGACATTTTTTTTAAAAGCACGTTACAGGAACACACAAGAACTGTGTGACACCATGAGAAGACCAGGTCTTTGAATTGTAGGCATGGATGAAAGAGAAGAATCCCAGGACAATGACAGACCAGATTGTAAACAAGATTATAGATGAAAATGTCCCCAAATAAAGGAAAGACACACCCATAAAATACAAAAAACACACAGAACACCAAATAGACACAACTGAAAAGAAACTCCTCATTGCATATAATTTAAACACTGAATATACAAAACCAACAGAGGATAATGAAAATGCTAGAGAAAAACCACAAGCTACATGAAAAGGAAACCCATCAGAATAACAACTGATTTCTCTACGGAAATTTAAAATTCAGAGGAATCTTGAATGTACTCTAAGTTCTAACAAACAAACAAACAAACAAACAAAAAACCACAGACGCCAAGCTAGACTATTATACCCAGCAAAACTGTCTGCCATAGTTGAAAGAGAAAGAAAACCTTTCCATATTACAAACAGGCCGGAAGAATGCACGTCCATCAAAGCAGCCCTACAGAGAATATTGGAAGCAACACTTCAGACTGAAGAGAAGGATAAGCATAGCCAAGATACTACAAAAAGCAAAGAAATGAAGCTACAATTCCCACAAACATGAAGAGTAATCAAACAATAATGCAATCATCATACACACTTCAATAACTTTAAATGTTAGTAGTCTTAACTCGCCTATCAAAAGACACATTAGCTCAACAACAGAAACAAAATTCATCTTTCTGTTTGTCTACAAGAAACTCCTCTTAGCTTTAATGATAAGCTTCACCTTACACTGATAACAAGAAAATAGTATCTGGGAGCAAGTATTTGTAGATATCCTAGCATCTGAGAAAATAGACTTCAAACTAAAACTAATTGGAAGAAATAAAGGGCACTTTATTCTAATCAAGCAAACAATTAACCAAGGAGACATTACAATCCTAAATATATATGTACCAAACTCTTGTACACCCAATGTCATAAAAGCATACTATGAGACTTAAAGATTCAGATAAAATCCAACTCAGTCACAATAGATGTCTTAGTTTGGATTTCTTCCCTCCCTGCCCCCCCAGAGGGATAAAAAATTTATTATTATTTTTCTTTTTTATTTTTTCATTTTTACATACCAACCACAGTTCCTCCTCCTTGCCCTTCTCCTGCTCCCCTCCCACTTTCCCTCACCTCATCCCCCACCCACTCCTCAGAGTGGGTAAGACCTCCCTTGGGAAGTCAAGAAAGTCTGGCATACGAACTTGAGGCAGGACCAAGCCCCCCCCTCCTGCATCAAGGCTGAGCAAGGTATCCCACCACAGAGGATGGGCTCCAAAAAGCCGGTTCTTGCTCCTGGTCCCACTGCCAGGGGCCCCACAAACAGATTTATTTCTATTGCTGTGAAAAGACACCCTGACCATGGCAACTCTTATAAAGAAAACATTTACTTGGGGTGGCTTGCTTACAATTTCAGAGGTTCAGTCCTTTATTATCATGACAGGGAGCATGGTGGCATGCAGGCAATAGTGGTGATGGCTAATTCTTGACCAGAAGGTGGCAGGAAGTCAACTGACTCACTGGGCAGCATTCTGAGCATAGGAAACCTCAAAGTCTGCCCCACAGTGACACACTTCCTCCAACAAGGCCACACCTACTCCAACAAAACCATACCTCTTAATAATGCCACTCCCTATGAGATTATGGGGGCCAATTCCATTCAAACTACCACAGTAGGTGATTTCAATACCCTACTTTCTTTAGTAGATAGGTTATCTGGGGGAAAAAAAAGAAACATCAGAAATAAATGACATCATGCATCAAATAAAACTACTGAATATGACATTCAAAAACCAAAGAAAATTTATTCTATTCAGTAACCCATGGAAAAATCTCTAAAACAGATCATCATATCCTGGAAAACAACAGAAACTTAACAAATTCATAAAAACAAAATAATCTAATATATCCTTTCTGATTATGATGCAACAAAGCCTAAAATCAACAACAGATGAAACTCTAGAAACTACACAAACTCGTGGAGATTAAGTAATACAATAATAATTAAGCAATAAGAAATCAACAAAGGAATTTCAAATTTCTTGGTATTAAATGGAAATGAACACATCTGGGACACATTATGAGCAGTCCTACCCAGGGCATTCATAGCTCTAAGAGCCTAGATTTAAATATCAGAAACAGCACAAATAAATGACTTAATGATAGAACTTAAGAATTTGGAAAACTAAGAACAAACCCAACCATAATCCAGCAGGCAGGAAGAAACAACAAAGATCAGAGCAGAACTGAATGAAATAGAATCCAAGAAATAGTTTCAAGAACGAACCTAAGAGGAGGTTCTCTGAAAGGATGGGCAAGGGCCTGGAGAGATGGCTCAGCAGTTAAGAGCACATGTTATTCATGCAGAGGACCCAGGTTTTATTACCATCACCCACATGGTAGCTCATAACCATCCAAAACTCCAGTTCCAGGGGTTCTAATACCTTCTTCTGACCTCGCATGCACCAGGCACACACATGATGCACATACATACATGTGAGCAAAACACTCACACACACACAAAATATATAAATGTTTAAAAAAAGATTGACAGACTCATAGTCCAATTAATCCAAAGAAAGAAAGAAATGACTCAAGTCCAAATCAACAGAATCAGAAATGAACAAGGAAACGTTACAACAAAAAACAAAGGGAATACTTTTAAAACCTATATGGCCCCAAATTAGAAAATCTAAAAGAAAAGAATGGATTTCTAAATTCACCCAAACCACCAAGTAAAACCAAGAGGACCCATAACAGACCCATACAATAGCAAGATCAAAACAATAAAAAAAAAAACTATCTTCAAAACAATAATAAAAAAAACTATCTGAAGGAAAATGTCCAGGTCCAGATGGAGTCACATCAGAATTTTACCAGACCATTAGATATACAATCAATACTTCTTAAACTATTCTAAAAAATAAAAATAAAAACAGAAGGCACACTCCCAAACTCCTTCTATAAAGTCAGTATTACTCTAATACCAAAACTGGGTAAAGACATGACAAAGAAAGAAAACTACAGGCCAATATTTCTGGTGAACATACATGTAAAAATACTCAATAAAATACATTCAAGCTGAACAGAGGCATATGCAGGGGAGATACCATGATCATGAAGGTGGTTTTCCCAGGGCGAGGCTTATCCATTGCACTCTGGATGTGCTGACCCCTAAAACAAAACAAAAAAAAAAAAAAAGGAAAAAGAGAATATAGATATGAGGTAGATCATTGAATCTATTCTGAGAAAAAAATAAAGGAAGATCACTGAATCTACACTGAAAAGAAAAAGGGGAAGATAAAAAAATGACAAAAGGTAGATTACTGAATCTATTATGAAAAGAAAAAATACTGTTAAAAAGGAACAACTTGTTTTAAATAAGATAAGTAATGAAAATTTTTTGTCTGAGTTTATCAAATGTTACTGGACTGGACATTGTTATATATTAATGGAGTTTTTTGTCTGAATCTGTCAAATGTTAATGGACTAGACATCATTAATGTAATCTTGACTGTGTATATTGTATATACTTATTGGATATAATTTTTCTTGTATTAGTTATAAGCTTTTTTAATTTTAGACAAAAAAGGGAAATGTGGTGGTATTGTGTTCCCCAAATTATTGTGCACCCTAATAAACTTAAATGGAGTCAGAGACAGAATAGCCACATTATTAAACATAGAGGATAGGCAGTGGTAGCACACACCTTTAATCCTAGCATTCCAGAGGCAGAAATCCATGTGTTCAAGGATACAGCCAAGCATGGTGACTCACGCCTTTAATCCCAGAAAGCAAGCCTTTAATCCCAGAAAGCAAGCCATTAATCCCAGGGAGTGATGGTAGAAAGGAAAGATATATAAGGCGTGAGGACCAGAAACTGGAAGCATTTGGCTGGTTAAGCATTTGGCCTGGTTAAGTTTTTAGGCTTTCGAGCAGCACAGTTCAGCTGAGAGCCATTGGGATGAGAACACAGAAGCTTCCAGTCTGAGGAAACAGGATCAGCTGAGAAACTGGCCAGGTAAGGTTAGCTGTGGCTTGCTCTGTCTCTCTGATCTTCCAGTATTCACCCCAATAACTGGCCTCAGGTTTGATTTTATTTTATTTTATTTTTTTTATTTTTTATTTTTTTTGGTTTTTCGTGACAGGGTTTCTCTGTGTAGCTTTGCGCCTTTCCTGGAACTCACTTGGTAGCCCAGGCTGGCCTCAAACTCACAGAGATCCACCTGGCTCTGCCTCCCGAGTGCTGGGATTAAAGGCGTGCGCCACCACCGCCCAGCAGGTTTGATTTTATTAATAAGAACTTTTTAAGATTCCTGCTACATATAACCACAACAATTGGGTTGGTTTTATGCTGGACATGTAGGGTAGGTTCAACATAAGTAAGTCAGTAAAGACAATAAATCATATAAATAAACTTAAAGACAAAAGTCACATGATCATCTCAAAAGAAAAGGCCTTTGACCTGAATCTATCACCTCACACAAGAAAAACCAATTCTGAATGGGTCAAAGATCTCATTGTGAAATACTGACACTGCCAGAAGAAAACATAAACAGAACCCTACATGCTATAGATTTAGGAAAGGACTTTTTCCATTTACCCAGGAATTAAGGCCAACAATTGACAAATGGGGCCTCATAAAACTGAAAAGCTTGTGCTCATCTAAAGAAACATCAATAGATTGAGGAGGAAGCCCCCAGAGAGCAAGAGAATGTTGCCGGTTATACCTGTGGCAGAGGATTAACTTCCAGATAATATAAAGAACTCAGAAAACAAAGAGCCAAGGAAACAAATGAACCACTTAAAAAATAAACTGCTGATATGAACAGAAAGTTCTAAAAATGAAAAATAAACATGGCTAAGAAGCAGCTCAAAAGATGGTCACCATCCTTAACAATTAGGGAAATGGAAATCCACACAATGTTGAGATCTCATCTTACTGTAATCAGAAAGCCTAAGATTTAAAAAAAAAAAAAACTGACAGCAAATACTGGGGGGAATGTGGGGGATCTACATGGATAGATCATGATTGAAAAGCGAGTTAAACAAATAGGAAAGCAGAAGCAAGAGGTCCAATACTTGAATCTACATATCTAGGTTAGTCAGCAGCTGTTGATGTAGTAAGTGAAGGACCAACTGATAGGTGGAGATCAGTACACTAAAATTTGGTGCTGAAATACCTGTTTGGGTCACGTACCCATTGCTAGGTAACCCAATGTTAAAAACACAAGTATTCATAACTTGATGATAACCTCCTTTGTGAGGTTATCATCAAACCTTGTTGGCCGAGAACCCCTTTCTTGCCTTGGTTTTGAAAGGACAACTAAGAAAAAGCACAAAGGTTGGTATGTTATGTTATCAATTTACATCTAGACATAGTAATATATAGCTAAAATTGTGAACTTTAAGTATTTCACAGAAAGAAACAAAAAATATCTGAAGTGATGGATATAATAGTTACCCTCATATTTGTTCAACACAAAACAAATATGCATCAAAGTATATGATTGTGCCTATACACCTATATGACTATATATTAAAAACAAAAGACTCCTGAATAAGATAGCTGAAGCTATCACTGTATGAGCCAGTAAGGCAGGAAGTTGGAGTAAGAAAAATATAGTTCATATTGCAAAGAGAGAAATTGAGGAAATGGACTGGAAAAGCACACGGAAATTAAAAGACACCAGGATAGGATGGAAAACGGATGGTGGCATGGATAAGTAAGTGGAACATGGCCTCATCAAAGCCTCTGACAGGCGAGAAGAAACAGAAACTTCCTCCAAATGTAAGTTAAATGAAAGATAAGCAATCAACTCTCAGAACAAGCCGGTAAGAGTTGAATCTGCTTGTGAGTTTGGGTAACACAGGATTCCTCTGACAGGTCAGTGGTAGAGGAAAAGGCAATTTTATTTTGCTCTGTGATTCAGGGAGCAGTGATCAGGTGCCATCCTGAGAGAGAATCTAGTTCAAGCGGTGCTGCTCTGGGGTCTGAGATCAAGGAATTGTCGCAGATCATGGGAGCTCAGTTTGGCCAGCCACAGTCTCTGGGTACGGAAAGGCTCGTAGGTCAAATCTTGAGCGCTGAAGGAGCATATGTTGAGACAAAGGGGTGCAAACTCCGGCTGGGAAGCTCTTAAGGTCACTAGCCCCAGCCTCAGCGATCGGATCGTGAACAGATCTCATCAACAGATAAAAATCCTGCAGTGTGGTAGCTCTGAGCTGAGGCCAGTAGGTGTATCAAACTGTAAAACCCAAGAACTCTGAAGCTCCACGATGTGCTTGATAGTTACAGCTGCACCCCTCCAGCATAGTGACCGCCCTGCAAATGCAAAGACAAGTCAATCACCTCAGTGTCATGTTTGAGTTTCACACGCCCAAGACATCTCCAGTTAAATACTCATGACTCCAGATCTGTGAGAAAACTCCAGATCACAGGGCAAAGCTAAATGTGGCCAGTAGAGGTCGCTAGGACACAAGGGAGTAAATCTACCAGTTTGAACACGTTCTGGTGGACACCACACACACACACACACACACACACACACACACACACACACACACACACACACACACACACACACTCACACTCACACCTACAAGCAGTCTCCAAGTTTTGAGGACACAGCAGTTCTCCAACACTCCACTGTTTTGTTATTTCTCTCCCCAGTGAGTCCAACTTTTAAAAACTACATATTTAGCAGGATTTTTACATTATTTAAAAAAATTTTAAACTTGTTATTCCTCTTCATACATCCATCTAATTTTGTTTATGGATTATTTCCCATTATTGGGCAAATATTTCTTTCTTTTCACAAGTTTGTCTTTCTTCTTTGCCCTCCTGTAGTTAGTAATGTTTTCATTTTGCTTTATTTTAACACTGTTTTTATTTTTATCCCTCCCTCTGGCTTTTTAACTTTTTCAGTATTGGGATTTTTTTTTAATCTCTTTCTATTTTCTCATTCCTTCCACAATACTCTTCTCCACTCCACTTCTTCCATCTGTACAACCTGTCCCCCACTTACCTTCCTCCTCTCTTTATTTCACTCACTTACTGTTTCCACACTTAACCAACACAACTTGAACTCCATTCTACTGTTCTATATGCATTTCATGTCACTGGAGACATGTTAGTGGATTGTATTCATTTTAAATGTATTTCAAAATCATATGTGGATTGTTCAATATCATGTTGATGTTTGTTTTCTCCTGTCGAACGGTACTGGGGACTGAGCCTCCAAGGGCAAGCTGACCAGACAGAAGACTGCCCCCCTCAAAAAGCCAGATGAGCTATCTACAACAAAAGATGTGCATGTCACAATGAAGAATTTATAGAACATGAGAAAGTAGGCAACATGCTTCATCCCCAAATCCTAACTTCACACCTGCTATACTCCAAGGTACTGAGAGATGAGATGCGCCACAACAACTTCACGTTTTCTGTTAAGAATGACAGGGGGCAATTCAAGCCAGAACCCAGAGCTAATAGTCAGGAACATAGGAAAGGGTCAGTGAAATGGAAAAACATTCTGGATAAAATCAACAACATGAATTCATCATGAATATTGCGATCTTGAGAAGAAAAGCCAAATTGATGTGTTGAAAGTAAAATCTCTGCAAATGAAATAAACACTTTGAAAAAGCATCACTGATAACAAAGGGAATAAAGAATATCAAGGATGGAGGACAAGATTTGTGAAAATTTATATTTACACATCATTAAGGATAAAAAAAACTAAAAGCATGGCCAGACTATCCAAGAATGCTGGTGCATGATAAAGACACAAACCTAAGAATTCACACAGAGGAGAAGGTGCAGGTGACACAAACATTGAAAGCATGCAGGTCTATGCAACCCATGGCCAGCAGGCTGCATTAGCCTACACATATGGCCAACACAAAATTATATGGCTTTTTCAATTTTTTGAACTGAATCGTGTGGTTCTTGCTTATGGACTTTGTATGTGGCAATGTGGTGTCATAATGTGGAAAGGCTACCTATGCCTGGTATCTGTTCACTGAAAGGATAGCAGAACATTTCAGAATTAGAGAAAGAAGTGGACATCCAAACATAAGAGACATGTAGAGCTCTAAATAGACATGACCAGAGAAGAAACATTCTGTACATATAGTCAAGATCACAAAAATACAAAGCAAAAAACAAAATAAAACAAAACAATATTAACAGCTGTGAGGGCAAAACGCCAACTTCCTTATAAAGGCAAACACCAGATCTTTCTTTAGAAATCCAAACAACAACAAAAATAGAATGTATATCTTGCACCTGGAAGTAAACATCTGCCAACAATGATTGCTATACCCAAGAAAGCTATATTTAAATATGGAGACATAAGAATAATTCAAATCAAGCCCAAGCCCATACTAAAGCAGTTTGTGACCAGCAAACAAGCCATGCAAATTATATTTAAAGTAATACTGTGCAGAAAAGATGAAGAAAGTCTTTCTCAGTCACAAGAACACAGGAAAAGGTAGTTCATGAGAAAGCGATGGACAAAGGAGGCCTAGGAATGAAGCCATTTTGTCAAACACTGTAAACCAGCAAACCTCTACTACTAGGGGAGAGAGTACATTAAATAATCCAATCAACCAGCAGCATGACCTGCAAAAATTGAGAAATTAGTAAGTACATCTGAATGACAGCCTTCAATGTAAATTGCCTCAACCCACACACAAAAGAGGAAGACAGTGGGAGTGGATTAAAAACTAGCTCCAATTATTAGTTGTCTCCAAGAAACAGAACTATTGGTAAAGACACATGAAGAGCCAAAGGATGGAAAACAGTCTTTCAAGTGAATGGAAAGGAAAAAGAAGCTTGACATGGGTGCTGTGGGATGGTCTGTATGTCAAATGTGTTGCTGATTGATCAATAAATAAATCACTGATTGGTCAGTGGCCAGGCAGGAAGTATAGGCGGGACAAGGAGGAGAATAAAGCTGGGAAGTGGAAGGCTGAGTCAGAGAGACACTGCCAGCCGCCATCAGGACAAGGAAAATGTAAAGTACTGGTAAGCTACAAGCCACGTGGCAAGGTATAGATTAATAGAAATGGATTAATTTAAGCTGTAAGAACAGTTAGCAAGAAGCCTGCCACGGCCATACAGTTTGTAACCAATATAAGTCTCTGTGTTTACTTGATCGGGTTTGAGCGGCTTGGGACTGGCGGGTGAGAGAGATTTGTCCTGACTGTGGGCCAGGCAGGAAAACTCTAACAACACATGGGTATTCTGGGATCTGATAAAGGCAACATCAAGTCATAGTCAAAAAGATAAAGAAGAGGATTACATACCAACAATTAATCAAGACGATACAGCAAAATAATACAAGTGTACTAAGTGTTAGGGCTCTCAATAAAAATAACCACATGCTGACGATTATGAAAGTGAAGGTAAGTCCTAAAGTAATAGGCGGTTTCAATGCTCTCATTTCCATGTAGATTATCCAATGAAAAAGTCAATAATGAACATGAGTTCTAAACTACACCATAGTCCAAGTGAATGCAAGATGTAGAAGGGCATACCTCAATAAAATAAATAATAAATATTATGTGTAACAAAAACTTGATTTCCTGGAGATATTCTCTATGCCTTCTCTATGGTAGGTGTTCTTCTTCTATTCCCATAATATGGGTATTAGGTCTTTTTATAGTGTTCCAATTTTTTTCTGTGTTCAATTTTATTTTTTTAATTTTTATTGATTTTCACTGAATCATTCAATTTCTCTATCTTGTCTATAATCCTTAACTCTCTGTTTTTGACATGATATATTCTCTTGGTGAGGTTTTCTATTAAGATTTTAACCTCATCCCAGCCCCATCTCCCTTCCCCCCAACACTCACCAGATCACTCCTCTCTCCTCCACAGACCCTCTAGCCCATCAACATGGTATGGAGACACAGGGATGCTGTTTGCACCTCCTTCACAGTTCTTTTCAATTCTGGTCACCCTGTGGCTGGCTGCCAAGGATGGCAAACCCCCTCTAGACTGTTTTCCTCCCTTTGGGACTTGTTAGATCCCAGATTCCTTCCCAGTGGGGACCCTGAAGCATGCTCATGTGACACAGAGACACAAGTAGGTTACCTGTGCTCCCCTCAAAGCTCCATCTATCCTGTCATCCCCGTGGCTGCTTGCTAGGGACTATGGCCTCTCAACCCCTCTCTCTCCTTTCAGAACTCAACAGTTATCAGCACACACCTCACAAAGGACTCTCCATCCAAACACACAAGACTGGTAGATGAGAACTATCCCTTCTCTTCAAGAATTATCAGAGCTCTACTAGATGCCTGCCTGGGACTCTCACTCTATAAGGGAAAAGGTGTTCTAAACTACTTGACCAAGCTGCTGAAGGCACCTGATTGTAGCCATCAGGTGGAAGACATGAGATAGAGGTTTCACCTCCTCCTAGTCCACCTCATCTCATAACTGGGCCTCTTGATGTTGACCTAGGAATGCCCCAATTTTTCAACACTCCCCATTTCAGCCTTTCTTAATAGCCTGTCTTATTTCCTTAGTGACTTCTAGCCAACCCATAGAACAGCGTTCTACCAGGAACCCCACAGCCATCAAAACTGGCTGGATCCAGGTAAGCAACCTGTATCTTCCTTCCTTTCTCCCATGATAGTCTCTCTAGGTAATTCTTAGACATGCTGCCTCTTACTCTCTTGAGTCCCTCTTCACAATCCACCTCCATCCCTAGGACTCAGGCTCCCATCTCCATGCACAGGACTTGGCCTCCTGGGACAGACCCAGGGTCCATAGTCCTCCTACTTTTGAACTCCACAGCCACCACACTTGTGAGGATCCAGAATAGGCAAAGGTAACCAAAGAATAGAATACTCACCCAGCAAAGCTGAGACCAGATGTGTACACTAAGAAACACTTGAAACATCCTACCTCCAGATACCTAGATCTCAGCACAAAAAACCACAAACATGAACAGCCTAGACACCATGTTTCCTCTGGAACCAAGTAACTCTTATTTCCATAGGCCATGAACAAAGCAATTTAGCTAAAGCACAAGACAAGGACTTCAAAATAGTAATCACAAATAAGCTCGAGGATCTTAAAGAAGATATGAACAAATCCCTTAATGAAGACTGTGAAAACACAAATTGATGGATGAAATGACAAAAACATTTCATGACATGAAAGTAGAATTTAACAAATAAATAGAATCACCAAAGAAATTCCAGACTAAAAGAAACCTAGAAACGAAAAACCCAGGAAGGCAAATACAAACATTAATGGTAAGCCTCACCAACAGTTTACACATATAAAAGAGAGAATTTCAGGCCTTGAAGACAAGGGAGAAAAAAATTAAATCTAAAAAAAATCCAGACACAAAACATCTAGAGAATCTGAGATGCAATAAAAAATACCAAACTTATGAATAATAGGCACAGAGAATGGAAAATAAACCCAGGTCAAAGGCTGAGAAAATATTTTTTTTAAAGATTTATTTATTTATTATGTATACAGCATGTATGACTGCAGGCCAGAAGAGGGCACCAGATCTCATTACAGATGGTTGTGAGCCACCATGTGGTTGCTGGGAATTGAACTCAGGACCTTTGGAAGAGCAGGCAGTGCTCTTAACCTCTGAGCCATCTCTCCAGCCCAGAGAAAATATTTTTAACAAAATCATAAACGAAATTATCCCAAAGCTAAACAAAGAGATACCTATCAAGGTACATGACACATACAGAACATCAGACAGGACCAGAAAAGAAACTCCCATGATGCATAATGAAACACTAAATGTATAGAACAAAGAAAGGAGATTAAAAGTTGCAAGAGAAAAAGATCAAGCCACATAGGAAGACAGGCCAATTACAATAACACATTGGAATAGGACGAAATAACTAGAAGGAAAATAACCCAAAAAAAGACACAAGCAGCAGAGATATACTCAGAGACTCACTCTTACACACACTCTCAATCCAATAAAAATACTAAACCGGAAACGATTATACATATGCAAAGAACCTAAAGGGTAAAAAGAGAAAAAGAATTTTGAAGATACAAATAAAATAAAATACAAATACAAAGTAAGATTAAATTTAAAAAAAACCTGACATGACATTATGAGACAAGGAACCCCAAAGATGCCAGTGATTTTGTTTTCTGTTGGCATCTACTGCTGGGCATGCAGCCCACCCTTAAGAGTAATTTGTTTCCCCAAGTGAGACTCCCTTGAGAAAACTGAAGTTTCATTTGCAAGTGGTTATTGAAACACAAATCTTAAAAGGTCTTATAATAAAAAATCCAGAGCCAGATGTCAGGGTGAAAGCTGAAAGATCAGAGAAACAGAGCAGCCAGTCACTAGGTCTTACCTCTACGAAATCCTCAGCCTAAAGAAAGTGAGTTCCTGTTTCTTCATGCCTTATATATCTTTCTCTGTCCAGACATCACTTCTTGGGATTAAAGGCATGTGTGCTTCCCAGTACTGGGATGAAGGGTGTGAGCCACCACTGCCTGGCTCTATTTCCAGTGTAGCCTTGAACTCACAGAGATCCAGACAGATCTCTGCCTCCTGAGGGATAGGATTAAGGATGTGTGCCACCACTGTCTGACCTCTATGTCTAATCTAGTGGCTGGCTCTGTCCTCTGATCCTCAGGTAAGTTTATTAGGGTACACAATATATCACCACAGGTTATCAGTTGGAGATAGGTTCTGGGTTAGCAGTGGGGACATGTGTCCACTTCTCCTTTCAGATCTAAGACCACAACTGGTACAGACCAATGCAAGCCCTGTGCATGTTGCCCAGTCTGAGTTCATATGTGTGTCTGTCAGCTGTGCCTAGAGACCTTATTTATTTGGTGTCCTCCATCCCCTCTGGCTCTTACACTCTTTCTGCCTCCTCTTCTGCAGGGCTCCCTAAGCACTGAGGGGAGGGATTTGATGGAGAAATCCCATTTAGGTACGAGTGTTCCAAGGTCTCTCACTCTGCATAGTATCTGGCTGTGGGTCTCTGTATCTGTTCCCATCTGCTGCAGAGGAAGCTTCTCTAATGATGGCTGGGCAAGGCACTGATCTATGAGTTTAGCAGAGTGTCATTAGGAGTCATTTTTATTGCTACATTCCTGTTTCTTTAGTAGAACAGTAGAATTTGGTTTTATCCTAGTTCCCTGGGCTATCTAGTCTCAGGTTCTCGGTCACCAAAGCAGTGTCCAGTATAGGTTCCATCTCATGGAGTGGGCCTTAAATCAAATCAGATATTGGTTGGTTTCTTGCACGAGCTTTGTACCACCATTGCCCTAGTGTATCTTACAGGCAGGGCACCATTTGTAGATAGAAGGGTTTGTAGCTGGTGCTTATGTTTCTCTTTTGGTAGCATACAGAGTACCTTCTATTCTCAAGGACACTAGCCAGTAGTGGTGAAGGCTCCAGGTAGACACCAGCTCAACTTCTCTGTGTCCAATGAGTTGTATAGGTGTTGTCTTTAGCAATAAGGCTTTGATGTCAGTTTGTGGAGAGCAACCTATAGCTGTGGCAAAAGCTTGGGCTGTTTGAGGGTTCATGTTTACATACTACCCCTCAAATTGCCTTTCATTTTTAGCTATCTCTCTCTGTATTTCCCCCTTGTCTCCCTCCACCTTCCTCACTTGATCTTTCCATTTCACCACCACCCCAAATCAATCCATAACCATCTATTCTATTTCCCTTTCCTGACCCTCCCTCAACTCCTGACTCTATACCTAATCTTTGTGGTTCTAAAGAAGACAAATTTCAACCTGAAGAGGTTAGCCACACACAAGAAAAAAACAAGAAAATCAGAAGAGGACACACACCACCACCACCACCACCATAACACCAAAATAACAGGAATCAACAAGCATTGATCATTGATAACTTTCAACAACAATGGTCTCTATTCCTCAATAAAAATACACAGGCTAACAGAATGGATGCAAAAATTAGATCCATTCTTCTACTGCATCCAAGAAACACACCTCAACATGAAGGATATAGACATAACTTTGGGATTAAAGGATAGAAAAAGATATCCCAAGCAAATGGACCTAAGAAGCAAGCCTGTGTAGCCATTTTAATATCTGAAAAAATAGACTTCAAACCACTACTAATCAGAAAAGGCAGGAAAGGACACTACTATTCATTAAAACAAAAATCCATCATGAGGACATTGCAGTTCTTAACATTTATGCACCAAACACAAGAGCATCCAAGTTCATAAAAGAAACAGCTTAAATCACATAATGACCCTCACACACAATGAAAGTAGATGTCTTCAAAACTCCACTCATGCCATAGACAGGTCATTCAGACAAAAAACTAAACAGAGAAATGCTGCAGCTAACTGACATCATAAACAAAAGTTATCTAACATATTTACAGAACATTTCCCCCAAACAAGAACAACAAAAAAGAATATACCTTCTTCTCAACAACTTATGGAACTTTCTCTAAAACTGACCACATACTTGGACACAAAGCAAGTCCCAACAAACACAAGAAAATTGAAATAACATCTTGAATCCTGTCTGACAACTGTGGAATGAAACTGGATATCAACAACAACAGAAACAACAGAAAGCTTACAAACTCATGGAAACTGAACAATTCACTACTAAATGAAAAACTGGTCAAGACAGAAAATAAGAAGAAATTAAGGACAGTCTAGAATTGAATGAAAATGAAAACACAATATACCCAAACTTAATGAGACACAATGAAGGTAGTTCTAAGAGGCAAGTTCATAGCATTAAGTGTCTGCATAAAAATTACAGATATCTCATATCAGTAACTTAACAGCACACCTGAAAGCTCCAGAACAAAAAGAAGAAATCACACCCAAAAGAATAGATGACAAGAAATAGAGTTGGTTCTTTGAATAAAACAATAAACCCTCAGCTAATTTAACTAAAAGATGGACCGAGAAGAGTCAAATTAACAAAGGTAGAGATGAAAAGGAGGAAATAACATTTCTTTGGACAGGACCAGAGA
Organism: Peromyscus californicus insignis; assembly: GCF_007827085.1. NCBI lineage: Eukaryota > Metazoa > Chordata > Mammalia > Rodentia > Cricetidae > Peromyscus > Peromyscus californicus. The sequence continues at coordinate 131,387,237 of NW_026294584.1, read as the reverse complement.
AATCCAGAGGATCATGAGGAGACACTTTACAAGCCTGCACTCCATCAAAATGGAAAATCCAAAAAAAAAAAGGATAATATTGTCGATACAAACACCCTACCGATGTTAAATCAAGACCAGATAAGCAATTTAAACAAACCTATAGCCTCAGTGAAACAGAAGCAGTAATCAAAAGGCTGTCAATCAAAAAAGAGCTCAGGGCCAGATGGTTTTAGCACAGAATTCTACCAGACTCAAAGAAGAGTTAACACCAATACTCTCGAAATTGTAACACGAAACATAAACAGAAGGAACATTGTCCATTTCGTTTTGTGAGGCCACAGTTACCCTGATACCCAAGCCACATAAAGACCCAACAAAGAACGAGAATTACAGACTAATCTCCTTTATGACAATAGATGTGAAAATTCTCAATAAAATACTTAGCAAAATCCAAGAACCCATCAAAAAGATCAACTATCATGATCAAGTAGGCTTCATTCCAGAAATGCAGGGATGTTTAACATACAAACTTTAGTAAATACTGGCAATCCACCATATAAACCAACTAAAAGATAAAAACCACATGATCATCTCATTAGATGCAGAAAAGGCCTTTGACAAAATCCAACACCCCTTTATGATAAAAGTCGTGGAGAGATTACATATAGAAGGGGCAAACCTTAACATAATAAAGGCAGTTTACAAAAATCCCATAGCCAACATCAACTATAGTGAAGAGAAACTTAAAGAAATTCCACTAAAATCAGGAACAAGACAAGGTTTTCTGTAGGGAATCATGGAGTTGGCCTGGTCTTGCCTTCTTGAGAGGCATGTGTCATAGGTTTGTCAGTCCATGGCTCCTGGGACACTGTGTGCTTTTCAGTTCCTGAGAAACCAAGGCACTGCCTCAAGCAGTGAAGCATTCAGGTAGGTCTGTGTTTCTCCATGTTCCCTAGAAGTCAACGAAGCATACAGAGGCTTTACAGGACAGTTTGTCTCAGGCGTTAATTTTGTGTGCCCTGTAGAGCTTGTAAATGTCATTATATCCTGGCAACCACCATTATATTCTGTTTCTGATAAGGAGAAAAAAGTCTGATTGCTTGCAACAAATTTGTCTCAGCCTCAGTCTTGCTGAGACCCCTCCATCAGGACCTGGCTAAGATTCATTCCTCATCAGCCCTGTCAGGAAACCTTGACCCAGTAAGTAAGCCCTGGGACTTACAGTTCTCCACTCTCTCCACACCTATGCAACATTGTTCTTGAAATCTCAGCTAAAGCAATATGACAACTAAAGGGGATCAAAGAGATACAAATTAGAAAGAAAAATGTCAAAATATCTTTATTTGCAAATAATATAATAGTATACATAAGTGACCCTAAAAATTCCACCATAGAACTACAACTGATCGACATCTTCAGCAAGTCACTGGATACAAAACTGATCCACAAAAATCAGTAGCCGTTCTATACACAAATGACAAATGGACTAAGAAAGAAATTAGGGAAACAGTACCTTTCATGATAGGCTCAAATAATATAAAAATATCTTGGGGTAACTCTAACCCAGAAAGTGAGAGATTTGTATGATAAAAAGTTTAAAACATTGATAAAAGAAATTGAAGAAGATATCAGAAGATAGAAAGATCTCCCATGTTCATGAATCAGTAGGATTAATATAGTAAAATCTACAGATTCAATACAACTCCATCAAAATTCCAACACAAATCTTCACAGATCTTAACAGGACAATATTCAGCTTCAAATGGGAAAAAACAATTAAAAATGGGTTCTAAACAGAGAATTCTCACAAAAATAAACTCAGAAAGCTGAGAAACACTTAAAGAGCTGTCCAATATCCTTAGTCATTAGGGAAATGCACATAAAAATTACTATGAGATTTCACCTTACACCCATCAGAATTGCTAAAATCAGTAAAACAAATGCTGGCAAGGATGTGTGGAGTAAGGGGAACACTCATCCATTGCTGGTGGAACTGCTAGCCTGAACAGCCACTATGGAAATCAGTGTGTGGTTCGTCAGGAAGAGGAGAATCGATCTACCTCAAGATCCAGCTAAACCACTGATGGACATATACCCAAAGGATGCTTCATCCTATCACAGAGATACTTGCCCAACTATTCTCATTGCTGCCTTATTTATAATAGCCAGAAATGGGAAACAATCTAAATGTCCCTCAACAGATGAATGGATAAAGAAAATGTGGTACATTCACACAATGGAATATTTACTCATCCATTAAAAAATGAAATCATGAAATTCACAGGTAAATGGATAGAACTAGAAAAACTATCCTGATGAGGTAACCCAAAACCAGAAAGAGAAATAGTGTATGTATCCATTTATATGTGGATATTAGTTGTTAAGTCAATGATAGACAAGCTACAATACATAGAACCACAGAGGTTAGGTAGAGTAAGGAACTAGCAGGGTACAGATCGATCTCCCTAAAGAAAGAGAAACAGAATAAATACTTATGGATTAGTTGGGGGATAAGGACCAGAACAGAATGATCAAGTGAAGAGGGGGAGGAAAGAGGGGGATGATATAGAGAATGTAGGGAGAGACAGCTAAAATTAAGGGCTTTGCAGGGGGTAGTAAGGAAACCTAACACAGTAGAAGCTTCCAACTCATGAACACAGAGAAGTCGAGCTGGTGTCTACCTGTAGCCGTCACCTCCACTGGCTAGTGTCCTTTGTAGTGGGGGGTACCCTGCATGCTACCAGAAGAGAAACATAAACACGAACCCAGCTATAAACGCTTCTATCTACAAATAGTGTCCTTCCTGCAAGATACACTAGTGTAATGGTGCCACAAAGCTGTGGGAGTAACCAACCAATATCTAATTTGATTTAAGGACCACTCCATGTCTATACTGGACACTGCTTGGATAACCAAGAACCTGAGACTTCTAGTGTCTACCCCAGCGACACAAGGGTAAAACCAAATACTGCTCTTCTACTAAAGGAACAGGAATGTAGCAATAAAATGACTCCTAATGACACTCTGCTAAACTCATAGATCAGTGCCTTGCCCAGCCATCATTAGAGAAGCTTCCTCTGCAGCAGATGGGAACAGTTACAGAGACCCACAGCCAGACACTATGCAGAGTGAGAGACCTTGGAACACTCGTACCTAAATGGGATTTCTCCATCAAATCCCTCCCTTTAGTGCTCAGGGAACCCTGCAGAAGAGGAGGCAGAAAGCATGTAAGAGCCAGAGGGGATGGAGGACACAAAATACATAAGGCTTCTGGATACAGCATGACAGACACACGTATGAACTCATAGAGACTGAGGCAGCATGCACAGGGCCTGCATGGGTCTGTACCAGATGAGGTCTTAGATCTGAAAGGAGAAGTGGACATATGTCCCCATTCCTAATTCAGAACTTATCTCAACTGACAAACACTTGCAAATGAAACTTCAGTTTTCTCAAGGGAGTCTCACTGGGGAAATAAGGCTGTATGCTCAGCAGTGGACGGCCAACAGAAAATGAACTCAATGGCATCTTTGGAGTTCCTTGTCTCAAAATGTCAGGGCTTTTCTTTTCTTTTCTTCTTTTTTCTTTTTATCTTTTTTTTATTTTTTGTTTTTTCTCTTGTTTTACTCTACAGGTCCTTTGTGCATACACACACACACACACACACACACACACACACACACACACACACACACACACATATATACACATATATTCTGGTTTTGTGTTTTTATGGTTGTCCTGAGTGTAGGAATGAGTGGGTTTCTGTGTCTATATCTGTTTCTTGTGCCTTTTCTTGGGCTCTTTTCCCTCTGTTCATATTTTTTTCCTATTCTGACATGTTTTGGTTGTTTTGTTTTGTATTGTTTTATTCTATTACTATCCCCTAGAAACCTGTTTTTTTTTTTCTAGTTAGAGACAGAAAGGGGATGGACATGGATGGGAGGAGAGGTGGGAGAAACTGGGAGCAGAGGGAAGAGAAACCATTATCAGGATATATTATATGAGAAAAAAATCTATTTCAATAAAAGAAAAAACTACTTAGGTATGAGGTTGAGAATAAAAAATCCAGTTAGACATAAAAAGCGGGGTCCTTCCCTCCCTAAGTTGCTCTTGGTCATGGTGTTTTATCATAACAATAAAAACCCTCACTAAGATACCAGGCAAATGTGACTGGTAAACATCTTCAGGCTGCAGGTATAGAGCTAAGCCTATGGCTGTGGATACTAGGGCTGTGGGAGAAGGGAAGAAACAACCTGTCTGTACCAAGAGCTGGAAAGAGGCAGAAACCTATGCTGGAGTCAGAGGGTTCAGGGATCCCTTACCTGTGCTTACTGGGGTACCGGAAGCTAGGGATGGTATCAGAAGTGAGTGTGGGCAGCTAAAGGCCCCCAGCCCACTTGCCTCTCAACACTGACAGTTAAAAGGGCAGCAAACCTGTGTTACAGTTCTTAATAGAAATATCTTAATATCCAGTAGTAGTGTAAGTAAGTTAGAACACCAGAAGTCAGCAAGCATATGAAAGAAGAAGCTGAGCTATTTATTGATTGCTGTTGGGAACGCAAAATAGCATACCACTATGGAACACAGCTTGTCAGTTTGTCATAAAAAATGCAATATATACAACTAAAATACAGCCAACAATTCCATATTTAAACATTTATTGCAGAGAAATAAAAACTTACATTGAACATAAACATGTACTCAAATCTTTAGAGAAATTGATAGCTGAAAATTTAAAACAGACTGCATGTCCTTCAACAGGTAGACTATCATAAAATGTGATATATATATATGTGTGTGTGTGTGTGTGTGTGTGTACACATAAAACATGCCATATATACATACCATGGAACAATACTCAACAATAAAAAGCAATGATCTATTAATACATACATTATCTTAAAGGAATCTTAGGTAATTATGAAAAATTTTTAAAAATTCCAAAGGTTGCATCCTTTATAATTACATACATACATGTATACTTTTTATTATATACATAAACATATACACACATATATGTATATGTAAATATATTTGTTAATATGAAAAGTTACCGAAATGGAGACCTGAATAGTAATAATGTCAGGAGAAAAGTGAGCATGGCTCTGTGAAACCAAAGGAGTAAATGGCCTGGCCTCAATATGCAATATACATATACATATAATATATGTAATATATTAAATATATATTAAATGTTACTTTGGGAGAAAATTAAGTCAAGAGAGCATAGAGCCACTTAGTATTGGTTAAGAGTGAACATGAATCTATAATTTCCTAAAATTAAAAGTTTAGTTTTTTTCATTTATTTACTCACTAGTGTGTGCCTCTGTGTATGTATATGTTTGTGTGTGTGCGTGTGTGTGTGTGTGAGAGAGAGAGAGAGAGAGAGAGAGAGAGAGAGATGTTCATATGCATGCATGCCACAAGGAGTATGCCAAGGTCAGAGGACAACCTGCAGGAATGAATTCTCTCCTTCCACCATGTGGGGTCCAGGGAACAAACTCAGTTTGTCTGTCTTGATGGCAAGTGCCTTTATCCACTGAGCCATCTCATAAGCTCCCTAAAAGTTTAATTTTTTTAATTATTTTTTATTTTTATTACATTTAGTTATTTAGTGGGAGGCACAAATATCACAATGCACGTGTAGAGTCAGAGGGCATCACCACATGGTTTCAGAAGGTCAAGCTATGGCCATCAGGCTTGGCAGCAAGCACCTCTACCCACTAAGTCAACTTACCAGCTCAAAATTTAATCACTTTCAAAGTTTACCCTTTTTTTTTTCATGGCAATTTATGGAAAGCCTGTCCTCTGGGGACCAAGTTTTGCTCACTGAAGTTAATAGCCAGGATTCTATTCAGCATTTCCCAAAATATCCTAAAGAAGCATGTAATTCATTTTGACTTCCATGTCCAAGAGAGATTACAGTGCAGGTGTCTGGTAGATACCCTGTGATGACAGAATCTTTCAAATAACAAATTCACACAAGACACTGAGTGCCAAGGCCCTGAAAGAATGACTGACTCTTCCAACTAGATTATAAGAGTATTAGAATGTACTGATGTACATTTCTGAGATTTACAGATGCACACCGTCAGTGCTCCCAAGAATTCTTCACTGTTGTTTTTGATTCAGAAATGTCTAAATTTTTTTTTTGAGAAAGAAAAGACACGGATCTGTCTCTTAGCAGATGTAAGTCTCAGGACAGTTATAATCAAATCTTTTCCATATATAAAAAGTTTTGTAACTCAACAGATTTTGAAAGTCTAAAGTTTTTTTTATCAGATTATGCCTTAAAATAATTAAAATTTAATATGCCTTAAATTAATAATAATTCATTTCAATATCTAGAAAAGGAAATGTACACTTTAATAATACACAGAGAAAAAGAAAGAGAGAGAGAGAGATCAAGCATATGGGTAATCAAGTCTACTTCACCCTAGATTTACTATGAGCCACTTCTTCAGGGAACCTAAGAACCATGACTGACTTGATTTTAAGCATTTTATTATTAATTCTTGCGTGCGTGTGTGTGCGCGCATGTGCGTGTCTGTACTTAACTTTTATGACTGTGAGTTCTACTAATTTGCAGTATAAAATGGCAGCCAGAATTTGACTTAATCTAAAACATCATTGGCAGATGCTTAAAATTACATTAACAGAAAATATCTCCTACATGAGAAGATAGAAACTGGTATGGGACCGTCTCCTAGCACCCTAATTGGTACAGGCCTTTGCGATCTAAATTCCAAGAAAAAAGATTCATATGCTAAGAGGTTTTGCATTTTTTGCTTAAAGAACCCATTAAAGCAAAATATTAATAATATGTAATACATCTGGATAATGATAAATTTAAAGTATGCGTATCAAACACCCAGAGTTACACTAAACTATTTATGTCTCTAAAACAAATGGATCCAAAGAGAAAAATAAATGTTTATTATTGATTTGTTTCAAACCCAATTTGTTTCTGAAGTTTTATATGTTGACTTCAGTAAATAAAGTGGTAAAGAAGAAATTTTATATATTTGTCCTTAAATATCAGAAAATTCAAGCAAAAGAATATATTGTACACACCAAATATTGAATCTGACTGGAAACATTTTTAGCTTAATGGCTTAGTGTGAGTCTTATCTGTCAACATCCTTTCAGGACCATTTCCAGAAACTTCACGAATAACAAAATCCATGGATGTTCAAGCCCCATATGTAAAGTGACATAGCATTTGCATACAATTCATGCAACCTGCAGATATATGGCTCACAAATGTAAAGAGGACAATTGTTTGATGAATATTTGCTAGGCTTTCCATAAATGCTGTCTGAGTTGAATTAATATAAGGCCAATGAATAGAAATGAAGGAAGAAATTTTCATCACAATGTGGTGAACAAATTTTTTTGTTGTTGTTTTCAAATTGTAAAGATAAGGGAGCAGGGAGCTAGTGAAATTAGCATAAACTGGACCACCATACAGACATTTTATAGAGAGGGTTCCCACTGTGGGGGAGCTGCAGTTAGAGGACCAAGAAGACTCACCTTCTGAAGCAGGTGATACTATTTCTGTAAGTTCACTCTGGACAGTGCATCCCTCAGAGCCTGGTGGACCTGCTTGTTGCGCAGGGTGTAGATGACAGGGTTCAGAAGCGGTGTCACCACTGTGTTCACGAGAGCAGCCTCTCTGTTGGATTCTAGCCTACTTGTTTGCTTTGGTTTCACATATATAAATACACAGCTGCCGTACATCAGCGAGAGGACGATGAGGTGGGAGGAGCAGGTGGAGAAAGCCTTCTGTCTCTCCTTGGCTGATGGGAGATGCATGATTGAGATTAGTATTTTGCTATATGCAAATACAGCTGTAATGACAGATGTGAAAAGGACAAGCAAAGCGACACCAAAAGCCATTCTATCAAGAGATTTGGTGTCTGAACAGGAGAGATGAATTAAGGAGCCAAGGTCACAGAAGAAATGGGGGATGACATTGGAGCCACAGAAAGACAACCAGGAAAGCTTCAGAATGATACCAGTTATTAGGATGAAGGAAAGCACATAGCTGAAGAAAACCAGAAGGAAACAGACCCTGGGGTTCATGATGGTTGAGTAGTGCAGAGGCCTGCAAATGGCCAGGTAGCGATCCAAGGACATCACAGCCATGTGGAAGAAAATAGTTGACCCAAGAAACAAAAAGAAAAAAGCTTGTATAATACAAGGAGTGAAATGAATTGCTCTGTCTCCAAAAAGAAAGATAGACAGCAGTTTGGGAATTACAGTGGAGATGAAACAGCATTCACAGAAGGAGAAACTTCTGAGGAAGAAGTACATAGGAGTCTGCAGGCGAGGATCAGTCCAGGTGATGGCGATTATGAGTGTGTTTCCCATGACTGAGGCCAGATACACCAGCAGGTGCGCCAGGAAGAGGACCTTGCCCAGGTGCTGAGCCACATGGAACCCCTCCAGCACAAACTCCAGGACCATTGTCTCATTCCTTGTCTCCATCCTTACTACTGATTCTTTTGCCATCAACCCTCCTTGATCTGTTAGGCAAATCTGCTATCACCAAAGAATAAATAATTTAATTTGTGGCCACTGCTTTTAAGAGTTATTTGCCCTAAGCACGGGGCCTGTGTAGGTTATGGCCATTAGCTTGGTGTTTTTGTGAGACTCCTAACAGTGGGCTCAGTGTGTCTCTGACTTCTTTGCCTGCTCTTGGGACTTTTTTCCTCCCACTAGGTTGCCTTGCCCAGCTTCATTATGAGGGCTTTTGTCTTGTCTTATTGTATCTTGTTTTATTGTGTTTGGTTGTTGTTGCTTGGAGGCCTTCTCTTCTCTGAAAGGAAATGGAAGAGGAGTTGATCTGGGAAAGAGGGGAAATGGGGAGAGCTTGGAGGAATTGAGGGAGGGGAAACTGTGGTCTATACGTATTGTATGAGAAAAGAACTTATTTTCAATTTTTAAAATATTCAAAAAATTGCTTGCCCTTATTACTCTAAGGAGCAATATTTTAATTTTAAAATGTTTTATTTTAAATTAATTTTCCTTTTCTCACTTCTAAAATACAAATGTAAAATATGTAGTTTGGTTTTGTGTAGATTTTCAGAATCAGAAAAAAATATTACCTTTGGATAAGATCACATAAGGTAAAGAATAAAGACCAAGACTCATACTTTTGAAGATGAAACATACAAGTATCACAGAGCATTGTGTTACCCTACAGAAAACAGTGCTAGTTTCTAGACTGCAGACTTGTATGGTATGAGCCCCTCCTGTGTGATGATTGTAGACTCTGGAAATAGTATGAAAAGGCTATGCTCCGACAATCACATTCCAAGCTGATTTTTAAACCAAGTCTGTCTGAAATGAGCTATTTCCCACTTCCCAGAAGGAGCACAAATGCTTGCCACCATAGGATTCTCGTAACTACCCAGTGAGATTAACAGAAACCATGTGTGAAGATGGCAACATGGTTCAATGGTACTTTGTTCAGGCACAAAGAAGAAAGATGTAATGTGTGACTCTGTGTCCCGTACCTGCTACTACCCTTGCAGGACGGCAGTGTGATTCTGCTGTCCTTCACATGTTGTCCATTGTCCTTCCCTTCCTGTGAACATTGTTAATAGAAGATTCCACTGTGCTTCAAATCAACAACTGAAGGCACGTTAGTACTTTAAAAGCCATTGCCCAGCAGAAGGCAGAACGATGTGGAATTGCTCTACAGGGAAGTCGGGGCATTTGAGGGAAACTGGTGCTCCAGTAAGAAAACTCGACACTAGTCAGTTTGGTTTAATTTCTTGACTGCCCAGATCTATGGCTAACTGTGAAGGAACCACAGTGCTAGCTTAACGACCATTCTATTTCAAATCGCACATCCTCTCTATGCCCACACACTTACCAGGAAGCAGCTCCCAGTAAAGAGATGCTTTAGCTAAATCTTCCTTCTTCCAACAAAGCAAAAATCTTTCTCCTACACAGAAGAAAAAAATAAAAGAACATTCTTAATTAAGAATTGTATGTCTTTGACCTACAAAACAAATAACACATGCTTTATATTTCAAAACATAAAATTATTAAGGTTACTTATTTTTAAGGAATAAGAAGATTTCTAAATATTTGTTCTATGGAATTGTCACCCATTCCCTGGGACACGATAGCACACTCATTCCACAAAGTGCATTAACATTATAATGGACCTGAAGACATAGACTAGCATGAATATCATATCTTCCTGGTTTTACATCCATTCAAAGAAACTTAGGGAAGGAGGGCAATAAATGTTAAATCTTCTTGTTCGTGGAGGCTGGTAGCTATTTTCTTATCAACTAGTTATGGAAGACCATTATGTTCAGGTGAAAATAATTGCGGTCATAAATGAAAGTACATTTATATATCCTTATGATATACTACTACAGGATTGTTTATTATCATGGGTAAAGTCACACAAGATCCAAGAGGACAAACCTCTAGGACATTCATTAGAGAAACATGAGAAAAGGATTAAAAAATAAAACAACAGCATAATCCCAGGAGACGTTTCATTGCTTGTTGTTGGAAATAGAAAAATTCAGGAGACTATTATAATTAACATTCCATTGCATATGGCAACCTTCTGACCTCATTCTCAGTAATATTCATGGTCCTCTGTGAAGGTCTTTAGAGGTATATTTTCCATGGCTCCCACAATTCATATGTGAGGAAACACAGGATTACAGCATACATAGTTTAGCACATTTTCAAAGATTTATTCATTTCTATTTTATGTGTAGTGTTTGCCTAAATGTACATATGTGTACCATGTGCAATCCTGTTACCTATGGATGCCAGAAGAGGGAGTTAGAGCCCCCAGGAACTGTAGCTACAGATGATTGGGATCTGTCATGTGGATCCTGGGAAGTGAACCTGGGGTCTTTGTAAGAGAATAAGGACTCTTAACTGCTGAGCCATCTCTCCAACCCCACAGTTTACATACTTTAAAATGAAGACATGTAAGTGTACCGATGGATTTTCATACAAAGGAGAGTCATGTAATCACCTCTCAGACTTTGATATTTCCCACTTTGCTATAAATTTCTTTGTCCCTTTAATAAACAGCTCTCACTGGAAGAAAACAATTACTATAATTTCTACTATCAAAGTGGCTTTTGCCTGTTCATGATCATGGCACCATAGCGTCCTTCTTGCTTAGCCTTTGTTACCCTTCAGCAGGTGTCTGGGTTCCATTTATACTGCGTCGGGATCAGTGGCCTATTCTTTTATATTCACTATCTTAAGTCACGATTTTTCATTCTCCCTTGAAAGTCATTTATGTGCAGTCCAGTTCGAGGCTACAGTCAAGATGCTGTGACTATTCCTATACAAGTTGTTTGAAAATAGAAGTAATTAACATTCAATTAACGTGCACATGTCCTAAGTAATAGGCTGGATCTTTTGTACATTGTACAAAGTTACAGGTTTCATTGTAGACAAATTTCTAAACAGTCTTATTAAATAAAAAACATGGAGCCAGATATATGGGTGAAAACCTGAGAGATCAGGGAAATAGGAAAAGCCCCAGCTAACCTCACTTCACCAACTCCGCAGCTTCCAAAAGCGAGCTGCTTCCTGTCTACCCGCGCCTATATGCCTTGCTGTTCTGCCATCCGACTTGCTCTCTCTGTCCAGCTACATCACTTCCTCTTCCTTCCCAGCTCTGTCACTTCCTATCTGTCTGTCCAGACCTCCAGACCTCTATGATTGGTGCTGAGATTAAAGACATGTGTCACCATGCCTGGCTCTGTTCCCCAGTGTGGCCTTGAACTCACAGAGATCCAGACAAATCCTTGCCTGCCAAGTGATAGGATTAAAGGCATGTGCTACCACTTTCTGACTTCTATAGCTGGCTTTTTTTCCTCTGATCTCCAGGCAAGTTTTATTTTATTGGGAGACACAGTATATTGGGGGACACAACACATCACCACATTTCTTTACACCATTTTGTTTTTGTATATCATATACTTTACCCATAGTGACAGCCCCATTACTCTCTCTTACATACCCACTGGTCATCTTCCTTTTATGCTTTCTTTTCTTACATGTGCACCTCTGTTTTCAAATTTAGATTCTGAATATGTGAGAATACATGTAATATTTGCATATGTCTGGTTTGCTTTGCTTAACATGTTGATCTTCAGTTCTACTCCTGCAAATGACATGCATATCTTGCTTTCTGTTGGGAAATAAAACACAATTGTGTTTACATGGCACACTTTCTTAACCCACTCATCTTCTGATGGACATCTAGGATGATTCCATAATCTTTCCATTGCTGATAGTGCTATGGCAATCATGCATGTGCAGACATCTTTATAATATGCTAACCAGATCTCTTCAGGATTGTAGCTTCAGGGTGGTAGAGCTGGGTCATCTAGTAGTTCTGTTTCTATGGGGTTTGTTTTGTTTTTAGGAGATGGGGTCTTACTCTATAGCTGTGGGAGGCCAGCTCCCACCTTTTTAAAGGGTTCCTATGAGAAGGAGAGAGGGATAAGAAAATATTAGATAGAAAGATAGAGAAGCAGAGAAAGACAGAAACACAGGATAGCTTCGGGAGGACCTGGGTCAATACCCAATGCCTCTTCCATTTATTCAAAAGGGCTTTTTATAATAATGCCAAAGGGTGGGGCAAAAGATCTTCCCCCTTGCTAAATCAAAGCACACCGCACAGCCAAGTGTAGACCCTTCCAAACACCTGGTAACCACACCCGTGGTCAAATCATTTACTTATGCAGCCCTGCTGGGTAAAGGAAGCTCAGATTCTTGGACCCTGAGTAATTTGGGCCTCCACATAAAGCCCAGGCTGGCCTTGAACACACAGCAACCCTCCTTCTCCTTTCAGCCTACTGAGTGCTAGGATTGCAGGCATGAGCCGCCACACCCAGCTTGCTTCTAGAACTCTTCAGGAAATCTTATACTTGTTTATTTGGCAGATGCAATACTTAAATTCCCACAAGAGTGTAGCAAAAGCACCATCCTCTGTGCATTCTCACCAGAATTTGTTGTTTATTTGGTCATTGTCAATGTAACTTGAATGATATGGAATTTCCATGTGGTTTTGGTTAACAATTTCCTAATGTTAAGGATATTGGAAGTTGTTTTCATGTATTTATTGGCCATTTGTGTTTCTTCTTTTGACATTTCTGGGTCATCTATTCTATTTCATTGAACAGTTAATCAAAAGCAATCTAACAAAACAACAGGAATTAATACACATTACTTAAGAATAATACTCAATGTTAATGTTCTCAATCCCCCAACAAAAAGATACAGACTAAAGGATTGAATTAGAAGACAAAATCCATCTCTTTCTCTGCCTCTCAGATACACACCCCCTCTCAGTAGATACCACCTTAGGGTAAAGGGATGGAGAAGTGTCACAGCCATATCTGAGGGGAATAGCAAAAGTCATAATGCCAGCACAGCTACTGGACAAAGATCCGGCAAATCTGAGTCACATGATGGCCACCATCTCACCTTTGGTTTTCATCTCCACCTGTTGCATACTTGGGGAACTTTTAATATTTGTACAATTTGGGGACATTGGATTGATGGAAAATTTCTTATGAATCACTTATGCCTTCTCCCAGGAGTACTGCTTCTAAGCTTCCCCAGGAAAGTCCTGAACATACTACCCCTCCTGCTTTTAGGGAGTTATGCTATCTACTTGAATGTCTTTCTTATGCCTTGGAGGTTGTGACACATAAAGAAGCCAGAGGTCTCTTTTTGAGGCTATGAGACATTCTTGAAACATCTGTCCTTGTATTTACTTAGAAACAAGATAATCAAAACAAAGTAAACTTTAAAAGGTCAACAAGATTTGGTGGGCTAGAGGAGTTGGCCATAGATCAGATTGCGAGCTTCTTCCCACTATACACTCAGGTGATGAAGTGGCATATATAGCAACAAAGTTAGATTGACTGGAGTTACCTCTGCCCTACACAGAGACTTACTGATAAACAAAGAATGATGTAAAAAGATGATATAAGAATGAGATGTCAGGACCTCCCTTTCTCAGAAAAGTTAGTGCATGCATAGTCACTGTGATGTCATATGATCAAGGAACAAGAGAATGCCAGGATTAGACATATAAACAAATTCTATAAATATGTAAAATGTAAACATTGTATTATGCAGAATTTAAATCATAACTGCAGCAGCTTTGGCCTGAGGATTTTTCTTGGGCACTCTGACTGTTAAGAGTTAATAATACACTGCTTGAGATATGGCAATATGCCCAGGCTGGCTTGAAGATTTTGTTTTGGTCTAACATCCTTGAAGCCACAAAAGATACTAGTCTGAGAACAGGCTGTCATATGCCTCTTGATTCTTAGTTATAAGATTAATGAGTAAAAATGATAACTGTTTATCAATGATGAATAAACTTGAGGAAAAATGATTGGAAATGATAACTCTGTTCTGTCATGGTTTATCAATGATAACTAAAAGATGAGAAAAAGGAAGTGCAACACATGTCCAAAACCAAAAACCATGATCTGTGTTCTGGAACAACACAAATCTATCCCAGTTTACTGAATTCTGTATAAATAGAAAAACACTCTGGCTGCTAGTCAGTCAGGCTGCAAGATTCTCCTGACCATCACATCCAGCTCACTCCTTCCCTCGCTGACTCCTTACTTCCTTTCTGGGATCTGTCATCCATGGGAGATGGTTCCTGGCAAAGAAACTTGAAGGAAAGGTTTGGAATCGAAAACACAAATAACAAATAGACAAAAGTGATATTGGTACTGTATCTTCCTCTGTTGGTTTGGTAAGTTTATCTTTCAAAGACATAGTTCTATTTTATCTTGGTCATCAAACTTATTAGCATGAAGATGTTTATAATATTACATTATTGTTCTTGTAATACCTGCAGGATATGTGGAGTCACACACCTTCATTCTTCTCAAAGAACCCTTTCCTGGTCCTCACTGTCCCTTTCACTCTATTTCTGGCTAATCTTAATGAGTTTAAATACTGTATGAGTCACTTTAAAGAATGAAATTCTTCTTTGCTTATTTTCACTCTGCCTCCAAATTCTTTGATCGATTGATATTACTTGCAAACATGCTTGAATACCTTCTATTTGAATTCAAATTATGTTTTATCCTTTAAATTTAAATGTGTGCTGGTCCCTCCCACATCAGTCAACAATCAAGAAAATGCCCTACAGGCATGTCCACAGCCCATGTGACAGAAACTATTTCTTCAACTGTGGGCCAATTTGACAAGAAAATTTACCAGGACAAGGGTGTTTTCCTGCCTTGTTACCTATTCAGCTTGTCTCATGATCGATCAATAGCTTCGTTTCACCTTAGTGCTAAGATGGATGCCTGACCTTGTCCATAAATTAATCTCAAGAATGTTATCATCACAGTTACACTTCTTTCCACATAGAAGAAATTTCTCCTGAATTGTTTGCATTTCCCCAGCATAACAACTCTAGTCTGCTTCTAAAGTTCCTCTGGCCCTTTGTTGGTCCTTCAGTTTTGGGGGTTCAACTGAAATCAGCCTGGCAAGTGAATGGGGACTTTTGATTTCAATGCTTTTCATCAGGGTGAAAACTAGAGATCTAACAATGTCTGCTTATATACAAATGTTCTCCATGGGAAACAAGTGTAGTGAGTGGTGTTAAATAATTTATTAATATCATGATAGTTATTGTTTATGCATCATTCAAATTTTGATATGATGATCACATAAACCTGTTGTTGACTACATTTTATGTTCTTGGTACTCAAAAATTTAATTCTCCATTCCCAGTTCTATTCTCAAAGCCTCTCTTTCTTTCTCCATTACTACAAGAGGATGTATGAAACCACGGCTTTCCAGACCCAACATATATCAAATAAATGCATGGATAATTTGAGATACTTTGCTGAAAAGGTAACACCTATGTAATATGTATGAGGCTTTGGTTTTAATTGCCACAAAGCAGATATAGGAAGACTTACATCACAAGATTATTAAAGCCTTCAGATGGAATTACTGGACAAGTCAGGCATTATTTTAAAAACAAACAAGCAGAATTCGAAAGAAATAACATGTTGGATGATTTATATAGAATATTTATATTAAAATGGAGTCAGACTAAATCAAGGGGAAGGTGCATTCTTCCTATGTTATCTGTGCAGTATGACCCTGGACAGTGCATCCCTCAGAGCCTGGTGGACCTGCTTGTTGCGCAGGGTGTAGATGACAGGGTTCAGAAGTGGCGTCACCACCGTGTTCACAAGAGCAGCCTCTCTGTTGGTGTCCAGCCTGCTTGACTGCTTCGGCTTCACGTATATAAACACACAGCTGCCGAACATCAACGAGAGGACGATGAGGTGGGAGGAGCAGGTGGAGAAAGCCTTCTGTCTCTCCTTGGCTGATGGGAGACGCACTATTGTGACTACTATATTACTGTATGCAAAGATGGCTATAAGAAGGGTTGTAAAAAGCACAATTAAAGCAAGATTAAAAAACAGCATTTCAATAGACCTGGTTTCTGAACAGGAGAGATTTGCCAGTGGTCCAAAATCACAGAAAAAGTGAGGAATAACATTGGGGCCACAGTAAAATGACTGGGAAAGCATTACAACTGGAATGACCATGAAGAGGAATCCCAGAACTAAACAGACAGCAACAAGAAAGAAGCACATCCTTGGGCTCATGATGGTGGGATAATGCAGAGGTTTGCAGATGGCCAGATACCGGTCCAGGGATAACACAGCCAGAAGGAAAAAAACAGTTGCCCCCAGGAAAAGAAAGACAAAGGCTTGTGTGAAGCAGGCTACAAAGGAAATCCTTTGCCTCCCTGAAAGGAGGATGGCTAGCAGCTGGGGGATAACGGTAGTGATAAAACAACACTCCACAAAGGAGAAACTGCTGAGAAAGAAGTACATGGGTGTCTGCAAGCGCTGGTCCTGGCAGGTGATGGTGATTATGAGCATGTTGCCCATGAGGGAAGCCAAGTAGGCCAGCAAGTGCACCAGGAAAAGGAGGACCCCCAGATGCTCGGCTGCAGGGAACCCCTCAAGGATAAACTCCTGGACTGCTGTCCCATTCCTTACTTCCTCTATCATCAGCATTTCCATTTCTTCAGTCTGTCCCTGAGGGCTTTTGCAGAACTGTGACTGAAAGGTGGAGAGCTGTGTGTTATTTAAACTGTGAATGACATGGGAAGGCAATTGGATTGTGTAAACAGTGCATTCAATATGGCATTGTGCCCACTGTTAAGGGAAAAATAACCGATTTTAAGCAATGACTCTCTTTACCTTGCCTGTACCCTAAAATACTAGCTGTAGAAAAATTGCGTGTGCCACACACACCTTCATTAGGGATGACGTCATTCAACAGTGTTGACGACTTTCCCATGTGGTTCACTGCCTACTTGGAACAAGGTTACACTCTTTTATCTATTTAGTCATAATACATATTTCTGTAAAAATAACTTTCATGTCATACAGGCACAGATAAATATTGCAAAAGGAAAATTACAACTTAAAAATCAACCCAGATCTGGGGGTGTAGCTTGGAGGTAGTGTACCTTTTTGACATGTGTGAAATGAAAGGAAACAAAACAAGCCAGACAAAACAAAATCTAAGTCATAGGTACAAGAGAGATGGCTCAGCAGTTAAGGGCATTTGTTGCTTATGCAGAGGACCTGGGGTCAGTTCGAGAACTCACATATTAATTCATAATCATCTGTAACTCCAGTTCCAGGGAACCCAGTGCCCTCTTCTGACCTCTGAGAGCACCAGGAATGCAGGTTATATACATATACTCATTAAAGCAAAATATTCAATACATATAAAATAAAAACAAATCTTTAAAAATTTTAACTTACGAAGCCATTCATCCCACAAAATATATTCACTCATCCGTACCTTAGCATTCGTTTCCATGTTTAGTCATATTATCATTAGCAAAATATCCTGGAGTCTCGTAGTCCCATCTGCAGTCCTATGAAGTGAGTTAGATTAGAAGAGCCACATAATTAACTCTAGTTGGATTGCCAAAGGTTCATGTCTGGCTGCTCTCAACTAGAGCCCCAGAGAGATGGTGAAAGAGAAGTATTTCCCCTCCATCCCGTGCTTGACGGTCAGTCCAGGGGGAGATTCTATCAACTGATCTTCTTAGTCCAGATATTTAAGGATGTCCAGGATGCTGGGCACGTGGTCATCAGGTGAAGTGATTGCTATCCAAGTGTGAGTTCAGATTCCCAGCACCCTTGTAAAAAGCCAGGAGTGGCAAAGCGCATCTATAACTCCGGCGTCGGACGGGGCAAAGACAGGCAGATCCCAGGGGCCCACTGGCTGGGTTCGCCAGCTCAGTTGAAACAACCAAATACTCTCGCTCTTGTTATCAGAGCCGTAGAGAAACTCAGTGGAAGACAAACACCGCTGCCGTTTACAGCAAGCAAAAGGCAAGAGGCTCCACGCACACTGAGGACACGCCCCTGCCACCAGCAGCCACAACACGCACACTGAGGACACGCCCCTGCCACGAGCAGCCACAACAACCAGAACTCTGCTATTTTCACTCTCAGAAAAAAATTCAACACATTGGTCTAAAACATACGTAAATAAACAAACGTTCATAATTTTCAAGAGATAAACTCAACATGTGCATTACATCTCCTAGTTCTTCTCCATTCAGTTAACAGCCTGAGAACTGGGTGGAACCAAACTTAGATCTCAGGGGACATCTTACACGGTGACACCGTGGGGAAACAAGAACACACATCTCATTGTTCTCTGAGAAGTGGGAAATGAGTTCCCCTGGAATTCCCAAAAAGCTTTCGTGAGTCTCCAGGACCCCACATCCCATCCTATCTTTCATGCTCCAGCATCAGCAAGCACCCTGCTACTCCAGTCAGGATACAAGGCAAATGACTCATCACTCAAAACAGCATACAAAGATAGAGTCTACAGAGATAGTGTTTCTCTGAAGTGCTTTCTGAGGCACTGAATTTGCTATTCCCACCACCACCACCGCCACTGCCACCCAACACGTACATGTTCCCAGATTGAGAAGGATACTTACACCACCAGGAGCAGAAGTGAAAGGGACAGGAATTTGTCCCAACATATGCTTAGCACTGAACTGTCTCTTGATACTAATCAAGGTCTACCAGGTCCAGTGGGTGGCACCAAGAGACACTAAGTATCATTAGTAGATGGAACAAAGCCATCCACAGACCTGTGTCAGTCTAGGATCCCTCATGATTGGTAATTTAACAGGGTCGTGAATGGAATGTCACTCAATTAATAGTAGTAATAATAATAGTAAATTTGTATAATGTATTATTATATATGATAATATATAATGAATAATAAATATAATGGTTGTCTTTTCATTGTGTACAAAAATATAATATGAGCTCCCAAGTGTCTTCATGAAAATATTTTAAAGTGGAGTATGCATAATCCCCCAAAGTTCATTAATTTCCAAATTGCATGATATTGTTAATGTAGGAGTGAAAGGTCAAATGGAGCTAGCTAATATGGCATATGCCTGTAATCCATGCATTCATGTAACTAAGGCAGGAACTTGAGGCCAGCCTGAGATTCACAGTGAATCCAAGCCAGCCAGGACTAGATAGCTAGATAGCATGCCTTGATTTATTTTTTAAAAGTCACATAGAGAACTGGATCACTGGGCCACTCTATAAGTCAGATTTCTCTAGAGAAAGAGTAGTAAAAGAATCAACAGTTGTTACACAAAGAAGTCACTAGATTGGCTCACACAATATGTGTGGGTAGTCCAGCAATCTGGCATCACACTAGAGGCTGAGAACCCAGTATCTCCTCAGCCCACCATACCTGTTGCCTTTGCAGTTCTAATTTGGTGCTGAAAGCCTGGAGAATTCCTGGAGACCTGCTGATCTTCAGTCCACATTGGAAAGCTGCTGAAGCTGAGTTCTGAAGTGGACTCTGCTGTGTGACAACAGGGTGGATGCATTCACCAGCAAGAGGTGAAGGAAAGCAGGCCAAAGAACTGCTTTTCCTCTTTGTATATTGGCTAACACCAGAAGATGCTAAAGGCTCTTCAGAAGGGTCTTCAGTGAAAACAGAAAATATCCCCACAGAGCTACACAGAGGTACGATTCTTAGTAGATTCCAGATCCAAACAAGTTGACATAAAAAATTAACCTCTAAAAGTCCACCTTTTGTCAAGATAACACCCAATAAAATCTTATGTCATGTTTAACTTCAAAAGGAAGACAACAACAATATCATAACCACACCTAACATAACACAAATATCCCATTATGCTGGCTAGTTTTATGTCAACTTGACACAAGCTAGAGGGAACCTCAACTGAGAAAATGCCCCCACCAGACTGGCCTGTTGTCTATGGAACATTTTCTTGATTGATGATTGATGATTGATGATTGATGTAGGAGAGGGCCAACTCACTGTGGGGCATGGCACACCTGAGCTGATGGTCCTGAGCACTATTTTTTTTTTAAAGCAGGCTGAACAAGCCAGTAAGCAGCACTCCTCCATGGCTTCTGCTTCAGTTCTTGCCTCCAGGTTCTTGCCCTGATTTCCCTCAGTTATGAACTGTCACCTGGAGATATAAGACAAAACAAACCTTTTCCTTCACAAGTTGCCACTGCCATGGTATTTTGTCACAGCAATAGAAACCATAACTAAGACAGGAATTGGTATCAGGAATGGGATATTACTTGTAACAAACCTGACTGTATTTGGGGGAGAATTGTGGAAGGACTTTGGAATTTTGAGTTGAAAACGCCACTGAGTGGGTACTCAGAGCTTGGTGGAGTATTCTAAAGGAACATAGAAGATACTGTTGAGAGCAGTGCAGAACAAGGAAGCCTAGCTTGTGGTGTTTCAAAGAGAAGTCTGAGAGTTCCTTAAAAGCTTTATCAGGGCAGTTGATTCTTTAAATTAAAAACTACTAAAGTGAAACCTCTGCTTTACTGAGACAATTGATACTTGTCAGCTGGGGCTAAAGAATCAGCTCTGATTAAGAAGAGACCAGAATCATTAAGATGAAGAAGTCTCTGGGAAGTGTTTCCTCAATTAGCACACAGACCTTGTGTTCAGAAGGTGGCTAAATTTGCATCTCATGCTACCTGTAGAACATGGTAGCATAAGAATCACCCAGATGATACTGATTTTGAAGGCATGAAGGGATCATGGAGGTCAGCTAAGGCTTGGCACAATGTGGCAGAGTAGGTATTCTGAAGAGAGCCCAGGAGAGGCTCTTGGAGAAGCTGCTGTGTTACAGTGGAGACCACCATGTTTTGGCGATGCCACTTCCATGGGATGATTGCCAAGGGCAGAAGCAGCTGTGGAGTGAAGGTATCTGTGCCTGGGAGAAAGCTGCATGTTCTGTAGATGGCAGAACTGAGAAATGCTGTCATTGGGAGACATAGGATTGTCCTTCGGGTACCAGACATCAAGCACTGGACCTTTTATATTGTTGAGAGTGAAGTTTTCTTTAATTTGATTGTGACTGAGTCCTAGTTCTTCTCTCTTAGAATAATTTAACTTATTTTTATCTTACAGGATCCCTGAGACTTTAGAATTTTAGAGAGACTTCAAAATTTTAGTGAGACTTTGGATTTTTTCCATAATATTTGTATTATTTATTTGGGAACTTCACATCATGAACACCCAGCACTCTCACTTACAAGTCCTCCCAGATCTGCACCCTGCAACCCCTTGGGACCTCCCCACCAAAAAAAGAAAACAAGTCCAATTTGTGTTGCCAATGTACTCACTGGAGCATGGTCAAACTTCCGGTGGCCAGTCCATTAAAGAAAACTGAGTCTCCCCCGCCCCCCGGCCCCACTCACACCCCTGCCAGAAGCCATCAATTATGGAGAGCTACACTTCAGCATCCTTATCACAATTCACAAGAGTTCTCTTTGATCACTTTCTGTCTAAACTGTTCCTTTTTTTGGCAGGGGGCAGGGATGGGGTAGGGTTTATCACAGAAGCCTTCCATGTCTCTCTCAAATGTGAGTCTGTAGTCATCAATACCATGTCAAAGGTAGCTTCCTTGCCCTTTACAGTCAGCAGAAGCACAGGTTTCTGGTGACAGTGTGGGACACAGACATCTGCATGGTCTCCAGTGTCAGCACATGTCAAGGACCTTAGCATGATCTCTGTGGCAGTATAGACCATGGACATCAACATGGCCCTCTGCTTCCTCACAGGCCATGGATACCATCATAACTCTCAGCAGCAGCACAGGCCCTGGGCATCGCCATGGCCTTGGACATCAATATGTCTCTCCACCCAGTAGCTGCATGGCCCACAGATGTCAGCATGGCTTCACGTGGCAGCTCAGGCCACGGAAAGCCACACAGCCTTCAGTGGTAACATGGGCCATGGACATCAACACAGACTCCGCCTGTAGTAGGACCATGGACCCAAACATGGTCCTCAGCAGCAACATGAACTCAGACATCATCAAGGATTCAGGTGGCAGTGTAGGCCACTCAGATCAGCATGGCCCCTCATGGCAGCATGGCCCATGGACATCAACATGGATTCGGGTGAGATTTTGGATATTTTAGAGAAACTTGGAACTTTGAAAGCAACTTGGAATATCTTAACGCTAAACTTTTCAAGTGTTTAAATTTTAAAGACTGTGGGACTTTTAAAAGTAGGACTGTTTTATATTGTGATTTTTTTTATCTTAAGATTTTTGCCCTTTTATTGAAAATAGATTATTTTCTCATACAATATACCCTGATTACAGTTTTCTCTCACTTTGCTCCTCCCGGCTTTTCCCCACTTCCCTTCTATCCAGATCCACTCCCCTTCTGTCTCTCATTAGAAAAAGAACAGGCTTCTAAGAGATAAAACAAAATATAGCAAAATAAAACATAATAAGAACAAAAACCATCACATCAAGGTTGGCCAAGGCAATATATTGTGATATTAACATGTCATCTTGGGGACAAATGAGAAAGGAAAGGTTCGAGTTGAATATTGATGTGATTGAGGATCAAGTTGACAAGGAGTTGATTGTGCTGGCTCATTTATTTCCACATGATACAAGCTAAAGCTTTCTGAGAGGGAAACACAACTGGGAAAATGCTTCCAAAAGACTGGCCTGTAGGCAAGCTGTGGGGCATTTTCCTAATCAGCATCTGATGTCAGAGGGTCCAGCCCATATGGATGGTGCCATTCCTTGGCAGGTGACCCCAGGCTGTATAAGAAGGCAGACTGAGCAAGCCATGCAGAGAATGCCTTTAAGCAACATCCCTCCATGGCCTCTACTGCAGTTCATGCCTCCAGATTCCTACCTTAGTTCCTGCTCTGATGTCTCTCAGTTGTAAACTGAAATAAACCATTTCTTCTCCACTTGCTTTTGGTCAAGGTCATAGTATTTCATCACAGCAATAGAAACCATACCTAATGCACAAATCTTGGACATATACCCAAAGAACTCTATATTCTACTAAGATTCTTTCTCACCAGCGATCATTGCTGCTCTTTCACAATAGCCAATAGGAAGCAATATAGATGACCATTGACTGATGAATGGATAATGAAAATGTGATACATTTACACTACAGAATACTATTCAGTTGATTAAAAAAATAAAATTATGAAATTCACAGGTAAATGGATGGAGCTGGAAACAATCATCCCAAGTGAGCTAACCTGGACCTAGAAAAAAACATTGCATGTTTCCTCTCTTTGTGTATATTAGTTTTGAAAGTTTAGATATGTGTGTTTTGTTTGGAATATCCATAAGAATTAGGAATGTAGAAAAGGGCAATGGGAAAGGGAGACAGTGGTTTAAATGCTTAAAGGGGAATAATAGAACAGGAAAGAATAGATGGGGTGGGAGATGGGAAGAAAGTAAAGAAGAGAATGGGGGAAGGACATTAGAAGGCTTTTCTTTTAAAAAACTCATATGGAAACCTATTGCTGTAGAAGCTTCCTAAAATATATACATATACATACATATACATATATAAAAAGTGTTTAAATGGAGATATCTTATAATGAAGAAATTGGAGTGCGGGGGACAACACTCCTGCTAGATACCATGCTAGCAAATAAAATACTTGGTACCAAGAATGAATTGTTCCTACTTGAGTTATTTGTCAGTAGGGTTCCATAAATTACAAACATTACCAGACATTGCCATTACTCTTGACTACAATCCATAAGCTGATTGTAAGACCCTATTGCTGAAAATGCTACATACTTGAGAAATCAGGCTGGTGCTCCCCTGGAAGCCTTATTCCTACAGGCTAGCTTTCATAGTGGTGAAAAGTGCCATTAACAATACCAGAAGAGGAAAGCAATCATCAGTCTTACCCAGTTGTGAGTTGTGAGAACTACAATAATGACTGGCTTGGCAAGATTTGCCCACTCGTGCAATGGTAGCTCAAATGTCATGGGAGTGACTGGCCACTTCCTGATTTGATGTAGAGCCTGCTCCACAAGATGAAACCTACACTGTCATTGTTGTTCTCTGCAGGGGGAGAACCTACTACCATTATTTTAATAAATGAGTGTTGTTTTAAAGTAATTGTTAGTGGCTTATCTCTTTACCCATTGTCCTAATTGGTGTCGTTTTAAAGTAATTGTTAATGGCTTATCTCTATACCCATTGTTCTAATTGGTGTTCTTGTGCTGTGAAGAAACACCATGACCATGGCAACTCTTCTAAAGTCTTATACCTCTCTAGAATCTGCTGTAGCACAATGGACCCTATTTGGCTGGGCCAATCACATAGATGTGGCCCTGCCTTCCTACTCCCCTAAGCCCCAAACTCAATTGTGCCAGCTGTTTGCTGCCCTTGATTATACTAACTTTAAATTGCCTTCGCAGTCTGATTATTTTTCTCTTGGAATTCAGTCTTGAGTTGTGTCACCTTTTACTGTTTTATATCCAGGAGAGACAGGACTTATGAATATTGTTACAAACGGATCTATATATAACATTTCCTGTAAAAACTGTTATTTAACCAACAGTATTAACTCTACCACAAATCCCAATGCTTTTCTTATTGTTCATCAACCATCATACATGCTGTTACCCAGTTAGTCTTTCCCTGCCCTACTATGAAGATTCAGCTATATTTGCATTAGAATGAGTTGCTAAATCTCTCACAGCCAAAAAGATTCATTACTACACTCATTCTTGATATTACTGCTTTAACAGCCATCATAGGATCAGCACTGCCTTGGTTCAGCAGATGCACACCGCTAATCATGTGAACTCTTTATCTGGAAATGTTTCATTGGCATTAATTACTCAGGAATGGATGGATTGAGGACTGACAGACTAAATGCTTTAGAAGAAGTCATTCTTTTTTTTTATTAAGAGATTTTCTATTTATTTTACATATAAACCACAGATTCCCCTATTCTCCCTTCTCCCACCCCTCAGTCTTCCCACCCAACCCACCTCCCATTCCCACCTCCTCCAAGGCAAGGTCTCCCATGGGGAGTTAGCAGAGCCCGGTACACTCCGTTGAGGCAGGTCCAAGCCCCTCCTCCCTGCACCAAGGCTGCACAAAGTGTCTCACCATAGGCACCAGGCTCCAAAAAGCCAGCTCATGCACCAGGGACAGGTCCCAGTTCCACAGCCTGAGAGCCCCCCAAACAGTTCAAGCCAAACAACTGTCTCGCTTATCCAGATGGCCTAGTCCAGTGCCATGGGGGCTCCTCAGCTATTGGTTCACAGTTCATGTGTCTCCACTAGTTTGGCTAGTTGTCTCTGTACTCTTTCCAATCATGGTCTTGATATCTCTTGCTCATAGAACGCCTCCTCTCTCTCATCGATTGGACTCCTGGAGCTCTGCCTGGGACCCAGCCGTGGATCTCTGCATCTGCTTCCATCAGTCACTGGATGAGGGTTCTATGATGACAGTTAGGGTATTCAGCCATCCAATCGCCAGAGTAGGTCAGCTCAGGCACCCTCTCAACCATTGACAGTAGTCATCTTTGTGGATTCCTGGATACCTACCTTGTACTCTGCTTCTCCCTATTCCCATGGTGCCTTCATTTATCGTGGTATCTCTTTCCTTGTTCTCCCACTCCATTCCTGATCCAGCTCGAACCTCCTACTCCCCTAAGCTCTCATTCCCCCATCCCTTGCCCCCCATTAACCCTTCCCCCAGCTTGCTCATGTAGATCTCATCCATTTCTCTATCACTGGGCGATCCCTGTGTCTTTCCTAGGGTCCTCCTTACTATCTAGTCCTTATCCAGATTAACCAAAAGGCAGAGAGAGAACACTCAAATTAACAAAATCAGAAATGAAAAGGGAGACATTAACAACTGACACTGAGGAAATCCAGAGAATCATCAGGTCATACATCAAAAAAATGTACTCCACAAAATTGAAAAATCTGAAAGAAATGGACAATTTTCTGGATAGGTAGTTCCAGGGGTTTAGACCACGTTGTCATGGCAGGGAGTATGGTGGCACCCAGGCAGATACGGTGCTGGAGAGGTAGCTGAGAGTTTTACATCCAGATCTGCAAGCACCAGGTAGAGGGAGACACTGGTCCTGTCTTGGGCTTCTGAGACCTCAAAGCCCACCCTCAGTGACACACTTCCTCCAACAAGCCCACCCCTACTCTAACAAGGCCACGCCTTCTAATAGTGCCACTCCCTGGTGACCAAGCATTCAAACCTATGAGCCTATGGAAGCCAGTCTTACTCAAACCACCACACCCATAGATGAGTGCATCTCTCAACCCTCACCAAAGAATCTTCTTCTTGCAATAGATGGCAATGAACACATAGACCCACAACTGGTCATCATGCACAGAATAAGAACTACAGGGTGCTCAACAACAAATGGGATATCTATATCAAACCCTTCTTCTGAAAGTTCATGGATCATCATGGAAGAGGGTTTGGAAAGATTATGCAAGCCAGAGATGGTGGAGGACTACAGGGAAAGTGTTTTCTGGACATAACAGGGAATTGTCTATATCAACTTGATGTGGTTGTGACCTACACAAGCTCAAATGAGACAAAATCCCAGCAAGCGGGTAGTGGTGAACATGAAGTGCCATCCCTAGCTGAGGAAATATTGGCAATGTGTAGATGTGGGAGTAGGGAGTGCCAGTTTTGTTTAAGGATGTGATTCATGGTAGTCCAGCTGTGCTCCATTACAGACTCCACACCCAAGAGTATTAGGACAGCACAAATAATATTCAATGAAAGACCAAGGGATGGGGGTCTTGACTTCTGGACAATGCATTCCAAATAGCATAAATCAAAACACAAAACAAACCCCTTTTCCTACTTTTCCTTGGAGTTTTGAGAGCTGACTGGGCTCACCTGATGGTTCAGGTTGTTTCCACTCAGGGGTTCTCACAAGGCTGTGATCAGCAATGACTGGAGCTTGAGATAGAAGTATTAAAAAAACCTTCCTCATTCCCATGTCTGGGGCCTGGGCAAAACAGAACCAAAGAACTAGGGTACCTCCAGCCTCTTTCTAAACCTCCATGCAGCTGCCCTGGATTATGTCTTAGATGGTATCTTCCAAGTGCAGAATGTCTTGTGTGGCTGACTCAGAAGTGAATTTTCTGGAGGAGGAAACCAAGCAATGGATGTTTTGCTCTTTTGATATATATAAATCTGGACTTTTCTAGCATGTCACAGATTTCTACCATATCCACTCCACACGTCTCTGTCCTTCCCTCTCATTCCTTCTCCATAGCCTCTTTCCCACTCCCACTTCTGTCTAACTTATCAAATTCCTGTTGTTTCTTTACACAAATAAATGTCCTTTGAAATCCATTCTTTGTACATTTTGTTTGTGGCAAGGGGATGGTTGAGAGAAGGGAGCCTGCACCTTTTGCAACTGAAAAAGGTCCATGGTAGCATGTTGGAATAGTGTTCCTTTCCTGTAGCAATTACAGAGCCATACACATTATTTTCTCAAAATGGAAAATTTTTATTGGTGATTTAAATAAAAATCACATGTACTAGACTTACACATGTTTCTTTCTCTTTTTGTAGTTTTTCAATTACACATGTTTCTTAAATATTATAACCATGAAAGAGGAATTCTACCACCCAAAAATCTACTTTACAAATTAAGGATTGAATATGACCAAATACATAACAAGCATGTATGAAAATGCCATAATGAAGGCCATAATTAGCACAATTAATACACACTAACACAAAATCATGTGATAAGAGAGACAGTGTTTTTACAACATTTCTTTCACATTACACATGTTCTCCAACATCATACATAAATTAATTTATATTGGGTTAATATAATACATTTATTTCCAGTAGTCATTTTCAGATGACTTTGAAAGCATTTTTCACGACCATTTTTTCTGTAGCTTTGATATTTGATTTTTGTAAGGGTGAGACAATGTGAGAATTTTCAAACCTGACTTACATTCAAGTAAATAAGCTGGAACAATAAAGTATTTTCACAGTGATTATAGTTACAGAATTTCTCCCTAGTGTGCCATCTTATATGTTCTGGAAAGTTGTAAAATAAATGAAAACTTTCTCACATTGTACATTTAAAAGATTTCTTTCCTGAATTTCACATAGATTTCAATGAATGGATGTAATAGTTACTTTTCTCATTGGTATAATGAACACTTGACAAAAGAAACTTATAGAATGGCGGGTTATTTTTGCTCACAGTACAGTACCAAGGTACAGTCCATCATGGCGTGGAAGGCAGGGAGGCAGGAGCATGAGGCAGCTGGTCACATTGCATCTGCATTCAGAAAGCAGAGGAAATGGATGCTTGTAGTCAGCTTACTTTCTCCTGATCCTTTGGATATGTTCAGATGCAGGAGGTTGGGAATTCTAACCTGCTGGAGTCATGAGGCATTCATACCCTCATAATGGACAAAATTCATACCCTCATAATGGACAAAGCAAGACCAAGAGACTGGGTTTTCCCTGTGTGTGTGTGTGTGTGTGTGTGTGTGTGTGTGTGTGTGTGTATGTGTGTGTGTGTGTGTGTGTGTGTGTGTTTCTCTGTCTGATTTCCAGTGCTGGAGATCAAATCCTGAGCCTTAGAATCATCTACTGCTGAACTCTAAGACACTTCACTTGGTTCTTGAATGTGACATGGAACCAAAATGAGGAAACATTGCAACCTATGATTGTCTGCATACCATGCTTAGAGAGAGTTTACCATGTACATGAAGACCCATCACCTGGGTCCTCCATCCAGACTTTCTGTGTATGGTAGTAGCTGGTACTAGCAAACCAATCTGGTTTCTACCACACCAAGAGGTTCAATTGGGTCAAGAACATCGAGAGAATAAGGACCTGTGACAGGGGATGGTTCAAAGAAAAGATGTGCTTACCTGGACTGATCTGTGTTATCAAGGACAGAAAACAGAGACATGTTCGACATGGAATCTGTTACTTCCTCTCTAGGGCTCCTCATGTTAGGTGACAGGACTAAATTTAAGGGATAACACTACATGAAAAGAAGAACTGATTCCTGCCTGTGGGAAATTGTACTGGTTCCTACAAAGGGATCCACAATAGAACAAAGACATAGTTGCTAGGCTGTTGGAGGAAACAGACACATATGTCCCTGCAATACAAGGAAATAAGGTAGAGGCATTCCACCAGACAGCGTAAGCAACAAAATAAAGCAGAGATCAAAATAGTGTTCAGCTGGGCAAGGAGGACAGAGTGATCTGAACACAAATAGACCTATTGGAATGTGCAGATGGGAGAAACATGTCCGGACTGAAAGAAGATGATAACGGGGTCTGGGAAGGACTCAGACTAAGAGAAGGCTGAATTGCTATCTCCAGGGAACTCTCCCCTTTGGCCTCTCTTGAAAACAAATGGTGGTATTCAGCCTCTATAAGTTACTGAGATGCACAAGGTTCACCTGTGACACCAGCAACCACTGGGATAAGGTCTCTCATCTACCCACACCAGTTGCTCCTCTCCATTGGATCATTTCAGAGAATTAACTGTGGTCTCATACAATTTCACCCCAGTAGTCCAGCCAGCCATCACTAGCCAATGTGAACCTGAGAGTGTAATATTCAGGTTTCCACAACAACTCTGGTCCTCAGTGAACACTCGCTAAGAATGATGTTTTATTGCATAAAACACTTGATATCATTTTTGTCAGTTATTTCACTCAAGCCCTAGGTTGACTTTTGTCTTTATTATGCTTAGAGGGAAACTAGAGTTCAAATTGATTTAGTGCTTCTGCCAATCAATATCTAGGCTTTTGCCACATTCTCACTTGCTCTCTGACCTTGGATGACAACATTGCTTGGCACTGCCTTTACACCTGTATTTGTCTTGTTAAATAACAGCTTCCTATACATTGCCTCAAATTTCTGATTTGTCAAATTTCTGTTTGTTAATGCTCATTTGAACTCTCAATATTTGTCTCAACATTCCTTTAAAATTCTTCATAAATATAAAGATTGGAAAAATTATTAGAAGCTAAGGTGGAAAAATAATAAATATGCTACATAGCATGCTGAAAATCTATTAGTATCATATTGAGTCATCAGCAGCTGTTGACAAGGTCATGTTTACTGAGAAATCCTGAAGGTCACTGAAAGCATCAAAATGTTATTAGGGTGTCAGAATTTCATTGTGGAGATTAGACCTAGTCCATAAGAATCAACATATAAAGCCCATAGTCAACCACAATTCATCTACTTCTCAAATTTCATGTTCAAAAATCAGTTTGCTTTTGATGAAGGATAATGAGAATATGAATGAAGAACCAAAGACAGCTCGTCCATTCTAAATCAATATCAACTTCTATTCTTAGTTTCCATCTAATCTGGCAAATAATATGTGGTTTTATTAATTCCCAAAGACATAGCTAAGTATTCCCGTTTTTCCCATCATCATGACGAAGAGAATGGACTTTCCCAAAAGGGTTTCTAACACAAGAACAGACTCAAGATCTCTCTGCAGTAGATACAGATTTGTCCACCCAGGTTTGTTCAGAAACAGCAGAAGGATGAGGGTGCCTTCTTCCAGTGCTTTTGTTACAGCTAACTCATATCACCTGTGCCCAGGGCGATGAAGTGGGTCAGACTCTCAATTCAAAGACTGACTCAAGAGGTGAGAAACCCTGGGTATTTTTCTAGGTGTATAAACCACATATCATGTGGTAAAGGAGTTTTTAAATTTTGTTTCACCTTGAGTCTAATGTTAGTGAGAGGAAAAGGGGAAAGCAGAAACAATCGTTCACATTAACATCAAAAACTGTCTTTGGGGCTTAAAGGGCTCCAACAGGAAGAGTTGGAGGAAAATAGAAGGAGTGGGTTAGTTTCTTGGGGACCAGAAGTCATGTGAAGCAATTCTTGAGTCATGCAATCCTCAAAATATTACAGGGTCCACACATATCCCTTCAATTCTAAGTGTGATCTCCACATGGATGCTATATATCCAAAGGAAAGAAAGGCGTTTCCATACAGCTGTGAGACTCAGGGGGCACTTCTGTCCTCTTAAAGGGTTTTGTTTCTCTGATAATACAGTATTGCATCATCCTGGGGTCAGGCCCAGAGACCCCATTTCTCAGGCTTAGAGACCACACTCTTCCGTCAGTCAGTGTCGGTTGACCAGAGCTCTGAGGTCGTCTACAAAGACATTGCACTGGGTGGCAAAGGTTAGCTTACTTCTTCAGCACACAAACAACCCATCATTTGCCCATGGGAAACCAATCCACAATGAAACTCCAGCCCCAAGAGAAGAACTTCGGGAATCACATTTTAATTTTTGAGGAAAGGGAAAAGTTTCCTGAGAGCGGCTTTGACCTCCTTGTTTCTCAAAGTATAGATGAGAGGGTTGAGTGTAGGGCTCAGCATGGTGTACAGCACACCAGCCAACTTGCTCTTCTCTGGGTTGTAGCTAGAGACGGGGCTTATGTAGGCATAGAAGACAGCAGTGTAATACATGCACACCACAATGAGGTGGGAAGAGCAGGTAGAGAAGGCTTTCTGCTTCCCTTCTGAGGTCCGCATCTTCAGGATGCTGGAAATGATGAAGCCATATGACACAATGGTCATCAGGAAGTTCAATATGCCATAAAAAGCATCAGCCAAGACAATCATGATACTGTTCACATAGGTGGAGCTACAGGAGAGAAGCAGGAGAGGTGGTACCTCACAGAAGAAATGTGTAATGACATTGGGGCCACAGAAATTCAAGCGTGTCATCAGTCCTGTGTGAATGGCTGTGTTGAAAGCACAGAGCGCCCACACTCCAGCAGCCAACATGCTGCAAAATGCTTTGCTCATCATGGTGCCATAATGCAGAGGATGGCAGATGGCTGCATAACGGTCATAGGCCATGACCGTGAGAAGGAGCAACTCTGAGGATGCAGCCCACGTAAGGAAATAGAGCTGGGCCATACAGCCACCGTAGGAGATGGGGTTCCTCTCTGACACCAGACCCTTCAGGGCCTTGGGCATAATGGAAGAGGTACAGATAATATCCATGGTAGCCAAATTGAACAAGAAAAAGTACATGGGGGTGTGGAGCCCAGGGTTGCAGGTGATGGCCAGGATGATAAGGACATTACCTATGAGGGCCACAGAGTAGAGAGAGAGGAAACAGATAAATAAGAGCAGCTGGTACTGAGGGTGCTCAGAGAAGCCCTGAAGGATGAACTCTGTCACCAGGGTCTGGTTTCTCATTGTCCTTGACTGAGAAGGATAGCAGAGACTATTAGGTGATTATCGACCCATGTTTTCATAAGATTTCAGGGCTAGAAAAAGAGGTGAAAGGTTTCTTAAGAAAGGTCATTGCCATGTTTCATTCATTCCTGAAAATGTGGCATTAATGAATGATAACATACAGCTTCATTGCAATATACTAAGACAAACACCCTACTGCTACATAAACAAAGAGAGTGATCATTCAGTTCATAAAAAATAAGTGCAAGTCACCAATTAAGTTCATTAATTTTCAATCGATCTCAGCCAAAGAGAAGCAAATTAAATCAAAGATCCACTCTGTCATCCACAACTTGATCAACTCAGTAAGTTGACTGACAGCATTCACATGGCCTCAAAAAACAGGAGGGTGGGGCTTGAGGAATAGTGTCCAAAGTTGTCCTCTGGCCTCCATATGCATTTGGACTCAGGAGTATGGGTATCAGTACACGCAAGTGCACCAGAACACACACACACACACACACACACACACACACACACACACACACACACACACAGAGTTTTCCATTTGAGCAACACTTTCCTTTCTGGAAATTTTTCTGGGGTAAATAATTTCAAAAAATCCTCTCGGATCAAAATAATTTAGGCCTGGAAATTACAAAGGTACCTATACTCTCCAAATTGAGTTTATCAGTGTGGTGCTGGATACTTATCAAAATGATGCACTGACAGCCTCTTGCTGATACCTTTTAAATACAGTGGAAATTTTAAAATAATATGCACAATCATTAAGAGTTAAAGCACAAAAATTAATAAAGAGGTATTTGGTTATGTATCTGGAGGCAAAATAACTCATGCATAACAGACCAAGCTTGGTTTTCAGTTCATTGTTTTTGCTCATGTGTTTTCTGTTTTTTCTCTAGAGTAGCTTTCCTGACAGGCAGGTGTGTATATATGAGCTCCTTCTAATGAGTCAGCAACTCCTCACTGATGGTAGAGCAAATACAGTACAGAAGAAGTCTCCTCCTCTTCTTACCTGTCTTAACCCTCAAAGTCACAGACATAGACATGGCCACAACCATGGCCACAGACACAGACACAACCATGCACACAACCATGACCATGGACACAGACACAGACACTGGCACAGACACAGCCACGGACATGGACACAGACACAGACACTGGCACAGACACAGCCACGGACATGGACACAGACACAGACACAGCCACGGCCACAGCCAGCTCTCTGCAAATGTCACATCAGGATTTTTTGGGCAGTTCCTACAACCTCCTCAGCCAGGAGGCCCTCCTTATCAAAAGCCAAAAGGTTCATCTGCTCCTCTTTCCAAACATCCTCTCCCCAGGAAGGAAGGGTCACTCCCTCTTTTATGAACCCTGGAGATTCTCTCCTGACCTTTGGTCTAGGATCCATTACAGGTGCTGTTGACCTGTGATGAAGCTGGCTCTCTAACACTGGTTCAAGTGCCCATGTGTGGTTTGGGGCACAAGTGCTATGCCTGATGTTCAACTAAGTTTGTTATTTCAATGCTAAAGAAAATCTGGTCCAAATAACAGCAGCCACATTTCTATTCTTCAGTCAGTGTGCACTATGGCTGGAGAGAAAAGCACCGCATTTCTGCTTTCCTTCTTTTCAATTCCTTGGTCATTAAAGGGTTAAGAATACACCCTTTTTAAACTAAGAATTCCCCTTTTTGCCAAACTTCCAGAATAGTAAATGCTTGTGAAAACTGTCTAAGCGTCAGCTACAGTTTAAGTCATATTGCTCTTCTGTAAGACGACAAGTGTCCTTTGAACAGAAGAGCATGGCATTGCAGTGGTGTATGGCAATAGGCTGA
This sequence comes from Peromyscus californicus insignis, assembly GCF_007827085.1. Lineage (NCBI taxonomy): Eukaryota > Metazoa > Chordata > Mammalia > Rodentia > Cricetidae > Peromyscus > Peromyscus californicus. The sequence goes on along the minus strand of NW_026294584.1, from coordinate 131,352,769 downwards.
CTCAGGACAGAACCTGTGCTGGTGGACACGCTGGGCCTTCATCTCAGTATCTTCCTGGGATCTGAGGATCAGGATACCCCAATCGTTTGGATGAAGGAAATAGCACAATATGCTTGTTTCATTTCATTTTTGTTCGAGAATAAAAGACTGAAGAGTATTTTTTTTCTCAATTTATGATTTGGATCAAGAGAAATAAATGTGATATCATGTGTTCCTCACCATGGCCCAGAGTGTGAGCTGTTCATCAGCAAGGGAGAAAGAAAAACTGAGGCTGAGAACATAAGTCAGGATAAAAAGGATCAGTGTTTGCTGTGATGGTCTAGGTGTCTGCACTCTCCACTAGAATTTTACACACTGACTCCCCCAGCCATTGTGATCCCTCCACTGCGTACACTACAGATTAAACATAGTAGTGTTGCCATAGCTACATCCGAAAGAGACAAGTGCCTTCATTCCCTACACTCACAGAGCAGTAGAGCACTTCATCTGTCACACATGTTACTGGGCACCAAGAAAACCCACCACAGAGTAAAATTTGAACCTGATTCTTTTCCCTCAGTTCCAAGTGAGGATAGGAAACACTAAAGAAGCCTCCAACGTGAATGAAGAATCTTTACAGGGATAAAGTAGTTCCAACAAGCCCTTTTAGCCACAGGAACAGATTTCCCTGCAGAAAACTACCCATTTCAAGTGATTTCCAGGCAAGGTGGACAGTCTCCTTGTCCAGCTAGCCAACAGGGAGGCAAGGGATCAGGGTGCCAAGAGTGTCCATGAGAGTGATGTGAAGTCTCCTCTTTTCCTGCAAAGAACAAAGCTGACTCTCCTGTGAGATTCCAGGGGGTTGGCTTCAGGTCTCATCAAGCTTCATAGATTATCACTAAGGATGTGAGTGGAAAGGGCAAGACCTCAGATGCCAGCTACCCATTTTACACTCCTGCTGCATCCAGACAGCACAATGACCACACCCTGGATATTTAAACAGTGATATTTTACCCACATGCTGAATCCTCTAGTTGTTAAGCCTCCTAGAAAATCAATATACATTGTGGATTTCATCACTTCAGAAACACAGCTGCACTCAAAATCCCTGGAGTTAAAATTTTAATTTCATATTTTCCAGAATGGGTTGAATTTTATAAGGAACACAATTTATTTTTAGTGAAATTTTACTTTAGTTCCAGTTCAGGGTCCAACATTTCACAAATAAATTACTACTATCTTATGGTAATTAAGAATGAGTAATTTACAACATCTTCATTTTTTAAATCTCTATAGGGGCTCAGGGTTTTCAGAAACACTATATATATATATATATATATATATATATATATATATATATATATATATATATATATATATATATATATATATATATATATATATGTTTAGCCAATGTACTTTTATTATATGTGAAGATACATAGTCCTATTTGAAATATATCTCAATAACAGAAAACTAAAAATCAGAACTAAAATTTCAAGTATTTAGCTTTAAATCAAAATGACTTTGTCCAGTCTATCTATAAAGTCACTCTAAATGCCTTGTTCTCATCACAGAGCATTAGCGGACAAGGCTAGTATTCAGTCCCAAGCTTTTGGATTCTAGTCCAGAATTCTTTTTTTGTGTAACACCAACCTACATGAACCCTAGCAAATGTTTAAAAAAAGGAGTTAAAAAAAAGCAGTCACCCATCCACAACTGGCATGGGGGCTTTTATGGCTGTGAGATGACGTACAAGCCTTAAATTCAGCCCCATTTGGCATCTCGTTTGCATCATTGTCACATTCATGGATCAAACAGTAATACTACCTAGGGAGAAATATCTCCATGTTACTGGTGCTACATAACTAAATACATTCGGTTAAATTAACACGGACTGTCTTTATGGCATTCACTGATATTAAGCAGGCAGGATTACAAGACAAACTATCCCCAGCTGTTTTATGTCACCCCCACGGAACAAACAATCCTTGAAATACTCATAATTACCTTGATAAAACTTCACCTTTGTGCAGCTAACACATTGTATGTATGACTTTCTCTCTGTCAAGCACAGATAAAGTTGGGAACTTGGTAAAACTGAGTTCCTGTACAGACAGATGAAGCTTTTGTCACCCTATTTAAGCTTATACTGCCAAGAATTTTAGGCTCATCTTTGGTAAATTTTGTCCCTGTCCATGGAAAACACTTGGGAGGGATGTTCACAGCCATTTCTTTAAATGGACCCAGGAGGAGCAATTAAACGAAATCTCTGTTTGCTGGGGACTTGGCTGTCATTGGTGGACACATGCATGACAGTTTGGGCTTTAAGCCAAATTGTGGAACAGAGTGTAAGCCCCAGTGGGAGATGGCAGGACATCGCCACTGTCCCAGCTCAGAACAGGTCAGGAAAGACCCAGGCTCAATTGCTCAGAATAATACATCCACATCTAAAAAACATGATGTTTTGCTTTCTCAATCTGAATATATTTGTTCAGTATAATGACAGTTAGTTATATCCATTTTCCTGAAAATCAAATAATTTCATTTATCTTGAAGACTGAATAAAACTTCATTGTCTATATATGCCACATTTTCTTTATCCATTTATCTGTTGATAGAAACCTAGACTTATTCAATAACTTAGCTGTTGTAACTAGTGCACCTATAAACATGATTGTATAAGTATTTATGTGGTACATTGAGGAAGACTGAATAAAACTTCATTATCTATATATGCCACATTTTCTTTATCCACTTATCTGTTGATAAAAACCTAGACTTATTCAACAACTCAGCTATTGTGACTGGTGCAGCTATAAACATGATTGTATAAGTACTTATGTGGTACATTGACTTATAGACCTCCAACAATATACCCAGGCATGTTGTGGACAGTTCATATGATAGGGTTTTTTATGGAACTGCCACACTTATTTCCATAGTCTTTGGACTAATATACATTCCCACCAAGAATGCAGGAGGGTTCCCCTTTCCCTATGTCTTCTCCTGAACTTGTATTTATTCTCTTAATGGTGGCCATTCTGACTACAGTGAGACTAAATATCAATGTAGTTTTAATTTGCATTTCTCTGATGGCTAAGAAAATCTAGTATTTTTTTCGTGTTTATTTATCCCTTGTATGTCATCGTTGCAGAACCAATTGTTCATTAGCCCATTTATTTATTGAATGTTTGGTTCAGTACTTAGTATTATGAGTCTTCTATATTTCCTAGATATTAATTTGCTGTCAGAGATATACTTAAGAAAATATTTTCTTCCGTTATATAAATTATCTCTTCACTTATTGTTTCCTTTGCCACGTAGGTATTGTTCTTGTTGTTGTTAATTTCAGGCAAGTCTGTCAATTCTTGGCTTTATTTCCTGAGCTATATTGGTGTCCTTTCCCAAAAGTCTTTGCTTCTGCCTTTATCTTCAAGTTTTCCACTAACAGCTTCAGAATTTTAGGTAGTATGAGATGTTTTTTGACATATGCAAATGTTTATTGTCTCAAAACTGTGCAGTTTTTAATACCAAGATCCTTGATAAAGGTATGGAAAAGGTGTATGAAAGAAAACAGCAAAGGCAGTGGTCACAGTCACTGGGCAGGAGCAAAGCTGAGGGACTGTGGTACAAATAGAGCACATGGGCTCTACTGCTCCTTCACTCTATGCCTCTGCCCCTGTCCCACTGTTCTTTTTTCTAGCTTCCTGACCTCTACAAGCATTCCAGGTTAAATACACAGATCCACAAATTCAAAGCATTAACATAAATGCTATCCTATATCTTGAATTATTTTTTGACCAAGGTAAGAGCTAGGGATCTCATTTCATAAGTTTACATGTAGATATCAAGTTTTCCCAGAACCATTTATTGAAAAATCTTTTCTCCAGCATGTCTTGACACCCTTGTCAGGAGTCAGGTGGTTGCCTCGGAAAGGAGGTATGTATATGTAATTGAAGCACTTGGAAGATGAAGACAGGAGAGTCAGGTGTTCAAGGTCATCCCCAGCTACATTTTGAATTCAAGACCAGCCTGAGCTACATGAGACCATGTGTCAATAAACAAAACATATCAGATGGGGATAGCTGTGTGGTTTCATTTCTAGTTCCGCTAAAATACTCCATTGGTATGTATTTCTGGTTTTGTTCAAATGTTGTGTTGTGTTACCATGGCTATGTAGTGTAACTTGAGGTCAGTGTGGTGTTTTTTCTTTTTTTAGCATTATTTTGTCTATTCAGAAACTTTCATACTTCCACATGAATTATAGGATTATTTTCTCTATTTTTCTGAAGAATGATATTGGAATTTTGATGGGAATTTCACGAAATGTATTTTTTCTTATTAAATTTTTTATTTGTTTTACATACCAACCAGTTTCCCCTCCCTCCTCTCCTCCAGTTCCCTCCCTCACCTCCTTTTTCCTCCCTCCCAATCCACTCCTCAGAAAGGGTAAGACCTCCCATGGGAGTCAACAAAGCATGGCATATCAAGTTGATGCAGGACCAAACTCTTCCCCTCTGCATCAAGGCTAAGCAAGGCATCCCACTATAGGGATTTGTTCCAAAAGGCCAGCTCATGCACCAGGGATAGATCATGGTCCCACTGCTAGGGGCCCCACAAACAGACCTAACTACACAACTGTCACCCATATGCAGAAGGCCTAGGTGGGTCCCATGCAGGCTCCTTAGCTGTCAATCTAGAGTCTGTCAGCGCCCACAAGCTTGGGTCAGCTGTCTCTGAGGGTTTCCTCACCATGGTCTTGACCCCTTCTTGCTCATATAATTCCCCCTCCCTCTCTTCTACTACCTCCTGGAGCTTGGCTCAGTGCTTGCCTGTGGATCTCTGCATCTGCTTCCTCAGTTACTGGATGAAGGTTCTATGATGACAATTAGGGTAGTCACCAATGTGATTACAGGAGAAGGCCAGTTCAGGCACCCTCTCCACTATTTTTAGAAGTCTTATCTGGGGTCATTCTTGTGGATTCCTGGGAGTTTCTCTGGCACCAGGTTTATCCCTAACCCCATAATGGCCCCCTCTATCAAGATATCTCTTTCATTGTTCTCCCTTTCCATCCGTCCCCCAACTCGACCATCCTGACCCCTCATGTTCCCATCACCCATCCCCTCTCCTCTACATCCCCCATCCCCCCAGTTTACTCGGGAGATCTCATCTATTTCCCTCTCCCAGGGCAATTCATGAGTCCCCTTTAGGGTTGTCCTTGTTACCTACCTTCTCTGAGGCTGTGGATTGTAGCCTGATTATCCTTTGCTTTACATCTAATATCTACGTTTGAGTGAATACATAATGTGTTTGTCTTTCTGGATCTGGGTTACCTCACTCGGGATGATATTTTCTAGTTCCATCCATTTGCTTGCAAATTTCATGATGTCATTGTTTTTTACTGCTGAGAAATACTCCATTGTGTAAATGTATCACATTTTCTTTAACCATTCTTTGGTTGAGGGGCATCTAGGTTGTTCCCAGGTTCTGGCTATTACAAATAATGCTGCTATGAACATAGTTGAACAAGTGCCCTTGTGGTATGATTGAGCATCCCTTGGGTATATGCCCAAGAGTGGTATTGCTGGGTCTTGAGGTACATTGATTCCTAATTCTCTGAGAAACTGCCATACTGATTTCCAAAGTGGCTGTACACAAGTTTGCACACCCATTAGCAGTGGAGGAGTGTTCCCCTTACTCTACATCTTCTCCAACATAAGCTGCCATCAGTGTTCTTCATCTTAGCCATTCTTCCAAGTGTAAGATGGTATCTCAGAGTCATTTTAACTAAGAATGTTGAGCAATTCCTTAAATGTCTTTTGGCCATTTGGGATTCTTCTGTTGAGAATCCTCTGTTTAGATCTGTACCTCATTTTTACTTGGATTATTTGGTATTTTGATGTCTAGTTTCTTGAGTTCTTTATATATTTTGGAGATCAGCCCTCCCTCAGATGTGGGGTTGGTGAAGATCTTTTCCCATTCTGTAGGCTGCCATTTTATCTTATTGACCATGTCCTTTGTTTTAAAGAAGCTTTTCAGTTTCAGAAGGTTCCATTTATTAGTTGTCAATCTCATTGTCTCTGCTACTGATGTTATATTCAGGAAGTAGTCTCCTGTGCCAATGCGTTCAAGGCTACTTTCCACTTTCTCTTCTATCAGGTTCAGTTTAACTAGATTTATGTTGAGGTCTTTGATTCACTTGGACTTGAGTTTTGTGCATGGTGATAGATATGGATCTATTTGCATTCTTCTACATGTCAACATCCAGTAATGCCAGCACCATTTGTTGAAGATGCTTTCTTTTTTCTATTGTATAATTTTGGCTTCTTTGTCAAAAAATCAAGTATTCATAGGTGTGTGGATTTATGTCAGGGTCTTTGATTAGATTCCATTGATCCATGTGTCTTTTTTATGCCAATACTAAGCTGTTTTTATTACTGTAGCTCTATAGTAGAGCTTGAGGTCAAGAATGGTGATGCCTCTGTAAGTTCCTTTATTGTACAGGATTGCTTTAGCTATACTGGGTTTTTTTATTTTTCCATATGAAGTTGAATGTTGTTCTTTTGAGGTCTGTGAAGAATTGTTTTGGATTTTGATGGGGATTGCATTGAATCGGTAGATTGCTTTTGGAAGATTGCCATTTTTACTATGTTAACCCTATCTATCCAAGAACATGGGATATCTTTCCATGTTCTAATATCTTCTTCAATTTCTTTCTTCAAAGACTTAAAGTTCTTGTCATGCAGGTCTTTCACTTGTTTAATTAGAGTTACCCAAGATATTTTATATTATTTGTGACTATTGTAAAGGGTATTGTTTCTATGATTTCTTTCTAAATCCATTTGTCATTTGTATATAGGAGAGCTACTGATTTTTTGGAGTTAATCTTGCATCCACCACATTGATGAAGGTGTTTAACAGCTGCAGGAGATCCCTGATAGAATTTTGGGGGTCACATACGTATACTACCATATCGTCTGCAAATAGCAAAAGTTTGATTTTTTTCCTTTCTAATTTGTATCCCCTTGATCTCCTTTGTTGTCTTATTGTTCTAGCTAGAACTTCGAGTACTATATTGAATAGATATGGAGAGAGTGGACAGCCTTGTCTTGTTCCTGATTTTAGTGGAATTGCTTTGAGTTTTTCTCCATTTAATTTGATGCTGGTTGTCAGCTTGCTGTATATTGCTTTTATTATGTTTAAGTATGTTCCTTGTATTCCTGATCTCTCCAAGACCTTTATCATGAAGGGCTGTTGTATTTTGTCAAAGGCTTTTTCAGCATCTAATGAGATGGTCATGTGTTTTTTTTTCCTTTCAGTTTGTTTTTATGGTGGATTACATTGACAGGTTTTCATATGTTGAACCATCCCTGCATCTCTGGGATGAAGGTTACTTGATCATGGTGGGTGATGTTTTTTGATATGTTCTTGGATTCTGTTTGCCAATATTTTATTGAGTATTTTTGCATCAATGTTCATGGGGGAGATTGGTCTGTAATTCTCTTTCTTTGTTGCATCTTTGTGTCATTTGGGTATCAGGGTAACAAGTATCTTAAAAAGAGTTTGGCAATGTTCCTTCTATTTCTATTGGGTAGAAAAATTTGAGGAATATTGGTATTAGCTCTTCTTTGAAATTCTGGTAGAATTCTGCACTGGCACCATCTGGTCCTGGGCTTTTTTGGGGGGGGAGGGGGTTGGTAGATTTTTAATGACTGCTTCTATTTCCTTCGGGGCTATAGGTCTATTTAAATTGTTTATCTGGTCTTGATTTAATTTTGGTACATGGTACCTATCCAGAAAATTGTCCATCTTTTAGATTTTTCAATTTTGTGGAATACAGGTTTTTAACGTATAACCTAATGAGTCTCTGGAATTTCTCAGTTTCTGTTGTTATGTCTCCCTTTTCTTTTCTGATTTTGTTAATTTGGATATTCTCTTTCTGCCTTTTGGTAGTTTGGATAAGGGTTTGTCTACCTTGTTGATTTTCTCAAAGAACCAATTCTTCATTTCATTAATTCTTTGTATTTTTCTCTTTGTTTCTGTTTTATTGATTTCATCCCTCAGTTTGATTATCTCCTGTCATCTATTCCTCCTGGGTGGGTTTGTTTCTTTTTGTTCTAGAGCTCTAAGGTATGCTGCTAAGTTGCTGGTGTGAGATTTCTCCAAATTCTTTATGCAGGCACTTAGTGCTATAAACTTTCCTCTTAGCACTGTTTTCATAGTGTTCCATAAGTTTGGGTATGTTGTGCATTCATTTTTGTTGCATTCTAGGAAGTCTTTAATTTCTTTCTTTATTTCTTCCTTGACCCAGTGTAATTCAGTTGAGCATTGTTCAGTTTCCATGAGTTTGTAGGCTTTCTAGAATTTGTGTTGTTGAATTCTAGCTTTAAGCCATGGTGATACAATAAAGTACAGGGGAATATTCCAATTTTTTTGTATCTGTTGAGATTTTCTTTGTGACCATGTATGTTACTAACTAGCTCTTACATTTTAAGTTAACCCATATTCCTTATTTATACTCTGCCACATGATGGTACCTTTATTAGCATGACATGTCCATCTCCTGCTCCCTCTGCATCTGTCTGGTGACTCCTGACTCTGCCCTTTTCTTCCCAGAATACTCAGTTTGGCTTTCCCACCTAAGTACCTGCCCAGCTACTGGCCTTTCAGCTTTTTATTAACCAACAAGAGTAATATATATTCCCAGTGTAAAAAAGAATTGTTCTACAGCATGGCCCAGTCCTCTTTCCTGATTTTCAATCCTGTCCCAAGCATTCAAAGATGCTATATGACATTGCACTAAGGTAGAATCATCAAATCTAGACTGTCTTTGCAAATCATGTTCGCTCTCACTGAGAAGGCTGATCTTGGGAAATTTCAATACCTCTAACCCTATTTTGCTGTTTTATGGCCCTAACTTCCTCTCTCCACCATGTTTTCCACTGTAACTGAGGACCAGCTTCCAATATTGCTGTAGCTAAATCTTTCCAGTCTTGTGGAAAGATTCTTCCACAAGGGATGTTGAACAGCCCCACCTTGTGTCAATATTTTGTACAACAGCCACTGGAAATAATTTGCAAACAGTTTCCTCAATATATTATTTACCATTGTATGAATGATGTTGGAGACCGACTCCGGACAGCTGTGTCTTGAATTTTGTGTGACCTTCCTTACTTTATCAAACCTTGCAAAAACAGGTTCCTGGCCTAACCTCGGGCTGTACAACTTCCTGGAGTACGTGCTAATCAGCCAGCTGCAGGGGCCTAGGACCAAAGCGACCTCACCCTTCCTTAGGAATTTTACATTCTTCTCTCCTTTTGCTTCCCCTGCTCCCCCTCCCTGCCTGAAGCCCTGCTTATAAGCCTCAATACCCAGTCAATAAACGAGACCTTGACGCGACTCAGACTGACTCTGTCTTCCCTTATGCGCCTGGTCTCCTTTCTCTCTCGCCCCCATTGATCTTTCAGGAGGTGCCTCCTCGGGTCTCCCCAATAACCTGGCCCGCGGGACGGGTCAAGTGGCGCCCGAACGTGGGGCTCGAGGCACGGTGACCTGCCGGACGCCGGACAACAGAAGGGGCCCCGGAGAGGATCAGGGTAGAGACGCCCGGACCGCATCACTCATGCAACGCGGGAGAGTCTTGAGGTAAGTATGTCGTCCCATCGATCATGGGCAAAAATTTATCTAAAGAGGCTGTTTTTCTCAAGGTGATGAAAGGTAATCTTAGGGAGAGAGGAATAAGAGTTAAGAAAAAGGATTTGAGGCCAGGCGGTGGTGGCACACGCCTTTAATCCCAGCACTTGGGAGGCAGAGGCAGGCGGATCTCTGTGAGTTCAAGGCCAGCCTGGTCTACAGAGCGAGTTCCAGGAAAGGCACAAAGCTACACAGAGAAACCCTGTCTCGAAAAACCAAAAAAAAAAAAAAGAAAAAGAAAAAGGATTTGATAAAATTCTTCCAATATGTGGAGGAGAAATGTCCCTGGTTAGTGATTAATGGCCCAGGAATTCACCCTCTGACTTGGAACAAGGTTGGAAAAGATATTAACAAATTAATCAGAGACGGGAAAATGTCCCCGACGCCTTTTTTAGTTTTTATGGTGTGATTAGAGATGTTCTAAAGGAAGCAGAGGGAGATGGGCATGTTTCACATTTACTAACCCTTGGGCAGAGGATTTTCTCTCAAACTCCCCCTGCCTGACACCCAAGGGTCCAGAGGTTTATTAACATCTACCGGTAAGAGCGCTCTCTGTATTGTCTTTGTCTCTCTGTCTTGTTACTTTTGTTTTGTACTTTGCAGGCTTGATTTGTACTTTGCAGGCTCTCACTGGGACAGACGTGTCCGGACAGTGAACCTGCGGCGAAGGGAGACGTCCCAGAGCCCTAAGGCCACCTCAGAGGTGACCATTTGGTTTAGGAGCATCTTTGGGTATCTTCCCCCATGGTGGGAGGAAGTGCCACTTTGTATTTTGTCCCGGGAAATTGTCAGAGCCATTTTGTGGGTTTTTTTGTATGTTTTGTTGTGATCATTGTTACTTTACTCTCTCCTTCTCTTCCAAGAAAAAAAAAATGTGCATGTCTGACTGACAGGGATATGGAAGCCCCTGATGTCTGTTTGATTAAGGACAGAGATCCTCGAGTCTGGATTGTTTTTGATGTGATTGAGCCTGGAAGGTTACCCCCCCACCCAGAGCACATCAGGCTGTCATTGTTCTTGGAGCTTTGTTGGTTGTCTTGTTGGGGCAAAGTTTTCTCGTGTGCCCTTGGTCTTGTGTGTAATGTATTAACTGTTCTCATTGTTGACTTGACTGTGACGGATGCTATGGGACAGTTCCCTTCTTCTCCACTAGACCTTTGCCTAGCCCACTGGAAGAATGTGTGAGCCACAATAGAGGGAACTGGGTTCCCCACCCTCACTCCCCATTTGAACTGAGATAAACAGGTAGCTCCTGCCAGGTGTGGCTTGCATACTGTAAGAGGGACTTGCTGGCTGTGAATGAGGCCATCGTCTCAGTGCTGATGTTCCGGTTCTTGGATTGTCTGTGTAAATGTTATTTGTTTCTGTCTACTAACCTCCCTTATTTTCCTAAAGGAAGAGGAGGAAAGAGAGGCATAACTAAGGCCACCTCCGTCCCTCCCTAGCTCTCTTGCTATCAGGACTGCAGCCAGCTGGCTGCTCTCATGAGGGTGGGTGTGCGTGCTCTCCATACAGGCGGGCAAAGACAGGAGCTCTGGACAGGGCAATGGGGACTGCCTGCAATTGACAAAAAATTGTGTGAACACTGAGCAGAGAATCTGACTTTAGTCAGAGGAGTTAACAAAAACTTTTTTTCAGGAACACTGGCAGCCAAGGACATGCTCTATGCCCACTGCTCCCTTTCCCTTCCTTTACTGTGATAACTTCAAGGTCTCTTCTGCCGGCCAGCAGCTTCTCTTGTTAACCCTTCTCTGTCCTGATATTGCTTAAAAAGAAATGTTAAATTACCAGTTCAAGATACTGGGAAAATTACGCTTTTGTTTCCACCGGAAAAATAAAAATTAACATGGGTTTTGGTCATTTGAGTTCAATGGGTTACAAATACTTGCCATCATTTAAGAGAACTGGTTTCAAATTATTGTTGGTTAAGATAAAAAAAAAGTTTAAAAAATATGTAAAATGCAAGTTATTAGAATACGTAAAAGCAAGGTATAAAGGTCTGAGGATAAAAAGGCTTAAATAATGATTCAAAAAAAATGAATTGAAATATATAAAAAAAATGAAACATGTTTCAGATTTCTTTGTCTTGCTATTCTGCTGTTACATTGAGACTCCAAAGGGTCATAGTTGTAAAAATGTCTGTCTACTCTACAGGTATGAATGAAAAATGTGGCCACATGTATGTTTGGTTTTGAATGTCTGAGTTTGCATGTCCTTTATGTTAAGGAATACAAGTTAATACTAGTCATCTGGCTATTCAGATACTAGTTTAAAGCATATACTGTTCTATTTTAATAACAAAAAACTGAGAAGTATATTTGACTAATATATCTATAAGAGAACAAATTGGCCTGGTTATTGTTACCAAAATTAGAGATATTTTCAAGATTGGGCCTAGATTTGTTTGGCTCAGATACATTTAATAGATAATGGTCCTCAAACCTGTCAAAGATCTGTTAAATATGGCATTTACATTATTTGATAAAAAGCTTACTATAGCAAACAGAGACTCCAAGCTCCCCAGCAGCCAAGACTGATGCTGTCCTGACACCTGTCCTGCCAACACTATGAAGACTATAGGAGCCTGGGATGATGACAGTCTGGGTTATGGATAGTCTATGTTGTTGTTTTTTTAAATAGATTTAAAAGTCTGCACTCAGGTAAAGTTTATCCTTCTCAGATCTTTGATGACATTGATGACTGGACTAGCTATAGCTTTCTCAGCTTAGTAATTGATTAATCAATGGATTAATTAATTAAAGCTAATAAGTCTCTTTTTAAAAAAAAAGATAAACCAGTTCTAAATATAGACTTACAGATGCTTTTCATTGGGCCAAGGAAGTTTCAGTCCAGTCTATACTTGGCTCTCTGGATGGAAAGGACACTATGGATTTCAGGGCAAATTGATAATACTACAATTACTAAGACTATGGGTCTAAAAGTTCCAAATAAGTTCGTAAGTTTTAACTCCTGTTCCTAGTTTATATGTATCTCAACAGGTTTCCACTTGGCTGACAGATACATCCTAGCATCATTTGCTGGTGACAACCTACTGCAAATGACTGTGAGCCCTGAACTTGCTGAAAGCTGATATGGACCAATTCAGCCGATATGCATACCATCTCTTCAGCTGGTCAATAAAACGTTCCCTCTTGTCTTTGACTAACATTCTGGCTTTCCAGGGCCTTGACAACAATGCCCCAATGTCAGCAGGAAGTAATTACAGAAGAGAAAACATCGCCTTTGTTTCCCGCCCCCCCAGAATGTTAGATCAAAAGGGAATTTCTTGTCATAGGAAACCTGAGATAAGTTCCAAGTTCCTTGAGGATAAGGAACTCTGTCAGCCATCATAAGGGTTTTGGCCCTTGTGCTTCTGCTAATTATTGTTGGCTCTTATATCACTGATGTCTTAACTAAATGATGATTCATGTCTGGGTACCACTAAACGGAGGATGCTAGAATTCCAATATCCACCTCTGAACCCATGACACACTTGCAGATGGCAAAAACTGAATAAGGGGAAGCTCGCTTTGCCATTGATAATGGGAAAGCTCTTATGTTCTGGTCCAATTAGTCTCCGATATGGAATTCTTTGAGCAGAGAGGCAGATACACTTGAGAACCTGTGTCTATGACTATTGCCTTTGGTTAGGTATTGGGGGCATCACTGCAGGAATTGGTACAGGAACTACTGCCCTCGTGCAGAGCAACCACCTTATGCAGTTACAAATGGCTATGACTACTGACCTAGAGGCCATAGAAAGATCCATTTCTGCTCTGGAGAAATCTTTAACCTCACTCTCTGAGGTTGTGTTACAAGACATAAGAGGTCTGGATTTACTATTTTTAAAGGAGGGGGGATTATGTGCAGCCTTGAAGGAAGAATGCTGCTTTTATGCCGACCATACTGGTATTGTCAGGGAATCGATGGAAAAATTAAGGGAAAGGCTAGCCCAAAGAAAAAGGGAGTTTACCTTTGGTCCCTGGACCTTTCAGCAGTTGACTCGGTTTATCAAAAATCAGATTGATTCGGCCTTACCACGACACGTCTCGATTCATTATCACAGAGTAGATTCTGAGGAGGCCGGCCAGGAGCCCCATCAAGGACTCAGATTCAGTGTCCTAAGGCCCTAACGTCCCCACGGTCCTGCTAGAGGGTACCCAATGATGGGAATAGTACAGGGCCCATGCCGGAGACAACAGCGTACAGAGGTCCTCGAGACCGGCTCAACATGGCACGCTGCCGACATGGGACTCTCTTGGACCCTAGCCAACCCGATCACAATGGACTTGGTCCATTTTTGAGAAAAGGGGGGGAACTGTTGGAGACCAACTCCGGACAGCTGTGTCTTGAATTTTGTGTGACCTTCCTTACTTTATCAAACCTTGCAAAAACAGGTTCCTGGCCTAACCTCAGGCTGTACAACTTCCTGGAGTACGTGCTAATCAGCCAGCTGCAGGGGCCTGGGACCAAAGCAACCTCACCCTTCCTTAGGAATTTTACATTCTTCTCTCCTTTTGCTTCCCCTGCTCCCCCTCCCTGCCTGAAGCCCTGCTTATAAGCCTCAATACCCAGTCAATAAACGAGACCTTGACGCGACTCAGACTGACTCTGTCTTCCCTTATGCGCCTGGTCTCCTTTCTCTCTCGCCCCCATTGATCTTTCAGGAGGTGCCTCCTCGGGTCTCCCCAATAACCTGGCCCGCGGGACGGGTCAGAATGATCTCTTACTAGCTGGTTCAGATGCAAATACCTTAGGAAAAATGTTTGAAGAAGCAAAGAAAATGTTGCCTTATTGGGGATTACAAATTGCTCCTGAAAAAACACCAAGAGGAGATTCTGTTAATTACCTATAATGTAAGATAGGTTTACAAAAAAATTCAAACACAAAAAAGTAAAAATCAGGAGAGATCAATTACAAACTATAGAAATGACAAGCATGGTTGACTATAGTTCTGTAAGTCTTATCTATCTGAATAACCTAAGGACTAAGGTTTCACATTGACAAGATAAATAGTCTGTAAGCAGATGTGCCATAGAAGAACAATGACCTCAAAATTGTGACAATACACAAAATATATTAAACAGAGGTAGAAATGTATAGTGCAATATGCAATGACAACAATTTCCTTAATATGTATCAATATACAAAATATTTCAAACAGTAGTAGAAATATATGTACAATACAACAAATATAGTTTTGTATTTGTATCAATATACAAATTATCTTAAATAGAAATATAAGAATAGTTTACATTTGTATCAAATATACAAGAATCCATATCAGTGCAAATTATCCAAGGCTGATAGTTTGCTAAAACAGTTTACTAGTAGATACAATAATCTACATTAATATACTATACATATCCATTCCTCTTTTTCTTTTCTAAAGGAGACTACTGAGTCTAAATTTTATTGTTCTACCCCCAACCCTATAACCATCCATCCATAACCCTGAGAAAAATGAGACCTTTGGGAGAGGGGCACCATTTTCTTAGAACTACTTCCTGCTGTTTAGGGGCAAAGATATCTCTGTGGGATCCTGTAAGAAAGCTTAGACAGTTAGGTCTCAATAGGGCTAGCCATTGAGTCTGCAGCCAGTCTCAGAGTAATGGATAAGATTGTCTGAGATTCTGGATAGAAGTGTAGTATGATGGACCATCTCATCTTAGAACTGTCCTGAAGAGTTTTCGGTCCAAAGTTGATCATTGAGTAATGTTCTTAGGTATAATGGCATCTTTCTAGACTGAGTAGCATTGTTGTTGTGGGGCTCCATCTTCCTTCTGGAGACTTCAGAGATTGCTATTGAGAAGACTTATTTTCACTGTGGAAAATTTGAACATTATTAATATCAAAATGGAAAGTTTGAATCTTAAGATGACATGATAAATGAAGAAGAATTCTGAGAAATCAAGAATTTTCTTTTAGCAATATGCTTTTATTTAGAGAAGGAGAGAGCCACATTCCAACTCCAAAGCCAGCTTGATTTACAATTGAATAGAGACCACAACACAACTGTTCTAGAATTAAAGAGATATTAATGTTAGGCAGTGAGATATTACCCTGTAGAGTATATTGGTACCAATAGGTTCTTCCCCTCTGCTGTAGACATCTGGGTGTCCTCCTTATGATTTCTTGAAGATGGGCATTCATATTATCCTATAAAGACAAAAAAAAAAAAACAAACAAACACTGCCCTGACCCTCGTTTGTTGAGTTTTTCTTACAACTTGTAGAGTTGTCACATTGGTGGATGAGCTATTACTTCTCCTCATCAAGGGGTTTCTCCTGTTTGAAGCAAATTTTTATTAATTTTGTTGGTATTCATAGCTTTTTTTCTCCTGCAGAAACAAAAGCAAAACCCCTTCCCCAATGTAGGACTTATCCTCGTTTCCATTCTGAGGTCAACACATCTTTGAAGTAAACAGGTCGGTTTAGCTCAGGAGTTTTTTCTGTTGTCCAATGTCTCTCCACAGTTGTTGTTCCTTTCTCATCAGCATTGAGAAAATTCAAGGGTAACAAAGCATTATGTAATCTATTTCTAGGGGTCATTGTTACCTTTTTCTGTTTATTTAGTATATCCTTTAAAGTTTGATTGGATCTTTCTATGACTGCTTGGCCTATGGGATTGTGTGGTATACTTGCAACATGCTTTATATTGTAATAAGCAAAAAACTGACTAATTTTACTTGAGACATATGCTGGATCATTGTCAGTCTTAATTTGTACAGGTATTCCCATGCTGGCCATAACTTCTAATAGATGTGTAATCACAAAGTCAACCTTTTCAGAACTCATAAGAGTTGCCCATTGAAACCCTGAGTAAGTGTCAATAGTATGGTGTACATTTTTTAATCTTCTAAATTCTGCAAAATGAAACATATCATTCTGCCAAACTTTATTTCTTTGTATACCTTTAGGATTACTTCCTGTAGGTAATGGAGTTTGGTTATAGAAGGAACAAGTAGGACTTTTTTTTTTTTTACAATTTCCTTGACTTGTTGCCAAGTGATGAATAAGTCCTTTCTCAAACCTTTGCTGTTTACATGGTGCTTCTTATGAAACTCTGAGGCTTCTAGCACATTACCTATTAATAACTGATCAATCTCATTGTTACCTTATGCTAGAGGACCCGGCATACCCGTATGGGATCTGATGTGTGTTATATATATAGGATGTTCCCTACTTCTGATGATTTCCTGTGATTTTATAAATAGTGAAGCTAATTCTGTGTTATAAGGAATTAATTCAGCAGTTTCAATATGTAGAACAACTCTCTCTCCAAATAGAGAGTCCATAACTATATTAAGAGGTTCTGTGAAATCCATTAGTACCATTAGAATGGCATAGAGTTCTGCTTTTTGTATAGAATTGTAGGGGCTTTGAACCACTTTAACTAAGTCTCTTGATTTATATCCTGCCTTTCCTGATTTATTCACATCAGTATAGAATGTGGAGACTCCAGAGATTGGTTTTTGCTGTGTAATGTGAGGAAAGACCCATTTAGTTCTTTTTTATGAATTCTATTCTCTTGCTTTTGGGAATAACAATTGTTAATCTCTCCCAAAAAGTTACTGCAGGCTCTTTGCCAGTATTCATTTATCTTTCCATAAAGAGGAAATTTCCTCATTAGTTAAAGGTACTACAATTTCTGCTGGGTCCATTCCTGTCAACTGATGAAGTCTTAATTTTTCTTTTAGAATCAACTGAGATACCTTTTCTATATGTCTTTAACTTCTTACTTGGCTTACAGAGTAGAAATATCCATTCCAATATAATATCTTCCCTCTGCATCAAAATGCCTGTGGGGGGTGCCTGGAGGGGAGTATGATCAGAATGCAGTTAAGTTCTGGATTCACATGATCCACGTGTGCCTCTTATATTTTATTTTCTACTAGAGCCAATTCCTTCTCAGCTTCAGCAAATAATTCTCTTGGACTATTTCCGTCCTTGTCCCCTTTTAGAGTATTGGCCAAATTTATTAGTCCATCTTTAGGTATTCTAATGATGGTCTGTAAGTTGGAAATGCTTCCTAACAATTTTTGAAAATTATTAAGAGTCTGCAATCAATCTCTCTTGAGTTGTAACTTTTGGAATCTAATTTTTTGTAGATTTACCTTATATCCTAAGTAATTAAAAAATTCCTCTTTGTACTTTTTCTGGAGCAATTTGTAATCCCCAGCAAGGCAAAACTTTCTTTACTTCTTCAAACATGTTTTCTAAGGTACCTAACTTTAGACCAACTAATAAGATATCATCTATATAATGGTAGAATTATAGATTGTGGAAATTTTGCATGAATTATTCCAATGGTTTTTGCACAAAATGTTGGCACAGGGTAGGGCTATTTAACATTCCCTGTGAGACGACCTTCCATTGATATCTCTTGGTTGCCTGGGAATTATCGTAAGTATGTACTGTGAAGGCAAATTTTTCTCTATCCTTTTCTTGTAGAGGTATAGTAAAGAAACAGTCTTTTAGGTCAATAACTGTAATAGGCCATTTTTAGATAACAGAGAGGGCAAGGACATCCCATTCTGTAAGGAGCTCATAGGCTGAATTGCTTTATTTATGGCTCGCAGATCTGTCAGCATTCTACATTTACCAGATTTCTTTTTAATAACAAATACAGGAGAATTTCATGGGCTGGTAGATTCTTCAATGTGTTGAGCATTTAACTGCTCCTGAACCAGCTGTTCAAAAGCTTGTGGTTTCTCTTATGTCATAGGCCATTGTCCAACCTAGACAGGTTTATTCATTAGCCATTTTAAAGGTAGGGCTATTGGTACTTCTGAGAGTTCAATGGCAGTTATGCTCTGTTTATGTACAGCCTGAATGGTTTTTTATAGTATCTTATAATATTATTCCAAGAAACATGAATCAGTCTATATTCCACTCCTGAGGTTGGAGGCATTTTAATCTGGGTACTTCATTGCTGTAATAGATCGTGTCCCCAAATATTCACTGCTTCATTAGCCACATATGTCTTCAGCCTTCCTCTCTGTCCTTCTGTCCCTATGCATTCAACCCATCTTGAACTTTGTTTTACCTGTGATAGGATTCAAATCCCTAGAAATTTGACATCTACTTCTTGAAGAGGCCAATTCAGATGCCATGATTTTGGTGTAATTATAGTCACATCTGCACCTGTGTCCACTAATCCTTCAAGAACAATGTTATTAATTCACACTTTAAGCTTTGGTCTTTGTTCATTTATGGAAGTCTGCCAAAATATTCATTTTGTGGTCTTTTTTGGAATTTTTGATCTATCTATCAAAGTTGTTCTATTATCCAATGCAGTATCATTCTTTACATTAGGAACTGGGTTTTTTGATTGTCCTGGGGAGGAATTTCCTCTACAGTAATGGAAATGTTTGGACCACATTCAATTTGGGGGCCTGTGAGAGGCTCCCTGAGTCATTTCCCACCATAAAGGGTTGCCCCATGTGTTTCTTGTTGATTTTCATTCATTAGGGCAATGTCAGCCTTTGCTGCATCTTCTGCATAATTCAGAAGGTTGGAGTCTCCTGTTTGGGTTATTCCTTAAAAAGTATTGCTTCTAGGAGCACCCTGTGTACAATTTCTTCTTATATGACCTGGTGTACCACAGTTCAAACATTTGTTACCTTGATGCCTCCTTCCACCTTTAGAAATCACCTCTCCTATCCAAGCTTCGTTACTATAGTTAAGAGACTCAACACTGTATGTCGAATTCATTCCTCCAAAGGTGCTGACCTGACCTTTAAAGGTGTAATTCTTTTGAATTCTGTATTAGTATTATCAAAAGCCAAAGATTGATTTAATACTTGTCTTAATTCTGGGTCTGATATTGTCTTGTTTACAGCTGTGATCGGCCTTTGTAAAATATCAGTAAACAGTTCTATTGACCCTTGGAAAACCTTCATATAAAGCTCAGCTGGTTTCCCTGGTTCTGGAATTTTTCCCAAGCATTTAAAGCTGCTGTATGGCATAGGGATAGTGTATGCTTATTCAAGGTAGTTAGTACATTTAAATCAGTGAAGTGACCCTCACCAAGAATTTGATCTTGGGGGATCTCAAAACCCTCTGATTTTACCTTGCTGTTCAAGGGCCTTAGCCTCTTCTCTAAACCAGCTTTTCCATTGTAACTGCTGGCTGTACTCTAATACAGCTGAAATTAACTGATTCCAGTCATCTGGTATGATTCTATTTCTAGAAGACCACATATTTTACATTTGTTTTACATATGTTGAATGTACTCCATTGGTGATTACTGCATCCTTAATATTTTTAAATCTCTCATATGAATAGGTTGCTAGATATATTCTATATATTCTTCAGGATATGTATCATCTGCTGGCTTCTCACAGACAGTGACAGGATAAGCTATTCTGTAAGAGCCACCTGGTGATATTATTACTTGTATGGCTCTACCCTTCTGTTTATTAGTTCCTTTATTATCCTTACTGAGAAAATCTTCCAGAGTTTAAAATCAATTAACTACCACCTGTTGCAGTGTTTGAACCTCCTTTGTTGTAAAGAATTCTAGAGATTTCATGAAATCATACAATTGTTTATGTTCATCAGAAACAAATGATCCCACCGGGCGGTGGTGGCACACACCTTTATTGGTGTCATCCTTGTTCAGCTCATGTTTAGGGAGCCATGTTGGTGAGACTTTATGGGTGTAGCTCCTGACATTCCTGGGATTCACAGTTTCACAGCAAACTCCCTGTTCCTCCAGGTCTTACAATCTTTTTGCCCCTCTTCTGTGATGATCCCTGGGCCTTAGGTGCAGGAGTTGTGTTGTTGATGTGTCAGTTGGGTCTGACCTCTACAGCTCTGCATTTTGTTGGGTTGTGCTCTTCTATAACAGTCTCTGTCTATTGCAAAGAGAAGTTTCCTTTATGAGGAATGAGGACTACACTTTTCTGTGGGAATAAGGACAACATTTAGAATGTATTTAAGGATTGGACTGATTTAGGAAGTGGTGGTTGTAGGTCCTCCTGCAAGATCCATGACTTCATTGGCTCCAGGTAATTGACTAGGTTCACAGTTGTTGAGTGGATCGTATACAGAATAAGGTGGGAGGAGGGCAAAATAACACAAAGGCTATCTGAAGACGTCACAAGGAATCATACTATTAACTACCTCCCTAAAACTACCTATCACACATGTAAGTCAGTCTTCCCAATATGCCCCATTTAGGTCATGGGGTGGCATAGTTTTAAAGGGAGTTGTGAGACCCCAGTATTCTGATATTCACTTTTGCTTCCTATTCATGAGGTTTTTGCTTCACCACACACTGTAACCACAATGCATATCTCACCACAGGCCCAAAGCAATGGAGTGAAATGATGGTGGCCTGGGATTTCATTATACACTTTTTCTTCAGGGATTGACTAACTCTTGCATTTCATTACAGTGATTGGAAATCCAACATGATAGTTTCCCTGTTTGCAAATAGGAATGAGAATAGTATCTAACCGAATCTGATGCACAGCCCTCAGCAATGGGAAGACCATGAGAACTCAAATAGCATCACACCTACCTGCAAGTATTCAGTTGTCTCACACAGGAATATTTTCTTTCTTCAGAAGCTTTACGAAAACCTTAAATGATAGTGTGTGAATATGAATAAAACTGCACTCTGCCTTTATTAGGAAACAGACCAAAAACAAGGAAAATCATAAAATGATAGACAATGATGGGTATCTCAAAGATAACAAATACACCATGAAGGAAGAGAATAGCCAACCCTTTCAGATGATGGAGGGCAGGTCTTGGAGGGAGGACCACTCTCAGCTTTGGATGGAGGTACTCTTCTTGTGCTCTTCATCCAGGCTCCCTGGTGTTCACTTCTGAAAAAACAGTAACCAAAAGCTCCACACAAGTCCAGTTGAGTGTGTGCTTTCAGGGTTGGAAGATATCTTTGTACTTGGTCTAAAAGTTCTAAAGGAGAGAAGGTTCATTAAGTTTCTCTTCCTAAATAAAACTGAGTGGTTGTACTCAGTCTTCATGTAAGCCTACTGGGTCTTGGAAGACTGGAGGTCAAGGTTAAGTGGTGTGGGATATCCCACCTTCCTCCCACAGCACAAACATGAGGGAGGAACCAGTCTGCAAAAAAAGGCTGATACAATTTTGATAGGCAGGAGGCAGAGGAAAAATGGAGAATACTGGTTTATAAAATGATTGGTGCTCTGACCTCAGGCTGAAGGAACCACGACATGCATTTCAACATTATCCTTCCAACAGGCTGTTTGCAAATTCACAGGGACGGTTTCAGAATCATCCTTTTTCCTTTGACTTTTCTTGGATGGCATAAGTGGTGACTAAATGAGCCAGGAACTGGGATGAGCTGTTCACATGCATCTTCAGGGATGTCTGCTGAGACTATTGAGACTATAAGCCTCTATCTAGGCCTGGGCTTGGGAAGATGTGGTCTGGAAAAATGAAAGGTGGCATACATGTCTGTGTACTATTCCTCTAGTGTGATCCTAACTGATACTGTTGGAAGGGAGACAAGTGACTGTACATTTTCCTCTAAATTCCCAATACACAAGTGTGGTGGTATTGTGTTCCCCAAAATATTATGTACCCTAATAAATTTATTTGGGGTCAGAGAACAGACAAGCCACTAGATACTTAGGATAGGCAGTGGTAGCACACACCTTTAATCCTAGCATTCCAGAGGCAGAAATCCATCTGTTCAAGGATACAGCCAAGCATGGTGACTCACACCTTTAATCACAGAAAGTGAGCCTTTAATCCCAGGGAGTGATGGTAGAAAGCAGAAAGGTGTATAAGGCATGAGGACCAGAAACTAGAAGCATTTGGCTGGTTAAGCTTTTAGGTTTGGAGCAGCACAGTTCAGCTGAGAACCATTCCGATATGAGGACACAGAGGCTTCCAGTCTGAGGAAACAAGATCAGCTGAGAAGTTGGCCAGGTGAAGTTAGCTGCTTGTTCTGTCTCTCTGATCTTCCAGTGTTCACCCCAATACCTGGCCCGAGTTTGTTTTATTAATAAGAACTTTTAAGATTCCTGCTACACACAAGAGATACTTTAGTCTCTCTTTTTTTAACTGTTTGTTTAGAATTTTGTGCTCCATGGTAGATGTTAACAGGCCAAAAGAAGCTGAAAGAAGCTATAAATTTTTACTATTTTTTATTTAAAATTATACTATGCTATGATTATATTTCCCATCCCAACTCCTTCCAGATTCTCACTACCTCCCTACCCACTCAACTTCAAGACCCCCCTCCATGTATTTTGTTTTGTTTTGTTTTTGTGGGCTTACATGAAAATTGGTAAAACAAAAAGTATTACATTGCAGTTGGACAGGACAAACCAACAGAAGAAAAAAAGCCCAGGAGAAGGCACAAGAATCAGAAACCTACTTGCTCACACAGTCAGGAATCCCATAAAAGCACTGAACTGGAAGCTGTAATCTATATGTAGAGGACCTGATATAGACCCGTGAAGGCTGTACACGCTGCTTCAGTCTCTTTGAGTTCATATGAGCTTTGCTCATGTTGACTTAGAGGGCCATGTTTTCTTGGTTTCCTCCATCCCCTCTGGCACTCACAATCTTCCTGCATCCTCTTCAGTGGGGATTCCCTGAGCTCTGAAGGGAATGTTGCAAGGTCTCTCACTCTCTTCGTAATGTCTGACTGTGGGTCTCTGTATTTGTTCAAGCTGGCTAAAATAAGGTGTGGTCCGTACCTGCAGAGGAAAGTGAACATCTCAGACAGAGAGGTTTCTAGTCACTTCCTTGACCAGCAGAGGCCAGGTCTGCTTTGTCCTGCTGAATGGGGCAGATTCATCCTGCTGCAGTTATGAATGTGGTGGATCTATGGTTTCTCATGTACACGCCACTGTGTGAGTCAGGGAATCGTGCCACCAGCCAGGGGAAGTAAGGGCTGGTCTTCTCTTACCTTACCTTCAGCTTCGCCAACCACCAAGCCTGCTTTCCTAGCAAGTTACAGGCTCCCCAGTAACTCCCCCTTCTAGGATCCATGTGCAGCTTCTTTGTACCTCACACTGTGCCAAACTAGGATATGAGTGAAATACAGTGCCAGCCCCCAGTACCTCCTAATCTGGTGGGAGAAATGAAGACAGCAGATCCTGGTGGGACAGAATGGCAGTGTGTCCATGTGTAAGTGTAAATAAAGGCTGGGAGATCTGAGTCAAAGAGGAGAGGCAAACCTCTGGGAGGAGCAGCAGCTGGGAAGGCTTTGCAGAGGACCTAGAGGTAGAGAAGGAAGACAGGAGAAATCCAGAAGGGGAGAAAATATGCCAAGGCTTTGTGGAAATGGGAAGATAAACGCCTTCAGAAAAGAGTTCACTTAGACTGTGGTATGACCCAATGGATAGCACCCAGTCATGCTATCAAATGCTGATGTGGTAGGATGTTGGAGATATAATTAATTATACATTGTCTTATTATAATTACAGTTAATTATACAGTGCCTTATTTTCTAGGAGGGCCCCCATTCAATCAATTGAAAGGCAGGATGAACAGAACTTAAAGGAACAACCAAGAAGAAGCCATGCAATTTATTAAAAATTTATTGATTTATTAAATCAATAGTGCCCATTCTTCAAGTGTAAGTTAAGGAGTGTTGACAGTCCACCTTCTAGAGTGACCCGCCAGCCTTTATGGTTGTTTTCCTTGGTGTCCATGGTAACACGCTGCACTTTTCTAAGTACAGTGGGGTAACCTTCCTTGCCTTTTCAGCAATTACTTTCCTTAAGGTTTCTTTTCTGTCTTGACCCAAAAGGGGCAGCTTGACTATCGCCAAAGAGGAATTCACTCTTCTCCCCGAACTCCCAGCCTCTACCAACTCCCTAAGGCACCTCTGGACAAGACTAACTCCTTTCCCACCGCAAGCCCACCCTCTGCAAACATGCCATCCAAGCTCCAGTCAGTCCCACGGATGCAGATCAGCAGTCTTCTGTCCTGACTACTACTTTCTAGGGCCTTTTCCCAGTACCACTAACCATTTCTCCCATTTTGGCCCTCACCAGTACCTGGCCCAGAGAGAGAAGACCTGCCCAATCTGTAAAGACCTGCCCACTCCGTTTCTGTGGTCCAGATGCACCCCGGCATCAGCTACAAGTGGCCTCTCCTCATGGGCTTCAGACCCCCTGCTCTAAGTTAACTACTGCATGGGCTGTGTGCAGCCTTGTCTCTCTGAAAACTGAATGAGGACATAGGCTGTAGGTAGTGCTACACCTCAGCCCTTACGCTGGCAATGAGGGACACTGAGGCAGGCAGGAAGCCATAAAGATGGAAGTAATAAGGGACTGACTAACTAATGAATGCATAAATAAATGAGGGATAAAAACTAGGTTGTCAGGACACCTACAGGGTAGAGATGAGGCACAGGAACAAGGGCCCCCAGTCTATCAGAGATGAGATTATACTGCCCCACCAGCGCTACAGGAGAGAAGGATGAGGTGTCAGGGCTGGCCAGGGCCAGGGGCGGAGCCTGAGCCAGAGGGCAGGGCGGTGTCCTGGGCGGGGCCTGACCCAAAAGCAGGGCCGGGTGGCTGCTGACCCTGTGGCAGGGAGCTGCCCGGGTGACAGGGTCAAGAGGCTGGTGTGTTGCCACGCTGAGCTTCGCGAGCTCCTGCACCCACGCCAGCAGCACTCACTGCCCGGCGTCATGCCCTCCTACACGGTCACTGTGGCCACCGGCAGCCAGTGGTTCGCGGGCACCGACGACTACATCTACCTCAGCCTCATTGGGTCTGCGGGATGCAGCGAAAAGCACCTGCTGGACAAGGCCTTCTACAATGACTTCGAGCGTGGCGCGGTGAGGACGCGCGCTCGGGACCGGGACCGCAGGGCTGGGGGGAAAGGGGGGGGGGGGGACGCTGGCAGCGAAGAGCCCGCGGCGGGCGGGCGGGCGGGCGGGGCAGGGCATGCAGGCGTCTGAGGACTGTATAAACCGAGTGCCCCAGCCCCAGCTGTGAGCGCATCTGGGTCCCTGACGCAGCGCCAGAGTCCGTGCACGTCAGGGCAAGTGCGGCTTGAGTAACGAAGCTCCCTGGGTTTTCTAGTGGCCGGGACCCCTTAAGTGACAATGGACTGCCAGTGTGGGGTCTGCATGGGCTGGCTTCTTCCGTGGGAGAAGGCATAAAGTTTAACAAACGGGACACAGAATTTGTGAGAGTAGTTCTGAGGTCTCTGTGCCTCAGTCCTGTTCTACTGAAAAGCACAGAAAGCCCTGTGAGACAGCTATCCGTTTCGTGTAGGCAGGGGTCCAGTGTAAGTCGGGGATCCAGAGACCGGAGTTCACTAGGGCTTGATCACTGTTCTACCCCTACTGTGTACCTCAGTTTACCAAGTTGAAAATAGGTTAGGTCCAATCTTATCCATGAGTCATGGGGAAGCCCAATCCCATTTGGTGGCTGGGAATGAATCTAGGAATTGTCCCCACACCTAAGGCATCCTTCATTCCCTGCACCCAGCCCTGGAGGAATTTCAAAGAAGAAAACCCAGGCAGAGCAGCCTTCAGGAAGCCTGTCAGCAGGGTGCGTGCAAAGGAGACACTTCCTCCCTGAGTATTAACCCCTGGAGGGGAATAAAAGAAGAAAGATGTCCTTTCTTTCCTCCTACTACAGACACTGGAGTCTGGTAACTCAGGAGCCAAGGCAGCCAGAGTTTTTGCATCACAGCCCCACCCAGGCACTGTGGGAGGCCATTCATCTTGGATGCTACTGGTGTGTACGTTCTAGCTCATGGCTTTCTCTGAGCACAAACAGGTCATGGTTTTCAGTGTCCCACTAAGTGCCCAGTACATAAAATTTGATAGTAAGTGACTCTGATAAACACACTGCAGGTCCCCAGAGAGTGTCTCTTTCCTTCTACCACCTCTAGATCCTAAAATACACCAAAGGAGTTTAGATTTCACCAGGCTGCCTTCTTATCATTTAGTTTAGCATTGAGTCAACCCATATGAAATTGCTTAGAATTAACTGTTTGTGATAAATACAGTTGACAACTTCATATGCTTCCACTGAATATACTTCCTGGACAAAGTTCACTTCAGATCTGTTCAGCCTGAGCTAAAGAAATAATAGTTAGCCCCCTTTCAGGATTCCAAACTCTAAGTAGGCTTGATTCCTATCCTGGGACCTCGTACGAAGCCAGGAATTGCAAGCAGTTAACCAGGCTTGAACTCCCTTCAAGCAAAGCTGGATGTGGAGCCTCAGATTGACATCTCATGCTGGGTTTCCACAGTCTGGTAGTTGGCCCCGAACTGCTGCAGAAGACCAAGTGTGTCATCCATTTGGGATGCTGACACCCTATGC
Source organism: Peromyscus californicus insignis (assembly GCF_007827085.1). Taxonomy (NCBI): domain Eukaryota; kingdom Metazoa; phylum Chordata; class Mammalia; order Rodentia; family Cricetidae; genus Peromyscus; species Peromyscus californicus. The sequence goes on along the minus strand of NW_026294584.1, from coordinate 131,325,795 downwards.
AACCTCTAGAGCACTTTCACTTACTTTCACTACTTTAGGAGTTCTCCCGGTACCTAGTGAAAAGGAGAGAGGACAGGTTACTTCCTCTTTATAAATGGGCTGCAGGGGGCCTGCTCCACAAGCTGTCAGTGTGCTCAGGCTATGTAGCACAGGACGCATCATGTGTCATTTCCCGCCCCCCCCCCCCGAAAGGGGAATAGCAGTGTGGCCATCATAGATGACTGGGTAGGAAGTACTGGGCAGAGCACTGTTCTGTTCATTATGTACCTCTTTCTGTTCTGTTTCCCAACCTGAAAAGTCATTCAAGTGACATTGCAATTAAACACCTCAGCAAGAACCCCAGAGGCAAATTTCAGGAGAGATTTGCATGCATATTTCCATTGGAGAGAGGGAACCACAGAACAAGGGAAACTGTTGTCCTATAGCTGAATGAAAAAAGAGCCTTAACAAAAAAAAGAAAGGAAGGAAGGAAGGATGAAGGAGAGAGAGAGAGAGAGAGAGAGAGAGAGAGAGAGAGAGAGAGAGAGAGAAAGAAAGAAAGAAAGAAAGAAAGAAAGAAAGAAAGAAAGAAAGAAAGAAAGAAAGAAAGAAAGAAAGAAAAAGAAAACAGCTTTTGAGAAAGTTCCTGTTGATGCAAAGTTGCTACAGACTTTCTCTTGCGCACCCAGAGCTACTTCCTCATTCTGTGGCTGGTATATCTTTAAAGTCCAGATATCCCTTTTGTGTAAAGGTAGAAAAGAAACCTTAAGGGAAATGTTTGCTGAGACGATAAGGCTATCCCACTGTACTTAGAAAAACACCACAGTGTTACCATGAATAACAGGGAAAATGGCCACCATAAAAGGTCAACGGATCACTTCCAGTGCCCCCTTCCTAATGTGCACTTGAACAATGGACAGTACTAATTCATTTTAATAAATTGCACTGCTGCCCATCCCCCATTAGTCCCATAAGAGTTCTGCATAGGGATTCAGGTCAGGAACTGAATCCTTTGCAGATGAGATTCTCCTGAATGTCAGACATTCAGTGGTTTCCTACTGTCTGTTGAGGAGAGCCCAGACAGAACATGGAATGGCCTTGTCCCATAAGCTGGTCCTACATGGAACAGCTTTAACAAATCTGGAGATTCTGAGGACATCTTAGTTGGCTACTTTACCTGCTGGATGATATTTTGAAAAAGCTAAGGATAGTGTGCTGTTGAGTATGTTCTTGAATAGATTCAGTACATGTAAATTCATCTTCTCAAATATATGTAACAAATATTCTCATATTTATGGAGAGTAAGTTCTATAGTACCTCTTTATGAGGATGAACATCAATGAGAACAAATATTTCTTTCTGCATTAACCTTCATATACTAGTCTTCCTCACTGTCCACCTCTCCTACATTCTGCCCTTCATCCTCCTCTTCTTTCCTTTGCCCCTCCCCCACTCCCCCTCTAACTCGCCTCTTTTTCTACTCTAATGTCTTTTTACTTCTCCATCCTTCGGCCTCCCCTAACTGCCCTCTTGGGTACCATCTCAGTCCCCACAGTTCAGCCTCATTTCCCCACCTCTGTCTACATGTCTTCTAGACTATTGCTCCTCTCTCTCTCTCTCTCTCTCTCTCTCTCTCTCTCTCTCTCTCTCTCTCTGCAACTTTTGATCATTGCATCTCTTCCTTTTTGTCTCTCATTTCCTGTGCCTAGTCTCTCTTTTGCCTCCAACCTCCCTCCTTCTCTACTCCACAACTTCTTCCCCCTCCCACTTGTCTCTCATCGGACCCCATCCAAGATGGACAGCCCAGCTGGGTCATGCCTTCACTTCAGGAGAGATCCATCTTCTCTCCTAGCTACCTACAGAGGGTTACCCGTAAATGAAGGTGGGCAGTGCCTGAGGAACAGCATGCAAAGTTGTCCTCTGGTAGAGATGGAATAACAAATGAATGAACAATTGTTCATAAAATGCTGATAGAAAGTTCAAACAGAAAGTGATCAACTAATGCTTTGCTGAGATAGTCATGTACTGCATAATGATATTTATGTCAACAACAGGTCACATATATGATGTAACAGGGTTGAAAGTCCTTGCTGCCTGGTGTACTCACTGTTTAAGCAGATAAATACTCACTATTATAGTACAATTGCCTACCATATTCAGTACAGTTTTAATATTCTGTACAGCTACATCACTTAGGAGCAGCAGGCTGTACCATGTAGCCTGGGTTTATAGTATAATATATATCTATGTTTGTGTAAATATATACTATAATAGAATTGCCTCACAATGCATTTCCCAAAACATATCCCTGTCATTGATGCATGACTCTATTTGGAAACTTTAAAACCAAATATACAACAGAGTTAAAAAAAAAAAGTGGCGGAGGGGAATCAGCCTTCTGGTTCCTTCTGACTTAAGCTAGTGAACTCCATGTTTCTTGTGTCTCTGTCAGGCTTTTTGACCAATGCAGTAGTAGTACCTCGGTCTGTGGGAGCTATGTCCTAGCCTTCCTCCTCAGTATGAGAACACTGTTCTGCCCGCTTCCCATAACTGAAATCTTCTGGCCACTCCTCTCCACTCTCTGCACCTCTGAGGTGATCCATCACTCACTAACATCATCAGCACTTGTCCTCTGGAGCCTCAGCTACACCTGTCAAGTGGAATGGTCACTGACATATGCATTCACATGCACAGCATTCACCGAGCACCTGGGCCGAGCACTGTCTCTAGTGCCCACCATGAAGAACTGAGTGTAATGACAGACAAAAAGTACAGTGTTGTCCCAGCATACTCACTCAGAAAGGACGGGAAAGATCAGCACATTTGGTGGCTCCACGTGCCCTCCTGAGGCCTTCTTTTGTGGGACAGCACATGTCACCCTGTATCTTCCTGAAGGGAAACCTTTCTCTGCTTTCTGTGATCTTGTTATGGTTACACTCTGTAGTTCTAGACCCACAGACAACATACTTTATCTCTAAGACTTCCTGGGTGCCAGCTGAGCCCTCAACCCCTGTTTATCTCCCGTCACATCCAGGCCTGAAGCCAGGCAGCAAAGTCTCTGAGCTGACAAGAGATAAGCCAGACCACAGGCCTGACCTCCATCTCCTAGGGAAGATCCTATCAGAGAGCAGATTAAGTCTTACGTCCTGTGACCTCATCCCAGTGCAGCTCTGAGGACCTTAGCCAGGTGGAATTGGACATCTGTAAGGTCCCATTTCCTGTGACTATCCTATAGGTGTGCTGAAGGGTCATACTGCCCTCCCCCAGAAAAGCTACTTAGTATCTTTCTCCTTTCACTATGTAGCTGTATAGATGGCCTCAAAGTGCTTAGCTATCCCCTCGGGTCTTTCTTATTACTTTAGAATGGGTGCCCTCTCTTCATTCACCCAACCTTCCTGATGTCATCCCTTCTCACCCTAAGACCATCCTCTCCAGCCTCTCAACACCACAAGAAAGCCACTTCCCCTGAAGCAGCTGGCCTGGGGCTGGGTCCAGGCTTTCCTGGTGGCCGCCCTTTAGTCCTGACCACAGGCTGACTTCCCTCTCCTCTGCATGCACTACCAGTCCTTCCCATTGTCCCTCATCCTTAAAGGAGTCCCCCACTCCCCTCAGTTTTGAGACCAGGGCTTGAGCATATGGGTTCAGTTTCTTTCTGTAGCTCCATGGGCACATGGAGCTGTGGATGAACTGCAGTACAAAGTTTGGCTCCGGCTGCTCACAGATACTGCAGAACACCATGCCTTATGAGCTCTCCTGGAGTCTGAGAATGTAGACCACATTGTTCTGACATATAGAGTCAGCCAGTGGACTGGGCCATTGGAGACAGTAGGCTACTCAAGCATCCTGCCTTTCTGATTTCTCAATGATCTTGCAAGCTAGTTGCTATCTCTTCATGAAAGATGAAGAAACGCAGCTGGGGAGATACTCAGACAGTGTTCACCTTGCAAGCACAAGGACCTGAGTTTGATCCTGAGACCCACATATGTTTTACAAGCCAGACCTGAAGCCACATTGTAATCCTAGCCTGGGTGAAAGGAGGCAGGGAGTCACTGAGGTTTGCTGGCCAGCCAGCCTACCCTACTTTGTCAGTTCTGGGCCAGGAAGGGACACTGACTTGGGGTGGGGGTGGCAGTGCCTGAGGAATGACATCCAAGGTTATCCACTGTCCTCCACAAAAAGGAGGAGGAGGATGTCTAAGAGGATGAGCAGAACAAGGAGAAGAGGAAGAGGAGGATGAGCAGAAAAGGGGAGAGGAGGTGAAGAATGGGGAGGAAGAGGAGAAAGGGAAGGAGAAGGAGGAGGAAAGGGGGAGGAAAATGAAGACAAGGAGGGGGCAGCGGAGGAGGAATATGAAGAGGAAGGAGAAGGGGAGGGGAAGGTCAAGGAGGGGAGGAGGAGGAGGAGGAGGAGGGCAAGGAGAAGGAGAAGGAAGTAAAGCAATCTGATAAGGCCATGTGGCCAGCCAGTTTGCACCTACAATGTGAACTCAAACCCCAAACACCAGGCCACCTAGCCCTCTGACCCTGCTCCCCATCACTGGCCTTCTCCAACTCCTCAAATGGATTTGTAGTCTCCATCTTGGTCCCTAGGAGGGTTGTAGACTCTGCACACACATACAAGGTTGGGACTTAGCATGAGGATGCACTTTGCTGGTATCCAGTCCCAAACTGTCCTATCCTCATTATGTTCCTCTAAATGTTCCCTCAAGTCCCCAGAACATGTGAGTCAATCCCACCAGAACCTGTTCTGACACACTGAAGCTCTAAGTGAAGAGAGTTCCCTTCCTCCCCCATCTGTGGAAGCCACATCTCTTCTCTAGCCCTCAGATGCATCAGTGAGGCTTTCTGGCTTCATCCCACCTTGTAGCATAGACAATGCCCCTAGCTGAGGTTCTTCAAGCCCTGGGTCATTATTCTCTGTGTAGCAATGATAACGACCCTTGCTCTCTGTAGAGCAGAAGTGATCTTAGGGACATCCAGACAGGATGTGCCTCTGTCCCACAGGAGAGACACTCTGGTGCTAGGCAGGCTCCTCTGACCGGGCCTAAGATGGGTCATCCCAGAATAGGAGCCTGGTTCTTCCATGCTCAGAAACTGTTCCTGGGAGTCTAGATCATCTGGACTTGACCATGGCCACCACATACAAACTGCCCAATGTAGTCAAAGCTGAGAGGTTTGTGAAAACACCCAACTTTTCACTCTTTGTAGGAACTAGGAGAAAGAGGGACAGGAATAGGGGTCAGCGGGATCTCACTGTCTCATGGAGAACTTTTTGTTTTTCTGTCAATGGAAATTCAGGATGTTTGCCTTGAGAGTGCCTTATCCATCATCGGTAGTGGGCTCCAAAAAGCCTGCTCATGCACCAGGGATGGGACTTGCCGCTACTGGATGTGCCTCCCCATGGGAGGCCCTTGACTTCTTGTGGGGGGAAGTGGGGGGTAGGTTGGGAGGGGGAGGCTGGAGGAGCAGGAGGAGAGAAAAGGGGGATCTTTGATTGGTATGTAATATGAATGAAAAAATTTTCTTAATAAAACAAAGTGCCTTATCAAGTTCAGGCTTCTAAACGTGGCAGTCACTGGAACCATTTCCCCTTGCCTGCCATTAATCTACAAAGATACTGGCCACCCAGAGGCTATGGGTACTGATGCCATGCTCACCCATGCCCTGGAGGCAAGCCCTGGGCATCCAACAGCTCAGTCACTGGGGCCCAGGTAGAAGCACTGTCCACAGTCTAGGGTGGCACCTTCCAGCAGCAGGGTGGCCTCGGCTTACTACAAGTGCCATGAATGTATGGAAATGCTAATAGTTCTCAGCGTCTGTGGCTGTGAACTTCATCTGTCCCAGGAAGACTTGATTCCATGAGATCTATTCTACTCACTTTATTGGCGCCCTGAGACCTAGAGAGGGATGAAGTGGCTGTGGCAGGAAGGCATGGAATGGAATTTCAGATCTGTGAATTAATAGCTGAAGTGGGCCTCGGTGTCTTCTCTATGAAACATGTCATAATTCCCCTACCTCTCATGAGTGCTATAGGAGTCATAGCCACTGTCTGCAGGCCCTTGTACATGATAAAGGATTGTTCCATGGAAGGGCCAGCCTGCATCCTCCAGAACATAAGGGCAATTGAAGAGGACTTTCACAAAGTTTGGCTTTGCAGGAATTGGTAGGAGCCTGAGCACCTTTCTCTCCTACAACCTGAGTCATACCATAAGCTGAAGATATCCCCTGGGTCACTAGAGCCCATCTGTGTAAAGTCAGGGTCCTGGTTCTTGCAGGGGGTGAGGTACCCAAATGAAAAAAATTTCTTAAGAATCTTGGCTAAGCCAGGTGGTGGTGATACACGCCTTTAATTCCAGCACTCAAGAGGCAGAGACAGGTGGATCTCTGTGTGTTCGAGGTCAGCCTGGTCTACAGAGTGGGTTCCAGGACAGTTAGAGCTACACAGAGAGACCCTGTCTCAAAAAACCAAACCAGAAAAAAAAAATCTTTGCTAAAGATATATCGACACTTCATATGAATAAGTACAGAGAATGTGGTATATGTGAGTGTAATGGAATATTATTCAGTCTCACACATGCACAAATGAGCACATACATACACATACACACAGAAAGAGTCCCCCCCACACAACCCAATTTGGTTATTTCAGCAACATGAATGAGCCCAGAGGTCATTCTGTTAACTGAGACAGGTCAGACACAGAAAGGCAAACACTTTCTTTGTATTTGGGAGCTGAAAAATCCATCACATAGAAGTAGAGACAAGGGACAGGATCACAGTCAGCAACGTCCATGAAGAGGTTAAGGGGGAGGGTGGGGAAGTTAGGAAGGAGACGTATGTCTCAGTCTTTCACAGCACACTACAGTGACAATAGTTCATAGTAATTTGTTGTATATTTCCAAGTAGTCTGGAAAGAAACTTTTTAATGTTTCTCAGATGAGTGTTGGAGGCAACAGAAACGTTAATTGCCCTGGTGTATCAACGTTTCTTCTAGACTTGTATTGAAATGTTATGCTGTACTCCATAAATTTACAATTACTGCCAGCTATAAAAATTAACTATGTACAAAATAAAACTTCCTCACCCCACCTCAGATCAGGCAAGTTGGAGAATCAAATTGGCATAAGCAAAACTAATAGGAGGAAAGCATACAAATTTGCTTAATACAGCAACATATGTCATATGTTACATAAGATTAAATGAAGACTCAGAAAACCATCGTTATGCACTGAAATGTGGGAGAAACACGTGATAAAGAGAGAGGGCGGGGCTAGGGAGCTTAGATGAAGTGGCTATGGGCGGTCAAGGTAGCTAAACGGGTCTAACAGTACAGATTTCTACTTTCCTTTCAAGAAGACCTTCTTCATGAGAAGGCAAAGGTTAGCGTGATCTTGAACTGCCACGTTTATATAGTTGAATTCTAATAGTTAGTGCTGGGAGCAATGGCTTTATCAGAGGTGCAGAAGATGGCAGTTGAAGTTCAGCTGTCAGTCCACCAGAAGAATCTCTCTCTGATGCATACGTCTCGTTCAAGCAAGGCTGACGAGAACACAGAGTCTGGAATGTGTTTTGCTTCTGTTGTCTCCCTGCATGCTCACCGCTACTGTGTATTTGGTATGGGAATCCCCCCACTGCCTGTGTGTTTATCTCATGAATATATTCCATCTATTGGGCATTTATAACTGTGGACTGACTAAAAGATGACTCCTCCTTAAGATATATAATTTTAATGAATAAAAATAATGTTTCATAGCTAAGCCTGTTGTTACACACAAGACCTGTGATTCACACTTAAAAGCTGTTTTATATCTTAGCTCAGGCTGATTTAAGAAAATAGCAGTATTTTTAGCTACTAAAACAGCTTTTCTACCATTATCTGATTTAAAGCCCCTAAGTAAGTTCAGATTAGGCCAGGTGCTCTGCTAATGGGCTGCAAAATAAGCATTTCCCAAGGAAAAAATAGTCCAGTTCCCAAGGACATACTGAGTATCTGGCTAGATTGTAAATATGAAAAAACCCAATTATTGTTAGCTGACCAATGATTAAGTCCTTACACCTATTCCTGACTTCAAATTATGAAAATATATTCTGACTAGACAAGGCTGCAGAAAATAACTTGACTCTGTAGCCCCAAATGAGGGCTGCAAGTGTTCTTAGATAATTAGAAGCTATACACAGGACAAAAAGCACACTTTAAGATTGAAGTGTTATTATGTCATAGTATCTTGGAGAGTACAGACTTGAGCTGATGTTAAAAGACATAAGGCTTGTCTCAGAGAGCTTATGGTCTCCTTGCCTGGAGACTCAGCACTTGCCAGCTACCCTTTAATTGCAGGGAGTTAGTATAAAATGTTTACATAAGTCATGGTTTCTATAATCTCTCACTTAATTGGAACGTGGCCTTTGTGCGACCCTGGGATTGCCTGAAAAAGTTTTTGTTGGGATATATATGAGTGGGAAAGGGACTTGAGGGGGAGAGCAATGAGAGGAGCCAACGTGAGAAAATAAAGAAAGAAACCCCTCAGAATAAGCATGAATCTGTCTTTTTCCTGCACCCCTCAGATAGAAAAGACTAGTTTCCGCCAACACCGTGGATTTTTTGCAAGCCCTGTGTGCAGCCTTGGAGCTGATTCTCTGAGACTGCAATAATTTAGTACAGTAGAAAAGGAGGAATGTTCTCAGTGGCTTCAGAATTCGGGCCCAGGGGGTCAACAGTTGATTCTCCCGTTCTCCTGCCCAGGTGGACTCATATGATGTCACTGTGGATGAAGAACTGGGTGAGATCCAGTTAGTCAAAATTGAGAAGCGTAAATACTGGCTGCATGATGACTGGTACCTGAAGTACATCACACTGAAGACACCCCACGGGGACTACATCGAGTTCCCGTGCTACCGCTGGATCACAGGCGAGGGTGAGATCGTCCTGAGGGATGGACGTGGTAAGCTACTACGACCCCTGCCACTCCTAGGCTTCCTGGGATTAGAAAGTCTCTCCTTCTGGATGTGAGAATGCCATCTTGGGTGGAGCACACCTTTGCATCCTCTGCCTTATAGGAGGTGTGATCTTCCTGCGCACTAACTAGCTCTAGAGAGGAGCTAATAGCCCAAGGATACACACCAGCTGTGGCCTCCCTCTGCACACTGGCCTGGGAAAATGCGGAGTTGATGCCTTCTCCTTTTGCCACTAGGTAATGAAGGCCTCTTAACAGACAAGTGTGAGACTAGTCCTGTAAATGGGGAGCTCTGCAGGTTAGGGCATGGCCTTGTAATCCAAATTCTCTGCCTGTTCTCTCTAAGATGGGGGGTGGGTGTTTAGAGCCACAGGACACCTCCTGAAGGCCTTCTCTCTTTCTCTCTCTCCCCACTCTCCCCTCTCTCCCCTCCCCCGCTTCTCTCTCTCTGACACCCTTGCACACTAGCTGCTTATAGACATGGGTCAAGCTGAAGCCTTGGCGAACTTCTTCCTTCTAGCTATGGCCCTTGAGTCTGCTTTCAGTCTCCGTCTGGAGTGATAAGCTTACCTGTTGACCTCCACTGCAATCAGGGGGATGGCTGTGTCTTCTCAAGGCGGCAATGATCCCTTCTCAGGGACACAGATCCCCTGCCATGGTTCACTTTTCACAGTTGGGAGATGTAGACAAGATGAGGCTGATAATTAAACCACCACCCCTTTTGGTAGAAAACTGAGACAAAAAAAAAAAGTTCTTTTCCTTCTAGGGTCCTTTGACCCTCAGGTCACATCCCATTGTCCTCGATGTGGAACTTAAACCAAATTCTGGGAATATTTCTGGACCGGATACTTGGGTTTAGAAGGATTTTTACCACTCCTCCCCCAACACCAGCAGGAAACACACACACACACACACACACACACACACACACACACACACACACACACACACCACTCAAGTCATCCTGTGGCTAGAACAAGGAAGGCTGTGGACAGGGTGCTTTTTTAACCCAGTGTTTGGAAGGTGTTAGAATCTTTCCTCTGTCTGCCCCGCCCAAGCTCTCAGTGGCCAAGTCTTTCTGCTAACAGATTTTGGAGCTTTCCATAGCAACATGCAAGATGGTGCGGGCAGATTGGGATGATTCAAGGAGGCACTGAGACACAGCCACCTCTGTGTGGAGGGACAGCACCCTGGCTAGTCCTGATGAGCTGGAAAAGGGGAAGAACACAGGCATAATGCAGAAGGGAAGTGTTCTAAAGATAGCCCCCATGAGGAGCTGTGACCTCAGAAGAGAAGTGGACATCCTGGGAGGCAATGAAGAGCAGGGTCGGAGGAAACACCCAGCCCACCCTCAACATCCACACCCTCTCGCAGGACCTCCACTCTAGCCTGTCCCCAGAACTGAGTTTACCAGGGATCCCACTGAAGCAATCCATTCTTGTCTCCTTTAGAGACAGGATGAGATGGAGGGGATCTTCAGGGACGTAAATAATCTGGCTGGCAAGTTCCGTTAACCACTTCTGGTAACCAACCATCTTTGCTTTAAATGCTCATTTAATTTGGCTAATGATCATATGGGTCTGGAATCTTGGAAAGACTCTACTGAGGAGTTCATCTGTGTCCCCTGTGTCATTCACTCACAGGACTGGGGCTGGAGGATTCGCCTCAAAGATGGTTCTTCTCTCACATGGTTCAAGGTTCCTTGGCCTCCATCCCTACATAACACCCCATTCATTAAGTAGTCTCACAGCATGGTGGTCTCAGGGTAGCTGCATTTCTTACATGGTAGTTGACTTCTAAGAGCAAGAATTCCAAGAGAGAGAGAAAGAAAGCTGCCAGACTTCAGACCTGTGCCTGGAACCAGTATAGTGGAATTCTACCACCTGTCCTTGAAGGGGGGCGGACACTGAAACTTCTCAATTTAAAGATTGCCAAACGACTTGTGGCCATGATTAATCCACATGGTACAACAACCAATGCTTTGAACAATACTTCAAGAGGAACGCCCACCCCGCAAGTGACCCCATTTCCCACCACATGATGGCCTGTCTCTAGTGTTCTCACCCTTTCACCTTGGTAATCACAGGAGTGGTAGGACTGTCACTGTGGTCCCAGGACCCATAGCGTATGTGTGGGGAAATGGTTCATTCCAGGGTCATACCAGACCCTGGGGAGCTGCCCATGGGTTCTTCTATACTCAGTTCAGAATGTGTCAACCCACAGCCTGGGAAGATCCATCGGTTGTTAACTGGAGTCTCATAGTTGGGGAGACTGAGCCATTCTCTTGGGTCAACTTGATGTGTTGGGTTTCATGGAAATCTATTCATACCCATGCAGGTAAAGAAATGGAGCTGCTTAGAGTCAAGGTGGCCAAGGAATATTCTGGCTATCTAAGGCACTTGGCAAGAATATCAAATGTTCACAGCAATGCCTAGCATAGCCAGTGATAATGGGCATTGTCACTGTTTTGACTCATCTCAGCCTTGGGGTATTGAGCCTGCTCCATTGTCTTGATCTCCCTCTTTGGGACTAGTTCCATACTCGAGACCAGACCTACAATGAGCTAGAGAGCTCTCAGGGCTTTCTGAGAACTGGACAGAATGAGTCTGCAGTAAGAGAACAGAGAACTGAGCGTAGGTGTCTGACAAGCATTCACAATGCCTTGAAACAATAGTCCTGTGGTTGCTAAACCTAACAAAATTAAAACAGGGCTTGCATCCTTAATGTTTTTATTTAATGTTTCCATTAATTTTAGTGTGTTTTGCAGAAATTTTCAGTGCAATGAAATGTTTTACACAGATAGTTGGAGTGTATAGTAGAGTAGAGTAGAGTACAATATTATATAATAGTATGTATTATAAGCGCATTTTCAGATTTTCCTACTTGGGACTCTATGTGTTTGTTGGATTTACGTTAGATTGGACTACAGCTGATTACAATTTAATCTGTATTAAGGGCTTTTGGCAACTTGCCAAAGCTCCTGAAATGAGAGATAACAGGCCAGGCCAAGTGACAAAATACTGTGACTCCCAGGCTTGCAGATAGGCAGGAAAACCTCAGACCTGTTATGGGAATAATCCATGATAATAATTATTCTCACGTATTGGGCATTTAAGGGGGGCTAGCACTGTGCAGAATGCTTTACAGTGTTCTCACACTAGCATCCCCCTAAAATCCTGAGAAGTAGGCATTTTATATGTGAGACAGTCAAGGCAGCTTACTCTGGGTCACATGACTTTAAGCCACAGAGCCCAAGTCTGTGTCTGCTTGTATCTCCTCTACACCCACAGCTTAGGTGACCACATTCGTTTCAGAGCAGAGGCTGTCTTCTGTGTAGATAGCACAAGGAACCGGAGAGTGTCCTGCATGTTGGGACGTGTGTCCTGCATTTCTCCATGAAGCAACCAAATGGACTTAGAAGCATAAGAGCCAAGAGTCCTGCTGTTTTCTGCGGCAGCACAGAAGTCGGATGCTGTGCCATCTCAGCATAAGAGTATAGGACTACTCTGAAGTGGTTTAAAATACCCACCAAAGCTTGGCATAAGAGGAAGCCTGGCCTATAATCCCAGAACTTGGAAAGGCAGAAGTAGGAGGGTCAGGAGTTAAATAGAAAGTGCCAGGCCAGCCTGAGTAACATGAGACCTTGTCTCAAATATGTGTGTGTATGTATATGTATACATATACATATTGCATACAATTATCACTATATATGTGTGTATGTATATGTATACATACACACACTATATATATAAACACCACAGAATGCCTATCCATTTGTAGAGCAGACAGGTCTGGACTCAGGGCCCCAGGATTCCTGCATAAGCAGAATGCCGAGGGTTCAGTGGAAGGAGTCTGAGACAAACCTGACCACTGGACATTATTTGGACACTGTCACTCTTCCTCAGGCTGCTCTCATGCTTGTCCTTCCTTCATAGCAAAACTGGCCCGAGATGACCAAATTCACATCCTCAAGCAGCACAGGCGGAAAGAACTGGAAGCGCGGCAGAAACAGTATCGGTGAGTTATGGCTTGGACCAAGTGGCCCGCACAGTCCTGCCTATAGCAGGTCCGTGGTATGAGATAAGCCTAGCCACAGCATATGGACCACCATCTGCCTCCATCTTCAGGCAGAGAAAGTGAAGAGGCTCAAGAAAAAGCTTGAGAACAATCGTATTGCACTTGGGGAAAATGGGGCCACAGAGTGTGAGTCGCCTGGACACTTTCCCTTTATTGTATGGAGTGCCTTAACTATTAATGTCTTCCTGTATTATTTCAGTTATAAAAGTGATACATAATCTATAGCAACGTTGGAAAATCATTGCATTAGTGACCAAGAAGAAAAGAGGGTCCAAATTATTCAAAGTAAACACGAGGGGAAAAATCAATACTTTATAATAATTTAAATGAATAAAAAGGATACTATGTACAACTGTATGCCAACGCAAGATGAAATGGATAAATCCTAGAAAGGCACAACCTCTCAAATGGACTTAATAATTAGAAGACCCAGTGTAGCTAGAGTTTTCCTGCCTGGCCCACAGTCAGGACAAATCTCTCTCACCTGCCAGTCCCACAGCCGTTCAAACCCGACCAAGTAAACACAGAGACTTATTTTGCTTACAAACTGTATGGCCGTGGCAGGCTTCTTGCTAACTGTTCTTACAACTTAAATTAACCCATTTCTATAAATCTATACCTTGCCACGTGGCTTGTGGCTTACCGGCATCTTCACATGCTGTTTCTCATCGTGGCGGCTGGCAGTGTCTCTCTGACTCAGCCTTCCACTTCCCAGCTTTATTCTCCTCCTTGTCCCACCTACACTTCCTGCCTAGCCAATGGCCAATCAGTGTTTTATTTATTGACTAATCAGCAACACATTTGCCATACAGAATATCCCACAGCAACCCAGGGCAGGGAGTTGACTCCGTGGGTAAAGGCAAAAGCCATGCAAGCCTGGCCACCCAAGTTTGATACATAAAATCTGGACATAGTGGTGTACGTCTGTAGCCCTAGCATGGCTACAGAAATGGGGTGTGGAGACAAGAGAGTCGGCCAGAAGCTCTCAGACCAGCCGGCCTAGAACACATGGCACAGCAGTAGAAGCAACATGAGAAATCCTACCTCAAGAGGTGAAAGGTGAGAACCAACTCCTCAAAGTTGACCTCTGACCTTCAGACACATGGTGTTGCGTGTTGCATGTGCATTCCTGCACACACACACAGATACACAGACACACAAGCACCCACCCACAATATTTTTGAGGAGATAGATGATCTGAATAAGCCAATCCCATGTAATATAATGAAATTAGTAATTTTCAGGTTTCCTATAAGTAACAACTCAGGTCCATGTAGCTTTATGCATAAGTTCCAGCAAACATTAAGGAATTAATATCAATCTTATATAGATTTTTCCACAGAAAATGTGAAAGGCAATATTTCCCAACTCATTATATGATACCAATATTGTACAAAAACTAGGCAAAGACATCATTAAAAAGAAAGCAATAAACATTTGTCCTTCAAGAATACAAATGCAGAAATTTTCAACAAAATATTAGCAAGGCAAGTTCATATTACATTAACAAATGAGATTTTCCCTAGGTATAAAGTGCTTTTGAACATTCAAAAATGTATTAATCAAATATATCATATTAATAATGAACAAAAAGCACCCACAGTAATTTTAATATATATACACTAATATGTGTAATATATATATATATATATATATATATATATATATTTGGATATACTATATATATCCAAAAAGAGCATTTGAGAAAATTCAACAGAGCAGGTGGTGGTGCATGCCTTTAATCCAAGCACTGGGGAGGCAGAAGCAGGTGGATTTCTGTGAGTTCAAGGTCAGCCTAGTCTACAGAGCAAGTTCCAGGATAACAGGGCCTACACAGAGAAACCCTGTCTCAACAAACCAAAACACAAACAAACAAAACAAAAAAATAAGAAAAAATTCAACATCCTTTCCTAATGAAACACTCAAAATATTAGAATTAAGAGAACTTCCCTGACACAATAAGCAACATGTATAGGAAACTCCTAAGACAAACTGCTTTTCCATTAAGATCTAGGAACATGATAGGACATCCATTTTTCTATTCAGTATGTCACTGAAGGTCTATCTGGTCACTTAGAAAAGAAAAAGAAAAGGTTTGCACAGCCCATTCATGGAAGACACAATCCTTTGTATACCTAATAAATTCACCAAAATGTAATTGTTCTATGAAAGAACTAATAAACTAGCAATATTATAAGATACAAGCTAAATTATAGATTCTATATATTAGAATAAAAAAGCAAAAAAATCTACTTACAACAATGTCAAAATCAATAGAATATATACTAAGAAATTTCACAAATGCAGTCAAAGACTAATACAACAAAACTCTAAAACATTGTTGAAAAGAATTAATTACAGAAGACCTAAGTAAGTCAAAAGATCTCATGTTCAGGGATCAGAGGACTCACTTTTATTAAAATGGCAATACTCTCCACCCCCAAATGGTATCGAGATTCAATGCAATTGCTGTTAGAATCCCAGCTAGTATTGTGTAGCTGGAGTTTTTCTGGTCCTGCCTGGCCCACAATCAGGACAAATCTCTCTCACCCACCAGTCTTGCAGCCGCTCAGACCCAACCAAGTAAACACACAGAGACTTACATTGCTTATAAACTGAATGGCCGTGGCAGGCTTCTTGTTATCTAGTTCTTCTATCTTAAATTAACCCATTTGTATTTATCTAAAAGTTGCCATGTGGCTCGTGGCTTACTGGTATCTTAACATCTTCTCATGGTGGCTGCTGGCAGCATCTCTCCCTCAGCCTTCCTGTTCCCAGAATTCTCTTCTCTGCTTGTCCCGCCTATACAGCCTGCCTGGCTACTGGCCAATCAGCATTTTATTTATACAGAGCGATATCCATAGCAGTATTGTTTTAAACAAAATTAACAAGATGTTCCTAAAATCCAGATGGAAATATAAGGTATCCAAGATCACCAGATCAATCTTGAAAATAAGAAAACTAAGTTAGAGAATCTACATTTCCCAACATCCAGATTTCTACACAATTGTAGCATTCAGGGAAATGTAGCTGTGTCGTGAGGAAAGATATACAGATCAATGAAATAGAATTTGAAGTCCAGAAACAAGCCCTTACATTTATGGTCAATTAATTTTTGATAGAATCAGCAAGTCACATTGATGGATAAAGAATAGCTTTTTTAATAAATGGTGCTGAGAAAACTGGATACATGCATATGTAGCAAGAGAAAAATAGATGATTTTCACATCACCAAAGTTTAAAACTTTTATGTTTCAAAGGACACATGAAGAAAATTAAATGAAAGACTGTTGAGAAAGTATTTGCCTCTTAAGTGTGGGGAACTCAATCTAACACCCAGAATCCACGTTTTTGTTTTTTTTTTTAATGTGGGGCCTGGAGAGACCACCTAGTGAATAAAATGCTTACCACAAAAGCATGAGGACCTAAGTTTGAATCCTTAGCATCCATGTAAAAGCCAAGAGCTACAGTGCATGTTCATAACCCCAGTGTTGCTGGGGCAGACAGGTGGCTCACCAGAGCTCACTGGTCAGCCAGTACAGCTAAATCAGTGATCCCAGGCTCAGGGAAGAAATCCAGTCTCAAGAAATATGGGGGAGAGTGATCCAGGACACCCAACACCAACCTCTGTCATTCACCACTCCCCGCCACACACATGCACCACCACACACAAAAACATGCAATCAGGCATGGTAACATATATGTGTAATTCTAGTGTTGGGGATGCAGAGACAGGTAGATCCCCGGGGCTTTCTACCCAGCCAGCCTAGCTTACTTGGAGAGCTCCTATCTAGTGAGAGAGCGTATCTCAAAAGCAAGATGGATGACTCCTGAAGAATAAGAGCTGAGGTGTCCTCTGGCCTCCACATGAATGGGCACAGGTGTGCGTACAGACACGCCTACACCAAAGGAACACACAGAACAAGAAAGAATATTGGCAAATAATCTATTTGACTAAAGATGCATATCCAAATTATATAAAGAACTCTTTTTTTTTCTCAAGACAGGGTTTCTTTGTATAGCCCTGACTGTCCTGGAACTAACTCTGTAGATGTCTGACCTCAAACTCACAAATATCCATCTGCCTCTGCCTCCCAAGTGCTGGGATTAGAGATGTATGCCACCACCATTGGACTATAAAGGGCTCTTAAAACTCATCAAGAGATAAATAACAGAGTTTTTAAATGGATAACAATTTAAAATCCAAAGAAATGGACATTTCTCTAAGAAAAATATATAAATGGGTAATGAACATATAAAAAGACAGATGCTTGACACATTAGTTGTCTGGAAAATGCATATCAACACTACAGTAAGATGCTAATTCACACCCACTAGAGCATCAAGAAGCAAAAGTTCAGATTATTACAAATTACAGCGAAAAAATTACAACCCTCATACACAGCTGTTGAGAATATTAAATGGTGCAACAGATTTGGAAAATGGCTTAGTAATTCCCCAGACTAACAGAGTAATCATATCACCCAGCAACCCCACTCTTGGTTATGTACCTACTAAAAAAGAAGGCGTATGTTGGGATGGTTAATGTTCATGGCCAACTTGACCTGATATGGAATTACACAAGAGAAGGGGGCACACATGTAGGTCTGTGTGCCTGTGAGCTCCAGAGAGAATGAAACAAATGGGAAAGGCCTAGCTTGAACATGAGCTGCTGCTCCATCCTTCAACCCTAGAGTCCTAGATGGAAGAAAGGAAGGAAACAGAAAAGGCAAGGAGGGCCCTGGCATTCTCCGTTCTCCACCTCATGGCCCACCATGATGTGAATGGCCATATTATACCTCACTCCTCCCACCATGATGGACAAGATCTCCCAAACTGAACAAAATAGAACTTTCCTCCCTGAAGTTGTGTTAAAGTCACACTGATAAGACAACTAATACGTGTGTTCACATAAAAACTTCTATATGCATGATTGTTGTACTAATACCCCCAATAATCCAAAGATGTATACAACTTAATGTCTATTAATGGATGGAAGGATAAAATGTCATATATTTGCATAATTTAATGTGGGATTGAACTCAGCTCCTCAGGCTTGGTGGTAGGCACCTTTACCTGCTGAGCTATCTTGTCAGGCCCACTATGTAGTTCTTTAAAAGCCTTTGGAGATGGCTAATGGGAGGAATGTGTAAGAGTTTGAACCTTTGGACTAGAGAAGCCCTACAATGCTTCAGGTAGAACTTAATGGACCATCCTGGTGGGACTTCAGAAGACTGAAGTGCCAACAGAAATATGGAGAGTGGACATCTGGTTCATGAGTTTTTAGAGAAGAACAAGGACTCTACTGGTGATTGAACTGGAGTCCATTTTGAGATATTCCGACATAGAATCTGGCTTCAATCTGCCCATGGCCTGAGAACTTGCATGAAGTGCAATTGAAGAATAATGGACTAATATGTCTGGCAGAGGAGATTTCAAGCAGGATAGCATCTAGTCTGTACCACAGCTACTTCTGATTGCTCTTATCCAGGTCTCCAGTGAGAGAGATTTACTTGTCTCAGAGGAGTTTTTGGACTTCTGGATGATCTTAGAACCTTTGAGGGCTTTTAGAGATGGACTAAACCTATTTTCCATTATATGATTGTCATGAACCTATGGAGAACAAGGATGGAAGGTTATGACTTAAAAGTGGTATGTTTGGGTATCAAATTGACAGCAGTGGGAGGCTTGTGATGGTTAATCTTGTCAATTTGATAGGATCTAGAGTTACCTAGGAGATAAATCTCTGGGCATATCTGTGAGGGAGATTTCAGATTGGGTTAATAGAGGTGGGAAGAACATCCTCCCCTCCCCACTGTGCTTTTCCCACCAAGATGGACTGCACCCTCAAATTGGGAACTGCAATATACCATTCCTTACAAAGTAACTAATACCTAAAAAAATACATTACTGCTTTAAAGATTACCCTGATCTGAACATTTCTTATAAAATGAATTATACAATTAATGACAATCTATGACTGGCTTCTTTTACTTAACATAATGCTTTCTAGGCTCATGCATGTTGTAACAGCTATTAGTACTTCATTCACTTTCTGTAGAAAGAGAAAATAGACTCCCAAAAGTTGTTCTCTGGCCTCCACACACATGTCATGGCAAGCATGGACACACACACACACACACACACACACACACACACACACACACACACACACGGGGGAGGGGGCCGCGGGAGAGAATAAATGCATGTAGGGAGAAAGAGCCACATGATCAGCTTTGTCATGGTGAGACCTTACTTCCAGTACCAATCTTACACATATCATCTACTACTCTTGTCACTGTGACAAATACTTGTCAAAAGCAACTGAAAGAAGAAAGTTTTGCTTCGGGACTTTTCATTTGATGTTTTGCATTTTTGTACAGTCTGGGGGAAGATGTGGATGCAGAGCATGAGGAGCTGGTCTCGTTGAGCCTAGTTAGGAAGCAGAGAGAGATGAAGCAGGGTGTTCTACATGCTTTCCTCTATTTATTCAGTCTACGACTCCAGCTCTGGAACAGTACTATCGACATTTGGGGTGGGTCTTCCCATGTCAATTACCAACACTCTAGCAATGACCTCCCAATTGTACCCTGAGGTTTATCACCTGAGTGATTATAGGTCCCATCAAGTTCACCATCAACATTAACCACCATCATTAGCTTTTCCTTTTACTGAAAATATCGGAGGTAAAATAAGTTAAAATGGGAAATGTTTACATTTGGTCATAGTTCTGGAAGTTTCAGTCCATAGCCAGGAGGACCCACGGTGTTGTCCCATGTCGAAGAAGAAGTGCATTGTGACAAAGTCAGAGTAATAGAGAGCAAAGCTACCTACCTCACAGTATTTGGGAGACAGACAAAGGGCCCAGGGTCCATTTCCACCCACTGAGACCTTTTATAAAGGTCCCACAGCTTTCCAGGAACACCATTAGCATGAGTTCAAGCCTTTATTAATTCATGAGCCTTTGGAGGATGTTTATCCAAACTATAAATGTTGCCTAGGGACAAGGAAGAGCCAGTGACAGCAATAATGGCTAAAGACACAGGTTCCTTTCAGAACTCACAAAAAAATGTTCTAAAATTGACTGTTATATAGATTCTGTTCTTACATTGAAGTCTATCCTACATTTTTAATTAATTAAAATTTTTTACAGATTTTTAGAGATATAATTCTTACACCACAAAATTTACCCAATGAAAGTCAATAATTCAAGTCTTTTTTTTTTTTTTATCATATTCACAGACATGGGCAACCATCACCCCAGAAGGGGTTTTATGAGTTTTGTCCTTTTCTTAGCTCACATTGCCATTTTATTCCTTCTTCCATTCAGCTGCTCGTTTCAGGCCCCGCACCCCACCCCCGCTGCTGCCCCCATTTCCGGTCAGGAAATGCTGAACTTTGCACTGTCTGCACAATCCCGAAGTTCCCCTTTCACACACAGTGTTCAGGCTTCCAGATTACCGTATGGAAGCCGAGCAAGAGCGGAGAACAGTTCCAGGAAAGCTGCTGGCGTTCTTCCCTGCCCATCTGGGAGAGGGGACAGAAAGGGCCCAGATCCGAGCTCCATGGCCCCTGGCCCTCACTGGCTGCACTGTCTGTGCCTGTGACACAGTGTACTGTAGTCCAGGCCTCTCACATCCCTGAAGTCATACTTCTGTGCCTTGCAGTTTCACTCATCATTATGTTCTGAAGACTAGCCGTTGACACACATTGATATCCTTTCGTTTTAATTTCTGTATAGTTAAACTCATCATACATTTTGTTTTTGTGGTGCTGGAAACTGAACCTAGGACCTCTTAAGTGTTAAGGAAGCAGGCACTGTACCCCCAGTTCTGGCCCCATCATTCTTGGGTACCATTGTCATTTGGTCACCTGCTGATGGACACGTGGATACCTCCTGGTGCTTTCTGATGTCTGCACATGCTCTTATGGGAGAATCGCCCTGGGGAATATGCTTAGAAGCAGATCTGAAGAACTGCTGAGTGTGTGTGTGTTCTGGGTTTTCTAGATCTTGGTGATTGTTTGCCCAGGTGTTCGGTCACTTTCCACCCTTAGCTGCTGTTGCTGTAAGATACCATTCCCCCCGCATCATCAACACATTCCATCTGAGACATTGTCATCTTTGTCGGTCTAATGGTGATTGTGTCTCATGTTTTCCTCTTTATAAATTGCTACATATTCTTGGGTTATACACTACAGACTTAACCAATAACCCCCCAATGGTGAATGTTCAGCTGGCTCTCCTTTTACGTTTGTTTTAGACATTACAAACGACACTGCAGAGAAGCAATCTGTACATCTGATATATGTGGCCTTTAGTCACTGGCAGATCCATGTCCGAAACAAACAGCTCTCACCTCACATAAAATGAGAGTGTGTATTGTGAAGCAAATATGAATGACCCTGGCCTGGGAGCTTGGCTCAGGTGCTGTGAATGCTGTGTTCCCACACAGAAGCAATTACATAAACTTCCATACCCACAGAATAAGAGAGATCCTTAAACCAAAGCATTTTCCAAACACATCAATGGAAACATCAGTTGTGTGAGTTATATCCAGTTGGGGAAAACCTGTTACAGGTATTAAAATTGCCTGGTGGTGTCGGGTGGTGGTGGCACCTTTAATCCCAGCACTCAGGAGACAGAGCCAGGCAGATCTCTGTGAGTTTAAGGCCAGCCTGGTCTACAGAGCAAGATCCAGGACAGGCACCAAAACTACACAGAGAAACCCTGTCTCAAAAAAGCAAAACAAAACAAACAAAAAAGAATTCCCTGGTGGTATTCTCAGCTTTGGGGTTGGTAAAGAAGCTGCTGACCTGCTGATACAGCCCACAGACTTTACCTGATGATTGAAAGGGTAAGTCAGACATAAAGGGAGACAAAGATTGGCTATTAAGGAGACACAAGGTGGCCCAAGATAGTTCTTCTCCAAATCTGCAACTCCAACTCTTCATAACAAAGTTCTAGTCCGCCGACCCGCCCTGTAAAACCTTCCAGATAACTGTAGCTTTCTTTTCTGAGAACATTAGTTCACAGTTGTGCCAGGCAAGTGTCACATCGTGTGCATGCAGAAGCCGAATGCTGCTTTATGTCTACGACACGAAGAAGGCCCATTCTGAGGAACTAATCAACACGAGGTTGAGCAGGCAGGAGGGCACTCTTCAGAAGAGAGAGCTAGTTGGGGCAGTTATTCAGGAAGACATCCTCTATTCATATCAGTTTTACCAGCTATCATGATCTCAGTCTGACTTTTTTGCTCCCTCTGCACCTGACAAAACATTTACATATGGCATGTAATAGCAATTAATAGAATAATAGCAAAAAATAATTGAGAACACAGCCTCAATTTCACCTCAAAGGTGAAAAATGTAACAGATAAGGGAAGCAGGCAGCTAACCAACCAAAAAGTCTTTTCTAAAATTCACTATAAGTATGTATAATTTTTATTTGTCAATTAAATGAATAAAGACATTAAAATGATTAAATTAAAAATGACTATTTTAAAAGTCTTTTTATAATTTAATTAAAATGGGATTACATCATTTCCCTCCTCTGTAGCATGAATGAATCTTAAAAGTTCTTATTAATAAAATCAAACCTGAGCCAGGTATTGGGGTGAAATGCTGGATGGTCAGAGAGACAGAACAAGCCACAGCTACCTCACCTCGCCGGATCCTCAGCTGGTCTTGTTTCCTCAGACTGGAGGCCTCTGAGTCCTCATCCAGAATGGGTCTCAGCTGAATTGCTGCTCTAAAGCCTGAATGCTTAACCAGCCAAATGCTTCTAGTTTCTGGTCCTCAGGCCTTATAAACCTTTCTGCTTTCTACCACCACTCCCTGGGATTAAAGGCTGCTTTCTGGGATTAAAGGCGTGAGTCACCATGCTTAGCTGTTTCCAATGTGGCCTTGAACTCACAGAGATCCAGAGGGATTTCTATCTCTGGAATGCTAGGATTAAAGGTGTGAGTGCCACCATTTTCTGGCCTCTGTATCTAGTGGCTTTTCTGTTCTCTGACTCCAGATAAATTTATTAGGGTGCACAATATTTTGGGGAACACAATACCACCACACTCCTCTCCTATTTTCTACCCCTCCAGTGTCCACCCACCCTCCAATTCACAGCCTCCTCTTCTTTAGCCATGGTTGGTACCTGTGCATATAAACAAATCAGTGTGTAAACACAACCTGCTGAGTCCTTGTCTCTTGGAGTGTTGCCTGCATGTGTGTTTCTAGGACTGACCACTTGGTATTGGATAGCAAAGCACGAGGCTCATCTCTGGGCGAGACCGACTCTCCTCTCTCAGCAGTTAGCTGCTTGTAGCTCGTCCTCTAAGAGGGCGGCCAGTCCTGGCAGTGGGATCGGGATCCAGCCCTGGTGCATGAGCTGGCTTTCTGGATCCCATTACCTGTGGTCAGATGCCTTGCTCAGGCTTGATGCAGGCAGGAGGGGCTTGGACCTGCCTCAATTGAATGTACCAGGCTTTGCTGACTCCCCATGGGAGCCTTTACCCTCTTGGAGGAGGGGATGAGGGGGTCGGGGAGAGGGAGGATGGAGGGGAAGGGAGGAGGGATGAGAGGGGAACCTGTGGTTGGTATGTAAAATGAATTTTAAAAATTTTAATTAAAAAAAAAAAAAGAAAGAGCGGTTAGGTGGTGGCACACACCTTTAACCCCAGCACTCGGGAGGCAGAGCCAGGCGGATCTCTGTGAGTTCGAGGCCAGCCTGGTCTACAGAGTGAGTTCCAGGACAGGCACCAAAACTATACAGAGAAACCCTGTCTTGAAAAGAAAGAAAGAAAGAAAGAAAGAAAGAAAGAAAGAAAGAAAGAAAGAAAGAAAGAAAGAAAGAAAGAAAGAAAGAAAGAAAGAAAGAATTAAACCTAAAAAAAGATGAATGGACTAAAGGGTAGACTGTGTGACTCAGCAAGCCACACTACAGCTTCCACAACAAGATTCTCTCTCTCTCTCTCTCTCTCTCTCTCTCTCTCTCTCTCTCTCTCTCTCTCTCTCTCTCTCTCATTTGTTTCTTCGTTTTGTTTTGGTTTGGTTTTTCTTTTAAATTTGGTTTTGTTTTGGGGGGAGGTTGACAAGGACAGAGGGCGGATGTGAGGGGATAAGTGAGCCCGGAATGCATGATGTGAAATCCACAAAGAATAAAGGTTTAAAACTTAAAAAAAAAATAGTGGGGCCCATGAGATTTCCCCCAGTCTGTGTTGGGATATCAGTGGTTCTGGAATTGTGCAGGATCCTTTTAGACAGCAGTGGTTCTGGAATTGTGCAGGATCCTTTTAGACAGCATCGGTGGGATTTCGTGGGTGTAGCTTCCCTGGCTTAGCTGGAAGGGACAATCACACAGAAGATCTTGTGGTCCTCTGGCACTTGCTGTCTTTCCTCTTGCCCCTCTTTTTTGGTGCTTCTGGAGTCTTAGCTGCTGGAGTTGTATGGTAAATACATCCACCAGGGCTGGACACCACATGGCCGTGACACCACATGGCCGTTTGATCTCTTATTTGCACTAGTTGTGGCTTTCTGTAACGGCCTCCTCCTGCTGTAAAAGAAGTTTCTGATGAGGGTTGAATGTTACACTTGTCTGTGGGTATATAGATAAGTATTCAGAATGCCATTAAGAATTATACCGGTTTGGAAAATTGGCAATAGTACAGTCTCCTCTGTGATCTGTGACCTCCCCAGCCAAGTACAGTTGCCTAGGCTTCCAGTGCCATGAGTGATTTCTTTCCTATTAAGCAGGCTTTGAGTCCAAGTAGACAGCTGTTGGTTACTGCCAAGGTATAAGTACCACTACTGCTGCCCCTCTAGGGAGATCTTGCCATGGTGGTCATTGTGATTTATAGGCAACAACAGCTGGTTAAGACTATTGATACTTTTCTCACCTTGTGGTACTATGAACGCTAGTCCTCAGGGGCATGTGTTTGGCTCCTTTTCAACTCAAATCCTCCAATTCCTATGTCCAAAGTGCACAGTGTCCTCAACAATAAGGACTTACCTTTAACTTCTGGGAGGCAACCAAGGACAGTAGCAATAGCCTATATTGTTTTGGGAACTCTCTTCAGCTCTCTGATCAACAACTCGAAAGGAGGTTCTCATTCCTGGTACTGGACTTTTTGTTAGCTACTCTATAACTCTTGGTGTAATTTCATATATTGCGTGTTTTCTCTTATATGTGGATATTAGGTTTTAAGCTTTAGATATGTATGTTTCATTTAAAATAGACACAGAGGTTCGGTAGCTCATATGAGATCGGAAGAGGAAGGGCTCTCCTAAGGAAAGGGAAATAGAGTATATAGTGTTATGGATAAATAAAGGGGAAACTAAAATGGGTTTAAATGGGGAAGAGGATGGGAATGAATGGCAAAGGAGGGACTGTGGGGAGGAACAACTAGTACTAAAGGCCTTTTGACTAGCCATATGGAAGCTTAAGACTCTTGAAGCTTCCTAAAATGTACAAAAGAGATTTAAATGGAGTTACCATATAATGGGGGAGGCAATGCCACAGCTAGATATTATATGCTACCAAGTAAAACCCCCAGTCTCAGGAATGGGTGACATCTTGTTGAGTCATTGGCCAAAAGGGACCCACAGACACCCCCACAAACAATACAGGGTATTGCCAATGCTATTGGTTACCCTCCAGAACCTGACAGTAAGTTCCTGTTGCTGAAGACACCACTTACTTATGTCATCAAACATGGAAAAACTGAGCTTCAGCCCTACTGAAGCTTCAGCCCTACTGACCAGCATTCAGAATATTAAAAGATACAATACTACATGCTACCAGAGGAGAACAGTAATCATCAGTCTTACCCAGCTTCAAATTGTGAGACCCACAACTATGACCTATTTTGCAAGATATACTGGTGCAATAATGGCACAAATGTTATGGAGTAACCAGCCACTTTTTAAAAAAAAAATTGTATCTAAGGCTTATTCTATGAGATGGAACCCACATCTGGACACTGTTAATGAGGCCACAAACTTGAGACTAGATAAGTCATGGGCCCTAGGTTAAAACCTACTACTATTACTCTGCTAAAAGAGCATGCTGCTCCTAAAGACATATTGCTATACTCATAGATTAATGCATTACTCAACCCCCATCATTGGAGTAGATGAGAATTAACACAGAAACACACATACTCACAGCTGGAGAATGTGAGACATTTGGAACACTCAGTCCTAAATGGGATGTCTTCATCAAACCCCTTTCCTCAAACCTCAGAGAGCCATGTGGAAGAGGCAGAAAGAGCCAAAGGTGGTGGGTAACTCCAAAGAAAGTGTCTTCCAGACACAACAGAGCTGTGTTCACATATGAACTCACAGAGACTGGGACACCATGCACAAGACTGCACAAACTCAAGCTAGATAAAATCCCAGCACAGAAAAGGGGACGTGGGCACAAAGTCCCACCCCTAACCGAGATGCTATTTGAAATTAATACCTACTCAGAGAGGGAAAATCAGTTTTCTCCAATAGAGGGACACTGGCTGTATCGACCGCACTGCAGGGCACTCCTCATGCTTAGGGGTAGCTGATCTGCACAAAACGGGCTCCATGCTTTGTTTTGCTTTGTTTTGTTTTGTATTGTTTTGGTTTGGTTTTATGTGTGTGTGTTTTACGGTTTGGTGACTCTTTTTGGTTTTGTTTTGAAGTTTTTATGGTTTTTACTTAGAGAGAGAGTGTGTGTGTGTTAAAGCATAAATTTGGGGTGAGTAGGGAGGTAGGGAAAAATTTAGGACGAGTTGGTAAAAGTGAAAGATATGATGAAATGTTGTATGAAAATTTTTAAAATAATTTTTAATGTAATAAAAATAAAATGGCCTAATCAAAAAAAATCCATAAGCACTTCACAATGTGTACCATTCTAAGTGTGAGAAATGAGAAGTTTAATACGTTTCCTGTACATGACTTCCAAGTCTCTAGTGGTTTCATCCATGGCTCTTTTGCGTTTCTTTGGAGTTCTGCTAAACATGTGTGTTACATTGCCTCCCAGTTTGCAAAAAGTAAAGAGTGCTTCATGGCACAAAGACGGTGCTCAAGTAATTTCCTGTAGAATGAATAGACTTGGTCCTTTAAGAGACTGGTCAGATCACACGCTGGCTATAACCTCTTCCCGTTTCCTTATGGAATTCTTCCTTTGTCATGTTTTACGGGCACAAATGTCTTTTTACATTGAATTGCACCCTCTACATCTCCTTCAGCGGTCTCCCTCCAAATCAGATGTCTTTTCTGCCTCTTCCTTATTTCGGTGGAGTTGTTCCTGGTGGCCTTCCTCCGTGGAGTGTGGGCTCTTTCGTGTCCCCCTCCCCCACCTATTTATGTCTGTGGGTGTGAAAGCCTTTGGCTCCTGCGGGTTGGCTTGTCAGTATGTCTCATTCAGTGGGAAGGACATGGGTGTCTGGCTTCAGAGGCCAGTAGGAAGCTAGCTGTCTGACAAACTGCTCCGTTCTTGTGCAATGGTCCCACCTCCAAAGGAGCTAACTGTTTGCCCCTTGGTGTCATGTCCTGAGAAAGTCCTGACTGAGCTGACAAAGCACCATCCAGACCCTGAAGAAAACTCTTAAGAAAACGTGGGCAGGTGCATCAGCTCCGTGGGTGAATGCCCCTGCTGTGTAAGTCTGACGGCCTGAGGCTAGACTCAGAACTCTCTACTGGCTGCAGGAGAGAACCGACTTCCCAAACCAGTCCTCTGAGGGCCTGCTCCATCAAGAAGCTGTGGCTGTAAGAAACAAAGCGGCTGTTCATGTAGATCTCATTTCATTTCTCTGTCATTGGGCGATCCCCGTGTCTTTCTTGGGGTCCTGTTTTCCAGGTAGCCTCCCTGGTGAACCAATGGCTGATGGGTCACCAACTGGATCAGGCCCTCTGAATGGGTGAGACAGTTGATTGGCTTGATCTGTCTGGGAGGCATCCAGGCAGTGGGACCGGGTCCTGTGCTCATTGCATGAGTTGGCTGTTTGAAACCTGGGGCCTATGCAGGATCGCTTGGCTCGGCCTGGGAGGAGGGGACTAGACCTACCTGGACTGAGTCTACCAGGTTGATCTCAGTCCACGGGGGAGGCTTTGCCCTGGAGGAGGTGGGAATGGGGGGTAGGCTGGGGGGAAGGTGAGGGGGGCGGGAGGGGGGGAGAACAACGGAATCTGTGGCTGATATGTAGAACTGAATTGTATTGCAAAATAAAAATAAAAAAATTAAACAAAAAAAAAAACAAAACAAAAAAAGTTAAATTCATCCAAAAAAAAAAAAAAAAGAAAAAAGAAAAAAGAAACAAAGTGGCCTGGAGAGCCCTAACCGCACCTCCTGCAAGCCCTGCCCACACCACAGTCGCGCACCTCAGGCTGACAAAGACTCTGTCTTTCCCATGGCTGCCAAGGGCCAGGGACACTCTGAATTGTGGCCCACTTCTTCTCAGCTCCTTCCTGGATTCTGGATCAAAGTACCTTACAACACCTATCCCCTTGGGAAAACACAAAAGTAAAGAAGCCTCTTCCGTCTGGGCTCTTCCTTCAGTTGCAATCTGGGATCAAGTCGCCACTGTGGTGGTCAGTGTTACTATAGGGCTGGTTTACCTGAAATACATCTCAGTGGTGTTTTGTTATTATTTTTGTTTGTTTTTTTGTTGTTGTTGTTTTTTTTGAGACACAGTCTCACTGGCCAGGAACTAGCTATGTAGAGCAGGCTGGCCTCAAGCTCACAGAGATCTGCCTGCCTCTGCCTCCTGTGAGCTTGGATTAAAGACGTGTGCTATGGCCCTGCCTATCTATTTTTGAACCAGCAGTCAATGGTATGCGCACAACTGCACTCACATGCACTCACACATATCATCTACACACAAGTTAATAATAAATATCAATTTAAAAAATACAAATAAAATGTGAATGCTGCCAGGCGGTGGTGGCACAGACCTTTAATCCCAGCACTCAGGAGGCAGAGGCAGGCAGATCTCTGTAGGCCAGCCTGGTCTACAAAGTGAGTTCTGGGACAGCCAGGGCTACATAGAGAAACTCTGTCTCAAAAAAAAAAAAAAAAAAAAAAAAAAAAAAAAAAAAAAAAAAAAAAAAAAGAGGCTATAACCTCTTCCCGTTTCCTTATGGAATTCTTCCTTTGTCATGTTTTACAGGCACAAATGTCTTTTTACATTGAATTTAAGAATGTTATCCCTGGTACATGTGTCCTTACTGGATCACTGAAAAATTCAGTTCAACTCGACCCTAGGCACTCACTGCATCCCTTGGACGGCCAAGCATGAAGAGCATTGCATTTATATGACTGACTGATGCTTGATCATGTGGCGGGGCTCCCCAAAGCCTGGCTCAGTTTTAGATGTGTATTGGAGACACCTCTACTCATTTTTCCAATTAAAAAAACATTTGTACCACTGTCCTTACTTTTATGCTTATTCATGTGTTTGTAGTAAAGGTCACACAAACAACAAAATTAGAGGATTTCATACAGCCTGTTGAGGAGGCTCTAGAAGTTAGACAGGTCCCCGATAGGCAGTGGGGACACAAATAGATTTTTTTAAAAAAGAAAGAGAGAGAGAGAGAGAGAGAGAGAGAGAGAGAGAGAGAGAGAGAGGAAGGAAGGAAGGAAGAAAGAGAAAGAAAGAAAGAAAGAAAGAAAGAAAGAAAGAAAGAAAGAAAGAAAGAAAGAAAGAAAGCCAACTTCCAGTGTCTTCTGCACGCTCTTGACCTGGAGTGGGGTGGTAGGGCCCCCTGCTGGTGGCCTAGCCAGCAAATTCAAGGCTGGATCAGGACATTCACCCCTAAATTGAGGGTGTCAATCAGCTCTTTGTTCAAACTGACAAACCTTAAATTAGAGGAGGGACACTCCTCAAAGACCCTTAAAACCCCCGGCCATTGAGGAAAGACCAGCTTTCTGACTCTGCTCTCAGGCCTGTGATATTCCCAACTCGACATTTATCAGTTTTAATGGGCCCCTTCATCTTTGCACATGCAGTTTCTCTCCAGGAACTTTCATTTCTAGGACGGTCCATGAGGCAGCCAAACACCAAGGAGAAGAGTGAGGAGTTTGTACCAGTGAATGCAGCACAGGGTCATGTTAAAGTACTGAAGACCTCTGGATGTTTAAAATTTGCCTCCCTGGAAGGAGCTTTAAAAGGGAGGAGAGTTGGGAATATACATGAAAACTCTGATCTCAGAATGAGTATTTCAACTTCTAAGCAAAAGTAACTCATTCTCTGTAGTTGGAGTTTTCCTATGTCCCAGTCTGCCAGTGGTCAAGACAAATCTCTCTCACCCGCCAGTCCCACAGCCACTCAGACCCAAGTAAAAACACAGAGGCTTATATTATTTACGAACTGTATGGTCATTTGCTCAAGCTTATTACTGACTAGATTTTCCGCTTAAATTAACCCATAATTCTTCTTTATGTTTAGCCACGTGGCTTGGTACCTTTTCCCAGTTCTGCCTTCACATCTTGCTTCTCATGGCTGTGGCTGGCAGCGTCTCCTGACTCAGCCTTCCTGTTCCCAAAATTCTCTTCTCTCTTTGTCTTGCCTATACTTCCCACCTGGCTACTGGCCAATCAGCATTTTATTTATACAGAGCACTATGCACAGCAGTTCTCTCTGTCCCGAACGAGTAAACAAGGATTTGGTTTTCTCTAATTTTGTTTTCAGGGATTGTTTGGTGAGTTGAAAAAAAAAAAAAGTAAAAAGGATGCACGAATGATGGCTACGAAGGCAGTAAGCATTAAATATTGTCACTGTAGTTAGCATCTGGCTTCTCTTTAGAGGGAGCTACTTTGACTGTGACCATCTCTAAACCTGCTGCAGGCCAGATGTCACAGGGAGCATCCCCTCAGTGGTCTGGACCTAATGTTTTTTCTCACTTCCTCTAATGCTCTAGGATTCCAGCATGAGGACCTGAACACTATCCCCTCCCCTAACCACCACATACAGAATCAGGATGTGCCCTGACCAAGCTGGCAGGACATTTGATACTCTGGTTGAGTGTGGCATGAGAGCCTGTGACTGTGAAGGCAAACCCCTCAGAGAGCTGTGACTGTTAAAGCCACCTGTGTTAAGTGAGGTCTCTTGGGTTTCTTTCTATGGACTAGTGCACATCAACTCCGTTCCCCAACTCTCTGTATAAGCCGGTCTCAGATCTCTACTGTTGTGATCAGGACACAGCAGAAGTGGCTGCCACACAACCTTGGAAGGGGTCCTGGTGCCTCGGCTTATAGTGTGTTGAGCTTATAGTGGGAAAATCAACTACCACGTATAACCTCTTCTATCAACATGGCAGCTTTCAGCTCAGGGGACCACCCAAAGGACCACCCATCCTTTAACACAGTTATTTTTTTTCACCTTCCTCCTGCTAGATGGATGGAGTGGAACCCTGGCTTCCCTTTGAGTATTGATGCCAAGTGCCACAAGGATTTACCCCGAGACATCCAGTTTGATAGTGAAAAAGGAGTGGACTTTGTTCTGAACTACTCAAGAGCGTAAGTTTCAGGAACTTCAGGGTGTGGGTGGCCCATCTGGGAGCTGGGTATGGGCTATTGTTAGAAATGAGTTCGGGATCACAAAAAAAGAGAGCACCATTCCACCCGTCTGGACAAGGCAAAGTACGTGATTGAGAGTGTGTGCTCAGAGTAGACACACACCAAGACAGGAATCGAACTTGGTCTGTATTCTAACTCAGATGGCAGTTGTGGTTTTTTTCCTCATTGACTGGGATCCAACTCACAGTTTTAACTGGCTAGTCTGAAAAGAATTGGCACACAGGAAATGAAGGAGGGGACAGGGTCACTGGTCCAGGCCATCAAAGGCCTGGAATAACAGTTGTGGATCTTTCTGTACATAAAAGTTTCACTGTGGGAGGATGAAAGCATTTCCATAAAAGTCTTACAAGGTTGTGGGAGGACAAAAAGATTTTAATTCCTTGTCCCTAACACAAGTTATATAGTGTTTGGTGGAAAAGACTCATATTTGATCTTTCTTATACTAGGACCCTTATTCTTTTCCATTGAGGGTCTTGAGCTGGGGGAACAGTTCAGCTGAACACCATTCCCAACACATTTGTCTCTATCTGGGCCAGGGATAGTTGCCCATTGCACAATCGAAGATGACCTGTGTCTCAACAGGTTGGATTGACCCAGCGGTCCCCCAACACTAGCAGCACTGCACTCTCAGCCCAGCCAGGGGCCCTTCTTCTGTGGCCAGTCTGCCTGAAGATGGCGCCCAGACTGTTACCAGGAGGCAGATTCTGTAGTGATAATGACTAAAATGACAGTGTTGGTCCCAGGACAAAGATTCCTGATCATTTGTCGTAGCGACTTCATGAGGTAGGCACATGTATTAGTCAGTGTTCTATTGCTGTGAGGAGACGCCATGACCCAGCAACTCATAAAAGAAGGCATTTCATTGGGGACTTTTCAGAGGTTAGTCCCCTACTCACCTTGGGTAAGGGGAGTGTGGTGGCAGACATGGTGCTGGAGAAGTAGCTGGAAGCCTTACATCCTGATCCACAGGCAGGCAGAGAGAGACCTGGACCTGGTGTGGGATTTTGAAACCTCAAAGCCCACCCCCAGTGACACATTTCCTCCAACAAAGACACAACTACTCTACACAACAGGCCACACCTCCTTGTAATCCTTTGTAATCCTTGTAATCCTTTCAAACAATTCCACTCTCTGGTGACTAAGCCTTCAAACAGATGAGCCTATGGGGCCATTCAAACCACCGCAGCACATATTGCCCCCTCTTTGCTGTTGAGGAACCTGAGAAATGCAAAGGGTATTGAAGACCTTGCCTACGGCCCTTTGCTAATAAACGACAGAGACATTGACTTCTAGGTCACATGCTTGCACTAGAGTCACTGATGGACGCTGGCACAATCATGGATACTGTCAAAACAAGAGATCTTCAGCCCCACACCAAGGTTAGCAAAGACACCTTTCATACTATAGAGACACCTTTCATACTCTTAGAGAATTTTCATAATCATACACACCTAGAAAACCCTAAATTAATGAAGCCCTACTGAGCTTATACTCCCCTGAGGACTTTTAGCACTTCCCAGCACCCAGTACAACCATGGCAAGTCTCTGAGAGTGGGACCTCATTGTCTGCACACCCAAAGGCAGCCAGGCCTGAGGACCATGAGTCATTCTCCTCAATGCAGGTGTTTTCTAATTATATTCATCCTTTTAAAATTTGACAGCCATTATCCAACATTTCTACGTAAGGAAACTGAGATCCCGTGGGTTAAGGTCAAATATTTACCTATATACATTGAGGCAAAAACTAACTTGGTGGTCTGGATGAGAAAGGACCCTATAGGCCTGGGTATTTGAACTCTTGGTACCCAGTTGGTGGTGATATTTGAAAAGGTTTATTTAGGAGGTGTAGTCTTGCTGGAGGAAGTATGTCACTGGAGGTGGGCTTTGAGAGCTTAAAGCCTCACTCCTCTTCTGGTTCACTCTCTTTCCTGCTGCTTGCCTATGAAGATATTAGCTCTCAGCTCCTGGTTCCTGGTCCCATGTTGTCCCCACCGCTATGGACTCCAACCCTATGGAACATGAGCCAGAATCAACCCTTCCCTCCATAGCTTGCCTTGGTTATGGTGTTTTATCACGTCAACAGACAATTAACTGGATGGTAGCAGAGAGTAGGCTGTTGTTGCGAAGAGCCTGGCCATGTTTTCCTTGTTGTTATTGTTGCTGTTTTGGTTTTGTTCAGTTGGCTGTGGGCCTTTTGGTTTTGTTTTATTGTTTTGGAATGTAGAAGACTTTGGAACTTGGGACTAGAAAAGCAGTTGGATGCTGTAAACAGAACTTAACAGGCTATCCTCATTGGAGCCTGAAAGACAGTGGTGAGAGTGAGGGAGACTGGAGAGGCCTGGCTCAAAAGGTTTCAAAGGGAAGCAAGGACTTTAATAGCAACTGGGCTAGAGGCCATTCCTGTGATACTTTGGCAAAGAATCTGGCTGTTTTCTGCCTACATCTTGAGAGTTTACCTAAAGCTAAGTTAAAAAGGAATGGAATAATGTCTTTGGAAACTTCAAGGCTGCATAATGTCAAGTTCATGTCTGTTTGTTATTAATAATGCTTATGCAGGTCTGCAAAGGGAAAGAGAGAGTGGGGCAGTAAGGAATGCAAATGGACAACATGGAGAGAGAAGAGCCGTAGGAAGTGTGACAGCCAAGGCAAGTGTTAGAGGAGAGGCTGCAAGTGTTAGGGAGCTGAGCACAGCTAAGGAGAGGCCTACCGTGCGCTGGAACAGGGGATGGGTGCCTAACGGGGAAGACCCCACCCAGCTACGTTTCCAGCGTGTGAATGAAGCCTGTGGAGGCTTCTGCTCTAGAAAGCAAGTGAATGAAAGTGCTGGTGTGATTCAGGAGGGCCAGGGTTCATCCCAAGCTGGCCGCTGAACTCAGCCGTGCCACCCACGTGGTGCTGGCTCTAGAGGCATGAAGGATGTAAGAATGAAGGGGTTCTGGATTCTTCCTCCATGGTTGTAGAAAGCCAATAAGGCAAGGCATTGTGTGGCAAGAGTGTCCCTAGATGAAGAACATGAGAAAGCCAGAGGCTCTGAGAGGCTGTAGAAGTGTGGCCTGGGTTGCACTGGAGACTCCAAAATGCTGGAGATGTCAGAGCTGAGAGATATCTGCCAAGGAGACTGGCACACATAGGCTGGAACCAGCCCAAGAGAGTGATGTATGCTGCAGTCAGCAAAGCTGGAAAGGTAGAGCCATCTAAGCCCTTTGACAGCAGGCATGGAGCTACATTGGAGTTTGCTCTGCTGGGTTTCATTTTGATCCAGTATTTCCTCATTATGCCCACTTTCCTCCCTTGAGGAATGGTAATGTATATTCTGTGCCACTTTGTGTTGGAAGAATGTAGTTTTCTGTTTGATTTTACAAGGGTTACAATTAAGAGATTGCCTTGAGTCTCAGAAGAGACTTTGGACTTTTAAACAGTGGCGAGATTGAAAGACTATGGGGACTTAAGGAGTTGGACTAAATGCACTTTGCATTATGATATGTCAATAAACCTATGGGGACCAGGGAGTGGAGTGTGGTTTGAGTGAGAAATATCCTCCATAGGTTTAGGGTGGTAATATTTGGTGATACTATTTGGGGAGCCATTTGGGGAGCTTAGGAGGTGCAGCCTTGCCCCATTTCTGGTTTGTGTTCTGCAAAGGAATGGATGAACAGGTGGCATTCAAAGCTCTTCCAGAGAGCACTGGCCTGGTCTCTTACACAGCCAAAGTGCAGTAGGAAAAGCATCAGACATAGGCTAATTTCTGTCCTGGTTCCACAAGGCCAGCACCTGCTCTGGAAACTGCCTGAGACAGCAGGAGGCTCCTGAGTATGGAGACACTCTGCTGAGACATAGTGGACAAGTAAGGTGACCTGTCCCCTGGTTTACAGGATGGAGAACCTGTTCATTAATCGCTTCATGCACATGTTTCAGTCTTCCTGGAATGACTTTGCTGATTTTGAGAAAATCTTTGTCAAGATCAGCAACACTATTTCTGGTAAGAGGGCTCCCAGGGTGGTGGGGGTGGGGAAGTTGACTTTCTGCTGGAGACTGACTGACATCCAACTCAAGGACCCTTGACAACACCTCACTAGAAGTCTCAAGGCTATCGGGACTTTCTCTTTACACAAACAAGTCATTTGTGGCTCTTCTGCACAGAGCCAAGGCAGGACTGGGCTCCTTCTTTTTAAGCATTTACATTAAAGTAGCATTGGAGGCTGAAGTTAGGAGCTAATTTTGCTCTTTCAAAGGACTCAAGTGCAGTTCCCAGCATCCACACTGGGTGGCACACAACCACAATTAACTCGGGGTACGGGGGGATCCAATGTCTCTGATCTCTGTAGTCCACGCGTGCACTCAAATATGCACACAGACACACACATTCTCTCTCTCACACACACACATCATACACACTTAATAATCGTAAAAATAAAATGTAAAGCAACGTTAGGGTTGCATTTGGACCTGGATCTATTTGGTTAGAGCCCTGACACTGGACAGTAATGGATGGAGAATCATGACAGCCATAATTCTTTAAGGAGGTAAGAATGGTTGGATAAAGATGCTGACCTCAGCACAGGGGACCAGTACTCTCCCTTCTCGTGGCCTGCTGACTAGCTACCTGGGAGTCTTGCTGGTCATTAAGGCATAGCTCCAGGAAGACTAGGTGCATCGTGATCCACCGATGAGCGGGAATGGCAAGTGAGAGGAGTCTGGGTGCCTTGAAAACGGGTCCCTACAAACACTTGTCCTCAGGCAGGGCCATGGGGGCCTGCCCAGCTGACCTATCTAGGGGGCGTGCCCTCCTGCTCTCCCCACAGAGCGAGTCAAGAACCACTGGCAGGAGGATCTCATGTTCGGCTACCAGTTCCTGAATGGCTGCAACCCCGTACTCATCAAGCGCTGCGCAGAGTTGCCCCAGAAGCTCCCAGTGACCACAGAAATGGTGGAGTGCAGCCTAGAGCGGCAACTCAGCTTAGAACAGGAAGTACAGGTAGGCCGGCCGGCTGGAGACAGCCTTTCCACCGAAGCCAGTTCCTGCTAACCAGTGCTTCCTGATCCCCCAGACTGTTGCTTTGTCTCTTTGATTGACAGTATGAAATTAGAAGTGTCTTCTCTTTCCTGGCAGCAGCACTCATGAGGGTCTTGGGCACGGTGCAAGCCACAGGCAGTCACAGGAGGGGCTGTAGCGACACCATCCTCACAGTGCAAACCTAGTGCCAGTATTTTCAATACCCATATCAATCATGGCAAGAGGCACTGTATACATAATAAATAAGTAAGTCTTTTTTTTTATTTTTTATTTTATTTATTTATTTACTTATTTATTTTGAGCTGGGGATCGAACCCAGGGCCTTGCACTTGCTAGGCAAGCGCTCTACCACTGAGCTAAATCCCCAACCCTATTTTTTATTTTTTAAAGGTTTATTTATTTATTATCTATACAGTGTTCTGCCTGTATGTATGCCTGCAGGCCAGAAGAGGGCACCAGATCTCATTGTAGATGGTTGTAAGCCACCATGTGGTTGCTGGGAATTGAACTCAGGACCTCTAGAAGAGTAGTCAGTGCTCTTAACCTCTGAGCCATCTCTCCAGACCCCTCTTTTTTTAAAAAGAGAAAGAAAAAATGATTACAAGAGGGCCTGTAGTGTGTCAGGCACTTGACAGGTGTGTTCTACACATGGTCTTCCAAATGTCACCCACTGGTTAAAGAAGTAGGCCTTGTGGAGGGACAGAAGGCAGAGACTGTAGAATTTGTCACTTTCTAATTAGAAACATTTGTACAGCCATTGCCTCCCTCACCTCCCCAAGCTGGCCGGTCTCTTGGCTCTGACCTGCAGGCTCAACCCTTCACTCCCAGTTCCAAGGCTAACCTTGTTTTGAGACAGAAAGAATTCAAATTGAACTGACTTGCATCTGATGGGATCTTTCAGGCATTCTCATGCTAGGTTTTTTAGGGTTTTTTTTTTTTTTTTTTTTTTTGGTTTTTCGAGACAGGGTTTCTCTGTGTAGCTTTGCGCCTTTCCTGGGACTCACTTGGTAGCCCAGGCTGGCCTCGAACTCACAGAGATCCGCCTGGCTCTGCCTCCCGAGTGCTGGGATTAAAGGCGTGCGCCACCACCGCCCGGCTTTTTAGGGTTTTTTATTTGTTTGTTTTTGTTTTGTTTTGTTTTTGCTGATAGTCCTAACAACAACCCTAGTATCCTGTCTTCTCTCCCCATTGCAGCCAGCACCACGGAGCCTCCCATCTCCAGCTGTCCATGTAGCCTCATTGCCTCTGGTCACCCCATCTAGGTACCCAGCTCACGCTGAGACTCCAGACACTTAGCATTCAGCCTGAACCTCCTGCCTATTTGCCTTTGGGAGGTGACTCACCCAAATGAAGTTGGGTTCCTGACCCACACAGGCAGCCCTTCCACATTCTTCTGGACCTGCATGGGTCTCAGGATACTACCTAACCATGTGGACAGCCAGCAATAACAAAAACAACTCCTTGCACCCATTCCCATGCACAGAAACCAGCACATCTCAGAACCGAGAGGACCTGAACAGCCATCATTGTCCCTAGTCACCCAAAAGTAGGCCCCTGCTTGTTCTCCAAGACAACACCCTCTTACTGGTGAGCCCCTGCCACTTCCAGGGAAGGTGGCTTGTAGATTATCTTCACTTTGAGCTGACCCCTCAAACACATGATCATGATGTTCTGCTGTGGTTTAGAACACTAGGCAACTATCCAATAATCTAAGTCACCACTGACTAAACTCTTACATACATGCTACCTTATCTTTTCCACTGTCCCCAAGTAACACACCAGCACAGTTCTTAGGGCCCTCCATCATTCCTGACATCTTTCTTTGACAGCCTCAGTGATGTGTTAAAAGTCATAGTTCCTAAATTGTTTTGTTTTCAGTATTGGGAATTGGACCCAGAGCCTCACACACAGAGCTCTCTACCACAGAGCTATCTTACCACCCCCTAAATATTTTTTAATCTTTCTCAGTGAAATTTAATTTTGGAACATGAATAGAAGAACCCTTGAAGGACTTTGTTTTCCCCCACATCTGTGGAGAGTAGCCCCACCCCTTCCCATCTCTTCCTTTCCAGGAGGACCCTGTCCTGGATGACAGTGTCCAATTTGTTCAGCATTAAACATGATCTAGATCCTGAAGGGGCATCTGGGTGTTTGGCTTCTCTCATCTACCCCTTCTAACTGTTCAGAGTGGTCTTACAACTTCCTTTATGAGAATCAAGCAGGTTTCAGTTACAATGAACCTAAGTTAGTCATGGCCAGTCTTTCATCTTAGCTTTGAAAATTCCATGTGTAAACCATCTTTGGAGCTAGAACATTGAAGCCCATAGATTCTGAATTCCACTTGTAGCCAGAGTTTTAGGACAAAAGCCCAGGTTCCTGAGGCTGAAATAGGCTAGGCGAGGCCACCCAACCCAACACGCCAACAAAAGAGATAAGTAATACAGTAAAAAGCAGAGAGAGATGTAATCAATGTGGACACATGGGAGGGAAGAGATAGTGCCCCAAATCCATCTTGGGGCACTGACATGAGCTTTAGTATTAAATAGAGAAAGACCTGGGACATGAGACAAGATGTGGCTTAATAAGTAGTCCTGGCCAAGGTGTGGTCTGTTTGATCATTGTTTTGGTTCTGCAACTAGTCCAAAGAATTCTTCACTATTGATTGAAGGGACAAATCCGGTTTCTACAAGATGACGACTTCTGCTCCAGGCTGTATCCTGGTGTGTGAGTCCTGCTAGGTGTTAGCTGTTTCTGGAACCCAAGACTGTGACATATTTTAAATTTTTGCAGCAAATATTTTGGTTTCAAATAAACCTCAGAACCATGAAAGAGGCGGCTTAGAACTTTTGTTCTGTTCAATATGATACATGAATGGATTGTTGCAGGAACATCACCATGTTGAGCATAAATGTAAAGTGCGTTGTTGTATTAAATATATACTACAGGAGAGACTGAGGACTTGTGCCTGTGTCCTTGGCCTTGAAGAGAGGGCAAATAGGTTAGACAGACACTTCTCCAGTGACAAACACTGGCTCACAGAGGCGGCAGGCGTCTGACCCAAAGTGAAAAACGCACACCCCAGATTTGGTTCCAGTGAACCCTCAAGTGGGGAGCAAACACTTCTTAGTTAGCAGTTTCTAGGTGCTTGTTACACACTAAGTTACAGGGAAGGAGGTGGGATGTCCTGAAGGCCATCACTCACATCCTCTTCCCAGCCTGGCTCTCGGGTCCATTTCTGCTTACAGTAGCTTGGATATATTCCTCTGCCTCCTGCAGGAAGGGAACATTTTCATCGTGGACTACGAGCTTCTGGATGGCATCGACGCCAACAAAACTGACCCCTGCACACACCAGTTCCTGGCTGCACCCATCTGCCTGCTATATAAGAACCTCGCCAACAAGATTGTCCCCATTGCCATCCAGGTAGGTGGGCTTCTCACTTCCAGCCCTTCTGCATGGCTTAGATCTCAGGAGTGAGGCTGGGAAGGAGCTTCTGGGGCAGCTCCACCCACCCTGCTGAGGGTCACTGACAACTCTCACTCCAACTTCCACTGGGTCGGAAGAGAAAAATGAAATACTGGGACCCAGTGATGCTGTGAAGCAGGCTCTCTGCACAGCAAGAGGCAGACAGACGGTGGCTTTCCCAGGCCCCTCTGAGAAAGTCCCTCCTTGGGCTAAGCACACTGGGCTGGGCTTGTCCTGCAATGGCATGCTGTTCCTCTTACCCACCTCCTGACCAGTGTTCCCAAGTAAACATGCCCACACAAGCCAGTTGGTGAGGCTAGGAGTTAAGCTGCAATCAGAAGCCACTGAGCAATGTCAGAGTCCTCACCAGTCCCGGGGCATTACCTTCCATGTAAGTAGATTATTGCAACCCCAAGGACAGTGGAGGGCCGGGAGCGGTCTCATGGGAGGCAGGCAGGTGAGCACAGGGTTTCATCTACCTGCCCTGTAAGAGCTGACAGCAGACAGCAACGATGAAGCTAGGAAAGGCAAAGGTCCCTGGGGGATAGGGCTTTACAGAGACCCCGTGGGGGGTGGGAAGACGAGCACTCAGCACACAGTACCTGTGACCTGGACAGTGAGTGGAATGGGAATAATATTGACTGGATGTGTAGGCTTACCTGCACAGTCCAAAAGCCCTTGCCTGGGAAATCTAAGAAATCCTGAAAACTGCTGTATGTTAAGTACCTAAGAGCAGACACATGCTTGATCTTAGCCAAAAGACCAAGACACTGTAAAACTGTGACACATTTTAAATTTTCCAGCAAATCTCTTAGTTTTAAATAAACCTCTGAACCACAAGGTTCAGAACTTTTGTTCCATTCAATAAGATACATGAATGGTTCACTACAGAAACATTGCCATATTGAATATAAGTAGCAAATACATTATGCTGTCCCAGACCCAGAGGAGAGACTTACCATATCAAGGAGCATGTGCATTGCTGACATCCTGAAGATTCTGGATTGGAAAGCACATGACTGTTGGGGTTTCACACAGTGCCTGTCTGCATTTGTGGAATGCAGATTACCATCTCACCCAGCTAAGGAGACTAAGGTACAGGTGCCCATAGTGAGCCGCAGAGGTGGGATTCAAGCTGGCTGTCTCAAGTCTGCAGTATAGCTCACGTTAATAATCCCAGTTGAAGGCCAGCCTAGGCTACAGAATGATACCTAGTGTCAAATTTTTTTTTTTTTTTTTTTTTTTTTTGGTTTTTCCGAGACAGGGTTTCTCTGTGTAGCTTTGCGCCTTTCCTGGAACTCACTTGGTAGCCCAGGCTGGCCTCGAACTCACAGAGATCTGCCTGGCTCTGCCTCCCAAGTGCTGGGATTAAAGGCGTGCGCCACCACCGCCCGGCCAAAATTTTAATTAGTTAATCAAAGCAGTTGGCTACAGGTCCCTACCCATAGTTTCCCAGGCTCCCACCCCTTAGCACTCCAGGGGTCCTCAGCCTCTTATGAGACAGAGAAAGCTCTGTGAGTGAGAAGCATTAGATGAAGACACAGGGGATGTGGGAAATCACCAAAAGGTGAGGCCAGGAGAGGGATGGGTTACCACTGAGGTGTTCTGAACTAGTTTGTCTCAGACACATGTTTATTAGAGCCTCCTAGAACCAGGGGCCTGGCTTAAATCTCAGCTCTTTCCATTGCCAGCAGGAGGTAGCGCATTGTACAAGCCACAGGATCTGGTTAACCCTTTCTCTATGCCTGCCCAGAAGAACGGATGCCGCCCAGGGCAGTGGCTGGCATGGTTCCGGGGTCAGCACTTGAGCAGGGCCCATGGGTTCTGCTACAACAGTCTGGATTTCAGGCTGGGCTGAAAAAGGACCATGGGTCTCAGTGTTGAGGCTGGCGTGGCCAGGACAACTGAAGCGGTGCTCGGAGGTCCCCTGCCAAGACTGCACTAGCTGAATTAGCCTCTCTGAGGATCAGCAGAGTAGCATACTAGAGAGTGGGCATCATGGCACTGATTTTGTGTGAGACTGCAGACAGAGTGAATGGAGAAGAGGATTGAGGGGCTGAAACCGTGTCCAAACCAGGAAGTACTGCAGCACTGTGCACCTTCCAAGAGGACTACGTTAACTCTCAGATGACTTGGGTCTCCGCAAGTCTATTACCAAAGCGGAAAAGCAAGATATGGAACATGGATGATATCACCTCATGTATGCAAAACGAATGTAGGAGCGCAGCACACCACAGACCATATACTTTACATGGGTAGACATTGGTGTGGGCTTGGTGAAACAGGGCACAGGGTCACCAGGCTGGGTACAGAATGGGGAACAAGTGAGCAGAGTCAGAAGAGGCCTAGTTTATAATAATTTATAGGCCTAGTTTATAATAAGGCTTAGTTTATGAAAATTAGACATAAATGCACACATATACAAAGACCTGCAGAGGCAGTGAACCCTTGGGGCTGGATGTGAAGTGACATTCCCACGGTTTCTTGTACTCTTCTGTAAAGCTGGGAGAGTTCAAAATAGTGGTTCTCAACCTGTGGGTCACAACCCCTTTGGGAATCCAACAACCCTTTCATAGGAACGGTTTTCATCAGAAAACAAAGATATTTGTATTATGATTCATAACAGTAGCAAAATTACGGTTATGAAGTAGCAATGAAAATAATTTTATGGTTGGGGTCACCACAACATAAGGAACTGTATTAAAGGGTCACAGCATTAGGAAGGCTGAGAACCACTGGTTTAAAATAATAAGCATATATTACTTACTAGTCAGAAACAAAGGATGGCCTTACTTCAAAAGCATTTAAAATAATGCAAACATGTTGTCCTGGGCATATTATAGACGACCTGGAACAAGGAGGAGACTGGGCATGGGGATGGGGCGGGCCATGTACAAAAGCCCACCAGGGGTGCTCACGTGTGGTGGGGTCAGACAGGGAGGAAAGGGAACTTCAGTGTGATGGGGCTACAGCAGGCAGAGCAAATCGGGCATCAGGGCTCAGCTCTGGACCCCAGTGACCTGCAGAGTGCCTGAGTCACTCAGGGCCTCACTTTCTCCCTCTGCAAAGCAGAAAGGGTGAGGAACAGCCACGGGCCAGGCTGTGGTGAGGATTTACTGATAACATATAAAACTGAAGTCAGTGTCCGAGGATGCCCCAGTAGGATGGATGACTGTGCATCTAGGATGCAGGATGCAGGGCAGCCATCTGTGGGCCAGACAGCTAAGGAAACGGAGTGAGCGTTGGAAGGCCCAGGGCTCTGAGGACCTTGCTCACTAGCTCCCTAGGATGGTTTGGAAATAGCAAGTGTGTTGCCCTGGGAGAACACAGGAGCAGAGTTCTCTTACTTAAACCTGACCACTTAAATTTTATCTCAAACTATCTGGTAAAGGTAGATGACAATCCATTAGTGAACAAGCAACAAGAAGACTGTGAAGGGCGATAATGTCTCCCTGGTCCCTCCTTGTTCATCCCCAAGCACAGGAGACAACTACTCCCCCAGCAGCCCTGCCTTCTCCCCCAGGGGACAGTGGCTTAGGCCATTGGCCTCTCATGGCTCCTGCGTTCTTAAAAACACAGGTAATCCGGACCAAGACCCACTGAAAATTCCAAGTGTGTACCAGGATCCAAAGACTTAGAGGAAGGGTAAAAAATGGCATCTGTTAGGTACTAGTTTCAGATTGGCTTCATGTATTATTTACTCAGGTTTCACATGTTTTCCTTTCTTTAAAAAAAAATATGGCTGACTAAAAATATAATTAAGAGATGTGACTTCCTGGAAATTTGAATTTGTGTTGTTCGCATTTTATTTCTATTGGCCTGTGCTACTTTGGATGGAGAGACAAATCAGGAAGCCACTTGTAACCTCTGTCACTGTGACAAAATGCCGGATGAAAGCAAATTGAGGGAGAGGTATTTGGGTGTTCAGTTTAAGGAAATACAGTCCATCATGGAGGGCAAGGCCTGGCGGCAGGAATGGGAAGCCGTCGGTTCCGCTCGTAATCAGGAAGCAAACACACTGGAAGTGGACTGGGCGGTGGAGCCTCAAAGCCTAAGGCTCCAGCTCCTACAGGTTCCAAACCTTCCAGAACAGTACTGCTATCTAGTAACCAAGGGTTCAAACACCTGGGGCCATCACATTTAAACCGCAAAACCACCTTCCATATTAGTTAGGGAACACAGCTAAGTCGGCTCCCAGGCCTCTACTGGGAGTCTCTGCACTGACAGTCCCCCAAGGCCCTTCCTGGCTACTCTTGGTTCTAGAACCTGCTTCTGGGACATTGCTCTCCCCAGGTCCTCTGGAATGCTAGGTCTTCAAAAGTGTCCTTGTTTGACAAGGTGGGGGAGCACTAGTTGTCACCTCCAGACTCGCAGGGTCTCTCACCTCCAGGTTCTGAGGTGAAGGTTGGTGAGAGCAATGAATGAGTGGGAGCCGAGAGTGTGGCTCAGCAGGAAAGTGCTTGCCTTGCCTGCCCAAGCTCCTAGGTTTGATGAGCACTACTGCATGTGCACACACACACCACCACCACCACCACCACCACCACCACCACCACCACCACCACCACCAGAGACATGGCTGCTCTCACAAACAATGCTAGAGACCAC
This sequence comes from Peromyscus californicus insignis, assembly GCF_007827085.1. NCBI lineage: Eukaryota > Metazoa > Chordata > Mammalia > Rodentia > Cricetidae > Peromyscus > Peromyscus californicus. The sequence goes on along the minus strand of NW_026294584.1, from coordinate 131,281,164 downwards.
AACCTGGCATGGTGTAGGAGACAGAGACATAATTAATGGGCTACCTTACACAGTAGTGTCAGCAGCTAAATCAAATCACCAAGGACTTCAGGGGCCTCATTTTCTGGCTTTAAAGAAGGGAGTTTTTAAATAACAGATAACAAACTCTTCACATTTCAGAGAAAAGTCACTTGGCCCAAGTACTGAGTGCAAATGGAAGGGCAAAGGCAAGCCCGGCCCTTGGGTGCAAGGCTTCGGGGCGGGGCTTCAGGGCGGGGCTTTGGGGCAGGGCTCCAGCTGCAAAGTCTGACCTGGGAATGGGGACTCAGCAGCATAAGGTCCCAGCCCAGGTCCAGGAGGAGCTGAGTCTGGGGAACACCAGCCTTCAAGGGCAGGGTGGGGGAAGGAGAACGGCGTGGGCTGCTGAGCAGAAGTGGGTGAAGTGGGAGGAAGTCAGGCAGTGGGCACGGCAAAGGAGGAAATCATGGTCCCTTGCAGCAACCTGCTCCTTTTCTGTATCACTGTCCCCACGTTACAGACAAGGAATCTACGGCTCACAAACAGGTTATAAGATGTGTCACTAGGGCCCGCCACCACTCCCCACATGCTTCTTGTGATTTGAAAGTCACGGTCAAAGTTTGGATTCTTCTGGAATTTCCCTAGGGCCAGGCCCTCTTACAGCTATAAAGGAGAAATAAAGTGTCGTGTTCTCTTTCTTCAACACACCAGCTCAACCAAGCCCCTGGAGACAAGAACCCAATTTTTCTCCCTTCGGATGCAAAATATGACTGGCTTTTGGCCAAAATCTGGGTGCGTTCCAGCGACTTCCACGTCCATCAGACGATCACCCACCTTCTACGCACACATCTGATGTCTGAGGTGTTTGGCATTGCCATGTACCGCCAGTTGCCTGCTGTGCACCCCGTTTTCAAGGTACAGTCAGCCGTGGCTCCACCTGCAAGGAAAGAACAACAGGAAGAGTAGCTGGCATCCCAAGGGGTGGGGGTGGGGGGCTAGGAGTAGGTTGCAAAGAGGGGCTCTGGGACAGATGCTCAGGGGCCAGGGCCAGAGTCTGACACAGCCTGGCTGGCCAGGAAGCAGAGTTTGAAAAGGTAGTTAAGTCACTTTCTTCTTCCCAAGTGCCACCAGCACTTGACTGCTGGGTCAACTACGGGCTAAAAATATGGGTGCTCCAGTCTCTTCATGATAAAATAGGTCAAAACAGGGCTCCTGCCACAGAGGAGGATGGTCAAATTGCTCACCATGAAGCCCTAGGCAAGCACCAGGGTCATTACCACCAAGCATCACAATGGTGTCCACAGGCCTCCTAAAGCTGCTGGGAGGAAGATGTACACACAGACCTTCACTTCCTCTCTGGGGCCACAGTGGCCCTGCACTGGGGCTGGCCCAGGAGTGCCGAGTGAGGATCCAGATCCTCGCTGAGGTTTCTCCTCCCCCCAGCTGCTGGTGGCCCATGTGAGGTTTACCATTGCCATCAACACGAAGGCCCGGGAACAGCTTATCTGCGAGTATGGCCTTTTTGACAAGGTGAGTGCCCTCTCCTCACATGGAGCCTGGAAGAGCTCTGCCTGGTGGCTCCAGCCCTGAGATCTGGAAAGTGTGGGAGACTGGCCCTCCCCCCAACCACAGCCAGCTCTCCTCTTCCTTGCACACCATCATGGCTTCTTCCCCGGGTTGTCTGTCACCTTTTTATGCATCCTGTCCCATTCCAGTCTCCGTGAGCCTCCTCCATACAACCCACTGACCTCCCACCTCACAAGACAGCTGCAACATCTCTCACACTCCCGTACCCCTGCCTTCCTGCCTGTGACCTTCAGGGTTGGATGCTGAACCCCTGCGCATCCAGGTCCTTGGTGTGCCCAGCTCCTCAAAGCTGAGTGGCTGCCCAGAAAGAAGCTGTGTTCTGCACAAAAGCCTGCTCTCTGATGCAGCTGTACCATGCCCAGGGCACTGGATGGGCATCCCCATGCCACCCCCTCACGGAAGTGGGAGCTTGCCCTACTCATCTCACTGTACCTCACAGGACACAGGCTGGCCCTCTCTGTGCCCAGTCCCCCCACCCCGCCTCCACTGGCCTCCAAGTTTCTCACAGATGAAGCTGGGAAGTCTGGGTATGGACAGCTGAGGGGGAAGCAACCAAGCTCAGGCACTCTGCTCTTTCACCAGGCCAATGCCACCGGGGGTGGCGGGCATGTGCAGATGGTGCAGAGGGCTGTCCAGGACCTGACCTATGCCTCCCTGTGCTTCCCGGAGGCCATCAAGGCCCGGGGCATGGACAGCACTGAGGACATCCCCTACTACTTCTATCGCGATGACGGACTGCTGGTGTGGGAGGCCATCCTGTCGTGAGTTGTGACCAGGTTCTGTGGGAAAGGGAAACCCTGATGAAGAGTATGGTGAGGCAGGCCTGCTTCTGGTTTGGGTGTTGATGGAGGGAGAGGGCGGAGGACGTTAAGGAGTGACAGGATTGCCAGAGGGACCCGCTGGACACCCACTCCTGCTGGCCCTTCTGAGCCAGGTTCACAACTGAGGTGGTGAACATCTACTACGAGAATGACCAAGTGGTGGAGGAGGACCAGGAACTGCAGGACTTTGTGAAGGATGTTTACGTGTACGGCATGCGGGGCAGAAAAGCCTCAGGTAGGCTGCCACAATTCTCTGCTTCTGCTGCAGAGCCCGTGTGTCTCAAAGGCATGAGGAACAGGAGGCAGGAGACCCTGCCTCCAAGGGTACCCAACCCCCGCTCCAGGGCACCCAGCCCACCAAATGCCTCCCCCAGAGCAGACCCCCCTCCCTCTCTGAGTGTCTTGCCTGGGCAGATCTTGGAAAGTGTGGGTGGGGAAGCCAGATCAGAGGCCGAGCTAGGTGTCCCTCACAGGGATAGGCTTATGGTCTGTGGTTCCATCTTAGGCTTCCCCAAGTCCATCAAGAGCAGGGAGAAGTTGTCTGAATACCTGACTGTGGTGATCTTCACAGCCTCGGCCCAGCATGCAGCTGTAAACTTCGGCCAGGTAGGCCTAGCTAGCCCTCTCTGGGGTATCACCGTCTCAGGTACCCCACAGTCAGAGCCACCCCTCATACCATCGGACTCCCCCACCTCGGGCTCCTGCCCTGCTGGCTCACCCATCCCCATGCAGCCTCTGAGCTTGGGACCAGCAGCAGCACAAATGGATTCTGCAAGCATACCTGAAGGCACGCACCCACCTGGCTGGGACAGTTACAAGCCCTGGAAAGGGGGAGGGAGGAGGGAGAGGAAGGACATCCCTGAGGGAGGCCTGGGGGCCCTGGAAGGAAGTGGGGGGGGAGGTGGTATGGGGACATGTGGAAGGTGTGGCTTGAGGAACCAGGAGAGGAGAGGGTCCAGGAAGGTGAGGTGGGGCCATCAGAGAGAGGCGGGTGCTGCCCACAGGGAGGAGTGGAGCCTGCTAAGCCGGTTCCCTGTGAACCAGGAAAAATGTAAGCATGTGGGGCGGAGGTGGGCAGGCACTGGGTTTCCTGGGCACCCACACTGTTGGCGCTGCTCTCACAGTATGACTGGTGTTCCTGGATCCCCAATGCTCCTCCAACTATGCGGGCCCCACCGCCCACGGCCAAGGGTGTGGTGACCATCGAGCAGATCGTGGACACTCTACCAGACCGCGGCCGCTCATGCTGGCATCTAGGCGCAGTGTGGGCACTGAGCCAGTTCCAGGAAAATGAGGTGAGACTAGGCATTGCTGGAGGTGGTGTAGGTCACTGCAGTTTCAACCAATTCTCCAGTCTAGGGCTTTGGGGCTCAGGCTCTAGCTGGACACCTACAGCCAAGAATCTTGACCTCTAAGGTGGAGCTGCTAGAGGGGGGCGGGGACCTCACCACCCGGTCCTCAGCCTGGGTCTGAGCCCAGGATGGGCTGGCAGTGGAGGGCACAGGCTCTGCTCCAAGTCATCAGAGAGGGGTGTGTGATACCACCCCCTAACTCACTGGCAGTTTTTGATAAATCTCTTCCATGTGGTTTCCTGGCTCCCTACAGGGAAAGTCAGAGCGCCGGTGTCCCTTCCAGGTACTCACAGCTATGTTAACTAAGCAAAGTCTCGGCAGAGGCAGCCCTGTGCAATGTTTAGTGCTGTTCCATTGGCTGAGCCCCTTCAGCCTGTCCCAGGCCTGCTAATGTGCTGCTTCTGGGCTCAGTAGGACCAGAGGAGCTGTTCCTAGGAGACTGACTTCTTGGTCAAAGGATGTCAAGTCTGACTTACCTTCTGCAAACTAAACCCCAGATCTCCCACTCCTTTCCAGCCACTGAACACTTTACAGACACTGGTGTCGGCAAGCAACTAGCATAGTCCCCCCCCACACCACCACTTCCTGATGCCCAGGGCCTTGGCCTATCTCAAGCCTTAAAAGGAAGATGGGAAAGACAAAGGACAGGCCAGAAGGACCCTCAAGCCACAGAACTTCCAGAGTTCAGACCTTCCAGGTCCCCCTGTACTTCCTTGTCTTAAAAGCCACCTAGCAACAAGGAAGGAACTGCCTTTTAAAATCCAGCCCTAAGCCTCTCATGGGGGAACGGGGGTGGTGTTTGTATAACCTATTGCTTTTTTTACTGACACACCGTATTTGCATATTTATGATAGTGTATCCATTGATACTGCTCAGTTATAGCATCTGACCTATCATTTCCTTGTGTAACGTTCAGAATCTTCTACTTTAGAAATATATACTACATTATTAACTATTTACCCTACTATGCTGTACAGCGTTACTCTACCCTCCTTTGAATTCACTAATTTGCCATTTTTCCTCCTCTCTGGTAACTTCTTTGGGATTATGAGGCAAGTCTTTCTTTTTTAGACAAGGTTTCACTATGTAGCCCTGCTGGCCTGGACCTCACAAGATCTGCCGGCCTTTGCCTCCCAAGTGGTGAGCCTGAAGGTGTGTGCCACTGCACCTGGTGAGATGGCAGTCTTTAATATCCCAGATGTGGTATTTGCATCTGCTTCTTTCACTTAACACAATGACCTCCAGGTTAATTTGTGTTCCAAAGACAGGATTACATTTTGTATGGCCAAGTAGTACCCACTGTGTGTATGCATGTCTCAATCCCAGCAGGTGGCAAAGGTCAAAGGTGATGAGAGTTGAGTAGATACCCCTTCTTCTCCCAAAGGAAGCCTCGTTGGGCGGGACAAGACCTAGCAGTCTATATGGCACCATCTTAAACTGTCTTTGCATGTCTGCCCCTCAGCTGTTTCTGGGCATGTACCCAGAGGAGCACTTCATTGAGAAGCCAGTGAAAGAAGCCATGATCCGATTCCGCAAGAGCCTGGAGGCCATCGTCAGTGTGATCGCTGAGCGCAATAAGAACAAAAAGCTCCCCTACTACTACCTGTCACCAGACAGGATTCCCAACAGTGTAGCCATCTAAGCCTGGCCTTCCCTGGCCCAGCATCTCTCCGGAAAGGCCAGTGGCTTTGCCAGCCAGACCCCAGCTTGCCTGGCAGGCTCTAGGTGGACCTTCGGGCAGCTGGTACCTCTTCCTTCCAAGTTAGCAGTGCTGCTCCTGGGCCTGACTGTTTGAGGATGGGGGGACATCACAAAGCTTCAGCACATGCTGCTTCTTCCTGTCTTTGGTGGAAGTATGTACACAGTACAGGGATCCCCGCCCAGCTCAGTGCTTCCACCCAAGTAGCACAGTGCAGCAGAGTGAGCGACGCCTGTTCGGGTTGGGTCAGGGTTACCTTATTCTATGTGTGCTTTGTCCGGTTGCTTGCGCGTACGCAGTAGGTGCCTAAAGAAACTTCTTGAATGAAGAGTTTGTTATACAATAAAGTTCATTTACAGCAGGTGTCACTCCACATGCCATGTTCCAGTCACCTCCAAAATTCCCTGTTCTCCTTCGATCACCAATAAAAACCCAAAGTCTACTACCTCCCCCAGCTCCCGAGATCTTCCCCAGCTCCACACCAACGGCCGCTTTCTAGTTTTGTGGACTCCATGGGTTTTCCATATTAAACACACAAATCTAAAGATTTGAATTTATGCTAAGATCCATATATGACTGAGAACATGTGACATCTGTCTTTCTGTATGTGGGTCACATCACTTAGTATAAGTGCTTCCCAGTTCTATCTATTTACCTACATATTTTATGTTTCTTTGTAGATGAACAAAATTCCATTATACATTTTCGGTATCCATTCACCAGCTAAAGGACATCTTAGATTCTGCTGTTGCCATCATGAATGAATAGCCTTCCCCTAAAGAAGGGGAGCCCTGGAAGGACAGGGCAGCCACCTCATCTATTTCTGTGCCCTGGGCTAGCACAGGCATCCATGTCTGCATCCCCCCTTTTCCTTCCAGCAGGGCATCTGGCTGATGCTTGTCCCTTGAGGCAGGTTTGTTGTGACTAAACAAAGTAACCCAGACACCAAAGCAAATGCCACCCGGATCTTAGCATCTATTCGAATCGTCTTCTACTCTCACCTCGGATGCCCCTCTCCCCACGGCCTCACTATTCTTCACTGATGTGTGGGCCGGAAAGGGCATCCTTGCTTCCCCACTGGAAAACACTCTCATCACCAAGTTCCTTTGTAAAGAAAAGCTTTATTGCTACCTTTAGACACCCCATGTACCGCACAAACAAATCCCCTGTACAGAGAATCATTCAAGCGCTAATACTGAGAAACAGAGAACACACACAAAACGGTTAAAAAATTAGACATTTAGATTACTAGAAATTGTCTAAGAAAAATTTAAAATGTGAAGTGCTTTTTAGAAACTACACTACACACACCAGTGTAAATTTGGTTTTTATTAACAATCAACTTTAAACATTGCATCTAAATGTGCACCAGTTACACACCTTCATCAATCACTTCCAACACAAAGACAAATGCCCCATCTCCCTATGCTTTGGGCTTTTCCTGGGCTACAGATACAAGCTGTATTATTTCAAACCAGATTTGATGGGGTGGTATTTCAAATATGCATGTGCATCTGACCACACCCACAAGATTAGAGCTCTTCACCCTGCCCATCCAGTCTTTGGCCTCCTGTCATGTAGACACCACCCAAGGCCTGTCCCCTCCCCCACTGCCTGAGGCCTGCACATCTGAGTCCAGGTGGAGACACCCACAGTCTTGGAAACCAGGCCTACATGACTAAAGAGTGTGCTAAAGCCAGAAAGGAGAAACAGAGAGACCGGAGTAAGGAGAGAACTTCACAACATTTCCAGGAAATTCTTGCAATGAACTTGGGCATCACCCCACCTATTTACCTGTGGCAGCTGAAGTCAAGGGTGTGCCAACGGGTCCATGACATGTGGGGCAAAGGCCAGGTTAGAGCTGACGGTGACACCCTGAGACTATTTCCTTCTTCGGCATTTGACACACAAGCTTAAGCCCTCCTGGCCCTGAGGCGTCACCCTAGATCTGCTTGGTTCAGCCATATGCCATCTTCCTACTACATCCAGGCTCAGACTGAGGAGAAATGGAATAGATAATCCTGCAAAAGTATTCAGAAGCAAGCAGGCAAGGACTAGGGGAGCCTGGGCAGACCTGGAGCCCTGCCATCATGCTTCACAGCACATGCCTTGCTGGTCTCCTGCACTGAGTCACCAACAAGTACACCTGTTTGCTAGATCAGAGAACCTGTAGGGAAAATGAGCAAGGGGTAGCTGGGAGGGGAAGAAGGATGAACGACAGATTTCATCAGAGTAGCCAGAGAAGAGATGGCATTAGGCCTTCCTGAAATGAAGAGAACAACATGAAAGCCATGGTTCTATGTCACCTTATCTATGTGAGGTACAAGGCCCCCGGGACAGCTGTGCAGGACTACCCCCAGTGAGGTACACTCCCCTCTCTACAGAAGCCTCAGCGGCTGGTTGGGACTACATACTTAAAACAATCTCCATTTTCACGTGACTGCCCACCCACTGTTGGAGCATCTCATCAGGGACAGGTGGACAAGGTCGGGGACTCAGCCGCAGCAGCTGCCAAACGGAATAGTCAGGGCTCTCTGATGGGCAGTCTATAGTACCAGTGTCCCCAGACTGAGGAGGTGTGTGAGTAATTGCACTTTGGGGCACAGTGGGCACAGGGAGGCTTATGTGGTCTGGGAGAGGGAGCAGGCTAACCTAAGGGGTGGCCTGATTGGATAATGGCTGAAATCCCTGGCGAAACAGCTCCACGACTGAACCCCACGGCCCTAGAGAGTAGACAAGGTGATAACAGGACAAAACCTGCTCCCACAGCCTCCCAGCCTCCACTTGCCCCTGCAAATCAAACACAGGGCTTCTACTAGGAACCACAGAAGATTCACCTTCAGATTCTTCAGTCTCTGCGGAAGAGAGGTAAAGCAGCGAAGCTCAGGACCCCAGGCACTGCCCCCCCTCTCAGGAGGCTCTGAAGCCCCTGTTACCAACAGCAGCTCTTGGGACAGTACACTTCTGGGGTCCCTCTTGTCACATTGTGAGTTGACTATTGCCTGGCACTGTGACAATGGCCTTCAAGAAAAAAAAAAGTTCAGCAGACTTTTTAATGGGACAAAGGCCATTTAATGGTGGTGATTTGGCTTTGTCTGTCTTGAGAAAAACGGTGTAGGAGGTAACCCCCAAGACAGAATGGATCACATGTGGAGCTAAGGACCCTAAATGATCTGTCAGGTCTAGTTAAGGCAATGAGTGGATGTGGGCCAGCTCAGTGACGCAGTGGCCCATGGCGGTTGACTGCTCATACCAAGGCCTCATCCCAGAGCCGGCCTGTTGACCTCCCAGCCCTCAGCACAGTGGGAAAAAGAGGTGGATCACAGGGGTATCCACAGTGTGTGTCCACTCCATCTGGAGACTTCTGTCAGTCAAAGGAGCATTTCCTAAATCCTCAGCCTGATTCAGATCCGTTAGATCCCAAAACCCTTCCATTTCAATATTGACAAAACAGAAATGGTATGGGTGGGCTTGTGAGCAGACAGGCTCAAAAACAGAGTATGTCCTTAGCATCCATGGACTCCCATGGGCTCTGTTAAGGAAAAATGTCTCAGACCTGTCTGTCTTGCTTGAAAGTCACCAGTCTTTTTTGGACATGGAAAGGACATCCTACTATTCAGAATATATAAGGCAGAAATGGTTTCAAATCTATTTTGATGCAAAGAGATAACAGGGCATTAAAGAGAACATGCCTAAATGTGACACTCTTTTAAGTGTCACGCCCACTAGACACAGGAATTCCACAATAAAAACTTTCATAAAGTGCTGTTTGCCCAGTGAGCCACACCCCAGCAGACACAGGGCCCCGAGGCCTTCTCTGCCCCACAGCAATGCGGCAACATCAGCTGAGGAGGTAGGGTCTGTGTGTGCGGACACTGTTCCCTACTCGCCCCTAGCTCGTCAGTGAGAAGGGAGCCCACCCACCAGCAGTAGCCTCTCTGTACCATGCTCTGTCCTCTGGGGAGCCTCTCACCACCAGTCTCCCCATGCTGCTCTGTACCCTGGTCTAGCTTTTGACTTCCTTATTCTGCTCAAGACCTGGGGCTGGAGCTCAGCCAGCTCCTCATTGTGGTCACTAGGGTCCCCCTTTCCCAGCCCACAGAGGACCTGGCGGAGTGGGACCCGGTGGCAGTCACCCCACAGTAGTTCTAGGATATCCACATCAAGGAGGATTGAGGAAAGAGAGGCCACTCTAATAGTCACCTGCCCAGTCTCTGCTATTGAACAACAGAAGGAAGGAACACAGTTGGCAGTAAACAAACTCCTTCAGCTCTTTGTGGACACGGGGGATGACACCCTCCACACCGTCAGACGTTAATAATTTCTGCTCCAGTGTCTTCAGGCTCTGTGCAAGAAGAATTTGTGGTGGAATGACACATTCCATGTCCTTCTTTATTTTCAAGGGTGGGCTCGGTTAGTGCAGACTTTTCAAAAATATTCTTTTTACTTGTTTCTGGACAGTTTTGAACATAGATCACTCTGTTATAAGCCTTGAGTCTTTTCCATAATTGTAGGTACACCTTGCACTGAACATACATAAAAAGAAGTCCTCCAGTGAAGCCAATGGCCACAACTACCAGTTTAGTCCAGAAAGGCCACTCTAGGATTCCTGCAAGGGGGAAGGGAGAAGACTCAGTTAGCCTATCAGGAGACTCATTTAAGTTTGTAACTAGGACACAGTTTCTGAACTCCACAACCAGTACGTAGATTGTTACTCATCAAATCCTCCCTCCCCAAAAGCAGGGCTCTCAGTGTGGTTTACCCTGCTCTCTCAGGGGTCTCAAGTTTCATCTCTTGTGATTGACTTTGAAGACACAGAAATATCCAAAGAGATGCTTAGTGTCTCATCCTCGGTATTCACCCTTTACAAACCCAGGTGTTGGTGGCCCAAGAGAAATAGAGCTCTGAACCTCAGAACCTCAGGCCCTGAGACCTGTGTCCACGGCCCAGGCACTCACCTGTCACCTGACCCTGCTTGATTTCCTCTGCGGTTCGGTCAATGAGCACATACAAGGACCAGACCACACAGGTGATAGCAATGACATGGAACGTCACTGAGCACATGATCTTCCTGCGCTCACTGGCAGTCATCTGCAACTTCTCCCACTGAAAAAGAAGGCACAGAGAGCATGAGACCCAGACTCGGAGCAAAGGACCACAGTGGGGGTGACTGGTGCTCATGGCTGTGATCTGTTTTCCTTCCCTCCCACTCCCAGGCCAGATCAATTTGCCCAAACACCCGAAACTACTTTAAACCACTTGGCTTCAACAAGGTAGCCAACACAGCCAACCTTCTGTGCAATGGAGAAGGCAGGATTGAGATGAGCAGTGATCTCCCATTCGCTAGTCTCTTTTTCCTATAAGCAGACGATGAAGAGCTCGACAAAGGAGCATGGCAGGTGAGACCAAGCTGCTGTGTGTTAACTGACATGGAGGAATGGAAGAAGACTGATGACCCCACAACACACTAGGAATGAGTCATATCTATGTTATAAGATGAATAGCAGAAGGGTCTCACTGTTTGGTCCTCTGCTACTTTGGCAGCAACGGCTTGGAATCGATGCTCAAGAGTTCCTGGTACAAGCAGCTTCTGCCAGTGCCATCCCTCTAGGAGCTCATTAACCTACTCCAAACAGATTGGCCTTGTCATTTACTGGTTCCCAAAGCAAAAGAAAAGACATAAAAGTAGAGAGAAAGAACAAAGTGTAAACATTCTGCATATCTTCTGCTAATGATGGCCACAGACTATCATGCTAAGCTGAAAACAGAGCTTCATTGATTATCTATACTATCCAAGTGTTACGGGATCATGTGACAGATTCACACAGAGTAGGTCCCATGAGACTTTGACCAGGCCAAACCTGTTCTTGGGCAGTTTACACCTGCCTTCTCAAATACCCAAGTGCTTTCTGTGGGGGTTTTAGCAGTAGCAAGATCCCTGGGTTTCCCAACTGAAGCACAGTCAGCATCTTGGTGTCTTCTGTGCCTGGATTCTCTCTCCTAAAATGCCCACAGCTCAGCCCTTTCACACTCCTAAGGTGCTCACACTCACTGCCTCAGTGGATGCTTCTCTCCATAGGCAATCTGACCCTATAGAGCCCTTTCACTTTGCCTGCAAATCTTACACATCTAGAACTTCCCCCAAAGCCAAACGATTTACAGTGCCCTTCCTCCCATGAGACTGATCCACGAAGATCATTTCTTTCTCCGTGTGCTCCACTGCCAAGTAACTTAGCATTTAATCGGCCCCATAATGTGTGAGTTCCCTAGCAACTTATATAGTAATGCTTTTGGCACAGTAGGACTCTTTTTCTCCTTCCAAATGTGATCTTTTGTGCTGGGCACAGAAAGAGATATATGAAACTGACAAGGATGAACAGGCAGCTGGTGCCAGGAAGGTAGCAGTGACTTGGGCACCTCCTTATCCATGAACCCTTTCATCTGACAGACACTTAACAAAGACACACACAAACAAACTGACTGTGCTAAACTAGGTCGAGTGCTAGGCAGTGTGTCCTAACCAGAAACACAAAACAGACAGTACATAAGAAGTGAAATGCTGAGCAAGCTGTCACAGGAGAGAAGAGGGACGGCCCAATAGTCTCAATGTGAAGGAAAGAGAAGCATTATGAATGAAGGTCAGACCTGATACATCACTATCAGAAACAATGATCTACAACATGAACTCCAGTGCCCAGATTTTTAAGCAGTGAACACAGGTGGCCAGGGTGTAGAGTCTGAAAGGATGACTCTCCCAGAGCACCCCCTTCTTACGTACTTTCCTCAACGGTTTCAGCTTGGTCTCCATGATGAACTCGTACTTGCAGAGTTCACAGCAGCGTGTATCCGAACTCTTGATCCACTGCTGCAGGCAAGCCTGATGCACAAAATGGAGGCTTCCTGTACAGTGGCAGGGGGTGATTAGAGGGTTCTCATCATCGCCTTCACAGTGGCAGATCCTATGGTGGAAACAGACTAGTCAGTGAAAGAAGGGCCAGGACAGGGAAGGTGATGCTCTACCGGAAAGCCAATTCCTCTGCAAACTAAGAGTTCAGAGATAAGCACCATAAAAGTGACTGTCAGCACAGAGACACACACGCACAAATGAGACCAATCACGATTGGTTGAATGCCAGCTTACCATATCAGCAACATCAGGATGGCATTTGGCAACAGAAAGGGAAGAACAACACAAGAAATGACAAAAGAGGCATTTTTAGGGAAGACTTCAAACTTTAAAAGGTAAAATTTAGGCAACAATAAAGACACTTCCAGAACACAAGACACTGGAGGAAGAATGAAACCCAAGTCAGCTCTCACCTCCACAACAGTGGCTTAAAAGGCTTGCTCTCTATGAAGTCACACCCTCACCATCACATAGCTACACCTCCTGCCCTCTCTTGGAGATGGAGCAGAGATCACAGTATGTTGTCTCCACTTAAAGCTCCAAATGGTTCTGTAACTCCATTTATCTTGGGGACTACTCATGGCATTAAGTGAGAATTATTAAAGCAGCCATTATTTCCAAGGAAACTTCTTGGATTCAACTACTAACTTCCATGAACTTGGGCTTTTGAGAACAGAGATCGTTCCAACAGCTGGGTAAGAGGTAGGAACAGCTGTTCTGAGAGGGCGTGGCCCAAACCTGGCTAGACTTGTCTGAGAAATGGGTTTTCTGATCCAACCATAAGAAATGTAAGAGCTGACACTGAGAAGGGGAGACCAAGAGAGGGACAGGAATGGGGACGGATGAGCTCAAATTGGGTCTGGCAAGGACACTGTACAAGGAAGAAAAAGGTGGGAGTAGAGTTAGGACCCAGGCAAGGGTAGGACACACTTAAGGTAAGGAAAGGAAAGGAGGGAGTGTGGGAGCAAGAGAGGGAGGGAGGGAGGGAGGGTGGTGTGCGGGCAGGCGACTGGAGACAGGCCATTCACAGGGGCAAGCTAGAAAGCTGGAGGTACTAATCCCCTTCCCACATATTTAGGCAAAGCCTACTTATTTTGCTGAGAGCAGTTGGTTTAATACGTGTAGTTTCTGCACCTTATAAAATGAGCTTCCGAATGATATCACTGCCTGGAAAATAAAATTGCTCTCCAGCTGGCAACAGATGTCTTACTACTTCACCTTGCAGAAACTTCATGTATTAAATCAAGGTAAGGTTATGAAGGTGTTAGCAGAGAGAGCCAGACTGTGGCTCCTGGCAAACCAACCTGCAGGCATCCCCTGAGGTGGACACGGGAGAGATAGGGGTGCATTTTTCAGAGAGCGGAGAAGGACAATCCAGGTCACTGTCCTTCTCTACTGAGCAGAGTGGCGCACGCAGGACCCTGCTCTTCAGTTTGGCAGATGATGTATCCTCAAAGACATCGTCATCTCCCATTTCATCAGAACAGAAGTCTGTGCTCCCTGCCAGCCAGCTGGAGGACTTGGCAGTATGTAGATGGCTGGCATGGCTCTCCAGCTCATGGAACCTATGCAGGCTGCTGGCACTTGAGCCACGGGAGAGTGAGAACAGGTACCGGAGCAGTCGCTGGCTTCTCAACCTGGTCTCACCATCAACTTTCTCCTCCAAAAGTGGGATGCGTAAGCTCCCCTTGCCAACTTCCCTCTTTGAGGCAGCTGAATGGTTGGTAGAAAGGGGTAAGACACAAGAATGTTTGGAATGGTCGAGGGGTGGGCAGTGTTCTGCTCTTTTCTCTTTCTGATGGAGCCTGTTCTTTTTGAGAGATGGACCTTGAGGAAGCACCAGTTTCCCTTCAGAACAAGTTCTTTCCATATAGTCAAAGCTTTCCAAAGTATCCTGGGTCTTCTCACCCACATCACTTAGTGACTTTGAGAATCTGAGTGCTCTTCTGGCCTTAGTGTTCTTAGCAGGCCTCAACGCTTGGTCCCAGTCTGAACCAAAGGGATTTCTCCTGGATGCCTGTAATGTGTCTTTACAGATAACTGTCACAGTGAGCCCTCGTGTCAGAGCACTCTGGCATGGAGGAGCTTTCAAGACAACAGCAGACTGCATGGGACTGTAGTAACAACACTCAGAAAACACTGCACTGGAACTGTATGCACAACAGTGGAGGAAAGCACAGAAAGGAAAACAAGTTTAAAGAGAGCAGACGTCCAAGTGGGGAGATGAGGCTGGGTTCTAACTTGGCGAGCAAACAGCACACAAAACCGGGCTGTTTAGACCAAAGGTGGAATGATCAAGCAAATGGAAAACTGAGAATTCTGGCCAACCCAGGCCACGGAAGCCTGTGAAGCAGAGGGTTACCTGCAGATGTCCTGGTTGGACGGTGTCACAGAAGCGCGAGAGAAGGAAGACACTGGAGCCGTCGTGGGTGGAGGACTACTCCCAGCCTGCAAAGACACACCTTCAGTCAGTATTCATGAAGAAGCCGAGAGACCCAGACACACTGTCTCCTTGTGAATGGCAGAAGGAGGGAAATCAAATAATGTCTGCCATTCCCACTGCTCTGAGAAGAATATGTATTAGGTTCTTTGTTGTGTTTTGTTGAGACAGGGCCTCATTTTATAGCTTTGGCTGGCCTGAAACTCACTATATAGGCCAAGCTGCCCTGAACTCAGAGATCAGCGTGCCTCTGCCTCTGCCTCTGCCTCCTGAGGGCTGGGATTAAAGATGTGTACCACTATGCCTGGCTGGAACATGCATCAGAGATCCACACAAGTCTGGATTTCATCTGTGAAGAAAACTATAGCTAAGGGATAGTTTAAGACCACAGAATATCACTTCCAAGCTCTGAAGATCCAGCAGCTCCCCCACCCCCCAAGCATATATATAAACTTAATTACTTCCTGTGCAAGTCGGGAAACCAAGTCCTACAAGACGTTCTTCCAACGTGAAGGACAGCAGGCCAGATGTCTTGCCTGCCAGCACGTGTCTTCACCTGGTCCCTGGTAACTACAGTGTGCAGACCACGACTGTTTATTATTGTACCCCGTTTATGAGCTGCAGTTCTGTGGAGGCAGCAGCTGCACAGAGGGTTTGCACCAGCATCGCCACAAACACGAGTTAACGCGCCTCACGACAGCAACCAGGCAGCTACAGCATTACTAGAAGAATGTTCCAGCTGTATTATGATCTTATGGGACCACTGCCATAACTTATTCAGTCCACTGCTGCTCAAAACCTCATTGTGCGGCACAAGCCTATGAGCACATCTGTGCCTCCTTACAATAGGGAGGCTGAGTGACAATCTGCTCTGGGAGACCCAACAAGCTGCAGGAAATAGAATCATGTTCCTTGAGTAAATCCCATCACCGTTCACCTTACCCAGAGCCCACTCTGTGACTGCAGGCAGCTCCACCTTGGCCCACAAGTGGCTGAGAACTAGCCTCACTTTCTGAGCGTACCCTAGTGCTGTGGGATGTCTTTCTGGATGCTGTGAATACGTGTTGCTCTGATTGGTTGATAAATAAAGCTGCATTGGCTTATGGCAGGGCAGGATGGAGCCAGGTGGGAAAATCCAAGACAGGTAGTGAGAGGAGAAAGGAGAGGGAGGAGACACTAGCTGCCGCCAGGAGAAGCAAGATGTAAAAGTACCAGTAAGCCACGGCCATGTGGCAACTTACAGATTAATAAAAATGGGTTGTTATAAGAGCTAGCTAGCAAGAAGCTTGCCATAAGCCATATAATTGGTAATTAATATTAAGCCTCTGAGTAATTATTTTATAAGCAGCACTGCACGGCCAAGTGCTACTGGAGAAACCTTCCGGCTACACCCTAGGAGGGCTACTCTCATCTTGACACTCCACCAATGGGGCATCAGCCATCCAAACAGCACAGCCACTTCCCAGAAACAGTCCTCTGTACCCTTCTGCCAAAGTTCAAGCACGCCTGGAAAGAAGTCTTACAGCACAAAATTAAACATCTCTAATCCAACTCGATCTTAAGAAACTTGCCCCAGAAGATACATGTTAACATGATGTATGTATGTATGTACTGAAGTCACCAGTATCATTCAGTTAGTACATCTGAGTCCTCAAGTAATCTACACTGTCTAACTGAAAGTACGTACAGACATCGGGCACTGTTCTAGTTAGTTTCTTTGTCAGTTTGACATAATCTAGAGTCACCTAGGAAGAGGGAACTGCAACTGGGAAAATGCTTTTATTACACTGGACTATAGGCAAGCCTGTGGGGACATTTTCTTAATTAATGAGTGACATAGAAGGGCCCAGACTACTGTGGGCAGTGCCACCCCTGGGCAAGGTAGCCCTGGGCTGTATGAGAGAGCAGGCTGAGCAAGCCGTCAGGAGCAAGCCAGTAAGCAATGTTCCTCTGTGGGTCTGCTTGAGTTCCTCCTCCAGGTTCCTGCTCTGCTTGAGTTCTTGCTTATGATGAACAGCAGACTGTCAGATGAGGTAAACCCTTTCCTCCCCCAAGTTGCATGGTTATGGTCTTTCTCACAGCAATAGGAAGCAAACTAAGACAGGAATTGGTACCAGGAACACGGGGTATTGCTGTGACAGATCTGACCATGTTGTTTTGGGGAGGACTTTGAAAATGTTTGGAACTTTGTGATAGAAAAGCCATTAAGTACTCAGAAGTTATTGAGCTGCTGTGGGAACTTAGAAGATAAGAATGCCGAGACCAATTTAGAATATGGAGGCCTGGATTGTATATTTTAGAGGGAAAGGCTATTCATAGGACACTTGGAGTTAAGAATCTGTGTTTTCTGGTCAGCCATGACAAAAGAATCAGCTGTGATCCACAAGAGACCAGAACCACTGAAGTGAAACTTTTGCTTTGCTGGACTATTAATGGTGGGGCTAAAAAACCAGCAAGGATTAAAAGAAACCAGCATCATTGAGGTGAAAACTTCTGGGAAGCATTCTCTCATGATGAGCACACAGAGATGTGTGGTCCAGACATGGCCACTCAAACTAGTAGCTGAACTTAATAATGTAAGGGAGTCTTCCAGATGGCACAGGTTTTGATGGCATAAAAGTTGCAAGGTTGAAGGGGCTATGGATGCAGCTGGCTTGGCACTGTAAATCCAGAGAGTCCAGTGATGAAAGTACAGTCTCAGTTGCAGTGGAGACTCCAGGATTGAAGGTGTTATGAAGAAAAGCTGCAGTTTGGCACCATGTGGCAGGTCAAGGTCCCAAAGAGAGGCCAGGAAGCCTTTGGTGAAGAAGCAGCCTATGGAGATCACAGCATATTGGAGATACCAGGACTGTGGGATGACTAACAAGGATAGCAGCAGGTATGGAGGGCAGCTAGCACAAGCCTATGAGACAAGCTGCATGTGCTGATGATGGTGGAGCCAGAGAAGCAGAGCAGTCCAAAGCCCTTTGGAGCCCAAAAGATTATGAGTTCCAGATGTCAGACATTGGGCTACTTACACATATGTATTTGGGTTTTGCTTCAATGGGTATTTTAAAAAGACTTTGTATATTTTAAAGAGACTGAAATTTTAATGTGTTTGAGTATTTAAAGGCATGGGGCTTCTAAAATTATATACTATGCTTTATATTGTGATGGTAACATGGTATCTTGGGGATAAAAAACAAAGGAAAGGTTATGGCTTAATAGTGATGCATTTGTAAATCAAGCTAACGAGTCAATTGTGCTGGTTAGTTTTTTGTCACCTGGACCCAGCTAGAGTCATCTGAGAAGAAGGAACAACAATTGAGAAAATACCTTCATCAGACTGGCCTCTAAGCAAGTGTGTGGGGGCTTTTTTTTTTTTTTTTTGATTAGTGATTGATACAAGAGGGCCCAGACCACTGTGAGAAGAGCCATCCCTGGGCAGGTAGCCATAGGCTATATAAGAAAGCAGGCTGAGCAATCCTTGAGAGAACAAGCCAATAAAAATGTTCCTCCATGATTCTGCTTGAGCTCCTGCCTCCAGGTTTCTGCCCTGCTTGAAGACTCCAGACTTCCTTTCATAAGGGACAGTATGCTGTAAGACAAAGTAAACCTTTTCGTCCCCCAAGTTGCTTTTGGTCATGGTCTTTTTTGCAGCAACAGTAACAAACTAAGACAAGCATATTCTTTAAACACACTAATAGAGTTCTTAAGAATCTAAAGTTTAATTTACTTGGAGATATGATAATAACAAGCAGCCTCTGTTAATTGTCAGGATTTTTCCTGAAATACAGTGAGAAAGGGTTCTCAGGACATAGGTGGACAATACACCTTCACCTCTCCACCTCATGTCACATGGGCCTATCTACAAGCACCATCCTTCTCTTTTCCTAGTGTCTTCAATCCATGGCAGCTACCAAAGGCTCCATCCACCCCTTGGAAGTTCCTCCTGTCCTGAGTTAAGCACACAAGGTCTCTGGTACCTAAGCTTTACTGCCAATCACCCAGAGGCAGACTGAGACCTATCATAAAATGCCCACACTCTCATAATCACTGCTATTCTCTGCTTTCTAGTCCCAGACCATTCTGAGATGGAAAACCTTCATAAGCTAGCTCTGTTTAGCTGACACAGGAAAAGCCAAAACCATATCATGAAAGTACAGTACGTAAGAGAGAGTAAGTCACCACTTACCCACCCCCTTGAAAACTTGGGGGAATGTCCACATGTATTCACACCCTCCTTGCTATGCAGTAACCTCCTCTTCTATGTTGTGGGTCACTCAGTTAGTGGCACTGGCGTATGGAAGAAAGCCCCCACTCCACAAGGGATGGAAGACAGAGGGAATGACCTAGTCAGTTCCTCGTGTTATCTTAGAAAGACAGAATTCTCATGGAACCAAATTCACTTTGCTGGGTTGTGAAAAGACTGTATTGTGGAGGAGATGAGGTCTAATCTGGAAAATTGTATTCAACCGGGACCAGTGTCCTGGGAAGAGGTGGGTTTCATTCAGGAAGCTGAAGTCAAGAGAAAACACCCGTCACTCCTCTTAACTCCAAATACTGCATGTCAAAAACGTATAATGGGGAATGACTCTATCTATGTATATACAGAGTAAGGGCATGAGGTAAAGCCAGGAGGCAGGAGGGTAGTAACAAAGCCTGATAGCAAACAAAGCCTCAATCAAGGAGGAAGCAACAGACTGTTCATACACTGTGAGACCTACGAAGTACTCCTGACATAATCCCTGTCCCAGGTGCATCACAGAGAACTCACAAAGTGGTGTGTGTACTGGCTGCAAGAATAGCAAGACAGTGGCTGTAGTCTGAGACAGGAAAGGCATGAAAGTAAAGCTGCAGTCCAATTTTTATTCAGGAAACAAGATTGGTCCTCTACTAATGGGCGGGCCTGCCTTGACTTCATCCTCAACAATCTCATGAAAAATATTACAAGGTACTCTCAGCAGATAATACCCAAACCCCAACAAGTTTCCAAATGACAAAGACAAAAGTGTCTGCTCTTAGTAGCTTTAAGAAAAAATTAAAAGCTACTTAGTTATTATACACAAATGACTTTAGTAAACAGTTATTCCTCCAATAAAAACAAGAAAATCAGCAAGGTGTGGGCACGTGTTTGGAAACTGAAAACCAATCTACACACACATCAGTTACCAAAATGCCCTTAAGTGCTCACAGCATCCACTGAGGCCATGTACACAGCCTGAGTCGGCCTCTCTATTCCAAGGCATCTGTGACATACAACGATGGGAGTGCATCTCAGGGCTTCCACAGCCCATAGGGTGGGGCACACTGGGCACAGTGTTTTAGAAATCCTGTTTATCAGAGTACCTTTCAATTTGTGCTTCCTTCTCAGGAAGTTGCTAAGGTTACTGTCCTCCCACTACCAACTAAAAGGTAGTGATCTGTTGCTGACCACCAGCTCAGCAGGCCTGACTTCATAGAGCAGGCCCAGCCTCACTGGTGTCTGTAGTCACTGAGATGATGTCTCAGAAAACTTTCAGTTTAGTGAAATTACTGTGTGAAAGCCAATGCTTCACTGTCAGAGGCTCCTTTCTATAAATAAATACCCAGCTGTATCCAACCTAAACAGTGAGCTACAATTAAAGAAGAGGCCACTCTGGCTGCTCTGATACACACATCATGGCTATCGCTGGAAGGCTGTGCCAAGAACCAGCCTTCCCAAGAGCAATTAACTAGTCTGGCCATTAACAAGTGAATAGACACAATATAGAATTCATGGGGAGAATGCATAACAAAGAACTACTGAATACAAAAGTATTTCTATTGCAAATGACTCAATGCTGCCTAGCAAGGGGCACTAACACTGAATTCTCTTCTTTCCTGGCTTGTTGGTGCCTAGTTATGTGGACAGCAGTATGTCTCCAGTACAATGAGAGCCATAGGGCACCACACTGGAAGAAGAAATGCTGCAGCAGAAATACTTTCTCAAGAAGTCTCCACAGCTAGACTCTCCATAAAATAAATAACACGTATTTATTATAATACAGAATTCCAAAGGCTACAACTTCTGAGCAAAGATGTCTTCATAGCTCCAGAAACTAAAGTCATGACCATATAAAGGTTCAAAATCATCAGTGATGGGTTTGGTCAAAGGCTGTGTCTCACTCAGAAGGACCTTTCACTACTGTAGCTTCCTTTTAAATAGTTATGTTTTCACTACCAAGAATAATTCTTACAGAGTTTTGGGGTGGTGGCAAAAGAGGCTTTGGACCCCAAAGTCCTCACTGTGCTCTGGGACCACTCCACAGAGCAGACCACCAGAGTTTAGTCATTTAAATATCAGGTCAGTCAACAGTCAAGTTCAAGGACCTGACTTCCATTCCTAGAGCCTATCAGGCTGGTGGGAGGGAGCTTGGCATTATGGTGCCCTCTTCTAATCCCACCACTGAAGAGAAGGAAACGGATGGATCTTGAGGCTCCCTGGCCAGCCAGCCAAGCCTACCTGGCAAGTCCCAGGCTAGTGAGAGACCTTGTCTCAAAAAACAAGATGGACAGCTCCTAAGATGCAACACCCAAGGCTGTCCTCTGCTCCCCCCACAAAATGCACACTCATGTGCACTTGTACACATATGAGTGTACACACACACTAAGTTAATTATTATCAAGTCAAGCCACAGGCCTGCTGCAGAGATCAAGTAAACCCAGAGGAGAGGCAGGAAGGTCACACAGCATGCAGTGTTTGCTAGAAATCGTCTGTGCAGACTTGCGATTGATGACTCACACAGTGAGTCCACAGGTTCCACCTCTGCTGAGACCGACCCCTTCCCACAGGACAGCCAGCTGCACTCCTCAGGTGGACAGAGAGCTTCTGTTCAGGTTACTTGTCTTGCCAGCCTTAGTTCAAGAGGCACGCAACTTCCAGATTAAACCACAGGCAGAGAATGATGCCAATGAGAACACAGGACATTCCACTAGATCTGCTACTCCAAAGACAGATGAGTTTGAAGGTGGTTTTTGTTTGTTTTTATTTTTGTTTGTTTTTTTGTTTTTCGAGACAGGGTTTCTCTGTGTGTCTTTGCGCCTTTCCTGGAACTCACTCTGTAGACCAGGCTGGCCTCGAACTCACAGAGATCGACCTGGCTCTGCCTCCCAAGTACTGGGATTAAAGGCATGTGCCACCACCGCCTGGCGAAATCAGCCATTTTTAAAGTTCATATCTCCCTCTCCCTAAAACACACACATGACTGAAAAGATTCCATTATGTATATATGCCAGTTTCTGTTTATCCATTCCTCTACCAACAGACACCTAAGATTGGCCCCACAATTTAGCCACCATGAATAAGACTGCAATAAATACTGATGTGCAAGTGTCTATGCGATCTGTTAACTTAAGCACCTTAGGAGAGTATGCAGGAGCATTAAGCTGGGTCATATGGTAGACTTATTGTTAGTAACTTTCATACTGACTTCCACAGTGATTGAACTAGTTTACATTCCTACCAGCACTGTACAGGGTTCTAGCTTGTCCACAGCTTCCAAAGCAGTGCTATTATCTTTTCTTTTTAAAAAATTGATTATAATTATATGTATATATGTTTGTACATGAGTGCAGTGCCTGTAGTGGCCAGAAGAGGACACTGGATCCCCTTGGGATGGGAGTTACAGGTAGTTGAAAGCTGCTCAATGTGAGTACTGGGAACAGAACTCCAGACCACAGGAAGAGCAGTGGGCTTCTAGCTGCCTCTCGTTTTAATCCATTGATCCACAAGTCTTGTGCTACTGTCAGGTTGCTTTTGTTACTATGTATCGTCTAGCTTGAAGACAGATACAGTGGTGCTTCCTTCCAACATTGCTCAGGGTCTTTTGTGCTTCCGTACAAACTTTAAGATTTTGTTTCTATTTCTGTGAAGAATTCCATTGGAATTTTCTTGGGGATTGCATTGAGTCTATAGATTGCTCATAGTACTATAGGTGTTTTTTATAATTAAACAAGTTTATTCCTTGTTGGCAAAAATATGTTGTCTGTACTCTTCCTGTTTTGATTAAAACAGACATGTTTGAGCCTAGTTACAATGATTTAAAACTGTGGTCTGAAACCACGACTCCTTTTGCACCTATCTAACAATTCTGATGGTAACCTTCACATGTTACCCAGAACTTCCCTTTTACTCTCCAATATTCTAATCGGTTCCGTAATTTCAGTGTTCTAATTGTAGCCAGGAGTGAGAGGTTCCTTCAGTATTTTAATCTGCTCTGTAGGTTCAGTGTTCTAACTGTAGGTTCTGTGTCCTAACTGTAGGTTCAGTGTTCTAACTGTAGGTTCTGTGTCCTAACTGTAGGTTCTGTGTCCTAACTGTAGGTTCAGTGTTCTAACTGTAGGTTCAGTGTTCTAACTGTAGGTTCTGTGTCCTAACTGTAGGTTCAGTGTTCTAACTGTAGGTTCAGTGTTCTAACTGTAGGTTCTGTGTCCTAACTGTAGGTTCAGTGTCCTAACTGTAGGTTCAGTGTTCTAACTGTAGGTTCAGTGTCCTAACTGTAGGTTCAGTGTCCTAACTGTAGGTTCAGTGTTCTAACTGTAGGTCCAGTGTCCTAACTGTAGGTCCAGTGTCCTAACTGTAGGTTCAGTGTTCTAATTAACTGTAGATCCAGTGTCCTAACTGTAGGTTCTGTGTCCTAACTGTAGGTTCAGTGTTCTAACTGTAGGTTCTGTGTTCTAACTGTAGGTTCTGTGTTTTAACTGTAGGTT
This sequence comes from Peromyscus californicus insignis, assembly GCF_007827085.1. Lineage (NCBI taxonomy): Eukaryota > Metazoa > Chordata > Mammalia > Rodentia > Cricetidae > Peromyscus > Peromyscus californicus. The sequence goes on along the minus strand of NW_026294584.1, from coordinate 131,257,653 downwards.
CAGTGTCCTAACTGTAGGTTCTGTGTCCTAACTGTAGGTTCTGTGTCCTAACTGTAGGTTCAGTGTTCTAACTGTAGGTTCTGTGTTCTAACTGTAGGTTCAGTGTCCTAACTGTAGGTTCTGTGTTCTAACTGTAGGTTCAGTGTTCTAACTGTAGGTTCTGTGTCCTAACTGTAGGTTCAGTGTTCTAACTGTAGGTTCTGTGTTCTAACTGTAGGTTCAGTGTTCTAACTGTAGGTTCTGTGTTCTAACTGTAGGTTCAGTGTCCTAACTGTAGGTTCTGTGTTCTAACTGTAGGTTCAGTGTTCTAACTGTAGGTTCAGTGTTCTAACTGTAGGTTCAGTGTTCTAACTGTAGGTTCAGTGTCCTAACTGTAGGTTCAATGTTCTAACTGTAGGTTCAATGTTCTAACTGAAGTGAGAAGTGAAGTTCCTTTTGGTCTTATATATCTGGAGTTCTAAATGCCTGATCATCAAAATCATTTCTTCTAGATTTAGAGGATCTTCCCCTATGTTTTTTTCTAAATACGTTATTTATTTATGTTGTATTTTATACTTTATTGTTTTATTTTATTGTCAGTGTCTGAATGTTCTAATTCATCCATCTTAACATACATTCCTGACACTTCATTTCCACTCATTCCATTCCATTGGCGAGTTTTTCACTTGTAAAATTTTCTAAAATTTCAATTAGATTTTTCAGTATCTCTGTAGTTTTACTCAATTCTTCTTTCATATTCTGTACTGATCTTATTTCATCCAGCTCTTAGTTAATTTAGGAGTTTGTACTCTTTGACTTCATTACACATTCTTACAATTGTTCTGCAGTTTCTGTCTCGAATTCCATCTAATTCACTTGTGTTAGAATCTATTACTGTGGAATTTCTATGTGTCAGAGGGGACATACTGCTTCATTTTTCCTGTTGCAGGTATCTCTGCAGTGGGGCTTGTTTCTGTGGCTAGGGTTTTTTTTTTATCAGCTATATTCTTTGAATTAAAGTACTTGCAAGGTTCAGGTGGGACTAGTATGTTTATAATAGTTCACTAGCTAAATTCCCAGTTTACATCCTCTGGGAGCCAAGTATAACCCCCTACACTAACTCAGAGTGTAAATCAAAACTACGTGATAGATCCACTATGAAAATACGATATCACTGGGGTTTAAAAAACTCATCACTTCTAGCTTCAGAAACTATCGGGAAAAAGAACAAGGTGGTAAGGTGTATGATAAGATATTAATTACTAGGTGGGTGTAGTGGTAGATTCCTTCAATCTCAGGAGTTCAAGGCCAGCCTGATCTACATAGTAAATTCCAAGACAGCCAGGGTTACATAGTTAGACTTTGTCTCAAGAAAGAAAAGAAAGGTATTAATTCTAAGGTTATGAGTAGAAGAGAAAAAGACTGGGTTGTGATAGGGATTATTAGGTCAACTGAGAAAAGCATTGAGGAAGGAAGGTGGCTAAAATGGGAAAGCTGAGATACAGTCAGGGTCCACAGAATCTAAAGATGAAAGACATGGAAGGTCAGTTACATGAAGGAACTAGGGAGACAGCACTGTGAGTAAGGTACTTGCTGCACAAGCACAAGAATCCTAGTTCGAATCCCCAGAACCCATGTACACTGACAAAGTAGTGCATGTCTGTTCCTATGGTGCGACAGGAAAACCATGGAAGCTCACAGGCAAACAAGGGGGAAGGTGAGGACTGACAAATGAGATTATTCTCTGACTCCTCACATGTGCCATGGGACTGTGCCATGGGACATCAGTACCCTCCCTCACACATGAACATGTATGGGTACATGTGTGTGAGTGCTCACACACACACACAGAGGTAAAAAGAGCAGAGCATGAAGAAGAACAAAGAAATGAGGTAGGGATGAGAGGTATCTATAGGTTGTGTATAAGAACAGTAAAGAGTACACAATAGAATGAATACAAAGCATACAGAAAAAAATTATAAAACCTGAGTAATATAGAACTAAAATAAGACCATTAGAGTTATTTGTGTATAGTTTTAAAAAAAGGCAAAATAAAGACAAAAAGAGGACCGAGTGAAATAAATGTACACTAGATGAAAAACACAACGTGGCATCAGTACATACTTCCTTCTTTGGTGGATGGGTTCTGAACTCCTTCCCTCCCTCTGATGCTTCATGTACCAACTGCACTTGGTTCAGCTGTATAGCTCTTGGTTCCTACATCGATAGTACATGTGACGGTGAGGAAGACATCCTCCAGCTTCAGTCCACTGGCCCTGATAATATCTGTTCATGGTACACCATGTTTGTGGTTTAATGTATGCACTGTATCACTTCAGTTTGTCTCTCTCTAGCACTGGCGTGGAGCAAAGGATGAAGGTGAAAGTCCTTGCTGGCAGCTCCTTGGTCCCCATGGGCATGCAAGGAGACTCTCTGCTTCAGGCCCACATCCATCCCCAGCCTTTCTCTGTCCATGGTGTTTCCAGCCCTTGGTCCTGCCTCCACACCTCTTCTCCCTCTCTGGCTGCTGTGTAGCAATGTTGGTGTGCAGGAGAAGGGATTATAAGCCATCACCTAGCAGCTCCCACTGACCTCAGCTGGAACATACACACTGGGGCAGAATCTGCTTCAAGTTCCTTGGCCGTGAGTTGCAGAGCCCGCACTGGTCCTGGTCTCTCTGGCAAAGGTGTGTTCATTCCCTGGTCAGTTCAGCTAACCACTGCATGTGGTGGGTGAGCACTTTCTGGCAGTTCTTACTAACCTCAGCTAAAGCCATGTAGTATAGCTGGAAACCAGCTCCTGACTGTTTTCCTGCAGGGATCTAGTCTGCTTCATAAAAATCATTTGCAGCCATTGAAAGAGGTAGACACTATGTGTTATTACTCTGGCCATTCTTCACCAATTTCAAATGTATGCAGTTTCTAGTCTGCCATCTTATGTGGAAGCCTCTACTTCAAAATTTTGATGCTTTGAAATTAATTATTATCCCCTCCCAACTCCGTGGCAGATGGAAAAAATAAACTCAACATTTAACTTACACAGTATATACCTCAATTGGAGCATGTTCCTCTTAAGGTTGAGTTTAGCCTAGCAGCTTTTAAACACACACACACACACACACACACACACACACACACACACACACACCCCTCAAATAATGAATTCAGAGGGAATTGTTATTTTCTCCTGAAAACATCCCTTATAAGGTTGTACAAATCTCTGAAAGATGAACCTACCAAAATGGGAATTCCAAAACTAAGGAGACCTTAATGAAAACACCGACAGCATCTACAAATGAGAATGAAGCACGCACAGGGGCAGCGATGTGTCACATACGACCCCACTTTGGAAGTGAAGGCAGGAGAAATGCTAGCTCAAGGGCCAGCGCAGGCTTTCAACATTGAGACCCCTCTCCAAAGCCAAACAAAGCAAAGCCAAAGAACACACCATAGCTTCATTTTAGAGGATCCAAGAGGCACCCTGGCAGCAGGACAGGTTTATGCTGTCATTCAAGTCTCTCTGTTGGGGCTGCATTTTGTTTGGCTGCATGACAAAGACATGGGGAAGGTTTCAAACCCACAAGGTAATCTGCATGATCATGTCTGGATGGCCAAGGGGTCAGAGTGATGCTCCGGTAAAGATCATGTGGGAAGTTGCTGTCTCCTGGGCCAGATCGTGGCAGGCAATGTGTCTAGAAAGCGATCTACAGGAACACACTGAAGGAAGGACAGAAGCATTGTGGGACCACATGCCAAGCAGGATGACCACAACGTCCTAAGAAAGGTGGACCAGAAAGGAAGAGTGGGCCTGGAAAAATCTGAACAACGCAGCTCTAGACTACTTACTTTCAGATATCTTGTCACCTGATTCACATAAATCCATTTCCAGCCAAACTCATTCCTAAATGGAGAAACAGGCTCTGGTGCCTGAGAGTTCTCTGCCTGAAAAGTATTATTTGAGGGGGTGTGGATGGGGTTTCTCTAAAAGTCACCCCCCTGGCACACACTCAAAGTTGCCTCACTGGAAAAATCATACATCCCCAGAGGGGACTATAGAAATGTATCAGGAGAAAAGGGCTGGGAAGGGTCTCAGGTGGTAAAGTGCCTGCCACCTAAGCACAAGGAAGTCAACTTGGATTCCAGTTAGTCTTGCTGAATTAGTGAGCATCAGACAGATCCGATCTCAAAAAACTTAGAGAGCAATAGAGGAAGACACCTGATGCCGACCTCTGGCTTCCAGAGGTCACACATGTACACACATGCACTAGCACGTACACAGGCACATGTACACACATGCAACTCCCCCACCCCTCATTTTCAAAAAATGAGAGTTAATACATGCAAAGTCTAAGAATACAAAAGTCCCAGGGTACAAAATAATGTATTTTGATGGCACTTCACCTTAGAAATGTTGCTTGAATGACTCATGGAATGTCCCAATGTCTTCTCATTCTGCAAGAAAGCCAAACAGGCAGTAATTATTAAGCTGTGATTAAAAACATGCAAAGAACAAGCAATCAATTATAACACTTCTAGTAACAAGTTATTCCTGTAAGCACAAACCACTATACTAAATGCATATTCCTAGGTATTAAAACTGGAAATTTGGGCAAAAGTAAATAAAACAATGATCCTTGCCCTAAAGGAACTTAAGAAGGGAAGATCAGGATACTGGAACTATAAAAATAAAGCCACAACAACTGTCTTAAGATTTTGTTTTGTTTTGTTTTTTTGTTTTTTGAGACAGGGTTTCTCTGTGTAGTTTTGCGCCTTTCCTGGATCTCGCTCTGTAGACCAGGCTGGCCTCGAACTCACAAAGATCCGCCTGCCTCTGCCTCTGCCTCCAGAATGCTGGGATTAAAGGCATGCACCACCACCGCCTAGTGTCTTAAGATATTTTTAAGTTCATAGTTCAGTCATGGATGGGTCCCACTTTGCTTGCTTGCCACAGGACTGCTAAACTAAGTGGACCACATCCCCTCCGACCATTTAAGCAGAAGCCTCATTGTTATACCCCAAAGACAGATTGTCACTACATGGACCCCTTTATTTTGTTAGTTGATGTTCTCAAGAAGAAATCTCACCTACATTAGACACTAAAAGGCTCATATCTGATCAGAATGTCAGTGGTTTGAGGAGGCTGGATTATTGCAGGTCCAGAGCCAAACTATCTTGGGGTATCGAAAGCCCTTTAAATAATCATTCACTGCCCACTGCTGTGTGTGACCCAAAATCCCCGTGGCTGTTAGATCACAGACCCTCCAGCTGCTCCCTCCCATATCTAGCTTCATGTTCCTGGCAAGTTCTCTCCTATTCAGCAGGTACCTGGACAATACAGGCCACGTATTAACCCAAGCCCTTGCTCCGACCTTAAAGAGTGGGCACCCTGCTTTGTCTGGTGGGACTGTAGCTTCTCTGCTTCAGAACCTGACCAAACTTGTGCTGCCTGTGTCTGCAGTGTGACTAACACAGCTACCCACGGAAAGGCCCTCTGAATCTGACTGTGCTGTGCTGCCTTTTATGGTTTGCTTTTTAAAGTGCTTCGTTTAAAGTATCCATTTTGTTTGTTTACTCTGAAAACCTTTTGGTTTCCAAATGTTCATTTTGGTTTGTTGTTGTTGTTGTTTTGTTTTGCTTTGCTTTGAGAAAGATCTCTATATATAGCCCGGGCTGTCCTGAAACTTTCTCTGCAGACCAGGTTAGCCTCAAACTCATAGAGATCCTCCTGCCTCTGCCTCCTGAGTGCAGGGATTAAAGGTGTTAAAGGTATGTGCACCAGCACTGGTACTATTCAGTTTGTTAATTGCTAGCATTCACTCCCCCAATACCGAATTCAAGGACATGTTTAGAAAAACAGCTGTTTGATACTCCAGCTAGCTTTGCTTGATAACAGTGTTAATTCAACTTGCAATTATTGAGGGGTTCTAATTAAAGAAATGAGGAATATCCAATGTATACATTTTTTGAGTGCTAAATGAAAATTCCTAGGTAACAGAATTATAGATTATGAATGGACACCTTGTTTTAACTGGAATTTAAAAAATTTAAGGAATAAAAAATATGTAACTGGTAACTTACAAGTTCAGAAAGGAAAAAAAGTATATTCTCCCTCATATGTGGATGCTAGCCTATAATGTATATATGTGTATACACACAATCATAAACAGGAATATGACTGTAACTTATAAAACTATATTCAACAAATATACTAAGGTGAACTTATTTGAAGATAAAATGCATCATTAATCATAAGACAGTATAATCAAAATTAACAGTGATGTAGTTGTCTGAAATGCTTTTGTTTTTTAATTCTTTTTAAAACTTTAGGTAATAACAAAGTGACAAGCATTAGGAAAATAGATGAGATGGTTAAACATAAGACCTAACAGCTAATACTTGTTCAGGAGCCATTCACCTACACTCTGGAATTCAGCTTTCTCTTTTACTTTCTTTCTTCCTTTCTTCGTTTTTTCCTTCTTTCCTTCCTTCCTTTCTTTTTTCTTTCCTTCTTTCTTTCTTTTTACAATTTATTTTGAATATTTTCTTATATGTATGTGTGTATGTCTGTGTGGGTGCATGCCATGTGTATGCCCATACCCTCAGAGGCCAGAAGAGTGTACTGCTAAGTCCCTCAGAGCTCAAGTTACAGGTAGCTGTGAGCCACTTGATATGAATGATAGGAAAACTGAATTTGGGTCCTCTAAAAGAGCAGGGTCTGAGCATCCCTCCAACCTTTTCTGCTTTCTCTTTTATAAGGTGGGCTTTATATAAATAGGTGAGAGGTGTACTGAAGGAGATGATACTGGTGGTAACTCTGAGCTCTTAAACAGAGTGTATCTTTAAAAAACAAAACAAAACAAAACAAAAAACCAGCCAAGCGGCAGTGGCTCATGCCTTTAATCCCCGCACTCGGGAGGCAGAGCCAGGATGATCTCTGTGAGTTTGAGGCCAGCCTGGTCTACAGATCGAGATCCAGGACAGGCACCAAAACTACACAGAGAAACCCTGTCTCAAAAAAACAAAAGCAAAAAAAACAAAAAACAAACCAAAAAACCCAAAAACCGAAAGTCTCAAAGGATAGAGCAAGCTAGCCTTAAACTCAGAGATCTGCCTGCCCTAACACTAGGATTAAAGAAATGCACCACCACACCCAGCTAAACATATTATGTCTTAGTGGAGCATATTGCTTCCCTTAATATCCTTAAGTACCAGACATACGAAATTTAAAACTCCTGAAATCATAAATAAACACATAGTTCCCTGTGACACAGATTGATAAATGCTTTTCAAATTGTAACACACAACATGGTAAAATTAGGATAACAATTATGGTAGCAATGTACTGAAGAATACAATCTTTTCCAATGCATTTTCCACTAAGGATCTCTGTATTCATAACTATTTTTTATTAATTATGTAAACAAATGAATAGACATTTCTGTTTCTTAAAAATTTATATATATATATATATACACACATAGGGGTTAGAGAGATGGCTCAGCAGTTAAAATCACTGGTTTCTCTTCCAGAGAACCAGGGTTTGATTCCTAGTACCCACAGAACAGCTCACAACTGTTTGTAGCTCCAGTTCCAACGGATCTGATGCCCTCTTTTGACCTCTATGGGCACCAAGCTCACACATGGTGCATATACATATAAGCAGGCAAACACTCATACACATAAAATAAAAATATTAAAAAATCACCTCAATGTTTTAAATTTTATGTATGAAATAAATATATAAAACCTTAAAGTTAAAGTAATCTACATCAATACAAGTTAGAATTCACTTGCTATAAAATTACTGAAATTATACTACTTCCTACAGTTGTATATAAACCACAAAAACTATTAGAAATCTTAATTAAGAATGCACTCATTTAGAAACACACTTATTGGCTAGCTACTACAAGTCAGGTATTGTTCTAGGCCCTTAAGAATGGGGGTGGCAAATAAAACAAAGACCCCCCCCACATTCATAGAGCTTAATAAAATGGAATAGAAAAATTGAGCATGATGGCCCATGCCTATAATCACAGTATTTGGGAAGCTGAGTCAGGAGGATCATCAGTTTAAGCCTAGCCTAATCTCTACAGCAAGACCCTGTCTCAAAAAAAAAAGTGTCATCAGATTTGGTCCTGATTACTTTTGTGTAATTCTGTGTCCCACAGTTCAGGAGCATTACCTCACAGTCTCAACAAACAAAAGTATCATCCATAAAAAATCTAACAGACAAAGCAAAAGGCGTCATCAGAACAGCCCTGTCAAAGAAATTACATGTCTAGTCTGCAAGTGCATATGTGCACACACACATAATACACACAATAGCTCGAATGCATGCACGGTAAATGACATCGACAAACAGAATGAAGACCCTTTGTTCCACTTTCTATTTTTCCAAATGCTCCCATAGAAACAATGGAGATGGCTTCTACACACAATACCTCCTCTAGAAAAGAGTCTGTAGCTTCACTGATTCATATACTAAGTTATTTTTCTCAGGAGTTTTCAAAGCCAAACTTCACAATTCAAAATTAGATGGTCAACATTAATTAATAAAAAGATATTTTTACATCAAAGGATGGCATTAAAAAATTGAGACAGGACATTTAAATGTTTATTGTCTTAGGAATATGTTCAACAAATGCAAGGCATATATTCTATTCGAGCAAATTCCATTAGAAAAAATGTATATCCCAGGCAATAAGAACTGCAAGATGAATACTTGGTGCTTTCAGGGAAGGACCCTTGAGCGGGCCTGAGGTTCCGGAGCTTGTTAAGGCATCCGTCCCTAAGTCAGTGAGAAACCTGGGCAGTGCTGACAGGACGCTTGTCTTACCTGAAGCGTCATCTTCCAACAGGAATGCATGGGCGTGTCCTCAGTGCAGCTCTCTTAGGCAGCATGGTGCCCTGTGCAGCGGACAGGCTGTGCCTGAACTGCAGCTGCCCTGCAGTCCTATAGCAGCCAGCAGAACCACAGTGATCTGCTGCTGGACTTCAGGGCTACACTCCTGTGACCAAACCAGACTAACTACTTCCTCCAGCTGATTTCCAAGGAAGGAGGTAGTTAATGAATAATTCATGACAAGTCCATTCCCGAAACCAATTTCACTTCTGCTCTATGGTCCTCCTACGAGGTAAAGATTCTAAGCTAGACTTGCTGGCTTGCAAATGATAGAAGTTCAATTTCCAGTTCTGTTTGTTCTTGTATGTTAACCTATCACCCAGACTTGCTTGAGAGACTTCAAAAAAAGGGTAGAAAGAGTAAATAATTAACCACAGATATCTGAAAGAACAACATTTTTCCCCCCTCTATCAACTAGTCCTAGCGGGGCTGAGCTGTACAAGAAGCAGCAGAGTACTTGTAAGACATGCCAGCTTGGGGAGGGGAGTTCTGAACAGCAATGCTAGGAAACAAAACTGCTTGGAGCCGTATTTTCCTGCTCTCTGGCTATAAATAAACCTTTTATCTCACCAGTATTCTTCAAGGAAGCGGATGAACATTCATTCCCCCAACTGTTAACGCTAGCATGTTTCTAAGTGAGTGATGTCTGAAGCAGCCATTTCTTTGCTTCTGGAAACACAATTGCAAGACAAACTTGACCCAAAAGGCTGGTGACCCCTCCCTCCCTCTGGCCACTACATGTAGGAAGTGCAGTCAACTGTCTTGTTTCCTACACCCTGCCCTGGTCCTGATTGCACTCACTGCAACATGTCACATCTGAGCTCTGTCTGTTAGTAGGGGAGGGCTGAGCATTTAGTTCTAGATGCTTCCTAGTTACTTGTTGGCCCTGCAAGCAGGTCTTCATGCATTTCCTTGGCCCCACGTTTCTCCTTTCAATTCATTTTGTTACTTTGTTATATCACTTCTGAGTTTGTGCTTTCTAAAATGTAAGTGCTTTTATTGTTGTTGTTTTTAAGATTTTATTTTTAGGGTCCAGACAACCAGGTGCATGCCTTTAATCCCAGCACTTGGGAGACAGAAAATAGGCAGATCGCTGTGCGTTAGAGGGCAACTTGGTCTGCACAGTGAATTCCAGGACAGTCAGGACTATATAGACCCTGTCTCAAAAAAAACATTATTATTATTTTTTTAATTTTTAGAGGCTGGAGAGAAGGCTCAGTGGTTAGGAGCACTGGCTGCTCTTTCAGAGGACCCAAGTTCAATTCCCAGCACCCATATGACAGCTCACAACTGTCTGCAACTCTAGTTCTATACCATCTTCTGGCCTCTGAGGGCACCCGGCATAGCGGTGGTACACAGACATTTGGCAAAATAGCCACATACACAAAACAAAATGATAGCAATACTAAAAAAATTTTAGAGACCTTTTTTTTTGGTTTTTCGGGACAGTGTTTCTCTGTGTAGCTTTGCGTCTTTCCTGGAACTAACTCTGTAGTCCAGGCTGGCCTTGAACTCACAGAGATCCGCCTGCCTCTCCCTCCAGAGTGCTGGGATTAAAGGCATGAGCCACCACTGCCCGGCTAGAGACCTTATTTTTAATTATGTGTATATATGTGTTGGGGGAAGCATATACATGTGGGTACCTGCAGAGTTCAGAAAAGTGTAGTGGGTAGCCATTCCAGCTTTGATCTGGAAGTTCCAACCCCCATTAAGGCTTTGGCAACTGTCACGCCTACAAGGCGGGGCCAAGGGAGGCGCCTGAGGACCCAAGATCTGGATCGGGGAGCACTCGCTCGGTTGCGGGACCCTGGATGGTGGAGGTGGCCCAAGCAGAGCTCCAGAGAACACCGCTGGACTGCGATACACTTTCCCCAGACCCCGCGACCTACCTATCCCTTAATTTGTAACTTACGCCATTAAATAAATCTCCTTTTAACTACGTGGAGTAGCCTTAATAATTTCACCAATATCTGGTGCCCAACATGGGGCAAATTCCAAAGGCCTGGGTGGCTCCCGCCCTCAGCCTCCTCCCCGGCTAGCCGGGTACCTAAACCTGCCTGCAAAGTTCCATATAACCAGGGAACGCCGACAGGTTCCATTCCTGAAAAAGGGAGCAGCTAGTCCGGTCTCAGTTCCCTAGCTTAGCCCCAGACTAGCGAAAGAGGCACTCCCCTGCTTCCTGAGTGCCAGCGCCGGTCCGGCTCCCACCATCTTGACTCCAGTGAGCTGCAGTCAGCCAAAATCACCAGCAGGCCCTGCTTTGGAGCTGTACCAACGCCACCTGGAGTGGCCATAATAATTTCACCAATAGAAAAGGGCATTGGATCCCCTGGAGCTAGAGTTACACGGCAGTGGTGAGCAGTCAGATGTGGTGCTGGGAACTAAATCTGGGTCCTCTGGAAGAGCAGGAAGTGCTCTTAACCACTGAGCCAAGCCATCTCTCCAGTCCCATAGAACACACTCTTAATAAATATGGTTATGCTAGTCTTCATTTTAACAGCTATTTACTCTATCTGTGGTGCTGCTGTTAGACAAAAACAACAAATTCCAACAATTTTCTTATTCAAGCCAAAGGGCTATCAAGCAGTGGAGACGGCTCTCAGCCATCGTCAATGGCTTGGCCAGGACTCCTCTTACGCGTGTGCTGCAACGGCACCGGCGGCTCGGGAAGTTTTGCAAGGATGGGAAGTGTAGTGGCTGCCGTCAGAAGCTGACAGTGATAAAAGCTAATCCTCTTACAACTAGAGGAGAAGTTGCCGAAGAAGCCAGTGTAGACCAGCAACAGAAGCCAACTGGACCGGTGAAACAGCTTGGCCAGTGCCTCGTCAACTGACAAAACATCACAAACTTGTGTGTTGACTGCCATCTTCTGTAATGCTGCATGGTGACAATGAGCCACTTTCTCACCAGACGGTGACACAAGGTGGATATCTGACACCTGGTGACAATCATTCAACTCAGTGACTGGACCAAGAAGAAGCTGCAAAGCCTTTCTCAGCAGAACTGCAGCAAAAACTGGTTATGGTCACTGGTGTTCTACTGGAGACTCCCCAGCCCAATTCTTAGAACTCCAAGAAGCTCAACTTTGGTTTATCTTATTCCAGAAAATCTCTTTGGGTCGGAGGCTCTTACTGTAACACCGATGACACTGTTTGTCTGCTTTTGCTTCCAGCTACAGAACAAGGCAGGAAGAGAACAAACTGGAAAGCTTTGGTATAGGAGAGAGGGTCTGTGCTGAGCACAGGGACTAACAGAACACATGAACTGGGGAAAGAGACGCAAGCCCAATCAGGTGACAGCAATCCTCTTGGGATCTGTTCATTCGGACAACACAGTATCTCTTTAGCATGCCACGTGTGTTTGCTTGATGTCTGACTCAGCACCTACTGTGTAAAAACTGCTCACTAAATATTTGTGCCAAGAATTAATAAATTAATGAGGAATTAAGTTAAAGACGTACAAAACCAGAGAGAATGGAGGTGGGCAAGGTCCTCACGGATGGACAGAGGCTGCCCTAAGTAGCCAGCCAAGATTATGGCTGTGAGGATCGCAGTGTGAAGAGTGTATGTCAATACTACAGACACCACCCATCACAGAGAACACTGTGCAGCCTGCTTTCTGGGGCTCCTCTAGAAAAGAAGCAGACAAGGAGACTGTGTTGTTCTCAGAGTTCTCATGAAGATTATGTTGTTTAGATGGCCCAATACTAAGGCCTCACAAGAACAAGGCATGCAGAGTGAGCATGAAACAAGTGTCCGTCACAGTAATTTAAACCCTTAGCAGTAGCGCTCCCAAAGCTCAAAACAAGCAGGACAATTCTCAGAGGCAAGAAAAAACGGGGAAAAAGTTAATAGTCAAACAAGAAGCTAGAGCTAATTAGGTTGTAATTATATATTCACAAAGATGAAGAAGAAAATATATTGTAAGGACATAAAATGATAAAAAATTGAACCATTAAAAATGTCAAAAGCAGAACTGAGCCCAGAAGAAAAGCATGGCGACAGCCAGAGCACAGTGACAGGAGGAGGGTAGAGGGCTGTGAGAGGCAGGGCCTAGGAAACAACTGCTGAGAGCACCCTGGAGCCCAGGAAAGACCCATCACAGATAAATGGCTTGGGTTGTGCTGCACTGTGAGGCAGCTATCACAACGTACCCTGCACTGTCACAGGTCCTCTGAGGGAAGACATAACCCACCGCTGCTCTAGATAGCTATGCAGATAGTTACACAAATGAACAGATGAATTTTATTAAAACTTATCTGCAAGAAATTACTTTTAGAAGAAACATGGGATGTAGAGAGCCGTGCACGGCCGCGCCTCAAAGATGGCGCCGGCGTCCGGCTTCCGCCTTCCCGATGGCAGGTGTTTTCTGGGATAAACAACTCCTTATTTGGCTAAGGCTAGGATCTGGCTTGCTTCCGCGCACCTGGACCTAATCTGGCTTGCTTGCGTATGTCTGACCCTATCGGCATTATCCACATGGCACTACGGGGTACTACGGGGTTGGTTGCCCAGTGGCTATAAAGGGCGTGGGCTGGCTTTCCCCGGGGTCAGAAGATTGTTCAAGGTTCCTAAATAAACTGCTTGGAGAAGAGCCTGGTGTTGCGTCTTCCTTGCTGGTCGAGGCGGACGCGACAATGGGAAAACATTCAAACTCAGGTAACCACAATTCTCTTTGGGTCTGTTCATTCTTGTATGAGATAAAGGAGCCATCTCACTAAAGTCAGGCATTCAAAGGCACTGATAACCATTTAGAATACTGTAATAGTATCCTACAGTGTTATTTATGAAATCTGCATTAAAAACCAAGTTTAGATGTTTTCAATTTTCAACAGTTACTGAAAGGACATCTGGAAAGCTATGACATCTACTACATTAACAGCTACAAATGAGTAGCAACATCCACAAATCATAATCTTCAGTGACAGGCGACTAATGGATTCTATCACCTTTGCTCAACTTGTACCAACACAGGAAATCCATCAAACCACATATTCTGGCTGCTTTATCTAGATAATGTGAACTCTAGCATAATCTCCTCCTAGACCAATGCCCAGAGTTCAGCTACATACTCTAAACAAGTAAACAAGTACTTTAAGACCCAAGAACGTGAAAAAGACAAAACAGCTCAAACTTAGCAAAATGAATTTAATGTTTGGTTAACAGCACCCTCCCTCCCTTTCTTAGTCTCTAGGGAAACCATCAGAACTTGTCTCCACACTCTCAACAATAAGGCAAAAAAAGATATTTGTAACAGAGGAATCATCTTTGGTTCTTGAACAGCAAGTATGCTACAACTTCCTGAATATGCCTGAGTAAACTAGGAGGGGTCCCCACCGCATCACTGTAACAGTTGGGATTACCAAACAGGATAAGCACTCTTGGAGGTAGATTTCTAAAGAAACCTACACAGATGCCTCCCAAGCCCCAACACACACACACCACAAGAAGATAAATTCCTAGTTCCAGGTTTGAGAAATGCTACTATGGTGTGAACAGGATTGGCTCTACTAAAACTTGTATTAAGGTATGGTCCCCTGTAAAAGTACAGAAAGGGGGTGGGCCTTTAAGAAGTATTTGGTTATGAAGGATCTGTCATAATAAAAGGATGAACGTGGTTTCTAGGAAAGTGCTTTGGTTATTATGGGAAGTGGCTGTTACAGAATCCCACCTCCTCTGTACTCTCCCCTCTTGGCTCACACCCTTCTGTCCAGTGCCATGCATGGTGCATGAAGAGGTCCTCATCAGAAGCTGTACAGCCTCCAGAACTGTAAGCCTCTTTATAACTTACTCAGCCTCAGGTATTCTGTTACAGCAGCAGAAACTGTACTGAGGCAAACATTAATGTTCTGATATTCTCACAGAAAAGATAAATACTGACTCAAGGAGCCACATGAATGTTGCCAGAGGTATTGATACATTAACTGACAGTGAGTTAATCAAGTATTTAAGATGCATATTCATCTCTTCATTTAATTATGCCTCTCTAGAGAAGCTAAGAATAAGAGAGTAGGCTAAACACTGACACACAAAGTTGTAATATGCAAAAGAAGCATTTTTAGGGATGTATGTTTGTTGTTATTATTATCTTATATATTACACCCCGACAGCAATTCCTCCCCCCTCCTCTCCTCACATCCTCTCCCCACACACACCTCCACTCTCCCCCAGATCTTCTTCTCCTCTGTTTCCCCCCAGAAAAGGGCAGGCTTCCCAGGGGTACCAACCAAACACAGCATATCAAGTTACAACAAGACTAGACACCTCCCCTCGCACCAAGGCTGGAAGAGGCAGTGCAGTAGGAGGAAAAGGGTCCCAAAAGCAGACAAATGGGCCAGAGACCCGTTCCCACTGCTAGGAGTCCCACAAGAACATCAAGTCTCACAAATACAACATATATGCAGAGTGCCTAAGTCAGACCCATACAGGCTCCCTGTTGTTGGTTCTGTCTCTGTGAGCACCTATGAGCCCTGGTTAGTTGATTCTGTGGACCATTCAGAAGAAGGAATTTTTATCCTGCAAAATAAAACTACAGTTCCTTTGAGTAAACAGTGGGGCTGCAAATAAGAGAAAGCTAGAGACTGCTTTGATGAGAGACTTGGATCCTGAACACACACACACACACACACACACACACACACACACACACACACACACACACACACACACACACTGTCTGAAAACAGCAGGTTGGCCAGGTGTGGTGGCTAGTGCATGTTCGCTATCCTCAACTTTGGAGACTGAAATGGGAGGAATGTGAGGAGAGGGGCAAAAAACAGAAGGGGTAAAAGGAAGGAAGAAAATGGAAACAGAAAAGGAAGGGAAGGAGACTGAGAGGGAGGGAAAGGAAGCTGAGAGAAGGAGTGGACCAGCACCCGGGCACACCCTGAGGAGGCCCTGAAAACAGGCTGCTCTGAAGACACAGAGCAGGTCCCAGGCACTGAACTGGAAACGAGAGTCTGCAATATTAAAGCTCAGATTTTCTACCAGTTCTTCTGTTAGGTTTTCATGATTTATTCAGTACATTAAAGTAACAATAATTAAGAGGTAAAGTACAATGAATTTGCTTCAGAATACTGCTATGACCTGCTCAACTGTGAGGCTCTTGTTCCAGATGCCAGGTACAGATGAATATAGCATTACATATTTATAAACTTTATGTATATAAGTTTATATAAAAACCTACTTCCTTGTATTAAATTTTCTCCATTTACACACTTTCAGAACAAACTGAAATCTGTTCAGATAATATCACTTGGATGTTTCATGATAAAATCCCTCTGTTGACCTCGAAAGGAAGATGAAGATATCAATGGTGACTGAAATAGAATTCTTTAGAAAAATGAAAATTACCTTTTGCTTTCTAGTAGCAGTCTAAATACAAGCTGACCACGAATAATCTTTCTGATACTTTCAGGAATACAATCATGCGGACTAGTTCCTTCAGGGTAGAAAGTGAAAGTGTATTTTCTGGATAACCTTACAAACTGGGTTCCAGGTGACTCAGCCCTCTAATGTAAGGCACCCATTCCTACAGCTCTGATCACACACGAAGCATGGGGATGGAAAGGCAGAACATGTAGTTTCCACTCAGCCTGTCCAACCGTGACAAAAATGAAGGATAAGACAGGAGCAGTGGCACACACCTGGGATCCTAACACTCAGGTGGCCAAGAGAAGAGTACTGAGTTTGGGACTAGCCTAGGCTACAGAGAGAGCGCATATTAAAACCTGTCACAATAAAATAAAGTGGGTGGTATTTTTTCTAGAGCCAACAGGTTTTTTTTTTTAATTCATTTCACATACCAACCACAGATCCCTCTCTCATCCCTCCTCCTGCTCCCCCCATCCCTGCCTAATCTCCCCTCCAACTCACCCCTCATCCCCTCCTCCAAAAGGGTAAGTTCTCCCATGGGGGGACAGCAAAGCCTGGCATTCAGTTGAGGCAGGACCCAGCCCCTCCCCGCTGCCTCAAGGGTGAGCAAGGTGTCCAACCATAGGTAATGAATGGGCTCCAGAAAGCCAGAGCCAACAGTTTTTAAGTGGCAGTGTTAGTGACATTAGAGGTGTTTGCTTGTTTAGACATAACAAAGACAGTGGCAATGTTTACTACTAGATGCAGCAACTGAACCTTTATGATTCATTGCCTCCTGGTCACTCCTGATCAGGGTAGACTCAGCCTACAGTGCTGGGAATTAGCTCTTCCTGGGAATCCAGGGAAGCATCTCTTTCCCTGGACTAACATTTTCTCCCTCATTTGGAAAAGATGCTGTTACTTATTGTGGGCCCTAGAACCCTAACTCATTAAGACAGGAAAATGGACACTGTCCTAAGATGGAAAGTAACTCACAACAACCGAAAAACAATGTGTATTTTCAAACACTGACTTGGAGACCAATTATAAAATTGTCTATTAGACTTTTAAATGACATATGCATTAATAACACACACTTCAGTGTACACAAGGTTGCTTCAAGATAGGCCTAAAAGTAAGATATTATTAACTTTAACATGAAAAGAAACGCCGGGCAGTGGTGGCACACACCTTTAATCCCAGCACTTGGGAGGCAGAGGCAGCCAGATCTCTGTGAGATCGAGGCTAGCCTGGTCTACAAAGCGAGTTCCAGGAAAGGCACAAAGCTACACAGAGAAACCCTGTCTCAAAAAACCAAAAAAAAAAAAAAAAAAAAAAAAAAAAAAAAAAAAAAAAGAACCTATTCTCTAAAACAGTTAAGATTAAAAAATAATTTCTTTGGAAATGAAGCAACTAGGTTTCCAAAAAAAGAGACTGAAACCTGAGAAGTCATGGATTAGTGTCTACAAAAACCTACAAAGCACCATGGTATCTCATGTCCTTAAACTCAGCTCTCAGGAGGCAGAGGCAGGTGAATCTCTGTGAGTTCAAGGCCAGTTCGGGCTACACAATGAGTCCCAGGGCAGACAGAGCTACACAGTGAGATCCTGTCTCAAAAACCAAAACAAACCTAAAAAGCAGCAGTCCTCTTAAAAGATCATTTACTCACTAGTAAGTGATAGCAAGAAAACCCTTTGTGATTACAAAATATTCCCAGGAGTCTGCATACACTGAAAGTGAGGCGGGTCTTCATCCACAGATAGTGTAACTGGGTACAAGTCATTAGCCCTCCACAGAGTAGCAGATACAGGCCCATGCAGTGCATGCTATAGAGAGACTGTACAAAGTCACCTTGGCTTATTACCTGAGATAAAGACCTTATCTTTGTAGGAACCTCTGCCAGGCTTCTCTTTCTCGATCACAAACTGCATCAGATTTGGGGCTGACTTTGTGCATTTCCTCAACCCGAGTCCCTCGGCTTTTCCTTTTCCTTTAACTACAGCTCTCCACACAATCCTAGTTTTCTACAGAAAGCCTTTCCTGACCCTTTGGGTTTAGATTAGTCCTGAAATTCCTCCATCGCACACCTTATCCAACTGATGTTTGTTTAAGTGTCCAGTCAGATCAGAGCAGCATGAAAACAGAGACAGGCTGATTAAAATACCTCCTTAATGCAGTCAATGCTCCTAAAGTTTTGTTCAAATACATTTATACACTGCACCTTGTTTTATGAATATAAAGAACTTCATCTTAGGAATGTAAAAGACATAACCACTAAGAAGCTGATAAGCCCATGCCAAACCCTCAGAAGCCAGAAGCCAGCAGAAGACAGTCTCCTCTGAATACAGCCAGTTGTGCTCATCTGCAGAGAAACCAGCCCTTCAGAGCTCAGGTATCACTCTAGATCATAGTTAGTGGAATTTTAGTAAAAAGAACTGTAATGGTTGAGGCTGCTGAGATGACTCAGGGGGTAAAGGTAACGGTCACCAAGCTTGACAGCCTGAGATCATTTCCCAGGATCCACAGGGGAAGATCATCAACTCTCCAAAGTTGTACTCCGGCTGGCCTCCACTTGTGGGTCACAATATGCTCACACCCACATACAAATTCATACACATGTAAAATAATAAATTAAATATGAAAACTATTCAAACAATATATTGTGATGGCGGTTAGTACTGATTGTAAACTTAATCGAATCTAGAATAATCTAGAATACGCTATCGTGTGTGGGTGAAGTTTACAGACAGAGTTAACCCAGGTGGGACACCCAACCTAAGAATAAGAAGGAGGAAGTGAGCCAAGCACCGTATTCTCTCTGCTTCCTGACTGGATCCAGTGTGACCGGCCACCTCCTGCTCCTGCCACCTCCTGCTCCCGCCACCATGCCTTCCTCACTCCAAACATCTGCCCTCCAACGGAAACGTAACAGTCCTCTTCCTTCCTTCCTTCCTCAGGAGGCTGCTCAGCCAGTATCTGCCACAGCTACCAGGAAAGAACACCCACAGGAAGGCACTTGAAGGAGCTCTCCCATTACCTGCTCCCGCTCCTTATCTTTGGTCTTGCTTCTGTAGACTCTAGCGGCAGTGGCGTCCTGAGAAGGGATGGCAGAGATCTGGTGCAGTGGCATGCTCATCCCAGCCTCTGACCTGGTCTTTCTCCTTACGGAAGTGAGTCTCCACTAGCAGAGTCATTTTGGGCCATTGACTTCAAGCTGAGAGAAACGAAAAGAAATACAACTGAGCTAAGTTACCTGATTTCCAACAGTAAGACTAGCGCTGTGTTAAATTTGAGTAAGTTATGCTGGCAAATACTTGGTCTTCAAAGGGGATAGAAAATGACTGGAGAAAAATCGTAACATTTGTTTCTTATAATAAAATGATAGTATCTAAAGGAAGCTAGGGAATCAGGTCTGTGAATAACCACAGATTAGTCTTCAGCAATGTCTCATTATATTATTTTCAAAGTTAAACTTTTGCTCATGAGCAAGTATTCCTGTGTAGGTGTGTGTTTCCTTGAGAATCAAACCTAAGTCTCATGCATCCTGATATAGTAATTTTTTCTTAAAACTAATGCCCTTGGCAGGAGGATTACAAGTTTGAAACTAGCCTGAGCTACATAATAAGATCCTTTATAAACAAAACAAAATTTAAAGCAAACATTAGATACACACACAAAGCAAATTCACCAATGCTGTTCTTGGAGTCGGATTATAATTCTGTGGCAGAGTTTGCCTACATACCTAAGTCCCTGAGTTCAATCTTAGTATGAAGCTCTAAATAAGAAAAATAAGGGGAGGGGGAGGAAGAGAGGGAGGAGGCAAAACTGTAGTCCCTCCAGCTGACCTCAAATTCATATAATGGCAAGACTGCGGAAATTCAAAGTATCTCTGGTTTATGCACAACCTTCCACAAGTTTAGACTCTCCAAACCAGCTGTTGGCCAACTTCTCCAATAAAGAGCAAGATAAATATTTCAGGCATGGTAGGCCAAATCTGTTCTAGTTACTTAACTCCACTGTGTAGTGTGAAAGCAACCATTGACAATTGGTAAATAAATAAGAATGGTTACATGTTATCATTTAGATATGCTCTGTCCACTAAAGGATCACCTGCTGCAGTTTGGTACCCAGTGTAACAGGAGTTAGTTCCTAACACTGTGAAGAGCTATGGAGTAAGTCTTGAGGATGGAGAAGTGTTTTGCAGAAGGATGAATTTATCTCATGAGTGAGCCCCAGGAACAGCTGTTACAAAGCTTCCAGCTCTCCTGCTTCCTCTCCCCGACATTTTTTCTTTCCTTCCCCACTATTTCCCTTTCCAACTCTGTGATAGCATCTAGCCTGTAACAATACAGCAATAGGCCCTCACCAGAAGCCAGTGCCGATGCCCTACACATGGATCTCCAGAACTGTGACCTAATTAAACATATATACGTGTGTGTTTTTAAACACATATTAAACACACACACACACACACACACACACACACACACACACACACACACACACACACACAAACACACACATATCCCAATCTTGGGTATATTTTGTTATGAGAAAACAAAATAAACTATGGCATTGTATACCAACAGAAATGTATTTGCAAAAACAGATGGCAGGATAGATTTGGCCCGTGACTTACAGTTCAAAAAGGGTTTCTCAGGGAGGATGTAGGTAATCAGGGACATTCTTGAGACCCCGAGAAGGCTGCCTTTTTGATGTTTATATAAGCTGTCTTATGTGAACAGGTACACTTGGTTTTTTCTATACTCTCTCATTGCTAATAATCAAATCTTTCCTCCCTATTCACTTTCCTTGATGCCTCCACAGAAACAGCCCTATACAAACTATCCGTGTTTACAGAAGTTATGTTTCATGATGTCGTTTGAATGTTAACAGGATAGACCCTTAAAAAAAAAGAATATGCCTCTAATTTGGGGGCCTTCACTTGTAAACCATGTGTAATGTGGTGTTAAGTAGGGGAGGTAAACAAAGGGCTAGAGCACCCTAAGCCACGTTTGAAAAACATCTGCTCCAGCTCTCTCAAAACTCTGCTTGGGAACAGCTGTGTCTGTGGGGCTGGTCTCAACCCTGACAGTCTCACTCAAGAGGCAGAAGATCACCAGGACTCACATATAGATTCCTGCACACTGATCAAATCATAAAGCGACAGGAAGGAAGGAGGAATGGCTACAGACCAACACTCACATGAAAATGAAATACAAGAATATTATTTTAGAAAGTCTCATTTTATAATAGGCAAGTGACTGAGAATCAAAAAATAAGAAGACAGGGGTGACAGTGTCTACACACCACACATCCCCTCCTCTTCTTCAGGCTCTGATGAAGCTGGTAGAGAGGGAACCCTGTCCCCTACAAATGTTCTGCATGGTTATATCCAAACACATTATCCCACACCAAGAGGCACACACTTACTGTTGAGTTGCTTACACTCTGGAATATCACAATAGTAGTGAACAGTGTCTTCATCACTAATGTATTAAAGTCTTTTGTCAAAGATGATGAATTCCATGTGGTTTCTTGGAATAAGTAGTCAAAGTGGCCGTGCCCAAAGCCCCACTACCTATCATGCCAGTAGCTACCTGTGGTGCTTCTGATATAATCACCATTATTACATCATTGGTACATGTCCATGACAGGCCTGGGAAAGACTATTTATACCAAAGAGAAACCAAGAGAGTCAGAATGTTTGCAGCTTTGGTGGGCCCCGTTCCTTATGGTCACTCCAGCTGCTCTTCTGACATGTACCTACCTCCAGGTAATGGAAGTTTGCCAGAAGGAACACTATTTGAGATAAGCATTCATTTACAAACGAACCAACAAACAGACACTGCCACTATGCACATGAAGGTTCATATGAAAGAAAGCATATGACAGTTATCTATTTAATATTAATTCAGTCCATCTTTAATGAAGAACCTTTAGACTTGGCAATGTGCCTGGTCATCTAGATGAGGACTTCAATTTCACTGATATAAATCAAAGCCAGCTGAAATGAACATCTATATCTAGAGGAACTAGACTCCTAAGGTTTGAGTCAGGAAGAAATGCCAAGTTTATGATCAGGAGAGTTCACTAGTCAGGATTATAACTATCCCAGGCTGGGAGGTAGCTCAGTGGTAGAAGGCTTGTGTAGCATTAACAAGATAATGGGTTTGATCCCTCAAAGGTGTGTGTGTGTGGTGGGGGTTGTTCTCTTCAAAGTGGTCTAAAGGATCGAAGTAATCCCTGTTTGACACAGCTTCGACAAGCTGATTCCAAAATGAAAAGGGAAACTCAAGAGACTCAGACCTGCTGAAGAAGCTTGAAGACCAAAGTTCGAGGACTTCTCAGTTTCAAAACTTACTCCACAGGCTCAGTAATCAAGACAGATTTGGACATCTGTCCAGACAGATATATAGAGAACAGAAGTGCAGAGTTGAGAAATAAACTCAGCTATCTGTAGTCAAATAACTTTCCATAGAATAACAACATGATTCCACAGGGCAAGAAGACATTTTTCAATGAGTGCCAGGACAACTGGACAGTCTCATGAGGAAAAAAAAAAAAATCTGGATCCCTTCCTCACACTAAAACAAAAGAAAAATTAGAAATCAACAGAATAATTTCGTTATGTGTGTGTTTCAAAAGCCACCATGATAAAAGTGAAAAGTGGAGCTGAACATGTAGCTCAATAGCACCGTGCCTGCATAGTAAGTGCAAGGCTCTGGGTTTGACATCCAGCATACACACACACACACACACACACACACACACACACACACGGGGCAGTCTGAATCCCAGAACTCAGAAGAGAGTCAGGGGATCATGAGTTCAAGGTCAGCATGTGCTATACACAGTGAGACCTTTTCTCTAAGAAATAAAACACAGAGTGGGAGGGAGGGAGGGAGGGAGGGAGGGAGGGAGGGAGGGAGGGAGGGAGGGAGAACAACAAAATAAAAGAAAATGTTTGTCAGTCATGCATCTAGCAAGAACCCCATATCTAGAAAACACAGACTTCTCACAATGTAATAACAAAAAGACAAGAACCCAATGAGAAATGGCTACTTGAAATCATCAGCTGTCAGGAAAGTGTAAACCAAAGCCATAAGGGACCATTTATGTTCCTAACTGAAGATATATGAACAAGTATTGGTAAGGATATGGTGAAACTAACCCCTTCGTACATTGGTGATGGGAATGTAATTGGCTGCTCTGAAAAAGCCTACTTCTTCCTCAAGATAATAGACATGTTACCATATGACCCAGCAATTTAACTTCTAGGGCACACACATCCAAAACAAATTAAAATATCTACCCTATTCATGAACACTGCCCCTAAATTTATTCAAGTATATTTATACTGCATTATCCATAAGAGCAAAAAAGTAGAATCAAACCAAAACTGTATCAACTTCAAAGTAAATAAATATAGTGTATATCCATTCACTTAAACCATATTCATAAAAAAAGAATGAACTTTGAAAAAATATTAAGTGAAAGAAGCCAGTTACAAAGGACCATCTAATATTTGATAACATTTGCATGAAATGTCCAGAGTAGGTAAATCTACATAGACAAAAAGTAGCAGCTGGATGTTGAGGTGAAAATGGGAAAATATAAGGGGTGACTGCTTAAAAGGACTTCTCTTTAGAGTAATGAACATGATCTAAAAGTGCCTATGGTGATGTCACACAATATATGAGCAAAGAAAGCTTTAGAACTACATCCATTTAAGTGGGTGAGTTGTAATGCATATAAACCATCTAAATAAAGATATTTTTTAAATGGAAATAAGTGAGTTAAAAACATTTTTAATTTTTCCTTTGTGCTACATCTACTTAATTTTTCCAGAGGGCCTGGAGATGGACACTGCTCTCTTACCCTCCCACCTCTAAGCAGGACAAGAGAAAGGGTACAAAAGTAGCAAGCAGAAATCAAAGTTCAAGTCCTGCTATCAACTGTGTGAGGTTAGGCAACTTCTAAACTGTTATTTCCTGTCTATGAAAGATAAAGGTAATAACCTCTCATAAATTTGAAAGGTTAATATGAAGATCAAATAAGTGTTTCCTTGTGTACACACACAGGGCTCTATGCAGGACATTTACCAGCAGGTTTTCCCATCTACCTGTTGGCACACTCTGGCTTTCTAGCACTGGTTTATGTTCCTCTCTTCTTCAGTTCCAGATTTATAAAACTGGGCCCTCCAATCCTTCTGATATCTATTGATGACCTCTAGACAGAAAAGCAAGAACGACAATGCCTGGCCTACAGTACCAGGAAGAAGGCCTGATCAGGAAAACACCCAGCATGGCTCAGCAATCTAACTGTTCTCTGTACTTTACAGACAGTTAAGATAAACGTAAGATTCTGTTCATTCGGACAATAATGCTGCAAACAACTAAAAATAACAACATGGGAGTCAGAAGACAACAATGCTAGTTTCAGCCCCATTGACCTTCACCCAAGAAGGATCACCCTTGTCTCAAGGTACCAGGTTCCAGCAGCACCCTACTCCATTCCTTCAATTCTAAGAATCCAGAAAGAGATGCACAGAACAGGAGTCCAAGTGCAGAAACACTAAACCTTGCATGCCTATGAGAAACCCGGGATATGTTCACAATGCAGACTGAGAATCACCGGCAGTTCCATGATATGGAACACATAGGTGTAAGTTTGTCTTCTAAGACACAGCTGCAGAACCACTCATTCATGTTATCAAATGCTACATACAAATATAGAAGCCACCATCAATACAAAACCTTGAAGACTTTTAAAAAGCAGCAAAGCAGCCGGGCGGTGGTGGCGCACGCCTTTAATCCCAGCACTCGGGAGGCAGAGGCAGGCGGATCTCTGTGAGTTCGAGGCCAGCCTGGTCTACAGAGTGAGATCCAGGAAAGGTGCAAAGCTACACAGAGAAACCCTGTCTCAAAAAAAAAAAAAAAAAAAAGGAAAAAAGAAAAAAAAAGCAGCAAAGGAAAATCATTGATAATATACACATTATATATATTATTATATATTATATTAATATATATTTAAGAACCTATCTCAAACCAAAATGTTACAGCAGCAAAGCATGTATTTTAACTACTAAAAAAGTAATTTTCTAAGAATTACTGATACCAATTAAAGATATAAACATTCATACAAAAATCATAATGTAGGCTGGGTTGACAGCAATGTAACTCAGTTGACATGCTCGCACAGCACACACAAATCCATGGGTTTCTTTTCAGTAGTACAGAGACCAGGTGTAATGGTGCATGCCTATAATCCCAGTATTTAGGAGGTAGAGACAGGAGAACCAGAAACTCAAGGTCATCCTTGGCTACACAATGAGTTTAAGGTCAGCCAGAGATACATATAAAAATAAAAATCAGTAATGTATTCTACTGTAAAATATAAATACATGAATATTACTTACCTTGTACATCAACAAAACAAACAAAACAAAAAAGTGATAAAAATGTGAAAGTAAATTAAGAATTTTCAATAAAAATCAGGGACTTTGGGGTACATTTTATTACTGAACTATAATAAAATACATAATAAAATACACTCTTAAGTTAAAACACATATTTAATATAACCCAATCAAAGTCTAAGACAGACTTCACATGAAAAAATGATCATAAAATCATACATAAAAATAAATAAATAAAAAAAGTTGAGAAAGAAGCAATACAATGTATTCTATAAAATATTTAAATATTATAAGACAATTATCAGGAAAAAACAAGGAACAGGAACAAGATTTTTAAAAGCCTGAGACTGAACCGTATGGAGGAGTACACCAGTCAACATAAGCATCGGCCTAATACAGCAAGGGCCATGCTACTCAATGACTGGGGTTAGGATAGATTGATAATCCAGAAGGGAAATGTTTTCAATCAATACTCACACACTTTATTCATCAAAATAAATTCTGGTACAGACTGGCGAGCTGACTGTGGGTTCAGGCGCTTGCTGCCAAGCTGACCAGCCTGAGTTCAATCCCAGAACTTCTGTGATGGAAGAAGAGAACCCACTACCCCAAGCTGTCCTCTGATGTCCACACACAACCCTGTGCATGGCCTCTCCCAAATAAGTAAATAAGTGTAATTAAGTGCATATATTCTGATGAATATAAAAATTAAATGTAAATAGATGCACACAGAGAGCAAGAATGAAATTCCATTACAAATAAATTTATTAAGGAACTCAATTAAAGAGTATCTTTCTAAACCTAGAATTAACATTTTTTAAAGTTATAAAGTACAAAGGTTTGTTGATTTGACTCTATACTTAAATATACAAAACAAAATGTGGAAAAATGTGTGTTACACAGGACAGAAATATTTTTACACATATGAATAGAAAGCTTTTTTTCTCTGTCTTTTTTTTTTTTTTTTTTTTTTTTTTTTTGGTTTTTTTCGAGACAGAGTTTCTCTGTGTAGCTTTGCGCAATTCTCCTGCTTCTGTCTTAAAAGGGTTTCTAATTACAGGATTCTGCCATAATATCCAGCCAAATAAATTTCTAAGAAAAATCAAAGCCCTCACAGACAGGGGGCCAGGTTTCAGAATAGATGCTTCATGTGTGGGGACACGGCTGGTGAACTAAAGCATGGACCAAGACATCAAAGGAGCAAGGGAAGGCAGGAGCTCATGCAGCTGTCTTTTTCTTTAATAATATTCTACAAAAATACAGCAAAATTTAGACCAGGAAAACGGCTCCACAGGTAACAGCGCTTGCAACAGCGCAAACCCAATGGCCCGAGTCCAGGACTTTGAAAACACAAGGAAGGGCAGGTGCAGTAGCAAGCGAGCACCTGCAATCCTAGCCCTCCTACAATGAGATGGGAGGTAGAGATGGGAATAAACCAGCTCACAGGTCAGCTAGCTGAGAGCTAGAGAACATGCAAAAGTCTTCAGTCTCAAAGACTTTTCAAGGTAGCATTACTTAAAACAAAGAAAAGAACCCCTAATTTCCCCCCAAATTAAGGCAACTTGTTAAGTAAACTGTGATGCTAGTAGAACCAATGGAATACTATGTAGTCATTTGTGGTGGTTTGAAAGAAAATGGCGCCCAGAAGGAGTGGCACTATGAGGAGGTGTGGCTTTGTTGGAGTAGAAATGGCCTTGCTGGAGGAAGTGTGTCACTGTGGGGTGGGTTTTGAGGTCTCCTATGCTCAAGCTACTCCCAGTGTCACAGTCCACTTCCTGTTGCCTGCATATCAACATGTAGCAGCTCTTTCTCCGCACCACATCTGCCTGCACCATGTCTGCCTGCACACCACCATACTCCCCACCATGATGAAGATGGACTAAATCTCTGAAACTGTAAGTTGCCACCTCAATTAAATGTTTTTCTTTGTAAGAGTTGTTGTGCTCATGGTGTCTCTCACAGCAACAGAAAACTAACTAAAACAGAAGTTGTTGGTACCAGGGACTAGGCTATTGTTGTGATAGGCCTGACCATGCTTTTGTTTGAAGGAATATAGATTTTGGATTAGAAAAACAGTTCAATGCTTTAAGTGCTGCACAATGGGCCATGCTAGTAGAAACATGGAAGACAGTGGTACTAAAAGTTATTTGAACTGTAGGGGGCTGGATCAAGAGGTTTCAGAGGAAGAGAATATTAGTATGTGGCCTAGAGACTGGTCTTGTGATATTTTGAAGAATGTGGCTGCTTTTTGCCCTTGTCTGGAGAGTCTGCCTGAGGCTAAAGCAGAAGAAATCTCAAAACAGCCTAGTATAGATTCTGTGATGTGGTTATCAGTGTTAACTCTGATGGAGATTTATGATGAAAATGAACAAGCTGAGCAAATAAAAATACAAAATTACAGATTGAGAAAAGGGGCTCGAGGAAGTGGAATAGAGTTAAATCCTGTGTTCAAGGTGATAAACAGATTAAGAAATGGAATGAACTGAGTAGAGACCTTGGGGCAAGATCCTACCCAGCTAAGTTTCCAATTTGTAAAAAACAAAGAAAAACTTAGAGCCAGGTGTGATGATGCATGCCTTTAATCCCAGCACTCAGAAGGCAGAGGCCGGCAGATCTCTGAGTTTGAGCCCCATGGTCTACAGAGCAAGTTCAAGGACAGCCAAGTGTAGGCAGTAAAGGTAACCATCAAAAACAAAAAGCTGGAGAAGATGTGATTGAACAAGGGGACCATGTTCTAGCCCCAGCAAGCAGCAGAACTTGGCAGCTTCAGCCACGTGGTTCTGGCTTTAGAGTTAAGGATAGAAGAAACAAGTTATGAAATTTGCCTCCACAACTAAGGAAAACCTTTATATGTTTTCCTTCTTAAGAGGTGTCTCTTCAAAGCACTAGAAACCCCAACTAAGGCATCGTTATATGAAATAGAGAAGCACACTTATATTAAACACAATATAAAAATTACAAATTACAGTAACAGCCATGTAGATATTCATTCAGGAAAAAAAAAATCTCAGGAAGTCATGAAATGCCAACAACAGTTAAATGATGCAACAATATAAATGATTTTCCTTTGTCTTCCACACTTTTAGTAATAATTAGTTTTACATTTAAAATATATTCTTAGATAAAGTCTGAGCTTTGGTAGACAGTCTGGCAACAGAAAGCCATCCATGAGGACAAGCAACTACAAGAAGGCCCATGTTCTGTGAGAAAGACTTGTGGCAGCCTCTCAGAACTCGACTCACTTTCCTACAGAAATAAAGAAAAGGCCACATTCTGGGGATGCAGATATTCACAGCCAGTCACGGTTTGCTTTCTGTTCTTCCTCAGTGTTTAGCCTTTCTTCTATATTTTGCATTGTTTTCCCTTAAAACAGCAGAAACAGTTTGCCTTTCTGCATGAGACTATTCCCTCTGGCTTTCATCCTCAAGGCCAATATTTGTAAAGACTGTATTTTATATTTTATACACAGTAAGACTAGTTTTATCATTATTTTCATGCCATACTATTTCCAAGAGAAGTCAGTCAGCATACTTCTCACAAAATGCAACTGCAATAATGGCTATGAACTCTACTAACAGGGAGACCCAGGCATTATAACAAGGCAGACAAGAGAAGGTTGGTACTTACTTGTCCACTGATAACAAATCTGAGCATTTGGCCAGTGCTTACAAAGCTATCTATTATCCACACAGCTTTCCTCCCCCCCACCCAATATGTGTGTTCCTGGGCTATGCTATAAATATGTCTGCGGCAGGAACCATAATCTTTTACAACAGAAAATAATAAACAAGGGCTATTAGTAAATATATTTTCCTTTCAGTCACAGTCATAAAAGAAACATATCAATATAGTCCTGCTTTTCACCAGAGAAAAGCAGATCATTCTCTTAAGACAGAGAAAATCTAAGAAAGGCTGAGATGCCTAGGATCTGACCATAGGATTAGGCACTTTCGGTGTGTCAACAATATTTACTGTCAAGTTCCTCAGCTTCATCTACCAGGCTCCAATCTTTTCATGACGTTACCGAATGTGATGCAAAGGAAAAGCTCCTGAGCACTGGGAAGGTACCTGGGCTGGCTCGCTGGCCCTCTTCTCACTTGGCCACTAAGGAGCTTCTCTGTCAGCCAGGCCCCTCCCTGCATATTTATCATCTCCTTCCTAATACATAGTTTCGTATCAGCTCCCCAAGGAAAATGCATAGAATGAGTGGTTGATATAGCTAGATGGTGCTATGCACAAACAAACAAATCCAATGTCAGCAGAGAATTCCAAGTGCTTTTTGCTTCAGTAATCTTCTTTTTAGTCGTGGGGAAAAAAAAGTTGAAAATGAGAGGGCAGACAAAAGGATTTGTGACCATGAAAGTATTTGCAGTTCCACCCAGAACAACCAGGAACAATTCAAGAAACCTGAAGACAAAAGGAGACAAGCCCCAGACTAAAAGGCCACTAAGTACCTGGCGCAATGCATTAAACAGTAAAAAGTTCTCATCCCAAGTATTATCAAAAGTTCTAAGATTTAAGACAAAGAGAAATCTCCCTACAGGAGACAGACGTTACACTGCAAAGGACTCTAAGTCAAAACGAAATCAGACCTCTCCACTGCGGGGCAAAATACAAACATCTTCAAACGGCTAAGACTAGTCATCGTGGAAGTCTACGTCCAGCTGTGCTGTCAGACACCACGAGAGACACAGTGAAGCACATCTGGAAAAGTCAACTCTGGAGTAAAAGAAGAAAACAAATGAGGGAGGAAGAGAAGGACCAGGGCTGGGGACACAGCCAGTGAGCCAAGTGCTTAGCAAGCGAGCACACACGAGGCCCAGGGTTTGAGCCCCAAGACTGCATAAAAACCAAGCATGGTACACGGGCCTATAATCCTAGCATCTGTGCCCCTTGGACACAAGCTAACAGACCAAGTCCTTGACCAATCTTCTTTCCACATCCTTCAGGTAAATCTACTTAGCAGCTTTAATAATTTTCATACTAATGAGGAGAAGAAAAGGAGATGGACTTAGCTATGAGTCTGGTAATGGGCTCTGGAGACAGCTCAACAGAACTCAACAGAACAAAGAGAACTTTCCCTCTAAGTGTGAGGACCAGAGTTTGATCCCATCTGACCCATGTAGATGCTGAGTGAGTAGCAGACCATCTGTAATGCCTGAGTTTGGAAAAAGACAGGAGATCCCTGGATCAAGCTGGCTAGCTACATTAGTCATACTGGCTGTGGGTTTAACCAAAAGACATTGCCTCAGTGAGAAAGCAGAAAACAATGGAGGAAGACTCCCTAAGTCAACCTTCTCCCCCTCCCCCTTCTCATACATATACACACACATACACACACACACACACAATCTCATATGCACATACACAAGGGCATACATACCTGTACATACCTGTGCCCAGACATATTTGAACATACATATATACATGTATACATATTATGTACACATATACTTGCAATTTTTTAATTATTCTAATAAGAATAACTTAGCATAATGTATAAAAATTATCAATAGTACTTTTCTACCCATTACTACAGTTTTAATTAGCTTTGGTATCAGATGAACCCTTAATCATTTTGAACTAATGAGATCCAATTTGAATCTTTAATGAGACTACTCCAAAAAGATACTGAGATTCGGAACAGGACTGAGACCCTGCTTACAAAAGGACCGACAGCTTAGTGACTGGAAAGAGACAGGGAGCACTCCATTCTAAAGCAGGGGTCCAACTATGATCCAGACAATGTGAGAACACAGTAGTTAAAGGACAAATTGTCTCCATGACTCACATTACCCCACAAAAAGCGAGGGGGCTGTACCTCTAGTTCAAGAAATGCCTCAAAACGGCAGCCAGCAGCACGGGAAGCAGCAGCTGCTAGCCAGGCCTCCCAGCAGCATGGGTGATAATCACCACCCTGCTTGCTCTAGTCCTGACAGTAGCCCTGTCAACACAGGATGTTTGCACTACATTAGAGGCTACATTCCGGCACAGCACAGGCTATCAGCGCTCAGTCCTGCCCCCACCGTCAGCAGGCTGCGACGGTACGCACACTCTCATATATATGTGTTTAAGACCTCAACTACTGCAGCAGAACCCTCAGCAGTGGGGGCCAAATCATCACAGAACTCTGCTTTTTCTATATAAACTGTGTTTTTCTTCATTTACAACGTTATAATGAAATAAAACTTCCATTTTGAAAGAAATAAAGCATATGTAAAGTAGAAAATATTGAGGCCCAAAGGGAAGAAATACAGGATAAAACCAGTAAATTTTAATACAGAATTTATCACAGAACCTCATTCGTGTTTGAACAATTCTCACCTTGTTCCAATAAAATAAACATTTCAAGTCAATGTATCTTTTAAAAGTAAAGCTGTGACCTCTCAATGCAAACAGCTTTAAAGAAGTGTCTTCACTTGAGGAAGCTATGGACCCAGCACAGGAAATGTCACTCTGGAACTGGGCTTGCCCTGCAGAGCCTGCAGTCATGACTGATGCGCACTGTTGGTAATCACCAGGATGCGTCTCATGTACTAGCCGGTCTCCAAACTTGTTCTGCTTCTGGGCTATGCCCACGCCTAAGCTACACAGCCACCCCACAATACTTGACATGAACAACACTTCTCAAAACACAACTTTCATTAGCATAATGGGATAAGCCTATAAACCCAGAATTTGGGAACCTGAGGCAGGAAGACCACAAGTTCCTGGTCAGCTTGTACAATACAGCAAAATCTATTTCAAACAAAAACAATACTTTTATCCTAAAGAATGTCATTCCCATTAGCAGTGAATTTGTGTCTGCCTGGCACAATAACAGCCTGTACCCCTATGCAAATCCAACCAATCAGCAACCTCCTAAAGACCTTCCACCACAGGGCTGCAACTCTTCATGAAGTATCCCATGCTGTAAGTAGGTGGAAGAAAAGATCTGGAATATGAAAGAATTCTGTTCTTCTGTAAACAACAGGTGAGAACCTGTAAACACTTCATAGTGTAGCCAAACTCGCAGCTGCTTTTTTTAATTTTTTTTTTATTTTGCAATACAATTCAGTTCTACATATCAGCCACG
The DNA here is from genome assembly GCF_007827085.1 of Peromyscus californicus insignis. Lineage (NCBI taxonomy): Eukaryota > Metazoa > Chordata > Mammalia > Rodentia > Cricetidae > Peromyscus > Peromyscus californicus. Next base: position 131,224,923 of record NW_026294584.1, on the reverse strand, counting down.
GATTCCCTTGTTCTCCCCCCTCCTGTCCCCCTCACCTTCCCCCCAGCCCCCCCCCCCCCCATTCCCATCTCCTCCAGGGCAAAGCCTTCCCCACAGACTGAGGTCAACCTGGTAGACTCAGTCCAGGTAGGTCTAGTCCCCTCGCAGCTGCTCTTAAAGCGAAAGCTCTTTGTTGTCACAGGAAAGCACTAGCACCGGAAGCAGTTCTGCAGCATCGCAACCCTTTCTCTTAGCGCTTCTGAATCTGCAGTCCTGAAGGCAGCAGAGGAGTGACTCCTGGGGCTGCCTGCTCTTCTAAGGTTGCATCTCAAGTTGAAATGCCCAGTGTTGATCCCAAAACTATTTTCTCCCCTCTGATGTGAAGCAAAGGCCTAGCTAGATAATCAATCTATCTTTTAATGACTCCCCATTCCCTGTCTTACTCCCCTGTCTTCCACCAAAACCCTTCTTCTCAACAAAAGCCTCCTGTTCCTGGGCTTTCTTTGTGTGTGGCCCACTGAGTTTAACTGCTACTTCTCGCCCCAACAGGAGCGGGAGGCTATTCGTTGGAGCATGGGCAGCTTACCAGTGGCCATGGCACTGCAGGAAAGGACTCCTCCTCCAACCACTTACTGCCAACAGTCTCTGACCAGGGAGCGAGGTGTGGGCTGCCTGCCCCATCCCATTCACAATGGAATGCTGCGGGCTCAACCTGTGCTGGTCTCATACAGAGGACCAGAGCTGCAGTGAGTGCCTCGGTGCGGTGGCTGCCACGCCTCACTCCGTCTTCTGCTCTCCTCACTGCCCCTCTTCTGTGATGTTCACTGAGCTCTGGAGGGAGGGATATTGGGTAGTTTCTAAAGTCAACATTGCACCACAGAAGCTGATACAGGTCATCACAGGATTATGAGATTCACAAGTGGCTTGACCATAACACCTAGCATTCTGTGTCCATGCCAATATACCTGCAATGGGCAGGTTCTTGGGTATTCCTCAAGGTACTGCCTGCTTACTGGTAAGGTTCCCAAGGGGCCAGCCAGGTGATGCTTAAATGCTAACACTTTCTAGACTGTAGCACAGAGTTCACAGCTAGCCAGGCTAGTGTCCAGAGACCTCCTGAAGAGCCCCGAGAGTGTGTAAAATGATAAGGCAGGAAGTGTTGAACCTGAAGCCTCAGAATGGAGGACTTCCTGGTCATGGCAGCTCTGACTCAGCCTTGCCTGATGGTCTGCCTCCACTGACCATCACCCCTGAGTATCACAGTTTACTTTGAACACTTTGCCAGGAGCTATTAAGACACAGTCTGTTTTAGTTCATCTGAATTTCAGCTCTAAACTACTGAATTTTATTATCAGTCATAAGGTCATTCTTGTCTGGAGAATTGAAGACCATTAATGATCCATTTACTTGTGTGAACTGATTTCACAGGCATGACAGTTTGTAAAATAGGATAACCCTCATCTCTGACATCACTAAGCAGTTAATTCAGAATTTAAAAAATATAAAACTTATTTAAAGATGTATTTACCCCTAATTCCATCCTACAAATATCAAAAGTGTGGTTAAATAAAAGTACATAAAACCACATGGGAACATGTGAAAGGAGAAGCCAAAGCATTGGATTTAAAGCTTAAAAGTCATCACAGGCAGGAACTGACTGCAGAGAGCAGAGTACTGAATCCCAAGCAGGCAGAGAAGCCAGAGTCAGGGAGTCTGTGTCACAGAACTCCGTAAGAGGGAACTGACAGGCGGAGCAGCTCAGAAGAGTTGGGGGTTAAGGTGAAGTTAGAATCAGAAAGATGACTGGTAAATCCAACAATAAGTACTTCAGGGTAGCCTTGCTCAGGAGGCCACGGGAGAGAACATGATACAACAAAGGACTAGAACTCTGCTAAGTGGTTTGTTTTACCCAGGGCAAAAGTGCTCTTGATTTTCTGGCAGAATTCAGTCTCTATTTGAAGTCATTTAGATGACTATAGATTAAGTCCTGGGTTAAAAAAATAAATAAAAGCTACCATATTCAAAGAGAAATCTCTATTGAGAAGAGTCATTAGAAAATACAAACTACACATACCATTCTTGACTTTTCTCAGAATATTCAATTCTCAGAGATATTAAATATTTAAATAAAAAAGAACTATTCAATGAGAAAACAACAAAAATAGGCAGCTTTAAAAAGAAAAAATACCAGTAAGTTAAGGTACTTGCCATCAATTGGATTCCATTCCCCAAACCCACATGGATGGAAGGAGAGAACTGACTCCCACAAATTGTCCTCTGACCACCATAAATGTCATGTGGCACACATACACACAATCAATCAATCAATAAAATTTTAAAAATGAACAAAACACTAGTTCTAGAAATTAATGAGAATGATTAAAACAAAGTCAAATGATTGAAACAGCAGATTAAACATAGCTAAAAAACCACTAAATTATATACCACACTTGAAGAATTTTTTCATAGGAAATGAAAAGTATTAAAGAGAGACAGGCAGACAAGAATAAAATGGCATGGCCTCCCTGAAGACTATTTGAATCCCAGAGGAGACAGAGAACCTAAGTTACATGTAAGGAGATAAAAGTTGAGCATTTTCAAAAAAAAGATAAGGGGCTAGAAAGATGGCTCAGCAATAAAGAACACTGGTTGCTTTTCCAGAGAACCAGGTTCAATTCCCAGCACCCATAAGGCAGCTCACAACAATCTGTAACTCCTGCCCCAGAATACCCAACACCCTCTTCTGGCCTCCATGGGCACCAAGCACACAGGTGGTGCACAGACATACACGCTGGTAAAACACCCGTAGACACACAAATAAGATAGTATTTTTTAAATTTTAAAAATAAAAAAGATGAAAGATTTCAATCTAGATTAATGAATCACAATGCTCATAAAGCAGTATAAATAGAAGAAACTTTACACACGGACATGATTGTAGCATAAATCTTAAAAGTTCTTATTAATAAAAACAAACCTGGAGCCAGGCATTGGGGTGAATGCTGGAAGATCAGAGAAGCAGAACAAGCCACAGTCACCTCACCTTGCCAATTCCTCAGCTGATCCTGTTTCCTCAGACTGGAAGCCTCTGAGTCCTCATCCCGAATGAATCTCAGATGAACTGTTGCTCAAAAGCCTAAAAGCTTATCCAGCTCAAATTCCTGGTTTTCACACCTTATATATTTTTCTGCCATCACTTCCTGGGATTAAAGGCTCACTTCTTGGGATTAAAGGCGTGAGTCACCATGCCTGTCTGTTTTCCGTGTGGCTTTGAACTCTCAGAGATTGGGATGGATCTCTGCCTCCCAAGTGATAGGATTAAAGGCGTGTGTGCCACCATTTTTCTGGTCTCTATGTCTATCTATGGCTGTTCTGTCCTCTGACCCCAGATAAGTTTATTAGGGTGCACAATATTTTGGGGAACACAATATCACCACACATGATGTAATAAATTTCAAAATAAACACAAAGAAAGGATTTAAAAATAGCCAGGAAGACAGGTGAACACTACAATGGAATCTCACCAGCAATAAGAAAAGTCTGGTAACAGCATGGTGCTGTCCTCAGTGTACAGACAAAATGAAGTATCCATCAGCACTATATATCCATCACAATTACTCTTTAAGAATGAAGATGAGGTAAAGATATTACTGCTCCAGAAACACACACACACACACACACACACACACACACACACACACACACACACTCCAACAACAATGACACCGAGGAGTGAGAGAGGCCAAAAGGAAGACAAAGAGAGTGAGCATATTTAAAATAGCAGTATTATAAAGGGAAAATTATAATATTCAATTATATAACTAATTTATCAACCATGTATTATATACTGATTATATTATATAACCAAGTTATCTGTTTGTATGAATTATATAATTAAAATACTATTTAATTATATAAAGAAATAATATAATAAAGAGAAATAAAAAGAAAACAGAAAATAACAGGCATTTAAGGTGTAAACCAGAAGCATAAGTTCTGTGACTGGTGAGATATAATTTCCTATTTTTCTGTTTGTTGCTAGTTTTTCTTTCTTTCTCCATTTATACATACAATTCTTCCACAAGGCACATTACATCTTCTTGCACTCAGGAACACTATAGCAAACCTCTACACTAAAGCTGGGAGTCATTCTGAAGAGCAAGTCACTACCAAAAAGGCACACCCTGTAGGCCAGGTGCTGCCTGCAATCCCAGCACTCAGGAAGCTGAAGTAGAAGGATCACAAGCCTCAAAAGGTCACCTAGGCTATGTTGTGAGCCACTGTCTCAAGGAAAAAGAGAGAGGCAAGTACAAACTGTGACCAATAGAGCATGAGTAGACCAGGGAAGGCTGCTATTTGCAGAGTAAAAAGGCAGAAAGTGGCTTTATTCGACTTCATCTGGGAACACAGATAACAAAAGCACTTTAAAACTACTGGTGGCAGGGCTACAAATCGTTATTTTGTTTTGTTTTGTTTGCAGACACTAAGCCTCCAAAAATCTGGATCAATTGTATAATCATTATAGAGAGAGTGCATAAATGTTCCAATTAAGAGGTAGACAACTAGGAGACTGCAGGGAGAAAAGCTCTAACTATAGCATGTCTACGAGATGTATTTTGACTGTAACAGGTCAAAAGTTAAGAGGATGGAATAAATAAAGGACATACCACACACAGTGCGAGTGAGAAACACAACACCCGCCACAGCTGACAATGGAGAGGTGAAAATTAAGATCTGAATAGCCACATGGCTTTAGACACACAGGCTGGCACACTCATCTGCAAACAGAAAATTCAAGCTCCAGAGGCTTCTAAACATCCAAGAAAAAGTGAATGGAAGAAACAATGGTCAACTCATTTCAGAAGATTTATGTAAACCTACCACCAAAACTTCAAAAATAATTACAAGAAAACTATAAAACATGAACAGGGCACATAACACGCTGGTTGTGGTGGTAACTGGATTGGGGGAGGATGGGCAGAGGCTGTTGAAGAGCCCTAGATAGCCAGGAGGTGCTGGCTATAGCAGATGGTCTGGTGAGAGCATGCCTAGCTAAGGGGAGCAACCACTGCCATTATTATAACGAAAGGCCTTTGAAATTCTCCCAAACTAGAGCCTTACTAAAGGCTTCATATTTCTGTTCTCACTACAAATATATGAGGAATTGTCCATTTCCCAGTACCCTCCCTACCTTCCTCTCAAGTAATGCTGTGGTTTTCCAGTATGTGTTAATGCAGTAGCAAAGTGGTGCTGAGCGGATCAGCATTCTCCTGCTTGTTACAGTCTCAAGTCACAGAAATCATCAGTCACATCTGTGTTACCTCATCACATGGGCCAGGTTCACACTTGTCACAGAGCTTTTCCTGGTGAGCATCAGAACTGCTCACAACATATGCTGCTCTGTCTTTTGTCGCACAGGCTAGCCAGTATTCCATCAGTTCACCTGGCACAGCCAGTTTCTTCTTTACAAGAAGATTCTTCATTTTGATAATGCTCTCCTACATCCCATCTTCCCCAGTCATTCTTTCACACAGTACACCATAGAAGAGAGCCCCTTTCTCATACTCAGGAACACAAAGTTTGAATAGTTCCTGTGTTCTTCACCATTGCCTCCAACTAAACTTTCCAATGATCAAAAATGCTGCAGATGACATTGAGTTCTCAACACAACACTATTTTTTAAATATTACCAAGGTAGTAGAAAACTCAAAATTGGAAGAGATGGCTCGGGGGTGGAGACTTGCCACAAGCCTGACAAGCTGAGGCTCATCTCTAGAACCCTGAGGTAGGAGAGAGAGATCTGGCTCCTGCAAGCTCCTCTTCTCCACACGTGTGCCAGGCACATGTGTACATAGTTATCCCCACCTCACACACAAGTAAACATTCAAAAACTCAAAAAAAAAAAAAAACCAGAATCAGAAACTTTTCTGCAAATAATGAAAGGCAACAAACCAAATATATAGGGGTGAAGAAATACACACATCAAGGCACACAGAGAGAAAGGCTCTCCGCAGAGCAGAGGGGGTCTCAAGAAGCTGAAGCCCAGTCTCTCTTTGAGGGCTAGGGATTTTTATAAAATGGTAATAGATCATGATCATACAGGGTTTATCCCAAGACTAAAAAATTTGGATTAACATCTAGAAGTCAGTATCACTTAGCACCAAATAGTACATACATACCCAACAAGCTTTTGACAAGTTCAACTCCCATTCTTGTCAAACAATCAAACTTCATTGCACTACAGAAATGTCCTTAATTATAGAAACTTAGCTAGTCTACAGCAGGGCTGGGGATATAACTCAGTGGTAAAGTGCTTACATAGCATGCACAAACTGGATGGAGGGAGGCAGGCAGGCAGCATAAGATCCTGAGAACTCTGCCCAAAAGAATGGCAATAAGACAAAGATGCCCACTTCTCACCAGTTCTACATTATACCAAAGGTCCCACCAATGTAGTACATGGGGGAGAAGAAATACAGGGTAGAAAGAAAGGAAGGGCCAGGGTATAGCTCAGTGGTGGACTCTTTGACACACACCTATGAGGCCCATTCCACAGCCATTTCCACCTCAATCTCCAGAGAAGGAAGGAGGGAAGGAGAAAAAAGAAAAAGACTTAAAACTTTCTAATCACGAGCTATATAATTATTAACAAAAGAAATCTAGACTTAGGTGAAGGAGTAAAAGGAGAAATATGATCAACATACGTTGCAGGAAATTCTCAAAGAATCTACAAAAATGTACCTAAGAAAAGAACTCTAGTTTGTCTAGAAAGATGCATTTAAGTCAATTTAGCAAGCTTATCAAATGGGTGTGTAATGAACAAAACTCAATTTCATTTCTATCTACCAGCAATAAAACAAATTACAACCTTTTTCAGATTTAATAATAGTAGGTATGCATGTGTGTATGTGTTCTGTAGGGGGGGGGGGGGTCCCAATGAGACCAAAAGAAGGAATCAGATCCCCTGGAGCTAGAGTTACGGGTGATAGTAAGTCACTCAATGTGGGTTCTGGGAACTCTCATAGGTCCTCCAGAGAGCAATAAGTCCTCTTAACCTCTGAGCCCTCTCCCTAGCTCCTAAAACTTTTTTCTTAAAAAAAAAAAGTCCCCAAGTAGAATATTCAGGATAGACTTAAGGAAACATATGCATATTCCATATGATGGAAATACAAAACAAAGAGAAATTAAATACCTAAATCATTTTGGAGACATATATTATGCTAATAATGTTGACTCTGTCCAAATCATAATTCCAGCCATATCCTCACTAGGTGCTTTTACAGAAGTTGGCCACTGGTTCTAAAATTTATATGATAATACAAAGGACCTAGAACAGATAAAGCAATACTGAAAAAGTCCAAGTTGAAGGACACATTATGTGACCCCAAGTAACAAAACTATAGTAATCAAGTCAGGCACAGTGAGGTGATTTATAGCTGTTGTCTCAGCTCCAGAGGCTTCAAGGAAGAGTCACTTGAGCCCAGGAGTTGGAAGATAGCCTAGACAACCTAGCACAACCATATTTCAAGTAAAACATGATAGAGCAGGACAGAGAAGAGGAAAGGAGACCACGGACTTGGGGAGGGAGAAGAGAAGGGGAGAAAAAGAGAGGGAGGCCTATCATGAGCACACAAGGATAAGCAAACAGATCAAGGGAACGGGACCAAGAGTGTGAAAAGCAGACTAATCCACAGTCCATCAATTCTTTAAGTAGCCTTGGCTAGTCAGGAACTTGCTATGTGGACCAGGCTGGCCTCAAACTCCTAGAGCTCTGCCTGCCTTAACTGCTATGATTAAAGATATATAGCACCACACACATTTGAAAAATATTCCTGAATATTTTTATTATTTATAAACTACCCAGTCTTACATTTTATTATACCAACACTAACAAATGAAGATTCGTAGACAAAAAATATGTACATAAGCAGACACATAAACTTTAGTAGTTATGTGTTACTAAATAAGTATGCATATTTATCATTCAAATAAATAATTGAATGAATAAATAAACAGGAGTGGCAGGAGGGAAAGTTCTTCCTCACAAAGAAGACAAATAATGCAGAAAGAAGTCTGGATTTGAAAGACCACAATTCAAATCTAAAACTAGTGGGCAGAAGTCTGCTGAGGAACAACAGAGTTGAACTAACTTCAAAGAGAAAAGCAGTGTCTGGCTGTATAGAGATCTGGCAGGCCCCAATTACACCCAAGTTCCCAGTGTTATCACTAACAAATAACAAACTGACATTATATGGCTCCTATTATGTTATACTGTGGAAAACAGAAGTATTTTTGGTTTTTATTGCTATCTAAAATATAAAACTTAATCTGTTCGGCTGGAATCTCCAGCTTGCCCCTACATGATCTGGAAAGCCCCATTCCTGTCTCTCCAAACCCCGCCCACTCAGAGACTCTCCAAACAAAGGGAGGGCACCAAAAAGCCCAGTTCCCCATTCTTGGCAGCTGTGGCAGCTTTCTCCCCTGAAGTTACCAGTGGCCTAAGTTCCCACCTAAAGTGCTCAGCTTTTGACCATACCTGGGCACCAATCCAGCTTGTGGCAAACATGTCATCATCCCTCACCTACAACCTATATAATCTCCCTGCTTTAGTTCGGTTGTGTGGCTTCTCCAGCCTCAGTCTCTGGGACTGGAGAACCCACTCCGGAGTTACTTTGTTCAAATAAACCTACTGTTCTACTTTCTCAATTTGGATTGATCTGGATTACTGCATTGGTGGAGAAACATTTTGGGTGGAAGGGGTGGAGGTAGAAAACCTATTACTAACCATGAGGCAACTACAGAGAAGTACAAATTAGGAATATTCTAGAAAGTAAATGGCCTGTACCCTTCAAAGACACTGATGTCAAGAACAAAGAGAGATTAAGGAACTGCTCCATGTCAAGAGAGACTAGTAAACATGATAGCTAAATTCAGCATAATTCTTGATTAGAAATTGGACAGAGAGGGCTGGAGAGATGGCTCAGAGGTTAAGAGCACTGACTCTTCTTCCAGAGGTCCTGAGTTCAATTCCCAGCACCCACATGGTGGATCACAACCATCTGTAATGAGATCTGGCACCTCTTCTGTATACATAATAAATAAATAATTCTTTAAAAAAAAAGAAATTGGACAAAGAAACCAGAAGGCAATAAAGAACCATGAGGACAACCGCAGACCCTCAACGCCAGCTGTGAGCTTGGCCAGCACTGCACAGGACAAAAGCTTGTGTATTCATAGAAAGAAAAAAGAAGGCCCCCATTCTGTAGGTAGAATACATCAAGTGGACTCTGGGAAAGGGCAGTTCCTCGTACCCTCTCATACTTTTCTGTAAGCTTGAAAACATACAGCAAAAAGCAAAATTGGAAACGTTAAAAAATGTTTCAAACAAATATTCTACACAAAAAGCCATTAACCTTTAATGAGTAAAGTCTTTGGGGCCTGGGAGCTACAGCATGCCAGAAACCCTGGGTTCAATGCTTATTATGACCAAATAAGGGAGAGGATGGAGAACAGAAGAAAGGAGGAAGGGGAAGAGGTAGGAAAGGGCCAACGGTTTAAGTAAAGGTTTTAAAAACATTAATACCCAACAGATTAATGGGAAACAGAGAACTCATAGCCAATTTATAAAACAAACTGATGAATTTTAAAAAGGAAAAAGACAGACAAGTTAGCTTCACTAACAAGTATGACAGTGAGACCTTTTCCCATCAAATCAGTAATTTTCTTTTTAGAAAGACTGACATTGGCAGACTTCCTAAAATGACCATTCAACAAGAGTTAGAAATAGGAATAGCTATAGTCAGTTTCAGAAAGGCCCTTCAGCAATATGAATTAAGAGCCTTAAAAATATCATTATTTAAGTTTGTGCTCTCTTAAAGAAATATCTCTACTGTGCATTGAAATCCATGCTCAAAGACATCCACTAGGAGCTGGAGAGATGACTCAGTGGGTGAGAACACATGTGGTACAAGCATGAGGACGTGAGTCTGGAACCCAGCACTCACATAAAAAGCTGGTTGTCGCCTGTGACCCCAGAGCTGTCAGGGTGTAGACAGGAGGACAGCTGGACCTTGCTGGCTGATGGATTCTCTCCAGGATACCCTATCTCAAAGGATAAGATGAAGGACAGAGCAGGACACCTGACATCCTCCTCTGGCCTCCAGGAGTGCAGGCATACCGGCACCACATATACACTCAGACACATACATACACACTCCAAAAACAAAAGACACTATCAAAGAGTATTTATAGTAGTAAAATCTAAATTCTTTAGAACAACCCACATGTTCAGCAATATGGAAATTGGGGTATAACCACAAAATACAATATCCTGTCATTAAAAGATATTAAAATGGGAAAAAAGATGCAAAAAAATGTCGAGATTAAAGTTTACAAAAGGGTATTCCAGATGATCTTAAGTAAAAAGGAACTCATTAAAGCCTAGATGCTAAGTACTAAAAGCTATCAATCACTGAAAATATAAATGGGGTATAAAAATCTGATCTCGTCTCCCACTGATCTATGAGTTCTAACTTGCCCACCCTTCTACCCATCTAAGACAAAGCTAATGTTCCTCACCTGGGGTGTCCTCCCCACTTTCCCCTGAAGGCCTACACCTTCCCCAGCTACATGCAGTAAACACTGGCTGCTTCACATCTACAAAGGTTTCCACTTCACTTCTCACATGCAAAGAAATGGACTCCAGCTATTACACTAAAGACACCTTAAATGTGGCAGTTAATCCAACAGAAGTTTCATTTTTCCTTGCTTCTTTCAAATAAGAAACATTAAGAAGCCAGGCAGTGGTGGCGCATGCCTTTAATCCCAGCACTCGGGAGGCAGAGCCAGGTGGATCTCTGTGAGTTCGAGGCCAGCCTGGGCTACCAAGTGAGTTCCAGGAGAGGCGCAAAGCTACACAGAGAAACCCTGTCTCGAAAAACCAAAAAAAAAAAAAAAAAAGAAAGAAACATTAAGAAAAACAGTCCCTCAAGTTTCTTTCCTAACCCAAATTCCCAAGGCAGGCTCTGAACAAACAGTACATAGGCAGCACATACCTGATTATGTTCTGTGAAGTGTGTCATCTGCTCACTTTCTTGTCAAAAGACATTTAACAGTCAGATCACTAGGCACCACCCCCAAACACGCCCATCTGTGTGTGCAGCAGCAACTCTGCCCTACCCCTAAGTCCACCTTCCACTTGTATGCTTTCCACCTCAATATCAGAGCACATCGGTCAGGGGAGAGGAGGACGTGAGCAAGGCTGGGAACACCTACAACCAGACCAGGAGCAGGATTACCATAATCTAGCTGAGGGCCAGGGGGGAGGCATCAGTGTATCAGTGGTCTCCAACAGTGGTGATCTGTCAGCCCAGGACTGGTGTGCCTTGGGGGCACCTTGGCTTGCTTTGTAAGTGCTACTGGCAGTTAATAAGAGGCCAAGGGTGCTAAGAAGCACAAGGAAGCTTCCCTCGCATGGCAGTATCCAATTCCAATTCAGCAGGAAGGAGACAGTGCAGGTTTAGGACAGCTGTGTAGTTTGTGTCCTTTAGGACCTGTAAATATAAATACACACACACACACACACACACACACACACACACACACACACACACACACACACACTCTTAATCACATGCTACAACAGGGTGGGGGAACTGTTCCTTTGGGTACCAAAGTTCTGCCTCAGGCATGGAAAACAAGAAGTTATAACTGAGGAAGAGTGGTGTGCATGCCTTTTCCTGGCATTATCTTGGGTTTCTTCACATGCTGCTTCCAAGCAGCAACAGTGAGAAGATAACAACTATCAAGACTGCCCAGGCTGGCAACACCTCGTTCGGAGCTGGCAAAGCCCCACAGAACGATGACAAGCTGAGCTGAGTATCTCGACAGGACAGAAGGACCCATATGCACAGGCCCAGCTTTGGTCATCTGGAGAGTACTGGCAAGTACTGAGGGCCAGTGCTCCTCCTAGGAGAATCATCAAAAAAAGCAGACAACTTTCAGAAGTGGCACTGTACAAACTAGGAACAAACAGTACTCAGCCTCAACTTCCACCCACACCAGATGCAAGTAAAAAAGCACTCAGAACACGGCTACACTGTTAAAGTTTAGTTACTGTCATGACCGATGAATCACAGACAACAGGGCTTCCTTACTGTAACATGTTTATCGAGCAATCATTTCCTCTGATGAACGCCAGATGGCTGGGAAGTCCTTTACTACCATCCCTGGCTGAGACATAAATAACTCTGACCTACCTCCCAAATATCATTTGCCTGTCTGATGTAACTTTTGTCCCATGTTGGGGCATACCTGCCACTTAAGGTGGCTCATTTCAACACTAAACAGGAAGAACCATTAGAAACTCGCCCACTAGAAGTCAGCAAGGTAGTATATACATCAGTCCTAGCAGTGGGAGACTGAGGCACAGTTCAAGGTCAGAAGAGGCTACAGAACTCTAGCCTGCCTTAAAGAAAGAAAAACAACAAAACATGGAGCTGGGGATGAAGAACAGCTGAAGAGTGCTACTTCACAGCTTGAAGTCCCAGGTCCAATCTCCAGCACAGCTAAGAAAAAAAGAACATAGAAATGTGTCCACTGTACTGATCAATAGAGCCTCCGTCTAAACACGCTGATCTGAATATATGAACGAAGCTTAATGATTCTCAGCACATCGGCCCTGAAGTTTCTCTCACATCATCTGGCCTTCCAACTCCAAGGCTCTTTCTTCTCTAGGCTGAGACAGCCTTTTCTCCCACACAGTATTACACCGTGTTCTATCTAGCTCTGTATGCCACACAATAAAGAGTAGATGACAAGACCAGTACCACGGCCCAGCAGGCTGAAGGTGCTTGCCACCAGACCCGCACCTGAGTCTGATCCTCAGATCTCACATGGTATGAGAACCATCCCCTGACCTCCACAAGAATACACACACACACACACACACACACACACACACACACACACACACACACACACACACGGGGGGGGGGGGGGGGCGCTACACACAGGTACACACAGGTAAATGTCAAAAAAGAAAGGGGGAGGGAAGGCTGGAGGAAGCGGGGGACAGAGAGAAAGAGAGAGAACCAATGATGGCCAGGTACAGAATGGCAGAACTAGATGAACCGGAGACCAGTCTACTGATCGTCAGTCTCACCTTTGTATCTGAGCAGACAAGGCAGAAAGAAAAGCAAGACCCTGCCAGGGCTCAAGCGGCCACTCGGGAAAGCCGCAGGTGGACTGCAGATTCTGGGTCCTGCTCCCAGAGTTGTACCAAATAGTAAAATGTTATGGAACAGGACTGCAGTTTCTTACAAGTTTTGTGGTAAAATTTAAAAAAAAAAAAGTTTTCAGTTTGATAAGTTTTTTTAAATCCCATTTTGTAATTATTCATACAATAAATATCTAGGTCAAATGTCAACGGCAGGTGTGTGCTCTGTATATGTAGATCTCAGGCCTACAATAACTCAGTTACTCTTCCCAATGACTCCTATGGAGGGATCCCACAAGACACTTGTGGTGGTATTGTGTTCCCCAAAATATTGTGCACCCTGGTAAAATTATCTAGGGTCAGAGACAGAACAGCCACTAGATACAAAGGCTAGAAAATGGTGGCACTGACACCTTTAATCCTAGCATTCCAGAGGTAGAAATCCCTCTGGATCTCTGTGAGTTCAAGGCCACATTGGAAACAGACAGGTTAACTACTGCTTATTCAGAGAACAATTGCGAAGACCATCATGTTACAAGAAAGCATCAGCAAAGGTCAGTTTGGAAAAGTTTGGCAAGACAAATGGTGGGGAGAAATTACTGTGAAGATTTTCTCTTCTAGGGAAGAACATTCATGGTTCCAGGAGACAGACATTTATCAGACTGTGTTTGCTCCAAACCACAGAGGAGGCACACACACAAAAAAAATCTGCAGGGGAACCATGACCACACCTAACAGCGACTCTGAAATCTTCAAAAGGAAGACGGGACTCCACAAAGATGATTCCACATGGACTATGGTAAAGCCATTAAGCTGATTAACAGCACGGAAAGATCGACTCTGGACTACAAACTACTCAGGACAATTTTGAGATGGCTAGCTGAGATGATCCAGCCTGACAGACTACTTGAACAAGGACTTGAAACAAGCCCTGCACTTTCTCATTATACAGTGACAGGACAAATGATACAGGACTTGACAATTAACTCAAAAAGTTTCTTTTCAGGATCCCCTAAAGATGTCTTCACCCCCAGAAAGCAGGAAGTAATTTTAAAAAAACGACGCCCACATTCCCAAGAGGTGGGATGGGACTTTTTTGGTTGTTCAATGAGTTTTGGATATTGTCGTTGGTTACAAGTTGTTAATTGTTAATGGTCAGGAAAAAAGCTGAACATAGAGATTACATTCAGAGGTTTTGTTTTAAAAAAAAGATAAAGAATAATAGGATAAATGGGTAGATCACTGAATCTATTCTAAGAAAAAAGATAAAAAATAATAGAATAAATGGGTAGATCACTGAACCTACTGTAAAAAGAAAAAGGGGAAGATATAAAAATGACAAAAGGTAGACTACTGAATCTATTATGAAAAGAAAAAAGATAGAATATGGATATGATAAGATAAAAAGGTCAATTATTGAATCTACATTTAAAAAGGAACTACTTGTTTTAAATAGGATAAGTAATGAAAAATTTTGTCTATGTTTATCAAATATTACTGGACTGGACATTGTTAATATATATAATGGAGTTTTTGTCTGAATCTGTCAAATGTTAATGGACTAGACATTGTTAATGTAATTTTTGACTGTATATATTGTATATACTTATTGGATAGTTTTTCTTGTATTAGTTATAAGCTTTTTTTAATTTTAGACAAAATAAAGGGAAATGTGGTGGTATTGTGTTCCCCAAAATATTGTGCACCCTAATAAACTTATCTGGGGTCAGAGACAGAACAGCCACTAGATACAAAGGCTAGAAAATGGTGGCACTCACACCTTTAATCCTAGCATTCCAGAGGTAGAAATCCCTCTGGATCTCTGTGAGTTCAAGGCCACATTGGAAACAGCCAGGCATGGTGACACATGCCTTTAATCCCAAGAAGTGAGCCTTTAATCCCAGGGAGTGATGGTAAAAACAGAAAGATATATAAGGTGTGAAGACCAGAAACTAGAAGCATTTTGGCTGGTTAAGATTCAGGCTTTTGAGCAGCAGTTCAGCTGAGACCCATTCTGGATGAGGACTCAGAGGCCTCCAGTCTGATGAAACCAGACCAGCTGAGGATCCGGCGAGGTGAGGTAGCTGTGGCTTGTTCTGGTTCTCTGATCTTCCAGTTCACCCCAATACCTGGCTCAGGTTTGATTTTATTAATAAGGACTTTTAAGATTCCTGCTACAGAAACTGACAAACCCAGGTCAGAGGTGATATGGCAAAATAGGAAACAGTAACCAGTGACACTCCTCTTCCTACCAAGACCATATTCTATCTGGGTAAGTTTTAGAACATCCTTACACCTGTCGAAACAGGATTTAACTCAAGGCTTCTAGTAATTCTTTAAAGTATTTGTACTTTAATAAAATCTCAAGTAAAAGTTACCCTTCCTGGGAATATACTTAAATTACATTTTAACAACTCAGGATAAAGTTTAAAAGTTTATAGTAAGTAGCCTCTTGGCAGAAAATGGGAGGTCATTTCAACTTGAAAATCAAGTTAGGTAATTAAAGCATCAACTTTTGCACCAATTACCACGAAAATACATAAAAGAAGCCAGTCTCTAGTGAGTAGCACAGTATGGCATGCGGCACTGAGACAAGCCTAGCTAAACAGAGCTTCATATTCTCAGGCATTTCCCAGAGGCTTCCAAGTCAGCGATCCTGTACTTTGAACTGACAACCACGACTGGAAGGGACTCTGGCCGGGCTTCTTCATGAAAAGTGTTGTGTGCTCTGTATCCCAAGAAGAATGGAACAGTCTGAGGAGTGGATGAGCCAGAGTCAATGCTTCTCACTCACTACAGTTCACTGTTCCTGAGCCATCAATAAGATGTTAGATGTCATGTGACTGAATCCTGGTTACTATATTGTAGGAGGAGTGATGTCAGTGATTTCAGGTCTGGCCTGGAATGCCTTTCAGCATTCACTTGAGACCCCCCAGCTAACTGTCCCTCTACCATCCTGGCATACCTACAAATGGGAGGAGATAACAGCAACTTCTGTTGAATTTTCATTACAAAAATACATAGTTGTTGCTATTGCTATTACAACACAGTATAAATTGGATATTTCTCAAAATTCTGGGTACAAACAAATCATCATGTTCTGATTTCATTGGTCTGGGATGACAAAAAGCTTCCCCAGAAAAGCAGAGAAGATGAAAACAAGGTGAAAATCAGGGAAAAAAAATTAAAATTTGCATTTGAAAAATTAAATAGGGGAAAAATTAGATAATTAAACTTTTTTTTAAAGAAATGAGATATAGTCACAGCCTCCTAGGTGACTCTGTGGTTCAACAATGGGTCACTGATCAAATATTAATGATTGATTTCACTAAAAATAGGATTATAAACATAGCTCAAGAGTAGAGGAAAGATAATTAAAGAGTTCAAGATGGCCAACTCCTCCAGTATCAAAATAAAAAGGCAACATACAAAGCACCTACATTTCATTAACAGAAGCACAGTTTCACTAAACATAAAGCAAACAACTGCCACTACCCTTTTTGACCAGACAGTCCTGTTCAGAGCTCTATAATGTAATAATAATTCCACACGTGTTTAAAGACATATATACCAGAATGGTCACTGCAACACCACTACAGAAGGGGAAAGCTGGAGCACACTAAATGCGTACCAACAGAGAAAGACATGAACAAGTGCTGTGGGATGTCCTGTATGTTGTGAATAAATAAAATGCCCTTTTTCTCTTTCCGCTCTCTTCCTTCTGTCTGTCCTCTCCCCCCCACCCATAAAGCTCTAAAAAGGTAAAAAATAAAATAATATAAAATGCTGATTGGCCAGTAGCTAGGCAGGAAGTATAGGCAGAACAAGCAGAGAAGAGAATTCTGGGAACAGGAAGGCTGAGTCAGGAGATGCTACCAGCCGCCACAATGAGTACCAACATGTAAGATACTGGTAAGCCACAAGCCATGTGGCAAGGTATAGATTTATAGAAATGGATTAATTTAAGATGTAAGAACTAGATAGCTAGAAGCCTGAACCATTTGGCCAACCAGTTTAAATAATATAAGAGTGTGTGTGTTTATTTTATAAGTGGGCTGCGGACTATGGAGGCTTGGCGGGAGCTGGAGAGAAAGTCTCCAGCTATAAACAAGTTATGTATTTGAGTATCCACACCATCTTCTCCCCACAATTTTCCTTCTTCTTTGGGATGAGGTTTCACTATGCATCCAGACTGTCCTTGAGTTTCCAATCCTCCCTCCATCAGCTGGTAAATCTGAGTTGTTTCTCCTTCTGAGCTATTCTAAATACCACAGGTCTATGTGCAAGGTTTGGCACGGTTATATTTACACTCTTCGTGGGTGTATTATCTGGGAGTACAACTGTAGTGCCATGATGTATCACTGTATGGAAGCACCGGAGAAACTGCCAGACTGGTTCACATCCCCTGTCCCCCACCCCCAACCCCACACCAGACATGGAGAGTCCAATTCCCCACAGCCACACTAACACTTTTTAGATCCATCTTTTAAAAATGATGTAGTACTTCACTGTAAAATGAGGGGGCAGGGGCTACTGAGGATTGAACTCTTGGCCATGTGATTACTAGCCAAGTTAGACTTCTGATTACATCTTCCAACTTCATTGTGATCTTTATTTGCATTTACCTCCATCATTTTTCTGTGTTTATTGGTCATTTGTCTTATCGAAAGAAATACTCATTCAAATCCTTTGCTTATTTTTCTGTTGAGCTTGCTCTTTACATTGTTGAGGCTGGCATGTCAGTGGCAGAATAAGATAGCACAAGGTACTTACTACTGTTTTGCTGATGTATAAGAGTTCTTCAAACACACTGACACTGGACCATCATTAGATAACTGATTTTCTTATAGTAAACAGTAGTGAGCATACAGACAGGATAACAGGAACTCTCTGACACTGCTAATAGGAGAGTGAAACAGTCCAACTACATGAAAACACAATCCAGTAATAGTTAACAGTGTGCACCAGCCATGGCTGTATACACCTGTTACTCAGCACTGGGAGAGCTAAGGCAAGAAGACAGTGAATGAGGATATTAAGTCTGAGCTACCCTGGGCTACACAGGAAGACCCTGTCTCATTTAAAAAATAAAAAAAAGATGCTGGTCCCTTTGCCTCTCGCCAGCCTCTGAACCCACTCCACACCAGCAGGCCTAGTCACGGACATATAGATCATGCACCGCCTCTTCCTGGGCTAGCCTCAGTCACGAAGCCTATGCACTGGCTAGCTCTGGTCTAGCTCTAATCAACTAGCTTCTGCATCAGGTTACAATCTCACACCAGACATACAACCAAAGAAAAAAGTCTACATGACTAGGCTATAACACAAAAACACAAATACGAAAGGCCAAGACATAATGTTCCCCCTCAGCCCATATATATATTTCTCCAATGGGAATTACTTAAATGGACTCCAGGATAGAATTTAAAAGGACAATCACAAACTTTATCAAAGAATTCAAAGGAGTTTAAAAATGATGCAGGGGAGGCGGGGGGGGGAGTGCCTCCATGAATTTAAAGAGGATTCCAATATGTGCCTAAGTGATGGCAAGAAACATGACTTAATGAAATGACAAAGACAATTCAGGATTTGAAAACTTAATTCAGTAAAGAGATAGAAATACTGACGAGAACACAAGCTGAATGAAACTCAGTAACACAACTAGAAAACTCGAGAGGAAACTGTATAAATAGAAGGGATCAAAGAGAAAGTAGATCACTGGGACTTGAAGATGTGGAGGAATTGAACTACTCAATCATAGACTATAAAAACTTTAAATAAAAATAAAAAACAAAACCTGAAAAGAACACAAAAATGTTGGGCATCTAGAAAAGATGAGCTCTTCTAATTATAGGCATAAATGAAGAAAAAAACTCCCAGGTCAATTGTACAGACCAGATCTTCAACAAGACCACAAAACAAAACCTCCCCAAATTAAGGAAAGACACACTCAAATAAACCAAGACATGACCATTAAAGAAACTCCCCACAGCAGATTGTAGTGAAATTATTTAATAGATAGAACAAGGAGAGTATAGTGGGAAAAGAGAGAGAGAGAGAAACCACAAGTCACACATAAAGGAAAACCCATCAGAGTAATAGCTGATTTCTCAATGGAAAAATTTAAAAGCCACCAGAGCCTAGAGCAATGCACTTCAAGTTCTAAAAGACTTTGGATGCCAACCTAGACTACTGTAAAACTACCTGTCAGGGTTGAAGAAGAAAGAAAAACTTTCCAGTATACAGACTTAAAGAAATCATTTCCAAAATGGGAGAGATGGCCCAGCAGTTAAGAGCACTGGATGCTCTTCCAGAAGACCTCAGTTCAGTTTCCAGCACTCACATGGCAGCTCACATCTCTCTGCAACTCTAATTGTAAGGGATATGATGCACTCTTCTGGCATCTGCAGGCATCAGGCACATACATGGTATACAGACATCTATGCAGTCAAACAATTATACCCATAAAGTAATAGAGAAAATCATTTCCAACAAACCAGCCCGATAGAATATACTAGAAGCAATACTTAGGACTGAAGAGATGAATAAGCCAAGAATATAGAAAGAAAACTAATGAAATTCTAATTACTGAAACACAAAGGAGGACTAAGAACATAAACAGCAGAACAAATGACTAACCCTCCCCCAAAGTGACAGTCATCAACAAACACCTTTAAAACAACAACTCAAAGCATTAATAAATAACTCCAATTTGACAATTAAAAGACACAGGTTTGTGAAATGGGTTAAGAAACAAAATCCATCTGTCTATTGTCTACAAGAAACATCTTACTTTCAAAGACAGGAGTCACCTTAAATGAAAGGATGAAGAGGGTATTTGAACTGCTTAGTTTTCTGTCAACTTGACCCAAGTTAGGGTCATTTGGGAAGAGACTCTCGACTGAGAAAATGTTCCCATCAGATTGGCCTATGAGCAAGTCTGCCGAGCACATTCTTGATTAATGATTGATGTGGAAGGGAGGGCCCAGCCCACTGAGGGCAGTGCCACCCCAAGGCAAGTAGTTCTGGATGCTATAGTAAAGCAGGCTGAGCAAGCCACCAGAAGCAAGCCAGTAATCAGCACTGCTCCATGGCCTCTGCCTCAGTTCTTGACTCCAGGTTCCTGCCTTGACTTCCTATCCTGACTTCTCTTCACAATGGACTTTAAGCTATAAACTGAAATGAACCCTTTTCTTCTCAAGCTGTTTCTGGTCATGCTGTTATCACACCAATATAAAGCAAATGAACACAATATTCTAAGCAAATGGGACCAGGAAGCAAGCCAAGTGTCCCTATCCTAACATGACAAAATAGACTTCAAATTAAAACTAATCAGAAGCCAACGTCATCCTAAATGGAGAAAAACTCGAAACAATACATTAAAATCAGACTAAGATGGGCAATAGAATGGAGAAAATACAGTGTTTTCAACAAACCATGCTGGGAAAACCAGAACAATAAGCAGGCAGAGGGAGGGAGGAGAGAGAAATCACATCAAAGATGTTTGAAAAAGACAGAGGGAAGCAGATTGTTTAGTGTTGACTTAAAATTACACAGATACACATCAATGTATGTGCGTATGTGTGTGCTGGTTTAAATGAAGTTATGCCACTTGGAGTGACACTACAGGCTACCTAACAAAACCCGTGTCAGTCATGGAAGATTCCCTCTGGAGATGTTCGTCAGGGGAGCCCAAGACCCCCAAAACAATACAGGCTATTGCCTTTGCTCTTGGGTGCCTCCAAGAATTTGAAGGTGACTCCTTTTTGCTGATGACAGCACATATTTCAGACACAGGACTTGGAGGAATCAAGCTCGATGTGATCTGGAAACCTCTTCCTTAAAGACCAGCTCTCACAGTACTGGAAGGAGCTATATAATCTGCCAATGGAGGGAAATGATCAATAATCCTACCCAGTTATACCACCTACAAACCAGAATGGCAATATATCCCAAAAGGTGCAATAGTGGCTGCAGTGGTCTGAATGAGAATGGCCCCCATAGGCTCATATATTTGGATGCTTGGTCCCTAGTTGGTGGAATTGTTTTGGGAAGGATTAGGAGACGTGGCCTTGTTGGAGAAATGCGTCACTGGGAGTAGGTTTTGATGTTTCAAAAGCCCACACCAGGCCTAGTCGGTCAGTCTGCCTATCCCCAGGCACATCCACCTCATGCCTGTGGATCAAATCTAACCTCTCGGCTACAGCTCCAATGCCATGCCTGCCTCCCTGCTGTCATGCTCCCACCATGACACCATGGTCACCGACTCACCCTCTGAAACTAGAAGCAAGCCCTCAATCAAAAACTTTCTTTTACAAGTTGCCTTGGTCATGGTGTCTTTTCACAGCAACAGCAAAGTAACAAAGGCACTGACATACTGAGAGTCACCAACAGCCATCTAATTGGACTGAAGGCCAGCGCACCAAGAGGAGTAAAGGCTCATATTATAAATCTAGTCAACTACCCCTGACTGGTGAGGTCCATGGAGCAGAGAGGGGAACCTACTTTAGTAAATCAGTATTATTTCCATCTACACAGTAAATACTCATCCTCATAGCACAAATAAGTGTAGGTCCCACCCCTCATCAAAGAAGCTTCATTGGGTGACAAACAGAAACCATTACAGAAAGCCACAACTGAGCAAAAGGCAGAGAACAGCTGACTGTGTGGTGACCAGCCCTACTTGACACAGTGGGAAGACGGTAGGAGCCAGATGACCAGGATGTTGGGATGTCTGCTGCAAGACACTGGCTTCTGTATATAACAGGGAAGCTGCAGCCACAAAATCTCAACGGTATGGTTTCTTAAACAAGACCTGAACAATGACAGCACCTTTTGACATGCCAGCGTGAACGGGGGAAATTTCACAAGGCTCCACCTTCGGATGAAGAGCTATAGGCAATCAATCTAAGAGGGCAGATCAGTCTTCTCCAGGGACAAGCTCCCTAATAGGTTATCCAATCCTCCAACCTCCAAAGGTCAGGCTTAAACACATATACATATAAACAACACTAAAGGGACCCAACAAGTTGTATTCATAAATGTGTGCATGTGTGTGTAACAATAATAAAGAATAAAAGGCCACGAATTTAAAAAGGAGTTGGGGGCACAAGGGAGGAATAGAAAGAGGGGAGATAATGTAAATACAGTACTCATATGTGAAATTAAAAAAACAAAGAACTGGCTGTGGGCTGTGGATCAGTGGTATAATGTAAATACAGTACTCATATATGAAATTAAAAACACAAAGAACTGGCTGTGGGCTGTGGATCAGTGGTAGAGCTGTTGTCTAGTATGTATGAGACCTACGCACAATCCCTAGAAAAGTGAAGAAACGGAACATCTAGTAAAGGAAGGAGAGGAAACAGAACACATGGGAAGAAGTGATGTCCTTCAAGAAGTAGGTGGTTCAACTGATAGTGAAGAGGACTCTTCGTGTTTTTGTTCTGGTTTTTCATTTGTTTTGGTGTTGGAGACTGGACAAAGGCCCCACGTGTGCTAAGCTCTCTCCCTGCTACAGAGCCACATCTGCAGCACCCAATAGGGAACCGTACCAAGAGAATCAATTCCATCCTCTCTACGCCTTGGGCTGATCTTTTGCTAGTGCTGTTTAAATGAGACAAATACGTCGGAGCTAAAGCAGTCATATTTAGCAACAAGAAGCAAGCAGAGTTAAACCTTGTTCTCAAATAAATGATGAATTTGCTTTTAGTGTAAGTATGTCCCACATATTTTGTGTTTACCTGAAATTCATATTTAACTGTGAATGCTGTATTTTAATCCTAGTTGTAGCCAAGACATGGAACACAATTTCTACACTCAAGAGCAGAAGCTAAAAACCAAACCAAAACAACAATAAAAAACGAACAAAATCCAGTTTGCCTAAGCTTAAAATGAAGGCAAAGTGAATTGTCTTTGAAAAGAAGGCATACTCCACCTGCGTCACACTGACGTTAGACCTCCATTGTCCACTCCCCTCACAAAGGACAAATGTTTTAAAATGTGTTTTTTGTCTCCACCCTCCCAGTACCAGGATCACAGGCATGTGCCACCATGCCCAGCAGTTTCCCCCTCCTAACATCAAATTTCATTACATATTTTATCAATAAAATCTCCAGAATCAAGAAGTTAGGAAAGTACACACTGCTCTTTATTAACTTCCCCGGTAACTGCCTCTGCCTGTACTCCACTACCTCACATTCGGCGTACATTCATTCACTGTATCAAACGGGGTATTTTTCCTCCTAAACCGAATCTCTCAAAATTCAAAATTCCCTGGCTTCAGATTTCCAACACTTAGCAGAAGATTGTGTTCACATCATTCCATAACTCTAACAAGTGTAGCTCACACATTCTTTTTCACAGAACGTGATTTGAGTATTCTAAATGAAGTATTCCACTCCCATTTTGAGTAACTAACCAAGCAACTAGGTGTGAGATCTACTACACAAACACACGCTTGCTTCTCCTGAGACTTATCAGAAATATTGGTGCTTTTTCCAGGAGATTAAGTTATATACTAATTATTTCTCTAATTGCATAGCATGTAATCGAACAAAATAAGAGAAAAATAATTGGAAGGATCATACATCACATTTATCTTCAGACACCATCAAATTACTAACGACAAAAACCAACACAACTCCATAATAAATGTTGACAGCTGTGCGACCACTGCTGTGTCCTTAAGTGGAGAAGACAATGAGGCAGAAAAGGGTTTTCTTTCTTTCTTTTTTTTCCTTTCTTTCTTTCTTTCAAATGGGCTTTCAGAGAAGCGTTCTTCTTTTTAAGGGAGGTTTCATCGCGTTAAAGAGACGTGAGAACAAGAAGATGAGCCATTATGATTCTCCCTAATAAGTTCTCTATTAAAAACTTGACTCCGATGAAGACTCCATGTCGTTCGGTTCCAAGAAAAAAAAGATTTTTAAAGACAAGCAACAGGGCGGCGATTAAAATGCAAAGCAGCCTACCTACGCTTTCCCTCCAGCGTTTCTACTTGAGCAGGACTCTCCAGACGCCACGTCAGGCACTCAGAGAGCAGGAGTCCGCGCTCCCATCTGGGATGTGGAAACTGAGGCGGAGGCAAAGGCAGGAGGGGCTTGCTGGGTGCACGCCCTCACAGCCCAGCCGGGGCAAGACTTCACCTGAGAGCGCCGGGGGCTTCCGGCCGCGGGCGGATCGGATGACCGGACCCCGCCCCGCTGCCCGCGGCCTCTCCGGGGCCGAGACCACGGCGCACCCACCTGTCGCGGCCTCCTAGCAGCCACACCCCTGGCGGCCCGGCGCGCGCGGCCCCGCCACACCGCACCTCGGCGCAAGCAGCTCAGGTGGGCGCCGAGCTCCGCCCGCGCCCCGCTTCCTGCATGACGCAGGCCGGACGCCGCAGGGCTGCTGGGTCAGCGCGCACTATACACCACCCAGCGAGAGGACGCCGACTGACCGGTCACGTGACACGCCGGTCACGTGCCCGACGCGCCCCAGGCCAAAAAAAAAAAAACCGTTGCTGGGGCGACCTAGGGCGCTAGGAAGGCGGGGCCGCGGAGGCCCTCTGGGCGACAACCCCACAGCAGCGGGGACGCCAGCCTCGTTAGGTGAGGCTGCTTTTAGACTCCGCCCGGCTTCACCTTCTCAGCATAGAGGAAGGGAAACCTTCCCATAAGAGGAAGCTGCGGGAACTAAGCGATAAAACGTGTTTGTATGTTTCTTTTTGCTTTCAGTCCCTAACCTAGAGAGATCCTGGTTGTATATGGTATGAATATGTACACATAGAATTCATACATTATAATTTTCATGGGGATATTGCTGCTCATGTAAATAGACATGTATTTATTAGTGACTCTACTTTGTCCACATTTGTCTGCTCTTCCCTGATTTTACCTCTAGATTGGTATTCTTTGTGACTTTTCCCCTCCACAGTACTGTTGGTTGGACCCAGGGATTCTCTCAGAAGTTATCACTGAGTTTCATCCCCAGCTCTTACTATTTCTTACAATTCTGATCTTCCTAAGTCACACCTTACAGAGGAGGTTTCAGCCACTGGTAATTTTACTTATCCAATAACCTTTATTCACGGTGCATTAAAGAGTATTCTTTTTAATTCATGAGAGATTTGTAACCAAATCCCCACAATAACTCCACAATTTCCTATTGTCTAGCAGTAGTCCATTTAACTAATCACGTTCCTCCCTACAATGCTCACTTTGCATACTTGACTAGAGAGCAGATGTCAGGAGACAAAACATCTAGATGCATACAGCAAAGCCCAAACAGGTTCGTTTCTGTAAATCACCTTGAAAGCAACGTTCATACAGAAAATGCAATGGTGAGTTTTCTCTGTGCAGTTATTTTGCTGTGGAAAGCAGCTACAACCTGAGAGAATCTTCCTGCCCCTTCTGGCAACAGGTGTTCCAAGAAGGCAGAACTAATCTCCCATTAATATAGTGTATAAGCAATTAATACAGTGGGTGAGAAAAAAAAAGCTAGTTAACTGATTTGGGGGTGTGGAAGCCTGCCATCCTACTGGAGGAAGTGACAGTCTTCGGGCTTCTAGAGGCATCTGTGAGTTTTTACAGAGCTGGAAAGCATTATTATGTGAGTCCTAACTCAAGCATCACTACCTAAGAGATTTCTGAAGCCTTTCTTCGTCTATCTAAAACAAAGCTCAAAGTCCTGAGGAAAAAAAGAGGTATATTGCATCTGTCCAAACCCAGAGTCCAAATTCCTGTCCCCAGTTTACAGCTGAGTAGGAGTCAACGAGGAAACAAAATGGAAGTGGGAAGAAGCGGCTGTACTGAGACTGTAAAGCTGCTAATAAGTGAATTGTGTGGAGGTGACCATATGCTCAGTCCAAGAAGCCTTGTGGCATTTGGCTAAATCCTCCCTGTGTGCTGTGCTTATGGGGATGCCTTCCTTCTCCTGGAAATTGTAGATTATGTGATGATAAGTAAGGCATAAGCTAGATGACCACCATTAGTCTAGAACTAGTCACAACCAACTCTCCAAATGGCTAAGCATATAAAGCATGAATGGGTTTATCAGTTAAGGGTTTATTGCAAACAAAATATGTCAACATGGTAGGGTGCACCTATAATTTCTGCCCTTGGGAGGCTTCAAGACAAGAGATTATGAATTCAAGATCAAGCCTAGGCTACACAGTTGACCTAAAAAAATGTGTGTGACAAAATATACTGCAATCAGCTGGGTGTGGTGACACATGCCTTTAATCCCAGCACTCAGGAGGCACAGGCAGGTGGATCTCTGAGTTCGAGGACAGCCTGGTCTACAAATGAGTTCCAGGACAGCTAGGGCTGTTACAAAGAGAAACCCTGTCTCTAAAAACCAATATAGATAGATAGATAGATAGATAGATAGATAGATAGATAGATAGATAGATAGATATAGAGTGATTGTCTATGACCATAATGGCATTTAATACAGTGGGTCCAAAGTGTGAGGAATAATAATAGGAAGTAGCAAACAAATTTAGAGATGAATAACTAAGTCTTATCTATGCTGTGGAAGAGCCACCCTTGAATCCACATTTCATTTTTTTAGTCTTGGACAGCTTTCCATAGGTGCAACATCTGGGATAACTTATGGAAAAGGTTTACTTTGGTGCATGGCTCTGGCGGGCTCCAATCCTAGATGACAGGGCAATTTTCCTTTGTTAATGTTGTTGTCATGTTGTGTTGTGTTGTGTTTATGAAGCCAACTTCTTTGAGCTCATCAGAAGACTCATTCTTTCTTCTAGAATGAGATGTTTGCACAGTTCTATAACTGAAATAAATCCAAAAGTGGGTATGGAGGTACATGCCTGCAGCCCCAGCTAGGCCAAAGGCCGAGACCGGAGATCACTCAGTCAAGCCTTGAAGACAGCCTGAGTAACAGAGCAAGACTCTGCATCAAACAATATATAATAAAATAATAATAATAATAATAATAATAATAATAATAAAGGTCAACTAAGATCTGAAAACTAAATTTGTTGCAATTGCTGACAGTGAGCATAGGTCACAGCGTGAGGATTTTTGAGTTTCTCTGTTCATTGTTTAATAAAGAAACAGAGACAGTGTGGGCTGGCCGAAAAGACAGTGCCACATGATTGACCCTTTAGATCTCTTCTTTGGTTGCAATTATGCAGTTAATCCAGGGTAGTGCTATATCCCCATCACTGGTGAGCAACAAGGTTCTGAGGACTTACTCATCTAGACAAGAACATTTAAGCACCATGGGCAACTCTCCAGCTTTCTCTTATGCTACCACAACAATTCCAGAGCATTGTGAAGCTACATTCAGTAAACAGCCTGAGTCCCCAAGTTACTTTATTGGACAGCTGCCCTAGGAGCTTGCTCAGCTCACTGGGTTTTATATGAGTAAGAAATAAACTATGTTGCATCACACCACTGAGCTTTTGGGGATTAATTTGAAACCACAACATAATATAGTATCTGTTAGATTCTGAATTCTATCCCCCAAATTCATAATGTTGAAGTTCTAACTCTTAATACCTTTTAATAAGACTTTTAATTTTTAGGTTTTTAACTCAATACTGTTGTTTTCTGTTGTGGAACAAACTGCATGCTGTATTTGTTGCTCTCACTGGTTTATAATGTATTGTTCTCACTGGTTAATAAAAAATCTGACTGGCCAATAGCGAGGCAGAAAGTGTAAGTAGGACAGCAAGACACAGAGGACACTGGGAAGAAGGACAGAGAAAGAGGAGTTTCCAGTGAAATATGGAGAGGAAACAGGAGGTACAAGATGAAAGAGAGGTAATGCCACATGGCAAAATGCAGATTAATATAAATGGGTTAAGTTGTAAGAGTTAGCTAGTAACAAGCCTGAGCTATTGACCAACAATTTATAATTAATAAAAAGTTTCTGAAGGATTATTTGGGAGTGCCTGCCAAGACACAGAGAAACTCTGTCTACAGTTTTCTTGTACAAATTATTCAAGGTTTGGCTACTTAAAGCACATTCATGTGACTCTTGTATCTTTATGACATGTCATCATCATTATAGATTTTAAAATCTATTTATTTAATTTTGGTTTTTCAAGACAGGGTTTCTCTGTGTAGCCCTGGCTATCCTGGAACTAGCTCTGTAGACCAGGCTGGCCTCAAACTCACAGAGATCTGCTATTGTCTGCCTCCTAAGTGTTGGGATGAGACATACTCATTGCTCCTAGGGTACTATGTCTTCTAGGCCTTCTCAGAGAAACTGAGATGGGACATAGTCACACAACTGAAATGTTATTAACAATATGATGAGATGGGCTAAAAGTTAAAAAAAAAAAGACACATTTCTTTCAGTATTTTAAGTGGTGTTTTTTAGTTTAGGAACTCATTCTTTTTTTTTTGACTTTTTTTTTTTTGCAATACAATTCAGTTCTACATATCAGCCACAGATTCCCTTGTTCTCCCCTCTCCCGCCCCCCTCACCTTCCCCCCAGCCCACCCCCCATTCCCACCTCCTCCAGGGCAAAGCCTCCCCCGAGGACTGAGATCAACCTGGTAGACTCAGTCCAGGCAGGTCCAGTCCCGTCCTCCCAGGCCGAGCCAAGCGACCCTGCATAGGCTTCAAACAGCCAACTCATGCAATGAGCACAGGACCCGGTCCCACTGCCTAGATGCCTCCCAAACAGATCAAGCCAATTAACTGTCTCACCCATTCAGAGGAGAGGGAGAACAAGGAATAGGAGACCATGGTAAATGAAGACCACATGAGAATAGGAAGAAGCAAAGTGCTAGAGAGGCCCACAGAAATCCACAAAGATACCCCCACAACAGACTACTGGCAATGATCTATAGAAAGCCTGAACTGACCTACTCTGGTGATGAGATGACCAAACACTCTAATTGTCATGCTAGAAATCCCATCCAAAGACTGAGGGATCTGGACGCAGAGATCCATGGCTAGGCCCTGGATGGAGCTCTGGGAGTACAATTAGCGAGAAAGAGGAGGGTTTATATGAGCAAGAATTGTTGAGACCAAGGTTAGATAAAGCACAGGGACAAATAGCCAAACGAATGGAAACACATGAACTATGAACCAATGGCTGAGGGGTCCCCAACTGGATCAGGAGCTCATTCTTAAAACTTAAGACGAGGATGGGTATATCACAGGACCTGATCACACTTGATACTCTGGCAACAGCATAAGAGCAATGTGTCCTCAATTCACTATGATTTACAGACCCAAATTAAATCTGCCTGAATCTGCCTTAAGTTCAATCATTTACTAACGTCATGATTAGCACACATGATAAAGAGGCCTTGTTATTTTGAGTGCTAATCTTAGTCATAACAACCTACTATATATGTTACTGTTTATGTTATTTGATGTTTTGAATATTGACATGTCTTCTAGATTCCCTTCAAATGATGGCCTGAAAATCTCCAAGCAAGATCATACATAGCCCCTTAATCTGATAGGGTGAGACTTGGTACTTGGATAGGTAGGCTCAGCATCCCTATTAAGTCCGAAGGAACTATAAAAAGTAGGCCCTCCTCCTTCTGAATCCCTTAAGATTCAGAAGGGAAATCAGGAAGGCTAGAAAGACAGGGAAGTGTGGAGGCAGGGAAAAGGACTTCTTCACCAGGTGAAGCATCTTGCTTGAGATCTCACCTCAATGGCTACTTAAGGTCTTCCCCTCTTCTCAGCTATAAACCTGAATTTTTCAAGGACTCTCACCAGAAACCCCATTTGCAGGATGAAGACAAGCACTAAAGCCTGGCAACCCCAGCATTTCCTCGTTTTACCCTAATATACATTATCAAATCTCATCCATGGCATCCCCAAGCCACCTCCCCTCACTTACCAAAAGAAAGAGAAGACAAGTTTCTTGCAACCTTTTGAAAAATATCTTGAGAGACACCAAAGTAGTATATGTGACAAGTAAAGACAGTTGCCACTGTTCCTTCAACACTTCACGGTGTCTTAACTTCCGCAACCCTCACTTAGAGAAGCCAACAGCCATGCTATTGTAGATGTTCTACTTTCTCTTTTCTCCTTGAGGTCTTTTCCCTAAACCTCATGATTAAGCCTATATTCAAATAGCTTTAATTCTTAATTCTGCTTCAAACTGGCCATTCCTAAAATTCTTTTCTTCATCAAACCCTGAGTTGACCTTGTTGAGGTCCTTTAGTGATAATGGCTGAGGTGGCCACACCAACCTGTGTGTCTGCTCCTTCACCACTGACAAAATGATTCTCCCGCCTCAGCCTCCTGAGGATCTGAGAGCACAGGCTTGCACAAGCACACCCAACTTGCGTTGTCTTCTCAGAAGGCTGGACATGCACTGGACATGATCTGGTCTGCTGTGCTCTTTTCATTGGAAGTTTTTTCTTCATATTTTGCTTCTACAAACTTTACAATTCTTCTCTCTTGAATTCTAATCACCTATAGCAAATACTGTAGATAAACAATGCTGTGTCCATTTCTAAACTCTTGTTTGAAGCTACTTAAATAGAAAAGCAAATAAACTTTATCTTCAGCTTCTCTTGTAATAGCATTTTGATCAGGGAAATATCACTCAGCAAGATATCTCTCCTCAGAGAGGTTAAGTCCAGCTCAGAAAAAAAAATCCTCTTGCGGGGGGGAGGGGTTAGTTTTTGAACCAGGGTTTCTCTGTGTAGCCCTGGCTATCCAAGAACCTGCTCTAGAGACCAGTCTGGCCTCAAACTCAGAAGTCTGCCTGCTTCTGCCTCCTGAGTGCTGGGATTAAAGGTGTGTGCCACCACTGCCTGGTTAAAATAATCCTTTTGAATGTATGTTTTTTATCCTAAGTCTCTAACCTGTTACCTCTTTTTTCCTAGCTAATTCTTATTTGAGAAGCTCCAACTGAAAAGGCTGGGTATCACTTGCTGCTAACTGCGCAGCTCTCCCATTTCTTTTATACTATGAAGATTACTATTAGATAATGGCCTGGCTAGCTAGTCAAAATCTTTGTACTGCAACAAACTCTACTAGTCAATTTTACCACTGTATTCCCAACACCTAATTACAGTCATTTGTATATGAGATGCACTGGACAAGGATTTGATGAACCTGATAAAGCACTGTTATCAAGTGCTTATAAATTAGGGGATAGCTCCACTCCATGAATGCTAATTACATCCTTACTTCTAGCTCTCTATAAAATCTCTGAATAGTTGAGGACTTCTAACACTTCAAGAGACTGACAAAACAAAGCAAAAAATATCCAGGACAATGATTTGAAAATGTTTTCAATTAAAATTGGTTTTGTTTATAAAGGGAGACAGAGGCAGAATAAGTTGAGCCTCAAACTGAAAACACTGAGTAAAAAGTAAGTTAAGTATGTATTTGTGCTGAGCAAACTACACTGTCTCTCCTACAATGTCAGAATTACTGAGTGGCAGGCAGCACACTCATGCTATGTCAGTTTCCTTACCATGACCTTACCAAGACTCCTGGTTTCACTTGATAAGCATGACCACACCCATCACAAGTTCTACATCACAATTCATCACACATGGTGGGTTTAGGCTGCAGAGAGGCTGAAAGGGTTATGGGTGCCACAGGAATTTAGAAGTCTGTACAAAGAGCCCATACATACATGCTGCAGGTGGTGAGGTAAGGAACTACCCACCATTCAAGATGTGTCAAGGTGTAGAACTGCTAAAATACAGATGAGTCTGAGGGTCTGAATGGCTTAGAAGAGAACAATTTCAAATCAGCAGAATCAAATCATGCTGCTGAGGTATAGTGCACAGTATGATGTGGTGAAGATCCTGGGCAGAGGCCAAGCCACTTGACAAGGTGATGAGTCAGCATTGCTGGCATGCCACTCTTAGATGCCTTTCCCTTTGATGTGTTTCAGAGGAAGAAGATCACATCATTTGTTATCCGGTGTTTGATAGACTCACATACCTAGTTTTTGTGTTGGTTTTGAGATGATCTCACAGTATAGCCCATGCTGACCTTAAATTCAAAATCCTCCTGAATCAGTCTCACTAGTGATGGTGTAACAGGTATGTGCCAACACACCTACCCATGCCTAGTGTTCCTAAGGTGGTTTGATAGTGTGTGTCCATGTGCATCTAATGTGTTAAGTTCATAAATCAGCATGAATAACTTACCAGGCTATGCCTCTTGACTGTGACATGAAGCTGTTAGTTTTTTTTTTTTCAAGAAATTCTGTATGTGCAACCTCTGGTGATTATTCACTTGCCCAGACAAGATGTCACATCTGCTGTGGGATGTCATTCTGTATACTGTGAATATGTGTTGCTCTGACTGGTTGATAAATAAAGCTGTATTGGCCTATGGCAAGGCAGCTTAGAGGCAGGCAGGAAATTCAAGCCAATAGACAGGAAGAAGAAAGGGGAGGCAGAGAAGAGACACTGCTAGATTCTTCCAGGAGAAGCAAGATGTAAAAGTACCAGAAAGCCACAAGCCATGTGGCAAAGTATAGATTTATAGAAATGTGTTAATTTAAGATGTAAGAGCTAGCTAGTGAGAAGCCTGAGCCATTAGGCCATATAGTTTGAAAATAATAAAAGCCTCTGTGTGTTTATTTGGGACCAAGTGGCTGCAGGACGCAGGTGGGAGAGATTCATCCTGACCGCAGGGCCTGGGTGGGACACAGTAAAACTTCCAGCTACACATATCTTTCTTCCCTACCTCTTTCAATCAAAATGAAGTAACTCAGACAAACTAGTGCTTACTACAATAGAGTAATTCGCTTAAGGAACAACCTGATTGCTACAATAGTCTTAAAACAACCACCATTAAAAACTGGCTATCAATATTCCTTAGAATAACTGTTCTACAATCCAAGTGAGAAAATGCATCCAACATTGTACACAGAATACAGAAATCGTATCCATATTACTTGATATACTCAAGGAAACCTTGAGCATGCTCTTAATCCTACTGTTTGGAAAGCTGAAGCAGGATTGAGAATTCTAGGGTTGGGGTACATAGTGAAACTCTCCAAAAAGAGGTGAAGAGCTATAATATAGCTGAGCAGTGCTCCTTGTCCAGCATGCTTAAGGTTCAGCATGCTCAAGGCCCTGGGTTCCATCTCAGCACTGTAAAAATCAATTTAAAAATGTCTCCAAACTGAGATTCCAAGTTAGCAAGGAAGTTCATTTCACACCATATGCTCAGGGTTCAGGGTTTACTGTTTTTTTCATTTCCAAGGCTGGGTATTTCCCTGCCAGAGAGGCATCATAACACTGTCCAGTACCTCAGGGACAAAACCAGGATGTACTTCAATAAGGGTGACAATTGCTATCTTATTAGGCCTGGAGAACACATCTGATCAAAAAGGGTATTTCTTGAGAATTAAAATCTAATGGGATTGCCTTGCCAGGTCTGACTTGCTTTAGGAAACTGTAATCCTTTGATGGGTGTTCCTTTTGCAGTAGTGATGTCAATCCTATGACTGACCTTGTTCGATTTTGGAAGCATAAAATTTTCTGATTTTACAGGTTTACAGCTGGAAAGGAATTTTGCATAAAGATGAATCAGACTCAGTCTTACCTAACCCTGATTTAGATGGTGTTTAAATAAGACTGGGTTATCACATCTAATGGAACAAACTAAGACTGAGGAACTGTTAGGATAGAAAAATTTTCCATTTACATTTTCACATAGGAACATGAATTTTGTGGGGCCAATAGTGGAGCATTATGGAATGAATTCATATCTCTTCACAAAATTCATATGGATGCCTTAAGCCCCAGCATGGTTTCATTAGGAGTAAGGAAGTAATTATGATTAAATTAGATCATATCAGGGGCCCAAATTTTGCTTGAACCAGTGTCTATAGTAGAAGACACTGCGGTCTTCTTTTTGAGTTCCTTTCCTGTGTGCCCTCACCTCGATTACATGCATACACATGAAAGTTATGTGAGGTATATAACAAGAAGGCAGTCCATACGCAAGCTAGAAAGCTCCACAAACAGAACCTGTTGGGCCTACACATAGCACTCGCAGGCACCAGAACTGTGCGTGCACAACTGCCACTTCAGCTGCCTAGTCTATGGTGTTTTGTTATGACAATCTGAGCAGACCACTATCCTGACAAAAAGTGGGAGTGCATTCTTCATGTGACCATACACAGCATGAAAGAGTATCTACATATGCTATCGTTTATATATGGTGACTGCCAAAAGAACAGAGGTTACCAGAAAAAAAGTTGGAAGCAGTCTATGAAATTTTGACTTTTCTATTTTTTTCTGATATATATTACTTCTATTAGAAATTTAAAAAAAAAATTAACAGTTTTCAAAGGAAAGTTAAAATACTGTACCTGCATTTCCTAAATTTCAGTCACTCAGATCTGTGATTTTTGTTATTTGTATCCTAGCCACTTGTGAGCATTCACTCAGCTTTTTAAAAGTCTAAATCAACCTATTTCACCTTTTCAATCTAGAATGCTTTGCAGTTTTATTTTTATGACAGACATTGAAACTAATTATTTTAGAATGTTTATCCATAAACATTATCCTACAAGCATCTCATGTTTCAGGAGTGGTACAGAGGGCACACTTTAAAAAGTACTTCTGGATACAAAATCTGATTATCATGGTGGCTTAAAACCATATTAGTTGCCGGGCGGTTGTGGCGCACACCTTTCATCCCAGCACTCGGGAGGCAGAGCCAGGCGGATCTCTGTGAGTTCGAGGCCAGCCTGGGCTACCAAGTGAGTTCCAGGAAAGGCGCAAAGCTACACAGAGAAACCCTGTCTTGAAAAACCAAAAAAAAAAAAAAAAAAAAAAACCATATTAGTCCTAAGAGAAAATTCCCATCTCTATTTTACAATTAAATCACTTCAGAAGTAGTAATATGAAACATATAAACATTTTAATTTCCTCTGGCTGAATGATTACATTGCACTAAATATAACTAATTCTGTTTTTGTTTTTTGTTTTTTTTATTCAGACTCATGGAGTCAAGTTGGTCTCTGAGTGACTATGTAAACCAAGGATGCAGGTGAACTCTAACCCCACTCCTCCCCTTCTCCAATGCTAGGGCTCCAGGGCTCTGTGCATGCTAGGTAAGCACTCTACCACCTGAGCTACAGCCCTAGAACCTAAATGTAACTTGGAATATTTTACATAGTTAAAAGTTTTAAAATATTGGGAAGTTGAGGCAGGATCACTATCACAAGTTTGAAGCCAGCCAAGGCTACATTGTGAGTTTCAGGTCAACTTGAGCTACAGAGTAAGATCATGTCTGAAAAATCAAAACAACAAAAAGTTAAGAATATAAAGACTTTCAATACTGTTAAACCAAATGTGTTCGGCTTTTACAAATTAAAAACTGAATATAAAATGATTGAGATTTAAAAGCATTTGATAAAGTTATATAGGTTATGCAATACGGCAGTTCATTTGTTCAAGGCTGTAGCCAGGGCTGTATGCAGGGCACACTCCTCATCACTGAAACGAAGACAGGTCGGAAGTCTCTGAAGTCCCTCTCATAATGATAACATTTTTTGAACAATAGTGCTTCATCTCTAAGTGACTCAGAAACTAGCAAACCAACTCAACTGTGGGCTGAGGGTGTGCTCAGTGGCAGGGTGCTTGCTTAGGCTACAGATTTCATCCCCAGTATCAGACAAAATTGATGCAACCTTGACCCAAATCATTTGTAAAACTTAAAGACTTATCTCTACTAATAATTATGAGTTAAAAGTACACACAGCCTGACCTAGGTATTCATATTTATACAATAAATATGCTTTGGTTCATTTTTCAGTGGCCTGATAAAATGAGTTTTTAATTTTTATATGTCAAACCACATTTGTTATTTGATAAGGGAAGAAAGGCAATTATTTATTGATAGGTAAACGTATTTGTCATTAACCTTTATTTATTCCTCTTTTAAAAACATGCATTTCAGGACCTAGGGAGATGATTCAGTGATTGAGAGTGCTTGAATTGCAAGTGAGCATGAGGAATTGAGTTCAAATGCCCAGCACCCACGTAAAAAGCTGGGCATGGCTCCGTAACCGCAGCACTGAGAAGGGTGTAGGGAGCAGAGGCAGACAGATCCTGGGAGCTGGTTAACCAGCCAGCCAGCCCAAATGGCAAAACCCCTGTCTCAAAGCAGTAAGGTGGAGAGTGATATATCCAAGAAAGACACCTGACTGTTCAGGGATCCATGGCTTTCTTAGAGGCCTCAATGAAAGGACAAAGGGAACCTAGTTCTGTGTCCTTGCCCAGGGGCAGACTTGGCAAGGTCCAGTCTGGGGCTGTTGGCCAGGGCCTCAAAGACAAGGTTTTGGTTCCTAGGAGCTTAGCTCCTCCACCCCTGAAAGAGACTGGAGTAATCAGTCCCAAGGCCACTATGTACTCAGTCAGTGATGCACTTAAGATAACCTGTGTTCCCTTTCGTACAACATTGCTTGACTGGCTTCCTGCTGACTTTGTCACATTATATGATAGTTGCCTCTGACTCGGTCCCATTTCTCCCCTGGAACAGTATATAAGATGCTGTACACTTAAGAATCTTGTTTGGCATAAGATCTCCTGACCCCAGTTTTCCTATTTTCTTCATCTTCTCATCTCCTACCCATCTCACTTAGGATCCTGTCACTGAAGACTGGCATACTGGTCCAGGTCATCTGACGTTCTGCTCTGGCCTCCATTGAGCGCACTCATACACATGTATGCACCACACACAAAGCATACTCTCAGCAGGGTGTGGTAGTTCAAGCCTATAATCCTAGCTGTTGTGCAATATTAGATACTCATTTATGCTGTGGAATATATGTTTAATGATGCAAAGGTGTGTTGCATTCTTTTATGTTGCATTTGTTTAACTCTGTAAAGCTGTGTTACTTTGCCTGCCTAAAACACCTGATTGGTCTAATAAAGAGCTGAACATCCAATAGCTTGGCAGGAGAGAGAAGGGAAATAGGCAGGGCTGCCGGACAGAGAGAATAAACAGAAGAAGCAGGAGAGAAAAGAGGAGCAAGAAAAGGAGGAGGACATCAGGAGCCAGCCAACCAGCTACACAGCACGCCACAGAGTAAGAAGTAAAGAAAGGTATATAGAATAGAGAAAGATAAATGCCCAGAGAAAAAGGCAGATGGAATAATTTAAGAAAAGTCGGCTAGAAATAAGCCAAGCTAAGGCCAGGCCTTCATAAGTAAGAATAAGACTCCGTGTATTTATTTGGGAGCTGGGCGGCAGGCCCCCAAAGAGTAAAAAGTAAAACAACCAACTACACCTAGCACAAGAGAGACTGAGGCTTAAAAGCTGCTGCAAATTCAAAGGCCTGACTGGGCTACAGTGTGAGACCCTCTCTCAAAAACCAAAAAACCAAAACAACCCAGCCGGGCGGTGGTGGCGCACGCCTTTAATCCCAGCACTCGGGAGGCAGAGGCAGGTGGATCTTTCTGAGTTCGAGGCCAGCCTGGTCTACACAGCAAGATCCAGGAAAAGGCGCAAAGCTACACAGAGAAACCCTGTCTCAAAAAACAACAACAAAAAAAAAAACCCCAAAACAACCCAAAAAGCATGCCTTCCACCTTTGACTTTAAGGCTCCTCTATTACATTTTTTTCTCAACCATTCTCTTTTACAAATGTGCTTTACTACAGGTCTATCAGCACCTTTGTCCATCAACATTCAGTCTCTTACAAGAAACAAGGGAAGAGTATCAGGAGTTCTCCAGGAAACTCTCACTGAGTAAGGGATCCATGAAGCACCAAAACGACCTCCTGGAATTCCTCTAGGAGATCAAAGGTACAGCCACTAGCCGGGCTGCTTAACAGCTGCTGCCTGGCATCAGCTTCAATGGCCTTCCAAAGTCCTGAATGGAAAATGGATAACACCTAAGGAACATGGTCCTTAGACCTTTAAAAATCCTTTTATACTGCCAGTCATTTTCCTCAAGTATAATAAATCACTGATTTACCTATTTTATAAAAGATAATGTAAATAATCAAATAAAGTCATTTTGAAGTTGAATATTTATTTGAATATTATTTTCCCCTGCAAAAGCACTCAATATGTAATAAAAATAAACCAAATTTGTGAGACTTTTAAAAATATATATAGCCATTTTTGAAAAGTGAAAAGTTAGTCTCTGTTTTCAATGGCAATAAGGAAGACACTGTTATTTTAAAACTACCATTTAAAAAGTAGTATTTTAAGAAATGTATACTATATTAACATGATGTGTTCTACAGAATGGATACATATATGAATGCCAATCTGAATATGGAAGAAATATATGTGTTAAAAATCACACTGGAGAAACAAATGTTCTTTAAAAAAGAACCTGCTAGTAAACCTCATAAACTTTCACACGTGGGATTTATAAAAAGAAAAAATTCCATCTACCCCATCCCCACAAGAAAAGAAAGAAAAATGGACAAAATGTGCTCAGTTTGAAGAGAGCCATTACAGAAACACTCATTTCTGTACAACATGGAAGCCTGGTTACTTAGCCTATGGTAACTTCCTAAAGTGCATCTTTTGAAGATTTGTCTAATAAATAATTCCAATCTCAAATATAAAATACTTAACACAGACATGCAATAACAAAACTAAATCATTATAGTGTAAAGTTTTTAAAACTACTTTTAGAACTTTTGATTCACCAAAGAATAAAGACATCAATACAATAGGCATTTTCATTCTCCAACAGTATGCACTGTGTGCTCTTGTTATTTGGCAAATCTTTTGGAGTCGAACAAAAATAATGCAGTCTAAACAATATTTCTTCTGTCAATATAATAGGATTCCTCAGGCAGAGCAGTAAAGCGCAGAGAAGAGTTAGATTTTGGGAAGTTTTGGTGCATTGACCACAGGGTTTGCCTCCTGCAAGTATCTCCTCCCTGCACTCTTGTAGTCATAGGTGCAGCCATGAGTTTCTGCATAGCGATGAGATGCACAGAAGTTGTTTCCACATCTAAAGCACAAAAAAAGTGTATGTGAATAGTCAGATTGCCACAGAGGGCTCATCTCGTTAGGAGAGAAAAGCGTGCCTTCAGGTAGTCCAGCAAAAGCCCTCTGGATCTCCTTAGCAATTTCAGCATGGATAGTCCCTTCCACTCGTAAGTATAAAGGCCCTAAAAGAACAAGGTGCCTGTTCACGAATGACAGGTATGTATCTTTTGAAGTAAAAAAGTGAAAAGCTGGTACCATGTTCATCATATCTTTTACATTTAGTAAATTTGAATTCTAAGAAATTAAGTCTCATGAGAAAATGAGGCTACGTAAAAATTAGCTATGTAAGGCTGGACATGGTGGTGTATGCTTTTAATCTCAGCAGGAGGCAGAGACAGAGGCAAGCAGATCTTTGTGAATTCAAGGCCAGCCTGGTGTATATAGCAAGACCTAGGCCAGCCAGGGTTACATGATGAGAGTCTGTCTAATAAAATAAACAAAACCTGCAAACCAACAAAAAGCTAAGACATGAGAGAACGTAAAACACATTCCAGCAAAAAAAAAAAAAAAGCTATTTTTATGTGAGCAGAATGCATTCTAAAAGGCCACAATTCTTTTCAATGTTTGTCTTCACACTAAGAGCAGGTATCAATCAATGCTAATGAAAGACATACTTATGAAAAGAAAAAATAACTATTTAAGAATATATATCATGTATCTTGAAAAAACTGTACCAAATGTTAAACTACAGAATCTACAAGGAGGGGCTTTTCCAAGCAGAATTCAAATAAATCAACTGGCTTCAATGTCCTAGTTCAAGGACAGTGGAGTCTCTGCGTAGGCCTTTTGGAAACTGATGAGCTAGCTATCTTTCTCTGGCCAATTAGGAATTCATCTGAGGTTGCCTCTAGAACATCATCTTGATAGTATGAATGGCCGGTTAAACATTGTTTTATTCTCATTAACCCCCATGCTGAGTCCCCACAGAGAAAGCCTCTCAGCTTCTCCAGGGCCACCTGCCTGCATTCGAAGCTAGTGGCCAGTCCTGTTTTCTTTCCACAAAGAAAACAATGTTTCGTTATTTTCTTCTTTGTTTGAAGAGGGGCTTTCACAGGTGGAAGGTGGTGGGTGCTTTCTCCTGTTTAGAGAAAGAACACCCCATTAATACAAACATAAAATTCTAAATTTGAACAGCTACTAAGTATAACATTCCTGTCTTAGTATCAGTCTATACAAATTTAATTTGTAATATTTTTATATCTAAAGTAATTTTTGAAATCTACAAGTGAAGTGCAGTAAAATTTGTGTGCATGTGATGTTTCTAACTAGGACTTGGGTTTTTCAGGTCTTCTTGTATACACTAATACTGTTCTGACTACACCTAAGGGTAATCAATATAAATATAGTATAACAAACATTAAAAAAATTTCTTGAACCCTCTTGAAACAATACAATCATTCTGTTTGTAAATATCAAGAAGTATCAGAATATCATGAAACTGACCTTTTAAACCACAGAAAGTAAAATTTGTCAACAACAAACAAGCCATTTTTTTTTCCAAACTTCAATTTATTTACCTTAAAGATAACAGAACACAGGGGCTAGTGAAAGGGCCTGGGAGGTAAAGGCAACCTGAATTCAATAACTAAGACCTACATAGTAGAAAGAGAAAACTATAATCCCAGCACTCGGGAATCAGAAGCAGGTGGATCTCTGTGAGTTTGAGGCCACCCTGGGCTACAGAGTGAGCTCCAGGAAAGGCGCCAAAGCTACACAGAGAAACCCTGTCTCGAAAAACCAAAAAAGAAAGAGAAAACTAACCTGCAAGTCCCTGGCTTCTATCATGGCATGCACCTGCCTCTGTTGTTCAAGAGAGAGGTCCTTGCTGAGAGGGAGTTGGAGGGGAGCAGAGGGGATAGATATAATTGTATTTCATTGTATCTATGCATACAAATCTCAAAAAGAAAGAAAAAATTCTTTAAAAGAAATAGTAAAACAATGTTTTCAGTGCTTTTAATGCCAACTCAGTTTACATAAGTAAACTCAGTTTACTCAGTAAAAAAGCCTCTGAACATTTATTTTTGTTGTTGTTTTGGTTTTTAGAAACAGGGTCTCTCTACATAGCCCTGGCTGTCCTGGAATTCACTATGTAGACCAGGCTGGCCTCAAACTTAGATATCTGTCTGTTTCTGCCTCCCAAGTGCTTGGATTAAAGCTGTCTACCATACCCAGCTATCTCTGAACATTTTAAATGTGTTATAATTATATAAAATATATTGTCAATAGTGACTGAGTGT
This sequence comes from Peromyscus californicus insignis, assembly GCF_007827085.1. Taxonomy (NCBI): domain Eukaryota; kingdom Metazoa; phylum Chordata; class Mammalia; order Rodentia; family Cricetidae; genus Peromyscus; species Peromyscus californicus. The sequence continues at coordinate 131,183,558 of NW_026294584.1, read as the reverse complement.
ATTTAGATTAATTCTACAGTAGCTTTCCAAATATATTTACTAAATTCTTTACCATTAAAATAATTTGATGTTTTGGCTTTAAAATAGAAAAACATCTGTTACAATGAAAAAAATAAGTCAATCATTAATTGCCAAATTATGTAGTTTTTAAATGGACCAAAATGTTAATAATGCTTAGGTCTTAAGCAGAGAGGCTCAAAGCTGTTGTCCATAGTTGTTAAAAGGGGTGTATCTCCATACAAGTGCATGGAGATGTCTGGTAGTATTCAAAGGCCAAGGAAGACAGCAAAAACAAGTCATAGGAATGGGCAGGGCACTGTTCATGGTGTATAGCCATTCTCCATCACTGTAAAAGGTGTGGGAAGGGCACTGTCGATGGTGTGTAGCTATTCTCCATCACAGAAAACGGTGTGGGAGGCTTGGGATTAATATTTATTTGGTAATTAAAGTTTTGAAAGCTCCTTTATGGGTTCATATTTTGTGGGTTCTATGCATTTGGTTTTTTAAAATCAGAGACTGAGTAACTGTAAGCCCAGCAAAACAAATCTGCTTTATTACTTGTCTAAAAGGCATTCCTAGTTCTTACACAAAGTTAGAAAAACAAAATTGAAATAACAACTGAATGACCCTAATGGTGTCTGCAGCACCAATCTAATTAATGAAAGCTTGTTTTCTCAAATGCCATTGGAAGTATCCAAAACATTTCACTATGGTGATGGAGTACTTTTTTCTTCTTAAAGAAATAATAAAGAGGACTGAGGGTATTGCTTAGTGGAAGAGTACATGCTAAGCCTTCATAATACCCCGTGTTTAATCTCCAGCTCTCAAATAAGTAAATAAAGCAGCATGGGGGATCTATTAGAGAATGGCTAATGGGAGCTCATCTACTACCAACTGTTTTTGAAATTCATGAAATTCAGGCTTAGTATATTCTTTCTTAATTGATGGGGGGGAAATCTGTTGATATAACTTAGTTCAGTACAGCCACATTTTAATCATTTCCTTTCTTTTGGGATGCTTAACTCAAGGATTTTTCAACTTTTTTCATTCAAGCGCTTCTGTGAGTATTCACATAGTTGTGACAAATAAGAAGTGGCACAAAAACAGAACAGCAGTTAGCTTCTGTGAGGAGTTTCTGTGAAGCCTCAACCCATTCAGAGATAACTGTTGATCAGTCATCTGGTCCATGCGAGGTGTCATTGCTAATATATGCCCTTCTAATATTTTTAATTTGCACTGAAGCCTAACTTTCCAGACTCATTTCCTGCCATTTACCATTTTAGGCATTCCCTTGAATAAAATAGCATCCATGATTTCTTCTTCTGGTAAAATACCACTTATCCTGTAGACATATCAATTATCAACTGTTCTCCAGAGCATCCTCTCATACGTGTGTCAAACATTAGTAAAATGAAATAACACTCAAGTGAGGAGTACTTCTCAGAACAGAATGAAAGTTGTTAGTGATAATTAACTCCTTTATGGTTCCTAGCTAAATATTTGATCTAATGCAATTATCACTCACCCAACAGAAAGCCAAAAGGTCACAAATTAATGTTCCAAATGCAAGCTTGCTAGTAAGCTATCTAAAGCTGATGGCTAGAACTACAACAATGGGTAAAATCTCTAAGGGATACCTGATAGTGAAGAGAACTAACGAAAGAACTTAGTAATTTACTTTAAAGATATACAGATCCTTCTAGGTACCCAGGGTGAGGAAACAGCAGCAGATGTCATAGGCTCTAGTTTGAGGAGTCATGGGTTGTTGGCAGCTCTTGATGCCTTGAACACAAATTAGATCAAACAAAAAGGTTATATGGGGACAGCAAGAAATTTTAAAACAGTACAGAAGACACAGATTTTTAATAAAGGGGTTGGGTACAACCTTGCTGGTAAAGGATTTGCCTGGAATGCTCAGGCCTTGAATTTGATCTCCACCATCACAAAATAAACAATACCCTAACCAGGAAGAAAACAAAAGCAAATAAAAACAAAAAGAAAACTCAATAACCTAATGTTATCTAATTAAAAGAGAGGAAAGAGAACTGGGGATATAATCTTGGTGGTAAACCATGTGCTTCACAGGAACCAAGCCCTGAGAATGGCCCTCAGCATCATGTAGGAAAGAAAAGGGGGGAAATACTGAGAGAAAGAACAGCCAAGAAACAAGGACCTAAAACTCATGTAAGGTGGCAGTGCCACAGCAGCCAGTGGGCTGGACCTCAGCAGCAGCAGTGCCAGGAGAGCCGTGGGTGGATGGAAGGAAGACTGTCAAAGCACAGGCCCCAGGCAGAGATGACAGAACAAACTCCCTAAAGACTCCATCCTGAGGGCAGGACAGACCTGAGTGCATCAAGGGAAAATAACATTTCTAACAGTAAAAGAAAATATATGAGCCACACCTCTGGCAGAAGGCACACCAGCACCCAAAACCACAAAGGACCTCCTGACTACACCAGAGGCCACTCTGGCTGCCAGAGCTAGAGCCCCTAACTCGAGCAGAGACCCTCTACTCAACCACAGGTCACTCTGGTAAGAAGACCAGGAGGAAATAGAAACCAAGGAACAAAACACCCATCCAACAAAGACAAACTCAGAAATCAGCACCTAGACCCATAACCATGCCAAACCTAGATACCTAACTACTAGTGTAAGAACACAACAGCCAGGGCAATATGTCACCACCAGAGCTTAACCATCTGTCTATAGCAAACCCTGAATATTCCAACACACTTGGAGCACAAGAAAACAACCTTAAAAACAACTTTATAAAGATGATAGAGACCCTTAAAGAGACAAATGAACAAATCCCTTGGAGAAATCCAGGAAAACATACACACACACACACACACACACACACACACACACACACACACAACAAAACAACAACAATTGGAAGCAGTGAATAAATCCCTTAAAGAAATTCAAGAAAAAACAAACAAACAATTGAAGAAAATTAATAAAACTGTTCAAGACCTGAAAATGGAAATAGAAGCAATAAAGAAAACACAAACTGAGGGAATTGTGGAAATGAAAAATGTAGGTAAACAAACAGGAACAACAGATGCAAGTATCATCAACAGAATACAAGACATGAAAGAAAGAATCTCATGTGTTGAAGATGTGATTGAAGAAATAGATACATCGGTCAAAGAAAATGTTAAATCTAAAATATCCCTGACACAAATCATCCAGGAAATCTGGGATACCATGAAAAGACCAAACCTAAGAATAATAGGAATAGAAGAAGAAGAATCGCACCTCAAAGGCCTAGAAAAGACTTTTAACAAAATCATAGAAGAAAATTTTGCTACCCTAAAGAAGTACATGGCTATAAAGGTACAAGAAGCTTACAGAAAACCAAACAGATTGGACCAGGAAAAAAAGTTCCCTCAACACATAATAATCAAAACACTAAACACAAAGAACAAGGAAAGAATATTAAAAGCTGCAAAATAAAAAGGCCAAATAACGTATAAAATCAGACCTATTAGAATTACACCCAACTTCTCAATGGAGACTCTAAAAGCCAGAAGGACCTGGACAGATGTCCTGCAGACTATAAGGGAACACAGATGCCAGCCCAGATTACTATACCCAGCAAAACTTTCAATCACCATAGATAAAGAAAATAAGATATTCCATTATAAAATCAAATTTAAACAACTATCCACAAATTCAGCCCTATAGAAGGTCTAGAAAGAACACTCTAACCCAAGAGGTTAATTACACGCACAAAAAACAGGCAATAAATAATCTCTCACCAGCAAAACCCTAAGAGGGGAAACACACACACACACACACACACACACACACACACACACACACACACACACACTACCACCACCACCACCAACAACAAAAACATTAACAGGAATTAACAATCATTTGCCATTGATGTCTTTCAATATCAATGGACTCAATTTCCCAATAAAAAGACACAAACTAACAGAATGAATGCGAAAACAGGATCCATCCTTCTGCGGCATACAAGAAACACACCTCAACATCAAAGATAGATGTTACCATAGAGTAAAGGGTTTGAAAAAGTTTTTCTAAGCAAATGGACATAAGAAACAAACTGTTATAGTCATTCTAATATCTAAGAAAACAGACTTCCAACCAAAGTTAATCAAAAGAGACAGGTCACTTTATAATCATCAAAGGAAAAATCCACCAAGATGATTTCTTAGTTCTTAACATCTCTGCTCCAAACACAACAGCATGCACATTTAAAAAGGAAACACTACTAAAGCTTAAATCATACACCAACCCTCACAGATTGAAGAGAGAGACTTCAATACCCTATCCTCACCAATGGACAAGTCATGCAGACAAAAACTAAACAGAGAAAGAATGGAGCTAACAGACACTATGAACCAAATGGACCTAATAGAGATCTACAGAACATTTTACCCAAACACAAAGAAATATACTTTCTTCTCAGCATCTCATGGAACAGTTTCCAAAACTGACCACATACTCAGTCACAGAGAAAGTCTCAACAGAGAGAAGAAAACTGAAATAACCCCCTGCATCCCATCAGACCACCATGGATTAAAGCTGGATATCAACAAGAGAGACAACAGAAAGCCTACAAACTCATAGAAATTGAACAACTCTCTGCTGAATGACTACTGGGTCAAGGCAGAAATAAATAAATAAATTAAAGACTTGCTAGAATTCAATGAAAATGAATGCACAGCATATCCAAACTTATGGGACACAATGAAAGCGGTGATAAGAGGAAAGTTCATAGCACTAAGTGCCCTCATATATAAACTGCAGAGATCTCATACTAGCAACTTAACAGCACACCTGAAAGCTCTAGAACAAAAAGAAGCAAACATAACCAAGAGGAGTAGCTGGCAGGAAATATACTGAGTATTAATATCAATAAAATAAAAACAAAGAAAATAGCATAAAGAATCAATGAAGCAAAGAGATGGTTCCTTGAGAAAATCAACAAAATAGACAAACCCTTATCCAAACTAAAAGACAGAGAGAGAATATCCAAATTAACAAAGCAGAAATAAAAAGAGAGACATAACAACAGACATTGAGGAAATCCAAGGAATCATTAGGTCATACTTCAAAGGTGTACTTCACAAAATTGGAATATCTAAAAGAATGGACAATTTTCTTGATAGATTGTAGTCAGAAGTTTTCCTGTGTCCTGCCCAGTCCATAGCTGCTCAGATCCAAGTAAACACACAGAGGTATATTAATTAAAACTGCTTGGCTATTAGCTCAGGCTTACTACTGACTAGCTCTTACACTTAAACTCAGCCCATTTCTGTTAATCTATATGTCACCACGTTTTCCATGGCTTTACCTGTGTGCCATTACATGCTGCTCCCTGAACAGCAGCCTGGCATCTCCTAACTCAGCCTTCCTCTTCTGAGAATTCTCCTTGTCTGCTTATCCCACCTATACTTCCTGCCTGGCTACTGGCCAATCAGTGTCTTATTAAACTAGTGTACAAAAGCATTATCCCACAGCATTTCCCCTTTTATGTCTAAATAAAAGGAATTTTGGAAGTTGCTTACAATGCATTTCCTATTTAGTTAGGTAATATTATATCCTTCTGGGGTCTTTGATGTAGTTGAAGACTAGATAGTTATAATTTTGCCTGGTTATGATAAGAGATAAGTTAGATATGAAACCTTGGACTCATAAATATAGGATAAATAAAAATATTTTCTTTGAATTTATCAAATATAAGTGGACTGGATATTGTAACTGTGATTCTTGCTTGATAACTGTTCTATTATATTTAATTTTACTATGTGAAAGTTAAAACCTTCCTTTCTGAAAAAAAGAAAAGGAGAAGTATTGTGGATGCCTTTCTGTATGCTGTGAATATGTGTTGCTCTGATTGGTTGATAAATAAAGCCATTTGGCCTATGGCAAAGCAGCTTAGAGTCAGGCAGGAAATCCAAACAGATAGAAAGGAAGAGAAAGGAGAGGCAAGGAGATGCTGCCAGCCGTCGCCAAGAGAAGCAAGATGTAAAAATGCCAGTAAGCTACAAGGCACATAGCAAAGCATAGATTTATAGAAATGGGTTAATTTAAGATATAAGAGATAGCTAGCAAGAAGCCTGCCATTGCCATAGTTTAAAAATAATATAAGCCTGTGTGTGTTTATTTGGGACCAAGCAGCCGTGGGACACGGGTCGGGGAGATTCCACAGGACCAGAGAAAACATCTAGCTACAATAGATACCACTTACCAAAGTTAAATCAAGATCAAATTTAACAGTTTAACAATTTAACAAATAGACCTATAATCCCTAAGGAAATAGCAGAAGTCATTAAAAGTCTCCCCACAAAACAAGCCCAGAGCCAGACAGTTTTAGCACAGAATTCTACCAGACTTTCAAAGTGGAGTTAATACCAATACTCCTCAAAGTATTCCACAAAACAGAAACAGAAGGAACATTGCCCAATTCATTTTATGAGGCCACATTCACCCTGATACCCAAACCACACCAAGATGCAACAAAGAAAGAGAATTATAGACCAATTTCCCTCATGAACATTGATGCAAAAATACTCAATAAAATACTCACAAAACGAATCCAAGAACAAATCAAAAAGATCATTTACCATGATCAAGTAGGCTTGATCCCAGAGATGCAGGACTGGTTCAACATATGAGAATCTGTTGATGTAATCCACCATATAAACAATTTGAAAGAAAAAAAAACACATGATCATCTCATTAGATGTTGAATAAGCTTTTCACAAAATCCAACACTCCTTCATGATAAAAGTCTTGGAGAGATCAGGGATACAAGGGATTACCTAAACATAATAAAGGCAATCTACAGCAAGCTTATAATCAACATCAAATTAAATGGAGAGAAACTCAAAGCAACTCCACTAAAAATCAGGGACAAGGCTGTCCATTCTCTCCATATCTATTCAATATAGCATCTGAAGTTCTAGCTAGAGCAATAAGACTACTAAAGGAGATCAAGAGGATACAAATTGGAAAGGAAGAAGTCAAAGTATCAGTATATGCAGATGATATGATAGTATATATAAACAACCCCAAAATTTCTACCAGAGAACTCCTACAGCTGATAAACACCTTCAGCAAAGTGGATGGATACAAGATTAACTCAAAAAAATCAGTAGTCCTACTATATACAAACAACAAATGAGCTGAGAAAGAAATCAGGGAAGCAACATCCCTCTGATTCAAAGCAAGCTTTATTATCAGAATGCAATCAAAATATTATACAATACTTCCCCCACTTTTGTCTAAATAAAAAGAGAAGGTTTTAACTCTAAAATTATAAAACTATCTACAATAAGAAAAATTATCAGGTAAGAATTACATTCACAATGTCAAGTCCATTTGCATTTGGCAAATTCAGAGAAAATACTGCATTATCTATCCTCTCTTGGAGAGTTGAAAGTTTTATACCTAATTTACTTTCTATACTAACTTGTATTACCAACCCAAAACTATCCTGCTATGTCTCTCAACCTTATATACTTTACACCTCTTTTATGAGTTTCTTTTCTGAATTTGGCAACAAGGAAAATTGTAACTGTAACTATCTAGTATTCAACTCCATCAGAGACCCAAGGAGGATATATTACCTGAGTAAACAGGAAGTACAGAGCAAACAACTTCCAAAACTATAGAAATGACAAAAACAGCTGGCTGCCTGGACAGTCACTCAAGGTTCTTCTATAATGTTAGGGCATCCATTTTCGGCCTACAAGTCTAGACTATCTAACGGACTTTTCTGTGAAGCAGGATTTTTGAAGGGTTGTTCTACCTTGTCTTGGCAAAGTTTAGCAGTCACTTCCTTTTGTGTTCTGCTTGTCCAATTTGGACAGCATAAAGTCAGCAGTTGAGGCAAGGGCAGTTTCTTGCCCAGTGGCTAACTTTTGTCACAAGGAAAGCAAACTCCATATGGAATTTCTTTGATGCCCATCATCTTCTCTGAAGTAGATTGGTGCTTCCAGGAGCAGACATGTCTCATTGTCATTAAAAAAACTCTTATGTTATTAAAACACCTTAATGCCATATTCTGTATATTTCTAAACTATTTGAAGACCACCTGTCAACCTAAAATATATCTGTTTGTCCTTGAGAACATACCTAGCATGATTACAAGTTTGATTGTAATAGGTGACTAACTACCAACCTATATTTCTTTATTATCCTAGACAATTTGTAATAATAACTTTCAAGGATTAGAAATTAACATTACATTGTTAAATGAGCTGCATAGGTAAAATACCTTAAACCAGAGTAGAAATGTATGGACAGTATGTTCTAACAAAAATAACCTTAAATCTGTATCAATAAACAAAAATATCTGAAACAAGAGTAGAAACATACACAACACACAATTCTTTAAAGACCTTGAAATAACAATACTCAATTTCATATGGAAAAATGAAAAATCCAGAATAGCTAAAACAATCCTGTATAATAAAAAACTTCCAAAGGTATCACCATCCCCAATTTCAAGCTGTACTATAGAGCTACAGTAATAAAAAATGCAAAGGATTAGCATAAAAACAGACACATTTGAAGACCCAGACATAAATCCACACACCTATAGACACCTGATTTTTGACAAGAAGCAAAAAAAATATGCAATGGAAAAAAGAAATCATCTTCAATAATGGTGCTGGACTAACTGGACACTAGCATGTCGAAGAATGCAAATAGATCCATATCTATCATCCTGCATAAAACTCAAGTCCACGTGGATCAAAGACCTCACCATAAAACCAGATACACTGAACTTGATAGAAAAGAAAGTAGAGAATAGTCTTGAATCCATTGGCACTGCAGACAATTTCCTGAACAGAACACCAAGAGAGCAGGCACTAAGATGGACAATTAATAAATGGGACCTCATGAATTTGAGGTTTCTGTAAGATAAAGATACTGTCAACAGGACAAAATGATAGTCTACGAAATGAGAAAAAAATATTACCAACCCCATATCTGACCTACGGCTAATATCCAAAATATAAAAACAAACAAACAAACAAAAAACTCAAGAAACTAGACATCAACAAGCCAAACAATCCAATTTAAAAATGGGGTACAGATCCAAGTAGAAAATTTTCAACAGAGGAATCTCAAATGGTTGAGAAGCACTTAAAGAAATGGTCAACATCCTTAGTCATCAGGGAAATGCAAATCAAAATGACTCTGAGATTCCATCTTACACCTGTGTAAATTCAAAAACACAAGTGACAGCTCATGCTGACAAGGACGTGGAAGAAAGGGAACACGCCTCCATTGCTGGTGGGAGTGCAAACTTATACAGCCACTTTGGAAATCAATATGGTGGGTTCTCAGAAAACTGGGAATCGATCTGCCTCAAGACCCAGCTATACCACTCCTGGGCATATACCCAAAGGACACTACATCCTACCACAAGGACACTTGCTCAACTATGTTCATAGAAGCTTTATGCATAATAGCTAGAAACTGGGAAACAACCTAGATGTCCCTTAACCAAAGAATGGATAAAGAAAATGTGGTACATTTACACAATGGATTATTACTCCACTTTAAAAAAAAAACCATGAAATTTGCAGGCAAATGGATGCAACTAGAAAAAAATCATCCCAAGTGAGGTAACCCAGACCCAAAAAGGTGAGCATGGTATGTATTCACTTGTAAGTGGCTATTGGCTGTAAACATAAAGGATAATCATGCTACAATCCACAGACCCATAGAGGCTAAATAACAAGGAAGGCTGAAGGGAGGATGCATGGATCTCCCTGGGAAGGGAAGATTGAATAGATTTTATGGTTAGACTGGGAGAAGGTGGGGATGGAAACAGGATGGATTAGGCAGGGGAGTAGAGGGAGAGTGTACTGAGAAAAACAACTAGAATTGGGGGGAATTTTGGAGGTGAGGTAGAAACATAGTCCAATGGAAAAACCCAGGAATCTATGATGGTGTCCTTGAGAAGCCTCCTAGTAAAGGGGAAATGGAACCTGAACCAGCCATCTTCTGTAACCAGTGGACAGATTGGGACACCAACCCAACCATAAAACCTTTGACCTACAATTAGTCCTGCCTGCAAGATGTTCTGGGGTAAAGTGGTACAGAATTTGTGGGAGCGGCCAACCAATGACTGGTCCAAATTGAGACCCATGCCACAAGAGGGGTTCTATGCCAGAGACTGCCTGGAGGGCCAGGAACCAGAGTTTAGATAGCCCAGAGACCTAGGATAGAACCAAACACAATTGCGGAGGGGGAGGGTTGGGGGAGGGAGAAAAGTCAATGAAATGATTCCTAATGATATTCTGCTATCCTTATAGACCAGAGCCTAGTATCATCATCATCATCAGAGAGGCTTCATCCAGCAACTGATGGAAGCATATGGAGAGACCCACAGCCAAACATTAGGCAGAGCTTGGGGAATCCTGCAGAAGAGGGTGAGGGAGAATTGTAGAAGCCAGAGCAACACCACAAGAAAATGGCTCACATAATCAACTAACCTGGGCTCATAGGGACTCACAGAGACTCAACTGACAATCAGGGAACCTATGTGGGTCTGACCTAGATGCTCTATATGCTATGGTTGTGTAGCTTGGTGTTCCTGTGGGACTCCAAATAGTGGAAGCAGGGGATGTCTCTGACTCTTTTGCCTGCTTTTGGGACCCTTTCCCCACTACTGGGTTACCTAGTCAAGTCTTAATACAAGGGGATGTGCCTAGTTTTATTATAACTTGACATGCCATGTTTGGTTGATATCCCTGGAAGGTCTGCCCTTTTCTGAAGGGAAGGGAGAAGTGGATCTGAGGGAGAGGGGATGTGGTGGAAGAGGGACTGGGAGGAGAGGAGGGAGGGGGAAACCGTGGTCAGGATGCAACGTATGAGAGAAGAAAAAATTTAAAAAATTTCATTTCATATCTTGAAAAAAAAAGAGGATAGATGACAGCAACCAAAACAGAATGATCCTGGCATAAACATGAACATGAAGACCAATGAACAAGAATAGTGTATCTCAGCAATACAACTTCACACCATACATGGCCAAACAATTTTCAACAGGGTTGCCAAGACCATTCAATGGGTAACAATAGTCTTTTCAACAAATGGAGGTTAGAACAACTGCGAAAGAGTAAAACTGATACCCTACAAATAAATCTGTTCACACATCAGCCACAGAGTTTTGGTTGCCACATGTGGTGTCCTTTGACCCAGAACCCCAGGTATTAGCCCCACAGAGCCAAACCCTCCTGCCAGCCATCCCACCCACCAGGCCACCCTGGGACCTCATGGCATCCTGCAACCTGACCCCAGTTGGGAATGAAGACTGGACAGCTGACTGAGATAATAAAAAGAACTCAAGACATGAAGATAGAATTTCATAAAGAGAGCATCTCTGAAGAAAACCCAAGCTGAAATAAAAATCCAAATAAAAATCTTGGAAAGTAACAAAATTATCAGAGGAAAGCCTTACCAGTAGATTGGATCAAGTAGAATATGGAATATCAGCTGCTGAAGACAAAGTAGCAGAGACAGATCATCCAGTCAGTCAAAGAAGGATAAAATCTAAAAAATCCCCAGAAAAATCAAAATCAGGGCTGAAATTAATAAAATAAAATGAAAAGAACAACAACAAAAATCCGTGATTGGAACAGCTGGTTCTTTGAAAAGATTAACAAATTTTGCAAACCTTTAGCCAACTTAATCAAAAGAATCAAATTCATAAAACCAGAGATTGGAAGACAAATATCGCAATAAATATTGAGGAAATTCATAAAGACAAACTTCAAAATGTGTATTTTACTAAACTGAAAGATATAAAAGAAATGGATACATTTCTAGATATATATGCTCTACAAAGATTAAATCAACATGCAGCCATTTAAATAGACATATAACAACCAATGACATAGAAGCAGTAATTAAAAGCATCAAGTGAGCCGGGCGGTGGTGGTACATGCCTTTAATTCCAGCACTCGGGAGGCAGAGGCAGGCGGATCTCTGTGAGTTCGAGGCCCACCTGGGCTACAAAATGAGTTCCAGGAAAGGCACAAAGCTACACAGAGAAACCCTGTCTCAGAAAAAAAAAAAAGTATCAAGTGAAAAAACCTACAGCCACATGGATAAATGGCAGGATTCTACCAGATTTTCAAAGAACTAACAACACTCAAATTATTCCATAAAATATAAAAAAGCAATTTATATAAATCACAAAACAAGGACTTTAAGACAGCAATTATGAGTATGTTCCCAGACCTTAAAGAGAATATGAAGAAATGCCTGAATAAAGACTATAAATATGCAAAGTTAAATGAAATAGTAAAAACTATTGAAAACAGGAAAACAGAATTTAATGAAGAAATAGAATTGCTAAAGAAAGGCCAAACTGGAATAAAACATGAAAACCTCAGGAAGTAAGACAAAAGCTCAGAGGAAAACCTCACCAACAGATTAAAGACATGGAAGAGAGAAGTTCAGGTCATGACGACAGGGTAGAAAGAATGCATAGGTCAGTCAAAGAAAATGTTAAATCTAAACAACAGCAACAAAACATCCAGATCAAGACATCGAGGAAATCTGGTACACTGTGAAAGGGACAAGTCTATAAATAATAGATACAGAAGGAAAGAGGAGAAACCTAGGCCAAAGGCACAGAAAATATTTTAACAAAATCACAGAAGAAATTTCCCAAATCTAAACAAAGATATCCTTGTCAAGGTGCAAGAGACCTACAGGGCACCACACAGACAGGACGTAAAAAAAGAAACTCCCCATGACAGACAGTAACCCAAACACTAAATGTCCAGAATAGGGAAAGACGTTAAAAGCTGCAAGGTGAAAAGACCAAGTCACAGAAAGATGAGCCTCTTTAAATAGCACCTGACTTCTCAATGGAGACTCTGAAAGGCAGAGAGGCTTGGACAGACATTTCACAAGCTCTGAGAGACCACACGCCAGTTCAGATGGCTACACTCAGCAAAACTTCCAATCACACCTGAAGGAGAAAGATAAACATTTCATGACAAAAACAGATTTGAGCAATTTCTGTCCATCAATCCAGCTCTACAGAGAATATTAGAAGGAATGATTCAGTCCAAAGAGAAGATTAACTACACCCAAAAGAACACAAAGACTAAACAAGCCGGGCGGTGGTGGCGCACGCCTTTAATCCCAGCACTCGGGAGGCAGAGCCAGGCGGATCTCTGTGAGTTCGAGGCCAGCCTGGTCTCCAAAGCGAGTTCCAGGAAAGGCGCAAAGCTACACAGAGAAACCCTGTCTCGAAAAAAACCAAAAAAAAAAAAAAAAAAAAAAAAAAAAAAAAAAAAAAAACAAAGACTAAACAATCCCAGAACAGTTAACCAACAGAGGTCTCAAACAAAGTAACAGAACGGGAATTAATAAACACTGCTGAATAATGACTCTCAATGCTAATGGTCTCAACTTTCTTCTTAAAAACAAACAAACAAACAACACAGACTAGCAGACTGGATTAGAAACAGAATCCATCTTTCTGCTGCTTCTAAGAAACACACATAACCATCAAGGACAGAAACCATCCTAAGGTAAAAGGATGGAAAAGGGTATTCCACGCAGACAAAATCAAGAAGCAAGCCACACAGCAATTTAATATCTGGCAAAAATAGATTTCAAGCAAAACTAATCAGAAGATACAGGAAAATTTTACCAAGAGAATATTACAATTATAAACATTTATTCACAAAAACTTCCACTTCCATAAAACAAACACTACTATACCTAAAATCACACATTGATGCTAACACAGCAAGAGTGCATGATTTCAATATCCCAGTCTCACCAACAGACAGATCATCCAGACAAAACTAAATAGAGAAACTGGAATTAAATAATATCATACATCAAATGGATCTGTAAGACATTTACAGAACATTACACCCAAACACTAATGAACACACCATCTTCTCAGCAGCTCATGGAACTTTCTCCAAAACTGACCACATACTAGGATACAAAGCAAGACATAATACAGGGAAATTGAAAAAATGTCCTGCATCCTACCTGACAACAACCTAACGTGACTACAAGTTTAATTGCAATAGGTGACTAACTACTAACCTGCATTTCTTTATTATCCTAAATAGTTTATAATAATAACTTTCAAAGACTAGCAATTTGCATTATATTGCTAAATGAGATGTATAGGTACAATACCTTGAACAAGATTAGAAATGTATGTACAGTATGTTCTAACAAAAATAATCTCAACATTGTATCAGTATACAAAGATCCATACCAATGTAAAATATTTAAAACTACTAGTTGCTTTTTTGGTTTAAAAGTAGATTCAATAATCTACCCTTAGTCTATCATATCTATTACCCCCTTTTTTTCTTTTCAAAACAAGGACCCTGAATCTAAACTTCTTTGTTTAGCTTTTTTCCTGACCATTACCAATAACAACTTGTAACCAACCACCCTAAACAATAACAAATATCCATAACCCATTTAAAGACCAAAAACCACCCACCCCACCTCTTAGGAATGTGGACATCACAGTCTTTAATGAAAGCTGTTTGAGTCCCAGGAAGACTCTACACACTAGCGAGGGAAACTCTACTTATCTGAGGGTATAAGAATAAATCTATTCACACTGTGCTCTTTTAGTCCATCTCTTTATTGTTCTAAGCAAACTTCTCTAAATCTACAGATTCTGTTCAGCTCTCACTCTTAGCTCCTTTCTTGATTAATTATCCATACATTTCTAACAGGAGACTCACTGCAATCCTGAGAAAGTTTCAAAACCCTCAAGGTCATAGCACATTCCTAGAATAGACATAAGGAGCAGAGTCATTACCATGGTTACACAAGGTTCTAAGATCTCAGAGGGAGGGGATGCAATGCCCAGTACAACAAACTCTGAGACACAGGTTTTTATCAGCAGACTTGGCAAGCAAAGAATTGGCAGGCTTTTCTTGGTGTTTTGTGTTAGTAACCTTGGCAGACACCTGCAACTCTGACCTTGTGCATAGCTGTGAAATTTTAAACTTATGATCTATTTACAAAGGCCTTTAGTCTAGTTTGAACTTGCTCTTAAGTAAAAATGAGCTAAATGTGTGCAGTTTGTGTTAGACTCAAGAGAGATTATAATTTTCTGTGTTAGCCTGAGCAAAAGGAATAAAGCAGGCTTTAAGTGTCTACAGTCTTGTGGGACCATGGATCTGGCTATGAAACATATCCTAGTATATTTTCTACATATCAAAATTATACAGCCGAATGAAAAGTCATCTTCCTGACCACCCATAGATATATGTGCTCATAAGATTGAGATATAATCATGAGATTATATATACACATTTTATGAAAATGCATGGTAATGGGGAGATATCATAGTGTAATTGCACAAGAAATCTACAACAAGAAATAGCCAATTCATTCAAAAGGCAATAATTCCAAAACGCCCTGCATTCTGGTTTAACCCTCCATCAGAATCCTTGATTCTGGTGGGTTGACCTTTTGAACACTAGTTGTCATCTGCTGTATACTTCCATGGCCTTTTGCTACCAGTGCTCTCAATAGTTCTTAAAATTACTTCCTGTTGTCTGGGGGCAATGGCATCTTTAGGGGAGCCTGCAAAGAAAAATTGGGGGTAATTGTCAAGTACTAGGAGAGGTAGCTGTATCATTTGTTGTCCAGTCTCTGCATATGGGAAAGTGCTTGTCTCAAGTCCTGGCTAGAGTGGTCTGTGAGGCTGAATCATCTCAGCTAGCCTCCTGGAAATTGTCCTGAGCAGTTTGTAGTCCAAAGTTGATCTTTGGGTGGTGTTTGTCAGCTTAGTGGCATTATCATAGTGCAGGTGGAATCGCCACTGTGGGACCCCATCATCTTTTTGGAGACTTCAAAGGTTGCTATTCTTTAATTGATCTGGGAAGGAGTTTCCTCCACGATGACAGGAAATGACTGAACTGAATTTGACATGGGGCATTTTATGATGCCAAAGGATTAACTTGTCTGTTCCTTGTTGATCTACATTCATTAGTCCAATGCCTTCCCTTGCCACACCTTCTGCATAATCCAGAAAAGAGGGGTTTTCTGTTGGGATTATTCTTAGGAAAAAAAAAAAACATTGTTTCTACAAATGCTGTTTATAATCCCTTTTTAGGTGACCTCATTTACCACAATTGAGAAATTGACATTTCAATTTTTCTTCAAACTTCTGGAAATCACCTCTCCTATCCAAGCATCATCATGGTTATGAGATTCAATATTGATTTTATCTCAGATCCATCCTTCTAAGGATGCTGATCTTGCCTTTAACAGAATAATTATCCGTTTGCATTTTGCATTAGTATTTCTAAAAGCCAGAGATTCAATTATTATTTGTCTAACTTCTGAATTTGGTATCATTCTATTTCCTGCAGAAGTCAATCTTTGTAAAAAAAAAAAATCAGCAAAGGTTTCTTTTTGGCCCTGTATAACTTTGGTAAATGACTCAATTTTCTTTTCTACTTCTTCAATTCTGTCCCAAACATTCAAGGCTGCTGCACAACACAAGGCCAGGGTGTAGTCATCATATAGAGATAGTCTTTCTATATTAACATAATCTCACTCTCCAAAAAGTTGGTCTTTGGAGCTTTCCATACCTCTAACCCTGCTTCATTGTTCAATGGGCTTGGCCTCATCTTTGCACCAGGTCCTCCACTGTAATTGAGGATCAGGCTCCAAGACAGCTGTAATCAAATCTCTCCAGTCTTGAGGGATAATTCTATTACAAGTTGACCACAGTTTAACATCTGCTTCACAAAAGGTGAATGCATGCCATATGAGACTATCACTTCCTTGAATCTCCTCGAATCTAATATTTGCACAGGAGTCCATTCAGTTCTTACACAGACTTGGGGATATCTATCATTTGGCAGTTCCTGTAAGGTTACTGGATAAATTAAGGTTGGTTGTTTGAAAACCTTAGGCTGTTCCTCTCTAACTTTATAATGCAATGCTGACATTGGTTCTCCTTTAAATTCCTCTGTCTGGGTCTGAATATCTCTATAATCTGTTTTAATAAGTTTTTCTAAAACTTTTATCTTGGCACTCATATTAACCAACTTTTTAAATGATAAAACAAAAATGATCAAACAGATAATATTTATAATTGACATTATGTAAGTCTCATCTAAATTATCTTCTCATTTAATTGCTTCATTTTCAAACTGTCCAGTGCATTATCACACAGAGACCTAACTCCCTCCATTGTAATGGTGTTTCCCATTTTTTAATGTGGGGGAAAAACTCTTTTAACTAATTCCTTCCTTTAAGAATTCCCAATTGTCTCACCAAATCTGCCAATGATGATGATGAAGATGTGAGGCTGACTGCTTCTTTGTAGAACAGTGGAAGACCAAGCGGGTTTCAAGGCAGCTACCTAGGGTGGTAGCAGCCTGAGGAGGGTGTCTAGGAAAAGCCCATAACTCACCAGGAGAAAAGAAGCTAAAGAGCCAGCTATTTACACGGGGGAATGTGTATGGGGGCCAAACGCCTATGGAGTTTGTTGCAAATAGGCTGCAACGGACAAATCCCAAAGGAAAGGAAAACCTAGCTGGTGGGGTAGTGACTCTGACTGCATGCAGCTCTGGCCTGTGAGGGTAGCTGCAAAGCAACAAGCAAGTGGATTTTTCATGAATTCGTGCCCTAAAATTGCATGCCAGATGTAACACACAAATCTAATTGGTATGCTACAATTGGTTATTTTTAAAAAAATCAACAAGATTGAAAAACTTTTTGAAATTAACCGAAAGAAAATTCAAATTGATAAAATTAGAGATGAAAAGAAAGACATTACAACAGATGCCAAGGAACTTCAGAGAATCCAAAAGATATAGTTTAAAAATCTATATTCCAGCAATTAAAAATCTTAAGAAAGGGATGAATTTCTCAATATATGTGATGTACTAAAGTTAAATCAAGATCAAATAATCAATTTAAACAGATCAAAAACCCCAAGTGAAAAAGAATCAGTAACTAAAAGTCTTGAAAAGGCTCAGGCCCAGATGGATTCCACACAGAATTCTTTGAGAGCTTACAAGGAGAATTAACACCAATACTTTTCTTTTTAACTCTATAAAATAGAAACTGAAGGAACATTTTGTAATACTTTTCTTTGAAGCCACTATTACTCTGATACCAAAACCACACGAAGACCCAACAAAAATAGAAAATTATAGACCAATATATTTTACAAACATAAAAGCAAAAATTCTCAATAAAATACTTGCAAACCATATTCAAGAACACATAACAAAGATTATCCAACACAATCAAATTGACTTCAGCTTAGAGATATAATAATAGTTCAACATAAATAAATCAATCTACCACATAGACAGACAGAAAGACAAAACTCACATGATCCTCTTATTAGATGCATAAAAGGCCTTTGAAAAAAATCCAACATTTCTTCTTGATAAAAAGTCCTAAAGGGATACAAGGGACATACCTCAACACATAACCAAGGCAGTTGACAGCAAGTCCACAGCCAATATCAATCTAAAAGGAAAGAAACTCAAATCATTCCACTAAAGTCAGGAGCAAGACAAGGATGTCCACTTTCTCCATATCTACTCAGCAGAGTACTTGAAGTCTTAATTAGAGCAATAAGACAACTGAAGTATCTTTATTTGCAGAAGATATGATTTTATACATAAACAACCTTAAAAACTCTACCAGGAAACTTCTACAGTTGATAAACACTTTCAGCAAAGTAGCAGGCTACAAAATTGGATTTTAACATTGGATTTGGCAGTCATTTCTTGAATATGACATCAAAGGCTGGGTACCAATGGAGAAACAGACAAATTAGACTTGATTAAAATTAAACTAAAAACTTATACATCAAAACATGTTTTCTTTTTTAAAAAGTTTTCTTATGTTGTGGAATATTATTTTAAGATGTGTTACGTTTGTTTATGCTGTGGAATATTTGTTTAATGATGCAAAGATGTGTTGTATTCTTTTATGTTGCATTTGTTTAACTCAGTGAAGCTGTGTTACTGTGCCTGTCTAAAACATCTGATTGGTCTAATAAAGAGCTGAACAGTCAATAGCTAGGCAGGAGAAAGGATAGGCGGGGCTGGCAGGCAGAGAGAATTAACAGGAGGAGAAATCTGGGAAGAAGAGGAGGGAGCAAGAACATGAGGATGATGGCAGGGGCCAGCCACCCACCTATACAGCTAGCCAGAGAATAATAAGTAAAGAAAGGGATATTGAATAGGGAAAGATAAAAGCCCAGAGGTAAAGGTAGACGGGATAATTTAATTTAAGAAAAGTTGACTAGAAACAAGCCAAGCTAAGACTGGGCAATCTATGAGAAAGAATAAGCCTCTGTGTGATTTATTTGAGAGCTGGGTAGTGGGCCTCCCAAAAGAGCCAAAGAACAAAGAGTAAAAACAATCAACAACATTCTTACATCTACTAATTTTATTAGGGTATACATATGTGTGACCATGCATGTGGAGGTCAGAGGACACTTGGCTGGAGTTGATTCTTTCCTTCAACTATGTGTGTCCTGAGGATTGAATTAAGATCATAAAGCTTGCTGGGCAGTGGTTATGCAGATCTTTAATGCCAGCACTTGGGAGGTAGAGACAGGCAGATCTCTGTGAGTTCAAGGCCAGCCTGATCTACAGAGTGAGTTCTAGGACAGCCAAGGCTACACAGAGAAACCCTGTCTTGAAAAACTAACTAACTAACTAACTAACTAACTAACTAACTAAATAAATAAATAAATAAATAAATAAATAAATAACCAGATAAATAAATGAATAATTAAGCTTGGCAGATAGTGTTTTTACCTGCTGTGCCATCTGGCTGACCCTCAAAAGATGTTTTCAAGAGAATAAAAAAGTCATTCATAGAATAAGAACTTCAATAAAAAAAAAAACCTGACCTGAATCAAAAATTAGTAAATGACAGAAATATGTATTTCTCCAAAGAAGACAGACAAATATCCAATAAGTACATTATGCAAATGGTATCACTAATTATGGAATAAATATCACTCATCATTACAGAAAAGCAAATACAGAACACAGGAACATATCATCTCATATCTATTCCAATAGCAGGTACAAAAACAAAAAACAAAAGCGTAAACCAGAAAACAAGAGCACTGGCAGGATGTGTAGAGACTACACTCAATATACACTGTTGGTAGGACTGTAACATGATACAGAAAAGCAATACTGTGATTCTTTAAAAAGTTAAAACTAGAGCCAGGCAGTGGTGGTGCACACCTTTGATCCCAGCACTCAGGAGGCAGAGCCAGGCGGGTCTCTGTGAGTTCAGGCCAGCCTAGTCTACAGAGCGAGATCCAGGACAGGCACCAAAACTACACAGAGAAACCCTGTCTCGAAAAACAAGCCAACAAATAAGTTAAAACAAAAATGTATATGATCCAACAATTTTACTTTTGGCATATATACCCAAAATAATTGAAGGCATGTTTGTTACATTCATAGTCATAGCAGTATTACAGTACCTAAAATATGGAAGCAACCCACGTGACTGAAGAATGGATAAGCAATATATGGTCTATGTGAACAATCGAATTTCATGAGCCTTAAAAAGGAATTCTGAGCCGGGCGGTGGTGGCGAACGCCTTTAATCCCAGCACTCGGGAGGCAGAGCCAGGCGGATCTCTGTGAGTTCAAGGCCAGCCTGGTCTACAGAGTGAGATCCAGGAAAGGTGCAAAGCTACACAGAGAAACCCTGTCTCGAAAAACCAAAAAAAAAAAAAAAAAGGAATTCTGACCCATGTGATAACAAAAATGAACCCTGAAGGTGTTATTAGTAAAATATGCCATCCCAAGAAGACAAATATTATCTATGAGGTATTTAAGTCATAAACCGTGGAGATAACAAATAAAATAACAATTGCCAGAGGCTGTAATGGGTAGAAAATACAAGATGATGAGTTTTTGTGGCATTGTGGTTCTGATTGTTTTGATACCTTTAGGACAAGATCTTACTACAATGCCCAAACTACTCTTTAAAGTCCATAGGCTCATGTAATACTCCTGCCTCAGTTTCTCAGCCTCAGCCTTCCCAGTAGTTACAACTATAGGTACATGCCACCTAGTTTGCCACAGGTTAATATCCAGCAAATGAAAAAATTTGATCTGTCAAAAAAACTCTGAAGAGTTGCAGAGAACTGGTATTGGATGTGGTCATGGCTGCCCAACATGTGAATGTACTTAATACTATGGAACTATACATTTAAAAACGATTAAAGACCAGGACTGGTGGTATATGTATGGAATCCAGCATCTGATAGGTTGAGACAGGAGGATTTTGGGTTTGAAGCCAGCCTAAGACACAGAGTAGGACCCTGTCTCAAATAATAAAAAAAAATTATTAGGTGAGGGGGTCCATAGGGGGGAGAAAAGGGAATCCGTGGCTGATATGTAGAACTGAATTGTATTGCAAAATGAAATTAAAAAAAATAAAAATAAAAAAATTATTGAACATGGCATAGTGCTATAGGATAATGCCCTTGTACACTGGTTTAATAAAATGCTGATTGGCCAGTAGCCAGGCAGGAAGTATAGGTGGAGCAAGCAGACGAGGAGAATTCTGGGAAGAGGAAAGCTGAGTCAGGAGTCACTAGCCAGACACAGAGGAAGCAAGATGACAAGGCAGAACTGAGAAAAGGTACCAAGCCATGTGGTTAAACATAAATAAGAATTATGGGTTAATTTAAGTATAAGAGCTAGTCAGTAATAAGCCTGAGCTAATGGCCAAGCAGTTATAATTAATATAAGCTTCTGAGGGATTATTTTATAAGTGGGTTGCAGGACTGCGGGGGGGCTGGGCAGGACCTGAGAAACATTCGACTACAGCATAGTGGTACATGGAGGTAGAAACAGAAGAATGGAAGTTCAAGGCCATCCTCAGCTATGTAATAACTTTGAAGCCAACTTAGGCCGCACAAGACCCTGTCTCAAACAACAACCAAAATGCAGGTTTAAGAAGAATTTTATGTACAGTTTATCACAATGAAAACCCTTTTAAAATGTAAATGAAAGCCGGGGTGGGGGTGGGGGTAGGGGTGCATGCCTTTAATCCTAGCACTCAGGAGGCAGAGCCAGGGGGGTCTCTATGGGTTTGAGGCCAGTCTGGTCTACAGAGCGAGATCCAGGACAGGCACCAAAACTACACTGAGAAACCCTGTCTCAAAAAACCAAAAAAAAAAATAAATTGTAAATGAATATGAATATATCAGAACTTTATTTTATTTTACTTTATTTTTTTTTCGGAGCTGAGGACTAAACCCAGGGCCTTGCGCTTGCTAGGCAAGCCCTCTACCACTGAGCTAAATCCCCAACCCCGGACTTTATATTCTTAGACCTTACAAACAAATCTAATGTGTCTCTTAAAAAAAAAGCATAAAAGTCCACAAAACAGAAAAGTATTTTAAAACTCCAGAGCTACAGAGAGCACACCTTGGGTGAATTTACTACTGGCTTAGACAAAAAGAGGAGATATTAAAGGCTTCCTGCCTCCTGGAACATAATCATCAGCCAAGGCATCCTCAGCGAGCTACCTCTGGAAGAACGTGTAAATTAGAGCTGCTTCTGCTATTGTGTACAGAAAGGGCTGGACCTAGAAATTATCCTTTTCTTTGTTCAGAAATAATCAGTTTACTAACAAAAGATTCTTACCACTCCCTTGATATTGGATGAAAATATTAAACACACCTCAGGGCCCACCCTGAACCCACTATATTTTTTAAATGGCCAGCCATCAGTAAAGGTGTTAACTCTTCTATAAACGTGTCTTTTCATAGAGACCACAGTGCTCCACAGACAGGAAATACCAACTTGAGATTGTTTTCTTTCCACATGTGCTATCCTTGTAGTCAGGTCACAAATTATTTTCTGAAATGAAATGTTCAGCAGAGTTTACCCTGTACCTACCACAGAGAACGTTCTTTCCATCTCTCCTTGAGACTTCAACAGTATGTTAATGTTGTGATTCTTACGCTGTTTTCAAAATTAGCTGAGGCTTACCTACTCTTTTCCCTGCTGCTGCATTATTTCCACTCATTCCAATACCACGAGCAGACTACAATTAAAACACAAAACACCTACAGAGGTGAGTCAATGCAGAATAGATCACCAAACATCAACTACTTGTATCCTATTATTAAAATGCTGACGGGCATCCACTGTAAATTACTTATTCTATTTACGTTTAAATTAACTTGGAATCTAATCTTGCTTCTTGTGATTATTTGTCCTTAAACAAGTAAAATCTGATGGCTTAGATAAGAGTCTTGACACTGGAAAAAGCCTTAATGAAAGTATGTATCACTGAAAAACTACAGAATAACAATGAGCCTGGCAGTAATGCCTGTAATTCCAGCACTTAGAAGCCGGGATCAGAATTTAAGGTCATCCCGAGTACCAGGCCAACCTTGGCTACGTGGGAAACCTGTCTCAAAAAATCAAAAAACAATCATCAAATATATTTCCTACAAATTAGATAAGCATTTTAGTGAAATGTATGGGAAAACAATTTAATTGTAGGCATCTTTATTTATGTAAATAAAAGTCTAAATTTGAAATCGTCATTCACTACAAGACTTAACTAGAAGAATCAACTGAAAAGAAAATACTTACTAGAAAAAAATCTGTAGGTTCTAACTGGGGAGAACTTTTCCTAGCGTTTTCATCCTGGAAGTGCTGGAAGTTTGTAGACAACCCAATTCCAGAGGGCCGAAGCCTGCCTGCCCCACGCGTGCTCTGC
This sequence comes from Peromyscus californicus insignis, assembly GCF_007827085.1. Classification (NCBI taxonomy): domain Eukaryota; kingdom Metazoa; phylum Chordata; class Mammalia; order Rodentia; family Cricetidae; genus Peromyscus; species Peromyscus californicus. The sequence continues at coordinate 131,159,789 of NW_026294584.1, read as the reverse complement.
AAACTGTCTCTGCTTGCACTCCGTGCCAGTGAAGCCAAAAAGCCATTATTTACACAACCAACAGGCTCTTTGGAAGCTTTGTTAGCCATTTCTGTGATATCTCGAGCTTCGACTTTGGAAATAACATCAGATCTTTTCCCAGGAGAATCGACTTTAACACCACGAAAGCGAGCAGTCCTAGAGAAAGAAGAATCGGCTATGGTTCGAATGTCCAATTCCCGCAGGGCATTTTGTGAAGTAGGCGCTGAGGGGTTGCCAGACTCAAAACATTTTGACTGTCTCTGTGGCTTCACCAGAGAATTATGTAGTGACACTGGTGCAGCACAGAGAAGTGGCGACAGGAGTCTGTTCTTGTGAGAGCTCGACTCTCGGTGGTTAAGAATTGCATTGTCTACTGGGTCACTGCTCAACACTCTTGCCACATGGTTCAGAGGCTGCTCTGCGGCTCTCAGCCCTCTATCACCTTTAGCGAGTGGGAACTCTGGAGTTACCTTCCCTATGCCTTCTACACCACTGCTCGAGTGCTCGACATCATTTCCTTCTGCAAATGGGGCAAAAGGACCTACTTCCGTCAGGAGCAACTCTTCAGATACACACTCTTCTGACGGTGGAAATAAGACATCATCCTCATTGTTAGATGGCAAGTTCCCTGAAAGGTGCTTTGTCCGCCTAGGCAGGGATGATCCAAGATGAAGTACGGAATCTGCAAGCTCTTTGTCATTTTCCACTTCTATGTGGGTCATCTGAGGTAGCAGTCTGATGCTACCCGTGGGATGAGACAGTGTGTTAATCTCCCAATCATCCTCCTTCAGCAGTTCGTTTCTGAGAGATGATACTGGTCTATCCGCAGGGGCCTGAGCTGCTGCAGGACTTGAGCCTGCATTCCTGGATGTTTCAGGGAGATATGCATTGCCAGGAGAAGGTAAACAAGATTGCCCGATGTGAGGCAGGACTCTTAACAGTCGGTGCCGGGCTGCTGCTGTGGAACTGCTGGGAGGTCGAGGGGCTACAGGTGGACGAGGTTTTAGCTTGACAACTTTCTTAGGCTACAAGAAAAGAGTGCACATGTAATTCCTCAACATATTTATCGCTGTCCTTCAGCAAGAATCAGGGGAGAAAATGTTACTTACCATATTGACATTTTTGTTACCTCAATTTACAGTGCTCAAGGAGGCTGGGTGTGGTGTCCCACACCCATCATGTCAGCACTTGGGAGGCTGAAGCAGGGTGTTTGTCCTAAGTCTGAGGCCAGCCTGGTCTACAGAGTCCACTCCATGCCAGCCTAGGCCACAAGACGGGTCTTCTCAATACAAAACAACAACACTGAAATGCTTTAAAATGTTAAAAATCTTAAGATTATCATTGAGGATTTGTTATATCACGTTATTGACCATAATTTTCTGAAGATGTTAAAATAATTTTGTTTTATTTCCTGACAATTAATTCTTTCTCAGGCTTTTATTAAGCAGAAAATGTTGGTTATATGAGATACGGCATTTTTCCCAGTAAGATGACTGTGTATAGTTAGGTACTCAGAAAAAAAGCTAACAGAAGTAAACTGCTGGCCTTGAAAAGGCTGTCCCTTTGTTGGTTTCTGTGGACCTCCGTTTCAGGAAAGGGTCTTACCCTAACCCATCACAACAGTTGTGCCTCAACTGCTTGTGCAACCAAATGTTTATAATGGATATCTGCTTTTCTTCCGAGTCTGAGAGGTATGGACACTTAGCAGGCAGAGGGCACACACAGGAACAAGCCTCAAAACAGAAAAGAAAAAAAGAAAGAAAGAAAGAAAAAAGTCCCTTGTGCAGTCGCTAATGGAGTCCCTTGAGATCTCACACGTGCTGTCACAACTCCCTGACAGAGAAACCAAGCCGTCTTAAGATGTCTTTGAGAAAGGCTCTATGATGCCTGTGCCTGCTTCACCTGGGCGTGGGTCCATATGCTTCTCCCTTGGTTAATTTTGCTTTTGTTTCCTTTCTCTGTATAAGCATCTTAGCCATAATACAAGTGCATACTATATACATGAACCCATCGTGTCAGTAAACCGAGGACAAGACCTGCCTGCCATAGAGAGTTTACATATCACAGAAAAGTGAAGTTCAGAGCTCAAGAGAGGAGCCTCAGCTCTTAAGCATAGTGATGATGAGCAGAGAGAGGATGAACTGAAAGTCTGATAACATTCCAACAGCCTGAAAATTCAGTAGGTACCAGTTGAGAAAAGGAGAACTAGAAAGGCTGGATAGATGGAAGTCCCTTGCAAAGGGGAGCTGGTTCTTATAGCCACTTTCACCCTGAAGTCATTGTCTTGCCAACCTGCAGCTATGTATCTACCAAAAATAATTTTTCAAAAATGGAAATTGTTTTCCAGGCCTTAGAAATCAACAATAGTTGCTGAAACCTAAGGAGTAACACATACCCTCCCAAGTAAATAAATACAAAAACATCCAAAGAGATCAACAATACGAGCAAATAAAATTACCCATGACCCAAATCATCAGCAAACGGACAGAGAATATGAGCTTCCAATTAGCTCTAATGTTGAAAATAATCAATGGAGGAGGCTCATTTACAAAGCTAATGCCTGTGGTACAAGCAGGAATGCGGAGCTTCAAAGAGAAGAGAGAGGAAGGGCAGCCTAGGGCTGATAAAACCAAAATAAAACATACTCGCAAAAGAGAAAATCCCACCTGTGTAAATACCAAAAAGATTCATATCCAGGATATGAAATGGGCTAATAGAAGCCAAAAGGAAACAACCTGAAGTTGATTGGGATCTATACTAATGATTAAGTTTTAAGGAGGCTCTACTGTGAGAGAGGGGTATAGAGAAAAAGATATAAATATCAGAATCAGAAAATCCACCTAGTCTTCCCTGAAATGGGAGTGTCAATGATTAAAAACAACACAAAAAGAGTGCTCTTGAAATAAATTACCTCCCTACTTAAAATATCTTTATTTTATGTATTAGCCCATAACTCTTAATACTTACCTAAATAAAGTTTTAAGAAAAAGAACAGAAAAGGGGGCAACAAATCCATATTAGAATAAAACAGGAAGTGAGAATCAGAATATTTTAGCACATACAAATTCTCCCCTAACATAACATAGCCAGAGAAAACTTCACCACAATACTCCAGTCTAAATTAAATGTCTTTAGATTAGTATTTGTATTTTTTGTTTATTAATGTGTGTGGTGTGTGTGCATGTAGGTATATGTGTGCAGATCCATGTGTGTGCATGCATGTAGAAGTCAGAGGTTGATATAGGTGTCTTTATCAATTGCTGCTTTTCCTTACTCTTTGTGACAGGGTCTCTTTCTGAAGTTGGAGCTCACTAATTATATTACATTGACTGGCCAGTGAGCTGCCTGTCTCTGCTGGTGTTGCAGATGCAAGTCGTCATGTCTGGCTGTTTATGTGGGCTCTGGAGAGTTGAACCCAGGTCCTCATACTTGCCTGGAAGATACTTTAGCCAATGAGCAATCCCCTGAACCTGGCTGATTTTGGAGAAAGGGTAAGTGAAGCCCAGCCTAGAACTCATGTTTCAGCCTCTGCAGTGTGAGGATTACAGGAGCATGTTAGCTTTTGCAGATAATATTCAAAGAATACATCAAATCATAAATCCACAACCAAGATACAATGAACAAAAGAATTAGAAGACACTATTTAAGCTGGCCAAACTTAAAATAATCAGTAAAAAATGAAATCATTCCAAAATGAAGATGCCCAAAGAAAACCAGATTATTTGTTTGTTTGGTTTTTTTGGTTTCTTTTCAAGACAGGTTTTCTCTGTATAGTTTTGGTGCCTATCCTGGATCTCGCTCTGTAGACCAGGCTGGACTTGAACTCACAGAGATCTGCCTGGTTCTGCTTCCCGAGTGCTGGGATTAAAGGCTTGTGCCACCACCACCTGGTGAAAACCAGATTCAACAAGACATTTAATCAGGAGTACTAAGAAAAGGTATAAAAACATCCAAAAGAATGAAAATAAAACACAAAGAATTTTAAAATATAACAGAAAATAGTTACTATAAAATGAAGTCCCACTATATGTATAAAGGAAGTTCCCTACAAACAAAATGAAATAAAAAGCTAAACATTATAAAATTAACAAGTTATAAAAAAAATAACAAAATACTTTATGTTAAAAGAGCATAAGCATGCAGTGAAACTGACCCAGAATAATTCATCTCCAAAAAGCCAGGGCTGGAGGTGTAGCTCAGTGGTCACAGTGCTTGCCCAGCCTGTGGGAGGCCCTGGGTTTGAGACCCAAGACTAGGGGAGTGAGAGGGAAGTGGCCTAAGAGGAGGGTAAGAACCAACAGACTCTGGTAACACACACACACACACACACACACACACACACACACACACACACACACACACGTCATCTCAGCACTCAGGAAGGTGAGGCTCAAAGATTACAAAATCAAAGCCAGTCTGGGTACACAGCAAGAACCTGATACATAAAATAAATTAAACATGAGAGGTGTGGTGGTTTGAATAAGAATGGACCCCATAGGCTCCTAGAGTGGCACTATTTTGAAAGGATTAGGAGGCATTTCCTTGTTGGAGAGGTGTGGCCTTGTTGAAGGAAGTATGTCACTGGGGGTGGGCTTGAGGCTTCAAAAGCCCAAACCAGGCCCAGTGTCTCTCTTCCTGCTGCCTGCAGATCCGGATGTAGAACTCCCAACTTCTCCAACACCATGTCTGCCTGCAGGCCACCATACTCCCCACCATGATGACAATAAAGTAACCCCCTGAAACTCTAAGCAAACCCCAACTAAATGCTTTCTATTATAAGAGGTGTTGTGGTCATGGCATCTCTTCACAGCAATAAAACACTAACACAGGCGGACACATAAAATTTTAAAATGAAGCCATTTATGAAGAAAAGTGGGGTGCATTGGCAAGAAGACTTCAACTGCAGTATAAAAAGCAGCAGCAGAACAAAATTGTTAAAAAGCCCCAAACATTTCTTATCTGAATAAATCATCGCTCACCAGTTATAGAAATGATTGCTGAAAGCAGTCTTCAAATTATCACCTAAGGGGTTTTTTTCCTTAAGTTCTAGACTTCTAGAAATTTAGTACTTACAAGCCTTTCCTTTCCTGAGGCATTTATTAAGATATGCAACTAACCAAAAAAGTATGGGAAAAGTTCCATAAAAAGACTCCTCGAAACCATGGCATTAACAATAAAACATCAGCTAGGCTAAGATAGACAAATGATTTACGTTACATATTCTTTAATAGTAGAAATGCTAAAAAATGGAAACAGAATGAAGAAATGAGAAAGCAAAGTAAGTTTTCTGACTGTCACTTAGCTAATGTGCAGGAGGCAAAAGGTGTCAGGTCTAGGGATGACGACAGGACAGCAAGTGTCCCCTGACCTTCAGGAACAGCACAACCCAAGTGCTACTGACACTTGAGAGACCACATAGCAAACACTCCTGTAGGGTGAAAAGAAACACACAGAAACCTTTCGTGGGCTTTCATGTACCATGGCTCTCACTGCAGAAGAAATCAAACTGACACAAATAAGCCATCAATGAGGCAGGTCTTAAAGATAAATAACTGTAAAACTTTTAATCTGAAGTTGAGAATAAACTATCTTTCGAATATACATCGGGCACACATGGAAATATCAGATCTCTAATAATTAAGTTCTAAACAGCAGAACTATAAATGACATTGTCTGATTTCCATGCAAAAAAACTAAAAATTAAACACAATGAAAGTCAAAAAGCCTCAGCCACCAAAACTTATCTAAATCTACTCAACCACTTTTGAGCTAACAGGAAATCCTAAAATGATAAATTGAAAATATTAACAATTGATATAATGTTTCTGTGGATGTATTATACAAAGAATACATCTTTTGTGTGACATTTATGCCAAAGAAGTAACCAGTATCTTATCATGGTGTAATTCAGATAAAACAAAACTGAGGAATAATTTATAAAGCAATGGGATTATACTCCTTAAAATATCTAATATAATTGTTATCAGTTGTGTAGCCACTGCTGAATTTACCAGGTTCCATTGGACAAGTCCAAATTCATGGTCACATAGATAGATGGTCCTGGTTAAACTCAGTGAGTTACAAAACAAAACAAAAACAAGAGAGATTCATGGGTATGGTGGGGATTGGAGAGGGTTACTACAAATTGTGTACATGTGTCAAATTATCTAAGAATAAAGTGTGTGTGTGTGTGTGTGTGTGTGTGTGTGTGTGTGTGTGTGTGTGTGTGTGTGTGAAGCCAAAGTCCCAAAGAGGTATTTGTACCCATGTTTATACCACCAATATTCACAACAGCCAAAATGTGAAAGCAACCTAAATGTCTACTGATAGGTAAATGAATGAACAAAATGTGGTACAGATGTGCAATGGAATTATTCATTCTAAAAAAAAGGGGTTCTGACATATGCCACACCATGAATGAACCTCAGAGATGTCACACTAAATTAAATAATCTGGCCACAAATACTCTTACATACGGTATCTACAGTAGAGAAACTCACAGAAATGGAAGTGGAATGGTACTTGCCAGAGGTTAAAGGCGGGTATAGGAAGATGGTTTTAAGGAATACCAAGTTTCAGTTTTGTAAGATATAATTCTGAAGACTAATTGAACAAAGAGATAAACATACTTAACACCACTAACAGGATTATGTTTAAAGACAATTAAAGCCCATGTGGTTGCACATTCCTGTAGTCCCAGCATGTAGGAGGTAGAGACCAGAAAATTCAAGTTCAAGACCAGCCTCAACTATATATTGTGTTTTAGGCTAGCCTAGGCTATGTGAGACTCTGTCAATAAATAAATAAATAAATAAATAAATAAATAAATAAATAAATAAATAAATAAGATTGGTAATAAATTTTATATAGTTTACCATTATTTAAAATGAAAATAAGTTAAAAATAGTAACTAGGTGGTAGTTTCCTCTCTCAATTTTGCTGTATGATAGAAAATTGAAGATCACTTCCCCTTGGTGAATAAAAATCCTGAGAAAAACATTAGCAAAAATTTAAAATCATAGAAAAACTACATCATAACCAAGAGTGAGTCATGCCAACAACACAAAAGTATTTCATCGATTTAAAAAGTTGATTAGCCTACACTACCAGAACTGCTTTATTCAGTATGCAATATGTTTCAACTTCTCTAGTTCTTCTTTGACCTAGGAGTTACTCAGAAGTTTGTTATTTTGAAACATCAGATTTTTTTCCAGATATCTATTATTGATTTCCAGTTTTATTCTTTTGTAAATCAGAGCATTTTTTGATTTGAATCCTTCCAAAATTTATTAGAATTTATTTTATGTACAAAATACTGTTTTTGTTTGGGGTAAATGTTCTACATATATTCCCTTAAAAAGAAATTCATATTCTGCTGTAGGGTGACGCATTCTGCAAATGCCAGTTGGGTCAAGTGAGTTGCTACTGTTCTTCAGGTCCTCTGGGAAACCTTTCCATTCTCTGCCCTAGCAGCTCTGCTGGGTAGAAATCCTTGGAGATAAGCACTCATCTATTTCTTGTAGGTTTTGTTTCCTATTTCAAAGTTCTATTACTACGTGAACAAAAATTAGAGCATATTTTGTCAATTGTTCACCATCTGAGTAAATAACAAATGATCTTTACCCAAGTTTAATATCAAAAAAAAAAAAAAGAACAACATTGTAGATCTAAACTAGAAAGAAATAGCCACCTAAAAGTTTTGGAGAAAACCACGGAAGCAAGTCTTCAAGACCTGTGACAGGAAAATATTTCATAAAAAATTATTAAATACCAATCATAATAGCAAAACTGATAAATTATAATACATTAAAATTAACAGTATTCATCAAAAGTGGGTGAAAGAGAAAGTCACAGAGTATTAGAAACTGCAAACCATACTTCTGATAAAGACTTTATATCATACATATAAATATATGTGTATTGGTTGCTTTGAGACAGGTCTCATGGAGTCCAGACTAGATTTAAGCATGCTATACAGCTGAGCCTGAGTTGAACTCCTGATGCTCCTGCCTCCACCTCTGAAGGCCTGGTATTGCATGAGTTCATCATCACATTCAGCTACAAAACACATTTTTTAAATGTCTACAAACCAATAAATAAAAGGAAGATAACCTAATTTTAAAATGAGCAAAGTATCTGGGAATGTAAAAAGGACACAATTTTAACCAAATAGAGTCAACATTTTTTAAAAGTTAACATTATTCCTTATAAGAAAAATTAAATAAAAACCAGTACACAATCCTAAGAATGGTTAAGAAGAAACACTGAGGAATGTTAAGTGTTGGCAAGGACTGGCACAAACCAGAACTCTTGTGTTATTAATGGCAGTCTGAACTGGTTGAAAACCTATGCGAAACAGTCACTGTAACTCCTTTCTGTTTGTTTTGAGGAGGGTCTCACTATGTAGCCTAAACTGGCACAGAACTTATTAGGCAAGCTAACCTAAAACTCAGGATTTCCTCCCTGCACCTCACAAAGTGTAGTATACTATGGTATACATCAAATACCTGGCTGTTTGGCATAAAACATGTTATCTTTCCTAGGACTCTGTAAGTTTCCTGCTAATGATACAAAGAACAAAGGGTATGTGTCCATTAAAGAATGTATAAACATGCCCCAGTGGCTCTGTTAATAAAAGCCAAAACTCAGACACCTGAATGCTTATCATAGAAAAGAGAGAAACAAAAAGAACCCTGTGTAGTTGTACAATACATTTAAAATATTTTTGAAGAAGATAAACCAGAAGTTTATAAAAGACTGTATTGTCTATGGTGTTTATTTATATAAAGCAGACAAAAAAATTATTTGTGGAAATATGTGTAAAAATAGTGGTTATAAGGTAATCTTTTACAGAAAAAGGCAGGGGAACTAATTGTAGCAGCACATGTCTTTAATGCCAGCAGAGGCAGGCAGTTCTCTGTGAGTTTGAGATCAGCCTGATCTATATAGTGAGTTCTAAGAAACCAGGCAAACACAGTGAAATCCTATTTCAAACAAACAAAAGAAAAACAAAAAAAAAAGAAAAGTTATATGAGTTATAGTTTTAAATAAGTGTATTTTAACTGTAAAAATTCATCAAACAGAGCCTAAATTTTACTACTACTACTACTATTATTATTATTATTGGGTGATTTGCCATGGTATGCATAGGGAGGTCAGAGGACAACTTTCAGGAGTCAGTTCTCCCCTCCTACCTTAGTAGGGATTGAACCTGAGGTTGCAGGCCTATGTGGCAAGTGCCTTAATCTGCTGATCCATCTGGTCAGACTTCAAGGAGTGCTTTAAAAGTCTGTGTATTTTATATGGGGAGGCACTAACAGAGTGAAAAGAAGTCAAGGCAAAGTGCAGCTGTGTATGGGGTTAGGGAGAGAAGGAGAGGAGAGACAGACAGAGACAGAGAGACAGACTTATATCCAGAAACAAAAACAACCGTCAAGAATGTGGAAAAGTGTAAGTCTCACCCAATGCTGGAAAGAATATAAACTGGCTATTCACTTTGGAATTACTTTAGAAAACTGGCAGTTATCTACCAACACTAAAATAGTAAGTATCTGCTAGGCATGGTGGCACATACCTATAATCCAAGCACTCAGAGGACTAGAGAGGATTGCTGAGAGGTCATGCAGATCTGGGCTACATACTAAGCTCTAGGCCAGCCTGGGCTACAGTACACCTGTCTCAGCGCCTGTAATGAGTAAATCTTGAAATCATATTTTTAAAAGTAATTATTGAAAGGTTAAGCTAACTTTTAGTTCCCCCTTTCATGCTACAGCTATGACAGCTATTTTAAAGATGAATTATGCTCAGTGTGCATAACCCTTTCAGGTGTGTTGCTAGACTAAAAACCTCAATGTTCATTTGTTACATCTTAATAAATAAGCTGAGACCAGAAACGTGCAATGAGTAATACTTTATAGTTTTCCACAGTTACCAGCAGCCCTCAGTGCTGTGAGCCCTGCCACTGTAAGCTAGAGAAAAGCTTGGCCAAGAGCCAACAGCTTCACCTTTTTGCTGAGGTTCATGTTCTCCATCTTAGCCTTCAGCAGCTTCATCTTATTCATAGTTATCGAATTTTCAATGATCTGTTGCCCAGAAGGAGAAGGCTCAGCTTCTTCATCCTCGTCTGTATACAAATTATACACAGAGCCACCACTGCAAGGGAAACAGCAAGTACTTAAGACATGCGGAGGCCTGCTGAGGACTAACAGTGCTATGGACAACAGCAACTATAGAGCCTACTAGGTGGGAAACACTAGCTACATTTTGTCATTGTAAGTAAAAGAAAATAGTTCAAAATGTGTCTTTTGCCCAAACTGGCCTGAAACTTGCTCTATAACTGAGGAAGGCCTTGCTTGCTCTTGGGATCCTTCTGCCTCCACTTTCTGAGTGCTGGGATTACAAGTGTGTGCCACCCACATCCAGTTTCTTGTAGTTCTAGGGATTGAATTTAGGTTCTGTATGTGCTAGGCAAGCAGGTTAGATATTAAGCTACATATCCAGCACATTCAAAACATATTTTGGGGGCAAAGGACAAAGTTCAGTGGGTAAGTTGTTTGCCTTACAAGCACAAGTATCGGAGTTCAGTTCCAAAAACCCCATCTAAAAAGGTGGGTATGGAGGCATGGTCTTGTAATCCTAGCATGGGGAAGGTGGAGATAGGCACATCCCTGAGGCTCACTGCCAGCCAATCTATCCTCTCCCATAGAGCTTTAAGCCGAATGAAAGACCCTATCTCAAAAAACAAGGTGGACAGCTCCTGGAGAACAAACCTGAGGTCTACTTGCAGTCTCTATGAACACACACATGAACATACACCAACACACAAGTAGCACACAGTCACACGTGCACAACACAAACATTTCTTAGGAGAAGACAGTTGGGGACATGCTGCATCACTATTTAACACTGCCGAAATGGAGTAAGCTGAGAGAGAGACTCCACAATCACTGCAGCACACTGACAGCACTGCCTGCTGTGGGCTGGATGCTTGCTCTATCAGTGCTCCTTGAAGACCGTTTCTCTACAACATCATAGAAGGAAGATATTATGGTCCCTTTTATAAATGAAAAACTGCAATGAAGAGGGACGGGACAGCAATATCCTTCAGTGGGGAAAGGTGCTTGCCACTAATCCTGATCACCTAAATTCAATCCCAAGGGGAAAGGTGCTTGCCACTAATCCTGATCACCTAAATTCGATCCCAAGCACTCACAGGGTGGAAAGAGAGAATAAATTCCTCAAAGTTGTCTTCTAATCTCCAGATGTGTGCAGCGGCATGCACACACCCACCCCAGCACTAAATGATCTCCAGATGTGTGTAGCAGCATGCACACATCTACCCCAGCATTAAATAATCTCCAGATGTGTGCAGCAGCAGGCACATACCCTCCCACCCCCAACACTAAATAAATAAGTGAAATTTAAACATTTAAAGTCTGGAGTAGTGATGCAGCCATTAATCCCAGCACACAAGATGCATAAGTGTGTGGATCTCTGTAAATTTGAGACCAGACTAGTCTAGATAGTGAGCTCCAAGCCAGCCAGGGCTGCATAGTTAGACTGTCTTTTAAAAAAAATTTAAAACTAGTGTTTTTAAACTAATGCTTTCATTTATTCTTTTGAAACTTCCAGTATATTTTGATCACATTCATTACACTTCCCCAACTCCTCCCAGACCATCCCTCATCTCCCTACACATCCACCTTCATGTTCTTCTTCTCTCTTAAAAACCAAACAATTTTCTGAGAAACCACTACACTGATTTCCACAGTGGTTGTACAAGTTGGCACTGCCACCAACAGTGGAGGAGTGTTCCCCTTGCTCCACATCCTCTCCAACATAAGCTGTCATCAGTGTTTTTTATCTTAGCCATTCTGACAGGTGTAAGATGGTATCTCAGAGTTGTTTTGATTTGCATTTCCCTGATAACTAAGGATGTTAAGCAATTCCTTAAATGTCTTTTGGGATTCTTCTGTTAAGAATTCTCTCTTTAGATCTGTAGCTCATTTTTTTTTAATTGGAGTGTTTGGTATTTTGCTGTCTAGTTTCTTGAAAACCTAGGATGTCTAAAACAATCCTTTACAATAAAGCAACTTCTTGAGGCATCACCATCCCTGACTTCAAGCTCTACTATAGAGCTACAGTAATAAAAACAGTGGTGTTGGTATTTAAGGTGGGAGTGCAAACTCATACAGCCATTTTGGAAATCAGTACGGCAGTTTCTCAGAATACTGGAATTCAAATCTACCTCAAGGCCCAATGATACCACTCTTGGGCATATACCCAAGGGATGCTCAATCATACCACAAGGACACTTGCTAAACTATGTTCATAGCAGCATTATTCATAATAGCCAGAACCTGAAAACAACCTAGATGGCCCTCAACCGAGAATGGATAAAGAAAATGTGATACATTTACACAATGGAGTACTACTCAGCAGTTAAAAAACAATGACATCATGAAATTTGCAGGCAAATGAATGGAACTAGAAAATATTATCCTGAGTGAGGTAACCCAGACTCAGAAGGACAAACACGGTATGTATTCACTCACAAGTGGATACTAGATGTAAAGCAAAGGATAATCAGACTAAAACCCACCGCTCCAGAGAAGCTAGAAACAAGGAGGACCCCAAGAGAGATATACGGATCAACTTGGGAAGGGGAAGCAGAGGAGACCCCCATGAGTAAACTGGGGAAGAGGGAGGGTAATAAAGGGGAGGGGATAAGGGATGAGAACACGAGGGAACAGGATGGTCAAGCTAGGGGAGGGATGGAGTGGAAGAGCAATGAAAGAGATATCTTGATAGAGGGAGACATTATGGGGTAAGGGAGAAACCTGGTGCTAGGGAAGTTACCAGGAACCCACATGGACAACCCCAGACTACTAGCAATAGTGGTGAGGGTGCCTGAACTGGCCTACCAAGGGGTAAGCAGATTGGTAAATACTCTAACTGTCATCATGGAGCCTTCATCCAGTAACTGATGGAAGTGGATGCAGAGATCCATAAACAAGCATTAGGCCAAGCTCCAGGAGTCCAGTTGAAGAGAGGGAAGAGGGATTATATGAGCAAGGAGGGGTCAAGATCATAATGGGGAAATCTACAGAGACAACTGAACCAAGCTCAAAGGAACTCATGAACTGTAGACCAACAGCTGTAGAACCTGCATGGTACTGGACTAGACCTTCTGCATAAGTGAGACAGTTATATAGCTGGGTCTGTTTGAGGGGCTCCTGGCAGTGTGATCAGGATCTATCCCTAGTGCATGAACTGGCTTTCTGGATCCCATTACCTATGATGAGACACCTTGCTCACCCCTGATAAAGCAGGGAGGGGCTTGGTCCTGCCTCGACCGAATGTACCAGGCTTAGCTGTCCTCCCTTGGGAGAACTTACCCTGGTGGAAGAGAGGATGAAGGGTGGGCCGGGGGAGGGGAGCAGAAGGAGGGATGAGAGGGGGATCTGTGGTTGGTATGTAAAATGAATTTAAATATTAAAGAAAGAAAAAGAAAACAAACATGCAAAAGCCGTGGAGTCCAGTTTATGTTAATCTACCCTGGACTGTGGTTAATGTACCCAATGTCACTCCATTGAAGAAAATGGATTTTCCCTCTCCCAGAAGCTGTCAGTTGTGAATAAGTCCTTGACTAGAGGTGGGCATTCTAAATGAAATAAATATACCTAAAGCTTAAAAGCTAACACTCACATATGAGAGAAAATATAGGTGTTTGTCTTTCTGGGTCAGGTTACCTTACTCAGGATTTCCAGTTCCATCCATTCACCTGGAAATTTCATAACTTCATTTTTCTTAACAGCTGAATAATCTCCCATTCTATAAATGTACCACATTGTCATTATGCATTAATCAGTTGATGGATATCTAGGCTGTTTCCAATCGCTATTATACAGAAACAGTGGATAGAGATAAGCAAGTATCTCTGTAGTAAGATGTTTATCTCCAAGAGCTGTATAGCTCGATCCTGTGGTAAATCTATTTTCAGCTTTTGAAGAACCTCCACACTGATTTATTTCCATAGTGACTGTACCAAGTTGCATTATCACAAGATGTGAATACGTGGTTCCCTTTTCCCTGCATCTGCTGTCATTTGCTTTATTAATCTTGGCCATTCTAATTGGGGTAAGACCAACTCCCAATGTAGTTTTCTGTTTCCCTGATTGATAAAAATGTTGAACACTTTTCAAAGTGTTTTTCAGCCATTTGGGTTTCATCTTTTGAGAACTCTGTTTAGATCCATGTCCCATTTTACTGCAGGTTTCTAAATGTTTAGAATTTTTTGTTCTAGAACTTTCAGATGTATAATTGCTAAATCATTTTTCCCATTCTGGAGGCTGTCTATTCAAATGAGGATGCCCTTTGCCATTTATTCACTCTTAGACTTAATGTCTGTGCTATCAGGGTCTGGTTCATAATGTCCTTTCCTGTGCCTACATGTTCAAACTTGTTCCCTACTTTCTCTTCCATCAGATTCAGGATATCAGGTCTTATATTTAGATCCTTGATCCATTTGGAATCCAGTTTTGTACAGAGTGAGAGAGAAGGGTGTAGTTTCATTCTCTGACATGCAACTATGCAGTTTGACCAGGACCATTTGTTGAAGATGCTGTCTTTTCACTAATGTGTATTTTTGACTTCTTTATAAAATATCAAGGGTCTTAAATTCTATTCTATTGATCAATGTCTCTTTTTAACTTAAAAATATTTTGTGTGACTATGGGTTTCTAATTGCATGTACGTCTGTGAACCACCTGCATGCAGCACCCTTGGAGACCTAAAGAAAACGATGGATTACCTTAGAAACAGATGGTTCTGAGACATCATTTGGGTGCTGGGAATCAAATCCAGATCCTCTGGAAGAACAGGCAGTCCTCTTAACCACTGAACCATCTCTCTAGCCACAACTTGTCTGGTTTTTTGTTTGTTTTTGCCAATACCATGCTGGTTTTATTACTGTAGCTCTGGAGTACAGCTTAAAATCAGGAATGGTGACACCTCCATTACTTTTTTTTTATTGTTCAAGATTGTTTTTAGCTATCCTGGGGCTTTTGTTTGTTTCTATATGAAGTTTTAAGATTTTGATGGGATGGTAATGAATCTGCAGATTGCTTTTGGTAGGGTGGTCATTTTCACACAGTTAATACTACCAACCCATGAGCATGTTAGGTCTTTCCATCTTCTGATGTCTTCAATTTCTTTCTCCCATGTCTTAAAGTTTTTATTAAACACATCTTTCATTTCCTTGTTACATGATGTGTGTGTACGATTATGAAAGCTGTTGTTTCCCTGATTTCATACTAAGTATCTTTATTACTTATACAAAGAGTGGCTACTGATCTTTGTGTGTTAATTTTTGTATCCTGCTACATTGCTGAATGTATTATCATCTGTAGATGTTTTCTGGTTGGAGTCTTTGGGGTCTTTTTCTTATGAAATCATATCTTCTGTAAACAAGGGTACTTTGACTTCTTCCTTTCCTATCTGTATTACCTCCTTCAGTTATCTTATTCTAGGTAAGGCTTCAAAAAATATAGTCAAGTGATTTTAATGGAAATGCATTGTATTACTGTTAAGAATTATGTTGACTGTGGGACTCTTGTAAGCTGTTTATTGATTTACATATTTTGAACCATTCCTGAATATCTAAGATGAAGCCAACTTGATCATGGTGGGCAATCTTTTTTGATGTATTCTTGAATTCAGTTTGTAAGTATTTTATTGAGAATTTTTTGCATTTATGATTATAAAAGATATTGGTCTATAATTTTTTTTAATATGTTGAGTCTTTGGCCTTGGTATCAGAGTACCAGTGACTTCATAAAAAGAATCTGAAAGTGTCCCTTCAGTTTCTGTTTTGCAGAATAATTTGAGAAGTACTGGTGTCAATTCTTTGAAAAGGTTTTATATGTAGAAAACTGCTGAATCTATCTGTCCCTGCAGTTTTTAGTTGGGAGATTCTAAACTAATGTTCTATCTCATTTTTATGGTTGTTTGAATTATCTACTTCATCTTGACTTAATATTTGTAGGTTGTATATATCTAGGAATTCATCCATTTCTTTTAGGTTATCCAGTTTGGTGGAATGAAGATTTTTAAAATATGGTTTTATGATTCTCCAAATTTCCTGAGTGAATGTTTTAACATTTCCCTTTCCATCTATAATTTTTTGGATTTAGATCCTCTCTTCTTTTGTTAATTTGGCCAGAGAATTGTCAGTATTCTTTAATTTTTTTTAAAAAGAATCAACTCTTTGTTTTTTTGTAATTTAAACATCTGTATTAATTTCAGTCCCAAGTTTATTTCTTCCCACTTAATTTTTTTGGGTATTTTCTTCTTGTTTTCTAAAGCTTTCAAGTGTATAAGTTGTTAGTGAGCTCATTCCAATTTTTAATTTTTTAAATATTTATGAGTGTTTTGCATGCATGTATGTATGTGAACCACACATGTGCCTGCTGATGGGTGTTGGATCCCCTGAACATGGAGTCATTAGCCACCATGTGGGTCTGGGAACTGAACCTGGGTGCTCTGCAAGAGCATTACGTGATCTTAACCTCTAAGCTCACTCTCTAGCCCTGATCCAGTTTTTTGATGCAGGCACTTGGTGATATGAACTTTCCAGTTAGGGCTGCCTTCACTGTGTCTCATGGATTTTGATATGCTATATCTTCATTTTCATTTTCATTTAGTTCTAAAAAGTTTTACATTTCCTTCTTGTGCTGTGGGATGTTCTGTATGTCAAATGTGTTGCTGATTAGTCAATAATTAAAACACTGATTGGCCATTGGCTAGGCAGGAAGTGTAGGCGGGACAAGGAGGAGAATAAAGCTGGGAAGTGGAAGGCTGAGTCAGAGAGACACTGCCAGCCGCCACGATGAGAAACAGCATGTGAAGATGCCGGTAAGCCACGAGCCATGTGGCAAGGTATAGATTAATAGAAATGGATTAATTTAAGCTGAAAGAACAGTTAGCAAGAAGCCTGCCATGGCCATACAGTTTGAAACCAATATAAGTCTCTGTGTTTACTTGGTCGGGTCTGACGGCTGTGGGACTGGCAGGTGAGAGAGATTTGTCCTGACTGTGGGCCAGGCAGGAAAACTCTACCTACATTCTTGATTTCTCCCTTAACTCAATTTTTATTCAGTATATTGTTTAGCTTCTGTGAGTTTGTGTATGTTCTTCTGTTTCTATTGTTGATATTCATGGTGATCAGACAGGATGCAAGATGTTATTTCAATTTTCTTGTTTTTGTTGAGACTTGCTTTGTGTCCTAATATGTGGTCAATTTTGGAGAATGTTCCATGTGCTGCTAAGAAAAAGAGTGCCTTCTTTAGTGTTTGGTGTAGATCCATTTGGTTTATGATATTTGACTGCAGTTTGTCTGTTTTTGTCTGGATGACCTGTCTACTGGTGAGGGTGGAATACTGAGGTCTCCCACTATCACTGTATTGGGGTCAGTCTGTGGTTTTATAAGTGTTTCTCTTATTACATTAGATGCCCCTGCAGTACACAAATGTTTCTAATATCCTCTTGGTGGGTTTTTCCTATATCAAGAGTAGGCAGTGTCCTTCTCTGTCTCATCTGACTAGCTCTGGTCTACTATGTCAGGTAGTAGAATAGCTGCCCCTGCTCAGAACATCTTTTCCCATCCTTTTACCCTAAAATGGTGTCTGTACTTGATCTGAGGTGTGTTTCTTGGAGAAAGCAAAAGACGGATACTGTTTTATGATTCAATCTGTTAGTCTGTGGGTTTTTACTTGGGTGGGGGGGGGACTTGAGACTACTAATATCTGGAGTTATTATTAGGTAGTGTTTGTGGTGTTGATATGTAGTCTCAACTTTGTTTGCTATTACCCCAGCTGGTCAGGTTGTGGACCAGTTGAATGATGGTTAGTATCCTATTTAATCTTTTTGTCAACTTGAGGCAAGATAGAGTAACCTGTGAAGAGGAACTTTCAACAGAAAACGTACCCCTACCAGACTGGCTTGTGGGGAAGCCTGTAGGGAATTTTCTTGGTTTAATGATTTATGTGAGAAGACTCACTGTAGGCAGTGTCTCCCCTGGGCAGGTGGTCCTGGGTGCTATAAGAAAGCAGGCTGAACAAGCCATGAGGAACAAACTAGTAAGCAGTGTTCCTCCATGTCTTCCGCTTCAGTTCTTGCCTCCCAGTTTGTGCCTTGAGTTCCTGCCCCAATGTCCCTCAGTGATGGAGTGTGATCTGAGAGCTGTAAGCTGAAATTTTAAACACCCCCCCCCAAGTTGCTTTTGGTCATGATGTTTGATCACAGCAATAGAAACCCTAACTGAGACATTGTGTTCTCAGTGTTGCGGCCACTCTGGAGTTCTAGATGAGATTCCACATGGTCTGATAGGAGAGGTGGGTAGGGAGAGGACTGGGTTGGGAGTATCTCTAACTGTGTTTGTGGATTGAGATCAAGAGGTCCCAGGAATCAACAGTAAGCAGGAGGCTGGGAACTCAGGCGCTAGGGGTTCTGTCCTTGAATTCCCAGTTCAGATTTGTGCAGTGGGTGGGGTGGCTGACAACATGTAGGGGTAGGGTGCAGGTGAGCTGGCTCTGGGGTCCATATTTGTGATGAAGTTTTGATTCAAACTCCATCTCAGACTCAAAGCAGTCTCAGATCTGCAGGATATATTAGGGTGGTCAATAGGTGAACAGGGGGTGCGGCCAGCAGGGGTTGGGGGACAGCAGGAGAGGGGGTGACACATGTAGACAGACACAGACACTGACTGTGTTTAAGTAGGATTTGGGGCTAGCTCACCAGGACCCCAGTGGTGGGTGGGTTGGCTCACAGTAGGGGTGGATGAACTGGCTCTGGGAGAACCTACTTAAAGTTCTGGTTCCAACTTGGGTTCAGACCCCAAGGAATCCCAGATTGGCAGCAGTGGGTAAGAAGCTGAGGAGGTGGATCTCCATGAGTTCAAGGCCAGCCTGCTCTTAAAAAGAGTTCCAAAATAGCCAGGGCTGCAGAGTGATCCCTTCTCTAATTAAAAAAAAGAGAAATTTAACTTGTTTTAAAAAATAAGAGGTTAAATAATTTAGCTCAAGACTAGAAAGGCAGTAGATATTAGGCCTAAGATCCAAACAGTAAATTTGTCTAGTTCCAAAGGTAAATTTTTCTATTACTTCCTGTAGCTTCCTCAGGTACCAAATAATAGATGTTACTACACCATGCTTGACAATGAATGACAAAATTAAAATAATGATGGCTTTCATTTCTATGGCAACATACCTGAAAATGAAGGTACATGAAGATTTCTGTCAGCTTACCTTAGGAAGTCAGAAGGAATGATTCAGTGCACTCTAATCTTGATTTCCTTGAAATATTTTAACTCTAAATCTTTCTCTGCTGCACTATGGTATTTTAACTTTACCCTTCAAGGAATACTCTAAGTTCTCTAATACAGTCTTATGGTCATGAGAAGGACTGAGACAGTCTCCGTCCCTATGTTGCCCTGACTGGTCTGTAACTCATGATGGAGACCATTTTGGCCTTGATCTTCAGCATTCATTATGTGTACCACATGCCTGTTAAAGAATCATATTATTGTATTTTCTCTCAACAATCATAGATTCACGAGACTAGTAAGAAACCAATCATTGATGCTCAATAGGAAAAATAAAACTAGACTAAGACAATTTATAATTTACAATAGTTTATGAGTCCCTAAAATTCTATGTATTTAATATTCATTTTTTGAGATTTAGCTTTTATTTCTATTCATGTGTATGTGTGTTTGAGAAGGGGTATATACCAAGTTGGAGGGTATGTGTGGAAGCCAGAGAAGGGCATTGGATCCACCGGATCTAGAGTTACAGGTGGTGGTGACCCACCTGATGCGAGTGCTGGGAACCAAATTCTGGTCTCCTAGAGAGTGGCAAGTACTCCTAACTATGAAGCCATCTCTCCTGTACCTATATTTAAATACTCCAATAGTCTCTTGAATTTTTAAATATATAAATATTCTCTATACTCTTATGATTAAAGAATAACAGACGAGCAATTGTGAC
Organism: Peromyscus californicus insignis; assembly: GCF_007827085.1. Lineage (NCBI taxonomy): Eukaryota > Metazoa > Chordata > Mammalia > Rodentia > Cricetidae > Peromyscus > Peromyscus californicus. The sequence goes on along the minus strand of NW_026294584.1, from coordinate 131,139,723 downwards.
ATTTACTTCAACATGTATATTGTTTATCCCAAAGCCAAGTTCTCATGTGACTTTTGCATTTTAAAGGTAAGATCTGGCCCTGTATCTCAGGTTGACCTGGAACTCTGTAGCCGAGGTTGTGCTCAGCCTCCCAGTGCTGGGACCGCAGTGTTGAGCCATGACACTTAACTTCCTCACTGGGTTTTTTTTTTGTTTCATGTGATATCACGTTTCTATTTTATTTTTTTTTTTATTTTGCAATACAATTCAGTTCTACATATCAGCCACGGATTCCCTTGTTCTCCCCCCTCCCACTTCCCTCACCTTGCCCCCAGCCCCCCCCCCCCCCATTCCCATCTCCTCCAGGGCAAAGCCTTCCCCACAGACTGAGGTCAACCTGGTAGACTCAGTCCAGGTAGGTCTAGTCCCCTCCTCCCAGGCCGAGCCAAACAATCCTGCATAGGCCCCAGGTTTCAAACAGCCAAATCATGCAATGAGCACAGGACCCGGTCCCACTGCCTGGATGCCTCCCAAACAGATCAGGCCAATCAACTGTCTCACCCACTCAGAGGGCCTGATCCAGTTGATGACCCCTCAGCCATTGGTTCATTGTTCATGTGTTTCCATTCGTTTGGCTATTTGTCCCTGTGCTTTATCCAACTTTGGTCTCAACAATTCTCGCTCATATAAACCCTCCTCATTCTCGCTATTTGGACTCCCAGAGATCCACCCAGGGCCTAGTCATGGATCTCTGCATCCAGATCCCTCAGTAGTTGGATGAGGTTTCTAGCACGACAATTAGGGTGTTTGGCCATCCCATCACCAGAGTAGGTCAGTTCGGGCTGTCTCTCGACCATTGCCAGTAGTCTGTTGTGTGGGTATCTTTCCTCACTGGGTTTTTAAAGACAAGTTATCATTTAACCCTTACAATGTATGCTTAGATTTCTCTCTTAAAAAACAAGGTAGCATGATTCAGTAAAATTATTTAGAACTAAAAAAAAAATAGTAATATTTTGTATGTGAATGAATCTGCTAAATGTCTTAGCAAAACAGGGCTATGGGGCAAAGTCAACCTGCCACCTACTGTGACCCATGAATTAAGTACTCTTTCCATACCTTTAAATAGAAAAAGATCAAAATAATCATGTTTTTTAACACGTAAGTTCATACAGAACTCGGGTCTGTGGTGAATCCAGGTTTCCCAGAGCAGAGACTGGCCAGCTAGTCTGTGCATTGCATGCCACTGCTTCTGCATACGGCGGGACTGACAGCAGTGCTTAGGCGACACTCAGCACGGCATGTAAAGCCTAGCACGTTCGAATACAGTGATGCAACCACAACTCGTCCACATTTTGATGGCATGTGTATTGGTACTGGTACCATTTTCTTTCTTTCTTTTCTTTTTTTCTGAAACAAGGTAGGCTTGAATGGCCTAGAACTCCCTACTTAGATCAGGCTGACCTTGAACTTGCAGAGATCCACTCTCTCATGCTTCCCAACTGCTGGTGTGCATCACCATGCCCAGTATTATTTTGTAACTTAAAAAAAATCAGTGTACATCAAATATGTCAAAATATTAAAAATGGACTTAGAAGCTTACCCATGTTACATCAGATAGAACTGAAATCATTAGAGAATATTTTGAAAACTGGACCCCTATTTTCTTTGTAGGTCTTATAACAAGAGGCAACCCCTCTAGCAGTTTAGGCAGTTGTGTTGGAGCTATGGACTGTGCTCTAACTATGTGGCTAAACTTCTTAGTAATGTGCAGTCTGAAGAAATATGAGAGTGGCTTGTACTTAGGTCCCTTGGATATATGAGGTCCACCATTTTTACATCTCTCTGCTGGTGTTATGGGAGTGAATATCCAGGAACAGATCCTCAGGTATTTACTTGAGGCCCAGTTCTTAGCTATGGGCTCTTTTGACCTCTTTTTCCTAATTAATAATAATGACATAATAATAATATTATTAGTGTGTGTGTGATGTGGTGGGGTGCCATGATGCACATACTGAGGTCAGAGGACAGCTCTGGAGAGTCTGTCCCTGTCTTCTCTACCTTGACGTGAGTTCCAGGGGTCCAACTCAAGTTGTCAGGCTTGAAGCAGCAGCAGCAGCAGCAGCAAATACCGTTACCTGCTGAGCCATCTTGGTGGCCCCAGTGTGCTCTGTTTTTAAGTAGAGCTATATTCCCTTGGATCCCAGCAGAGATGAATCATGGCAAGCAGGCTATAACTTCTCTTGTTAAGATGGACAATGGCTCAGTAGTAGATTGCTACACAAAGTGCCTCCAGGCTCAGTCCCTACACTTTCTGGAAAGAGGAACATGCTAATGCAAGCAAATCAGACACAGAAATAAAGGAAAACTACAATATATTAAATGCCACTAACAACTAGAATGGCAGGCCAAATAATACAAAGCAAAGATGGGACTGTAAAGATGGCTCAGTATGCAATGGAACTTGCTGCCAAGCTTGACAACCTAAGTTCAAGTCCCCAAACCCACATGGCAGAATTCCCTCAAGTTGTCCACTGCCCACCCACCGTGTATGTACGTATGCACACACATAAATAAAAATGATATAAATTATTTAAAACATTTAAATGACAAAATTACCTAGGAGTAAAAGGAAAAGAACAGGTCACAAAACATGAGAAAATTTAAAAAGAGAACTGGGAATATTAGCTCATTGTTTGCAGCTGCCTAGCATATGCAAAGCCCTGGATTCAAATCCTGGAAGGAGAGAAAGATTGAAAAGGAAATGAGACAGAGGTAGAAACAAAGTCAGTAATACAAATTAAACAAAAAAGGAAGTATTAGAAGACAAAGAGAAAAATGTGAAGCAAAATACATGCACCAAACAATTACCAAAATAGTCCTAATAAAAAAGGAAAGTATTATCTGTCCTGAAATGGTCCCCTGCATGTGTGAAGAGCAGACATTACTATTTCAGTCAGCTCTTAGACCCATGTCTTGTTTCCACGTCTCTCTCTGAGAGAGCAAAGGTCGAGGTTAGACACTGTGAGGCCAACTAGGGGTAAGAGCAACACACTATCTGCACTGAGGAGCTGGGGATGGCAGGCCAGCAATCCACCACTGCCTTCAGCTACCATCTAATCGGGTGCATCTGCTTGGTTCTTCCAGCTCCTAAGCTAGCAGCGGTGCTTCCACTGTTAAAGGGGAGGTCAGTTCTGCAACCTTTTCTTGTTGCCCACCAAGTACCTCTGGCACAGAATTACAGTATGACAGTCTCCTCTATGAACAAATTGGTTTTCAAAGCTATTCACTGAAAGCATATTCACTTTTGTAGAAGGTTTCAATACAGAAGGGGACAGTAAAACACAGGGGCTTGTTTCCCAAAGCCATAAGCTCCAACATACTCTTCTCCCTTCTCAAGAACACCACCTTCCTCACAACATCGCCATCAATGTGTATTGGGAGACGCAGGAAGGTTCTCTACCAGCAGCCTGTTTGCGGATTCCTGAAAAGCGGTATTAAGATTGCCCTTCTGCGCCACGCTAATTCCATGTTAGTTGTACTTCCTAGGTATCTGCCTCTTCTGGAACCTCTTCCATCCCCTGTGCTGCTACAGTCCCTTTCTCTCTGCTCCAATCTGCGGAGTCTGGGTTTCTTCACATCTCTTCCTATCCACTCTTGAACTTCTCACATTCGCAGGTTCGTCTCCTTGAGAAGCTACTCCCTAGGTGTTTTAATTCCAACTTATGAATAAGTGGCTGCCTCTAGTTATTTTGACCCCTCCCCATAGAAACATCTGATAAATATGTGAATCCATCATTCATCACTACATCAGTAGAATCAGCAGTTAATGTCACTTATCTCATAGGTTTATTGGTCATCACTTGGATGGCTTAGGGGGAGTAAAATTTTATCTGTGTTTCAGCTCTTCCATGGTTGTGACAAATAATTGGAATGACTTAAAAGGAGGGAAGATTTATTTTGGCTCATGATCTTAGAGGTTTCAATCCATGGTCACTTGGCTCTGTAATTCCTGGACCATAATAACACAAGACATCATGGTGGGAAGCACATGGCAGGCAGGACAGAGCTACTCACCTCATCAGAGCCAGAAGGAAGCAGAGAGAAAGAGAAGAAAGCTTTCAGAGGGAAATGCTCTTTCCACCAAGCCTGACACCCTGAGTTCAATCCCCAGGACCGATAAGGCAAGAGAACCAACTCCTGCAAGTTTTCGTCTGACTTCCACATCCTACACACATACACATGCATACAAATAAATAACAAATAAATATTTTTAAGAGAAAGAAGACACAGCCAGGATTATAGTTTCCATGGCATAAGCCTCATACCCATTTCCTCACTAGGCCCTACCTCCCAATATGATATCATAAATCCACAAATCTATTAAGTATGTCTGAGTGCTTAGGATTCAATCACTTCCCAAAAGCCTATCATCAACTGACAACAAAGCCAGGAGGCTTTGGAGACTTCTCAAATTCAAACCATAATGATCACTCAATCATGTTTTTTTCTTACGTGCTATGGGATGGTCTGTATGTCAAATGTGTTGCTGATTGGTCAATGAATAAATCACTGATTGGCAGTGGCCAGGCAGGAAGTATAGGCGGGACTAACAGAGAGGAGAATTGAGAGAACAGGAAGCTGGGTGGAAGAGACACTGCCAGGCGCCATTAGGATAAGGAAGATGTAAAGTACCGGTAAGCCACAAGCCACGTGGCAAGGTATAGATTAATAGAAATGGATTAATTTAAGCTGTAAGAACAGTTAGCAAGAAGCCTGCCACGGCCATACAGTTTGTAACCAATATAAGTCTCTGTGTTTACTTGATCGGGTTTGAGCGGCTTGGGACTGGCGGGTGAGAGAGATTTGTCCTGACTGTGGGCCAGGCAGGAAAACTCTAGCAACACTTACGATTTTTGGTGACCTGTACAGAAAGTACACATTAATGTCATGAACTTCATGACAATATTTGGGTTAAGTGGTAAACACAAACTGAAATTAAAGGCCAGCAAGATGGCTCAGTAAATAAAGGTATTTTCTGTGTAGGACTAACAACCTGAGCTCCATCTCTGTGAGCTATCTGTGATAGAAAGATAGAACCAGCTCCTGTAAGTTCCCTCTGGCCTCCACACATATATTCACATGCATGTGTGTATAGCACAAGTACACACACACACACACACACACACACACACACACACACGCATGCACACACAATAAATAAATGTAAATAACAAAACCAGAAGTTAGCCAGGGGAGCCAGGCACAGTGGCACACACTTGTAATCTGAGCACTTGGGAGGTAAAGAAAGGAGGATCAAGAGTGTAAGGCCTCCTTCTACTACATACTGAGTTCAAAGCCAGCCTTAGCTTCAAAAAAGACACGGTAAAAATTACCTAGAGGAAAATGAAACTGAGATGTGGAAATGACATTACAAGCAAATGGGGAAAAGTATATTTAAAACATGGCATATAAAAAGACCTGAAAATCTGAGGGTGACATATTATCAAGGGTCTCCCTCACATATGGAGAAACTGTTATAAAAGAATTCTGCTAGTGATTCAAGGCAGTAAGTAATCTTCATTAATCTTCATTGCTAACCCCTCTCCATGTCTCTCCAAGACAAGTGTCACATGTCTAGTTCTAACCAGATACTGACCCATTAAGAAAACAGTCTCTGATTGTTAGTTGGCTCTTTGTAGCCCTCACCTCCCCGCCCCCCACACGCGCACACCAGGAGTGTAAATTCTCTTTCCACACACTCTGAGCAAAATCTTAGGGGAAACTGTATGGCTCTCCACCTCTGGAGTTTATACCAGCACAGTCTGTCCTTGAGTGTGGGTATAACCCAATATGACAGGTCTGGCCAACTGACTATGGCAAAAGTAAAGGGATTCTGAAGATGTAATTTAGGCCCCAAATCACTTTGTTCTGAGTTAATCAAAAGGGAGCTGCGAGAAGTCTCTAGCCAACCAGCAGCCACAAAATCCTAGGGCCCTCAATCACCTAAGCGGAAGGAAATGAATCCTATCACAGTGTGAATGTGACTGTGAAGGCAGGTTCTTTCTCCTAACAAAACTACAGAACACACACTGTCTTCCCTTTTGTATAAGGTGCAGGGGAGGGGGAACCTGAACAGAGCACTAGCTATACTCTACTTAGATGTCTCACCCGAAGACACTGCTCTCCAGATCACAAGCTGGGCTTTCTTTTGAATAATTTTAGCACTAGATTTTTATCTTTCTGTGAGCCTCACTTTAGTTCCCTATGGTATCTTTCCTTCCTTTGTTTAGCAAAGCTGTCCTCATTTAAGATCACGCCTCACCAGCCATCTCTAACTCTACATTTCAGGTGAACTGAAGGCCAACTCATCTGATCCCAGAGATCATATCCTCTGCAACAATCACCAAGATCACAGCACCAGGACTATAGCAAATGGATGATGCTCAGAGAAGGTGGAGATACTCTTTGTAACACGGTGCCTCTGTATTACTTTATACTGGCCAAATGTTCAGTTATGTTTAATGACTTAAAAGTGAAGAGAGCTGAGGGAACAGTTCAACCAGTCAAATAACTTGCTGCCAAGCCTTACTACATAAGTTCAATCCTCAGGACCCACAGGTTGGAAAGAAACTGTCTCTCCCAAGATGTCCTCTGACTTCCACATGCATCACGGTACAATCATGCCAACACGCTTACACACAAATAAATAGTGTAATTCAAAATAAAAATAAAAGTGAAAGGAGAGACTCATAGTAAGTTGAAATGCACAGAAACTTAAGAAATCATCTTGTCCCAATTCTTTCATTTTTCTACTGCCTACCTAAGCAATCAATAGTGTTTTCCTTCTGGTTTGAAAAGCAATATACAATTTATTTCCTCTTACATAATAACAAAATAAAAAAGAAAGAAATTTACCCATTTTTAAGTAGCAGAGTTAAAAATGATACCAACTTTAGGATTAACCCTTTCTGCTACATCATGATAATGTAATAATATACTATTATCACAAGACTATATTCTAGTAAACATCTTAGAGTTGCACAAATAGATGGAAATAAACCATATTTATAAAAAAACTATCAAGTAAAGAAAATTAAAATTTAGGAATTCCTTTTTAAGTGTCAGCCCCATGAAGGATGATTTCAGAACTACTTATCAGGGAAAGGGATGGAGAGCACATGAAACTTACTTGATCTATTAATACACTATGGCTACTCTAATAACCCACAGAATACACAAAGGCTTCTGAAGTGTGCAGTACAGTCTCTATTTCTAAGTGAAACATGCAAATGAAACCCATTTACCTTAAAGATTCAGATAACGGTGTTAAAGTGCCATCTCCCCTATCTACTACACGAAAGAAATTCAATTGATCTCCTTCTCGGTATACCAAAAATGTAACTTGTTTGTTGCAAGAGGTCTTTTCCCAGACCTCGTCCCGACTGGAATCCATGTACTCAGCAAGCTCCCTAAGTGGGTCTTCCACAAGAACTACAAATGGAAAGATTGATAAACAGGCTTTCAATTCATATCAACATTTTTGCATCTTGTTACAGTAACAGGATATATATGCTGAATTTATACAACCATACTGTACATGCGATAAATAACACTCTCCAAACAGGCTTCTGATATTTTTATATTCTATACAGCATCCCTTACTTTTTTAGAATTTAATGAGTATTGTATTTTCATTATTTTCCCCCTCCTTCCTCCAATTCTTCCTATGTCTCTCCCGTATCTTCTCAAATTCATGGTTTGTTTTGTATTACAAAAAAAAAAAAAAAAAAGCCGGGCGGTGGTGGCGCACGCCTTTAATCCCAGCACTCGGGAGGCAGAGCCAGGCGGATCTCTGTGAGTTCGAGGCCACCCTGGGCTACCAAGTGAGTTCCAGGAAAGGCGCAAAGCTACACAGAGAAACCCTGTCTCGAAAAACAAAAACAAAAAAAAAAAAAAAAAAATGCATCATTATGTTACATGCCCAAAGACATGGCTTAACTTAAAACATGAGGTCATTTGTATTTCTGTACCAGTACAGTTGATAGACTATATACAGATTATATACTATAAGTCTATAGTATTATCTATCATTATTTTAGCTACCCTTTAGCTTCCTGTGCTTTTATATACTGGTTCCAACAACCAATCACTTAAATGTATTATAAATCCCACTTACTTTAGAAAGTAAACGTATGCACACATACACAATTGGGAAACATATTCAAGAAATTAGAGGCAAGAGAGAACTAGAGACAAAATTCGATGGTAGAGTGATAACCACCATGCCCAAGGTCCTAGGTTCAGTCTGCAGCAGCCAAAGAAAACAACAAAATAAAGCAAAAAGAAAGAAACAAGTAAATCTTTTTCTCCCTTAAGTTTTATATAAGAACAGACTCTTTGACAGCTGCTCCTTGAAGTAGTGCACAAGCAAAGCACAGGGAAGTCATTTTAGTGTGCTAAAACTGCACTGTATGAAAGGATCAATATGTGTTTCTTGAAAGGCTCCTCTCATGATCCAGGTGTCGTGGTCAGGGTGTGTGTATATGTCCAATCAGGGCATGAGACTCACAGAGGCCTACTGGAGTCACTCTGACACTCCTCCGAACTGTAGGCCAGTGGTACCCAGTTGTCCTCCATTTTCAAAGTCGCCTAACTTTCTTTTACTTAGTAATGAAGGTTTCATGCCCTTAGGAAGTGAATTCAGGGAATGCAGCTGAGCAGCTGAGCTTGAGTCTAACAGGCACAAGGCTCAAGGTTCAACTGCCAGCACAGGAAAGAAAAATAAAACAAAAAGAAACACCAACAGAAAAATATTAAATTCTGAAAGTAATCAGGTAAAGATATCAAAGATACCCCATAGTCTAAATTTAATACCACTACTTCTGAAACATAACATTTTGATTTGCTCTTTCTACTTTCAATCCTCCTGCCTCGGGCTCCTACATGGCTGGGATGACAGGCAAACACCACAGTATCCAGAACTATTTTCAAAACTTAAAAGTCCCACTTTTCATATTACAGCACTAAGAAGTAAATATTACCATAGCTACTAAAAAAGCCTTTCCTAAACCCATGTCTTAAGCCAGGAGGTGCTAAGGCTGTCTAATTGTGCATGCCTCTTCATAACTCACCATTCATTAAGATTTTGTCACCTAAAAGCAATACAATTTAGGATGTAAGTTTGGAAAGGGATGATTGCTTTCTTGTGCTGTTTATTTTAAGGCAAAGCCTTAACATTCTATGACCTAAGCTGGCCTGTAACTTGCCATCTTCTCGCCTTAGCTTCATGGGTACTCAGATTACACATGTTATTACCATTAATGCCTGCTTCCCCACTTTGTTTAGATAATGGTTATTTTAAAAGCTAAATTATTGTAATTCATATGATAAAGGCTCTTTCCAAATGATGAGTCTGAGAGACTAAATGAACTTTAAAGATGCAATAGTACATACTATCAACTTCCTAAAATAGGATGCACAAACCATTAAATACTATATAACTCTAACTTGATATAATGGCTCAGTAAACAGAGTTCTTACAAATGTGACATACAATTATTTCCTTTTAAAATTTTATTTATTTATTTATATGTCTGCATGGCTGTATCTGCACATGTATTTGGGGGTGTGGATGTTAAATCCCTCGGAGATGGAGTGACAGGCACTTATGGGATGCTGGGCTGGTTACACGAGTGCTGGGATCTGAACTCTAGTCCTCATGACTGTGAAGCAAGCTGTCTCAACTCTGCAACCCATACACCTACTTCAGAAATCGGTTAACAGAGAATTTCTAATGTCAGAGCGCTGCTCAGTCAGCTTTAACATCATTTCCTTTGTTTTCTCTAACTAATGCAAAATAGTTTAGCAGTTCTCACAAACTGCTCTTAAGGTAGATAAGAAAAAAACATTTTAATAATCCAATTTTAACCAAAATTATAAAGCATGGGGATGTAATTTGGCATGTGGGAATCTACACTCAATTTCCAGTTTTCTATTGTGGAGGTGCAAACAAGTGTGAAGGCCTTCTTAAAATGAGGGCCATAGAGCACGACTACTCTGAGCATGGCTGTCATGGTGGGGCTGCCTGTGGACAGACCTGACTTGAAAGCATGCTCCTGGCTCTTCCCTGGATTAAAACCTTGTGGTAGTTTAAATAGGAATGCCCCCCATAAACTCATATATTTGAATTTTTGGTCATTAGGGAATGACATTACTTGACAAGGATTAAGAAGTATGGCCTTGTTGGAGGAAGTGTGTCATTAGGGGTGGGCTTTGAGGTTTAAAAAGCTCATGCCAAGCTCAGGGTCTCCCTCTTCCTACTACCTGCAGATCTGGATGTAGAACTCTCACAGCTACCATGTCTGCCTATGTGAGATAATGGACTAAACCTCTGAAACTGTAAGCCAATCCCAATTAAATGCTTTCTTTTATAAGAGTTGCAGTGGTCATGGTGACTCTTCACAGTAATGGCACTAAGACAAACCTTTTTACTAATTAAGTCTCGGCTCATGCCATCTTTCTCACAGACGTTCCCTACTATGCTATTTCTACAGTTGTTATCACATTCTCCTGCCTATTTCCCACATAGAACTCACAAACACTTGAAGTTCCATCAGTCTCTCACACATTTAGGAGGCAGAGTTATGAAGCAGAGGCTCTGTCTCCCTTGTTTACTGCACTTGGGACATTCACTCAAAATCAATAGATGGAGCTGGAGAAACGGCTCCACAGTCAGGAGCACATCCTACTGTTGCAGAGGACCCCAGTTCAGTTCCCACCACCCACACTGGGTAGCTCATAACCACCCTGAAACTCCAGTTCCAGGGAATCCAATGCCTTTTTCTGGCCTCTGCAGGTACCTGCACTCATGTGTACATACCCACACAGAAGCACACATATAAACACATCATTAAAGGTAAAGTAAAATATATTTTAGAATCCAGTAGATGCTCACTATACATTTGTTGAATGAATGAATGGATTCCAGAGACCACCCACATTTGGAGAAAGGATTCAACAGGACTATGAAATTCAGTTTTATCCCAGGTAAAAGGGCAATTCAGTTATATCCTATAGCAAATAATTATCCCTGGAATTTAAAACTCAAGCAGAGTTTAAAAAGCAACAAGACTGACATAAATCTAAATACAATGCTAATGTGATATTTATATTATCATTACATTTCTCCTTCCTTTACTACTAAGTTTTATTTTTAAATATTCCTGGATTGAATCTAGAATCATGTGGGGTTTATTCTGGGGTTATATTTTGGAGTTCCAGTGTTTATATATCTAGGTTTTAAAGAATAATGCCTAAAAGAATCAAAGACCTAACACAGAAAAGGCACTTGGCTAAAATGAGAGCCTTTAAAAAACATTAACCCCCTGAAGAATAGTACTACTAAATTACTTAATAATGATTGTTAGATGCTTTAATGTATGCCTACCTTTTCTAGTACTTATCGGTCCACCACGCATAGCCAATACCAGCTTCAAGGTACAACCTTCTGAAATGCTGTGAACAGTTAGCACAAAAATAAACTATAATCACCAAATAACAATCAGTGTCAAAAGAACCACTAATTATGTGATTTATTAGTCTTACTATGTGTGTGTGTGTGTGTGTGTGTATATATATATATATATATATATATATATATATATATATTCCCTAAAATATGAAGAAAGACACAGCAATATGAATAAATATATTATTTGCCTATATAAATTACAGAAAGTTTATAAGTTCTCATAAGCTTTTTAAAAAAGGAGGCCCAGCCAGGTGGTGATGGCACACACCTTTGATCACAACACTCTGGAGGCAGAGGCAGGCAGATCTCTGTGAGTTCGAGGCCAGCCTGGTCTATAGAACAAGTTCCAGGACAGCCAGAGCATCACAGAGAAATCCTGTCTCAAAAAATACAAAAAGGGGGCCCATGAAGGAAGATAAACTTAGTCAAAACCCAAAGAATTAGGAAACAGAAAATTCATTCAAAATAAAAATAAAACTGCAAATCCACCAGCTCTGCCGACTCCTGGTGTTCTTCCACCTCTCAGCCTCCTAGTTCCTTTGTCCTCAGTGTAAGAAATAACATGAGAGGAAATAGGTAAAATGTCGAAAGCACATTTATAACCACTGATGTACACAGTACCACTTCTTAAAGAGAAAAGGGACCTAATGAACAAAGTCTCAGCAGAGAGAACTCTCTCATGCCCAAAACTTGTGAAAATGGGAAGAAAAGAAACATGACCAGGAGAGAATGGGTCAACATTGAAAGAAAAAGGCAAAGAAAACAAGAAGTTACTATAACCATGCAAGAAGGCAAGGACAAAAAGCTCAGCATGTAGTTCACTGAAGGTGAACAACAAATATCAGAGAACAAAGACCAAGAACAAAGATGGTACTAAGCCAACGCGTCTAGAGGTCAAAATTCAGAATGAAAGCTGGGATCAAGCTGTTCAGGACAGACATGAGGAAAAACACTGGCATGTGGAGTTATATATAATACTGCATGCCTATAAAGCTGCTAATATGTAATTACACTCACTTGTAATCATTCAAGCAATAATCATCTTCAAGCTCCATGTTATTCCAAATTAAGTGCTGCTGACAGATGGGAATACCTTAAGGAAAGGTGATAATAAAAAGTGTTTAAAATTTTAACACCATCTCTAAAGAGCATGACACAAGGCTGTTTCATTAAAGAACTAAGAATATTTATGAATTAAACACACTTCTGATCTAAGGCCTCTGGCCCAACATCTGTCTTCTTCAATGTATGACTGGCACCACTATTATTTATCCTGTGGCCAAGAAAGACAATTTCAAGTGTCTTTTGTAATCATCATCATGTTTATCTTTAAAAACTTTCCTTTGCCCAAATTTCTTTAAATACTCATGGTTTACCATGGCATATACATTTCCATTGAAATGCTGATCTGTTCACAAAGATTCTTAGAAGAATCTCTAATTACTATTTAGGTTGCCAGAATGTAGTATATCTGAGTACTCACATATATAATATATGAGACAGAAACTGAAAGAATCAGCTCAGGATGCCAGAGGAGAAAAAAGCACCACAGGCTGGGTGGCCTAAACAATGGAAATATGTATCTCATCGTTCTTGAGACTGGGAGCCCATGGATTCAAGGTTCCAAATAGATGCATTCTAAGTCCACTTTTCTTGGCATGTAAGTAGTTACCAGTCCACTGTAGACTCACATGGCCTTTTCTTTCTATGAGTACATGGAGAAAGAAGTTTCATGTCTCTTCTTACAAAGATACTATCATGAGAACTGCACCCTATGACCTCATGTATCCCTAATTTATACACTAAAGGCCCCAATCTATAAGTTCCATCACATTGGGGATTAAGGCCTTAAGCAAAGAATTATAGGAGAAGCTGGACATGGGAACACACATAATCCCAGTAATCAGATGACTAAGGCAGCAAGACAGTGACTTTGAGGCTGCCCTGGGCTATATATAAGCTATGCCAAGCCTCTGGGCTGACTATAGAGTGAACCACTCTCATAAAAAGACAGGTTGTAGGGACATGAACATTCAGTCACAATGACATATATTTACTTATTACAGCTTAAATATGATTCTTATGAGGTTTTCTTAAATAATTTCAGACAGGTATATGTTTAAGACATTCAAATTTGCATTGAGAATGATGAAAGTAAAATCAAAAGAATCTCTAGCTAATTGAGGCAGAAACCATACAGTCATCTTAATAGACACAGAAAAGGTCAACAACTCTTCGTAATACAAGCCTGAGGAAAGCAGGAGAAGAAGGAACATACCTCATCACAATAAAGGTATATACAACATCTAACCAACAGGACACTAAATGGGGAAAACTCAAAGTCATTGCTTCTAAAATCAGGAAGAAGACGGAGTGCTCATTCTTGCTGTTCCTACTCAATATATTGCTCAAAGTCTTTGCTACGGTAATAAGGCGAGAAAGAAACAAAAGGGATACAAAGAAAGGGAGAAGCCGAAGTATCTATCTCTATTTGCATATGACACAATCTTATACTTAAAAGACCTTAATGACTCCACCAGAAAATTCACATCGAAGAAATACTCTCAGCAAAGTAGCAGTTTACAAAAATCAAGATACAGAAATCAGCAACCTTTCTATATATTAATAACAAACTTGCTAAGAAAGAAATCAGGGAGAGAAATCCTATTTATAATAGCTCCCAAAAAATAAAAATAAAATATACCTAACCAAGGAAGTGAAAAATCTTGCCAATGAAAACTCTAAGACAATTAAGAAAACTGAAGACAAGAGAAGATGGAATGACCCCCTTCCTGTCTCATGGGTTGGCAGAATCAATATTATGAAACTGGCTATATTGTCAAAAGCAGCCTACAGATTCAGTACAATCCCCATTAAACTTCTGATATTCTTCATAGAAATAGAAAAACAATCCTAAACTTCATATGGAATCACAAAAGACCCCAAATAGTCAAAGCAACCTTGAGCAAATATTAAGGTATTACAATACCTGATTTCAAATTATAGCACAAAGTCGTAATGATCCTATTATAAGAAAAATAGGATGGCACTGACATAAAAACCAGATATTTAGGAGCCAGCAAGATGGCTTAGCAAGTAAAGGAGCACATGGCTGAGACTGCTGGCCTGAGTTCAATCCCCACAACCCACATGGTGGAAAGAGACCCAACTGAAAGAGGAGAAAGTGACTTTGAGAGAGGAGGGAGATCGAAAGAGAGAGAGAAAGAGTAGTGGACACACACACATGACATGAAAGAGAAGGGACTACTGGAGGGAGGCAAGGTGACGGGAAAGAAGATGGCACAGGGCAGTAGGGGAGGGGAATGAACAGGAGCAAAGTGAAGCTACCTGTATGTATGAAAATGCCATATGAAACCCACTACTTTGTATGCTAACTTAAGAAAGCAAGAAAATAAAAACATTAAAGAGCCTAATTGCTATTTTAATAGGAAGTCAGGATAATTACACTGTACTTTGAAACTATGAAAATAATTTAATTAATGAATGAATTACATAGGAAAGCTAGTACCGATCCTTAGATTAATATAAAACTTCTTTATTACGTTTTTGTTTAGTGGGTGTGTGCACACACACCAGCCCACATGTGGAGGTCACAGGATAACTTTCTGGAGTTGCTTCTCTCCTTTTATCATGTAGGTTACAGGGATCAAACTCAGATCAGCAGACTTGACAGCAGGTGTCTTTAATTGTTGAGCCATGTCACTAGCCATAAGCTTGATATAAAACTACTACCAGAAACCCAAAGGCCACTCACTCTATGTGTGAACAGTTCAAAAAGGATTCAGATAGTTAGTTACATCATACTTGGACCAGAGAAGTGATGGTAAGAAAAAGACTTAAAAGCCATGTAATTTGAAGACGCTTCTGTAGAAGTCAGAAAAGAACAGACAAGGAGTAGCTTGTGAATCAGTTTCATTATGCACTGGCTACCTACCTATCTGAGTCTGGTGAGAAAGAATACCCACACACTCTTAACTGAAAAACACCCATTACTTCATAGGCACCAAGAAGCAGCTGCCTAAGTTCCATTGCCAGCCAGAGCCCCCAAAGATCAGGAAGACATTCTGTACCCAACCTGAACTGCAGAGAGGGCCCCCCCAAAAAACCAACTTGTTCAGGACCATATGACATGCTAGGCTCAAGCACTGAAGGACATTCTGTTTCTTGGGGAGAAAGGGAACAAAGCCGAGATTACTTTCAGTAACCACGCATCTCAGGATGTCACATTCCAGCACATTCAATCATTAGTCTTCAGAACTACACGTCAGGAAGGGCAAGAGCTGAGCTAAGTTAATCCAAGCCTACCTCAAGAACTCAACTGCACTTTTTTTTTAAGTAATTCCAGTAGTCAAAGGGGAAAGGAAGGGGTGAAAACTTAAGAGTGGCTTTTTGTATCTTCAAATACTCTTGATATTTTTAACCTCTCACCATAGTGTGGTCTCATGGTTATCTTTTGCCTTGTGTTTATTTTTATAGATAAAATGTCCATGGTTGATACATATAGAATTGCATTTCTCATGTTATTGTGATTGTTTGATGGTATATTGTTTTAGTATAGAGATGTCCAAATATTTAATACATGTCTTACTAATAAAATAAATTTCAATCTCAAAATGAAAAGACCAAAGTAAGTGCATGTGAGTGCCAACATCAGGTACCAGCCAAGGATTTCAGAAGGAAACAGAAGAGGGTTTCAAATGCCCTGGAGCTGGAGTTACAGGTGTGAGCTGCCTGACATGGATGTTGGCAATTGAACTCAGGTCCTCTCCAAGAGTGATATGTATTCTTTACCTCTGAGTCATGTCTCCAGCCCACCCGCCCATTGTCTTTTTTTAAAGATTCATTTGGGATAAAAGATAGCACACTACACCCATGCATGGACTGCTAGAATCCCTGGGGAATACAAGGGAGACCACTGGAGAGCAACCTTCCTGACAGCAGAAACATGCCAGCTTTAGCAGGAAAGAAAGAGTTGGAGGGATTCTGGGGAACACCACAGGAAAGAAACCACAACTTGTGATGTGAAGGCCTCGGTCCTGACCGGGGAGTGCTGTCTTCCTAGACAAAAGGGTGTGACCTAAGGGGTTGGAACCTCTGCCCCTGATGACAGCAGGGAGAGAAGGAAGAAGAGGGGGAGGGGGGGGAGGGAAGGAGCAAGGGAGAAGTAGAGAAGGGCAGAAGACAGACTTTAAGGGCTGTACCTCCTAGGGCAGGATGGTTCTAGGGAAATCCTCCTTTCTTCTGGATACTTGACTGCAGCAGTAGCAGAAGCCACCTACAAAAGATCCCTGCTGAGTCAGCCCCTAGGCAGCTCTAGAGAGAAAGACCCCATCCTACTCAACTCACCCTGGGAACCGAGGGCATGTGCCTTGGGCCTATGACTTGAGGACTGAGGATGGGGACAACTTGGAATCACAATCACACAGCTTCCTAAAAGGTGGAAATTTGGTCTGGTAGGCCACTTAGAGCAATGGTTCTCAACCTGTGGACTGTGACCCCTTTGGGGTCAAATGGCCCTTTTACAGGGGTTGCCTAAGACCATCAGAAAACAGATATTTACACTATGATTCATAACAGTAGCAAAACTATAGTTATGAAGTAGCAATGAAAATAAAGTTATGGTTGAGGTCACCACCACATGAAGAACTGTATTGAAGGGTCACAGCGTTAGGAAAAGTTGAGAACACCGACTTAGAGACAGACCTCACACACAGGAAGGCAGCAGAGAAACAGGACCAACACAAATGTCTGTCTCTGTCCTACTGCCACAAGCAACCAGACAGATAGGGGCCATCCAACAGCACAGAGGCAGACTGCGCCCCTAGTGGAAGCCACATAGAAGCAGTCTCAGGCGCTTCTTGGGGCCCAAACCTGCCCCAAGAGGAACTACACAGAGATAGATCAACAACCCCCTCCCCCCCCAATTCCTGGACCTCCCCAGGGACATCACAGAGCCAGGACCAGCATCTATGCCATAGCCTCATAAAGGCAGGACCCTGCACTCCTCACAGAATTCTCTTTTCTTCACTTCAAAAGAAAAACATGCAATTATTTAATGAGTTTCATATGTGTATAGGTATATAATGTATTTTGATCACACTAACTCCCTGTATCCTCTCAATCTCCCAGCTATTCCTTCTTCACAACATGTCCCCCCTCCTGCTCTATGAGTTTTAAATGACTCCCTGAGTTTAATTAGGGTTGCCTACATGAGCATGGATGTGGTGTTATTTAATAGAGCATGAAAAACTTACCAATGGTTGCAGCACTGAAAAAAAATTATTACTCACCCAGGCCCACAGGCACTAATTGGCAACAGTTTCTAGGAGGGATGTCTCATAAACACACACACACACCCAATCCATTCTGGTATACACCTAAAACCCCAGCACTTGAGCAGAGGCCAACTTGGGCTACATCCCAAAATTTGGTCTCAAAAAAGAAAAAGCACAACACAGTGGTTGCTGGGTTTAGGGAGTAAAACTTTACCCCTGAGCCAATGCTACTATACTCGGGCACTAGATATTTCTCTCCTTCCTTCACCTGAGGCTCTTGAGTCACTGGGTTGTCGGAAGCTTCCAAAATGGACACCCACTTTACTGTCTGAGGAATCATACTTGCTTTTCTTCTTTGCTTTTGTTTTTGAGACAGGTAGCATATAGTCCAGGCTGACCCTGACCTCTTGATCCTCCAGCCTCTACCTCCCAAGTGCTGGGATTACAGACATGTAATACCATGCCCATCTAGGAATCATACTTTCTTATTTCAGGCTCTATTCCCATTATATATACTAAAGATAAGTTCAAACAAATTCTTAAAAAAGATTCTTAAAAAAAACTTGGTCAAGAATTGTGGGCATGTTTCATTTAAATTACACATTTCATATATTCATATATAACACTACATTACTTGTAATGTATTATAATAACTAGATTATATACAAAAAGAACTAGGAAGAATGTATACCCTAAAATCAGAATCAAAAGTTTATTTGGTTTTGGTTTATCTTTAAGAATGGAGCCTTGCAAAGTGGTCAAGCTGGCCTCAGCCTCCTGGGCCAAGTGATCCTCTTGCTTCTGCCTCATGAATAACCTGGCTGAGCAGAAATCTGCTTTTCCCTACTTTTGAATAAGTTAAATTTGAATTTATCATATCAATGAAACTCACTGCACTTTTTTATTTTCTTCAATATTATACACAAATTTTATGCAGTCCTCCACAAATTACTACCATATTTTCCAGAAATGTTCTGTTTACTTGCATTACCCACAATTGGTGAGTAGTGAGATGTTTTAAGTCTCTCAAGTTTGGAAATAAAAGTATACTTCTAAATAATTCATAGATCAAAGAAGACCAAAAATAAGGGAAATTCTAAACTCACCAGGACTCTCAAAAGTTGAAAACAAAGTTGCATGAGTAAGGGGCATATGCACGTGTGTGGGTGCATTCTCCTGTGTGTGTATCTGCACAGGGCTGTCCTCTGACCCCCACTATACATACACACTGTGCCACACTCACACCCACACATAATACAGATACAGACACAGACACACAGAGATAGGCTTTTAAAAAAGAAAGAGAAAATGCAATCAGTAAAAAAGTGGAATAAAATGCTGAAAGTTTTGGGAACCACCTGCCAACCTAGATTTGTATCTCTATAAAATTACCTTTCAAAAACAAAGGAGAAGGGGGTAATTCATATTGAGACTAGAAAGTTGTTCTACTTAGTTTCTTTGTTGTTGTGATAAACAGACCAAAAGAAAGTTGGGGTGCAAAGGTTTATTTTACCTTACAGTTACAGTCCATTATCAAGGGAAGTCAGGAGAGGAACTCAAAGTAGGAACCTGGAGACTTGAATTGAAGCACAGACCATGCTATTTACCGGCTTGCTCAGCTACTTTTCACATACAGCCCAGGCCCACATGCCTAGGAACAGCACCACCCAGAGTGCATCAATTAGTGATTAAGAAAATTCCCCTCAGACATGTCCAGGGGCCAGTCTACTAGAGGCAATTCCTCATTTTAAGGTTCTTGCTCCCTGGGTGATACTAGTTTATGTCAAGTCATCAAAAACTAGCCAGCACAAAAGGTCTAAGCTGGATAAGGAGGAATTGAGATGGGGGACAAGCAGAGTTATAAGGCAAGACAAAAAGTAAGGTCATACGAAAAAGTCATAAACCAAATTTTGCAATTGGCAAGCTAACTGAAAAACAAAATTTGGGGAGATAGTTTGCAGAGTTAATGCACTCACTACCAAGCCTGATAACTTGCACTAGATCCCAGGAATTCGCATAATGTGAGGAGGGAACTGACTCCTGCAATTCTTCTGACCTACACACACCTGCCATGAAATGCATGCTCACAAAAGCATGCAAGTGCATACACACACACACACACACACACACACACACACACACACACACACAGGCACAAATAAATGCATATGATAAAAAATCTTAATTGTTTTTACAAAATGAGTTTAGATAGAGGTAACCTGCATGAGTGAATAATGCTACTCCCATCAGGATATTAATAGAACTTCTCAGATCCCAGTACAGGGAGTAGGCTACCTGGCTATAAGTTGTTGGTCATGGAAGCAATCCCTGAGGCCCCCAAAACAACACAAACAATTGCCACTGCAGAACTATTGCTGCCAGGCATGGTGATGCATGTCTTTAAACCCAGCACTTGGAGACAGAGGCAACTGGATCTCTGTGAGTTCAAAACCAGTTTTCCCTACATAGTTGCTGTGGGATGGTCTGTATGTCAAGTGTGTTGCTGATTGGTCAGTAAATAAATCACTGATTGGCCAGTGGCTAGGCAGGAAGTATAGGTGGGACAAGGAGGAGAATAAAGCTGGGAAGTGGAAGGCTGAGTCAGAGAGATACTGTCAGCCGCCATGATGAGAAACAGCATGTGAAGATGCCGGTAAGCCACGAGCCATGTGGCAAGGTATAGATTAATGGAAATGGATTAATTTAAGCTATGAGAACAGTTAGCAAGAAGCCTGCCACGGCCATACAGTTTGTAACCAATATAAGTCTCTGTGTTTACTTGGTCAGGTCTGAGCTGCTGTGGGACTGGCAGGTGAGAGAAATTTGTCCTGATTGTGGGCCAGGCAGGAAAACTCTAGCTACACATAGTGAGTTCCAGGACAGCCAGCGCTACATAGAACAACACCTGTCTCCACAACAACAAAATATGCTACTGCTGAAAACACCATTCTCTAGTCATAGAACACAAATGAAGCTGAAACTGAGCAAGAAGCTTCTTTCTGCTCATCAGCCCTCACAGTACAAGAAGATGTTGTGCAGGCTCCTGGGGGGCTAATGTCCTCTTATGCAGCTGGGATCACTATGTGCTCCACTACCAACCACCCAGGAATGATGTGCCACTGTTGCGATGGCATGACTGCTGTAGGGGTAACCAAGTGCATTCAGGTCAGATCTGAGGCCTGCTCCACAGAATGGAAGTCATGATCAAATACTAGTGGCTGGGAGTTCATAGGCCCTAGTGGGAAAGTATTATTGTTTTGCTAAATGGACATGATGTGTCTGTCAAATTGTCATCTAAATAATTATGTTTGGGGCTGGGGATTTAGCTCAGTGGTAGAGCACTTGCCTAGCAAGCACAAGGCCCTGGGTTCAGTCCTCAGCTCTAGAAAAAAGAAAAAGAAAAAAAAGTATATTTCAAAAAAAAAAATAATAATTATGTTTATACCCACTGACTAGTGCTGCTTTCAGATTTTTGCAGAGGGCAGTTGTTAGTGTAGACTGATAACAAGACAGAGTCATGAAGCAGCCGACCTTCGAGTGCTCAGCTACAAATGGGACATCTATGTCACCTCCTCCAAGGCAGAGATGAAGAACAGGGAACACTGAAGAACAGATGGAAAGAACGCAAGAGCCAGAGAAAGGTGAAGTGCTGTCGAAAGCTGTCCTCTGGGCATGGTCTGGCTGTTGTACTCATAAATTCACAGCAGCTGTGGGGACCTGCACATGATCTGTGTAATACTGGACCCACTGACATCCTGTAGCAAATGGGGAGGGGCTCAAAAGGCCCCAACCTCTTCCCTGATCTACAGACAATTAATGGTTGCTGGTGAAATGGCATTTCTATAATGGAGTAATCCACTATTAAGGTAGCAAATGCTTGTAAATAACCCCTCACCCATGTTCCTGTATGAATCCTTAATGAACTCACAGCCCGAAAAAGACAAGAAAGTAGAAGGTGAAACTAGAGAAAGTGTGTTGGTGGAATAAGGGAAACAAGAAAGGGAAATGGGGGTATGATGAAAAAGTATTTACATATACTTATGAAAATGTCATGTAAAGTCCATTACTATGTACAGCTAAAGTATCCTACTAAAACCACTTAAAATGCAAGTAAAATATACTGCCTCAGATAAAAATTGAGGGAATTTGCTGCCAGTAGACATGCTTTGCAAGAAATACTAAAAGAGGCTCTTAAAAAAGGGAAGTAATATAGCTAAGAGACTCAGATCTGCATAAACAAACCACAAGAAGTAATAAAGGCAAAACAGAAACTTTTCACTGACAAAGAACTAACAGTTTGTTTAAAAAATATTAGTAAAATATACATGATGATCATACTTTACATGTTATATGTGGGTGAAATGAATGACATCAATGTCCTAGGAGTCTAAGAATTAGGACCATTTCACTATTGTAAGATACTTCATGGGTCATGAAGCAGTTTGGTGTTAGTTGTGAGTGAATTTAAGTTAGATATAAATAGACTGCAAAGTCTAGGATGGCTACTTTAAAAATATATTTGATATTCTAAGAAGGATAAAAAAAATCATATAGAATAATCAAATTAAAATAGCAAAATAAAGGGAGGAAGAAAAAATAGCAACCAAGAACAATGGTAACTAACAGAAAACAGTAACAAATATGATAGATGTCAGTCTAACCATATTTGGATCCCCATTAGTTAAAATTCAAAGACTGTTAGATTTTAAAAAAATAAGACTACAGGCTAGGAGTGTAGTTCATTTGATAGAGTGCTCGCCTAGCATGCATGAAGCCCTGGATTTAATCCCTAGCATGGCACAGACTGGGCACAGTGGTGCACGTCTGTAACTGCAGCACTTGGGAGATGTAGACAAGGAAGTCATCCTCTGCTACACAGAAGGGTCAAGGCCAAGACAGGCTACATAGAGCTTTGCCTTTAGAAAAAGAACGAAAGAAAGATGGGGAGGGGAAGGGGAGAGGAGGAGGGAGAAGGGGAGAGGAGGAGGGGGAAGGGGAGAGGAGGAGGGGGAAGGGGAGAGGAGGAGGAGGAAGGGGAGAGGAGGAGGGGGAAGGAAAAAGGAAATGAACAGCACTTGCCAGGCATGGTAGCATAAGCCTGTAATCAGTTTTCAGGAAGGATCATTATTTCAAGGCCAGCTTGGGAGCAGCAAATTCCAGGCCTAGCAACAGAGTGAGACCTATCTCAAAACAAAATAAGAAGCAAAGAAGAAACTTCACATAACTCGTTATATGTTGTATAGAAGAAATACACTTTATACATGAAGACATATCTACAACAAAAGACTGTCACTATGTAAGGCACCACCCTTTGCCACTGCTAACTTTCTCAGTTCTGAAGTCTGGGCTCTACTCTGCTGCAGCTACTTTTGCTTTATTTGGATTAGTATTAGCCCAGGGTGTCTTTCATTTTTACTTCAAATTGGATACTCTTTTCCTTTTATTGAGAGGACACAGTAAGCCCTAGTGTATAGCTAAGACATGCAAATTATGTGGAAAAAATAAACCTTGGCATAAAACTAACCATAAATGTGAAAGATCTCTATAATGAAAATTTGAAATTGTTGAAGAAAGAAACTGAGAAAGAGACTAGAAGATGGAAAGCCCTTCCATGTTCATGGATTGCAATAATCACTATTGTGGAAATGGCTATCTTTCCTAAAGCAATCTATAGATTCAATGCAATCTCAATCAAAATTCTAGTGACACTCTTTACAGAAATAGAAAAAAAAAGTCTTAAAATTAATCTAGAGCACAAGACCCCAGAGAGCAAAAGCAATCCTGAACAATAATAATGCTGGAGGTATCATTATATCTGATTTCAACTTTATAGAGCCATAGAAATAAAAACTGCATGGTACTGGCAAAAAATCAAACTTGCCGGGCGGTGGTGGCGCACGCCTTTAATCCCAGCACTCGGGAGGCAGAGCCAGGTGGATCTCTGTGAGTTCGAGGCCAGCCTGGTCTCCAAAGTGAGTTCCAGGAAAAAGCGCAAAGCTACACAGAGAAACCCTGTCTTGAAAAACCAAAAAAAAAAAAAAAAAAAAAAAAATCAAACTTATTGATCAATGGAATAGAACAGAGGACCCCTGTTACATGACCATGCAACTACAGCCATCTGATTTTTAACAAAAATACACATTGGAGAAAAGACAGCATCTTCATTCAACAAATGATGCTGGGGCACTAGGTATCTAAATGTAAAAAAGCAGAAATGAAGGCCTTCTCTCTCTGCATAAAAGTCGCCTATAAACAGATCAATGACCTCAACAAAGATCTGAAACTCTGAAACTGCTAGAAGAAAAAGTAGAGTGCTTTTCAGGATGTAGGCATAGGGAAGGGCTTTCTGCACAGGATCCTGCTCAAGAAACAAGGCTAGCAATCAACAAGTGGGTTCTTGTGAAATTAAAAAAAAAAATTTTAATGGCATAGAAAAATGCCAATCAAATGAAGAAACAGCCTACAAAATCAGAGAAAAATTTGCCAGTTGCACATGTCAAGAGGATTAGCATCTAAAATACACAAAGAAATCAAAAAACTAAAAACCAGTAAAACATCAACCCAATAAAAAAAATGGATCACAAAACCAAACAGAGTTCTCAAAAAATGAAGTGTAAATGGCTAATAAGCTCTTTAAAAGATGTTCAACATCACTGGCCATGAGGGAAACGCAAATTAAAACTGTTTTGAGATTTGATCTTCCCTCAGCTAAAATAGCTACCATCAAGAAAGAAAAAAGTCAACAAAAGCTGGCAAGGATATGAGGAAGAGGAATGGTTACCCACTGTTAGTGGGACTGTAAACTGGTGTCACCATTATAGAATTGAATGTTTCTTTTTACTTGTTCGGGTTTGTTTTGTTTTGTTTTTCAAGACAGGGTTTCTCTCCTTGAACTCAGAGATCTTCCTGCCTCTGACCCCTGAGTACTGAGATTAAAGGTGTGCGCCACCAACACCCAACTAAGTGAGTGTATGGTGATATTTTATTTGTACTGAAATGTGATTTTACTTGTATGTTAATAAATAAAGTTGCCTGGGGGTCAGAGCTAATAGCAAGCCATAGCAGAAGCTGGGCAGTGGTGGTGTATGCCTTTAATCCCAGCACTTGGGAGGCAGAGCTAGACAGATCTCTGTGTGTTCAAGGATACAGCCAGCATGGAGATACACACCTTTAATCTCAATACCAACCATAGAAGACTTGGAGGTCTGTATAAATGGGCAGTGACGAGGAGGTCATGTGGTTAGGTTTACAACCAATGAGAAGGCAGAATAGAAAGTCAATAAAAAGGACAAACACACAGGAAGTAGGCCTCTTGCTGAGGAGGACAGCATCAGCAGTGAAGGGTAAGGTTTTTGGCTCTTAGCTATTGCTCTGACCTCTTGGGCTTTCATCTCTGCATTGGCTCTGTGTTTCTTATTTAACAAGACGGTTACATCTACATGAGTGTTTCTCAAAAAGCTAAAAGCAGAACTACCATATGATCCCATATTGCATTCCTGGGCATAGAAAAAAATGGACTACATATTCTACTACAGAGAAAATGCACATATATCATTGCTATTCTATTCACATTATCTAGGAAATGGAATCAACCAGGATGCCTACCAATTAAAGAATGGATGAAAATGTGTTACAGATACACAACAGAATTTTATTAGGCTGCAAAGAAAAATAGGCTGCAGGGAAATAGAAGGAACTAGAAAATATGCCGCATGAAGTACCCAGACCCAGAGGGACAAACATGGTTGCTCTCTTTTATATGTGGATGCTAACTTTGAATTTTTAGATTTGTGTATTTAATTTGGAATATCTTGTAGAGCTCAGGATGCTGGAAAAGACACATGCAATGGGAAAGGAAGCGGCCTCAAGGGGTAAGGATACATTAGAACACATATGCTGTGAAATAAAGGAGGAATACTGAGGATTAAAGGGTTAAGAATGGATGCAGGTGGGGAGACAAGGCAGAGGAAGTAGGGTGTAGTTGAACCCAGACGAAGAATATATGAAAAGTCCTTATGGAAACCCAACACTTTGTAAACTAATTTAAAAGTTCCTTAAAAGAAGGAGTTTGACCAGAGGTACTCTGCATGGTAGACAATGCCTCCTCTAGAAGACATGAATTATTAAGCAAAAATTCACTGCAAGACATGGGATACCTTCCTACAAGTTATTAGTCAAGGAACCCCCAGAGGCCCCCGAGCAATGCAGGCTATTGTCATTGTTCTTGGTTGTCTAGAAGTAGATGGCAAGACCCTATTGCTGAGGACACAATACACTTTGCTTGATGGACAAAGAAATCAACTGGACCTGACCTAAAATCTTCCTTCTGCTGACTAGCTTTCATAGTGCCAGAGGTGCTATGCAGGCTGCTGGGAGAAAAAGCCATCGATAGTATCACTCAGCAGCAAAACCTGCATGCTACAATACTGACCTGTTTGGCAAGATGTGCCACTGGTACAATAGTGGTACAAAGGTTATGGGGTTAAATACCACTTTTTTACTGGGTTTGAAGCACACTTTACAATAGTGAATTCATGTCTGATACAGTAAACCTGGTCAAAAGCCTATAGTTAGGAAGGTCACAGACCCTAGTGGGGAGCTCACTACTGTAAGGATGTGTTGTCAAACTGCCTTCTTAATATTTGTGTTTATACACACAGATTAGTGCTGCCTGTATCCTTGGCTAGAGAAGCTCCTCTCTACAGTGGTGAGCAGTTAATGCAGAGGTTCAAAACTGGTCAAAATGTTGAGAATAGTGAGTACTGAGTGCTCAGCCATGACATGACATCTTTATCAACACATCTTTCCTTTCCCTGCTGTCACCAAGGCTCAGAGAACATTGTGGAAAGGGGGCAGGAAAACGTAGGGGTTGGAAGATGGGAAGGAGTGCTGTGAAGTGCTGTCTTCTGACATGATGTGCTCACTGCAGCTATGGTCACCTGCACAAGACCAAGCCAACAAGATCAGTCAACATTCCAGCCAGCAGCATTAGCTCAACTCAGTCGGTTACAAAGAAATCAATCAAAAAGAAAGGACATAAAAGGTAGAGAGGGGCATGTTGAGGGGACCTGGAGGAATAGAAAAGGGAACTCTGGGGTACACATGATAAGATGCACTGATTATATATATGAAGTTGCCAAAGAATAAGAGTAAAAAAAATATATGGATGAACACTCTTTAAAAACAATAACAAAATATTTCTCATTTTTCCACATACTCCAAACCTGTGATTCTTGGAAAATTTTATAGGCAAAGTTCCACAGGGTGTTCCAGAGCCAGCAACACAAACAAACAAGACTATTCTGAATAGCACATTAAAGAGACTCAATAGAAATTATCAAGACTTTTGGTAACTATGACAGTATAATATTGACAAATGGGTCAGGACAATAATATACAGTGAATATGAAGTGAAAAAAGACAACTAATAAGGTAAGGTTATTTTTAAATCTACACAGGAAAACATCTGGTCTTATCTAATATCAAAATAAAGAGGGTTATGCGGAAATGGCAAATTACTCTAAAAAAGGAAATGGTTTAGAGTAAAGAGGTCTTTTCTCGCCATATTACTCTCCACTGTGTCAGTGAAGGGAGTCTGCTCACTACATTCCTTCGGGAGCCCACACTGATGGAGCAGCAGCTGTCATGCATAAAAATGATTGTCTATTTGTAGCTCATAGTCCATAATTAACAATATGGCTCCATTACTTATAAGGAACCACAAAAACAATCCTCCTCCATGTACAGGGAGAACATTTATTTAGGGAGCAGCAATGCCAAAACCAAAGGCATATGAGGGACTCCACTGCTCCAGACAGCCTCGTACAGTTCTTGGCACACGCAGCATTTTGCACACCCTCTAGAAGGGATGTCCACACCTTCGTAAACCACTGTTCTGGTTAGTAAACTCCAGAAAGAAAGTTAGAGAGCCAAGGTATAGCCTTCCCCAAGTGTACAGTATGTACATTAGGTTCTCAGAAACAAATGACACTATCTCCAGACTAAGCATTTTCCTTGATAAGGAAAAGGACATTTTACATTTGGTAACTCATGTAATCCTGAGAAGATCATTGGCAATTGTTGCTATCATTATTCCTATTCATTAAGGAATGTTAATGTGGGAGCCAGTAAGATGTGCTTTAGGGTGCAACAGTGGATCAGTGGGTAAAGGTGCTTGCAGCTTGCGACCAAGCCTGATGAACTGAGTTTGACCCCAAGACCTACATAGTAGAAAGAATCAACTCCCATAAACTGTTCTCTGACCTCCACAAGGGTGCTTCTGTAGCAAGCATACATACATGTGCGTGCATACACATAAAATAAGTGAAAATGTGATTTTAAAGATTAATGTTAATTTGCTTAGTGGATTTGGTACTTCTGTCCCTTCCAGACCTGCGACAGTTCCCTGACAGCTACCTCTTCCTCTCTGCTTCAACACAATTGCTCCTAGGTCACCGGTCTCCTTAGCCTCCTCCACAACTCACTTTCTCCCCTCCCACCAGGCACTAGTAGTTCTGAACTCATCAAAAGTTACCCAAAGGAAAAACCTTCTGCAGGAACAACTATTCCCTCTGCAGGACTAACTCAAGCACTGTCCCCTCTGTCCTCTCCAGCCACATCTTGCTAATTTGGAGTCTTGAGAATCTTCCCACATTAGTTCCAACTGACATGCAGTGAGGAAGAAAAAAGCCATCCAGAAAAGCATTAAAACTGATATTTTCATGAAGGCTGTTCTTTTGAAGTCTCCTGCAGAACACAATGACTCTCACTGACTCTGTCACTTAGAAAAAGGGGTATATGTGCCATTATTTGATGTGGTTCTAGATTCAGCTGCCCCCTAAAACTACCCTAAGGGAGAGGGATGAAGGAAAGGCAAATATTCAAAAACTCGGATATCCAGAATCCTCGATCTCCCAAAGATCCACCCACTCTCATCCTTCTGTAATTCTGCATTTAAGTTGGCTGGAGAGCAATCCTAACTAGTACCTTCATATTACAAACGAGTCCCAGTTGACTCCACCAGCAAAGATCTATATATATAGTGTTATAGGGAATGATTTAATTTCCTAGTCAAAACTGGACAATCATAAATGGTAATCTGAAATCTGAAAGAGTAATATTAACATAAAGTAGCATATGACACCACAAATACATATACCACAAAAAGATATTATATGTCATTCAAAATCCTTGCTATGTTAGAGGAACTTTGAATATATATAAATGTAACCCAAACACTCAGAAAATCTCCATTGTAAAGGGGGAAAAAAAGGATTTACAAACTGATATAAAAAACAAACAAACAAAACAAGTTCTCTAAAAGAGATAAATTACATTCACCATTAAAAGCAACTGCAAAATAGTTATGGTTCAATTTGTGTAATCATCCTAACTTGCTAAAACTATTCTGAAATATTTATTTCATGACATTAACATGATGCCAGAGATCTGAATTAAGGAAATCTTGTGGAGGGGGATAAGACGAAGAACAAAGGAATACAAAGGAGGCAGGTTCTAAGTTGGTAACTGTTGAAGATAAAATGGAGATTTTATTATTCTATTCTTTCTAATGCCATATGTTTAAATTTTTCTCCATTAAAAAACTTTTAAGATATTTAATCCTCATATTGTAGAAACTAAGACTAGTACCTTCCAATCTTTGAATTTTTCCTTTCACAGAGATAACAGCTTCAAAGGGTGAAACTCTTAGTTCAAAACATGTTCCAGTCAATGTTTCGATGAAGAGTTCCATGGTGTCATAGAAAGGAAGTTTGAAGTAAAATGGTCCCACGTTATCTTCATTGAAGAATGGAGGCTCTTTTCTGTTATCCATTACTTTGACTTTTCTAATTCCTCTGGAATATGTTGTATGCAACTGTATTCCAGTTCTACCCAAGTCAGCTTTGAACATTGGTAATATGTATCGTTGTTCATGTTTAAGTTTTGTACCTGAAAAAACAAAAGTTCGTTTTTTAAAACAAATCTGTAAGTCCCTTCTTTGTTAAGGTTTTCCAAATAACTCTGGCTCATACTGGTCTTCCAAACAATCTCAACTTACTTTACTAACTTTACCTGTGTCTAGTAATGAACTTTCCTCCCCTGCCTCTGAAATCACTCCTGATGTAGACTATTCATGAAGAATAGGTAAACTTTTGATTCCTTACGGTACCTTACCAGAGTTTAGCATTGTTGCTAATATACAACACATGATTGACAAACATTTTTCTAATATTCAAATTCTACATATCAATATAGTTTTGTAAGACTTTCCAAGTATATGTACATCCTTTTCTAAAATGTTTATCTTTTAAACCATATAAAACTTTAGCATCTTATACATAATTACATTTTGAAAAGAATGGCAAACAACCTAATAAGTCCCTTTAAAATTGATCCACTAAATAAATAACCAATGGTAATGATGTAGACACTAGATAGTCTCTACTCACAAGCATACAAGAGTAAGAGAGACAAACACAACAGATAGACACATAAGGTAAGTTAATAGTATAGAACTGGCAGCAAGAGTGATCACTGAAAACTGCTGTTATTTGGAGAAGATCTCATATGGGGGGGGGCAGAGTCCTAAGCTTAAACAACACAAATGAGTACCTTTCTGGAGAGATGAGGAAATCTTTTTTAAAGGAGTTTTGTTGAAATATAATTCACAAACCATAAATTGACTTACTTAACATCCTAAATTCACTCATTTTTAATGCTAAAAATGTTCAGCCACTGCAACCATTATTTCCCCCAGTGATGGGGGCTGACCAAGGGCTTTGGGTATGCCAACCATGAGTTCTAGCAGTGAGTGACATCAATAACCTCTTACAATCACCTTTATAATATTTTCACCACCCCAAAAGCCTTACACCCAATAGCCATCACTCCCAAATTTCCACATTGTGGAATATTCCTTTATACTGTCTGAATATATGTCACTGTGACTGGCTTAATAAAGAAGCTGACTGGCCTGTAGCTAGGTAGGATAAGGTTAGGCAGGACAACCAGATTAAGAGAATGTTGGGAAGGAGAAGGGCAGAGTCACAGGAGTAGCGAGCCAGATGCAGAAGAAGCAACATGGGAAGTTCATAGATGAGGTAAATGAGCCACAGGGCAGCACACAGATTAATAAAAAATGGGTTAATTTAAGTTGTAAGAGCTGGCTGGAGACAAGCCTAAGCTATTGGCCGAGCAGTTATAATTAATAATAAGTCTCTGTGTGGTTATTTGGGAGTGACTGCCAGGACACAGAGAAACTCCATCTACACCCCATTCTGCTTCTAAGTCCAAGGCAGCAACTATTCCACTTACTTTCTCTATAATTGCTTATTGCAGACACTTCACATAAATGAAATGATACAATATATGATATTTTGTGACTGGCTTCATTGCTTTGCATAAAGTTTTCAAAGTTCATCCATACATTAATACTTCATTCATCTGGTGGATGAATAATAGTCCCTTGTATGGATCTGGTGCATATTATCTCTCCAGACACTGATTTAGGTGCTTGGGTAGGTTCCAATTTGGAGCTAATGCACATACTGTTATAATGAACAATCAGCTATCATTTGGACAAGTTTTCTTTTCTTGATGATACATATCTAGAAATGAGTGTGCTGGGTCACAGAGCAACTGTACTGGGCAATTTATGGAATTATTAAACTGTTTTCCACATAGTTTGAATCATTTTAAAATAAAGTAACAATAAATTGAGGGTGTAGATTTTTTCACATTTTTGTCAATACTTTTTATTATCTTTTTACTAAATAGCTATTCATAGCCTTTGCCCACTCTTTACCACTGGATTGAAAGTATTTTTTAAAAAAATATTCTAGCCGGGCGGTGGTGGCGCACGCCTTTAATCCCAGCACTCGGGAGGCAGAGCCAGGCGGATCTCTGTGAGTTCGAGGCCAGCCTGGGCTACCAAGTGAGTTCCAGGAAAGGCGCAAAGCTACACAGAGAAACCCTGTCTCGAAAAACCAAAAAAAAAAAAAAATATATTCTAAAGGATAGGGAAGAGAGGTTGTGAGAAGGAGTACAAGGAAAGACAGCTAAAATTAAGGGTCATTTGAGGCGAAATATAGAAACCTAGTACAGTAGAAAATATATACATATATGAAGGTAAATTAAATGAAATAACCAAATAATAGGGGAGATAGCATCCCAACTGGCCATCTTTTGTCACCAAATGAAGCTTCCAGTGCTGGGACTAGGTTACATCTAATTGAGTTGTTGGCCAAAGGGGCCCCACAGGAACCCCCAAACAACGCAGGCTGTTGCCAAGACTATGGGTTCCTCTGCACAAACTGACAGCAAGGCTCCAATGCTGAAGACAACACCTACACAACTCATTGAACATGGAGACATAGAGCTGGTGCCTGCATAGAGCCTTCACCCCTACATTCCAGCATCTTTGATAAAGGAAGGCACTCTCCATGCTATCAAAAGAGAAATGTAAACACTGAGCCAACCACAAACCCTTTACCTACAATGGTATACTGCCTGCAAGATAGGCTAGGGCAATGGTGGCACAAAGCTTGGGAAAGTAACCAACCAACAACTGATATGATTTAATGCCTACTTCACAAGATGGAACCCAAACCCAACACTGCTTGAGACTAAATAGCCCAAGGACCTAGGGTAAAACTGAATAATACTAGTCTAAGAAAAGAAAAAAATGTAGTGATAAAAATGACTCCTAATAACACTCTGCTATACTCATAGATAAGTGTCTTGTTCAGCCATCATCAGAGAAGCTTTCTCCTATAGCAGATGGGAATAAATATAGACCCACAGCCAGACATTATGCAGAAAGTAAGAGACCTTGGAACACTCCGCCCTAAATGGGATGTCTCCATTACATCCTTCTCCTCAGAGCTCAGGGAACTCCACAGAAGAGGAGGCTGAAAGAATGTAAGAACCAGAGGGGATGGGGGACACCAGAAGAACAAGGCCCTCTAAATCAACTGAGCAAAGCTCATAGGAACTCACAGAGACCGAAGCAGCAAGCACAGGGCCTGCACAGGTCTGCACCAGGTCCTCTGCATGTATATTACGGCTTCCAGTTGGGTGTTTTTGTGGAATTCCTGAGTGTGGGAATGAGTGGGTCTCTGATTCTTCTGCCTTCTCTTGGGCTCTTTTCTCTCTGTTGGTTTGCCTGGTCCAACTTTAATCTGATGGTTTTTGTTTTATCTTTTATTTTGTTATATTTTTTAAAAAATGATTGAATGAAAACCTAGTCACTAGTGCCATGTCAGAGAAGCAGCAGGTGGCAATGGACTTCAGGAGTCCGGCCCACCAGGATGCAAGGCGCTGATGAGTAAGTCTCAGATAGGCAAGGTCCCAAGGGCTTTGGCTCCTGAATGTCTCTTGTTACTGCTGTGCCTTTACATGTTTGCCACTGTCGTTTTTATCTGGTATAGGGCATGATATAAATGGGTGTGGGGGGATCCCCACTGCCTTTAATGTAGTGTGATTATCTCATGGAACTATCCTGCTCTACTGGGCATTTTTACATGTGAATTATTATGAAGATGATTTCCTCTTAAATTGTACTGTTTATTGACTGTGTTGATTTTTTCATCTCAGGAATACAGCATCTTTCTCCATTTTATATTTGATTTCTAACTACCATTGTATATACAACTAAACCATTTAATAAACATATAAGTCTTATTAGAAGTATACCAAATATTATGACTTTGAGGCTATTCTAAATAATATTTTAAATTTCATTTTTCATGGAAATTTGATTGATTTTTTTAAGTGTTTAGTTTTTATTCTACAGTTTTTTTGAACTGTAGAAGTATTTTGCTGTATTGCTTAGGATATTCTGTGCAAACAAAGAGTGCTATCTGCCATTAGGGTAAGTTTTATTTTTTCTTCTGACTTAGGTATCATTTTTTTCATTTTATTACCCATTGAATCAACTAAAACTCACCATGATATGATGAACTACAGTAGTAAACAAGAAGCTGAAGGCATGGCTCAGCATTTCAGAGCACTAGCTGCTCTTGCAGAGGACCCAGTTCAGTTCCTAGCACCCACATCCTGGCTCTCTTCTGTATCTCCAGTTCCAGGAGATCTGATGTGCCAGTAGCCATGTAAGGGTGGCAGCAGGTGATATTGAGGTTCAGGGTGTCAACCTACCAGGAGGCAACCCCCTGGTGGATATTTGTCAAATAGACAAGGCCACTAGGACCCCAGACCCCAGGATGTCTTTTGCTTCTGTAGAAGGAAAAGGACACATGTACAAATTGTCCTCTTACCTCTGTTGTAGAATATTATTTTAAATATGTAAAGATGCGCTACATTTGTTCATACTGCATTTGTTAATGATGTAAAGGTGTGTTACATTTGTTTATGCTGAATTTGTTTAATTATGTAAACATGTATTGCATTTGTTTCACCTTGCTTGTCTAAGGGACCTAATTGGTCTAATAAATAAAAAGTGAATGGTCAATAGTTAGGCAGGAGAGGGATGGGCAGGGCTAGTGAGCAGAGAGATTATGTAGAAGAAGAAATATAGGCCCAGGAGAAGGAGAGAAAGAAAAGAAGGAGAAGAAGAAGGGAGAAAGAGGGACATTCCTGGGTCCAGAAGCCAGGCAGCCACCAGACAGATGGACACAAGAAGCAGGAAAATAAGATGTACAGAAAGAAATAAAGGTAAAAAGCCCCGAGGCAAAATGTAGATGAAGAAAAACAAGATAAGTCATAAGAGTTAGCAAGAAACAAGCATAAGATAAGGCCAAGCATTCATAACTGTAGTGGGTAGCCATTCCAGCTTTGATCTGGAAGTTCCAACCCCCATTGAGACTTCGGCAATGTCACGCCTACAAGGCGGGGCCAAGGGAGGCGCCTGGGGACCCGAGAGCTGGATCGGCGGGCGCTCTCTCTGTTGCGGGACCCTGGACTGGAGAGGTGGACCGAGCAGAGCTCCAGAGAACACCGCTGGACTGTGATACACCTTCCCCAGACTCCACGACCTACCTATTCCTTAATTTGTAAGTTACGCCATTAAATAAATCTCCTTTTAACTAAAAAAAAAAAAAAATTGTACTGTTTAAAGTATTACTCCCACCCCTGATAAAGCAGGGGTTACAGAGGATAGAAAATAGGAACAAGGAAGTGTCACACAGATAGAACTTATGAGTTTCTCTTCAGGAAAACAATCGGGTCCCAGGAGTTACCTCAAGTTCTTTTTGATATTGGGAAATGTGTTCATGGATTTTGGTGTGCATTATAGCTAAAATAAAGCTTTAAACAATGGGCTTCATGTAACTAGAAAACAAAGAATTAGATGGTTAGTTAAGATAATTGGACTGGACTCTAAAATATGAAAAGTGAAACTAGCAACTTGTTTTTCTGGCAATAATAAAAACTATGTAAACGATTATGGCTGAAAGGCTCCTGATCTATGTTTTTCACCTGTAATATGTAAAATGTTTAATCATGTAAGGGGATATGAAAAACATCTTGGTTTTTACTTATACTCATTGTAATAATTTACTTAACAAACAAAATATAACCACATTGCAAATTTTATATTGCTTAAATGATTGTGCTGAGGTATATAAGCTGTAAGGAAAAAAATAAAGAAGTTAGAAGGAAAATACCAGGAAAGATGTAGAAGGTAGACATCAGGAAGTAGTGAGAAGGAAGTCATCAGGAAGAGAAGGGAAACATCAGAGTAGAAGAACAGAACAAAAAGGAAGAGAGTAGAACAAACAACAGGAAAAATAAGAAAGAGAAACTCTTATCCCTCAGGAAAAGAAGTCTGTGTGTTTCTTCTCACTGACTCTGCATCTCATTCCCAGTCTCTCTGACCTGCAGAGGGCCGGGCTCTCTGCACACTAGGGTAAAGGCTAACAACTTAACGATTAATGGAGTGGCACTGCCATTCCAGGACAAACCTCGTGTTCAGGAGTAGCTGACCAACACATGATGAACTCCACAGTTTTTTGTGTGTGTGCTTTTATTTGGTTACAGTTTGTTGTGGGTTTTTTGTTTGTTTTTATCTTTTTTGGGTGGTATTTTATTTTGTTTTCTTGGTTTTGTTGTTGTAATTCTAAAGAGAAGAATTTTCTCCCTAATAAGTAGGAGACTTACTTTTAGGGCAGTTTTAAATCCACAACAAAACTGAACAGAAGTTACAATGAGTCCCCACAAGCACCTGTTCCTTCCCTATATCCTGCACTAACACAGTACACTATTAACAAGTGGGGAACCGACACATCACTGTCACCAAAACAAAAGCTTACACTAGGGTTGCTCTTGGTGGGGTACGTACATCTTTCAGGTGTGGACAAACGTATGAAAACATGTATTTACCAGGACACTATCAGGATAGTTTCAGTATTCTAAAAATTCTGTGTTGGGGCTAGTGATCCCTCCCCATGCCTTGAATTCTTGGCAACTTTTGATCTTTTTAATGTTGAGAATGTCATGCAGTTGGAATCACACAATATGCAGCATTTTCAGAGTGGTTTCTCTAAAGAATACACATTTAAGGCTCTTTTGCAACATTTCACACCTTGATGGCTTGTTTCCTTTAAGTGCTACACTATGCTGTATAGTCTGGATGCAATAAAGTTTCATTTATCCATTCTCTTACTGAGAAATGTCTTTCATACTCCATTTTTTGGCAATTACGAACAAACTTGTAGATTTTGTACATGAGTTATGTCTATATATTTTAAACTTATTTAGACTAGATTTTATTACAAGAGCATTTTCTACTTTTTGAGCATGTGTGTGTACATTGTGTGCATATTTATATGTGCATTGTGTACATTGTGTGCATGTGTGTACATTGTGTACATGTGTATATTGTGTGCATGTGTGTACATTGTGTACATATATGTGCATGTGTGTACATTGTGTGCATGTGTGTACATTGTGTGCATATGTATATGTGTACTGTGTACATTGTGTGCATGTGTGTACATTGTGTACATATGTATATGTGCATTGTGCACATTGTGTGCATGTGTGTACATTGTGTACATTTGGAGGCCAGCAGTCAACATCAGATATCTTCCTCTATCATCTTCCACTTTATGCTTTTCAGGCATCACTGACTCTGATGCTTATCGATTCAGCTTGACTGGGTGACTGGCAAGCCCAAGGACTCCTCACTGTCTCCACACCCAGCCATGGGATTACAGGTGCACATTGCTGTGCCAAGCTGTTCATGCAGGTACTGGGCATCCAAACTAAGATCCTCAGGCTTGTACGGTTAGCATTACTTCCGACAGCTGAGCCACACCCTGCCCCATTGTGTTTGGTTTTCTTTTAAAGAAACTGCCAAACAATATGCAAAAGTGGCTAAATCATTCTGCATTTCCAGCACCAACGAAGAGTTTCTAATATCCAATGTCATCACATCATTTTGCGCTGTCAGTGTTAGGGCTTTTGATTTCAATTGGCAGTTCTCTAATAACACATGACGTAAGCACAGCTATCTTTTGAAAACATAGACTGATCCTATTATTTCTAGCTGAAGGCCCTATCATGGCTTCCACTGTCTGTACAATAACTTTCAAACTCCTTAGAAAGACTTTTCCACATACACATTTCATCTCCCAGCCCATTTTCACCTATCTTCACACTTCCCCCAGTATATCTATGGTCCTTCCACCTTCTAGTTGTAGCCCCTATTTTATTGCTCCTGCTTTGTCCCACTCAGTGTCAACTCCACAGATGGCTTCCTAATTACCTAATCATCCCTCAAAACTCAGTTCTAAGGACTGTACATACACCTCAAGGAGAGTGCCTGCCTGCAATACAAAGCCATGGGCTCAATAACCAGCACTGTACCTCTCCCCAAAAGCCTCAGCTCAAGTATCAACTATCCCATAAAATCTTTTGTACTTACTATCTTTTGTATCCATGTCATATATGACACCATCAAACTGTACTGCTTACATACTGTCATTCTTGTGCTAGTAAACTATAAGCGTTTAAGGGAGGAATGACTTCTCCATCACTCAGTACACCATCCTGTACATATTGGCACCCATTAATGGTGGTTCAATGAAATTCAATTAAAAACAATTTTAAAAATATCTCCACTGATCTTTATATTACAGAAAATTAATGATATATGTAAGGGTATTACCCTGTCATAGAAATGAAGAAATAGTGGTTATGTTCCAAAACTGTTTGGAGGAATATTGGTTTCTTCTGGGAATCTCATTCTGATTCATATCACCAGAATTTATAAAAATCATAACAAACATGTACACACAGGTATTTCTGCTGCAGAGAGAATTTTTATAGTTCTAATATAAAATATTACTAGGAAACTTGAATTGTGCAGATAGCTAATGTTCCTTTAAAAATGGCATCATAGAGCTGGGCAGTGATGGCACATGCCTTTAATTCCAGCACTTGGGAGGCAGAGGCAGGTGGATCTCTGTGAGTTCAAGGCCAGCCTGGTCTACAGAGTGAGATCCAGGACAGCCACGGCTACACAGAGAAATCTTGTCTCGAAAAACAAACAACAACAACAAAATGGCATCACAAGAAGCAAAGCTGTTGCTGACAGCATAGCTGTTCTGAGTGGAGCTATACAACATATCAAAATAATAAGTAACAAATAATAGCAATACAAAGTACCGTGCTGCTCTACTGTTGGTCACAGTGAGAAAAGCACATTACTCTCTACAGTGGTACTGTTCAGGTTTCATTATCCTTACGTCATTTATAGTGAATGTGCAACTTAGTGATAGAGTACTTTCCTAGCACATATTGGGCCCTAGGCTCAATCTGCATTTTCACAAAACAACAAAAAAGAAAAATAAAACAACCCCCCCAGAATTACAGTGAAATACCCACTGATAACATGCAGATACGTTTTAATGCACTTATCACATTATACCAAAGAGTATACAGTGATACACTGTACTCAGTATACAGTATACACAGAGCTACAGCAATGTCAGTGTCTGTTTCTTCAAGTCCAACAGCAATCCTACCTACAAAAAAGCAGTCTGGAAGTCACATGTTAGGAATGCTGAGATGAACATTAGAGAAGGCACTGGTGACCAGTGTCTAGGAGAAGAACTTTGAGGTGCTTTTTATACTTGGTCCCTGAAGTAATGAACAAACTGAGGGGACGTAGAAGGTCACAGATCTGGAAGTCCTAAATCTGAAGTGAGACTAGATCAAGTGACTCTGAGTAGAAGAAAATTAGCGCTGCAATGAGTACAGCATCAATGGTGCTGGAACTTCCAAATGAAGTCTGGACCCAGTCAGTGGGAGAATTTTCGATGTACAAAAAGGGCCGCGGGCGGTAACCACAATTGAAAACAATTGTGTATGGAAAAGTTAGACTTCTCGACAACACCAATCAGAGTAACAGCGGTCAAGAGGAAGCTCTTCGGTCTGGGTAAACCATAGAATACTACAGGGGCAAATGGAAGCTCAAGTGGGGCTAGTCAGCACAAAACCTGGGCCCACTGAGAAGGGCGGCAAGCCTCCTCAAAGTGGCATGTGGCCTGCATGAATACTGGAAAACCAATGGACAGTGACAACTCATACTGATGTGAAATGATACAAGTGAGTAAAACGATGCTTAAAATTGATAAATTAGCTTAAAAGCTGGGAGAAAAAAATTCAAAATAAATCTGCAACATTTATTTTCATCATTTGAAATTTTCTAAAAACACAACCGCAAAAGCAGCAGTAAGTGCACGCAATAAGTAATTTCAGTACCTTGGACTTTTGCTTCCTTCTCGTCCAAAGAAACTTAGCCACACGACGAGTTAGCTTTTAAATTTTTCGCCCAACATAAAAATACCCATAACACGATGCAGCTATTTAAAATGCTGACACTTACACATTTACAGGTATGTGAAAATCGAACTAAAAGAGTGGAATCCCACTCTAGCCTAGGACTGATGCCCAAGTGTGGCTGTGCCGCCCTAGGGCCGGGGACCACGCCCCGCAGGGACCACACTCAGACCCAAAGTCGGGTCAGCAGCGCCCGGAACCGCGGGCGCGACCAGTTTGTACCCAGGGCGACGGCTGTCCGGGTCCCGCGAGTCCAGAGCAGAGAAGCGCGGAGGGCGCGACCAGGCTGCAGCCGAGGCGGGCGCACCTCTCCGGCCTGCCCGAGCCGCGAAGACGCAGCGGGCCCCTCAGCCGCCCGCCCGCCCGGCCGCGCCCCGCCCCGCCCCGCTGCGCCCCTCACCCGCTCGCCCTCCGGTGGTCCCGTCCGCCCGCTCGCTCGCTCGCCTGCCCGCAGGCCGATAAGGGTGAGCGCGCCTGCGACGCCAGCCGACGCTGGCCTGCAAAGCCCAGGCCCCGCCCTTTGTGACACCGCTCACCAATCGCCGGCCAGCGCTGCCGGCGCCCTCCAATCAGCCTGCGAGGGGCGGGGCCGAGCCTTCCGAGGCTGGCCGTTGCTCGGACGCCCCGGTCGCACGGGCGTTCAGCAAGGGTTGTCGGTTAGAAGAGGCCCGGATGTTGACCCTTTATTACTGACGCGGGACCCGGCTGGGGCAAGGAAGGAGGCTGGAAACAGGCCACAGTCGACGGGGAAGAGTGGGCGCCAGGGCGGAGCGCCCTGGCTGGGGCACATCTAAGGTTCTCTGGGGATAACCTGTCCACTCGTGGCCTTTCCAGTCTGGAGCACTTAAAGGACATCCAGGCTAGCCTGACTGAAACGCACCACCCTCTTTGTGCTCCACTCTTTCCTGACATTTCTGACTCAATTGTATCATCTGTAAAATGGGGACATTCTTATACATTTGAGTAATTACTGAAGACTATAGGTCAAACAGGTGGCTTGGGCTCGAAATTCCAGCAAGCTTTTGCTGTTCACCAAGAGGTTAAACTGGGATATAAACTAACTTGGGCGCTACTACTTCATTCCCTTAACAGGTGGTTCAACTCAAATGTTTTACAGAGTGGACTGCAGAAGAGGTCAATGCAACCTCCAATAGTCAAATTGTGACTCGGGACTAGTCTATGAAAGACGCCCGTCAGTCTTCTCCCATCCTCTCACTGAGACTTGAGTTTTTACCCACTAGTTTCCACAGTTCTCACAGTTACTGAGCACTGAGGTGGAAGGTTTGGTGAGACCCTGGCCTTCTGCCAGCCTCTTGCTGGCTCTTGCACCCAGCCCGAGATCTGGGCTAGTAGCTTCAAACTGAGAACAGAGCCACGATGGTAATGTACAGAGGTTAGAATAGTGTCTGTGCTAGAAATTTCAACTACGAGTACCTCAGCATGGGCTCCAGCATCCGGTGGATGAGTTTAAATGTTTGGCTTCCACTTTAAAGCTGCATTACCTCATCAAGCCATATCACGGTCCTTACCTACCATTTTAAGGGGTAGATAGATAAAAGGGTCATTACCTAGTCTCAACAACAACCCTGCAGGCTCAAACTGTTTACAAAGGAGGAAACAAAAGCTAAGAAAGGCAAAAACATGCCCACAACTAAGCCATCCATTTCTTACAACTACTAAAAACTCTGGCATTGTAAGTAGCCTGAATACAGCCACAGATAATGTGGAAATGATGGGTATGGCTATGTTCCAATAAAACTTTCTTTCCAAAATCAAGACAGCAAAGGACCACAGTTCCCCTTAGACGATGGCAGAGGCATTCTTGGAATTCAATGGAAACCTCTTCCCCCAGGTTTAGAATCTTTTACCTCCCTTCTCTTTCACCTGCCTAGACCATCACTGCACTCAGGGCCCCTCCCACAGAGCAAGGACTTCAGGTCTTCTGTCCGACAACGGCTATCTCTGCATTCCCTGCCCACATATGAAAACCACAGAGATTTCCTTTCTAGCATGCCCTTCTATGCAGTCTAATTAAGTAAAAACAAACCACTGGGAATGAAGCACTTATTTTTTATTTGTAACCTTAAGCATAATTAAAATCAGTGCAGAAAAATATTAGTTACATTGGGTAAAGGCTGACCTAGTTGTTTCAGTATTTGCTTTTGGGATCCGGTGAAGGCAGTGAGTGCAGGAGAGAGCATCATTAACTGCAAACAGAATGGGGGGGGGTGAACTGTGAAGACCCCAAATGCTCTACTGGCTTCCAAAGGCATTCAGGGGGTCATCAAAAATGTTGGACACTTTGTGATCAGATCTTAGTTCAGATGTGACCTCTGCAGATTGGCTTTTGGGTTTGGACATCTTAGCCTGGAGACCAGAGGAGAAAATATCATCTTCAAAAAGAAAAAAAAAAGTTGTTAAGACAGGCAAGAAAATGGGAATTTAAGACACATCCACACAAACTGTCAAAGACCCAATTCTGATAACACACTGTAGAGTGCCAATATGAAAGTCAAACCTCTTAGGTTCTGGTCCTGGCTCAGTTCGTGGCACCCAAGTTTTATAATGATACATAAAAATCAGGTCCTTTTTGAGTATAAGTTTCTTACCTACAAAAGTGTGAATGTGCACATGAAGTGAGAAATAGTACAGCGGACTGCTTCTCTAACTCAGTCCTGGATACTGAACTGATTTCTATCTTCTTTCCACTCTGGCCTTTAAGGACAGTGAGAATGTGCAAAGAGAAATCCAATACAGAATAAAGGAATCAATCGGATACATCTCCATGGTAAGAATGAAGTCTGATTCATTCAGGTTAGTGTTTTAGACTTTTAACTATGCCGCTTTCCCAGTAATTAGAAGTAGTTTCTTGTCAGCTGCCAGCCCACAAATAATGACACACAGACTTACTAATTATGAAAGCTTGGCCTACAGCTTAGGCTTGCTCATAACTAGCTCTTATAACTTAAATTAACCCATTTCTATTAATCTCCGTTCTACCATGTGGCATTACCTCTCTTCCACATTGCACCTATGGTTTCCTCTCCATGTCTCCTGGCAGCTCCCTGGCGCCTAGATTCATCTCCTACTTCCTCTCCTTCTGCCTGGAAGTCCTACCTATTCCTCCTGCCGAACTATTGGCCATCACCTCTTTACTAAACTAATCACAGCAGTATATCTTCACACAGTATACAAATATCCTACAACACAATGTTATTGGTAGGATTCTAACATACCAAATTTCAGCATGTTGTACATAAAGACAGGTGTACAAAAATGATAAAGACCATGGCATTATCTATAACAGAAACTAGAAATGATCTAGATTGCCCGTAATAGGCTAACAGCTAAACACAAAGCAGGATCACTCAAAACACTGAAATCAAAGATTTCTATGTACCAACATGGAAAAATATTTAAGATGTGACTAGAAGTAAAACAGGTGAAGTCTGTTCTTACTTTAAAAATTGACTCCGTGTAAATACACAATGGTGCTATGTCTTAAAGGATGTACAACAAACTATTAATATTGCTTAACTTTAAAGCTTTTGTTCCTCCACTTATAAAATTTTCTAAGTTGTATGAATGCTACCATAAGCATGTACGGTAACTTAGTAATGAAAGAAAGTTATGTATGCCTGTGACCCCAGCAGCTGGGAGGGCTAAGATCAGGAGAGTACTAAATTCAAGGTTAGCCAGGGCCACAGCAAGATCACGTGTCAAAACATGAACAAAGAAAAGCAACCCAAGTCTCTTCTACACTCTATGCAGTAGGACACATGAGGATAGAGCACAAGGTTTGCCGAGGGGACAGACTCAGTGTGTCTTTGCAACAAAAGCTTTCCCAGCCAGTCCCAAGGGACAGACCTAGAGGGACAGAGGAAGCGAGGACATGTCCCAGCTCCAGTCCGGGTCTACCAACACATCAGGAGCCCAGCATGTAGAGTTATCAGCATTTGGCTTGCCTGTTAGCTGAGGAGTGGGTGCAGCGTGTTCATACATACATAGAACTCAGGGAGAGGCCACGTCTCACATGCTTGATTCCACTGCACAGGCCTGCTCTCTTGTACTGACTCTCCAGTCCTTAAGCTGCTGTCCCTCACTGTCCAGCTGCTATTCTGACTTAACCAGTTTCATGGCCTGCTGATGGATTCACCTTTCAAAAACAGTGCTTGTCAGATGATGGCGGTGAGCACTAAGATAATAGGGAGCTTCTACTTTCAGTCAAAGGCTGGGCACTGTCTTAAACCTTGATACTCAGCATAGCATAGGGTTGCCTCATGAAAATGACTGACTAGTCCATCTACACATCACATTCTTAGACTATCCAGGATTCCACAGCAAAGAAAAGAAAACCTACTGAGTGCTGTGGAATAATCCTTTTGTACACTGAATATATATCACTATGATTGGTTTAATAAACAAACTTACTGGTCAATAGCTGAATAGGATAACATTTGGCAGGAAAGCCAAACAAAGAATGATAGGAGAAGGAAGGGCAGAAACAGAGGAGTCACCCGCTAGATGCAGAGAGTAGGAGATGAACATGCCATGGTAATAAAGGTACAGCCACGTGGCAGAGCATAAATAATGAATATAGGTTAGCTTAAAATGTAAGAGCTAGTTAGTAATAAGCCTGAGGTATTCGCTGAGCATTTATAATTAATATAAGCCTTTGTGTGATTATTTAGGACTGAGCAGTCAGGAAAGGAAACATCTGTTTACAACTGAGGAACAAAGTCCAAGAAAGGGCCAATGTGAACAACAAGAAATGTATTCAGTCAGTGAACAGTGATGCTCTCTAGGTGCACTGTAGATACTTACAGAAGGGGCAAGAAACCCATACTCACCTGTATCATCATC
The DNA here is from genome assembly GCF_007827085.1 of Peromyscus californicus insignis. NCBI lineage: Eukaryota > Metazoa > Chordata > Mammalia > Rodentia > Cricetidae > Peromyscus > Peromyscus californicus. The sequence continues at coordinate 131,095,254 of NW_026294584.1, read as the reverse complement.
AAACACAGACTTGGCTTCCACTTTCTTTTTGGACTTTTCTTTGGGTTTTACAGTTAAGTCAGCAAAGATATCAATATTATCATCAAATAAATTGGGTTCCAAAGTTCTCTCCTTCTCTCTCTTTTTTTGAAAAGGTTTAACTGCTTCCGTAGCAAATATATCATCCTAGTTAAGCCAAAAACAACTTTTATAAATAAAAGTATTTTTAAAACTAAAAGTAGTTCAATAATTTGCAGCTATGCAGTGCCCAGGGTGCTCACGCAGACCTCCCCGTGGGCTGGAAGGTACTGCCCTAGGTCTGTGCACCACTCTCTTCATCCTTCTAGTCACAGTCCAAACTCCAGCCCTGCAGTGAAGTGTCTACCAAGTCCAGACTGGAGAACTACCTCCTGCTGTGACGATCCTCTGCCCCACGTAGTTTTCTTCATGGCATTTAGTGCCATCTGACATCACCTTAACTACCTGCTGCTCTGTTTCGATCTCACTCCTCTCCTTGAAGTATCAGGGGACAGAATAGGTGTCCTAGCTCTCCTGCTGACCCCAGGGCCACCATGCTCCATAAACATCTGCTGAACAACTGCCACAAAAGCCTTAGCATCAAAACTCTGCTAAAGCAGAGTCCCAACTAGAAGCAGGGCTTAAACACACAAGCTGTAGCCATGGAGTTCATACATGTCACAGAACAACATGCCACTGACAGCAACACCATTCTACAAAAGTTTAAAAAATAGCAAACAAAAGTAATTAAAAACATGTACACACACACACACACACACACACACACATATAAAAATCACGGCCCAAGGCTTAAGCTGTGGCTCAGTGAACCGTAAAGCATTTGCCTAACATGTACTGGGTTTGGGGCTCTATCTCCAGGACGACAATAACATTTTTTAAATAATTCAAGGCGTATAACAAAGATTAAAGGCAGCAAAAAATATCCTTAGTGTTATTAACAAGAGACTTAATCATGATTAATAAGCAAGTAGACAGCAGACGAGCAACACACACATACGCTATAGCTCAAGAAGCCAATCAGCTACTTTCTTTAAAGACCCAGACATGAAGTATTTTTGTTACCTCAAAAATGTCTTGTGTTTTTGATACGCTGTCCTGATGGCTGTCAGGTTTCAACTCCTTCTTTTTGCCTTTCTGATCTGCAAAGAGGTCATCCTCATCTTCAAGGAGGGGGAAAGGGCTTCTTTTCTTTGTTGGTCTTGGTTTGACAGTCTGGAAGAGATCATCGGCACTGCTGGCCTCGCTGAGAACAGGAAACACAAGGTTCTTCTCTTTACTTCCTCCTGACAAGTGGGCTGGGGTCTCTGCTGCCTTGACTTTCGTTCCCTCCATGGATTGTGATCCTAGGCTCTGTGGAAAAATGTCCCCCGAATCAAACAGGTCAGCCTCATTTCCAGTCTGAGGCAGAGAAGTCACAAAAAAGCTTCTGTCTACTGCAGACAATGCAGGACCGCTTTCCCAAGGTAGAACAGCTGGGGCCACGGCTTTCTCAGAGCTGATCTCTCCACTGGCCATCCCGGGCTGCAGATGAGGTTGATGGCCATTTGGTAAGATGGGACTACTGGCCAACTGTGCAGCAGGTCCTCTGGAGACACTCATGTCCTCACTTTCACTGGACTCCTGGGCAGCCAGCCGCCTCGCAGCGCGGGTCTGTGGTCTACGCTTTCCTCTCACTTTAACACGACTCTGCAAAGGCAAACACACACACACATACACCATGATCTGATGGAAAAATGTTCAAGGTTAACACAGCAAAGACTCAGTAATTCAAAAAACCATAAAGCTATGTGCTTTACTTCAACTAGGTATCACCTAAGCCAGTGGTTCTCAACCTTCCTAATGCTGCGACCCTTTAGCATAGTTCCTCATGCCGTGGTGACCCCCAACATAAAATTAATTCATTGCTACTTCATAACTGTAATTTTGCTACTGTTATGGATCATAAGGAAAAATATCTGATATGGAACTCCAAGGGGGTCATGACCTACAGGTTGAGAAGCACTGACCTAAGGGAAAGATAAAAGTTGTTTAAGATGTCTTTTTGGGCCAGGCGGTGATGGTGCACACCTTTAATCCCAGCACTTGGGAGGCAGAGGCAGGTGGATCTCTGTGAGTTCGAGGCCAGCCTGGTCTACAAAGTGAGTTCCAGGAAACGCGCAAAGCTACACAGAGAAACCCTGTCTTGAAAAAAAAAAAAAAAAAAAAGATGTCTTTTTGGTTGTGAGCCCAGCCTTTTACAACTGAGCTATCTCTCCAACCCTCAAGATTTCTAAAAGGAGTTAACCAGTTCCTACTATTCCAGGACTCAATCTTTCCTAACCCTTTAGTAGTCTCTGTCTCCAAGCTTTTTTTAGTTTATGTATATTGGTGTTCTGCCTGCACAGATGCCTGCATACTACATTCGTGTAGTGCCTGAGGAGGCATAAGAGAGCATCAGGTCTCCTGGAACTGAAGTCACAGACAACTATGAGCAGCTGTGTGGGTGCTGGAAATGAACCCAGGTCCTCTGACAGAGCAGGCAGTGTTCTTCACCACTTAAACCACCTCCTACTCCTGTATTTTAATCTTTTGACAATAGTTTCATGCAAAAAAGCTTCAATGTTGCTGGAACCCCAGAAAACAGGAGTGCTGGTGTTCTGTGACTCAAAACACATACACACAAACCCCAGCACCTCCTCACCCCTTAATTCAAAGGCAGGTACCTCATTAAAAAAAAAAAGAAGAACTGGGAGGGGTTCGAGCACCAACGTTGTGAGGGTCTAGGAGCAAGGAGATATGAGGAGTAAGAGAAAAGCAACTGATGACGCTGTTTTCTCTGCGTCAACAGACACCAATTCAAGTATCCGATGCTGTATGTCAAATGTGGCTGGACCATGAGAACCTTGGATAGAACCTCAAAAGAGGAGCTTCTTAATAACTAAGATTTAATATTTCTGATATTTTCCAAAATAAAAAGGTATGTTTTGTTTGAGAAGATACAACCTATTTTGGACAAAAGACTTAACTGTGTCTGTTTGCTTCAAAGAAAAGCATGATTTTTGGAAGCTTTGAGTAATGAGGCTGGGAGCCTGAGCTGAGGGTAGGTATAACCAAGACACATTGCATGCAAAGCGAGAACTTATCAGAGAATAAATAAAAGATATTCTTTAAAAAAAAAAAACAATTTTAGGAAGTAGCTAATTTAAGCTTGAAAGATAACAAAAATAACAAGAGCTTTTTGGTTTTTGGTTTTTTAATACAGGAAAAAACCTGAAAACACTAAAAATTATTTATCATCCAGGGACAGGTCATCCTGGGTCCTGCTGCCTACTTGGACACCTGTTAAGACTTCAGAGAGAAGGGAGATTGGAGACAAAAAGAAAACTTCTAAGAGTTCATTTGAAGTCCACTAAGGACATCCTTTGCAACAGCTTTCCTAGTGGGCAGGAACTGCTTGGGATCCCAGAGAAGAGGGCCCAAGCCACAGGAAGGAAGGAAAACCACGGAAATAAGGATGGCGTGGTGCTCCAGAGCATTGTGGGAAAAGCACCAGGGCTGGTGGGCAGCAACAGGACACAGCACGTTATTAGGGACTGAGGGCCTGGTGCGACCAGTATTTAATGATCAGTGGGAAAGCAGAAGTGGGTAATGGAAAAGCAGAAGCACCATTAGGAAATGGAGAGGCAGAAGGGAGGAAGGGCTAAACAAAGGGTGAGTGCCCCCTTCAGGTGGAGAGGGGAAGCTGGCCTACAGACTGGTCTAGAACACAGCAGCAGTCAGGTTAGTCTGGTTCATAGAAAAACAAACAGACAGAAGACAGTCCATCACCTTGTTTGCACTGTGTAAGGTATCTGCCTGGGCTGGAAGATCGAAACTGACACCAGCCTCCTCACTCCCAGGAAGAGTGGGCACACGTTCCGGGACGTGGCTCCTTCCAGGTTCAGATGAAGGAAAAGCTAATTCAGATGAAAGAGGCTTTGTTCCTGGGATCTGCAGAGCCACTGTGGGCAGCAAGGCTGCTGGATTAATGGCTAAATTTGCCTAAAGAAGAAAAATAGAACTCAGTATTTGTTCTTAAACACATGAGCAGATTACCATTTCTGTGACACATAATATCTGTGTTGCACACAGTGTAGAATACAAGAGAATATAAATGTAGGAAAATCACCTGATCCAGGCTCAGTGGGGCACATACTTGTGCCCATCACTGGGATCAAAAGACATTAAAGAGCAGTGCATAAGAAGCAACAACTAGGCAAGGGTGGAGGGTATGGTGTTGGCAGGGGAAGAGATGAGAGAATGCTTGGTAGCAGCTGAAAAAACTGAAAATCCACAAATTTTATAGGTGCCACAGGCAGGCAATGAAGACTCCAGATCCAATATAATTACTTGTATTTTCCCGATCCGACTGGATGGCTCTCTGCTTTTAAATGGAGTGAGACCTGAAGAATCCTGTGTGAAATTAAACTTAGTTAAAAATCCATTGAGGGAAAAGGAAACAAACTGTGTCTTGGATTACATTCATATCTGTAAGTAAATCTGTGATGGAGCAAAGCTGTCCCTGTCTGCAGCTCTTTAACTCTGCCCCGGAGCCTCACAGCATTTTGCTTGCTAGCATTACTTCACTGATGCCTCCTCCAACGGAGGAGGGAAGGCCATCACAGAACAGGCACAAGCAGGAAAGGGGGACACTGATGGTGAGTAAGAGCAGAGCTGTAGTTTTGTCCCAGCATATCGTGATGAGTTATCCAACATGGCAAATACAAGCTCCCCACGGCCTGATGCACAAGTTCTAAATACAGAAGCATCTCAATTCCAGATGAGGTAAGAGATACGCTAACCACGTGCCTCCTTTTCCAAGTGCAGGCATAGGGGCCTCAGTGAAATTTCCAGAGACAACTGCAGTTGTCTGGTTCCCTTTGTGGAAAAGCCCCACATGATACTGAGAGGACTCCCAGAAGGGAGGTTTTACAGCAACTATCTTGGAGCAGTGACCCTGAGGAGGAACCAAGAAACCAGACGTTATTTGTATTAATTAGAATATAATTCTACTCCAATGAAGCCCTGAGGGAGAAATGGAGGCACTAGTGAAAAATGACCTTTCATCTTATCCTAGCACCAAATTGGAAACTGAATTTGGCATTTGATCTAAATACAGTAATGACTACATACACAGGTTTCTCAAGTGTGGAAAAAGTGGGAATAAAAGGACAGAGTGAAAGGGAGGGTGCTGGCTGCTACTCCCTCTTTAACGAAGAACTCTGAGCAACCCTCTTTCTATGCCCAGAACTGTCTAAGCAGGATGAGGTAAGAGCTGAACGCCCTCGAGGAGAGTTCTAACCTGTGGTGTTTCTGCTTTCCATAAGCTTTTCTCTTTGCTACCTTGAGTAGACTCAGGAGTTTTCTCGCTCTTTAAAGAAACAGGGTGGTCTTTTTTCAGTAATCCCTTTTTTTCTGGTACCTTCAAAAGAAAAAAAAACATCAGTCTATCATGTATCTTCAAAGTTTTAAACAATACTGAAAACAGGAACCTGGCCTGTGGGTTTTGACAGTCTATTAACCAACTCATAGGTGGCATTTCAGAAACAGCATCCTAAGCACTGTGGTTTTTCTAGGGCTGAGATGCAGCTCAGTGGCAGAAGGATGGCCTGGTATGCACAGGTTTTGAGGGAAAAAAAAGACTGTGACTTACACAGGAGTCCTTTCTGCAATAAAAAGGAAAAAAGTATACAAACCCTAATACAGCAGGAGAAAAATACACACAGACTAAAACTCAGATTTAAAGGTCTAAATCTGAAAGGAACAAAAATGTAGTCCGTATTACATGCAAGTGTCCTTCAATAAACTCTTTAAAAATCAAACAGGTCTGCACCACAATCAGAAACTCCGGATCAGTTAGCGTAATGAACTGAAAGCCACACCCTATATACATACTGTTCCATCTATTATCTGTTATTCGTTTACTAGTAAGCCTTACAATTTCTTCATCTTAACCAAACATTCATTTCCTATCCTCCCCAAGCCTGAGAATAAAAAGCTGGTACCACAGGCTGAGTCTTGGCAGAGCTGAAAAGATCATCATCTTCATCATCACCAAACAGGCTCCCACCACGGGGCACTGACAACTGAAAGAAATCACACACAGATTACACATGCCAAAACTGGAGCCATTTACCCACATTGTGAGCCACCTACACCATGAACCACACAATCTCTAACAGGGGAACTAGAAGGAACTAACCCTGTTTTTTTTGGTGCCAGAGAAAAGATCAACATCTGGGTCATTGTCCTTTTGCAGCTTGTGGCTGAAAAGTAGCTCTTCATCCTGGAAGACACCTGTGCTCTTGGGGCGGCCATCAGTTTTGAGACCCTTGGCAAAAGACAACGGACATAACAAAGATATGGTAAAAGTCTGACCACAGCCTACATACCAATCACCAGGGGAAAGACACTCACAAACAGAATACTATATAGTTACCCCAAATAGTGCTGGTAAATGAATTATCAAAAACAGTGGTGAATAAGTTTGTAAATACAGATAGCATATGCACAATCTTTCAACCTTCATGTAGTACCTAAATTTTTTATTACCTCCACCCCATGTCAACACCGCCAAAAAAATAACCCAATCCTAACCCATTAGTTCCAAACTGACTGAAGAAGCAGCACTCTGGGGGTAAAGCCAAATCACACCTATTTCTCCACTTCATTTCTGAAGGAAGAACAACGTAGAAATTACTATGAACAATTTATTTGGCTTGGTATTAAAAGGAGGAGGGCTGGAGAGATGGCTCAGTGGGCAAAGTGTTTGCAGCACAAGCATGAGGACCTGAGTCCCACCATCCCATAACCACATAAGAACCTATCCTGGGGGCAGGACAGAGGGCTGAAGACCAAGGAAGAACTCACTGCCCATCATCCTCAATAATCAGTGAGACTCTGTCTCAAAAATTAATATAGAGAGCTACAGTAGGAGAGGAAAACTTCCAATGCCAACCTCCGGCCTCCACAACCATGACCATAAACATGGCTGTCATCCTGCACACACAACCACATACAGAAAAGAACACTGCAACCTACATGGCTGACAACCTAAGTGTCCTGGCTGGTTTTGTGTCATCAGAGAGGAAGGAGCCTCAGTTGAGGAAATGCCTCCATGAGATCCAGCTATAAGGCATTTTCTCATTTAGTGATCAGTGGGGGAGGGCCCAGCCCATTGTGGGTAATGCTGTCCCTGGGCTGGTGGTCCTGGGTTCTATAAGAAAGCAGGCTGATGGTGGTGCACGCCTTTAATCCCAGCACTCGGGAGGCAGAGCCAGGTGGATCTCTGTGAGTTCGAGGCCAGCCTGGGCTACAGAGTGAGTTCCAGGAAAGGCGCAAAGCTACACAGAGAAACTGTCTCAAAAAAACAAAAAACAAAAAACAAAAAAAAAAAAGAAAGAAAGAAAGCAAGCAAGCAGGCTGAGCAAGCCATGGGAAGCAAGCCAGTAAGCAGCACCCCTCCATGGCCTCTGTGTCAGCCCCTGCTTCCAGATCCTGCCCTGTTTGAGTTCCTGTCCTGACTTCCTTCAGTGATGAACTGCAAGTGTAAGTTGAATAAACCCTTTCCTCCCCAACTTGCCCTTCAGTCATGGTGTTTCGTCACAACAATAGAAATCCTAAGACACTAGGTTTTATAATTTGTTAAGATAAAAGTGAGTTTTTTTTCAGCATATTCACAGTTGTAAAACCATCCCAATCTAAAGTTCTACACTTGTATCTCACCACCCTTCCCAAAAAGCTAAACAATTAATGGTCGTGTATGCTTACTGTCCACCCTCTCCTTTCAAACCCAAACTATCTCTTCACGTGTGTAGTGTACACACAAGCGCACATCTGTGGGTAGAAGCCATGGTTAAGATCATGTGTCCTCTTCAGTCACTCTCTACTGAAGACAGGATCTCTCACTCAACCTGGAGCCACAATCTGACAAGACAGACTGGCCAGCATGTAAAGGGTACAGCTGTTCTCTCCTTCTACCTCCACAAGGGTTCTGAAGACAGAACGCAGGTCCTCAGTCTTGTGCTGCAAGCACCTGTTCTCAATAAGCCCTCTCACTGGCCCCTGGACTACAGTTTTGCATGTGTAAGTCTGGCAATGTTTTCAGTAAGTGTTCCTAAGTATTTTACCTTTTTGTTGATGCTGTACATGGAATTTCTTATTTTCAGATAAGACTATATAAAACTATAATATATTGATACACTGATTTTATATCCTGCAAATGTTGCTTAGATATTCTGTAGTTTTTAGAACTTCCTGTTACTTGACATAGACAGCTTCTAACCTGGATGCCTCACCTAGAACCTCGAGTACAAGGCTGGCTACAATGGCAAGAGGGAGGGAGTATCCCTGTCTTACAATCTTAAGGGGAAAGCTTTCTGTCTTCAGCCTGAAGCATGTCAACTGTGAGTTTTCATGGATGCTCTGACCAAACTGAGGATGCTTCCTTCTACGTTTAATTTGGTAAGTGCTCTTTTGTTTTTGCTTTTTAAATCATGAAAGGGCTCGAACTTTTTCAAATACCTTTCTGTATCTATCAAGATGACAATGTGCTTTCCATTCTGCACTTTATTAACACAATATATTACACTGACTGATTTTCATATAGTCAACTACCCTTGCAGTCTTAAGAGAAATTCCACTTATGCTGGCTTTTCCTCTTATTTTCCTAAACTAGTTTTACTAGGACTTTGTTGAGCATTTTATCATCTATTTTCAGAAAATATTAGTCTGTAGTTTTAAGATCTATCTGGTCTTGGGCTAGAGAGATGGCTTAGTGGTTAAGAGCATTGACTGTTCTTCCAGAGGACCCAGGTTGGATTCCCAGCACTCACACGGTAGCTCACAACCATCTGTACCTCCAATTCCAGATGATCCAATGCCCTCTTCTAGATTCTGTGGGCACCACGCACACATGTGATGCACAGATATACATGTATGCAATCCACTCGTATACACAAAATAAAATTTTAAAAAGATGTATCTGTCTAGTTTGGGTTCAGAACAATAGTAACCTCACAGAACAAGGCTACTATGTTCAGCAGTGAAATTATTGGAATATGTACTGTTTGTCTTTCTAGGTCTGGGTTACCTCACTCAGTATGATATTGTCCAGTTCCATCCCTTTCATGCAAATTTTATGATTGTATTTTTTGTAACAGCTGTATGGTATTCCATTGTATATATGTACCACATTTTTATTATTCAGTCATGAGCTGAAAGACATGTAGGTTGTTTCCATTTCTTGGCTATTGTGAATGGAGCAGCAACGACCATAGCTGAGCAAGTATCTGTGGAGTAGGATGCCAAGGAGTGGTACAGCTGAGTCATATGATGGATCTACTTTTAATGTTTTGAACATTCTCCACACTGATTTCCAGAGTAGGTGCACCAATCTGCACCAACAGTCCCATCAGCAGTGATGAGGGTTCCACTTCCCCATACATGCTCTAGCATGTGTTGCCAGTTGTTTTCTTGATCTTAGCCATTCTGACTGGGATGAGATGAATCTCAAAAGCAGTGAGAGAAATACATGCGGGAGTGAAGAATGAGGAAGGAGAGTAAATAACACCAAGGATGTTTGAAAAGGCCATAGGGAAACGCAGTATTTTATAAGGTTACTAAAAATGCCTATTTGTGTGTATATGCTTGTTTCTATGTATATATAGTTTAAATGGAGTTATACACATGGGTGACAATGCTCCCTGCAAGGGCCCTAAACTAACCAATAGGAAACTTCTGTTCACACTGTTGTCAGGGGGTTCCAAGAGACACCCCAAATAATATAGGTTATTGCCATCGTCCTTGATTGCCTCCAACAACTTGAAAGTAAGTAAGAAAGATCCTCTGGCCATAGACACCACATACTACAGACACAGGACTTAGAGGAATTGAGCTAGACATGACTTGGAAGCCTCCTACCCTGATGGCTACCTCTCACAACTATTGGAAGGTGCTATGTAAGCTGACAAGGGAGAAAAATCAATCAGTAGTCCTAACTAGGTGTAGAGCCAAAACTCCACAACAAAGACAGCCCAGTAAGACCTCTCTAATGGTGTAACAGTGGCACTTTCATTCCGACTGTAACCAATAGCTGTCTAATCGGACTTAAGGCAGACTCAATAGGAGGAAGTACCTGCCTAGTACTGTAAACCTAGCCTAATACCTGGGCTGGAGAGCTTTAGACTCTAGGAGGAGAACCTACTACTGACATTTTCCTAAATAATCCAATTTCTAACTATATTCTAAATACTTATCGTTGTGCCCTTACATGTGTAACTCTTTGTGCAGCAGAGACCATCACAGAGATCCAAAACCAATGCAGACGAGCAAATACAAGAGAACCCACATGGCCTGCAAAAGCTAACACAGTTTTCATACAGCCCTTTAGAGAGAAGGTTTTCTGATACCTGATATACTGATGAATGGCCCTTCTATCACTAATATTTCTAAAACCGAATGCTAGCAGAACTGAAGTACACACATCTGCCCTACTCCCCTTTCCTACTATTTACTCTGATAATGAGCCAACTCTCTCAAGAGCAACAAGGTCTGCACATCTCAGAAGAAGCTAGTGAGACTCTAATTCCCTACCTAACCAGACAGACGTAAGGGGCAAGCCATTGATGTGACTGGGAATCGCCATCTGACTGGAGAGAATCATCAACACTTGTACTGAAAACCAAGATTTCCTCCGCACCTCCCCAGTCAGCAGCAACAGCCCTGTTTGAAAGGGAATTCCGTCCTCTCATCTAGGCACGAAAACACTGACTGCTCTTTGCTCACCTTTTCCATTTCCTTCTGCGGCACACAGGTGTTGCTTTGATCTTCCACTTTATCTTCCTCATCAAACAAACTAAGGACAGTTTTGGTTCTACCCTTGGTTCCTCTGTCCAATGGAGATGAAGAAAAAAATAAATCAGAAGGCCCGACTGCTTCCTGGTCAGATGCAGTCAAAAGTCCTTCCTACAAACAGAAATAAGAAAAAAATGAATTGCTAGAAATTAAAATCCTATCATGGCCTTCACAAGCTTGACATTAATTCATTAACTGCCACATTAACATGACTCAGTGCAACCCAGCTTATCACATATACTACCGTGTCTCCAAGAGGCTAGAACAGACAATCCACAGTTAAAGATGATTTTTCCAATCATGTTAAGCCAGAGGCCCCTCTTCCTCTTATGAAGTGAAAGGGTAGTTATAACTTGATGTACACAAGTTGCTTATTTACTAGAAAGAATTTCTAAATTATAATGTCAATAGATGTCAATCATAAGGTATGGATCTTAATTCCTAGTTTTAACATGTAAGTCCTAGAGGGAAACTTAACCAGCAAAATCACACACTCCAATTATAGCCTTACAATGTTCATCTACATAGAACAATTTCTAACATGACACTAAAAGTACAACATTAATCCAACAGTATCACAACTCAGGCAAGATACTACTGGTCAAAACAAGAAAGATAGATAATTTCCAACTAAACACACTATTGACTGTAGAGTGTATTCCAACTTTCAAAGTGGAAAAGCATGTTTCATTAGAGAAGTGATACTATATAAAGTAATGCCTACTTTGTGAAAGACAATATGCTAAGTGCTTATGAATAAAAAAGCAAGCAAGCAAACAAACCTAATCCTCAGGAAGTTCACTTAGCTGAGGGACAGGGCAGCAAAACAGTGTGAGTCAAGGATAGAATGGGCTGTGACAGGGTAATTCAGGTTCACATACAGCCACTAGGAGGGGAAGATTAGAGTGACTCAGGTACACATGAGTGTCACTGTAGCCATCGGGAGTCTCTGTGGGAAAAGTAAATGAAACGTTCTTCACACAGGCCCTGGGAGGAACTAAACCTGAGCAGCTGGACCTACAGAGTACAGAGAACTAGGAAAACATGGGGCACACCATAGACAGGAAGCAACTGCTGACATGAATCCCCAGTCATAGCCAGCAGCACGAGCTGAAGGCCTCCAAAAGAGACACCAAACCCTCTGAACAGAACGTTCATGTTAGAGGAAAACCCACTTCACGTGGCTCTGATTTCATCAACATCAACCAGAAGTAAAAGCATGGCAACCTAGCTTCATGGAAGTGACAGCTGAGCTCAGAAATGAGGACTATGAGCCAAGGAAACCAGGCACATCAGAGGAAAGCAAACAGAAAATGCACAGGGTAAGTCAGCATGAAAAACGAGATAAAGAAAAGCATCTGCAGAGAGGCAACAGGCAGTTCTCCAACACGACACTAACGTAAAAGATTTTCTTTTCACTGTACCCAGGAAGTCAGCTATCAAGGGAACCTGATCAAGGAGTCCTGGACAGCAAGAACACGGGCTATTTTCTTACCACCCTGAGTGTTTTCTAGTCTTCCTACAAACACTTTTCATGCAAAAGCATTTTCAGTGTTGGAAAATGTAGGAGAGTGTACATGTTACAAATGGATTGGAAAAGCAAAAATGCAGCTTACCTTCTTTACCACGTTAGCTACATCAGCATTCCCCACCTCTGGGGACACTTTGGCATTATCAACCTTCACATCCACAGATTTCACACCGGATGGTACCTCATTCTCCTCCTCGTCACTGAACAACGATGGCACCTCAGAGATGCTCTCTTTTTTCTACCAAGAGAAGAGAAAGTGGCATCCACAATGATTAAAAAAATTATGCCTGAATAGCATGCGATGTATAAAGCCAGCCAAAACCAGTCCATTCATGAGCTAACTATGATGCAGGAAGGGCAGATAGGACAGTAACTGTGGCCTCAATATGGAAGACATAACAGATAGGATTCCTTCAGATTTGGGACCCCAGCACTTGAGACTTGGTCACTGTCACCAGAACAATGACTGGGCTCTCTCCTCTTACACTTCTCCTGTATGACAACACTCAGGAGTTGCTTCTCCAAATCTGTGCTCCTTGCACTGAGCCACAGCAACCAGCCAACCTGTCGTGCCCTTCTCCTTGTCTGCAGCTCCTCTTGGCTTGCCATTCCTTAATGTAATGCCAACTCTCACACTGCCACACCCTGGGTTCCTCCTCCGTCTGAAGACTATCTTCATGTCTACAGAAAGTCCCAGATGTAAATGTCACCCAAGGTTTCTCTGTTCTCTTCAGTATCAGTTGCTTGTCTGAATAAACATAATATTTCACTCTTTACCTGGTCCTTACTTTACTTTATTCCTTATCTACCTGTCCACTTCTCTGAAAGTACCATCCACTAAATGACCAGGCACAGTATTTTACACAAAGTAGTTACTCAAGTTTGCAAGACCTTCAGCTCAGCTCATCAATTCATTCTTTGGAAGGCAGGGAGTTGAGAGGGCAGGAAACTGAGGTTAGGTGACCAAGCTGGAGTTACCCACAGCCTACAAGCTATGAGGAAGCAATGACTAAGCAAGTTAGGAAGGCTGATGTGGGAAACCACGGAAGGATAATACTAACATAATTGAAAATATTACAAACAAAAATTGGGGTAAGAGGAATTTTAGTTATCATCAGGAGGAGAACCTTAAAATGAAAAATGATTTCAACTTGAAATCAAAGACGATGGAAGTTCACAAAGAACGCAGAAGACAACAGGCAATACTTAAGTGATTAAAGGAAAAAAAGTAGAACACAGTAGACGGTTACAATTTAAAGATGAAGTGCCCCCTAAGGCTCATGCATGGAGAGCTTGGTTCCAGCTAGTAGCGCTGTTTGAGGAAGTTCTAGCAACTTTAGGACATAGGGCATTGCTGGAGGAAGGTCACAGAGGATGTGTCCTTGGGAGCTAAGTCTTGCCTTCCTCTATTCTGTCCTTCTGTGTCCTATCCACCATGAATTGAGTAGCCTCAGTTACCATGATGTTCTACCTTGACACAGGTCCAGAAGCAACAGAACCAAGGACTAAGGACTGACCCTCTGAATCATGAGCCAAAATGAGCCTTTCCTCCTTTATGGTAACTGTTGTCACGGCAACCCCAAGGGCAGGGTTCAGATCTGACAAGGTGGCATCTCTCCTCACGGAGCACAAGCTTACAGGTATTTTCTGGGTCTAGGAAAACTCATACCATTGTTGCAGGAGGAACAGATGCAGGAGGAAAGCCAAACAGAGAGTTTCCACTATCAGCTTCATCTTCAAAGAGGAGTGACGCTCTCTGAGTCTTCTTTTGGCTAAATGAACAAACAGAAGATCAAATTCAGGAGGAATATCATTTAAAAACAAAAGGACTGCTCTTTTTTTGGCCACATCCACAATAACCAACCTCCTAACATTTGTTGACTTTGTACAGTTTAAAGCTGGTGATTTGAAAAGCCTTTGGATAGACAGACTTCGATCTTAGAGGCATGAGCCTCTGCCTATCAGAAGAGCCTCTGGAGAGGAGCCCAGAGACCTGCTCAAGAAGCCTTATCAGTCACTTTCTAAATGATGCAGCAGCTGTACCAGCTCTTAGATCTGACAGGCACACCGTACTCCTGGTAGTCACAAGCATAGAATTCTCCACTGCCACCTTCTCCAACAGAGACTGAACTAAGGATGGCTATGCCTAATTTCAGCATGGCCAGGAAGGCAGCTGAGCCACAGACCACAGAGCCAGAGTCAGCTTTTGCAAAGTAATCCTTTTTTCTGCTTTCTACTTCTTTGATTCAGAGTAGCTTTACTGGAATATAATCTACATAATAAAATTACCCCCTTTAAAACATACCTTTCAATATCTTTAACATATTAAGAGCTGAACACTATCACCACATTTTCATTGCCTCAAAGGAATCCCATGATCATTAGCAGTTAACTCTCAATTCCCATCTCCCCTCAACTCCTAGCAACCACCAACTTACTTCCTCTCTCTGGGTTGGTCCATTCTGGACATTTCATATAAATAGAATCATATAATCTGTGATCATATGTGACTGAGTTCTTCAATTAATACATTTTCTAGGTTAGTTCCTGTCCTATCATATATCAGCACTTTATTCCTTTTTGGTGAATAATAGGCCATCGTGTGGTTCCACAACATTTTGTTTATCCATTCATCACCTGAGGAACATTTAGGTTGCTTCTGCTTTCTGTGTATTTATGGATCAATGCTACAATGGACATTCTTGTACAAGTTTTTATCTGAGCACATTTTCATTTGTCTTAGTTGTATAACAAAGAGTTAAATTATTTGATCACATGGTAACCCAGGCTTAACATTCTGAAGAAACACCAAAACCATTTTCCAAAATGACTGCACCATTTTATATTCATCCACATCTTTACCGATACAAAACCCTTTGTGAGATCTGATCAAATCTGTGAATTACTCTCTACACACATTTTATAGACATCTTCAAGGACAACTTGAGGTATAAAGAATCTGGGGCAGAAAGCATCACTGAAAGGCAGGAACTGTGTGGCTGGCACCAAGACCTCAGAGGGGGCATGTTTCATGTCATCAGGTTCATGGCAATGAGTGTGGTAGGGCACGTGTACACAGAGGATGCTCAACTACAATAGAGACACAGAGGGGCAGGTAAAGGCAGAGCCATGCCCCTGCTCTAAGCCCCCAAGTTCTTCTCTTCCTCAAGGCTGGATTACAGAAGGTTCTTAAAAAAGAGAACTTGCACTGACCCTTGACACAAGAAGGGCAGTAAAAGCAACAAGAGTATCCCGGAAAGAACAATTCAAATAAAAACAAGAGAATGAAACATTTCCTTGCACTGTGATGAAGGCTGCACATGTGCCAGATGCCTCACAAAGCATCTCACATTACAAGTGCACCGTTATCTAAATAGACCTGAGAGATGAAAAATCGGAGGCAAGAGAAGTTAGGGAACTTGTCCAAAGTTATTCAGATAGGAACTGTAGAGCCAGAATTTAAAGTTTTATTAGGATAGCAGACACTCTCTATTCTGAACCAGAGGCCACAGATTTACCAGGTGTCATGTCTTGGGAGCCTAAAAGCAGAAACAATAATGTCTGAGGAGATGTGACTATTTAGAGAAAACTGAGGTACTTTATTAAACCATTTATGAATACCACTATCTAAAGCACGGTATTTCCACATTCAATGGACTGCCTGTTTATTCTACTACTGTTCAGCTGAGCTTTGAAGTAATCATTTACAACTCTCCAGAGGAAACAGGTTAAATGCAGGAGTCACTCTCAATACACAGCTATCCAGGCAGCACAGACAGCCTGGCCCATGTCACTCTCCACAAGCCACCAGCTTCAGCTCAGACAATCACCTAGACCAGAAGGCGTGATCAGTACCTGCTGGCAGTCTACTCCTAATATAATGATTTTCAACATTCAGGATTTCTATCAAAGTATCAATTTTTTAAATATCTTTCTTTAGGGTAGCACTAAAAGGGGGCTGGAGGGCATAAGCTGTAACAATCTCATTCTTAAACCCCTAAGACAAAAAGCTGTTTCAAGGTTAAGAACATGGCAGAGAAAAACAATCAAGGCAAACTTTCCCACTGAAAAGCAAGGGCAGCTGCATCTGTGTATGTGTGACATTGAGACATCAACTACTAGCCACAGAAACACTGTCTCACACACTAAACCTTTCCCTGCAATTGTAAAGATCTCACCTGTCCTTCGCAATAGCAAACAGATCAACTTCATCATCATCCTCCTCAAATAGGTTGGTCTTTTTCACAGCCTTTGTTTCTTGGCCTTGGATGGTCCTTGAGTCACATAGTTCTCCTTTGGACTTACTTTCAGGTGCTAACTTGGTATGTGAATCAGTAATATTCCACTGGTCCTTAAAACATAAAATATGCATTAAAAATCTATAGGACAATACTGACAGAATGGCTAGGTGGGCAAAAGCACTTGCTACATAAGCCTGAGGACCTGAGTTCAAATCCCCAGTTCCCATGTGGCCACACATGACAGTATCCCCAGCACTGGGAGGTGGAGAGCAGAGTTAGGTGGGTTCCAGCCTCGTCAAACCACACAAGGACAAGAGTAAGCCCCATCGCCTCTACTCAACACACACACGGACACACACATACACACATACACACACACACACACACACACACACACACACACACACACACACACACACACATGCAAGGTACTGAAGCATAGCTTAATGGTAGAGACATATTATCTAGTGGCTGATTTAGATATGGAACATGACAAGTAAAACAAAATCTGTGAAGATACTTCAAACTAAGAATCAAGCACACTCGAAGGCCAGCCACGTCTTTGAACCCGGGTTCTGGACTATACCCCTTTCTCACTCGTGCCTCCTCCATGTGTGTTCCAATTTCTCTCTGCTAGGGCCACCTTGTGTAAAGACAAATTAACCTGTCTATTTGAAAGAATCGAAATTAATTACACAGGGGATAAACAAAGAGAAATATAAAAGTAAAAATATGGCCACATTGGAAGGGGATATTTTAAGTAAAATCCTGAAGCAGAAGGGAAAGGAGGTCAGCAGGACAGGGAAGGGGGGCAGGAGAAGGTAATGGGGTGTGATGCTCAAATACACTGTGTGCACATATGAAAACTATAATTTATAAATAAAGGCTAATGGTTGAGAACTGTTCCTCTAAGCAACCATGTGCAGCAATGATTACAGAGCTTTAAAGAAAATTCTAGTGAGAAGGCCACACCTACAAGTAATACTCTTTAAAGTCCCCAGATGATCCCAGGGGGAGCCCAGCAGGAAGTCCCTGAACCCGGTCACTGTCATTCTGCTTTTCTTTTCGCTCAGCAGCTTTGGCTAGGACTATTCTTTTACTGACACCACTACGATGGGAAGATTTCCACAAGGCAACTGACTACAAACATGTGAAGAGAAAATAATGAGGGCTGGGTAGGTGGCTGAGGGAGGGGAGATAAGAGCACTGCAGAATAAGTATGAGGACCTCAGTTCAAATCCCCAGCACCCACATAAAAAATACTGGGCATTGCCATGCATGGGCCAACTGGAGGGGATGGAGACATGAGGATTACCAGGGTCTGCCAGCCATCAGCCTAGCTCTGGTTCAGTGAGAAACTGGCTCAAAGAACAAGAAGAGGGATAGAGCAGGACACCTGGTATCCGCCCCTGGCTTCTGGGAAGGCTCATCTGTACACATGTGCTCATCAACTGCAAATATGTATTACACACACACACACACACACACACACACACACACACACACACACACACGCAGACATGGGGGGCAGAGAATCTATAATAAATATGCACATTTGAGCAGAAAACATAAATTAAGTCATTTTAAGTTGCTTTCAATAAACACTATTGTACTTACAATTTGTCTGTAACCTGGTACCCTCCTAACATCCCTCTAATGAAAGGGCAAAACATTATTAAATAGGAATATCTTCCTTTTTAACAGCTTAAATTTCTTTCTTTTGAGAAGGGGTCCCAGGTAGCCCAGGCTGGCCTTAAATCAGTATGTGGCTGGGGATAATTTTGAACTTCAGCTCTACCTCTCAAATACCAGGAATATAGACAGGACCTGGGAACTGAACACAGGTTTTCTAATATATTAGGTGGGCTGGCTAGTTTTGTGTCAACTTGATACAAGCTAGAGTCATTTTTGAAGAAGGAACCTCAACTGAGAAAATACCCCCACCAGGTTGGCCTGTGGGGCATTTTCTTGGCATGGGAGGGCGGAGCTCACTGTAGGGAGTGCTACACCTTGGCTGGTGAACCAGGGTGGTATAAGAAAGCAGGCTGAGTAAGCCATGAGGAGCAAACTAGTACATGTGCCCCGCCATGGCCTCTGCTTCAATTCTTGCCTCCAAGTTCCTACTTTGAGTTCCTGCCTTGAATTCCCTCAGTGATGAACTGTTGCATGGAACAGTAAGCTAAAATAAGCCCCTTTCTCCCCAAGTTGCTTTTGGTTATGGTGTATGATCATAGCAATAGAAACCCTGAGTTAAGACACTAACCAAGAACTTTATCTCCTGGACTGAAACTCCAGCACTTTAACAGCTTTTGATTTTGTATTATTCTTATTTTACTATTTTCCTATGCTGGACATAGACTCAGGGTCTTGCTCATGTTGGATATGTATGGCACAATTAAGTTACATCCCAAGTGCCAGAAAGACCTTTCATACTCAGGGCACTAAATTTTATTATAGTGATTGCTTCTCATCCTTCTTAGATAAAATGTAAATCTAAATCTCATTTATATTTATGGTCTTCTGCTCAGGTAAATCTGAATGATTAAGCTACTATTGATTTTGCTGATCTATATCCAAATCACACTGTCCTACAGCAAAGGAGTTGAATTTTGGCAGGCTACTCCTAGCGTGTTCAGCTGTAATTCTAGCTTAATGACACAAAGCAGTCCTTAACAAGATAATACACAGTGGATGGGACACATTACCCTCCAAGTATGGCACCTTGGCAATGAAGAAAGCAGAGGCATCAAGTCTCCCTGACCTTCCTGCCCCTTCCTCTAACAGTAGAACAAAAAGGAATACCGCAACTCTCTACTGTGAAGCAGGACCAATGGTATCCTCCCTGTACCTGGAGGAAAGGCAATCCCATTTCTGAAGACCCGGAAAAACCTGGATGAGCAGACCTTTCCAAACCCCTCAGCTTACCACTGCAGACCAGACTCTTCAATCCTATCATGCTTCTCCCTAGCTCTTGTTCTCTATCATACTTAGCAAAACACACTTCAGGTTCCTTACCACCTAAAATGTACTTTAAATGAGAATGTTTTTTCCTTGCAATCTCTTGCTACAGAGCTTTAGCCATGAACTTTGTAGTGGAAGCCATATTAACTCCATTTTGAAAGTATTAATGTTTAACACATTACACAAATGTTTTTCTTCAAAAGACACAATCTTGTAAATAGCATCTTTTAGTGACCAAGCTCCAGTGAGTAGGGAACAGAAAGAGAACATGTTAGGACAGCTGTACCTTTTTCTACATTCTCATAGAAACCTCCTGTGTGGGCAAGCTTTAACCTACCTCCTCATCACTGCTGAATAACAAGGCAGATGCTTTCTTTTTGGGCTGCTCTGAAGGTTTTGGTTTCTCTTGACTGTGAGGTTGTAGAGAGGAAACCTGCTTCTTAGCTGGGGCACTCCCAAAAAGATTATCCTAAAAGGACAAATGGTAGAAAAGTACACAAAGCTGTCACCAGTTCATATACAGGCACCCCGAGTAAGGCATTCTCCCCAGAGGAGCAGAGCATGACATGTTTGGGGAAAACAATCACAAAATACCTGCACACCTCAGTCTACAACCTCTTCAAATTACAACCCCTATCCACAGAAGGAAAACAAGATTATCACAGAATTCCCTTAGTTTAAAAAAAATTAATTATTACTGCATGTGTGAATGTGTGCACAGGGGTATGTGAGTTGGAGGGCAGTGTATGTGTAAAAGTCAGAGGACAACTTTCAGGAGTTACCACAGGACCTGACCAGGGCCTGAGAGAGAGCAAGAGCAACAAAGGAAGGTCAAGATGGCAAAAACACCAGGTGCCCTTCCCAGTCCACCTGTGGGCATGAGAGCCTTGGCACCAGCCAACAATCACACATCTCTTTAGAAATTGGATTAATGGCTAAAAGGAGTTTTTACAGCTAAGAAAGTTGGAGATAGAAGAAATTATTTATAATTAATTTGTAAGAAAGAAGACAAAGGTATGGGCCAGTTTACTAAATAAAATCCCTGGCATCCTAAGGACATTCAATGGTATTTATAAATCCTTACCCAGTCAAACTCTAAAACTACCTCATATGAAGTGAGTGTGGTAGTGTGCGCCTGTGATCACTGGATTCATGAAGCCAAGGCATCAGGAGTATCAATTTGAAGCCAGTCCGGGCTACATGGTCAGTTAAAGAACAGTCTGGACTATCTATGAGATCCTGCTACCGTTCCCAGCCCCACCAGAAATGCTATTATACACCCACTCTCATTAAAGTAATTGAACCAAACCATCGGCGGGCCCAAGTTTGGTTGATGATACAAAACTCTTAACAGTATATACTATAGCAGTGGACAGTCCTGAGCCGAAGACAATAAAGGAGGTCTGTAAGTAAAGCCTGGTAAGGTAGAAAAGACAAATAACAAGCTGGGTCCAGTGGGATGTTAGTGACAACAACTTCCATCCACCACGCACCTCTACCAACCACTGTGCACAGATGTGACACTGCTTGTTTCAGTAGCTATAATGAACCTAGTGACCTTTACCCCACAGAAGATGGAGATGCTGAGGTATCTGCAGAAAGTCTGGGTTTGCAATGATGGAGCAACCACTGCACAACACCACATAAGGGTTTGAATTTGGGTCTTTCTTAACCTGTAACTTCTCACGACCACTCCACTCTCTATACCCAGAGTGAGTAAGAAATGTAAACCTAAACATGGCTGCCTCCTCTTTACTACTGACACTGCACCCAAGACATTCTCATATATCATTGGGTATAAGAGATCTATCCTCTCTAAAGTTACTTATCAAAAGAGTGCAAAAAAAATAAAAACTATTTGGCTTTCCCCAATAAATGAGTCAAGATTTCAATGACTCCCTAATTGTATTACTAGAAAAACTTAGGGGTCACCAATGTGACCAGATATTGGTAACCCAGGGGCTTCTCCAGCACGCTTTACTACTATACACCCCTCTGGCTATATATAAAGCCAACAAAAACACCTCTCTACTGTTCTAGGCTAATTAGTTAGTATTGCAATAACAACACCTACCTCTTCATCTTCATCACCAAAAAGGGAGACCGATGTGGGGAGCTGGCTGGACAGAAGTGATGCACTTTTTGACTTACTTGAATTTTGAGAAGAAAACAAATCCTGTTGAATCAAAATCAAAGCTACTGGTTAGCAGGGCCTATCAGCTTTAACATCCCGTCAGGAGAGTAGACTAGAATGTGATGGCTTTGTGTGTCTAGATTTGGGACCTCAGCATCAGTCCTTGGTGGTGTGTGGGCACAAGGAGCAAGAGAGAGCCACAGGATATTTCAGGTAGTCTCTGTGGAGCCTGTAGGGCAACCATATTTCCACCTGAAGGATGGAAGGCAGGAAGACCTTCCCAGTCAGTACTATCATGCAAACAAAAGGCTTCCTTTGTCTCAAGTATCAAAGAAAAGCACACAAATTCTACCACAAAACGGGCTAGATTTGCAAAGCACTATACCTGCGATAGCTCTACTGTTAAGATCTCTCCCCAGAGACTATATTGCATCTTTTAAATAAATACAAATTAAATTCCTACTTTAAAAGGTTTGTGCTGGGAAGATAACTCAGTGGTAGGGTATGTGCTAAAAGTGTCTACTCTTCTACTGGAGCTGCAACTATGAAATGCTGCAAAGGACCTGCCAAGTTCTGAATTGTCCTCAAAATTTAATGAACTGTAGCTTAGACCACAAGGAACACTCTGCAAACTGAGCTCCATGAACCAGAAACATAAACTGGGACAACTGTCCCCTGGGCAGAGGATCCTCAATACAAGAGCCAGACAATTAAACAAGACAAGAACATTTTCTATGACCTCTTTGGATGCTATGTTTTACTACACAATCAATGTCTACCACTCATCAACAAACCTAATGAGTCCACTGACCTAGAGAGAAGAATTCTTACCATACTGGTTAGCATTTGACTCCATGAGTCACACTGGTTTGTTTACAAAGAGGCTCCAGTGTCCCATGGCCCTTCTGCATTTTACACACTGGGAATGGGCTGAATGTTTTAAGAATATAAAGTAATTCAACCAAAGAACAAAAAACAGATCTCTGCACTGTAATTTTAGACCTTCCTTGTTGGCAGGGGGGAAAACACACTTCTGTTACCTCAAACATGCCCCCTCTCCGCCACAAAAAAAATTTAGTAAGGCAAACTTCTGTTCATACTTGAGCCACAGATAAGCACAAGAAATCATTCCTTCCAGTTCAATATTTTATGTCCTAGACTGCCTTATGTTACTTCTCTTTGCCTAGAATTCTAACAATATTCAATTAAAAACACTCACTCTATGATGGTGCCCATGGGTCAAAGCCTTGAGTAGTAGTTTTAAAACGAGCCTCCAGTTTATTAAACTCTACCATCAAGAACTCAAGTTGGGGGACTAGAAATACAGCTCAGTGATAGAGTGCTTGCCTAGCATGCACAAGGACCCAGAATCTCTCTCTCACACACATACACACATAAAATGTTCATTGAAATTTGTATCCTGCTCCTAATTCCAAGACTGTCACAGCAACGCAGAAGAAACAGCACTGACTTCTGTGACAGGTAGTCTTGGTTGTCTTTTGACACACCAAGGAAGACAGATCCTCAAATGAGTAACTGCCTTCATCAGACTGGACTATAGGCAGATATGTGGGGTATTATCTTAATTGTTCATTGATGTGGGAGGACCCAGTCCACTGTGGGCAATGCCATCCCTACGCAGGTGGTCCTGGGCTACACAAGAAAACTGGCTGAGTACAAGCAGGAGAGGGTAAGCCAATAAACAGTATTCCTCCTTGGTCTCTGCTCAAGTTCCTGCCTTGGCTTTCCTCAATAATGGACAACCTGTAATATGAAATAGACCCTTTCCTCCCCAAGTTGCTTTTGATGAGTGATTTATCACAGCCAAGAAAAGCTAACTAGGACAGCTTCCAGGACTGAGATAGAAAAGGCAGCACAGTCTCTATCTGACACTCTCAGGCGCTGAATCACCAGAAATAGGCCTCACTTCCTGAACCTGCCATGCTTAGAGACTCACTGCATAAGGACGGAAGCCCAAGCTGCTTGAGTCTTCCTACCCACAACCTGTCATCTGTCACCAGCAATGAAAAGCAAAAGCTGTGCTGAGTATGTATCACAGTGGGAACAAACTCACTAGTAAGTCATGCTGCCGTTAAAGGAAGCGGCAGGCTGATTTCTTCTCTCATAGAAGCATCTTACCACAATTGTGAACCAACAAAGTCTTCAATTTAAGAATGTTAAGGGAAATGTTAAGGTACTGTATATATATGTTGCTTTCTGAAGATCACATATTTCCAAGAAAATATAGGGTCTTGTATACGCCAAATAGACATTTTATACCATTGAATTATTCCTAGCCCAAGAGATTTTCAAAATAAGAACTGAACTACTTAATAAAGTCTTAAACCTCTGCTGACACACTAATTCAGAAAGTTATTACTGTGTTATCTATAGATGAACCTACAGAACTAAGAAAAGAATTCCGTACCTCAGAGTCCTCTTCATCTGAAAACAAACCTTTCTGAGTCTTTGTTTCTGACACGAGCTTTGGATTTCTGCTGGAAGGGAAGGTGATCTAGTTGGATCCCCACCAAAAAAGAAGGAAAAAAAAGACTGTCAGCAAGAGACATGGAAACAAGCTCATTCATTCGTTCAGAAAATGTCCCCGCCTCCACTGTAAGAAGGCACCAAACACAGTGACTAAACATGCCTGAGACCTTCATTTGTATAATGTTCACACAAAGATTTTATACATAAGTACCGTGACAAAGAATTTAAAAACTGGCATAAATTAGCAACAGAGAAGACACGGTCTCACTAGAAAATATGTTTCTCAGATTTGATGAGGCCCCAGAACAGTGAGATGGGACA
Organism: Peromyscus californicus insignis; assembly: GCF_007827085.1. Classification (NCBI taxonomy): domain Eukaryota; kingdom Metazoa; phylum Chordata; class Mammalia; order Rodentia; family Cricetidae; genus Peromyscus; species Peromyscus californicus. Next base: position 131,070,686 of record NW_026294584.1, on the reverse strand, counting down.
AACAGGACAAAGCTCAGGGCACTTCTTGTGCACATGGGAGCATGTCCTCTGTCACACAGAGACACCTTGTGTACATGGGAGCATGTCCTCTGTCACACAGAGACACCTTGTGTACATGGGAGCATGTCCTCTGTCACACAGAGACACCTTGTGTACATGGGAGCATGTCCTCTGTCACACAGAGACACCTTGTGCACATGGGAGCATGTCCTCTGTCACACAGAGACACCTTGTGTACATGGGAGCATGTTCTCTGTCATACAGAGACACCTTGTGTACATGGGAGCATGTCCTCTGTCATACAGGGACACCTTGTGTACATGGGAGCATGTCCTCTGTCATACAGACACCTTGTGTACATGGGAGCATGTCCTCTGTCATACAGACACCTTGTGTACATGGGAGCATGTCCTCTGTCATACAGCACACAAAAGGGACAGACAAAAGGGCAAGCTGGTCGAGGGACCACGATGATTTTGAATGCTGGTATTTTGGTAGTTGTGAGGGCAAAAGAAGGATGTGACGAAATGAGGCAAGTGTGATGGCTACTCTTCGCTGTCAACTTGACTACATCTGGAATTAACTAAAACCCAAGTAGCAGGGCACACCTGGGAGGGATTTTTCCCCAATTAAATCATTTTAAATGGAAAGACCTATTTTCAATCTGGATCTTTTGAAGTGGGAAGATATACCACTAATCCAGACCTTTTGAGGTAGGAAGATCCACCTTTAATCTGGGCCACACCTTCTCCTGGCAGCCTATATAAAGGACATGGAAGAAGGAAGCTTTCTCTCTCTTGGCCTGCTTGCTCTTGCTCTCCCTGGCAAGTCCATTCCTTCACTGGCATTAGAGCCTACTTCTTTGGAATTCTGGCATATAGCGAGGACTAGCTGAGACATCCAACCTTGCAGACTGAAGAACTACTGGATTCGGACCTTCCACTGGCAGACAGTCATTGTTGGACTAGCTGGACCACAGCCTGTAAGCCATTCTAATAATCCCCTTTATAAATATAAATACATGTATGTATACACACACACACACACACACACACACACACACACACACACACACACTCATTCTGTAACTTCTGTTCCTCTAGAAACCCTGACTAATACAGCATGCCTTACAAATGACAAAGAAGCCAGATCTAAGGATGATACATGCTGGTAAACTCACCACTGGGAAGACAGAGGCAGAACTGTGAGGTTGAGGTAAGTTATGGTACAAGCAGAGAACTGACTACTCAAAGTTGTTCTGACCTCCACATGCACAATATGGCACTCGTGTGCCTGCATAAATACATCATACATATATATCACAGACACAGACACAGAAACACACACACACACACTAAACAAAGAAAAAAACCTGTGTGACATCAGAATACAGACTATGTATGAAGTCATTTTAAATCAGTATTATATTGGGTATGATTTTATAAAGGAAATTTCAGGGCAAACTGGAGCCTCATGAATGCAGACTAACATCAGATTTTTCTATAGAGTTACTGCCAACCCCTGGCCAATGACAATGACATCTAGTCATAAACAGTTTTTCAAGGGCTGCCTAATAAAACATGCAGGTGGTAAAACATCATAATGACTACAAATTCCTTACAAATAGTTCTGAAAACAGTAAGTTTGCACAAGTTTCAGACACTTACTTGGTAAATCCTCACTATATGTGAAACTGGTAAATTTGGAGTTTCATTGTGTCTTTCAATTTTATGTTCAAAGCTCTTAATATAAATGTGGCTGCTATTCTTGATTGTCAACTTGGCACATTTTTGGAGGAGGAACTCAACTGAAGAAATGATTCCATCAAATTGGCCTGCAGGCATGTCTGTCAGGCATTTTCTTGATAGCTAATAGATGTAGAAGGGCCCAGCCTATGTGGGCAGTGCCACCTCTGGGCAGGTGGGCCTGGGCTGTGTAAGAAAGGCGGCTGAAGGCCGGGTGGCGGCGGCGCACGCTTTTAATCCCAGCACTCGGGAGGCAGAGCCAGGCGGATCTCTGTGAATTTGAGGCCAGCCTGGGCTACAGGGTGAGTTCCAGGAAAGGCGCAAAGCTACACAGAGCAACCCTGTCTCAAAAAATCAAAACAAAAACAAAAAAAGAAAGGCTGCTGAGCAAGTCAGTGAAAGCAAGTAAGTCAGCAGCATTCCTCCACAGCCTCCTCTTGAGTGGTTCCCTTGGTTTCTTCCCTTAAGGATGGACTACATCCTGTAAGCCAGATAAGCCTCTTCTTCCCTTAGTTGCTTTGGTCAGTGTTTATCACAGCAACAGGAAGCCAACAAGAGCCATAGCATGAAAGAGAATTCTACACCCCTCTGAGATCCACACAAATTGCCACTGTAAGATGCCCAGGATAATACCCCACGATCTGCCCCTCCTCACCGTTTTATCTCTGTGTTCATCTGTCTGACTCACAGAAGCCTCTGGCGGAGCCGATGCTTTTTCTCTGAAGAGATCTTCTTCCTCGTCATCAAAGATAATGGCAGTGGACTTGATTTTGTCTTAAAAAAAAGAAAGAAAGAAAGAAAGAAAGAAAGAAACCACAGCATAAAATTACATCAACATCAAAATCCAAACCAAAAAAAAACTCCCAAAGATAAATCTGAAAGGCATCTTATTTCTTGATCATTTACAGAGAAATACAAAGGAAATGGAACCATGCTCTTCCTTCACTATTTTTCCCTTTCCTTTTCCCTGCAATTCCAAGGACTAGCCAGGGAGAGCTACGTGCCAGTCATGCTCTGCCACTGAGCTGCTCTCCTAGTTCTGTCTCCCTGGTACTCAAAGCAAGACAGACATTAACCACCCGAATGACACCCTCATTCATGCAGAAGCACCCTATGATGGGACTAAAAAGAAAGATGACTTTAAAGCACCAAAAAGTGAACAGTTCTAGGAAGGAGATGTGAGCATGACTCCTGTTTTTATTAAAAACCAAACTATACAGAAAAAGATGGAAGCAAATGCTAAAATTCCCCTTGTCTGCCCAGGCACAAGACAGACGGAAGAGTCTGGTATACATGCTTCTAAATCTCCTACTACTTCATGTATTAATGTCAGCTAGACTAAAGCTTAAAAAATCTGAGCCAAATGCCCTACCATTTGTGTTTTCCATTTAATGTACAGAGGAAATATTCCCAAGTAGAAAAGTAAATACCTCATTCTTTTTACTTTTTATGAGATTCGTCTATTTATCTATTTGTGTTTATATGTGTGTGTGCCCATGTATGGGAGATATTTATTTATTCGTTTATGTGTTTACATAAGCTCATGTATGGGGGAATTCATTTATGTGTTTGCGTGTGTGTATACTCATGTACAGGGGATATTTACTTTCATTTATGTGTTTGTGTATACGTATGCTCATGTATGGAGGCTATTTATTTATTCATATACATGTTTGCGTGTGTGTATGCTCATGTATGGGGGATATTTATTTATTTATGTGTCTGTGTGTGGGTATGCTCATGTATGGGGTGTATGAGCATCTGTGCATGTACACAGAGGTCAGAAGGTGTTAGGTGTCCTATCACTACCTATTCCTTCGAGGCAGGATCTTTTCCTGAACTTGAGGCTTGTGTTTTCTCTACTAGGCTGGAAGCCTGCAAACCCCCGTGATTATATCTCTGTCCCTTTTAGAGCTGGAGTTACAGGCATGCACTTGATTCCAGGCTTGTTACACGGGTGCTGGGATCAGAACTCTGGTCCTCAGAACTTTGTAGCAAGTACTCATAACATCTGAGCCATCTCTCCAGCCCCTCATTCTTTTCAACAACTTTGCAAAGATCCGCCAAATGGAAACACCACAGGTTTCCTGGCTCTGGAAAACCTGAGTGGTTTTCTACTTTTTGTTCTCCAAGCACAGTCATGTGTCAGCGAGTAAGGCATGGTTTCAGAGAGCTGTGTAGACGTTTGCTAAGATGTCGAGAGCCCTTCAAGGCTGAAGAATGCACTTCTACATTCATTTATTGCCATTTAGTCTGTCCACTGAGCTCACTGCATATTTCTCCGGTTTTCTAAAACGATGAAGTTAGAGCTTCCCTCACACTTCTGCTTCTATCTGTGTACTCTACCCCTAACCCTGGAAAGTTACTGCAGACATCATGTTCTAACACATTCTGATTTTATCTTTTCCTGACGCCATCTTCTCCTTTATCCAACTGCTGAAACTATGTGCACCTCAGGATCCACCCTTCTCTTCAAGAACACCACCTGATGAATGTAAGTCTTGTTTCTTCAGATGTGAACTTAAGAGCTGGTGCTGTGGTCAAGAGAGTGTTAGAAACACAGGCTCTCAGGAGACACATCTGCACACTAAAAACAAAGGACTTGTAGGAAAGACTTCAACACGGACTTCAGAGAGGGAAGAGCACGGAGCAGACAAGAGACCACAAATGCTATGGGAGGACGAGGCCAAGGATCATCTGAGCTCTCTGGCAGAGAAAGAAAAGGTGGGAATGAAGCAACCAGCATGCAATGTTCTGCTCAGGTAATTACCCAGAGCTGCTGGAGGAAGTATGACTAAATTTCTGTCTATAATTTAAAAGGCAGGAGCAGAATCTTTGGGAAAAAAATACAGGAGAAGAAATTCAACTCCCTATAAAGAAGATCAGTAATTAGTTTCCAGCGCAGAAAAGATTGGCCTGTTAGGAACCCCCAAGGTTGTGGCGTGATTTAAGCATAGACAAGACAGTGACAGCAATGCTCAGCAAGGCATTCTGGAACTACAAGAGACACTGAATGTGAAGACCCGTGTCCCTTTAAGTTCAACATTCTTTTTTGTTTTGTTTTTTCAACGGGTTTCTCTTTACAGCCCTAGCTGTCCTGGCCTTGAACCCTCAAATGGAGTGCTGAGATTAAAGGTGTGCACCACCACTGCCTTGCAAGTTCAATGTTCTTCTCTAAGTTCCCAGAATTAGGCTGAAAGTGGTACCAGTCTTGGAAGGTTTGTTAGAAGATGGCACAAAAAAGTTGCTATCATCATCGTCATTATCATCATCATCAAAGAGGCCAGCAGGAGTTGGCAGATGTGGACTCTTCCCTGGAGTGGGCTGCTCCTGTTTCTGGAACTCCTTCAATGATGGAGCAGAAGTGGACCCAGACACATCAGTGTACCCTGTGGATGGAGACAATCAGAGCTATGAGCCGGAGTAAGCCTCCTGACGACACACAGCACCACTCATGAGTTCGGTTCATCTACAAAACACATTTAGAAAATGAAGTAACTTTTGTGTTAGTGTTGGAGAACTCAACCACAACACAAGACTGCCTGACCACTCAAGAAACTGCACTGATCCCCTCACTCCTTTCCCTTCCCTCTCTCTCCCCTTCCTCCTTCTTTCCTTCTTTTCCTCTCTCCTTTCCCTCACCCCTGCAGCCCTCTGCAGAGCTGGAGAGGAAACCAGGACCATGCGCATACTACACGAGTGCTCTACCACTCCGTCACATCCCCCGCCCCAACACCTCTGACCTCACATAGAACGTGAGCTCCTATCATCAGTACCCAAGCTCTAGTTATAAACTCTTCAATGCCTTCTAGGGCTCCTGGGTACCTCCAATTGCTAACCAGTCCTTATAAAAAGGTGACAAAATGGAATTTATACAGTTCTTAAGAGTGCTGGCTGGGGTGATGGCTCAGCAGGTAAGTGCTTATTCTAGAAACATGAGGATCTCAGTTTAAATCCCCAAAACTCAAAAGACAAGCAGGGTATGGCTGGTACCTGTGCCTGTCACCCCAGTGATGGCACAGGGGGTTGGGAGACTCTCTGGGACTTACTGGCCACCAGCCTAGTTGAGGTTCAGTGTGAGACCCTGTCTCAAGGGAATATGGAAGAGAGTGCTAGAGCAGGACATCTGTCATCTTCACTCGACACACACAGGCAGATGCTTCCCCTCACATCATGTGTGCATACAATACACACACACACACACACACACACACACACACACACACACACACACACACACACAAGAAATAAACCCTGTTACCTAAAAATACAGAAACAGCCCCTGCTGGGATTTTCTTTCCAGGTTTGGGGGATGGAGATTCTAAAATAAAGAAGAAAGGTCAATCATTTCACCAGACTTGTTGAGCATGGTAGGACACACCCGTAATCACAAGACTTGAGCAGCCGAGGCAGAAGGACAGTCATGTATCGGGGCTACATGGTAAGCACCACACCAAACAGGACTACATACAAAACTGTCTCAAAAATACCAACAGCCCAGCCCTTCTCTGGAGTACATGCAACATGGTACAAACCTAAACAGGTTTTTATAAAAAGGACAATTGTCCCTAAGCCATTTTAAAAAGTACTGAGTTCTTTTCATTTTTATTGACATCAGCAGCTTTTTCCTTAGGATTAGCACAGTCTAAACTGTGACTCCCATGGAAGATGCACTAAGCCAAACAGCAGCTAACAAGGCTATCTGGGGGAGCCAGGCCCAGAGCAAGCACAGTCTTTTAAGACAGGGCTAATGCTATCCTTTCCAGCTCAGTGAGATGAACTGGTGAAGGGAACAGCAAAAACCTGTGAGATGGTGGTAGAGAAAATAAAAGTAGCAAGTTAAACAAGAAAAATAAGTAAACCAACACGACAGCAAGATAAGGATGGCCCCAACAGAAAATAATCACACAGCAGGCTGTCATTTAAAATAACCAATTCCCAATGCCTAAGGGACTCCTGAAAATCTGATGGAATAAAAATTGTAGTTCCTAAAAAAACACTCTGGGCTTTCAAAAATTCCTACAGATGATTCTAATGGACGTCACCTGGAGGAATTATTGATGGCCAACTGATATACTCAACACAAGCAAGGTTCCCTTGAATTAAATGTCATTATAGTAAAGCTGGTCTCAGCAAAGCTCGAAAATACTTTTTTACTATCTTATCAATCTCTAAGAGGCAAATGTTTGATGTGGGTCTGAAGATGGTACTGTTGTCTGTTCCTAAGACAGAAACTGGCAAAGACAAACTGTCTTCAACTGTTTCAAGGCAAAAACAACTTTCAGCTTAACAGAAATAAAGCCTTGGGTGTTCTGTCTCCCAATAGAAAGAGATTTAGAACTTGTTTGCTGGAAAGTTGTTTTTTTTTTTGGCGGGGGGGGTCAACTTGATAGAAGCTAGAGTTGTCTGGAAAGAGAAACTCTATTGAGAAACTACCTCCATCAGATTAGCCTATAGGGAGGTCTGTGGAGCACTTTCTTGATTAGTGATTAATGTGGAGGGCCCAGCCCACTGTAAGCAATGCCACCCATAGCTAGATGGTCCTGAGAGAGAATGAAAAACAGCTATATATAAGCCTGCAAAGCAAACCAGGAAGTAGCATTCCTCCATGGCCTCTGCTTTAGTTCCTGCGTTCCAGGAGTTCCTGCCCTGACTTCCCTTCATGATGGACTATAGGCTGCAAAGATAAATGAAGACACCCTCCGCCCCCTCTTGGTCATGGTGTTTATCACAGAAATAGAAAGTCAGCTAGGAGAGCATGCAAGAGAAAAGCGGTCATCCCCAACCCTACCTTCACTAACGGGAGCTTGTGCTTGCCGATCCCGGGAGGCTTCCCTGAAGAGGTCACTCTGGTTGTGGTAAGACAGAGGATATTTTAAAATACAGAGATAAACAAGGCTGAACTTGAAGATTTCTGGGAAGTATTATATACTTTGAAGCTACGTGTTTACTGTCCTGCCAAAGAACAGTCACAAAGTTCAGACGAGAGCAAAATGAACTTAATTTGGGCCTGTCGGGAATTAAATAAAAAGATGGAAGAGGCTAACATACCGCTAACTCAAGTACACTATCCACTACTGATCCTCTCACAGGCTCTCCTCACGTCAAAGGACAGTAAGACGACAGGAGATACAGTATTTCTCACTCTGTGGTTCTGACTTCAACATGTCCCCCCAAATAAAGTGAATGAACTAATAGGAAGCTACTTTTCTCAAACAAAAACATGGATTTCTTCCTTACACATGCAATGGCACAGATACAAAGAGCTTCGTTCATTTGCCCACCTCACCTCATCTTCATCATCATCAAAAAGTCCCTGTCCTTCCCTGAAGAGGCCACCTCTAGAGCCAAATGGTGAGAAGTCTTCATCAGTCAACTTGGGGGGTGGAAACAAGCTGTCCTCTTCATCTGACAGAAAGCAATGTTGCACAGGGAATGTTAAAATGGGTGTGCATGAGGTGGTGCCACACTGCCTGCAATCCCAGCATGCAGCAGGCTGAGGTAAAAGGAATCAAAGTTCAAGGACAGCCTGGGCGGGGGGTGGGATTGAGGCCAGCTTGGGCTACATAGGAATTCCAAACTAGCTTGGACTATACAGCAAGACTTTGCCTCAAAAATACTAGGATGAGGGGGGAAAAGCCAGGTTTGGAATCCAAATTCTTGGGGTTGTCTCTATACCATATACAGTGTTGGCATGGACTTTAATGAAGCCGCACTTCGAAAGGAGTATTTGACATCCTCAAGTGAGCAATATCTGGAGACAACAGTGATTCCTTAGGCCAATCTCTTAGAGTGACTTACTTCAAAGCAAGAATACAGCTCAACTGCCACATGCAAAAGTTTAGAGAAAGGAAACACAATCCTATAGATGGAGACAATGGCAAGGGAACACAATAGATGCCAACACTTAATATGGAAGGGTCGTATGCAATCTTTACTAAAAACTTTAACAACCCATAGTTCCTGCACATCTAAAAGCAATGCCTACTTTAGACTAGCAATTCAAATACTCCCAAGCATCACTCTGCACTCGCCTTTCTTCCATGCCGGCACCCTAAAACGTGGTTTCAGATACTTTAAGTGGGTGGAGACACACCTACTTGTCAACACTTAACCCTGAGACTTTTACATTACATAAAGGCTCCTAGTGAGTGAGGGGCTTACCATCTGGAGGTGTTCTCCTTTCCTTCTTCTCCTTCATTGTCTTCTGAAGTTTTCCATCTGCTGAGCATAAGATTTATGAGACTCTCCTAGCTTCTACAATACTCACCATTCTTCTTATACAGGTACTGATTCTCTGCTTGAGTCTGCATCCTCATAACACAGGCCAAGAGCAAGACACGAAAGTTCGTATCTCAGCTCCATTAGGGCACTTCCTCAAGGGAGTGTCTTTATAAGGCAGAAGGCTGCCCGGTCACCTGCATATCAGGACTGTGCTAAAGAAGAAATTACTCTACTTTTCTACTCTGTTAAATAACTAGAATGCACTGGATAATGCATTTTTACTAGTCAAAATTTAAGAGTTACTGGTAGGCCATGGATTCACAATCTGCAGTTCACAGTTCTCTGGGGCTCCTGCATGTAAAATGTTACATAGATATATACATGTACTGGTAGTGGGGTAGGATACTCAGAGCATCTGATTATCAAGCAGAACTTAAGAGCCATTAACATGGCTTAAAGCAATGGGTCTCGACCTGTGGATCTCAACCCCTTTAGGGTCAAATGACCCTTTCACAAGGGTCGCCTAATGCCACAGAAAACAGATATTTGTTATGATTCATAACAGTAGCAAAATTAATTATGAAATAGCAACAGAATTTTATAGTTGGGGTGACCATAACATGAGGAACCACATTGAGGTCTGCAGCATCAGGAAGGCTGAGAACCACTGGCTTAAAGGGTCAAAGTGCTTACCACTGGGCCTAACAACCAGACCCACAAGGCAGAAGGAGGGAGGAGAAAACCAACTCTGCACACACATCAAGGCATGCACATGGCCCCCACCAGGGTTAAATGAATAAAATGTAAAAGAACAACAATAAAGGAATCTAAAAAAACAATGACAAAAGATCAAGAACCAAAATGTCTGCCTAACATTGGCGAACCCTGTATTTGGGTATGGTGGCTTATGTTTATGATCCCAGCACTCAAAGAAGAAGGCAAGAAGATCAGGAATTCAAGACACCCTTCCTTGCCTGAATTGTATATTTAAGGCCAGCATGGAATATATGAGACCCTGTCTCCAAAAAAGAGAAAGAAAGAGACATAAACACAGAGAGACAGATAGAGAACATGTGTGTGAGCACACACAAGCAGACTACTGAACGCCACTAACCAACCACCCCATTAACCTGACTTCAGAACTCACCTATCTGTTCCTCTTTCAGCTGATTTGAGATATCTCCTTTGATCCGAGCTGCCAGCTCATCAGCAAAAGATGTAGGTCTTTTCTACAGGCAAAAAAAAGAAAGGAAAAGGAAAAAAAAAAAAGAATCACTATTTTCTAACAAATTAGTACAGTTTACTTCTTGACATCTAACAAAATTATATCAAGTCATAAAATAATAAAACTACAAATAAAACAGGGCTTTTTTTCTCTTTTAAGGTTTATTTTACTTTTATTTATGTGTGTGTGAAGACAGGTGCAAAAACAGGACTTTATCAATGAATTTAAACACATGGATCCTATAGAGCTAGGCTAAGCAACAAATTCACAAAACTACCTCTTTAAAGGAGATACTCTTAACTTCTTTATTTTTTAAAATACTTGAAAAAGCTAGAAAACCAGCATGAAGAATGGAGGGTGATGGAAGAGTACCTGAACTCAAAATTCTGAAACTGAATGTATATCCCCAGCGAGCTGACCTAGCATTAGAAGAAAACGGCACTCACAAGGCAACTGAAGACACAGGGACACTTACTGCTACTTATACAGCTATAAATCAAGGACAAGAGAAATGGTGCTCACTGCTCTTGCAGAGGACCTAAGGTTGGTTCCCATGTCAGGTGTCTCACAACCTAAACTCCAGCTCCAAGAAATCTGATACCCTCTTCTGGTCTTCCCAGGAACCCAACATATATGTGTGTTAATACAGTCACACAGATACGCCAAAAACACACTTAAAAAAATAAGACAAATCTTTAAAAGAAAAAAATTCAATTACAAATATGGGAGCTACAGAGATAGCTCAATCAGTACAATGCTTTCTGCATAAGCGTGAGAACCAGAGTCCAGAGCCTTGGAACTCACATGAAAAGCGAGAAGTGGCTATGTGTGCCTGTGATCTCAGAGCTGGGGAAACAGAGACAAGAGGATCCTGGGGCTTGTTGGCCAGCTAGTTTATCCTGGTAAGCCCCAGGTTCAGTGAGAGACCCTGAGTCTAAACAAGGGGGAGAACGACTGAGGAAGTCTTCCACCACGGACTTCCGGCTACACACACAATTACAAATCTGACGTAAGAGGAGATGACTACAGACCCAGATGGCGCTATTCAGGAGCAACGTGTAAACACCACTTCTAAGACCTCATCAAGGGATAACCACACTTACAGACTTGGCATTTTCCTCAATGTCCTCAATATCATCCCCCTCCTTCTCAGAGTCAACAAAAAGGTCACCATCATCATCCTCTTCTTCATCACTCATCTGTGTGGTATGCTGAGAATGCAAAACAGAATCACAAGATGCAAGTCATCAAACTGAAAAGGAGACACGGTCGATTTTTAATCTCTCCCTTTAAAAAGGATAACCACACTTCGAACACATATTCCACACGATTTATTTATTAGAAACTAGCTGGGCAGTGGTGGCCCATATCTTTAATCTCAGCAGGTAGAGGCAGGTGGAGCTCTCTGAGTTCAAGACTAGCCTGGCCTACAGAGTGAATTCTAGGACATCCAAGACTACACAGGAGAAAAACCTATCTATTTTGAAAAACCAAAAAATAAAGTAAAAAAAAAAGAAAGAAAAATAAAGGATTTACTTTTTATTTGTTTGTTTGTTTTGGTTTTTCAAGACAGGGTTTCTCTGTAGCCTTGGCTGACCTGGAACTCGCACTGTAGACCAGGCTGGCTTCAAACTCAGAGATTTGCCTGCCTTTACTTTTTTAACAAAATAAAGGTTCAAAAATATCAAAGCAAAGTATTAGAATATTGAAAATATTCATTATTAGAGGAATGTAAATTAGTCTTAACAAGAGCAGGAAGTGATGATTAAAAGGAGCTATTAAAAAGGAGTAAAATTTGGAAAAGGTAATACCCAAAGGAGGTGGCAAACCTAAATATATGACATACTAAGAGAAAACTAGCAGTGAGCATGAAAAATCCTCACTATAGCATTCAAAAGTCAGTTTAGGAGACTTGGGAGTATAAACATGGTACAGAGCTTGCCAAACACACCTGAGAGCCTAGGTTCACCCCTAGTGCCAAGCAGAAAGAACAGTAAGTTTAGTATACATGGGATGCTTCAGCTAAAGCTTTAAAATGAATTCATTTCAATACATGAGCTTTACCTGGTTTTGATCGTTGTCACTTCGACTAGCAAAATCTTCATCTGATTCCTGTGGGTGAAAATGTTTTGCTATTAACACAGAAAAGGTCACGTCCGTCTCTGAGGTAAGTTGACTGTGTGGGGCAGAGGAAAAGCTCTTACACTCAGTCACCTTAAGTAGCAGACAAGATGAATGACTGGCAATATTGCAAGAGTTGTCTAGCTGCCACAAAGTTTGTGTTTCATTTAAATAGCTCTCATTTACATCACTTGTATTTCCCAATTCTAAGCTTCAGATTTAAAGAAAGATCATTTGATTAATCAGAGGTTGGTTTGGGTTGCTTGACATTTTGGACCACAATCTCTGTGTTCCCTCTAGGAGGATAACTACTTCATTAAGCTCAAGAACTGAACATCAGTGTTTGCTACACTGATTTGGTAGAGGGCTACAATGACAGCTAAAAACAAAGGCCTCAGCAGATAATTATCTATAGTAAAGTAACAGGCAAGTTTATTTCTATTGCTAGCTAAGATTTCTATTGGCAGGGCTGGAGGAAGAAATGCAGGAGGGGGAGAGGGAGAACAATCAAGAAATGAAAATTAGGTGCAAAAATGGTCTCCTTTTAGAACCTCATACTCATCATTGTCTGAAGGAACAACTCAAGGCCCCAGACTCTAGATGAAGATTTTACTCTATGGATCTTAAGACACTAGCAAGCGAACATGAAGTAGATGCTTTGATTAGCTTTAAAACATTAAAAGAGTATACTTTTCTTGCAAGGGACTAGAGTTTGGTTCTTAGCACCTACATCAGGCAGCTCACAACTGCCTGTAACTCCAGTTCTAGGGATCTGACATTCTCTTCTACAGGCACCTGGGTGTGTGCACACACACACACATAACAGTAATAATAATCATGATGATAAATCTTTCAAAGTTGTTCATGAACATGCACGCACACATACTAATAAAAATAACAATAATAAAATCTTTAAAAGTTGTTTATTACAGCTCTTTATTTTTTTCTAGGATTATTCAAGAAGGACACATTTCAAGACTAAGTTTCTGGCAGAGACTGTACCACAGTGTCTAAGCTGTTCTCTCCTCAAAATATAATGGGACGTGAAGAAATTTGGTAGAACGGAGAGCAGGTGGGTAATGGTAATGCATTAGAGCAGTTTCCCTTACTTCTCTCTGTACAAATTACAAATAAGAATTTCAACTCTAAAAAAACACTTCAGATTCTGCCCCTTAAGTTTATAAAAACAGTTCACTAATTCTAAAGCATGTTACATGCCTAGCCTGCTCCACACATCCTAAGCATCCTGTCATCATGACGTACGTGGTCATACCATGTCCTTACCTCCTCTTCTTTCTCTTCTTCACTGTCCACAATACTTCCCCGGTTGCTGCCTACAGAGCCTTCTGTCAGGAAGAGTGTAAAAGTCAACATCAATTCACCAGAAAATATCTGTAGCTCCTTCTCAAAGATGCCAAGCACAACAGCATCAAAGAGGCTTTAATGAAGCAAGCGCCACTTAATGGAATGAAAGCATCTTTGTTACTGATACAATTTCAAAGCACCTCCCATGCTTTAAAAGAATTTCATAACTTGGCCTTATTCTACATGGATGTCAAGGTTACAAAAAAATGAAGAAACAGTATCAGACTAAAAGTTGACTAGCGATGACAGGTAAAGGCAATTGCCACCTGTCCTGAAGATTGAAGTTTAGTCTCTGGAACTCACATGATGGAACAGAGACTGACTCCCATAGGCTCTCCACACACACATACATTAAAAAAATAAATAAATAAACATAAAAAATTTAAATGAAATTAAAATAAAAGATGACTAGAGCAATTCAACAACTAGATGTTCCAAGTCTTAGACCAGAGAAGGTGATAGAGGTAGGAAAAGACAGAAATGGGACAAGAGACAAAATCTGAACACAACCAAAGAGGCTAACAGTAAAACTTCTTGAAATTGACCACTTTACAGTGTGGTTATGTTAAGAAAATGTCCTTGTTCTTAAAGAATATTAGGGTAATGGAGGGCCAGACAAATTATGATATACAGACAAAGAATGAAAGTTCAGAGTGAAACATTAGCTGGCAAACCTGAGTGAGGGTCTGTTGATCTCTCCACTGCTCTTGTCATGTTAATAGAAAGTTTTAATTATTTTAACACAAAGAGTTAAGCTACGTTAAACATGACAAAAATATTGGTGAGAAAGAATACCTTCACTGGAGAGCTCTCCAAGCCCTACATCTTCCTGTTCCATGAAGAGCTTTGACCCGATGAGATAGGGCAAAGGGCGGTCAATGTAGAGGTCCTTCAAGGAAGGAAAGGGCACAGCCATTAAGCACATGGGTTGAAATCATTCTGCTGCATCTGACTATCTCAAACAAGTTAAGGTGATACACAAAAGTAGAAAACAAGAAACATGGCAAGGTTAAACATCATTGATTTTTAAAACATTAAATTCTAGGTAAAGAGAACAGCAAAGCTGACTCCCTCCCCATATACCCCAGTGATAGAGACACTAGCAAGGCCTGGGAAAGGTTTACAGCAGTAACCAAATGAGGAAAATATAACCTCCCAAGAAAACGTTCCTAAGGAGGCCAAGGGATAGAAGCCTGAGAGCCATGTAAGGCCTACCCTCCCCTCCCCTTACTCAAAAGCAAGCACACAGAAAGCACAATACTGGTGGACCTCCCTTTGTAAACATACAAATTTACATACTAAAAATGTCTTCTGAACAGACAGCAATACTGCAAGTTCTAGGCCAGCCAAGACTACAACGTATGACTCTATCTTTAAAATTTTTTTAATTCTTTGGCTGACCAATACAACTTAAATACTACCTTACACATAAAAACACATACTTATTTTGAAAATCATCGATAATAGCTCAAAATTTTGAGAGAAACGAAGAAATAACCCAAATGTTATCAGATGCTGAGACAATAGTAGACAAACCCAGATTGGATGGAGCAGAGGGAACAAGACAAGGCACTACGAGGACTGGGAGGGATTTCTTAAGCCTGCAGCAGAGCAAAGAGAAGGCTGGCTTAGATGTCCATAAAGTAAAGTAGGGGACAATGTCACTAAGCAAATTATCTACAGTTAACACAACAAATTAAATAGTCCAAAGACTAAGGAGTAGAGTATCTGTTTGGGAGAAAACAGCAGCCTCAGAAACGGAAGAATACCGGCACCCCTACTCCCGGCTGACAACACTAAGCATTCAGAAAGGGACAGTGACAAAGTGAAGCCGTGAAGCCGGGTAACAGAGCAGCAGACATCGTGAAGGACCCTGCACAGCACCCATCCACAGCACACAAGAGCAGTGAAGGACTCTGCACAGCACCCACCCACAGCATACAAGTCAAACTTGAGAGCCAAGCCAGTATTCCACCTGGCAACTATGTCCCATTTCCACGGCAGGGGGTAAAGACTGGCTGTCCCTCTGAGACATTAGCCCTGGGCCACAGCCCCTCTCCTGGGGATCAAGAAGAAGTCTTACACCATTAGACCCACTGCTAACTTCCAAGAGGAAGCCTGTACAGGAAGTTCCTAGTGGCTTTACCTAACACCCCAAGCAACCAAACAAGCCAAATGCCTTTCTGAAATTTTCCTTAGTACGAGCCACAGAATATCTGCTCCTTAGGAGCTTCTCTATTCATCTAGCCCTAACCCAGAGCTCCTTTTCTACCCTAAAGTCTAGGAACAAAAGGGAGAGAGGCTGTTCAAAGGGCACAAAACTTCAGTTGGCCCAAACATGAGCTAAACAAGAATAACACCAATACCATCAAACATGCTAAACTGCACAGGGGGTGAAGGGTGGGGATTCCATGAGGCCTGAACCCTACACAAGTAACTACAGGCAACTGAGGAAAGCTGGGAGGGGGAAAGGTGGTCCTCCCCAGGGAAGAGCACACCAACTGGCTGTCCAGTGCCAAATGGTCAGCCCTGGAAACATACATACAAGTTAACATTACATGGACTCAACAGGTTATAAATAGGTATATATTAACAATGAAGACAGAGATCATGAATTTGAAGGAAAGCGGAGAGAGGTATAAAGATGAAAAGAAAAAGAGAAACAGTGTAATTAATTTATAATCTCAAAAAAAAAAAAACCCAAAAAATGTCAGAGGAAATAAGATCAATCTATAACAATAAAACATGTTGACTATAGTTAATAAAATGCACTGTATTTTTTAATCGTTGAGAGATTTTTAAGTATTCTCACCATGAATTAAGTACACAAGAACACACAAGTTAGAATAAGTTTATTCTACAACAAATGGACATTTCAAAACATGTACAAGATATATATGTGTGTGTGTATGTGTGTGTGTTTCTTTTATTGAAAATTAAAAATAAATAAAACTTCAGTTTTAAAATAAAAAATGAGCCACAAGATGACTGGGTGGGTAAAGGCCTGCAGACCAGAACCCGTGTGAAGTTAGGAGAAAAACTGACTCCAGAATTGTCCTCTCTCTGTCATGTGCCATGAGACATGCATATCCCCATACAAACAATTCAATGACAAGGTTTAAATATTAAAAAATTCAATTTGGCCAGGCAGTGGTGGTGCACACCTTTAATCCCAGCACCCGTGAGACAAGAGCAGGTGGATCTCTGTGAGTTTGAGGCCAGCCTGGTCTACAAAGCAAGTTCCAGGACAACCAGGAGTGTTACATAGAGAAATCATCCAGGGGGAAGAAAAAAAATAAAAAATTAAAAATAAATAAATAAATAAAGCCTAATAACAATAAATAAAATAAATTTTAAAAACTAACCAAATCCAATTAAAAAAAATCTCATCCTTCCCCTTAACTTCTTGGCTATAAGTCACTTTTGTCTCAGGGTTCTGAGGATGGTTGCTCATGTAGATGCCTCCTTTCCCACAGACAATACTAAAAACCTCAGAAGAGGAGGAGGTATGCCCTGCAACTTGTACCTACCATGTACCACAGAAATGCTCAGTGTGTCAAGTAAGGCTCTCAGAAAGAGTCAATCGGGAATGCCCATGCCTTACACACCCTACGCTGGGCAAAGCAGTCAAGACATCATAATACTGTAACTGAATGCCTTTACCTTTGGTTCAAGGATCAGTTCCACCCGCTCATTGGCATCATCTTCTTCAGAGTCCGAGTTCCCTGCCTTTATGTCAAGTTGCTCAAAGGCACTGTCCAGCACCTGTAAGCCATAGTTCACAGCCTCCCGGACTTTAGGGATCAGGTCTACTTCCTTCTGTTCCCGAGTCTTCTCCTACAAACAAAACAGCCTTCAGTGTGTCTCCAATATGAAACTCTAAAGTCATGCCCTCCTCCAAAACATTTCGTTCAAAATGTTAACAGAGTCACTTTCTGATACGGACTTCGGAGTAAATGTACAAGCTTTAATCTCAGTTTTGTCACTTTCTGGACATACATCAATCCACTTACACTTTAGAATTCCAATTTCTCCATCTGGAAAATCAGATGAACATTCAAATTAGAAACCAAAACTGAGTCTGTGAAAACACATTTGTGAAAAAAAAAATGTGCTTAATGACTCTTATCTATCTTTAGGCTAGCAGAGATAGAACCTGGGTTCTGACATGTGTTCGGCAAACACTCTGCCAATGAATTATTCCTCTAGTCCTGTGGCACTCAGAAAATACTTCACTACATACTACCCACTTTTAAATGTAATGCTGGCTTGATATAACCACATTATTGCATTTTGCTGAGTAGCAAATGCATGAGTACTATTAAAAATAAAATCCAAATTCCAACAAATGCCAGGAACAGGAAATCCACAGCTGGTTTCTAATATTCTAATCTAACAGCTTTGCTTCTTAATAGTTCTTAATAGACTATCAACCTTTGCAGGTGACTTCCACTTTTTCAGAGGAAGTCAGAGCTGACTGAAAGTAACTTCCACAATAAACATACTCAAATCTGCCTGCTTTCCTGAATGAGAGGAGGGGAGTACCTGCCAGAGCACACAAAAGTAAGGCCAGAACTCTTTCTTAGGTGTGGACACCCATGTGGGATAAGCAAGGATGTGTATGCACAGGCCACATGGCAAGCCACAGAAGAAGAGGTAGGAACTGCTGATCCTTGATCCCTTGGCCCACTTTTCAAAGCACACAGCCCTCATCAACTTTCTTCCTTTCCTTCTCTTTTCTGACCTCCACTAGCTCCCACAAACCCAGTCCACAGGGAGGGGATGAAGCTCAGTTGTAGAAAGCTTGCCCAATGTGCATGAGGCCCCACATGCAATCCCCGGTACTAAACACGTAACACAGCAACAACCTTAGTACAGGCTTTCTCTTATTGACATGGCCTCCCCACTGCCTTTTAGCTGTCCCTTCTTTCTTCATCTGGATAAAGTCTCATCCTTGAAGCTTTCCCCAGCTAGTTTAACAGCAAGTGTCTCTTTGTGTGAACTTCCAAAACAGCAACCATGCAATGCAGTTTGGATCAACAACCACCTATGGCCTCAACAATGAAACTGCTTGAGAGTGAGTGTCCTTAGTCATGGGTTCCCTGCAGTCCTATGACAGTCAACAACTGCTCACTGGGGAGTCCATTCTGTCCGAACACAGCTTGTAGTACCCATGGGGTCCTCAACTGTGCATGCACTAAAACTATATTCACCTTACTATCTAATTTTCATCTGCCAGAACAAGAGTAAAACAGTCACAAAGTTGGGGAAACTGGGTCTCCCAGGCCTCAATTCGTTTCCTCATTCATTTCCCAAGCACAGTACATGGCCTGTTTCTGTAGAAACTTTGAGGAAGAGTGGCTTCTAGATCTGTAAAGGGGAGGAAGAGGAAGAGGAGGAAAGAGAGGAAGAAAGGGAGAGAGAAGGGAGGAAGTAGGGGAAGAAGACAAAGCTTCCTCTGGGGCCTGCAATCCTGGGCTACCTACCCTGTGCCCTCTGCTCTACTCTACTCTATGCCAGAATTCAGAAATTTCATCTCCATATTAACAGCCTAAGCTTCAGAAAAAAATGGAAGAGTTCTATTGGGCTACTGCCAAAGGCAGCATCTCCCACAGCCCTAGTCCTATCACCCTCTTTATCACTTCTCAAAGTCGGTCATTCAAAGATAGGATGATTTACTACAAGTACCTGTTGGGTTTTCTCGGCCTCAGCCTTGAGTGCCTGCTCCTCCACTTCTTCATCGTATACCCGCTGAGTAAGGAAGCAAATTCATTAAATAGTTAAGCACTGAAATGGAATCACATGTAAAAGGTCAATACAAAGAAGAATTTTTTGAAAGAGGGAAATGGCTGGGTGGTGGTGGCGCATGCCTTTAATCCCAGCACTCAGGAGGCAGAGGCAGGTGGATCTTTGTGAGTTCGAGGCCAACCTGGTCTACAGAGTGAGATCCAGGACAGCCAGAGATACACAGAGAAACCCTGTCTCGAAAAACCAAAAAAAAAAAAAAAAAAAAAGAGGGAAATGGCTTTGAGAAAAACAACTGGGACCACTACCAATGGATCGTGGACGAATAACAAAGAACAGTAGCTAATTCACCTAAAGTCAATTTTAAACCTAAAGAAACATGGGGAACTATCTGGCTGATCAAAGAGTTCTGAAACCACTATGAGCCCAACTGGTACATTTTTTCCACTTAACCTAATGCATAACTCTAACAGGGCCACAATACAAGTACCTTCGTCCAAGACCACTGCCAGTATCAACTGATATAACTTACCAACTAGATAAATATCCTTAACAAGTGAAGTAAGGAATATGATAATGGTAAATTTACTTTTATTCTGTTGCTCAAAATGGCTGAAAATTTTTTATACTTATCTCTTATGAATCAAGAAAAAAAGTCAAAATCAACAATTTACTAGAAGATGCATGGCCAAGGAAGAACCTCTTTAATAAGACGTATCTGTCATTCTGGAAACTCACTGCAATTTTAAAAAAAAAAAAACAAAACTGGAGTATAACATCTTTGCTACAAAAAAAATCAATGTAAGTGGGTATGATGGCTAATCCTGGTTGTCAATTTGACTGTATTGGACATCAACTAAAACCCAAGCTGCTGGAAAATCCTGTGACGAATTTTCTTGATCTTCTTCTTTGAAGCAGGAAGATCCACCCAGGATCTGGACCATACTTTCTGGTGGCAGCCCACATAAAAGGACAAGGAAGAAGGAAACTTGCTTTTTGCTCACTTGTCCTCACTCTTGCTGGCAAGTCCATCTATCCTGTTCCTAAGGCATTCTTTTGCTAGTGTTAGAAACAGCTTCTTCAGGGTTCTAGGAGACTGAAGATCAGCTGCTCTCCAGCAATCATCCAGGCCTCCAGCACCAGATGGGGACTGCTGGGATAGCCAAGCTCCTGGACTGAATAGCTACTACATTCTCAAACCTTTCAATGCTGACAGTCATTGCTGGGACTGTCTAAACCACAGCCTGTAAACCAACCTAATAAATCCTCTTTTAATAAATACGTTCATCCTATCAGTTCTGTTCCTTTAGAGAACCCTGACTTACAAAGTAGGACAATGAAATTGTTCTGTAATGAGCAATAGGGTTACAAAAGTTTATGAATATAATGAAGCACACTGAGCTGCACTTTAAAAAAAAAACTACCTAAATCATTTAAAAATTGTTTAGGTAATACAGGCTCAATACTCCTTATCTGAAGTTTTTAAATTTGCAATTTTTAGAATATTTGCAAAACTTTATGAGCATCACTAATGAAAAAATCCAAAATTTAAAGCTGAGGCACACGAAGTTCCAGATTTCATTTTATTTCATTTCATTTTGGAGTAAGTATAAGCAACCTGTGCCCTTGAGAACCAGATGGGAAGACCCTATTGCTGAGGACACAACACACTTGGGTTGTGGTACATAGAGAAATCGGCTGGAAATAGGCGGGACATGTCCTCTTTGCTGTGTAACTTGCACAGAGCTGAAAGATACCGTGCAAGTGACCACTTGGGAAAACAAGAAGCAATGTCCTCCCCAGAGGTAGACATTGTGCACAACAATACCAACCTGAGTGGCATGACGGCTCTGGTGATGACCAACTGCTTTCTAACTGGGTCTGAGGCCTATTCGACAAGAGGGAATTAAAGCCATGTTCTGTAAACCAGGTCAAAAGCCCATGCTTGCGAGGTCAGAGGCCATAAAGTTTGGACCTACTACTACTACTGTTTTTGCTAAAATGACACATTGTTAAAATATCTTCTAAATGTTTATACACATAGGCTAGGGCTATTCTCAATCTTGGTCAGAATTGTCAAATTCACAGAGGAAAGTTAAAAACCCAAAATAAAATAATGATGACTATTTCTGAATATAAAGAAGTTATGAGTAGTTGACCATGGTGGTTCATGCTTACAGCCCAACTTTCAGCAATCTAAAGCAGAAGATGGTGAATTCATGGCTAGTTTAGGCAACAAGATTCCATCTGAAAAAAGTTGTTAAAGCAACCTGCCCTACTAAGTATATTATTATGATATTTAAGAGCATGCAGTAAAGAACAAAGAAAACTACATGGAAGACTAAGTTTACGTTCACATAAACATACACACAGGTCAGCGAGGAAAGAAGAGCTACATAATCACAGTTATCTTTATGTGCACTCACACACACCCATAAATATATACTCCCAGGGAATAAAAAATAAAAATGCAGAGATACAAGCATCCTTGCCCAAAAAGATTACAGTTGAGAGGAAGTAAAGGAAATGGGGAGAGAGGAGGTTGGTTCCTGTGAAAACAAATATTGAACAAAATTAAAATCTGGTAAATTAGTTCTAGCTGCTGTACATTCTTATCATGTGTAGTTATTCTCTGTAGCAGGACACTCAGGAGCACCAAGGCTACTCTATCAACAAATGAAATAGTTCATAAGAAGCTGACAGCAGAATGTTAGATTGGTACAGTCCTATAACGGGAGTAAGAATAGGTTCATAAGACAGGTGGCCTCTAATCCCAGCACTGGGAAACAGCAGGAGGATCAGGAGTTGAAACTCATCCCCGACAACATAGGGAGTTTGAAGTCAGCCTAGGCTACGTGAGACCTTGTCTCAAAAGAAAAGAAGAATTAAATTCATAAAAGCCTCAAAGCTGTGTAAAAATGATTTTAACATTAAGAAATATGCAGGTTGCAAATGCACACACTTCTGTGCATGTGCACATACACACACACACACACACACACACACAGGGAGAGAGAGAGAGAGAGAGAGAGAGAGAGAGAGAGACAGAGAGAGAGAGAGAGTGAGTGTCATCCAGACTAGAGAGAAATACAAAATAACATTCACTAGCTGATTAATGTCTGCGTGAGAGCAGACCTAGAACATTGTCCCCAGCTTCCCCAGATGACTTTTCTTGCTCTTACTTTTCCTCCTAACTGTCCTACACCAAACATTACCAAACATTTCCAATATGAGAACAAAAAAGTACATGAACCTTAGGGGGAGATTTTTAAGATAGGGAAGCTACTGTAGCTGTTTCAAATTTGTACGGCAAGACCTCTAACCTGAAAAGGCTGAGTTTCTGACTAAAGTCTAAGACCGTCAACACCCAGCTTCCCCACGCCATCACTAGAATCTACCCCCAAGATGTCAGCATCCTGGGGCTGGTAAGACCAACGTGACATCTAAAACACCAAGCGGTTTGGAAAGACCTGAAGTCCATGAGATGGTTGAGGGTGGAAGTGCTCAGGAACATCAGATCATCACTATAACTTCCTTCCCCAGGCTGATCTCACAGCTTTACTTCATGAGCATTCAGATAGTTCTATACTAGAACTGTTACATACCTTTGGTATTTGTCCTCACAGAAACTCTTCCTCCTCTGGAGAAGTGGGGTACATGCCATAGGGAACAAGTGAAAAGGACAGGACAGATTTTCTGTTGCTGTTGGTGGTGTTGTTTTAACAATTACACACAGACCTGGTTCTTTTCCTTATATATGTTCTCTCATTCAATTATTTAAACATTCAAGGTCTCTATGTATCCAGATTGTGCTAAGATCTACGAATATGTTTAGCTAGATCCTAAGGCTTGTTTAGTAACTTTAAAAGTAGGGTTGCTAAGAAATAATGTGTACTTACATGAAAATGCCATATAACACAGTACCACATACAATGCAAATATACAATGAAAAAAAATTTTAATTAAGACTGTTAGACTGCTAATAAATGACATGGGGACTGGGTATGGTGGCTTATGCTTTTAAGGAGGCAGAAACAAGCAGATCTCCATGAATTCAAGGCCAGCTAGGTCTATATATATATATATCAAGTTCCAGCCAACCAGGCTAAATGGTGAGGCCTTGTTTCAATAATAATAATAATAGTAGTAGTAGTAGTAGTAGTAGTAGTAGTAGTAGTAGTAAGACATGGGATGCTTCAAGAGCTCTTAACAAGAGGTACTGCCTTGTAGAGGCTCAGGGTGAATCTGGTAAACAGACAGATGAAATCAAAGGACATACAAAGCAATCTAAACAAAAGCCTGTAGCAAGGCACTCAGGAGCGCCAAGGCTACTCTGTCAAAAGCAAAGGCCAACATATGTAAAAATAAAGCAGGTTGGTGGAGGGGACATCATGCGCGTGGTATTATAGCAGGTATGATTTTGAGCTTTAGCCTCAAATTGTTGATTTTCTGACAGTTTAGCAATGACATCTGTTTCTTTAAAAAATAAGGGGGGAGGTTGAAAAGGAAGAAAATGATGGAAACATAGTTTTGATAATTAACAGAACAATCTTGAAAAAATTAAATTGTTTCTTCTTGAATTTTTTTCCAGAAAGCTAAAAATTCTTTAACAATTGGCTTTAAATAAAAACTCCTTATGATCATTTAGCAAACTAAAGTCATTAACGAGGACTGCTAAATCTAAGGTCAGGATGGAAACTGTCTTAAAAAAAGTGGGGGTGGGGGAAGGGCTGCCTTAAGAACTGGGTCTCTTTCTGCTGAGCCACTAAAGACAGGCCAGCACTAATGAGCTGTTCTCTCTCAGGATTCCCTCTTGAGCCCTTACTAATAGTCCTACATAGCTTCCATTTCCCTCAAAAGTCCTCACTGTTCTATTGCCCTAGAAAGCCCAGTTTGCTTCACTAATTCTAAAATGGAGTTTGCAATTATGGGGCTGCCTCTGAGACTAACAAAACCCAACTGACTTCAAATAATGTCTCAAAAGAATTTCCACAAACCTAAATAACAGCAGCATCCTAGAGTGAACAGTAGGACAATGTCAGGGTTTGAAGAAAATACACAGGAGAGCAGCAAATGCAACAGGTATTTCTGTCATGTTGATTTTCTTCTTTTCAGTTTCCTTAAGCACTAGCGATGCTCTGAACATCATTAGCTGCTCCCACAAATGGGAAGAAGCTGTACCGTGTGGCATTACAGAAGGTCTTGGAAGCAGTTACATTTGGTATGGCACCAACGCACTCAGGAAGAAAGGTGACGGCGGACTGGGAGGGGAGAGGAGTAAGGACTTATCATCAAGGAAAGATGGATGGAAATATAGAATCCACAAAAGCAGACATGAAGAACAAAGTTTTCAAAAAGTCTAAGCTGTAGAAAAGTCTAAGGGAACTTTGCCAGAAGAAGCTGGAAGAGGTGGAGAGGATCTAATTCAAGTCTGTGATCAGAAAATGAAGTTTACGATGCTGCCTCCTCCTCCTGAAAAAGTGAGATCTGGCACCATTCTGGTGCAGGCACATTGAGTACAAAAGAAAACTTCCTGCTCCTTGCCTGATCTACAGCTGCAGCAGTAAGTGCAAGAAGAGCTGAGAATCTGATGTAGCAAGAAAGGCTCACAATGAGAGCGGCACAAGTAAGAACATCCAATCCCAGTGGGGGAGGGGAGGACGACTGCTGTCATCCCCTAACTGACCCTTCCAGAGAGATAAATGCTCAAGTTGACCATGCAGGTTCTGTGCACATCAGAAATGTCTTCAGGTTGAGCATGCCAATCCAAAACCCTAAAATACAAAACTTTCTGAGCACTGACATGACATTCAAAAGTTTTCGACAGGGGGTTGTTTCAGTTTAGGGATGCTGAACCTGTAAGGTCTGCACAGAAACTACATCTTAGAAATCTGACATCTGAACAACTTCTAGTCCCAAGAATCCCAGACAGATAAGGTACATTAAGTCTGTACTGGGTTTACTTGAATACATCTAATGTTTCAAAATCAATGTTTCCCTTTGCCAGTTAAGAAAATAACTGGTGGGGTAGTCAACTCAATGAGCCAGCTAGTCTGGCACATGCGGTGGTAAACAAAGAGCCCTCACCAAATCCCATGTCTCAAACACGATGGAACGTGAGCTAAGTCACTTCAGTTAGGGATACTAAATTACGCAAACACGCTACAGCAACAGCCCACATGGAACTCTGGTATTTTTACAATCCTAAATCATGGGCTTTACGATCTTAATCATTTTGGAAATTATGTTTAGTCCTTTACACCTAACAATTTCAGGATACAGCTTACTTTAGTAATTCTCTTCTCACTGCTGGGTGTAGGACTGTATGCCTGTAATCCCAGTACTTGAGATGCAGAGGTGAGAATTTCCAGGTGAGTTCAAGGGAAGCTTGGTCTACATAGCAAGTTCCAGATCAGTCAGAACTAATGATGAGCAAAAACCAGAAACAAAAAAAACAAAAAACCAATCCCCCCCCAGAAAATGCCTTTTCACAAATTAATTCAGAAAGACATTCTTTGACCGTGTGAACTAAGCTTCCTCTCCATTCTCGTAACAGCCTTCCTTCGCTCGACTGGCTTCAGGCATACGTGTTTCTTTTCTATCATAGCTTTACCAAGATACTTACTTTACCTGTGTATTCCTGGCAGCTCACAGACACTCACTATGAAAACAAAGCTCACAGGTGCTTTAAAGCTCAGCATCATGTTTACTGCCGATTCTGCCACAGATTCAGCCACGTTATGAAAATTGTAGTTGACAAAACGCCAAGTAAACATCTGCCTCCACTTATAGAACTGATCAAAACATAAAGGACCCAATCAATAACTGCAGGCAAAGTGGTGCTCAAATGGTCAGGTCAGGTATACGGCTGATCTTACCAAATGTGCACAGCAGCTTTGGGGAGAGGCACACAATTCAGCTCAACTGTCCGTTGCCCTCAAAACTAGAAACAGAAAAACCAGACCGAGGCAAACCTTACCATTAGTTTTGTTTTTGTTTTTGTGTTGTTTTTTTTTTTTAAGGAAAGCCAAAAACTTTACTAATAAAAGACACTGATTCTAGAAAAAGGAGCTTCAGTTACCAAGAATGAATCTATCCACCAAAACTTAGGGAAAAAACGAACTATCATTTCAAATTACCTTAGCTCTTACTCCCCAAAAGGGATTATTTGCTAAGTCAGATGTAATAAAAACAACTCACATTCTCAATGAACTGGGTATTCGACAGCATGAGGAAGTCATTGAAGACATTATGCAGACGACAATGTGTCGCTTTGGTCTCCTGAATTAATCCATCCACCTGTTTCTTGATTTCATGGGTCCTGGAGATAGTCTGCTGTGAGAATTCCTGTAGAAACTGTAGTAGCTATTTTGAAAAGGAACATACAGAAGTGTCAACATTACATGTAGGGCAAAAGAAACAAACAACAACAACAAAAAAAAACCCTTTCCCTTTCACCCAGGTGTTATGTAAAAGGAATGATACTTTTGATCTAAAGTCAAGTGACACTGAAAAGCATTAAGAAAGTTCTTCAGGCAAGTGCATCCATCCCACAAACACTTTTAGCACATTTCTAAAGGGATTTATAGGCCTATTTGGTTGTCACTCTCCAGAGAACACATTGTGTAACATAACAAAACACCCCAAATCCTATTTTTATGGAATTGTGAAACTGAAAGCTCTGAGCTCTCGGGTTCCCGAAGTGAGGAGTCCTACTCAAGAATATGTGTTGCCCCATTTAGCCCAAATTCCAATACAGAAGCGCTTCCGTAGAGTCAGCAATCCTTGAACAGGGCAGAAAGGGTTCTGGACAGCAGGATGGTGTGGAGGGCAAGGCTGGAAAGTGTCAGCACCGAAGGAAACCCGCGTCTGCGCGACAGAGTGCTGGGTAGAAGCCCACAGGGCCGCCCCTCCCGGGTGTCCGGGACTGCGCCTTTGAATTACAGGAAGGCGTCCCCTCGGCTGCAGGGTAACCGCAGCTCTGGCCCTCCCTGGACCCAGGGCCCTGCGCTCACACCCGCGTCGGCCGCCAGCGACCAGTTCTGGCTGCTGCGGCGGATCTCCTCCACCGACCAGGGCCGCTCCCACACGGGCTCGGACGCCGGAGGCCGCTCCGAGTCGGGGCTCGTCCCGTTCATCTGCAGCGGGAAGGACGAGAAGAAGCGCTGAGTCTGGGACGGAGGAAGCTCCAGCCCTGCCTCCCGGGGCCACCGTCCTCACCACAATGGCACCGCCACTCAGCAAGCTCCAAAGTCACTACCGGAGACCCTACTACACCGTCCACCCAGCGCTGTGGGGTCACGTGGTCCGCGTCACGTGATGACGCCCGCACGTGACCAGACACGCAGCCACCAAGACAGAGCTGTTGGTGTACAGCTTCGCAGTAATTGGGATGTGTGTTTGTCTATAGAGAAGATGCTGAGGCGGCCAACTCCAGGGGTGCGAAAAGAGATGGGTGGTACCAGTGGGTAATCCTGTGGCCTACCAGTGGGAGGCCGAAGGGCAAGAAGACGGGAAGCGGACGACTTCCCTGCTGCTTAGCGGCTTTGCTGAACACGCAAATGGTGTGTGATTGGCCCACAGACTCAGTGAACTTCAGATGTCCTACACCTAAGCTAACCTGCTTGGTTTCGATCTAGTGTACATCCGCTTAAAATTCTTTACCCTCAGGTCAGATTCAAGACCACTTTCCACACTGTCGCAGGCAGGAAAAACGGGAAGGTAGAAATCCGAAACTCTGGCTACCCACTAGCACTTCTGGTGAATACAGACTCCCCTCTCTGAGTTGTTCTTGCCCAGACAGACTTTCAGAAATAACCCCGTATCTTTCCTTCTGTGCCCATGGACAAGTTACTTAGCTTCTCTGAGCTTTCCTCCACATATAAAAGATGTATATCTTGCCAGAAGTGATAATATATGTAAAACAGATAGTACCTGGTATATGGTGAGTGGTTACTCTAGATCTTATCAGTCCCCCTGTACAGCTTATTTTTCCTTTTGGATTTTGCTTTGTGATCACCTCCATTGGCACCTCATTAAAGATTTCTCTTTGGTATAAAACTAAGGCAAATGATAACGTGCTCAGAGAAAAACTCGTGCAAGAATGTCCACTATAGTGCTAATCCTCATCAAAGCAGAAGCAACTTAAATGTCCATCAGGTGATGGATGGATGTACAAAATGTTGTGGAACCACACGATGGCCTATTATTTACCAAAAAGAAATAAAGTGCTGATATATGATAGGACATGAGTTGACCTAGAAAATACATTAATTGAAGAAGTCAGCCATATATGATCACAGATTATATGATTCTATTTATATGAAATGTCCAGAATGGACCCAGAGAGAAGTAGGTTGGCGGTTACTAGGGGTTGAGGGGAGACAGGAATTGAGAGTTAACTGCGAATGGGCATGGGGTTCCTTTTTGAGGTAATGAAAATGTTAGACTGTGGTGATGGTGTTCAACTCTCAAAATACTAAAGATTCTTGAAATGTGTATTTTGAAGGGAGTGATTTTGTTATGTAAATTATATCCCAATAAAACTACTCTGAAGTAGGAAGTGAGGATTAGGATTACTATTAAAGTTAGGGTTAAAGGTGTCTCCCTAGCATAGTCTGCAATGAGCTACTAAAGCTAGGGTTACGTTAGCATTAGTGCGATGATTACAGTGTTATTGTTAGGGACAGCATTAAGATGATGCTTGGGGTTACGGCTAGTATTAGAGTGCTGCTTGGGTTAGGTTGAGATTAGGGTTAGGGTCAGGATACTGCAGTATTCTTCATATTAGTTTTAGGGCTAGAGATTAAGCAAGTAAGTATTGCAGATAGGCATTATAGTTAGGGATACAATAGCTATTATGGTTAGGATTGGAGCTAGTGTTAAGTTTACAATAGGGTTAAGTTTGGTGTTAGGGTTATGACTAGCATTAGTGATACCATTAGTGATTGTCTTAGTTGGGGTTTCTATTACTGTGAATAGACACCCATGACCACTCTTATATAGGAAAACATTTAATTGGTGCTGATTTACAGTTTCAGAGGTTTGGTCCATGGTGGGAAGCATGGTGGCACACAGGCAGATGTGGTGCTGTAGAAGGAACTAAGAATTCTACATCTGGATCCACAGGCAGCAGGAAGTGACAGTGACACACTGGCCAGGCTTGAGTTCCTGAGACCTCAAAGCCCACCCCCTAGTAACACATCTCCTACAACAAGGCCACACCTCCTAATAGTGCCCCTCCCTATGGCCAAACATTCAAACACATGAGTCTATGGGGGCTGTTCCCATTCAAACCATCACAGTAATATTGTTGGGTTTAGGGTTAAGGTAAATTTTTTAGTTACTTTTCTGTCGTTAAGATAAAAATTGTCTCAAAGGCAACTCATAAAAGGAAGGGTTATGGTTAGGATTTAGTGTTATGGTTAATGCTAAGATAGTTGTGCATTAGAGTTAGGGTTATGGTATTATTAGTATTAGGGTGAGTGCTACGGATGATGGATTAATTGGAATTAGACTTAGGGTAGGCTTAAGATTCATTATAGGAGCCAGGTGTGGTAGCAAATGCCTTTAATCCCAGCACTCAGGAGACAGAGGCAGGCAGATCTCTGAGTTCGAGGCCAGTCTGGTCTATAGAGCAAGTTCTAGGACAGCAAGGACTACAAAGAGAAACCTTGTCTAAAAAAAAAAAAAATTAGAATACAGTTGGATGTGGTCATACCCTTTAGTCCTATTACTTGAGAAGCAGAGGTAGGCAGATAAACTCTGAGTTTGAGGTCTAACTTCTCTATATATCAAGTTCCAGTCCAGTCAGGGCTACATAATGATATGCTGTCTCAAAAAAAAGTTATAGTTAGGGATAGGATTATGGTTAGGCTCAGGGTTAAGGCTCAGCATTAGATTAAGAGTTAGGGGTTAGGGTTAGAGTCTAGGATTAGTTATGGTTAGATATAGTGGTAACTTTTAAACATAACCCTAAACCCTAAATATAATATTAAGCCTAACCAGAACCCTAATACTAACCCTAACTCCATCCCTAGCCATCACTCTAATTCTAACCCTACCCCAATCCTAACCGTATTGCTAAATCTAATCTTAACTTTAACCATTATCCTAAACCATAGTCATAATTATAATCTTAATCAGATCACCACCATACATAAAATTAACCATAATCATATTGTTAGTCTTAACCCTAACCCTGAACCTAAGGATACACCAAATGGAAACATTAATCCTAAACCAAATGCTAACCCTAATCATACCTTAAGCCTAACTTACTGCCTTAGTTAGGGGGCTATCGCTGTGATGAAACACCATAACCAAAAGCAACTTGGGGAGGAAAGCGTTTATTTCACTCACACTTCTATACAACAGTTCATCATCAAAAGCAGTGAGGGCAGGAACCCAAGCAGGGCAGGAACCCGGCGGCAGGAGCTGATGCAGAGGCCTTGGAGGAGTGCTGCTTACTGACTGGCTTGCTCAGCTGGTTTTCCTATAGAACCCAGAGGCACCACCCCAGGGGTGGCCTCATCCACAATGGACTGGGCCCGCCCCCAAGGATTACTAATTTTAAAAAAAGTCCTATAGGCTTGCCTATCGCCCAATCTTATGGAGTTATTTTCTCAAGTTGAAGCTTCCTCTTCTCTGATGACTCTAGCTCATGTCCAGTTGACACAAAACTAGCCAGTACATTTACCCTAATCATAATTATTACTCCGACATGATCCCCAAATCTAACCCTAACATTAATGTTAGACATAATCCTAAACTGAGTCCTAATCAAAACCATGAGCCTAACCCTAAACTTATGTGTAACAGCAAATCCACCCTCACATTATTCATAACCCTAACAAACCCCTTCCTCTATTGTAATTGTGACACTAACTGTCGGCATAGATCCAACCCAATTGAAACCATGATCATGACCTTAATACTAACCCTAACAAAAATGATAAACCTAACCCTTATGGTAATCCAGACCCCAACACAAACCCTATCTCTAACCTAATCCTACATCTTAAAGTAATTAGAACCTGAAAATTCACGGTAACCACAATTGTAACCCAAATCCTACTGTACAGATCCTAATCTTGCACCCTAACCCTTAACCTAAACTCTAACCCTCTAACAGTAAACGAACCCTAATTTCTCACCTTATTCCCTAACTTGTATTTACTAACCCTCTCATAGGCAGGCCTCTACGCACAATTTTAAAAACACATGTATTTCCTAGCTTGTAATAGATGGGTATATATGCACAGGTTCACATGTACCTGTATTTACTAGCTCTATCATAGGTAGGAATATATTCACTGGTATAAACACACACACACACACACACACACACACACACACACACACACACACACAAATGCATTTTCTAGTTCTGTCATAGGTCAACCTGTACGAATACATTCATATGCAAGCAGTTTTAAAGTATGGTCATATGTTGGCCTGTATGTGCATGTCACAGGCAATGATTATCTGTGCATGGTCACATGTCAGTGCGTACAGACATGTTCCTACATATGCACTTTCCAAGCCCTGTCATATGTTGGCATATATTAGCATGTTCCCATACATGCTATTCCTGATCACTCACATATGGTACCATGTTCATACATGTTCACACTCAGGCAGTTTCTGAGCACTCTCATAAGGTTTACATAATGGGTTTCAGGCATGCCAGGCTAATAGTGAGATTCTGTCAAAAAGAAAGAAAGAAAGAAAGAAAGAAAGAAAGAAAGAAAGAAAGAAAGAAAGAAAGAAAGAAGGAAGGAAGGAAGGAAAGAAACTAAGACAGAAAGAAAGAAAGGAAAGTTTGTGCCTGAAAATGTAGCTAAGTTCATAGAAGGTTGCCTTGTATACATGAAATCCTGGGTTTGATCCTCAGCACTTCATAAGCCAGTGTAGTGGCACATACTTACAATCCCAGCACTAGAGAGGTAGACAGGAGGACCATGAATGCAAGGTCATCCTTGGCTACATTTTGAGTTTGAGGCCAGCCTGAGCTACATGAGATTGTTTCATTTGTTTTCAAATTTTAGGCATGAAAGACATTATCACGAGAATAAAAAGGCAATTACAGTTTGGAATAAAACGTTTGTACATCAAATATCTGATAAGCATGGTTCTTAGAGATTAGGGCAGGGGGGTCTTGAATTTGAGACCAGTTTGGGATATATAGTAAGTACCAGTCCAGCCAAGAGCTACATAGCAAAACCCTCTCAAAAACAAAAAAACAACAACAAAAAACCCAACAATGAACATAAACAGGGAAGATGGCTAAGAGCACGAAGTATCTACAATATGACATAATCAATAAGCAGACATGGTGCTGACTCTGTACAGTACAAAATTAACTTCACTAGTGGGAGGCAGCCATATGTCACTTCTACCACATGTGATGTCCCAAAAGAGTCACAGCAACATTTCCAGTGTCCTCACTGAAATGTAAGCTTGCACTTAAACCTGAAGAGACCTCAGAACAACCCACTTTGGATGATTTTATTAGATAAATGGTCTGTGCTCTTCAACAATATCAATGTCATGCAAGATGAAGAAAGGGCTGGGAGCTGCTGCAGACCAAAGGGGTTTAAAGACATGGCAATTCAATGCAGCCTAACTGAGGAAAAGAAAAAAACAGAGGGACACTGAGACAGTGACAACACTGTGTATGAACTACCAATTACACAGCACTGTTCATTGGTTTGGGAATGTGACTCATTTAGTAGTAATTGCTTAGTATGCAGAGTCCTGGATTTTAACCCCAGCACTGCATAAACCCAATGTCACGGTGTGCAGTGATATACTGTGCACCCTAATAAAATTTGCCTGAAGATGAGAGGACAGAACAAGCCACTAGATTAAACATGGGGGCCAGGCAGTGGTGGCACACACCTTTAATCCTAGCACTCAGGAGGCACAGATCTGTCTGGATCTCTGTGAGTTCAAAGCCACTATGGACTACATAAGATGGATTCAGTCTAGGAGAGAAACAGAGCCAGGCAGTGGTGGCACACACCTTTAATCCCAGTACTTAGGAGTCACACACCTTTAATTCCAGCACTTGAGATCTCATGGCTCTGTCACCAGTATTTGGGAAGCACACATGCCTTTAATCCCAGCACTAGGAAGGAAGTAGTAAGGCTGGGCAGAGAAAAGTATATAGGGCATGAGGAGACAGGAACTAAAGCTTTTCAGCTGGAGACCTTCTGGCTGAGGACCCAGAGACATTCAGTGGGAGGATTCATGGAGTTGGTGAGGTGAGATGTGGCAGTGGCTTTTTCCTTTGTCTCCCTAATCTTTCAGCATTTACCCCAATATCTGGCTCCGGGTTTTTTTTTAATTATAAGATCATTTAACATTCATGTTACAATGGTGCACACCTGCAGTAACAACTCAGGAGGAGACAGGATCAGAATCAAGGTCATCCAGAGCTACAAAGCAAATTTGAAAGGTGGGAGAGACGGCTTAGTGGTAAAGAGCACTGGCTGTTCTTCCAGAGGATCCAGGATTAGTTCCCAGCACCTATGTGGAGGTTCACATTTACTTGTAAGACCAGCTCCAAGGGATCTGACTCTCTTATGGCCTCTACAGGCACCCACCCACATATTATTAAATAAATAAAAATAATTTTCAAAGGTGAACTTGAGGCCAGCCCAATTCTCAAGTCTGGAAGAAGTTGATTTTTTTTTCTTTAAGTGTTGTTATCAATATTATGTTTGTTGAACTTGATATCCTAGTTTGTTTTCTTTGCTATGATAAAACACTGACCAAAACCAACTTGAGGAGGAAAGAATTGATTTAGCTTATAGGTTACAGTCCATCATTGAGGAAAGCTAAGGCAGAAATCTGGGTGCAAGAACTGAAGTAGAGACCATGGTGGAACACTTACTGGCTTGTTCCCCATGCCTTGCTCAGATTGCTATTTTACACAGCGCAACACCACCAGTCCAGGAGTGGCATTGCACACACTAGGCTGAATCCTCCCACATCAATCAGCAAGCAAAAAATGCTCCCATAGACACGCCTACAAGCCAATCTGGTGGCGGTAATTCCTCAGTTAAGATTCCCTTTTCCCAGGTGACTCTAGTTTTGTGTCAACTCGACAAAACCAACCAGAACAATAGCTAGGATGGTGATGGAAGATCGGAGCCCTGCTCTTAGTTAACAAAACTGGGGAGAAAATGCATACGATGTGACATATGCACTCTACCCTCCGATGTTTGAGGTGAGAGAAGAGAGGGAAAGGATGCCTAAAGAGACATGGCAACCTGCTAGAAATTGCTCAATCTGAGTTGAGGCTCTACAGGAGTTCTCTGGATTATTCTTTCAAATAAGCTGTAATTATTTTCAGAGTAAAACAATAGTCCTCAAAAGCAGCAGCTCCTGTGGGTAGAACTGAAATTTAATTCAAGATTCTGATGTCCCTCTAACGAGGTGGCCTGACTGCCTCCTTTTTACAGACAAGGGTCCTTAGGGCCAGAGAGGGAAGGGGATTTGCGGTTGGTCCCAACCTGTGTTAGCTGTGGCATAGGCCTGATCTCAGGGATCCCAGCCTGGTAAGTTCCAACTATTCTCATAGGACTGTCCCTGGGGCACAAGCGGAGTGTCCTGTCAGGAGCTAGGAGCCAAGGTTTCTCTGATGTCTCCTCCAACCCCTTGCTCGACTGGCTGGATCTCCGCGCTAGATCTCTGTTAAGCCTCACCTCTGGATCTCTAGGCAATGAAGGCTGAGAGATTATATTTCATCAGAGGGCCGGCAGGCCAAACGGCATGGATTTAGTTCACCTTTCATCTATTTCACTATCGTGGCATCTATAACAATATCTGTCCTACTTAATGCCTTTTCTTCTTTTGAGAATCTGCTCCATTTTGGGGAGCAACTATGTTCTGGGAGGTCACAATAACTCATGTTCATGGCCACAGTAGATTAGTCTAAGGATAGACATGGACTCATAAGGAGACAATTTTGACCTTTCTGTGAGATTCCTTTGGCTGGATTAAAGGAAGGCAGGACATGGGCCATGCTGTGACAAGTCTGGTGTGAGGCTCGGGAACCAGACAGCCACTTTCCAGTCAGGAGGAGAAAGCTGGTTGGATAGAAGAAAGCTAAGAAAAGCAGAGATGAGACAGAATCTCTTCAGGTCCAGGTGTTTCTGACACCCACTGCGTTCCATAAATATGTCAATCTTATTCTAGGAGTTGCTCTTAATCCTGTCAGCTGGTCTGTTGTGCACTTCTGTCACTTGAAAACAAAACCGACACACCTGTTCCCCTGGCCACTAGCTGTGCCACCTGCAGGGCTCACCAGGCTGCCTCTGCCAGGACAGGAGTGGGTACAAGGGCGGTAGTGTGGAGGCATTGTCCCGCAGGTCTTATGGAGGGCAGTGGTCTTAATACTGTACACAAGGCCATTAGGGTTCTCATCTCCATCTTACCCACTAAGCCTTCTAGAACATGGCCGTGTCCTCTTCCTTTCAAGTCAGATCAGGTCACAGAACAAAATCTGTGATTTATTGAATATCATTAGAAAGAAATGAGGGAATGAAGCCTCACCCAGCCTCTCCTCAGAGGTCCTCAGTGGCAGTCAGAGGAGGAGCTGGAGGAAGGTTTGCACCAACATAAAAGGAGTGGTTACATCCTTTTCACCTTTTCATTTATCACCACACTTTTTGGTGCTGGGGACGGGACCCAGGGCCTTATGTGTGCTAAGCAAACACTCAACCACAGAGCTATACCCCTGGCCTAAGGGCACAAACCTAAAGAATACATTTCTGTACACACAATCATCTGCATAACCACTACCAGACCAACAGACTGGAACATCTCCAGCTCCAACACCCAAGACACCGGCATACTGGCTCCTAGCCACCTCACCTCTTGTTGTTCCGACCTATCTCTGCCATCAATGGTTAGTCTAGTTATCCTTGAACTTCAGGTTGTAGGACCATACAGCATACACTCTTTTATGTCTGGTTCCTTTCACTCCAAAAAAAGAATATTTGGGATGCTGACTTTTAAAAGAATTGTTTTTTTAAAGTTCTATATGGAGGAGTTTTTTTGTTTGTTTGTTGTTTCCCTGTATGTATGTCTGTGTACAGGCCTGAAGAGGGAGTAAGACCCTCTGGAATAGGAGTTACAGATGGTTGGGAGCTACAATATGGGTTCTGGGAACCAAACCTGGGTCCTCTACAAGAGTAGTCAGTGCTTTTAATGGCTGAGCTGTCTCTCCAGTCCTGGTGGTGACTCTTTATTGCTGGCCCTGACACTCACGATCCTCTTTTCTTACCACTTGTGTGCAGTACCCACAGATGCCAGAAGTGGACATCAGATCCCTTGGAACTGGAGTTACAGATGGTTGCGAGCCACCATATATGTCCTGGGAACTGAACCCAGTTAGAAGTAGCAGGAGCTCTGAACAGCTGAGCCATCTCTCCAGCCCCAGACACTCATGCTTTTCACAGAACTTTGTGACAACAATCCCTATTTCTTCATTATCTTTTTCCCCTCTGGTATTCTGGATGCACTGTGAAGACATTCACTTGAACACACACAATGTTAAGAATCTGCCCACCCTACAGGAGTGCAAGAACAACGCAGTTTATCAAACAGGGGCTACTCCTTGGGGGTTTGCATATATTAGTATTGTGTTCGTCACTGCAGGTAGATTGAGCAAGTTTTGGTTTTGTGTTTCATTGTTTGTTTGTTTGTTTGTTTGTTTTTGAGACAGGGTTCCTCTGTGTAGTTCTAGTTGTCCTGTAACTCACTCTGTGTGTGGCCTTGAACACACGAGATCCACCTGGCTCTGTCTCCTGAGTGCTGGGATTAACAGCATGCATTACCACAACCTGGCTTTGTGTTTGTTTTTTAAAACAAGCATTCCAACAGATATGCTTCAGGAGAGATTAATCGTTCCTATCATTACACTTAGCTTTAAAGAAAAATTCAGGCATGCCATAGAACATGATTTGCTTTAAGAGCAATTCACAGAGTTAGTTGGAAAATAACAATGTGCTGGAACCTGCTGAACCAGCGTGTGTTCTAAGGATGTACCAGCAGCCATGCCTTTGGGGACATCTTCACTTCCAAGAGAAGGTTTACCATTTTTGGCCGTCTGTTGGGCTGGACCACTGTGGTGTAGTGACTGACATGATGTTATGGGGAACTACATACAGAGGATATGTTACATGTACCTTGCTGGGCATAGCAGCTCTGCAGGGGCAAGCACCTCTCTTACAGCGCATAGCTATCTGGGAAGGGGGCAAAGGAGTTGGGCACATGGCTTTGCTGGTGGGGGAACAGGGCAGTTTGTATAGCGTGCCAGGCGTGTAGCCTGTTTAGAAGGGAGGCTTTGCTCCAAAGTACATTAGGATAGGTGAAAGCTGCTGCAGTCACCTTGGCCTGGGTGGCCAGTGAGCACTGGCCTGAGTCAGCTCTGGTGACAGCTTAGATGCAAACTGATCTGTCCCATGACCACCTTCTAGCATCCTCCCACCCCACCCCCTACCCCACCCCCTATCATCAATAGTGGCCTAAGTATTTCTTATGTGTTGGGCACTCCAATTCCTTTCTGGGTCATTCATTTTCAGCTTAAAGCTCATTTCTGAGGTCAGGACCACTGTAGAAGCAGATAGCGCTGAGGTGACTTGTCCAAGAGACCAGGTGGAGCAGCAATATTTGCCCAGGAAGGCAGGCCATTCATGTCTAGTTCCTAAGGGGCAGGGACATGCATTTTCAGGACTGAAAGCTAAGTAGGCAGATTTAAGTCTCTTAAAGGAGGTGCAAATGAGACAACAGAAAAATGTGCTAAAAATAAAAGGGGCGGGGCTGAAGAAATTGCTTAGTGGTTTAAAGCGATGGCGGCTCTTCCAGGTAGGCTTACACTGGCTGTAACTCTTCTGGGGGATCTGCTGCCCTCTTCTGGCCCCTAAAGGCATCAGCACAGACACACATAAATTAAATTTTTTATTTTGTTTTATTTTTTTAGGCTCAGCCAAACACAAGGAGCAGCTATTTAAAGTGATTAAAATCACCATTCACTCATTAGATAATTCCCTGAAGATCTGCAGAGGGCCAGAGGGTTCAGAACAGTTGAAAAGTCCCCAGATTTCTAGAGTTCACCATCCAGAGATGTTTAAGGGGGAAGTTACATGAGTGCTGGGCCCAGAAAAGGGAAGTTCAGGATGTTTTGAGAATACTTCGTGGAAGAAGCTGACCTGTGCTGTGGAGTCAGCAAAAACTTCCCTGAGGAAATGATATTTAAGCTGAGGTCTCAGGTCATCTGTTAGAGAAAGCTATACTAAGCACATTGGGGGTGTGTGTGTGTGTGTGTGTGTGTGTGTGTGTGTGTGTGTGTGTAGGCCCTGAGGTAGGAGAGGAAAACTTGCACAATAGTTAGAAATTCAGAGTTATTAGCATATGGTAATTTGCTTGACTTCATGGAAATATATTTTTTCCAGTTTTTACTTTTTGTAGTTTTTTCTTTTAGATTTATGAGTGTTTTTGCCTCCATGTATGAATGTGCAACGTATGCATACAGTGCCCTCAGAGGTCAGGTGCCAGATCCCCTGGAACTGAATTTACAGATGGTTGTAAGGCACCACATGAGTGTTGGCAGCTAAACCCAAATCCTCTGCAAAAGCAACCAGTGCTCTTCATCCCTGAGCCATCTCTGCAGACCACTCCATCCCCAATTTTTATTTTTTATCATTATTGTTGTTACATATGCATGTGGCTCACAGAACATGTGTGGAGGCTGGTCAGATACAACTTTTGGGAGTTGCTTCTCTCCTTCAATCTTGTTTGAGGCAAGATCAAACCAATTCTCCTGTCTCTGCTTCCCATCTCACAAGAGCACAAAGATTACCGATGTGTGCTATTGCATCCTGATTTTCTGTTGGGTTTTTCAGACTGAACTTGGGTCAACAGGTTTCTGCACTTTCACTCCCTGAGTCATTCTGGTCCACCTGCTCCCCATATGGTTTTGAGACAGGACCTCACTATGTAAACTCGACTAGCCTTGAACATGTGGCAATCCTCCTGCTTCTGCCTTCCCAGAGCTGGGATTCCAGGTGAGAACCACCTTACCTGGCTTATCCAAGGACATTATTCAGGAGTGCTTCAATGCTTGCATGCTCATGTGTGGCAGGGCCACTGGATGGGACAGGCTTCTTTGGGCTTTTTTAGATCTTAAATAGTTTCTACTCAATTTAGATTTTGTGAGGCTACATCTTTAGTTGGTTCACCACACTGACAAGCGAAGCACATACTGATAAACACAGGAGGATCTGGGAACATGAGACATGAATGCGTCCCAGTTATGCATTCCATTTTCCTGGGAATAAAGGCTTGTTTTAGTTCACAATTTCAAGTTCCAGCCCATCATTGAGGAGATGTCATAGCGACATGAGTCTGAGATAGCTGGTCACTGTCACAGTCGAAAGCAGAGGGACAATGAATGCATTCATGCTTCCATTGCTTGGTTCACCGGCTCCACTTTTATTAAGTCCAAAGATGCTGTCCCCATTTTCAGGGTGTGTCTTCTCACTTCAATTCATGTAATTAAGAAAATCTCTCACAGGCACACCCATAGGCTAAGCTGATCCCAACTGAGCTTCTCTTTCTAGGTAATTCTAGATAGTGTCGAGTTGATAATTAAAATCCACCAGCACTGGGGCTAGAAAAATGGCTCAGAAGCTTGAAAAGCTTGCTGCTTTTTCAGAAGAGACAAGTTCAGTTCCCAGCACCCATACTGGAAAGCTCACAACTACATGTAGCTACAGGGGATCCTACACCCTCCTCTGGCCTACACAGGCACTGTACACATGCATTATACACACAGACACAGACATACACACAGACACACCTACATCCATTATACACATAGACCCAGGTTCAATTCCCAGCACCCATATGGCAGCTCACAACCATCCGTAACTCCAGTTCCAGGGCATCCAATGCCCTCTTCTGGCCTCTACAGGTGTCAGGCATGCACATGGTGCACATATCATGTGCAGGCAAACACTCATACACATAAATAGGTTTTTTTAAAAAAATCTTAAAAATTACCTAGAACAGTATACAAGGAATTTCCAATGACTTAGTGAAAGTTCTGACAGATGTGAGCAACAACTTAGG
Organism: Peromyscus californicus insignis; assembly: GCF_007827085.1. Taxonomy (NCBI): domain Eukaryota; kingdom Metazoa; phylum Chordata; class Mammalia; order Rodentia; family Cricetidae; genus Peromyscus; species Peromyscus californicus. The sequence continues at coordinate 131,030,117 of NW_026294584.1, read as the reverse complement.
CTTTTAGTTTCTTCACATTGATTTCCTATAAATACCATTTGTTAGTCAATTTTGACTATATAATTTTTTTTGAGACAAGGTCTCACTATGTAGACTAGGCTGGCTTCAAATTCACAGAGATCTGCTTGCCTCTGCCTTCTTTAATCTTCATGCTGGGATTAAAGGCATGTGCCACCAACCCAAGGTTACAGTGCTTCCTGAATTACACTGTACATGTGAAATGTCTGTGGAGTCCTGTTAAAACGAAGACTTGGAATGGGGCTGCAATGCTGCACTTCTACCAGGCTCCCAGGTGACGTTCTGTTGCAGGTCCAGGGATGCCACTGTGAAAAGTGAAGTTCTAGACAGAAGACTGAAAAAGTTCTTTTCTTCCAGAATTAAAGACCTTTGTGGTGTGTGTACGGAGGTACTAGGGATAGGGCTTGTACAAGCATGCTACCATGAAGCTACATCCCCAGCCCCTGTAGGCATTTATTTGTAACTGACTTTGTGGGTGTTGGGGATCTATCTGGTAGTATGCCTCCTTAGAATACAGGATGTCCTGGGTTCCATCCCATTATAAAACACACACACACACACACACACACACACACACACACACACATACATTGTGATTTGCAGGATAAGAAATCTTAAGTTTAATTATTTTTTTTGTTATACATAGGGTGAGGAATTTGCAATTGAAATCTTTTTCTAGTATTTTCTGTGTTGGAGACATTGAAATGAATATCCGGCTCTGCAAGTTACTTTAAAGTCAACGGTCTATGTTTTTTTTTTCGATGTTGGGGATAGAACCCAAGGCCGTATGCCTGATAGACAAGCACTCTACTACTGAGCTCTATCCCCAGCCCAAGAAGAATAGAAAAAAATTATTTAAAATTTTTAATAAAAAAACCTGTACTTACTGTTATCATGGGGGAGGGTTATTGTGTATCATGCATAAGTACCATAGTGCACATGTGGAGGTCAGAGGACAACTTCCAGGAGCTGTTTTCCTCCTTCCACTGTGGGATCTTGAGGTAGAACTCAGGCTGTCACGCTTGTGCAGCAAGCACCTCTGCCCTCCGAACCAGTTCTCTGGCCCAGGAAGACCATCTTAAGAGCTTTATAAATTGGGGCTGAGGGCCAGGGGAGGTCTTGCACACCTTTAATCCCAGCACTTGGAGGTAGAGGCAGGTGGATCTCTATGAGATCTGGTCTACATGAGTTCTAGGACAGCCCGGGCTACATAGTGCTGAGTTCTTGAGCTGGTTCCCTAATACTACTAAAGATACTAATGACCCTGTTTCTGATAGTCCATGGCATGATGAGACATTGGATACTCCTAATCAAGTGCTAGCGTATTTGATTAGTAAGGCGGTCTTAAGTGAATGGCCATGTATCTCTTCTTAAACCATTACAGTGAAACAAAGGCACAGAGTGGCTTTGGCTAATTGCTCCGAATTGCACTGAGGTTATAGATTGAAAGTCCAACTTTAAGCTATGCTTAGATGACCAGAAACTCTGAGATCTGTCATGAAACATTCATGGTTAAAATTTCTGCAAAACCAACTAGAGCTTCAGTTGCAAGAGGGGCTGATGGAAATGTTTAGAGTCACTGGCAGGCCCATGACAGATATTGCAATGCAGACCCTTTGGATTTGGGAGCAAAGCCCGTTCTTTCTCTGTGGATAAGCACACTCTTCTTGAGATACCCTAGGCTTGCTGATAATTGGTAGACACTGAATACTGATCCACACAACAACTAATTACAATGTTCCCTGAGCATAAAGTCAGGGCTAGCCAATCCAGTAAGGGGTAAAATTATACACACTTAAATTGGCCTTGAAGGTTGTGATGGTTTGAAAGAAAATGGCCCCCAAAGGAAGTGGCACTATTAGGAAATGTGGCCTTGTTGGAGAAAGTGTGTCACTGTGTGGGTGGGCTTTGGAGTCTTTTTCTCAAGCTTCACTCAGTGTGACAGTCAGTCAAGATGGAGGACTCTCAGCTTCAGCACCACATCTGCCTGCATGCCACCCTGCTCTCTGCCATGATGATAACAGACTGAAAGTCTAAAACTCCTCAATTAAATGTTTTCATTTATAACAGTTGTCGTGGTCATGGTGTCTCTTCAAAGCAATAAAGACCCAAGACAAAGGTATAAGTTGTATGAAGAAGTGGCTTCTATGCCTTGTCTCTATCTATCAGCCTGTATCTATTTCCTAAGAATTGTTAACTGTGGAAAAGAACACTCAGTTTGGGTCTGATGCCTAGTGTGCAGGAACCAGATGAAGATGCACAACTGCTTCAGGGCTGGGACTGAAGGGTAAAGCTGGCAGAACAAGAAGGGGCCTTTGGATGCTAATATCACCTGGAAGGAGAAATGGTCAGCTCTTCTGGTCTCAGAGTCTTTGTCACAGTGGGAGACCCTGGGACACTCTGGCATCTCAATAGGCAAAAATGTTCTGTAGAGACTGCAATGACTAGTCCTTATTGTTTAGGGGAAAATGAAGCTGCTATGACATAGTAGAGACATATGGCTGCGTTAATTTTGTACTGTAGTATTAATGCTTTTATCTTACAGGTATCAAAGGTAGAGGGAGAACATGATCCAGGGACCCTTCATCCTCTTCTGGGGAAAGCACAGCTGTTGTTTTTTTTCATTGTATTATGTTAAGTGGCAGCATGACTGAATGTGGTGGTTTGAATGAGAATGGCCCCCATAGGCTCATGTTTGAATACTTAGTCATTAGGGAGTGACATTACTTGGGAGAGATTAGGAGATGTGTCCTCCTTAGAGTAGGTGTGGTCTTGTTGGAGGAAGTGTGTCACTGGGGGTGGGCTTTGAGGCTTCAGGGGCCCAAGCATGGCCAGTGGCTCGCTCTTCCTGCTACCTGTGGATTGGGATGTGAAGCTCTCAGCGACTTCTCTAGCACCATGTCTGCCTGCATGCCACTATGCTCCCTGCCTTGATGATAATGGACTTAACCTCTGAAACAGTAAGCCAGCCTCAGTTAAATACTTTCTTTTATAGGAGTTGCCTTGACCACAGTGTCTCTTCACAGCAAAAGAACTCTAAGACACCTAGTTTTTTCTTTATCTGGGTTTCTTTATTAAGTATGGCTAAGGAGATGACTAAGAGTGTGACAGGTGGGTCACCAGTCTTTTAATTTTAGCTACTCCAATGACAGCATGTATCTTGTGATTTGAATCTGCAAATCCCTAGATGACTAATATGTTATCTTTTTGTTGTTTAATGGCCATTTTTACATCTTGTGAAATATTTACCAAAGCCTTTTGCCTACTAATTTACTGGGTTGTTTGTTTTCTTATTCAGGGCAGAGGAGGTACCTGTGCAGTTTAGCTCTTACTTAGCCCACATAAGGCCCTGGTTCAATCCTCAGCACTGGGAGAGAGGAAAAGGAGTTCTTACATATCCTGGACACAAGACTTTCATTGGATGTATTCTACTTTAGAGTTCATTTCCTATCAATAACTTGCCTTTTTTTCTTTTCTTTCTGTTTTTGTTTTGTTTTGTTTTTTCGACAGGTTTATGTAGCCCTGGCTGTCCTGGAACTCACTCTGTAGACCAGGCTGGCCTCAAACTCAGAGATCCACCTGCCTCTGCTTTCCCAGTGCTGGGATTAAAGGTGTGCACAGCCATTGCCTGGCATACCTTTTAAATTTCTTAATAGTGTTTATAAACTACATACATTTTGATAAAGTTTATCAAATAATGTCAGTTATGGTTCATGCCTTTAAAGTACGTCTTTGCCTTTCTCAAGGACACAAATATTTTTCTACATTTTCTTCTTTCTTTTCAGTTTTATCTTTTATATTTAGGTTTATCGCTCGTTTTTTTTTAAATTAACTTATTCTTTTACAATTTCAAACATTTATTCTTCATCTTTGGATAACTTTCCTTAGTGGCTTCATTCACACTGCCCCTTAAATGTGCAAGCTTATCCTCACTACCCTCAAACCTGAGTCAATCCTGCCACCTCCTTCTCTTTCAGCCTCCAATCCATCAACACTTACCTATTTTATCCTCCAAACACCGTTTTTCTCTATGACCACTCTCCTACCTTCCCTAGCCTCTTGACTGGCCTCCCTCCCCCGCCCGGGCCACTTTTCATATGCCTGCGCAACTTTTGCGACCAAAAGTTACTAGCCTTGCAACCACGGCCGAAGAAAACCTCAAAGGCTTCCTGAAACTCTCCGAAGTCCCAAACCTGTCCCTACGCTTGCTTACCTACCTCTTTTCCTTTCACACGCAGTCTCAGTCACGACTGCACCCCAATCAGTGGTCTCTCAGCTCCCCTTCCGGCCACGCTACACCCGCAACCAGTGCACTATTTCCAATTCAAGGGTTGAACTTTACTCTACCATCCCCCCGCTAAATTTCGCCCATTACGTCTCCACCAGCTCTCAAACTTCAAGAGGCCAAGGACTCTGTGTATTCCCACCTTGCACTCCCAGCTCCTCCGACAGGGAAGAAGCTTCCACATCTGCTTGACTGACGACTAAGCTAGAGCAACCGGTACAATTAAAGGGAAGCGCCGTGGGGCTACTTGCAGCTTCTTCAGTGGTGATATCTGAAAAGGCGGCCCGCCAGGTGGAAGGCCCTGGGAGTCAAGGTAAAGCGACTATCGTGCGACTCGGGAATTTGTTGTGTGCCCCAGGAATTGGCCTTAGCCTGCACCAATCAGGGACTGAGGATACAAGCAGCCCAGGGTCCGAAGAGCCTAGAAACTAAGGCGCCCAGGGACCGAGGGGTCGAGTGGCTGAGGATAAGAGGAGCCAAGGATACGACAAGCCGAGAGGCCAAAGAGCCAAGATGCTGAAGTGCTCGAGTTTCCGAACTCCAGGCAGGAAAGGAAGAACTCACCTGCAGGATGCCGCGCCACCTGCAGCGCCTCAGCCCACTTGGACTGCGCCCGCGTGGGTGGGCGGGCCTGAGGCGTGGCCACACCTTCTGAGTCCGGCCACGCCCCCCACGGCGTGCGCGTCCCCGCCCGGCGCCGCTTCGCGCATGCGCCGTCAGCGGGAGACGGAGGTTGTAGGCGGCGGTGGCGACGGGACGCGCGTTCTCGCTCTCGCCATCGTTCCCTCGCGCTGGTCCGCGCTCGCGCGCCGGGGCCGTGGCAGCGGCGGTGGTGGCAGCAGCGGCTGAAGCGGCGCGGGGGGCGGGTCGGGAGGGGGGGTGGTCGGGGCGGGGATGGACCGGGCGCGGCGGCCGCAGCGGCAGGAGCCGGCGCTGGAGCCCGAGCCGCGGCGCTGGCGGAGACGCCGGCTGTCCGTCGCCTCCCCACCGGTGAGTGACTGGCCCAGGCCGTGGGTGGGGACGGGCGGTCTCCCTAGCGCGGCCAGTCGCGGCAGCGGGGCCTCCTCGCGGCCTGGAGCTGCTCGGACCTTTTGCCGCCCCGGCGGCGCCGAAGCCCCGGGCCTCCGCGGCTGGACCCCGCGTCGCCGGGCCTCCTGCTTGTCACTGGGACACCTCCCTCCCCCCCACTTCCCGTCACTCTCCCCGGCTCCCCTTCAGGCTGAGCTGAGGGGGGGCGTGTGAGGACTCGTGCCCAAGGCCCTAGGCCTCCCAGCCAGCCGAGGTCTTAGAGCCCTCGTTCGCCCGGCCTTGCGGTCCCCAGAAGTTGGCCACCGAGAGTCAGCCCTTGCCACCAAAAACCAGTCGTGCACCTTTTGTTTTGATTCTGAACTTGTGGTTTAACTTGGAGGAGGAAGCCCGCAGTCCTGCGGAAAATCGGTGAGGTGGGAGTCGATGTGGGCCGGGCTTGGCCCTAGGATGCCCTTTATTAACCCTTTTTGTAGAGAGCCGAGGGTCGCAGCGAGCTGTGCTTCGCTACAAAGCCTGAGATTTCAGCCTCAGCCAAAGTGTGGATGATGTTGGTCCAGTGGTCCAAGTGTCTGTCCGGCCCCATTCATAGACAGCGTTGGTGGAGATCCCCCTGATGGATCTGCTGCGGCGATATCTAGGAGTAGCCCACTTGAGCTGTTGGCGAATATCTTTGCTTTGGTGACACGTTTTATCTTGGTCTTGGTAGATTGTAGCCAGTGCTCTGACTTAGGTGTAATTGAGAAAAAGAGGACCATGTACCCCATCTGAAACGGTTGTTGTAAGTCTGACATAGTTGTCAAAAACGAAAACAAAAAACCATGTGCCACGAGCATCCCTGTGAAAGGCTGGAATTCCTAAATTGGCTTTTATTTAAAAAAGAAAAAGAAACACAACGAAACTCCTAAAATTGGAAAGCACATAGCCACTTTAAAACATAACACAAATTTAATTTGTTTCTCTGTCCAGTATCTTACGTTTTAGAAGTTAAACTAAAAACTCTTGTCTTTTTTAAGTATAGAGATAGGATTTGTGTATAGAAATTGTCACAAAGCCTGGAGGAAAAAGAACCTTGATGGAAATGTTAATGACATCCAATTTCTCCAGGAGGTGGGGTCTGTCCTCCACCTTCATTTGCAGATTAGAAGATTGAGACTGAAATTGTGAGTGGGTGATAGTTTTACAGTGTCATGCAACAGAGATGCTTATAGGTGGGGTTTTAACTCAACAATACCTTGTCCTCCACCAACAGAGTTGGTTGGTGTTTTTTTGAATTCACACACCCACTCTCTGGCTAGTAGAGAAAGATTAAAAAGCTGCTTCTGGTTTGTGGGTGGTAACCTTTTAATTTCTAAAGAATTTTCAGCTGCTCACAGACTAGATAGCTGATGAGCCCCATAGGAAAATTCTGGATATTAAAAATTCATTAGCACATGATCTAGGTCTCTTGTAATTATGAGCATCTATTAAAGATTTGGCATGGTGTCAGTGCTGGGTACTCTGTATAGGAAACGAGATTTCTCAGAGATTTACATCTTAAGATAAATGGAAGCACAAACAGCTGTCAGGGTTATGTCACTTTGCAGTAGTTGAGTCTTTGGTGAACATAAAAATCCTGGAGTTTCAGTATCTTGCATTAGTTGGTGAACACCAGTACTTTGAGCTGTTTGGTTCATCTCTTCTAGAACAGTACACCTTTTTTATAGGAGAAAGCCTAAACTCTGTGGCATCATGGACCATTCACTCGTTTATTCACCAGGTATTTAGCCCTTATTTTGGTCCAGAATTCTTTCTAGATTGTAGTAAAGGAACAAAAGCAGACAAGTCTTCTGCCTCAGTAAGCTGTATTCTGTGTGTGGAGCTGAGGAGTAGGCAACAAATGCGCAGACAGACTATGTCAGGTAATAGAAGACAGAGACAGTAAGCTTTACTTTGTTCTTGTTGTTTTTGTGAAGGAGAAAGTAAATAGTTTAGGCTTTGAGCACATAGCCACTGTTGCAGCCATGCAGGTATTGTTTCAATATGTGCCCAACAGACAGAAGGTAAACTGGCATGTCTATTTTCCAGTTAAACATGGACACCGAAATTTTAATTTCATTTATCCCTCAACTATTTAAATATGAAAAACTAATCTTAGTCCACAAGCCATACAGAAACCTGGGACAAGCTGTAACTGGATTTGTTTAGGAAAAGTTTGCTAATCCCTAATGGGGACTATGATTTTAAAAAAGAAGAAGCTGATGTGACAAGTGAGTAAGTAGGGGTTAGGTGGAAGGCAACTCAGAGAGAAGCCTTGCTAGGGAGAAGGTACTTGAATTGTGACCTGAAAGATGAAAGCGCTTTCCTGACAGGCGGAAGTGTGAAGATCTGCAGAGAGAAATGACCATGTTCTTTGCATTGAACTTGCCCATACATCATGCCATTCTTGCCTTCGTGTCTTTTTAAAAAATTAATTTATTTCTACTTCCCGGGTATACCATGGCATATGTGTGGAGATCAAAGGATAACTTGTGAGAGTTATCTTTTACCAGGCTTAGCAGCAAGTGCCTTTATGTACTGAGCCATCTTAGTGGCCCAGCCTTTGTGTCCTTTTCCATCCTGTTGCTTTCAACTAGTTTATTGCTGTCCCCCATCAGATTTTAAAAATTTACTTGTTATAGAATATTTTTGGTTTGTTTGTATTTTGAGACAGGGTCTCTTTATGTAGCCCTTGCTGTTCTGGAACTCACTATGTAGACCAGGCTGGCCTTGAACTCAGATCCATCTGTTTCTGCCTGTGCACCATCTTGCCCAGCTATTATAAAATCTTAGGAGTTGAAAGAAAAATTAATTCTCATTCAGTTACTTTCTTAAATTTTCAGAGTGGTTTTTTAGCCTGTATATGAACAGCTTTCATGACAGAAAACTCATGACTGTTTGTAGATATGATTGTTAGAATGTTCCTTTTGTGAGATTTAACCTTCTTACCTGGAAGTGAGCCTGCATGGCTGTTCCTTATTCCATGCTTAGGCCTGAACATTGGTGTGTTGACAGAAATCCCTCACATAAAGTGCAAACTGTATTAGACAACCCTCTAAACTCAGAAAATATGGTGTGCATATTTTTGTATATGTGATCATTTATAGTTCTTATGCACATTAAAGGTCAGGAGACAATGAGCTTAATTGGAGGAAGGAACAGGGGAAAGGAATATTTATGTAGATATGTAGGCCTCCAAACCCTTTGCTTTTAAAAATAGTTACCTAATCTCTAGCAGAGTGTGGGAGATGGAGAATTCTGATGGGTTGCTTCCTTCATTCAGACTTTAATTCTATTGTTAAATTAAGTCTCCATCACACTAATAAATGCTTATAGCTGTACCATGAATATTAAGGTGATGTGTAGGTAAGGGCGTGGGACAAAAAGTAGCCAAACATATGTACTCTGTCCTGTGAAAAGTTGTTGAGAAGAACTTGGCCACCTGCTTCCTGTCTTTCCCTATTGGCATTTCCTGTTGTGACTCTAGGGAACAGCTGTCACTTTCTTTGTCCTTGAGTTTTGGTCACATTTTACCAGAAGTCAGCTGTTATTTTAAATGGGTGTATGAGGATTATTTTTGCCACATGGCTCTTAAAGTGTTTGAGCATTGCTGTTGTGTTTTGACAATTAACTTTTTACCTTTCAGAGATGCTTTTTGTTTGTTTTTTGTGAAAGGGAGAAGTTTTTACATTTCTTTCTTTTTTAACATATATTTATTTGTGTGTGTGTGTGTGTGTGTGTGTGTGTGTGTGTGTGTGTGTGTGTGTCACAGCACTTGTGGAGGTAAAAGGACAACTTGTAGGAGTCAAGTTATTTCTACTGTTGGTTGCAAGGATTGAACACCCGGCTCCCTGAACATCTCTCTAGCCCAACTGTTTACATTTCTTGTTGCCTTTTTCTCATTCCTTTATCATTTGGATTGTTCTTGTAAGTGTGCCTGTTTAATCTCTCCCTTACTTTGGTGCCCTGAAGTACATATGATGATGCAAACTCAAGTTTTGGATCTCATTCATGAAGCCTTCTCTTACAATTCAGACCTTTCTATTCCTACCACTTCTCAGTCTTTCGGCTGAGATCAAGTGTAGACTTTTTATTTCTCATGCTTTTATCTCTGCCTTTTAAGCTTTCTTGTATTGTGTGCTGTTTCATGTGCACTATCACTACTCCACAATAAGACAAGCTTCATAAAGGCAAAGATCATATACTTTAGGCATTTTCTTTCTTCTGTGGTTCTGGGCAATCACACCCATAGCGTTGTATATGCTAGGTGAGCACTTTACTACCAGGTAACATTTACAGCTTTTGGCATTTGTGTGTGTGTGTGTGTGTGTGTGTGTGTGTGTGTGTGTGTGTGTGTGTCTGTCCATCCCAGATCCACTGAGTAAAATTACAGGCAAATATTCCATCACAAAATGTTGCTTTAAAAAAATACTAAACTTATTTATAGGATACTATTAGATTTCCAGAAATATTATGAAGCTGGAACTGAGAATTCTTGTCTCTCTTGTACTATCTTCTCTTTTTTCAACATCTTACATTAATGTCGCACTTTAGTTACAATTAATGAACCAATATCAGTACATTATTACTAAGTCCACACTTTCCAATTCTTTTCCTAATGCCCCTTTTCATTCCCCGGATTCTACCCAGGAAAACTCATTGTACTCAGCAGTCCTGGCTACCCCTCTCCCTTTGTTTGGGGCAATTTCCCAGACATTCCTAATACTTTTGACTATTACTGCTCAGGTGTTTTGTAGCATGCCCTTCAATTAGGATTTATCTGTTTATGTCATGGTTAGACTGGTGTATAATGTGCCTTTGGAAGGAAGATCACTGAGACAGAATGTCATTTTTTAGAAAGATTTATTTGTATGTGCTTGTGTTTGGGTATGTGCACACGAGTGCATTTGCCTGTGGAGGCTAGAAGTAGGCATCAGATTCCCTGAGCTAGAGTTCCAGACAGTTGGATGTGGGTCCTCTGCAAGAGCAGTATGTGCTCTTAACCACTGAGTCATGTCTCCAAACACCTAGACTGTCATTCTCACCCTCCCCCACCCCGCCCCTACCCCTGTCAGGTTTGTAGCCTATCAGTGTAATTTATCAGTGTTGATGGTAACCTGAATTACCTGCCTTGAGGTAGTGTTTTTTCTTCTTGTGAAAGAATTACTCTCTACTCCCATGCCTTACTATATTCTTTGGAAAAAAGTCACTATGCCCAGGCCACACAGGTGTGAAGAGTCCTATCCCACCTGCTTATAGGTAGTGTGTCCGTGTGAATTTTGTTTCTCAGACTGTTCAGGTCCAGGAGCTCTTTTGCTTGTCTTTTCTACATGTCTGTTGTGTATGTATTTGATTGCTCACTTTTCTACAGTATAAGGTATCCAAAGCTCAGCCTGCAGGTTTTCTAATCCAATCCTATATCAGTCAGTTGTCTCCTTCCTTTCTATTGGAGAATGGTCTTAGAAGCCAAGGTCTGGGTGTTAGGTGTGCTTATTGATACTGGAATGTCATTGCTCCCAGGCTCCCTCTTAGATGATGAGAAATGGTAGTCTCTGCCACCACATTATCACTAAGTATTTCCATATGCAATTGCCTGTGATGCTATTAAAGTAAACACTAGGCCCCAATGTCCCCAACTCTTAATATATTATCATACTCTCCCCTTGTTAACTGAACATTTTACTTATTTATTATTATTTTATGTGTATGTGTATTTTGCCTGCATATAAGGTGTGCAGTGTCTGTGGTGGCCAGAAGATGGCATAGGATCCTCTGGGACATTATAGATGGTTTTGAACTGTGATTTGGGCACTGGGAACAGAACCTGGGTCCTCTGGAAGAGCAGCTAGGTTCTCTTACCCACTGAACCATCTTTTCATCCCATTCTCATTATCTGTATCCTCCTACTTTGCCCTGAGAAGCTGTCTGCCACTTATTTACTTAATTCTTCAGTTCCAGCCTTCACATGCAGTGGCTTCAAGGTGGTTGGTTAATTTGTGCATATTTGGGTGACAGCTGTATTAACTTGAGGACAGTGCTTCTGGGCAGTTCCTTTCCTTTTGATCATTCAGACTGAATGTTTCTTCAGTTGGTCCTGAGCTTGTCTCAGTAGTTGTAATAGATTTCATTCTTCTGTCACATTTTGGGTTCTACTCTGGGAACCCCGTGTGTCCTGATTATTTAAGAATATACTGATTTAGTTCACTCTGCTTTAAGGTCTGTAGGGCTTGATAGACTTTTATATATTGTTTAAAAATGTGGCTGGTCCTGTTTTTTACTTTTATTTTTCTGATGTGTATGTCAATGTGTGTGAGTAAGTGGGGTGTGTATGTGACTACACATGTGCAGAGGCCAGGGAGAACATTGAGTGTCCTGAACGATCTGTTACTCTCTGTCATATTGTTTTGAGACAGTCTCTCGTTGAACCTGGAGCTAGGCTGGTGGATAGCAAGCCCCAGAGATCTTCCTGTCTTCACCCACCACAACACTGGGATTACAACTCTATACTGCCAAGCCCAGCTTATTTTGTGAATACTGGGGCTTTGAAGTCAGGTCCTCAGGCTTACACAGCAAGTGTTCTTGCCCACTAGGCCCGCTCTCTAGCTCCTAATAGTTAAACTTTTTTTTTTCTTTTGGTGTGATGTATGTGTTTGTGTGCATGTGGAGGGAAGAGGTTGACTTCAGTTATCTTCCTTGATTGCTTTCTACCTTACCTTTCTGAGACAAGGTGTCTCAGTGAACCAGGTGCTTACCAGTTAGTTGGCTAGATTGTCTGGCCAAGGAGTTCCCTAGATCCACTTTACTCTGCTTCCTCTGTACTAGAGTTATAGAGGTGCAGGATAATGCCAGGCTTTCTTTTTTTTTTTTTTTCTTTTTAATATGGGTGCTGGGGATCTTGGACTTGGGTCTTTCCTCTTACGTAGCAGACATTTTACTATTTCTCCAGCCTAATTTTTAATATCTTATATTTACAGTTACATTATCGTACACAATAACTTCACAACACTAGAAAACTTATACTTTCCATGTTTGTTTTCCTCTCCTCAGCTTTTGGAAGCCACTCGTTAATCTGCTATAACTTTCCTTTTGTAAAATGTCATATTAAAAATTTTAAAGTGCTAGGGCTAGAGATGGCTCAGCAGTTAAGAGCACTTGCACCTACTGCTCTTGCAGAAGACAGAGATTTGTTTCCTAGCACACACACATGGCAGCTCACAACTGTCTGTAACTTCAGTTCCAGGTGATCCCAAACCCTCTGCTAGACTGGGCACTGCATACCTGTGGTGTACATATAGAGATGTAGGCAAACAAAAAGATGCTGAGAATTAAACTGAGGTCCTCTGGAAGAGCAATCAGTGCTTTTTACTACTGAGCCATCTTTCCAGCCCCTTGAATATTTTTAATGAACAAAACTTTTTTTAAGTATTAGGAGATACATGTACTAGGTAACAGACATATAGTCATGTATTTCTACTGTAAATCCATATGATGGAAAATTCACAACTGAAATGTGTAATTAACTCTTCAGAATGCTCTGTTCCATGTTTTTTAGTATATTTATAATATTGTCCAGTTGCTACTATATTTACTCATAACACTTATCATTTCCAAAAGAAACCTTTACCCATTGAACAGGCTCTTTCTCCATCCTCTGGTAATTGCCCATCTTATTTCCTCCCCATGGATTTGTCTCTTCTGGATATTTTATATAAAAGAAACCTTATGATAATATAGGCATTTGCTTCTGCTTTCTTTCCCTTGCTGTTTCTAATGGTCCATATTCTAGCATGTTTCAGTACTATTTTATAGCCAAATATTTCATTTATAGGGGCTGGAGAAGTGGCTCAGTGGGTAATAGAGGTTACTGTTCTTGCAAAAACCTGAGTTTGGTCCTCAGCACTCACAATGGTTAGCTCTGAACTGCCTGTAATTCCAGCTCCAGGGGATCTGATGGCACCACATGTACATATTTGTTCCCCCTCCACCATATATGTAATTGATAGTAACATAACTCTTTAAAAATTACTTTGTATAGTTTACACTACATTTTATTTATGGCTTTATCAGTTGATGAATGTTTACAATATTCGTATAGCCCAGGCTGACCATGAATTTGAGATTGGTCTTGAACTCCCAATTCTCCTACCTCTGCCTCCCAAGTACTAGGATTTCAGATGTGTATCCCTTGCCCAGCCTTTACTTTTTTAATGTTAAGAATCATGTTGTTTTGCTAGGCATGGTGGTATGTGCCTCTTGTCTCAGCTACATTTGAGATGTGAGGATATCTTGAACTCCAGAGTTTGAGGCCAATCTGAACAACATAACAAGGGTACTGTCAGAAGAGTCAGGTGGGAAGGGAGAGAGAAAAAGAAAATGCTAATTTGAACTTTCTTGTATGGATTTAAAGAAAAAAATTGACCGTTTTTCAGTTGAATTGATGTGGTTCTTTGGATCACTTTATGACCATATAAACTGGAAGATCTCTACAGGTTTGCAGTAGGGTTGAAGCACTGGAAGTTGCTAATTCCCCTATAATGTTCTTAAGTGAATTCTGAAGTCACATAGTTTTATTTTTTACTGTTTTTCAGAGTAACAAATTTTTGTCCTTAGCTGGGTACCAATAGGTAACCTTGAATTTTGTCAAGAACATCCTGGATTACATTGTGTACTACTGAGTTGTGTCATGGAGGAGCAAGTAGTCATGCTAGGGAAGTTGAAATGTTGGGTCTGGTGGAGGGCTCAAGGGATGTGAGTGGATCTGTTGCATTTAACATTATGTATTTAGAGGAATTCTGGGCAGCATTCCCATTCTGTTCTCTGGCTTCGGCAATATTGAATTACAGAGATTTTATTCTTACTAACCACATTGCCCCTGTGGTCTGAACTATGATATTCTTTTCCTTTCTTCATCTGACCCAAGTTTTGTTGTTCAGCTACTGCTCTTTGCTTTGACTAATTAATTTTCCTCAGAAAGACTTGGCAGAAGTTTTCTTCTTTTGCCAGTTTAGAGCAACTTGGCTGATTCATTAAATTAGCCTTCTTTAAAGCAAAGAACATTATTTGCTGGCTTACTTTTTGACTGACTTCAGGACTGTGTGCAGACACTGAAAAGGAAATTATATATTGATCTCCGTACTTTATCTGAAAGTGCTTTTCTATAAGCAACCCCTTCAAAAGGTCTGAAAACCACCTGTAAATGCAACACTGGACCAGATTTTAGTTTCATTTCTCCAAAAGACACTCTGTTATGGGACATACATCTTGAGAATATCGATTCTGTTTTAAGGGAAAGTGTGATAGAACTGAATTCTGTTAATCAAGATTATTGGTGTTTTTTTTTTTTTTGAAAGATGAACACCTCCTTCCCTTTTTCCCTTTTCCTCTTTCTCTCTCTCTCTCTCTCTTTCTTTCCTTCTCTCCCTCTCTCCCTCCTTCCCTCCCTTCCTTCCACTCTCTGGAAACAGGCAAGTCTTAACTGTGTAGTTTACACTGTCCTCTAATTCAGTATGTATCCCAGGCTGGCCTTAAAACTCTCAGACCTCCTGCTGCCTCCACTTCTTCAGTGTTCTGGTTGTAGCTGTATGCCGCCATGTCCAGCTTGTGAAGTCATTTTTCTTTATTTTAATAATACAATTGGATCTTTTTATTATTATTATTATTATTATTATTATTATTATTATTATTTCTAGGACTCTTCATTTGTGTGTGTGTTTCAGGTTTCTCTGTGGAATGTTTCCCCTGATGAAATGTTTCTTATGGTTCCTTTTATAGTTAGTAGTTCTGGGAAAGTCTTTAATGTGCCTTCAACTATATGAGTGTGGAGCTGTTGTTGACGCCTATGTTCTTTTATTTTAAAGATGTTGCTTTACTTCCTGCTGTAGTTGGGTTTATGCTCATCGTTATTGTATAATGTATGGTTGGGTTTTTCAGGCTTTTATTTTCTGTTTCAAAAAAAGTTTTGTTTTTTAGATAGTGTTGTATATTTCCCAGGCTGGCCTAAAACTTGCTATTTAGCCAGGGGTGGCCTGCTTTAGGGTCTTCTTGCTTCTATCTCCCAAGTGCTAGGCTTACAGGTATGTACCACCATGTGGGTTCTGGGGATCAAACTCAAGTTGTCAAACTTGGCTGCTGACTCCCTTACCCACTGAGCCAGAATTGTCTATTTTTGACTCAGATTATTTCCTTGTTGTTGTCATTGTGAGGAATTTTAAGGGTTTTTGGATCTTAATCCCTTTTCAGATACATGATTTGGGGATATTTTCTCCCATTCTGGTTTTTTTTTTTTTTTAAGCTCCATTTTAAATTTTTGCTCTGTTCTTATAAGACAGGGTCTGGCTGTGTTGCCTCTGCTGACCTAGAATTCAGAGTCATCCTACCTCAGCTTTCTGAGCACTGGTTAATAATATATGCCACCAAGCTTGAGTTAAAGATGTTTCCTCTTATCTAGGGTTTCTCAGGAGTTTGATTTTGATGTGCTTTGGTAATGTTTTAGTTTTCTTATCCTCTCTCCTTGTTTTGTTGAGCCTTTGGGATTTAATGGCTCATCAAACTGCTCTGCCTCCCTAGATAGTTGTTCCATGTGTGTTATTACATGTTACCAGGCTTCTTGGATTGCCCCAGCTTCACTGCCCTCAGTTTCATTGTGATTAGCTTCTTGTTGTGTCTTTACAGTCACTTTTCCTCGTTCTGCTTAGTCTCATGCAGCCTGTTTCGGTCAGCCTCTGTTCTTTCCTACATAATCTGGCTGGGGAGAGAAGCAGGAACACAGCCTCAGCTTGCCACCAGAATAGAACAGATTACAAATTCTGTAAGATTGCTGACAAGGACACAAAAGCACCGTGTCAGATTAACCTTAACATCCCTCAGTTTCCATGTTAACTTTTGGTATCCTGCAAGATTATTTAACATTTCTGCTCAGGGAAATTTGCATTAATTCTACAGTTTTTATTTCATTTGGTGCCAGAATGCTTGTGCTGTTCAGTGGACTTCTGACTGCTAAGTTGATTTGGGTGTGTTATGACCATCATTCTTGCTGTGACACACTTGAAATAAGTTTCTACATATTTATAATTTATACAAATGAGTTCTATTTTCTGCTTATCAATGATTATAGAATGTTCCTTGGTTTTTGCTTTCATTGGTAACTCTGCTGCCAGCCATTTTCTATCATTTCCATGTGTTCACATTAATTTGGGAATTTTTTTTTTGTATGAATGTTTTGCCTGCATTCATATCTGTTTGCCACATGTATGCTTGGTGCCTGTGGAGGTCAGAAGAAGGCATCAAATTCCCCTGGAACTGGAGTTACAGGTGGTTGTGAGCCACCATGTGAGTGCTGAGAATTGGACTCTGATCCTCTCTGCAAGAGCAGCCAGTGCTGTTAACCACTGAGCCATCTCTCCAGCCCCTAACTTGGAAAATTTTACGGACTAAAAACTGGTAGCTGTTTGTTAGCCAGTTGTTACAAAAAAAAAAAATAGTACATTTTTATTTAGAGTGTGTGCACACACACGTATGTCACAGCACACATGTTGGGGTCAGAGGACAACTTACTGGAGTCAGTTCTCTCCTGCAGTGTGCTTCCTGGGAATCAAACTCAGGTCCTCAAGTTGGCGGCAAGTACTTTTATCTGCTAGATCTCCCTGGCCCTGTCATTCACATTCAATGGTGTTTGTTTCTCATTCTGCCACCCCTCTGTCCAGAAGATAGTATCCTCTAGAGAAGACATACCCACCATATTTTGGTCACATGCTGACACTTGGGGAACAGCTGTTCTGGTCACAAGGTTTAGAAAGAGAGTTCAGATTCCCATATTGGATTTTTTTCTATAAGGATTTGCTTCTGTGTCTCGTTTTTAAAGAGAACCTTAGGGGAAGCATTTTGGATTTCAGCTGCTCACCATCTCTGCAAAGCCGGGAGCTCTGCTGCTGGGTGTCTGAGATGTGCCCTTTTTCCCACAGGGTCACATCTTGCAGGTACCCAGAGCTACACACAGGGATAATGCATCTGGACACTGCCCTCTTTAGGACTCAGTTCTTTTGTGCACTTACTCTTTTCTCCTATTTCTTTTTCCTTCCAACAGTTGTACTAGCTCAATAAGAATTTCCTCACTGTATACAATATAGCATCTCATTGCTCAACACTGGACTGAGGTATCAGAAAGCAGTTTGGTTTAGATTGTAACTTTAATGAACTTTGCTCTCATTCTGCATAAACTTGATGGTTCGGGGAAAGTTAGTATACATAGCAGTATGTGGACATATGACTTTGTAGTTAGTTTCAATATCGTTGTCAGGAAGAAGTATGTAGATTTAGAATTAGAAATTAAGATTCCAAACTCAGTTCTGATATTACTGTTATGCTTTGAGAATTGAAATACGTTTTTTCATCTCTAAAATTGGAAAATTGCTTGTTTTAGACAACCTCATGGGATTATTAGAATTAAATGAAAAAATTGGTGTAAAAGACTGTAGAGGGCTGTTGTTGCCTCATCGCACCATAGATAGAGTAATTTTTTTTATTCCCGTTTCCAGTCTTGTGTTCTGAAAACCTCTGATAGTGTAAGCCTGCTATGATCATGACTCTGTTTTTCAGTCCTAAGGATCAAACCCAGAGCTTTGTAAGCCCTCTCCTCCTCCCGGCTCCATGAGCGAATTTTAAAATCTCCATTCTTAATCATAGATACACAACAGTTTTACAATGTCCCAAGTTTTTACTGAATACTATTCAGTATACTTTATTTTAATTTTTTTAATTTATTTTTATTTTATGGTCATTGGTGTTTTGTCTGCATGTATTCTGTGCAAGGATGTTAGATCTCCTGGAGCTGGAGTTACAGACAGTTGTGAACTGCCATGTGGGTGCTGGGAACTGAACCTGGGTCCTCTGGAAGAGCAGTCAGTGCTCTTAACCACTGAGCCATCTCTCTAGCCCCTTATTATTATTTTTTGAAACAGATTTTCACCATATAATTATAGTTAGCCTGAAACTCGCCATGCAGTCCAGACTAGTCTCCAATCACTGAGCCCTACCTGCCTCTGCGTCCCTGAAGGCTAAGATTAAAGGCTTCTGCCACCATGCCCAAACCAGTATACTCTATCAGTTTTTACTTTTTTTTATTTAATATATATGGGTGTTTTGCCTGTATGTGTGCCTGTGTAGTGCATGTGTGCAGTGCCTGCAGAGGGCATCAGATCCCCTGGACCTGGAGTTATATATGATTGTAAGCATATATATGTGGGTGCTAGGAACTGAACTTGGATCCTCTAGAAGAGCATCAAGTGCTCCTAACTGCCAACCCATTTCTCCAATCATTACTCTTTTCATTTTTTAAATTGTATTTTATTTATTTTGAGGCAAAGTTTTACTGTGTAGCCCTGGCTGGCCTCAGACTCACTATGTCGACCAGATTAGTCTTGAACTCACAGAAATATACCCACCTCTGCCTCCCCTTACTCCATTACTCTATAAAAGTGTATTTGTTGAGTATGATACTGAGAAGAAAAAGTAAAATCAGAAACCTGGGCATGGTTGCTTGTGCTGTAGTCCTAGCACTCTGGAGGCTTAGGCAGGAAGATTGTCATGAGTTCATAGCCAGCCTTGGCTACATAGTTAGTTCAAGATGAGCCTGGGCCACAGAGTAAGACCCTATTTCAAAACAGCAACTACAACAAAAGTAAGCTTAGTAGTGAACTATTTTGCTTTATAAACTAGTAGCTTGGACAAGGCCAAAAGCATAATTAACCAGTGAGGTGATTGTTGCAAACAAAAATGAGAGATGACCGTTTGAGCTAGAAGGTAGCAGAGACTGTGATGTGTAGTTTGATTTGGAGTGTGCTTTTCTTGCACACTCAGCAGGTTAAGTGCATAGATTGGGTATGTGTTTCAGAACAAAAGTAAAGAGGCAAGGTCTGTCCTGAGGATTTTGCACTACATTCTTAGTAGATGCCCTTGCTGTACACTCAGATGAGAAAGACTGAAAGAGAAAATCACTGGGAGATGTAGCTAAAGTTTTCCTGCCTGGCCCACAGTCAGGACAAATCTCTCTCACCCGCCAGTCCCACAGCCGTCAGACCCAACCAAGTAAACACAGAGACTTATATTGGTTACAAACTGTATGGCCGTGGCAGGCTTCTTGCTAACTGTTCTTACAGCTTAAATTAATCCATTTCCATTAATCTATACCTTGCCACGTGGCTTGTGGCTTACCGGTACTTTACATCTTCCTTGTTCTGATGGCGGCTGGCAGTGTCTCCCTCACCCAGCTTCCTGTTCTCTCAATTCTCCTCTCTGTTAGTCCCGCCTATACTTCCTGCCTGGCCACTGACCAATCAGTGATTTATTCATTGACCAATCAGCCACACATTTGACATACAGACCATCCCACAGCAGGGAGAGGTAAATAGCTCAGTTTTGGACATCCATAGAGACGACTTAGCGATTAGAGGTGCTTGAATAGGCAAACAAAATTTAGGAGGGAAGGTCTACTGGAGGTATAGTTAAGGATAAAGCAAGGATGAGATACCAAAGGGTGTGCAGAGATGAAAGAAGTAGCTAAAGAACTTGATTACTGATGTTTACAGGTCAGATAGATGAGGAGGGAACACAGAGAGGTAGATTAAAATGGAGTTAAAGAGGCTGGTTCCCTGAAGCCAGTGAGTGGAGTGGGTCAAGGAGTAGGAAGTAAGCCACTGTGTGTAACACTGAGAATTAACCGTTTGTGGAAAAGGGATAGGAACATGGTCAGAGATGATTTTAGTGGGTCTGTGAAGGTTAAAGTCTGATTGGAGATAAGAGTCTTTGTAAAAGCAAATCACTTTCTAAACCCTGATGAAGTGGGATATTTAGATAGAAATCTACAACTTTGGATAAATACACCTCTCCTACCCCCATTGTAGTCCCTGGCATCAAATGCAAAAATGGTTGCCACATCCCCAGCCCTAGATAAACACCTACTTGTTTAAATAATATTACTGACTACTGCCTTGATTAATTTGTTCAATTTAAGTAATGTTGGAAGTTTTTCTTTGAGGAAATCTTTAGGAGATTCTCAGCCAGTGGCTCTTGGTTCCTAAGAGTTTCATACCTTGAAGTTTTATATTGACTTGGCAGTTACTATGAAAAGTAAGAGAACTGGGGATTGGCTAGGAAACAATGGCTGTCAGCACCTCTTCTTCCTAGGTTATAGGCTAGAATGGCACCTTAAATTCTAGGCTTGGTCTGTCAAAGGGACTTATGAGAGCCTTTCGTGTTCTTCCTGTCCATTCTCAATTAGAAATATCCAGCATGTGTGGTCTCGTTGGCCAGATATGCTTATATACATAAGCAAAGTGGTCAGGGGTGACTAGATCCAGCTTGGTATAAACCTTTGTGTAAGACTACTTTTTCTTCATTTATTTATTTAAAGGTACTGTTGAGTACTCAAATATCTGTGATTCTGTTCTAGGTATTTAAGATAAAATGAATAAAAAATTATGCCTTATTAGAGTTTATGTTCTAGTGGAAGTGCAGTAGCAGATTGAGGCCAAAATTAGTTTGTAGACTCAGGCTAGTACTGTCATCTTAATGCATTGGGCTTCAGAAAGCCCAGGGAAGGCTGTTATAAGTTGAACTTTCCTTTCTCAGACATTGTTGGGGAAACAGGAAGCAGCTAAGCAGTTACCTGGAAGACATGGTTGTGCAGGGAGGTTAAAGTTACCAAAGTTTATTCTCTCCTTTTTAGACTCTTCTGTACAATGGCAGTTTATGAGAGTGACCCTGTGGCAGTCAAGGTTAGCAGCCGTCCAGAATCTTTCATAGGCAAGACCCTATGCCAGATGCAAGTATTCAGACAGTAATATTTAAGGGTTCACTTGACAAATCTTTCTAATGCATAATATAATTCCTAAAGTGGTTTTGTCTAAAATTTTTTATACATTTATTTCATGTATAGGAGTCTTTACCTGCATGTAAGTATGTATGTGAACCACATGTATGTCTAGCCCCCACAGAGGTCAGAAGAGGGCATCAGCTCCCCTGAAAGTGAAATAACAGATTCTCACGAACCACCATGTGAATGTTAGGAACCAAACCCCAAGTCCTCTGCAAGAGCAACAGATGCTCTTAACCAGTGAGCTATCTCTCCACCCCTGTTTGTTTGTTTGCGGGTTTTGTTTTGAATTTTTTTAAAGATAGGATCTCATGTAGTCCTGGCTGGGCTCAAACTCCCTATGTAGTAGAAGATGACTTTGAAATTCTGACCTCCTGCTTCTGCCTCCCTCATGTGGAATTATAGGCCTGTACCACCACACCTGGTTTATGTGATCCTAGAGATGGAACCCAGGGCCTTGTGCATGCTGGGCATGCACTGTTATCAACTGCTGTACATCCCCAGTCCCAAAAGTGGTTTTGAAATTTAAATTAAAAAAATATTAAATTTATTTATGTATGTCTGTGTCTTTGTGAGCATATGATATATATGTATGGGTACCTGCAGAGTCTAGAAGAGGGTTTCTGATCCTCTGGAGCTGGAGTTATGGGTAGTTGTGAGTCATCTAATGTGGGTGCTGGGACTAAACTTGGGTCCCGTGGGAAAGCAGCAAGTGCTCTTAACTGCTCCTGTATCTCTCCAGACCCCAGTTTTGAATTTTTTCTTAAATTACACTTTCTTTGGTGTAATTATGTCTTGAGTGGGGCATGTGAATCTGGAGGTCAAAAGACAGCCTGCAGAAGTTGGTGCAGACATTGCCAGGTACCTCTACCTGCTGAGCCATCGTGCTGGTTATTAATTTTTTGCTTTTAACTTTGTTTTGAGTAGGAATTCCAAAATGTTGAAACAATTCAGAAATGACACCTTGCTTTAGTCTCTGATTCCCAGCTGCCAGTTTTTATCCTTGAGGGGGAACAATTTTTAAACCAATTTTTGTGTCTTCCAGATATTTTATATACATATACATTTATATTTCTATTTTACCTTTAAAAAAC
This sequence comes from Peromyscus californicus insignis, assembly GCF_007827085.1. Classification (NCBI taxonomy): domain Eukaryota; kingdom Metazoa; phylum Chordata; class Mammalia; order Rodentia; family Cricetidae; genus Peromyscus; species Peromyscus californicus. Next base: position 131,007,808 of record NW_026294584.1, on the reverse strand, counting down.
TCAGAAGCCTACTTGCTGAAACACTTTACTGACATTGGTTGTTTTTGCTTTGTTTTGTTTTATTTCATTAAGATAGATTACTACTGACAAACTTGCTTTTTTTAAACAGTTGTATACTGTTTCATGTTATGTATTTACCAGGATCTTATCTCTTTTTTAAAAGTTAAATGAGTCTTAAATCAGTGTTCTAGGGCTGGAGAGATAGCTCAGAGATTAAGAGCACGATGGGCTGTTCTTCCAGAGTACCTTAGTTCAATTCCCAGCAACCACATGGTGGCTCACAACCATCTGTATGTAATGAGATCTGATGCCATCTTCTGGGCTGCAGGGATACATGCAGGTGACACTGTATACAAAATAAATAAATAAATAAATCTTTTAAAAAGAAATCAGTGTTCTATTGCTGTGAAGAGACACCATGAAAAGAAAGCATTTAATTGGGGCCTGCTTACAGTTTCAGAGTCCATTTTCATCATGGCAGGAAGCATGGCAGCTCACAGGCAGACATGATGCAGGAGAAGTAGCTGAGAATTCTACATCCAGGTTCTGCAGGCAGAAAAAAGAGAGAAACCCTGGGCCTGGTTTGGGCCCTTGAAACTTCAGAGCCTACCCCCAGTGGCATACTTATTCCAACAAGGACACACCTCCTAATCTCTTTCAAGTAGTACCACTTCCTGATGACCAAGTGTTCAAATATACGAGCCTGTGGGGGCCATTCTTATTCAAACCACCCCAATGTCTATGTGCTTTTAAGGGTTTATGTGCACCAAGTACATGCAGGAACCAGAGGTAGAGGCAGTTGTGAGCTACCTGATGTGGGTGCTGGGAATCAAACCTGGATCCTCTGGAAAAGCATGTAGAGTGCTTAGTAAGAATTCTTTTTGTTTGTTTTCTTGTTTTTGTTTTTTGAGACAGGATTTCTCAGTGTAGCCTAGAACTCACTCTGTACACCAGGCTGGCCTCGAATTCACAGAGATCGGCCTGCCTCTGCCTCCGGATTGCTGGGATTAAAGGTTTACACCACCACCACTTGGCTTAACCTGTAAGCCATCTCTCTAGCCCTCAAGATTTTATATCTTAAGTTTCCCATAAACAAATTCTACACATCTTTTTTCCCCTTCTCTTGTTTTTTTAAAATTAATATTGTTAAATAAATTTTCAGTAAATTAGGATATTTTTAAATAATGAAACACCCTCCATTTAAGGAAATTCTGCCTTTGTGCTTATAAAGAACATTTTTTTTCAGATAACTAAACATATCTGATAATTAGTTTTTAAATTTAAAATGTGGTTTTTCTCTGCTAGCCTTTTAAAAAACTGTGTGTGTGTTCATGTATATGTGAATACATGTGTTCATGTGTTTGTGAATGTGTGTGTACATGCCATGGTGCACATATGGAGGCCAGAGGACAGCTTGCATAAGTCAGTTCTCTCCTTCCACAATGTGGGTTCTGGGGATCCAACTCAGCTCATCAGGCTTGGTGGCAAACCTTTACTTGCTGAGCCATCTCTCTGGCCCACTTCTGATATTCTTCAGATTACTATCAAATCTTGGTACCAGTTTAATGTGTTCCAGCAAAACTGCTGCTCTATTCATTTCCATCAGTAGGAGTGTACCACTTAGGATATACTCAATAGTAAGCAGTCACAGTAAACTAAATTCAACCACTGATTGAGACAGTGAGGAATTAGTTATCTCATAAAAGCAGATGCAAGAAGACAAGTAGTTGAGAACTAGTTAACTGTCTTAGGAATATGCAGGATTTAGATGCTGTATTTTGCCTCCTTTTATCTTGGTCTCAGTTCTCTATTGGCTTTGCAGCATCTGTGTGTCGCCATATGGTTGCAGAATGGTTGCCTCATCTCTACTCATCATAGCTAGCTGCACTTAATGCAGGAAATGGAGGACAAAATAGTTTCTGCTCAGAAAGTGATTTCATTATAAATGAGAAGAAAGTAATTCCTAGACGCCTCCCAAACAGTACTCTGTAAACTTTGGTGTGCATAAAACTAACAGGGACTATGGGAGTCCAGTCCCTCGATAGTTCCCTCCCAGAGCCAGGGAAGAATCTACAACCAGCTGATAATTAATCTTTGATTATAGGAAATGAGTCTATATACACGAAACTCCCTGGTCCATACACTTTATCATTCTGAGTCAGTTCTCTCTTTACACAGCTTCTGTTCTGCTCTCATGCCTAGCTCCTTTCTTGCCTAATTTCTCTATACATTTATCTGCTGTCCCCTCTAAGTTCTATCTTAATTCTCTCATCTTAGTTCTACCCCATCTAGGTTCTCATCCATCTAGTTCCTTCCCATCTTAGCTCCTCTCCCATCTCCTTCTTTCTCATCTTGTTCTTCCTTATCTTGTTCTTCCCCATCTGGCTCTTCCTCATCTTCCATCTTGTACATCTAGTACTCTCTTCTAGTCCTCCAGTCTAGTTCTTCCCATCTCAGTTCCTTCCTTTCAAGTTCTTACCCATCTATTTCTTCCATTCTCTTTTTTCTTTTCCGTCTCTTCCTCAAGTCCTCTACCTCAAAACCTCCTCCAAGTCTCCATATACCTCTTAGTTCTCCCCAAGTCTCTGAGGTATTTAGTTATAAACCCAAGCAATAGCAATCCTTCCCCTCCAGCCAGGTCACCAGCTATGAATTCCTACAGGGTCATAAAGGCAGGTAAGAATTTTCCTCAGGCAGTGACTGTCAGGCTTTCTTTTACAACCCCAAAAGGGAGTGGTTAAAGGAGGTCAACTGAGAGCTAATGATAAGTTAGTATATCCAAAAGGGAATTTATGTACTGAATCTACATTCCTAGAAGTGGTTAGGTAAGAAGTTAGGAGTCTATAATGTTAGTAAGGCTGTATAAGAAAGGAGGGTCTCAGCTTAATTTGCACAAGAAATAAAGCTGTTCACTTGACCTAGGAGACAGGTGTTGTTTCCATAAGGGTGTTACCTTAGTTCAGGAGATCATTTGGCCTTTGGTGCTTGAAAGGTATTTTAGATAAATACACTGTTAGAAGTTCTTGGAACCACACATAGCATACAAGAAAATCATTGTAGGAACCAGCTAATATATATATATATATATACACAAAAGCTAAACTATCACCAAGACTTCTTAAGCTATGGCTTGACCTTCAGAAAGTTCCTTGACCTTTCCAAGTAGTAGCTTCTGTCATAATAGCTGGATTCCATTACATTTTCCTGCAGCTTGCAGCATAAAACTTACATGTTGTTAAAACTCAAATTAGGATATCTTAGGTTTGGAATGGGCCTAAAAATTTGTATTTCTATTTCTATCACATTCCCATGAAATCCTAACATTATGGATCAACAAACCATGTTTTAAGTTTGAGTTTAAGTTATACACTGCCTTGTATAACATCTCCTACCTTTCATTGGGTGTTGAATTGTTGTCCTTGACCCTAAGTGTGTCTGGAAATCAACAACCATGAACAAAGTGTGAGTTCTTATTAATGAACAAGGAGAAATACTTGTTAAACTAACAAATAATAACACGTCTGCTGTTAGGAATAATGCTTCAGTGAATATCCAAGTGCCAAAGAAAAGATAGATGTAGTTAGATTTTTAAAATTTTTTACTTGTTTATTTGATGTGTATGAGTGTATTGTCTGCTTGTATGTCTGTGTACCATGTGCATGCCCAATGCCCTTGGAGGCCAGAAGAGGCATGGGATCCCCTGGGAGTTACAGATGGTTATGAGCCTTTATGTGGGGCCTGGGAATCAAACCTGGGTCCTCTGGAAGGGCAGTCATCACTCTCAACTATTGAGCCGTCGTGTGGTTAGACTTTCTTTCTTTCTTTCTTTCTTTCTTTCTTTCTTTCTTTCTTTCTTTCTTTCTTTCTTTCTTTCTTTCTTTCTTTCTTTCCTTTCTTTCCTTCCTTCCTTCCTTCTTTCTTTCTTTGTGTGTGTGTGTGTGTGTGTGTGTGTGTGTGTGTGAGAGAGAGAGAGAGAGAGAGAGAGAGAGAGAAAGTTTGTATAATTAACAACTTGCTTGTACAGTGAAAAATATATGAGATGTAATTTTTCCTCTGCTGTTGGGGATGGGCTCATATTTTTAGAGTTTTATAGTCCCGACTGACCTGGGATTCGCTATGTAGACCAAGCTGGCCTTAAACTCAAGAGAGATCCTCCTGCCTCTGCCTCCTGAGTGCTGGGATTAAAGGAGTGCACCACCATGCCCAGCTGTAGTTAGATTTTTTAATGAATATTTTCAAGTGTTTTTTTTTGTAAAAAAAAAAAAAAATGAAAACATTTTGCAATTGGCTGTCTCCAAGAGCACTTATTTTCACCAAATCAAATATGTTATCAAACATGTCAGTAATATTCACCATTCTGCTTTGTAGAAACATGATAAACTTTTGTGTGTGCTGGGGATTGGCCCCCAAGGCCTTGCAAGTGTTAGTCAAGTGCTTTCTCACTGAGCTACACTTTGAGTTAATGTTCATTACTTTCTTAAGTGAGGAGGCAGATCTTTCCCCTACACAAAAAGGGTTAATCTTTCCTTTTCTGTCAAATGGCTGTTAGTTGTTTCTTTTTTCATTACTAGTTACGTGTTCTTATTCCTTGAGAATTTATAGGAATCAGTCGATTGCTAGAGGCATTGCATGTATTGTCCAGCTTGCTAATCATTGACATGGTTTGCTGTTAAGTTTGGCTGAAATTATACTGGGTGTAAACTCTGCTGCTATAAGGGTCTATAGATCTTGATCTTGAACAACAATGTAAGTATGCTTGCCAAAGACTTGCAAACACAACAAGGAGAATTAGTTAAGTATTTAATATGTACCATCAAAAAAATGTAGCAAATAAAATCAAGATGGAGCCAAGCAAATAGAAAGTATGAAAGTATCAGGATAGGGGTAATGGAAACCTAAGGGTTGTTACATAAAAATGTCCTTTATGTGCCAAACGTTTAAATTCTGCAGTGTGATTTGACAAAAACACACCTTTCTGATAGGAATAAGATTCATTTCTCTTTTTAAATAAAAAAATTACATTTATTTATCGCGTATATGCATGTATGGGTATGTTTGTGCCCCAGTGTACATGCATGTGGAGATTCAGAGGACAACTTGGAGGAGTTGGCTCCTTTCCTCTATCATATGGGTATCAGGCCATCAGGCTTGGCAGAAAGTGTCCTTAGCCACTGAACCATCTCTCTAGTTATCATTTCTCAAACAGGTCATTTTTTTTTTATTTCAGAGCTACATAATTTAAGGTAAATTATATGATGCTGCTGTGAAAAAGGCAAACCTGATGAGCATTTACAGATTCTTGGTATTATATGGTACTAGATAAAAGAGATGGTATAACAGTGGTCCCTTTGTAGTATTGGTCCGCATATGGATTTTCCAGTTTAATTGGACAATGAAAACAAGACCAGAATGGCAAGAGCTCTAATCATTGTATCTTATGAGCAATTGAGGAATTAGAAAACCTAACTAATACACATATATAAAAATAAAATATATATATACATATATATATAATAAAATATATATTTGAGGCATAGCCCTCTCCAGAGAACAGACAGTAGGCAGAAGCTTCTGCAGAACTAGCTGTCATTCCACTGTGGGGAAGAGCTTTCTCCTAGTAAGAGTAGACCAAGCTGTGAGGCTGTGTGCTTTAGAGACTCATCTACAGGCCCAATGACAATCTTGTGATGATATGGGAAAGGTGTCTTGCAAGGAATACAGGCTACATGATAGTTTCAGTCCCTCCTAGCTCTTCAGATTTTCTCATCTCTAATGGTCTCTCTTCTCAATGCCAATATTGGTAATGATGAGAAAGTAATGGAAGTCTTATTGACTTTAGTTCCTTAATAATTGGGAAAGGAAGAAACTGAAATTTTCACCTACCATCAATAAAGTGCAGTACTTTAAACAAAAGGCAGCTTTTTTAAAAATAAAAAATAGGGGCTGAAGAAATATTCAGCCATTAAGAGGCCTTGCTGCTCTTGCAAATGACCTGAGTTCGGTCTCCAACACATGCACTGGGCAGCTCACAACTGCCTATAACTTCAGCTCCAGAGGACCTGAGGCTCTCTTCCAGTCTCCTTGGGCACCATCATACACAGACACATGCAAATAAAATAAATCTATAAAGAGTATAAAATAATAAAATATGAGGTCTGCACATGAAATTTCACTTTATTTCTATGATTTTTATGACAGAATCTCTGAAGATTAACCTTCCATAGGCATGCCTTAGGATACATTATGCTTAATGATTATTAGAATTTATAATTTTATACTATATAATAAAAAATGAAGATTATTATAATGTAGACAGATGCAAGGGATTAAAATTAGTATTAGTTCCCGCTTCTGTTACTGGCTTTTACAATGAAAAATATGAGATATAATTTCTCCTTTGTTATTGAGAATGAGATCAGGTTTTTAGAGTTTTGTACACAATTTTGCACATAATTTATGTTAAGCTTAATGCTTGGCACATTATGGCCTAGAGTTAATACCCCCCACCTTTCACTAGCAACTGTTCTCACAACATTGCTTACATTTTGGGGCTTTCTTTTTATGCATGGTGCAGCAAGTGAGGTAGGAGGTTATGTCAACAAATACATTTGCATCTGTAAGCTTTATAAATGTAGACTAGAAATTACTACTTAGGTTTTTTTTTTCCTTCTCAGATAATTACCGATTCTCTTAATTATTCAGCATTACCTAAATATCTCAAGATTCCTTCAGTTGTGACACTGCTTGGAGTTACCATCAGATTCCAGCAAGCTATAAGGATCTCAGTACCACAAGACTGTTCCACTCCAGCTGCCAGTAACAAGTACATGATCACCCATATTTTTGTTCAACTTGGCAGCAAATTCTGAGGTTCCCATTACCCTTTCTTCTCGTTCATTAATTGGCTAGAGTGACTCATAGAACATTGGAAAATATGTTGCTTAAATTTGCTCTTTTACGCTGGGCGGTGGTGGCGCATGCCTTTAATCCCAGCACTTGGGAGGCAGAGGCAGGCGGATCTCTGAGTTCGAAGCCAGCCTGGTCTCCAAAGTGAGTTCCAGGAAAGGCGCAAAACTACACAGAGAAACCCTGTCTCAAAAAAACGAAAAAAAAAAAAAATTTGCTCTTTTACTTTAAAGGATGCAACTCAGGGGCAGGCAAATGGAAGGGAGAGCAGGCCACATATGGGTGGCATGCAGAGCTTCTCTGCACATCTTGTAGCTACCTCCTTGTCTTCACCTACTCATAAACTCCGTGTTCCATCAGCTAGTTTCTTGCTAGCTCCTCTCCTTTCCACTGAGGAAGAGGGGTTAAGGGGCAGCTCTTAAATCCCATGTGTAGGTTTCCTGGCAACCAGCACCACCCCGAAGCTGTCTGCAGACGCACCTTATTAGTAAGCATAAACTCGGGGAAGGTTGAAAAAAGCTTGGCATGTGTGGAGGTTCATCTTTCTTTATTGCCAGCCTGCCTAGATTTGGAATCACCTTGGAGACATACCTTTGGGTGTGTTTGAAGACCTTTTCAGAAAACTCTGGGAAGGGAAGACCTACCCTGAATATGGATGACACTGTCCCTTGGGCTGAGATCCTCTACTGAATAAAAGGGGGGAAGGAGGAAGCCAGATGAGTGCCAGCATTCATTTGTCTCTGCTTACTGACTTTGAATGTAATCTGATGAAGCGCTAGTTCCCTGCCACCTTGCCTTCATTTGCCAGGATGGACTGCATTCTCTCAAACCATGAGCCGAAATAACCCTATCTTTTTGTCAGATAATCAAACATAGCAATGGGAAAGGTAATGGATACAGTACAAAGGCAAAAGATAGTCTTTCCACTGAGAAAGTGCCAAGTGTTTTTAGGAACTCTAGTTATAAACTAGAAGAAAAACCACATACATACCATACCATGCTCTCTTCTATACAACTAAATCTTCTTGTTTTAGGACCAAGGACTGGTTTTCAGAGCATCAGCATTAAATTCCTTTAGGTAGCTGATAATATTCCTTGATTTGGCCTTGGAATGACTGCTTTGATTCTTAGTCATGTAATATTTGTTTTGAGCTCCTTGGATGAAAGTACCATTGGAACAGATTCCCAAGGGATGTGTCAGATTCCACTGTTGTGTTGTACACTGTGTGAAGATGTATTGTTGTGATTGGTGTAACAAAAAGCTAAATGTCCAATAGCTAGAAAGGAGAAATAGGCAGGACTTCCAGGCAGAGAGAGGAAGAAGATATAATCGAGGCCCATGGGAGACGCCATCAAGGTGGAAATGAGTTGGACATACAGAATGGGAGAGAGGTAAAAGCCATGTGGTAGAATGTAGATTAATAAAAATATGGATTAAGTTATAAGAGCTAGTGAGACAAGACTAAGCTAAGGCTGGGATTTTATAAATAGTAAGAACTCTCTGTGCCATTATTTGGGAGCTGACTGGTGGTGGGACAGAAAAAGACTCATTATAGTGTTTCCTTTTTTTTACTCTAGTCCTGTGACATAGCTGATTCTACAGTGTGATATGACCAAACACATCATTTTTCTGACAGGAATAAGGAATAAGCCTCATTTTTTCTTAAACTATTAGGTCATGAAATTTGGGTAGAAGTTCCTTTTCACATTTTTAGTCTCCTTTATGATAAACAATAGCATGTGACTTTTCATAGACACAGAGGGTAAATTGTTTAGAATTCTGGATTCTTAATGGTATAGGTGTCTCTCCTCTCCATTTTCCCTCTTCTACCACCTGTCCATTTTAATATGCTTATTAAGAGATGAAGGCATGATTTTAGCTAAATATAGGAATTTCCTTAGGATGTAAGTCTTTTAAAAAGATTTGTTTATGTATGTATTTTAAGTATATGAGTGTTTTGTCTGCATGTACATCTGCACCTTAGAAGCAGCCATCAGATCCCATGGGGCTATAGTTATAGACAGTTGTGAGCCACAATATGACTACTGGAAATTGAACTCATGACCTCTGGTACAGCAGCCAGTGCTCTTAACCACTGAGCCATCTCTCCAGCCAAGAATGTAAGTCTTAAAGTAAGATCATAAGTGTTTTTGAGCAACAGTAGGAAATGTGTTAACAACAGACATGGGACAGCCTGGTGCCTGGCAAAATTACTTAATTTCATGTAGGTGCGTGCAACAATGCCTACCTTGTTAGTCTTTTTATCACTTACATTTCTCATTGCCATGACCAAATTTGAAGAAAGGAGAGATTTATTTAGGCTCATAGTTTGAGAGAACATAGTTCATCATGGCAGGAAGCCTCGGCAGATGGACATCTTCATGGTGACCAAAACATGGAGCGACTGCTTGCTCACATCTCAGAGGACCAGCAAGCAGAGAGACTGGAGTTGGACTATAAACTTCAAGACCTGACCCTTAGTGACCTACTTCCATCTGCTGGGAACCACATATTGAAACACAAAAGCCGGCGGCGGGGCGGTGGTGGCACATACCTTTAATCCCAGCACTCGGGAGGCAGAGCCAGGCGGATTTCTATGAGTTCGAGGCCAGCCTGGTCTCCAAAGCAAGTTCCAGGAAAGGTGCAAAGCTACAGAGAGAAACCCTGTCTCGAAAAACCAAAAAAAAAAGAAAGAAACACAAAAGCCTGTGGGGACATTCCACACTCAAATCGTAACAGTCTTTATTTTTAATAAATCCATCCACTGTGACTTTGAGGTGTTATAAAAACAAGCTAAGGCAATCACCAGCTAGACTGACTTGTGACACATGGAATAACCTGTTCTCCATAGCTTTAGTCACCAGGTTGCCTCCTTGTTTGAGAGTTACCTTCAGTTTTTCTGCCCACACAATGTTGGAATCGAATATTTACCAAATAAGACTTTTTTATTTTGGCACCTGTCTCAAACAGATAGTCATAAAATGACTAGACTTTTTTTCTAGTCATCTGTATCTCTAGCTGGTACGGTGTGCAAGACTTTTTATATCTAGAGAAACAGTAAGTGTTTGTTGTTTGTTTAATTGTGGGGGGGGGCGTGCTGTGTTAAGCATTGAACCCAGGATCTTACCAGTGGTTGGCAAGTATTTCTTAATCTGGGCTTGATCAAACCCTTTCAGACTTTTCACATGCTTTCCCCATGTTTTCAATAGATCATAGTTGTCAGTGATTCTTATGTATTCAAAAATAGTGTTATGATTGCCAACCTTTTGCGTTGTATGTATATATGTATATGTCTATATGTATGCTTGCATGTGTGGGGTATACATATACGTGTATCTAGAGATCAGAGATTGATGTTGGGTGTCTTCCTTGATTGTTTTCCACCTTATTTCTTGAGACAAACTCTCCTAGAACCCAACACTTGCTGATTAGAGTAGTCTGGCTCTCCAGCTTGCCCAAGGGATCCCTGTCTTCACCTCTTGAGTGCTAAGGATTATAGGCTATGTCTTCCCATCATTGTATGCTAGAAATCTGAACTCAGGTTCTCATGTTTGTGCAACAGTTGCTTTATGGACTGAGCCATCTCTCTAGCCTTTTGTCCATTTGTTTTTGGTTTTGTTTGTTTGTTTGTTTTACTTTTTAAATTTTCTGTTATCTTGATAGTTAGACTCTTGGTTGTGGCCTAAATGAGATAGCAGATGTGACCATTTAAAAATTAGAATTCATCTAAAATAGAGGATTCTTCCCTTCCCCAAAGTAAAATACATCTAAATTTAAAATTGACATCACTGATTATTGCCCCAAATATTAGTACCCTTTTAGATCTAATATCTGCTAGTAAAATGAAAAAACAAAATACTTCCTCCTGGTATCAGGGCAATAGAAGGAAGTTCAGACTCTTACAAAGATGGGATTGTGTGTGCTAAACAAACGGACAGCAGGCAGACTCACAAGAGAAAAGGCCTACAAGTGCCCGGGAGCCACACAAAACATGAAACTCTCAATGCACATTGATGGGTGAAGGCTTAACTATTGTCTTCATAGGGAGGGCATTGGGCAACTTGAGAGTAGTAAATGCTTTTTAGGGATGGAGAATGGCCCTGGAGAACAAGCAGCAGCTGGAACAGTCTCTCTGGATTAAGTGTGGTGTTTCATTTTCTGTCTCTGAGACACAAGTTCAGGCTGGTTTGGGAAGTGGCATTTCAGCAAGGCTTGAAAGCAGTTTTTCTCCCTGTGGCAGATCTTGTCCTTAAGTAGAGATGGGAGCTTCAGGGAGGGAGCTTCTCTCTGCCTTTGCTGTTCCCCACATGCTCTCAGATTGAAGTCTGAAGTGTCATATTTGGGATATTGCCTTGTGAGCTCCAGTAGCAGTGTAGAGATGAGGAAGATTAGGAAGGCTAACCTCGGATAGATTTAGACCTGGCATTGAGCTGGTAAGTGTTTAGTGAGTGCCACCTCAGTGCTCTATATTGTAATGGAATTTAGCTGTAATGATGGCACTGTCTTTCCTGGAAGCTTCATTCCAAGACTGGGACATTAACTTGGTGTTAGAGCACTTACTTGCCCAGTGTGCTCAAGTTCCTAGGTTTGGTTCCAGAACTGCTGAAGCAAAAATAACAACAAAAGGCACTTATTCTAGTGGTGGAAGAGGAGCACATGGAAAAGAGTGGCTGAAGCCTCGGGGAACTCTAGGGAAGGAACAGGTGGGTGTTGGGTTGCTTTACAGGAGGGTTTGACCTGGGACGATTTGAGTAACAACAGTGTGTGTAGACCGTAGTCTTACAAATGCATTCTGTGCTTTTAGACAAGCCTTATTGGCTGGTCTTTTAGAGACAAAGGTTAATTTTGGGTAAGGTTAATTTAAGATCCAAAGTGTGGAATATGAAAGTTGAATTGAAACAAAGCAAACAAGTTTTTGTTCTGTTTTCATTCAGTGGTGGCATGAATTGGAGGAGGAAAGAGACAAGGACAGTTGGAAGTTATTAAAATAAGATGTAAGATATTTGAGAAGCCAGCAATTCAATAAATAGTGAAAATAAATATACAAATACTGTTTATTGACAGAGATTGTACTCTCAGGCCAGTTGCACTGATGCATGCCTGTAGTCCCAGCTACCTGAGAGTCTGAAGTGGGATCTAGAGTTCAGAAATATGGGGGTGGGGTATTGTTTTAAGTTATCTATCTGTTCAAAAGCATTTCAGGTTTCAAGCTGGAGTTTAAAAATATCATCAGCATGTAGTAAGCTATTATTTTGTGATTATTACTTCATAGTGAATAAAACCAGTATGTACACTTTGTGTCTTTCTGGTGAACAATGCCAAGTATATTGCGTTTGTGATCTTTCTTGCTTCAGTGGCCTACATACTCTGTAGCAAATAGTGAAAATGTTGAATATAAAGCATAGCTGTGGGCTTTTGTGTACCACTGAGAGCAGACAAGAAACAAAGATTCTCAAGCAGGGATTTTATTTATTTCATAATCTAAATTTAGAAACAAGTGGGGTCAAGGTCTGATTAGGGTATCCTGAATAGTAGAAGTGTTTCCTTTTCTGCTCTGGTTAAGTGCGGGTGAGATTCATCAGACCTGCCTATGGCACCTCAGATCTCTAATGGAGGAAGCTTTCTCAGGATGACACTTCTGAATCTGTACCTTTACCCTGTACTTCTTATTGCTTTCTGGACTCTGTACTTTGGTGCTCTGGTGGGTTCAAAACTTAGTGTCTTTGGGCATTTTGTACTGATCTAACCCACCACCACCACCACCACCACCACACACCTCCTGCATACCTATACTACCTAAAGCTTTACTTCTATTGATAAATGCCTCAATAAAGCCACAAAATTGGAGTCATTTTCAGATTTATTTTTCTGAAACATTTCTCCATTGGGCCTTTAGAATGAATGTTCATTTGTTTACTTATTCATTCTTTCATTTATTTGGCTACATGTATTGAACTTTGTTCTGTACCAAACACTTAAGTGTACAAGGTAAGTGTAGAAGTGCATAAGACGGAGTTCCTTCTTTCGCAGAGTGTATAGTCTAGGCGTTCATTGTTATTTTTTCTCCATCCCCATTGGACTGTTATAGACATCCTTGGTTTATGGTTGCAGGCATAATTCATACTTTGAAGAACAGAAATGTTCACTCAAAGTTGAAAACTTTCTATGTTTTTATATTCATGAAATACTGGTAATAAAAATTGGATATACATTTCTCTAGATACTTTTCCACTCAATAACTTTGTAACACATCTATTTCTTTTTGCTTTTGCCTCCTTTTCTGTCAGTGTATTGTAAATAAAAGAGATAATGCTAAGAAACAATGTTGCCTACATACCTGTAATCCCAATTAGGGAGGCTAACACTTGAGGATAGAGTTAGAGGTCAGCCTGGCCTACATGTGGAGACCTTGTCTGAAAGGACACAGAACCAAGCATGTTGACTGGTCCTCAGCAGAATCCCTCTCACAGTGGTTTTCCATCAGCACCTATGTGGCAACTACAGCCCCGATAGGATTTCTCCATGTCTGCTTTTCTTGTCTTCAAACACTGGCCTGGAATTAGTCCTTCTTAGAAGCATAGGCAGAGATTTCAAGTACTGTATGCTATAGTCACTTCTCCCAAGCAGTGAGTAATCCTCTGTGAGCTGTGAGCTGGAGAGATGGCTCAGCATTTCAGAGGGCTTTCTGTTTTTACCTAAGTCAGTTCACAGCACCCACATCAATTTGCTCATGACTGACTGTAACTCCAGCTCCAGGAGATCACAACCCGTCTTCTGTACTCTGCAGGCACTGTACTCATGTTCACAGACCCACACATATACTTACTTACATGCATCATTTTAAAAAATAAAAACATCCTGAGTTGTTACTGGGTAAATGTGAATTATTTACCTTTTGTGTAAGTGTTGTCTGTTTTGTTTTACTTTGTTGACAGGGAATAAAACAAATTACAGGAGTACCCAGAGATTAATGCAGGAGATAGGAAGAGGCTGACATGATGTGAGATTCTATATACCATAGACAATTACCAGTAAAGTTTTTATGAAGATTCTTTTGGACATGTGTCTTTGAAAGTATATCCACATACAAATACATGAACATAGTATAGTTTTACATATAAGATTATATTGTAATGCTGGCTTTTAGATTTGTCTTTTTGCTTCGGACCTAAGATTTGAAAATTTTACCTCAGAGACAATTGTTCAGAATAGCATGTGTCAAAGATGAGGAGAATCCCAAGCTTTGTGGAACAAATATTGCTTGGGAGTGTGGGAACTGTCTCTCTTGACCCTCTTGGGTAGGTGCTGCTCCTTTGACTTTCCACCGTGCCTCAAGTGTCCCACTGTGGCCTTTAGCCATCTTGTGGTTTTGTTTTATTTTGGTTTTTTGTTTTTCCCTCACTGAGCAGACCAAAGTGCCTTCTATGTAGCTCTTTGTATTCCTTGAGCCCAATGTGATGCCTGACTGATGCAGGCGTTCAGTCTTTCCTCAGTGGATTGGATAATATAATGCTTTCCATGTTAAGTTAGGTAGTGTCCAGTTCCTTGGGAGACACTGTGTAGGTGTAATGTAGCTAGTAATTGTGTGTTTATACTTAAGAACAAATGTGTATGTTTAATTGATAGATAGGAATAGTTGATTGCTTAGGTGTAGTTAAGCTCTAAAATTTTGTGAATGTAAAATAAGAGCAGCTTATACTTTTTCTCAGTGTGTTGAACTCATGCATAGTCTTCATCTTTGTCCAGACACATGAAGGGAAGACAGTGAGAGTGAAGAGCAGAACTAAATCATGGTAAAGTGGTGAGGCTTCGAGCTCTAGGAGAGAAACGAGAGGAGCATGGTGCTGCTGTCACAGGGAACACAGACCTGGGAGTTTCCTCTCTGGGGTGTGTGTGTGTGTGTGTGTGTGTGTGTGTAAATTCTGTTTATGTCTGTCTGCATGCCATGTGTGTACAGGAGTTAGAGGTAGTTGTGAGCCCCACATGTAGGTGCTGGGAACTGAACTCAGGTCCTCTGTAAGAGCAATATACACACTTTACCTCAGAACGATCCCTCTAGCCCCAAGATTTATTTTATTTTATTTTTATATGTATGATTGTTTGCTTGCATGTATGTATGTATGTCATGTGCATGTGCCTTGTCCACTCAGAGGCCAGAAAAGGGTATCAGGACTCCTGGAACTGAAGTTACAGATATGAGGCTCTATGTGGGTCCTGAAAACTGAATCCAGGTCTTCTGTAAGAACATAAAGTGCTCTTAGCCACTGAGCCATTTCTCCAGCATATTTTTTTATTTATGTGTGTGTTTGTGAGCCTGTGTATTTGTGCATTTTATGTTTGCAGGAGTCTGATGAGGCTAGAAGAGGGCATCAGATTCTCTGGATCTGGAGTTACATACAGGTGGCTGTGAGCCACCATGTTGGTTCTGGTAACCAAACCCTCTGGTGACAGAGGGCTCATCTCCAAAATATATAAACTAGACATCAACAAACCAAATAATCCAGTTGAAAAATGGAGTACAGATCTCAACAGAGGAATCTCAAATGGCTGAGAAGCACTTAAAGAAATGGTCAACATCCTCAGCCATCAGGGAAATGCAAATCAAAATGACTCTGAGATTCCATCCTACACCTGTCAGAATGACTAAGATCAAAACCACAAGCGACAGCTCATGCTGGCAAGTGAGTAGAGCAAGGGTAACACTCCTCCATTGCTGGTGGGAGTGCGAACTTGTACAGCTACTTTGGAAATTAATATGGTGGGTTCTCAGAAAATTAGGAGTAGAAAAAAATTACTTATTTTTAAATCATATATAGAAATATAAAAGTAATAATTGTTACAGAAAATGTAGAAGAATCTCACAGAAGCATTGATTAGGTTAGGCACTGGACATGGTATCACATACCTGCAGTGCCAGCACTTGGAAGGCTAAGGCAGCAGTGTAAGTTCAAGGACAGCCTAGGCTACGTGCCAGATTGTATCTTTAAAAGAATGTTTCGATTCTGTGATAAATTGTGGTAATAATCATTGTTATTTTGATATACACACATGTATAAATTTGTGTGTGTGTGTGTGTGTGTGTGTGTGTGTGTGTGTGTGTGTGTGTGTTGTATCTACTCAGGTATAAACACACCTATATTTAGATACTGGTGTATATAATCTTTTTGCCTGTCCCTTCCCAGTATATTTAATGTTTATGAACACATTTCACCCTTTAGTACTTCGTAGTTATGTTTTGACACCAAGATATGAAACATAGTTGTTTCATTTTCCTTGAAAGATTTATTATTTATGTATCTCTGTGGGGATATGTGTACATGCCAGAAGAGGGCATTGGATCCCCTGGAGCTGGAGTAACAGGTAGTTGTGAGTTTCCTGATGTGGATGCTGAGAATTTTACTCAGGTCTTCTACAAAATCAACACATACTCTTAATCTCCAAGCCATCTTCCCAACCCCCAACCCCTTTTTTAAACATTTATTTTTATTTTATGTTTATGAGTGTTCACCTGCATGTATGTATTTATGTATGTATATCATGTGTGTGGAATGGGGGTGGAATCTTAGAGAGTCTTATTAATAAAATCAAACCCGGAGCCAGTTATTGGGGTGAAATGCTGGATGGTCAGAGAGACAGAACAAGCCACAACTAACCTCACCTGGCCAGCTTCTCAGCTGGTCTTGTTTCCTCAGACTGGAAGCCTCTGTGTCCTCATATCCGAACGGCTCTCAGCTGAATTGTGCTGCTAGAAGCCTGAAAGCTTAACCAGCCAAATGCTTAACCAGCCAAATGCTTCTAGTTTCTGGTCTTCACGCCTTATATATCTTGCTGCTTTCTACCACCACTCCCTGGGATTAAATTAAGGCTTGCTTTCTGGGATTAAAGGCGTGATGAGTCACCATGCCTGTCTGTATCCTTGAACACATGGATTTCTGCCTCTGGAATGCTAGGATTAAAGGCGTGTGCTACCACTGCCTATCCTTTGTGTTTAATATTGTGGCTGCTCTGTCTGTGACCCCAGATAAGTTTATTAGCATGCACAATATTTGGGGGAATACAATACCACATTTCCTCTCTTTTTGTCTAAAATTTAAAAAAGCTTATAACTAATACAAGAAAAATTATATCCAGTAAGTATATACAATATACACAGTCAAGATTACATTAACGATGTCTAGTCCATTAACATTTGACAGATTCAGATAAAAACTCCATTATATATATTAACAATGTCCAGTCCAGTAACATCTGATAAACTTAGACCAAAAAATTTTCATTACTTATCTTATTTAAAACAAGTAGTTCCTTTTTAAAAGTAGATTCCATAATCTCCCTTTTTATCTTATCATATCCAGTACTCAGCCATCCGATCACCAGAGTAGGCCAGCTCAGGCACCCTCTCGACCATTGCCAGTAGTAGCCTATGGTGGAGTCATCCCTATGGATTCCTGGGAACCCTCCTCCCAGCACTCTGTTTCTCCCTATTCCCAATGGTTTCTTCATTTATCATGGTATCTCTTTCCTTGCTCTCCCACTCTGTTCTCATTCCAGCTTGAACCTCCCGCTCCCCTAAGCTCTCATCCCCTATCCCTTGCCCTCCTTTATCCCCCCTCACCCCCGCTTGCTCATGTAGATCTCATCCATTTCTCCATCACTGGGCAATCCATGCATCCTTCCTAGTGTCCTCCTTACTAGCTAGCCTCCCTGGAGCTGTGGGTTGCAGTCTGGTTATCCTTTGCTTTATATCTAGTATTCACTTATGAGTGAGTACATACCATGTTTGTTTTTCTGAGTCTGGGTTACCTCACTCAGGATGATATTTTCTAGTTCCATCCATTTGTTTGTAAACCTCATGATGTCATTGTTTTTCTCTGCTGAGGAGTACTCCATTGTGTATATGTGTACCACATTTTCTTTATCCATTCTTCAGTTGAGGGGCATCTAGGTTGTTTCCAGGTTCTGGCTGTTACAAATAATACTGCTATGAACATAGTTGAGCACATGTCCTTGTGGTATTTTTTGTAGAAGATTGAGCATTCTTGGATATATGCCCAAGAGTGGTATAGCTGAGGAAGATTGATTCCCAATTTTCTGAGAAACTGCCGTACTGATTTCCAAAGGGGCTGTACAAGTTTGCATTCCCACCAATAGTGTAGGAGTGTTCCCCTTGCTCCACATCCTCTCCAACATAAGCTGTCTTCAGTGTTTTTGATCTTAGCCATTCCGAAAGGTATAAGATGGTATCTCAGAGTCGTTTTGATTTGCATTTCCCTGATGACTAAGGATGTTGAGCAATTCTTTAAATGTCTTTCAGCCATTTGAGATTCTTCTGTTGAGAATTCTCTGTTTAGCTCTATAGCCCATTTTTTAATTGGACTGTTAGGTATTTTGATGTCTAGTTTCTTGAGTTCTTTATATGTTCTGGAGATCAGCCCTCTGTCAGATGTGGGGTTGGTGAAGATCTTTCCCCCATCTGTAGGCTTCTGTAGGCTGTTGTTTTGTCTTATTGACCGTGTCCTTTGCCCTACAAAAGTTTCTCAGTTTTAAGAGGTCCCATTTATTAATTGTTGCTCTCAGTGTCTGTGCTACTGGTGTTATATTTAGGAAGTGATCTCCAGTGCCAGTGCATTCAAGACTACTTCCTACTTTCTCTTCTATCAGGTTCGGAGTAACTGGATTTATGTTGAGCTCTTTGATCCACTTGGACTTAAGCTTTGTACATGGTGACAGATATGGATCTATTTGCAATCTTCTACATGTTGACATCCAGTTATGCCAGTACCATTTGTTGAAGATGCTTTCTTTTTTCCATTGTACAGTTTTGGCTTCTTTGTCAAAAATTAGGTATTCATACGTGTGTGGATTAATGTCAGGGTCTTCAATTTGATTCCTTTGGTCCACATGTTGGTTTGTATGCCAGTACCAAGCTGTTTTTATTACTGTAGCTCTATAGTGGAACTTGAAGTCAGGGATCGTGATGCCTCCAGAGGTTGCTTTATTGTACAAGATTCTTTTAGCTATTCTAGGCTTTTTGTTTTTCCATATGAAGTTGAGTATTGTTCTTTCCAGGTCTGTGAAGAATTGTGTTGGTATTTTGATGGGGATTGCATTGAATCTGTAGATTGCTTTTGGTAAGATTGCCATTTTTACTATGTTAATCCTGCCTGTCCATGAGCATGGGAGACCTTTCCATTTTCTGATATCTTCTTCAATTTCTTTCTTCAGAGACTTAAAGTTCTTGTCATACAGGTCCTTCACTTGCTTAGAGTTACCCCAAGGTATTTTATATTATTTGTAGCTATTGTAAAGAGTGATGTTTCTCTGATTTCTTTCTCAGCCCTTTTATCATTTGTATATAGGAGGGCTACTGATTTTTTTGAGTTAATCTTGTATCCTGCCACATTACTGCAGGAGTTTATCAGCTGTAGGAGTTACCTGGTAAAATTTTGGGGGTCACTTATGTACACTATCATATTGTCTGCAAATAGTGAAAGTTTGACTTCTTCCTTTCCAATTTGTATCCCTTTGATCTCCTTTTGTTGTCTTATTGCTCTAGCTAGAACTTCAAGTACTATATTGAGTAAATATGGAGAAAGTGGACAGCCTTGTCTTGTTCCTGATTTTAGTGGAATCGCTTTGAGTTTCTCTCCATTTAATTTGATGTTGGCTGTTGGCTTGCTGTAAATTGCCTTTATTATGTTTAGCTATGTTCCTTGTATTCCTGATCTCTCTAGGACCTTTATCATGAAGGGGTGTTGGATTTTGTCAAAGGCTTTTTCAGCATCTAAAAAGATGATCATGTGGTTTTTTTCTTTCAATTTGTTTATATGGTTTATTACATTGACAGATTTTTGTATGTTGAACCTTCCTTGCATCCCTGGGATGAAGCCTACTTCATCATGGTGGATAATTTTTTTGATGTGTTCTTGAATTTTGTTTGCCAATATTTTATTGAGTATTTTTGCATCAATGTTCACGAGGGAGATTGGTCTGTAATTCTCTTTCTTTGTTTCATCTTTGTGTGGTTTGGGTATCAGGGTAACTGTACCCTCATAAAAAGAGTTTGGTAATGTTCCTTCTGTTTCTATTGTGTGGAACAATTTGGAGAGTATTGGAATTAGCTCTTCTTTGAAATTCTGGTAGAATTCTGTGCTGAAGCAATTTGGTCCTGGACTTTTTTTGGTTGGGAGACTTTTAATGACTGTTTCTATTCCTTAGGGGTTATTGGCCTATTTAAATAGTTTATCTGGTCTTGATTTAACTTTGGTATGTGGTACCTATCCAGAAAATTGTCCATTTCTTTCAGATTTTCCAATTTTGTGGAGTACAAGTTTTTGAAGTATGACCTGATGATTCTCTGGATTTCCTCATTGTTGGTTGTTATGTCTCCCTTTTCATTTCTGATTTTGTTGATTTAGATGCTCTCTCTCTCTCTCTCTCTCTGTTTTTTTTTTGTTAATTTGGATAAGGGCTTGTCTGTCTTGTTGATTTTTTTCAAAGAACCAACTCTTCGTTTTATTGATTCTTTGTATTGTTCTCTTTGTTTCTATTTCATTGATTTCAGCCCTCAATTTGATTATTTCTTGGTGTCGATTTCTCCTGGGTGAGTTTGTTTCTTTTTGTTCTAGAGTTTTCAGGTATGCTGTTAAGTCACAAATGTGAGATTTCTCCATCTTCTTTATGTGGATATTTAGTGCTGTGAATTTTCCTCTTAGCACTGCTTTCATAGTGTCCCATAAGTTTGGGTATGTTGTACTTTCATTTTTATTGAATTCTCGGAAATCTTTAATTTCTTTCTTTATTTCTTCCTTGACCCATTGGTGATTCATTTGGGCATTGTTCAGTTTCCATGAGATTGTAAGCTTTCTGTAAATTTTGTTGTTGTTGAAATCTAACTTTAAGCCATGATGGTCTGATAAAATACAGGAGGTTATTCCAATTTTTTTGTATCTGTTGAGATTTGCTTTGTGACCAAGCATGTGGTCAATTTTGGAGACGGTTCCATGGGGTGCTGAGAAGAAGGTACATTCTTTTGTGTTAGGGTGGAATGTTCTGTAGATATCTATTAAGTCCATTTGAGTCAAAACTTCTGTTAGGTCTCTTATTTCTCTGTTAATTTTCAGAGTGGCAGATCTATCCAGTGGTGAGAGTGGTGTGTTGAAATCTCCCACTACTAGTGTTTGGGGTTTGATGTGCAATTTAAGCTTTAGTAATGTTTCTTTTACAAATGTGGGTGCCCTTGTATTTGGGGCATAAATGTTCAGAATTGAGACTTCATCTTGGTTGATTTTCCCTGTGATAAGTATGTAATGTTCCTTCCCGATCTCTTTCAATTGATTTTAGTTTGAAGTCTATTTTATTAGATATTAGGATAGCTACACCAGCTTGATTCTTAAGTCTATTTGATTGGAAAGTTTTTTCCCAGCCTTTTACTCTGAGGTAATGTCTGTCTTTAAAGTTGAGGTGTGTTTCTTGTATGCAGCAGAAGGATAGATCCTGTTTTCATATCTGTTCTGTCAGCCAGTGTCTTTTTATAGGCAAATTGAGACCATTGATATTAATGGATATTAATGATCAGTGATTGTTAATCCCTGTTGTTTTTTGTTGGTAGTGTTGTGTTTCTCTTCTTTGGTATTTGTTGGTGTGGGATTATCTATTGCCTGTATTTTCATGGGTGTATCTAACTTCCTTAGGTTGGATTTTTCCTTCTAGTGCTTTCTGTAGGGCTGGATTTGTGGATAGGTTTTGTTTAAATCTGGTTTTATCATGGAATATTTTGTTTACTCCACCTATGGCGATTGAGAATTTTGCTGGATATAATAGTCTGGGTTGGTATCCATGGTCTCTTAGTGTCTGTATAATGTCCTGTCCAGGACCTTCTGGCTTTCAGAGTCTCCATTGAAAAGTCAGGTGTTATTCTGATGGATCTGCCTTTATATGTTACTTGCCCTTTTTCCTTTGCAGCTCTTAATATTTTTCTTTATTCTGTAAGTTTTGTGGTTTGATTATTATGTGGTGAGGGGTCTTTTTTTTTTTTTTTTTTTTTGGATCCAGTCTATTTGGTGTTCTGTAAGCTTCTTGTAACAACCTTCATAGGCATTTCCTTCTTTAAGTTGGGAAAGTTTTCTATTTTTTCTGCTTCTTCTGCTTTGGGATGTTCAGGTCTTGCCGGTATGGCACCACTAGGTTCTGATGGTGCCATATTGGTCTTTGTGTTATTGACTGTATTTTTGCACTGGCATCTACCCATCTCTTCCTCCACTCCGTGCAAGTGCTGTCTGTGTCTGAGGGAGCCTCTTTTGGTCTGAATGATACTCTTGGTTGTAGCTAGAGTTTTCCTGCCTGGCCCACAGTCAGGACAAATCTCTCTCACCTGCCAGTCCCACAGCCACTCAGACCCGAACAAGTAAACACAGAGACTTATATTGGTTACAAACTGTATGGCCGTGGCAGGCTTCTTGCTAACTGTTCTTACAGCTTAAATTAATCCATTTCTATAAATCTATATCTTGCCACGTGGCTCGTGGCTTACCGGCATCTTCACATGCTGTTTGTCATCCTGGCGGCTGGCAGTGTCTCTCACTCAGCCTTCCACTTCCCAGAATTATTCTCCTCCTTGTCCCGCCTATATTCCCTCCTGCCTGACTACTGGCCACTCAGTGTTTTATTTGCTAACCAATCAGAGCAACACATTTGCCATACAGAACATCCCACAGCACTTGGTCTAATGGGAGCTCTTGGTCTAATCCGGGCTCTTGGTCCAATCGGTGCTGATGGGTTCTGTGTCTCAGGGAGCAGATCTTAGGCCAGTGGGCACCAGTGGGTTCTGTCTCAGGGAGCAGCTATTCCCAATTGGTGCAGGGTTGGACCTGTTTTCTGTTCCCAATCGGTGCAGGGTGGGCTTATGTCTCCGGTTTTCACTGGTGTCACAGGGGGCTGTTTTCTTGGCAAGGGGGTGGGAGAAGGGGCAGCTGACCAGTCCCTGGGGCTCCAGTGGCTTGGGAAAGCAGCACGGAATGTGTCCCCAGGGCCTAGGGGCTTGGGACCTGGTCTGCCCAGTCTGGAGATGGGGCCTTACCTGTTCCCAATCAGCCTGCTGAGCAATCTTACTGACCCCCACAGTGGATATTTCTTAATGAAGAGTAGTTAGTTCCTCAAAAAGCATTACAAATTTGAAAAACCACTAACTATTTCATAAATTGAATTAGCTATTAGAAATTGTTTCTTCTTTGCTTTATGTCCTGAAGTCCTGTCCTTAGGCCTCCTTTAGTGTTTTTTGTTTGTTTGTTTTTGTTTTTATTGTTTTCAGTTATCATTGGTGATTGCTAGATTAAAAGGTTGTGCCATGAAAGAGAAGGATCTGTAACACCAACTCCAAGGAATCCAGCCATCCCTTCTTGCTTCTGTTGACACTGCACTCATGTACATACACACACACACACACACGCACGCACGCACGCACGCACGCACGCACGCACGCCCAAATGAATGAAACAAATCCCTTTAAAAGGCATTAATGGTTTTCCTTTCAGTTAGTTTATGAAATCTAAAATAAATTACAGTAAAGCCTTTTTGACTGTTTTAGCTAACATCTACTTGAGGGGCACGCCTTGGCCCCTATCCATACCAATTCATACTGATAGATGTTCTTCTAGATAAGATTGGTGTTGTCATAGATTTTGTGACTTGACTTTTACTCTTCTTTTCAGACTTCATGTAAGAGTATCTTGATCACTCAGAGGTAGCACCCTATCTACATGTTTTGCTGATTTAGAGAAGCAGCTAGTTGAGGGACTATAATCTCATTTCAGCCTAGCCAGAGTTAAAACTTGAAAGACCAATGCTGCTTAATCTTTGTATAATAAATTCATGGTATTGTATAACATTGGTTTATTTTGGGAAACAGTTTCTCTCAACTGTTGTTTTTCTGTTCCTCATCTATGAGTGAAATCATACTTGAAATTCTCTGTATTGTTTGATGATTCATAGTTTTAGATTTGAGGCCTAGAAAATCTGAATTGCACTGTTACTGTTAGCACTGAGAAGGCAGAGACACAGCTTTATGCTATCATCCTCAGTAACTCCAGTTCCCTTAACCCCTTAGAGATCTTCCCTTATGTCAAACTGGGATTCATGGATTCAATGCAGAAAAGGATTTCAGGCCTAGCCAGCTTGAAGCAGAGTTGAAGATTTAATGTAGGCATAAGCACAAGGACTGGGAGAAAGAAGGGGGTACTCAGAAGCAGTAAGGCATCCCTGAGCATGAGTGTGGGTTTTTCTGAGAGAGAGTTACAGAAAATAAGACATTTAAGTCGGGGGTATGAGTTCCTAAGGGGAGAGTCATATAGAAAGTAAGAGTATACCCAGGTGTTGGTATGGGCTCCTCAAGGAAGATCATAATTGTTTCAGCATTAGCCGTATATACCATTTGATTATATCTCTCAAGTTACATCTCAAAAAGGTTACTTAGAAATGTTTTTTCTGTCTCCTCCTTTTTAAAAAAATTATTTTTGTTTTATGGGTATGAGTATTTTGCCTGCATTTATGGCTATGTACCGCACCTGTGCAATGCCCATGAATGCCAGAAAAGGGCAGCAGATCTCTTGGAACAGGAGTTAAAACTAGTAAGTGTGAGCAGCCTTGTGGGTTCTGGGAGTTGAACCAGGGTCCTCTGAGCCATCTCTGCAGCCCTTTTTTCTCTCTTTTGGTAAGTGAGATTATAGGGTGACCCTAGAGAAAGTTATAGTCTCATGAGGTAAAGCCAGAAGCCACTAGAGCTGCACAAGGGCTTTAGTGCATTCCTTTTCCTTGTAAATGGGGCTTCTGTGTGATTCCTAGAAAACTGCAGGTTTGTAGATGGGAAGAGAGAGAGAAGGCATTAAACAGCTGGTAACTGTACTGGAAATTTTGCTTTCCTGGTAAGAGACTTTAGCCAGACTTCTAGGTGAAGGGCTCCTCTACCTTTTCATGCCCCTGTAATTTGCCCCATTTTCTTATCCTGCTTCATTTCCAGTGTTGTTAAGGTCAGAGCCCGGGCCCTGCAATCCTGAACAAGCCATGCTTGGCTACCCATACTCAGTAGTTCAGTTCAAGAAATAATAGTGAAAAGCAGAAAAAATGAGATTTATTCATGGCTACATTGTGAAGAGGAACAAATAATAAGATCCAGTAGACATTGTACTCCCCCACCCCAATCCTAGTCCATCTTCTGAGGCCCTAGCATGAAGTTTAGATTTAAATAGAGGTTAAGAGGCATGCATAATTAAGCAGTTCTGGTCAAGGTGTGGTCCTGTCCATCATTGATCCATCATTCTCTGGGCTCCAGTCTTCAGCAAGATGGTCTAACAAGTTATTAGAACTGTGACATTTCTTCCTGGGAGATAAATTTCTCCTTTTGTTGGCACTGGCTTTAATCTTTTCCTTCTTGCATGTGCTTTCTAGGGAAACTCTTCATTTCTTGAGGACATCTTTTTCAATATTCTGTTAGCCAAAGGGAAAGGCACATGTCTCTTTAGAATATCTTAATTTCTGCTTGCAGTACTTCCTAAATGGTGTGGGTTTTAATTTGTTTTTGTTTTGAGACAGAATCTCACTATGTGGCCCTGCCTAAACTGAAGTTTGCTGTCTTTCTTCCTAGCTCAGCCTCCAAGTGCTGGGATTACAGATCTGAGCCATCACCAAGGTATTTGCTTTTAGTTTTTAAATAGCATATTTTGATAGTGAAAACTCAAGGTTAGTATGGAGCAATTCAGATGCTATTAGGGGTTAGTGTAGTCTTTATAGCTTAGGGGCTGTCTAGGTTAGGGTTACTATTACTGCAATGAAACACCATGACCAAGAGCAAGTTGGAGAGGAAAGGGTTTATTTGGTTTATACTTCCACATTGCTGTTCATCATTGGAGGAAGTCAGGATAGGAACTTAAACAAAGCAGGAACCTGTAGGCAAGAGCTGATGCAGAGGCCATGGATGAGTGCTGCTTACTGACTTGTTCCTCGTGGCTTGCTCAGCCTACTTTCTTATAGAACCCAGGACCACCAGCCCAGGCATGGCCCCACCCACAATGGGCTGGGCTCTCTTCCATCAGTCATTAAGAAAATGCCCTACAGGCTTGTGAACAGCCTAAGCTTATGGAATTCTCAATTGAGGTTCTCTCCTCTAGTCATTATAGCTTGTGTCAAGTTGACATAAAATTAGGCAGCAGCCGGGCGGTGGTGGCGCACGCCTTTAATCCCAGCACTCGGGAGGCAGAGCCAGGCGGATCTCTGTGAGTTCGAGGCCAGTCTGGTCTCCAAAGCGAGTTCCAGGAAAGGCGCAAAGCTACACAGAGAAACCCTGTCTCGAAAAACCAAAAAAAAAAAAAAAAAAAAAAAAATTAGGCAGCACAGGGCCCAGTTCCCACTACCACACTGTCTTTACCTCAAGTATCAGCCACAAGCTTAGGAGTCTGGACAACACCAGACTGCAAATTCAAGAGTTCCCAAGACTTTCTTTGGTTAGGTAGTTCTTGAGACTGACTCTCAAAACTCAAGAAAGTGCTTCTTAGAATTACAGCTTGATTATCTTAAATGACCTGAGTGCTTTCCACTAATATTTTAAAGAAGTTTTGAGTTTGAAATTGTTGTAGATTTCACAGGAAGTTTTAAAATTAGTACATAGAGTCCTTTGAGCCCTTCACCAAGCTTCTCACAAAGGTAGCATCTTACATATAGTACCAAAGTCAGGAATTTGACATTGGTATAATATGTTAGCTAGAGACTTAACTTTTCACCAGTTTGTACATGTGATCAGTTCTGCATATGCTTAGGCATTTGCAGTTTGATCTAATTTAAAGATTTGTTTAACCCACCATTACCACCTCTCTGTATAAAGTTCTGCTATAAGTACGAATCTGAGTCCAGAAAGTACTTGCTAAGATTTCCAAGTTCTTGTGTTCCAGAACAAAGAATTGGACAAGGGATACATGGATAGTCATAAAGACAGTTTATTAAGAAAAAAAAAGGGAGGGAGCTGGACGGTACTGACACAGGCCTTTAATCCCAGCACTCAGGAGGCAGAGGCAGGTGGATCTCTGTGAGTTTAAGGCCAACCTGATCTACAAATCAAGTTCCATGACAACCAGGGCTACACAGAGAAACCCTGTCTCAGAGGGGGGTGGGAGGGGGAAAGGGGAAGGCACTGAGAATGGAAGTGACCTAGAGATCTGGGATAGATCCAGGGCTCAAAAGCCCTGGGTTATTTACATAGCATCACTTTCTGTAGACGGATTTTTATTTGGGCCGCCAGCTCACAAAAAATAACACAGAGACTTATTAATTATGAAAGCTGAACCTGTAGCTTAGGCCTGTCCTATTAGCTATTACAATTTAAATTAACCCATTAATTTATGTTTTGCCTCATGGCTTTTTAACCTCTCTTCTATCTTGTACCTCCTCTTTTCTCCCCATGTCCTCTGCCACCTCTCCTGTGCCTAGATTCATCTCCTCTTCCTTTCTCTCTCCCTGGAAGTCCTGCCTAACCTCTTCCTGCCTAGTTGTTGGCCATTTAGCTCTTTATTAAACCAGTCAGAAGGCACCTTGGCAAAGACACATCTTTACAGTGTACAAAAAGATTATTCCACAACAACCTTCACCCACATAGGGATATCAGGGGAAATGAAATCTTATAATGTGAATCTTTTGTGATTGACTTAAAAAGTACACTAAACATTATACCCTTGATCCATCAAAGTTGTCCAGTCTGCGTATCAGCAGCTCTTCCCTTTTATTCCGCTTATCTAGGAATGGGCATGCTGTAAATGTACCATTGTTCGTTTAAACATTGACCTATTGAGGGATATTTCTGTCCTTCCAGTTTTGTGTATTGGCTGTATGAGGATTCATGTTTTTATGTGATCATGTTTTTGTTTCTCTGGAATTAGCACCAAGAATACAATTGCTGGGGTACGTGTTTAATCCTATAAGACACTCCCAAGCTTGTGTCCATCCACCTTGCCACTGGCGGTATGAGCCCACAAGTATTCTCTTACAGCTTGTTTATTCTTTTTGTAGCATGGAAACGTGGGGTGTAACAAATTTAAGAAACAGTTCTGTGGGCTAGAGAGATAGCACAGTTAAGAACACTAGCTGCTCTTATAGAGGACCTGGGTTCAATTCCCAGCATCCACATGGCAGCTCACAACCTATGTAACTCTAGTTCTAGGGGACCTGTTGCCTACTTCTGACCTCCACAGGCACCAGGCATGTGTGGTACATATACATATATGCAGGGAAAACATTCATACACATAAAATAAATCTTTAAAAAATTATATGAAAAAATAAAGTTATTTAAGTAAAAGGAGAGCTCTGTGCATTGACAGTTGCTTTTGTACTGATCAGGTGCTCAGGAGAACAAGGTCAAGGATAGGTAGTTGGCTCTGGAAGAAACTAATAGCTGAAGAACAGGATAGATTGTCAATAAGCTTTCATTCTGACTCATTAGATCAATTTTTTAAAGTTAATTTTACTATTTTATGAGTGTTTGCCTGCATATATGTCTGTGTACCAAGTGCATGCCTGTTGTCCTTGGAGGCTAGAAGAGGGCATCAGATCCTCTAGAATTGGAGTCACAGACAGTTGTGAGCTGCCATACGGGTGTTGGGAACTGATCCTGGGTCCTCTGGAAGAACAGTCACCACTGCTGAGCCATTGCTCCAGCCCTCTTACTTAGTCATTGGAAGCTTGAAGAACCAGTTTCTTTCTCTGTATCTCTTTATTTCTCTAGAAATGTTTATCTTTTCTTAAATTGTTAATAATCTATGATAATAGTTTTTCACAATGTGAATCTTATATTTTCATCTTTTTCATGAATTATGTTTTTATGGCTTGAGATTGTTGAAATACCATTGTAAGTTATGTGCTTGCATCAAAGTTGGTGATTTCCCTAAGCAACTGTATCAACTCGGGCATCCCTTTAGATGTCTGTCGGTTATACTGTATTTTAAACGAGAGCAGGTATGCAGGTATTGGCTGGTACTTACAAATGATGGTTCATTCAGTGATTGTAATGCTTCCCAGACACAGTTATTCTGTGCATGTGTACCTAGTGAGACCAAATAATTATGCTGCATTATTAATTGATATTTGCACTGGCTACTAACATTCTCCTACTCAACAATCCCTTCTTCTCTCAGTCTTTTGTATTTCTTCTAGAATTGTACCAAATCTTAAGTCTTTAAATACCCTTTTGTCCAGAAGCATGCTATTTGGAGCTGACATGACCAGGAAATTTAAAATTAAAAACAAAATTTGCTTTGAGCTGCATTGTTTTGTTGTGTGCATACCTTTTCTTTTCTTTTTTTAAAATTTATTTATTATGTATATGGTGTTCTGCCTATATGCCAGAAGAGAGCACTAGATTAAATTATAGATGGTTGTGAGGCACCATATGGTTGCTGGGAATTGAACTCAGGACCTCTGGAAGATCAGCCAGTGCTCTTAACCTCTGAGCCATCTCTCCAGCCCCCTTTTCTTTTCTTTTCTTTTCTTTTCTTTTCTTTTCTTTTCTTTTCTTTTCTTTTCTTTTCTTTTCTTTTCTTTTCTGTTCTTTTCTCTCCTCTCCTCCCCTCCCCTCTTCTCTTCTCTTCTCCTTTCTTTTCTTTTCTTTTTCCTTCCCCACCCCCCTTTTGGTATTTTGAGACAGCCTAACTATGTAACTTGCTTTGTAGACCTCAAAACTCAAACTCACAGATCTTCCTGCCACTACCTCCCTAGTGCTGACATTAAAAAGCTTGTGCTACTATGCCTTGCTTATTGTTTTCTTAACTGCTGTTTAATTTTTAAAAAATTTAGTAATATGCATAACATAAAATCTATTTTTTAAAGTGTGTGTGTGTCTGTCTGTCTGTCTGTCACACTCCAGCCACGTGTATGTGGAAACCTGTGAAAGCTAGAAAGGGCATTAGATCCCCTGGAGCTGGAGTTAGAGGAGTTGTGAGCTGACTGACCTGGGTGTTGGCAGCTGAATTTGGGTCCACTGGAAGAGCAATGAGTACTCTTAACTGCTGAACCTCCTATGCAGCCTGATACTATTTTATTCTTTAATTATGTGTATGTATGTGTCTTGAGTGTGGATTTGCAAATATGAGTGCACTTGCCTGTGGAGGCTAGAAGAGGGTGTGGGATCCCATGGACCTGAGTTACAGGCAGTTGTGAACCACCATACATGGGTACTAGGAACCAAACTCCAGTATTCTGCAAGAGCAGTACACACTCTTAACCACTGAGCCATCTCTCCAGCCCACAAATCTACCTTCTTAAACATTTAAATTCAAAAAAACTTTTAAAGCATGTCATGTATGTGTGTGTTTATTCATGGGCATATACATGTGGAGGCGAGAGGTCATGCCAGGAGTCTTCCTTAATCACTCTTCACCTTACTTTTTTGAGACAAGGTTTCTCACTGAACCTGGAGCTCATTGATTCCGCAAGACTAATTGATGAGTGAGCTCCAGGGATCTTTTTTTCTCTTTTTTTTCTCTGCCTTCCAAGTACTAGGATTGCAGGAGCATCACTCTAAGCCTCGCTTGTTTGTATGTGGGTGTCAGGGACTGCAGACTCAGGTCGTCATGCTTATTCAGCAAGCACTTTGCTGACTGAGCCGTTTCCCTAGCTCCTTCTTAGCCATTTTTTTCTTTTTCTTTCTTTCTTTTTTTCCTTTTTGTTTTTTGAGACAGGGTTTCTCTGTGTAGTTTTGGTGCCTGTCCTGGATCTCACTCTGTAGACCAGGCTGGCCTTGAACTCACAGAGATCTGCCTGGCTCTGCCTCCCGAGTGCTGGGATTAAATGTGAGCGCCACCAACGCCTGGCCCTTCTTAGCCATTTTTAAGTGCAGTTCAATATGTTAAATAAATCCACAGTTGGTACAGGTATTGTATCCCTATGTCTCAGCACTCAGGAGTCAGGAAGATTGTGAGTTTGTATATAGCAAGGATCTGTCTTTAAACAAAGTCACTGATAATGTTGTACATCCATTGTTACTTTCCATCTCTAGTTTTTTTTGTTTTTTTTTTTGGAGGGTGTTTTTGGTTTTGGTTTTGGTTTTCAAAACTGAAGTGCTAATCCCATTACACATTAACTCCTGTTTTTTCCCATTCCTGCCATCCTTAACCCTTGACAGCCACCGTTAAGCTGCCTGTCTATGATACTGACTATTCTAAGTACTTCATGTGCGGGAATTATACAGTGTTTGTCTTTTGTGATTAGTTTATATCTAACCTGGCAGTATCTCCTTGTTACGGTATATTACAGTTTTCCATTCCTTCCTTCTTCCTTTCCTCTTGTGTATATCTTCCTGTGTGTCACAGTATATATGTAGGTGTCAGAGGACAACTTAAGCCAGTTCATTCTCTTCTACCATGTGAGTGCCAAGGATCCAACTCATTTTGTCAGGCTTGTCATCAGATGCCCATACCCAATGAGCCATCCTGCTAGTCCCACATTTTTATTTTTTGAGATTGACATACAGTCCATTGTATATGTATACTGTATTTTGTATATCTTTTTATCCCTCACTGGACTCTTGTTCTGCTTCCACATTTTAAATAGTGCTGCTATGAACATGGATATAAAGATCCTTGAGACCATACTTAATAATTTTGATTTATTCCTTTTTTTTTTTTTTTTTTTTTTTGAGATGCGCTTTCTCTGTGTAGCCCTGGCTGTCCTGGAACTCACTCTGTAGATAAGGCTGTCCTCAAACTCAGATATCTGCCTGCCTCTGCCTCCCAAGTACTGGGATTAAAGGGGTGTGCCACCACACCTGGCCCTTTTGGATTTATTCTTAGAAGTAGAATTGCTGGATGAGGTTTGTTTTGTTTTGTTTTGCTTGTTTTTGGAGAATCTGGTGTTCTCCACTGTGGCTGTACCATCCATTTTATTTTCCACCAACACTTCACAAGGATACTACTTTGTATCTTACTTTGTGCATGGTATGTGGATTGTGTGTGTAGGGGTGTATGTGCTTGTGAATATGTGTGTGGGTGTCTGGTTATACGTGGCATGGTGTGTATGTGGTGGTCAGAGGACGACTTTTTGCTACTTCAACTTTTATGTTGGGTCTCTGGATTAATCTCAAAGTTGCCAGGCTTGCACTACAGGCACCTTTATTCCTGAGACCATCTCATTGGTGCAAGGGTTCCAATTTCTCCACATCTTTAGCAGTACTAATTTTCTGCCTTTTTTTTATTGTCACCCTCTTTATGTATGTGTTAGATGAACATGTGAGCAATTTTAGCTGTGTTCAGTGGTACAGGCATTCTGTACCACTCACAGCCCTATAGGTACTTTCTAAATACTTTGTTTGATCCTTCAAGTAATTAAAATTCATTTGTTCCCATGTGGGCTTTGGTTCTGAGAGTCCCACATGCCAAAGTGGATGCTTGGATCTCTTGGGAAAAGTGGCAGTGGTATTATTGCATATAACCTACATAATGCCATTTTGCATACTTGATGTCCTCTCAGGCTTACTCAGGATCAGTTCACAGCAGAAAGGCTGTGTGAAGAGCTGAGCCATTGAGAGAGTAAGGATAAGGAAATTCCATGCACAGTCAGGACAGATGCTATTCTCTTCAAACGTGTTTGATCCCAGGCTGCCTGAGTTTGCAGGCGTGGAATCCATGAATTTGGAATGCCCACCGTCTCTGGGATTTTTGTTGTACTGTCTTTTATTGCTTAGGTGCCTGCGTTTCTGTTAAGCAGATATTTAATAGGGTTTATATTAACAAATGGCCTATTCTTTTTAACAAATAACTTGTTCTTTTTATCCTGTTAGAAGGTTGAGTCACACAATTGACAGTTTCATTTTTATTTTTTTCTTCAAAATCTAGAACTAGACCTTGGGGGGTGGGGTATCTTTGCTAGAGCTGAAGATGTACACAGGCCTGTGGGGTGTGCATGTTCAGAAGCTTTGCAACTGGCTGGCCTGAATCTGTCAAAACAATATGTGGATTGTTCTGACTGTGTGCACAGTTTTATTTGGATGCTTCAGAGTAGTGATCCTGGGAACGAGAGTGTATTATAAGTATTATTTCAAAAATTGTTGTCAAAACTGCTCCGAGAGGAAAAACACAGAAACTCTTGTGTTGAAAAAAGGTCTTTAATCTTCTGTTACTGCTGTCCAGGGATTAATCTTTGGAGCAAAGGCTAATATTTGGGATGCAAGTTATTTTACAAAAGGAATTCTGTGATAGGAAAGTAAAATATGAAATTAAATGTATGTTTTAGGTCTGATCTAAATACATACTGGATAGTTTTTTTAAGCCCAGGCTGCCTAAGCACAGAGCTTTGGCTCCACCACCTTAGTGGGTGCTGTTGACAGTCAATGGGTAAGTGCTTCTAATGTCTGTCAGCCCGCTAGAATAATGCAGCTCATTGCATTTTAAGGCACTTACACATTTGTTTATTTGAATTATGTGAAAATTTAGGCATATGGGACAGTCCATGTTTTTGAATAGTGTAGGTACAGCAATATGAGCAATAGTAGCTTTCTACACTTTTTTCCATTATGATTTAGACTGTTACAGATTTTGTGTCCATTGTTAAGAAAGGTAGACCTTTCAATAAAATACAGTTATTATAACAAGTTTTTCATCTAAATATTAAAGTCTTATATTAAATGTAATCTTTCCCAACGGACACACACACATAATGTACTCACATACATATGTAGCCACATATATATGTATTTTTATCATTAATATATGTAAGAATGTATAGTATGCTATATAATTAAATGCATTAAGATAAGTCCTTGTTAAGTGTTAACTTGTTAAAGTTACTTCACAATGGTTTAGTTATAGTAAAAGTGATGGCAGAAGCACACTTCTTGAGAGTTGGTTTGCTTTGTGCCAAGCTGGGGATCAAGTGCTTTCTTTCCATGTGTTCATTTCCTCAGTCATTATTGCCAGCAGTGCTATGGGATGAGAAATAGCTTTGTCTCCTTTTGGTGGCCCAGGGTCTGTCTGTCTGCTAGCTCCTGTTTCAGTGACACAATGTTGAATGGAGGAATGAGGACAGAAGAATGGCTATCAGTTTGAGGAGAGGGAGTGAATATTCTTGAGGGTTAAGAGAGTGAATGGAGCCAGGCAGTGGTGGTGCACGCCTTTAATCCCAGCGCGGGGAGGGGGGGGGGGGGGGTCGGACAGAGGCAGGCGGATCTCTGAGTTTGAGGCCAGCCTGGTCTACAGAGCGAGTTTCAGGACAGGCTCCAAAGCTACACAGAGAAACCCTGTCTCAAAAAAACCAAGAGAGAGAGAGAGAGAGAGAGAGAGAGAGAGAGAGAGAGAGAGAGAGAGAGAGAGAGAATGAATGAATGAGAGAGACTGAGAGACTGAGAATGGACTGGAGACAAGCAGCAGGAGGATTAGAGAACAGAAGTGCTCATTCTGTTAGGATCATGAGTGTAAATTGTCATTGGTCAGCACAGATCTGTGAGGTTTCTTGTTTTGTTTTTTGGGTTCTTTTTTTCTTTGTCATTTTCAGCTGCAAGAATTTAGTAAGGGAATAGATGGAAAGTTGGATTTCGTAGGATTGGAGTTTGGGCAGTTGTTGGAAGGAAGAAGGTGGCCAGGGAAGTGGAAGTGGAGAGAGTGTACACAGGACTGTTGAGAGCTTGTGGAGGCTGTGTGGCTGGAGAGGAAGGGTTGGATAGAGGGGTGGAGCTGGTTTTTAATGAACAGCCATTCTTTTCAACAAATGATGCTAGACCAATTAGAGAGCCATGCACACCGAATGTTCTTAACCTTGACCTACCATGGAAGACTTCAGAATACATGTACTCAGAACTTAACTTCAAACAAGCATAGGCCTACATAGAAGAGATAAGCCTGTAAAACTACAAAAATACAGGAAAAAAAATAGTGACCTTGGAACTAGGAAAAAATAAGACGCAGAGGCAGGAAGCTTAGGAAAACAATAACTGAAGGGGTTTGATCTTTGGAACTCACAGTAGCAAAATGAAAAGCAGAGGCCCTATACTGGTAGAAGATACTTGCAAAACATTTTATCTGGCAGAGAGTATGTGTCCATGTATAAATGACTCTTAGGGCTCAAGAATAAGACAACGAACAACTCCTAAAAGAGGATAAGAAGCTGAATAGAAGTTCATCAGAGACACAAATGGCTGCCAAGAAGAGGCTCGTGTGCAGACAGCCAGGGAGTGGAAAGTTAAGCTGTAAGGAGGCACTGCTTCCTTCTCCCTGCAATGACGGTCATGAAAGGTCATGTATTGGCAAGGGTGGCCATGGTCTGGAGTTCTCCACTGCTGCTAGAAGGAAAAAGGAACAGCTACTTTGAGCAGTTGAGCAGAGCTTTAAAATTTTTAATTGCATACATGCCACATCACCCATCCATTCAGTTTCTAAATATTTCTCCAAGATAAACCAAAACATATGGTCACATAAGAACTTGTGTACACATGTTCTTGGCAGATTTGTTAATAGCCAAGAACATCAAACAATCTGAATGTCAGTCACAAGTCTATGAATAAAGAAATTGTATCCTATCTGCAATGAAATACTACTTGGCAATGAAAAAGAAAGAATGATTGATGGCCATCAGAGTATAAACAGACCTTAAAATAATTAGGCTTAATGAAAGAAGATAGACTTAAGAAAAGTACATATTCTGTGTTTTATTGTATTTAAACCTAGGAAATGTAAAGTACTCTTTTGTGTCAGAAAGATAGTGCTTACAGAGATAAGGAACTAAGAAAGGCTTTAGGAAACTTGGGTGTCATAGAAATGTGTGGGTCTTGAATATGGTAATAGTTATGTTAATGCATCAACTTGTATATGTGAAATTGGTTAGTTTGTATCAGTTAATACCTCAAAGCTGTGAAAGACAGGCTGGGTAGGATAATTAAGAGTTGGAGTGTGTATGTGGTAGTGAGGGGAGTACGAGGATGTATGTGGAGGACAACTTCCATATCAGTCTTTGTCTTCTATCCTTCTTTGAGAAAGGATCACTTTGCTACTTTTTTGCTGTGAATACCTGGCTGTCCCAGGAGCTTCTAGGGATTTTCCTGTTTCTGCCTGCCATTTCCCTGTAGAGCACTGGGGTTTCAACTGCATGCACTATACATTCAGCTTTTACTTGGTGCTTGGAAATGCAAATTCAGGTCCTTGTGCTTGTGTAACCAGCATTTCCCCTCTGAGCTATTTCCTGAACCCCTACTCTTTTTTCGTTGTTTGTTTTGTTTTTGTTTTTGTTTGTTTGTTGTTGTTTGTTTTTCGTGATAGGGTTTCTCTATGTGGCTCTGGCTGTCCTGGAACTCGCTCTGTAGACCAGGCTGGCCTCACAGAGATCTGCCTGCCTCTGCCTCCTGAGTGCTGGGATTAAAGGCATGTACCATCACCACCAGACAGGACCCTTACTTTTAAGTATAATCTTTATCTAACTTTCTGTAAGTAGTTGGTTTTATTTATTGCCATTTTTCTTTTCATGTTAGTTTTTTTTTCAGGTTCTTGCATATGCTGTTTATTTTGTTGATAAGAACATGTTACTTTTTGAAAATGTGGCTATAAACCAAGCTAATGTAATAAAAAAACTAACTTTAGTTGACATATTTTGAGGCTAAAATTCCTTTTTAAAGGAAATTTAAATGTTCATTATATCCAATTTATTATTTTTACATTTTTGTTTACTTACTACACTTGTGGAGAGGGGCAGTGTGTATCTTGGTGCTCATGTGGAAATCATCTATCCCATATGGAAGTTGGTTTTCTCCTTCCATCATATGGGTTTAGGAGATTGAACTCAGGTTGTCAGGCTTACTAGCAAGAACCTTTATCTGCTCAGCCATCATATCATATCAGCCCATTGAGGCTAAAATCCTTTATGTGCCTATTGGAAACAATTGTATTTTGGACATTTAGAATGTGCCACATTTGCTTCTGAAAATATTATTCCTGGTTGCTGAATGTTCTTGGTACTGACCTGAGTACAAATACAAGGTCTGCCCTCACAGATACTCTATGAGGACATTTCTGTAGGAGACTCCTGATGTCATTACAGTCCTTGCCATAGTGCTCTCTAATCTGCAGTTGAGGAGGTTGAGGTTAGCAAATGCTGCCTCAGTTTTCACAGTGAAAGTTTACTTCCTCTTTGTTAATATGAATGTGGCACAGGCTGACTTCAGATTTACTTCTCAGCTTCTCAGATCTTGCAAATTCAAGAGAAAGATCTGAAAGTGAATGACTAGAGTGGCAGAGGTTTGGCTGCACCCCTAAAAAAGATACAAGCACAGAAAGTATGACTTTGAGTAGAACTGTGGAGTAAATTTTCAGTGTTGCAAAGCATACAGCATGTGTCACCATTGAAATCATCTCAGATGACCTTCAATGCTGGGGATACATAAGCTCGAAATGTCCTTAAGGTCTGAACAGCATGACTGTTTAAGTACTATGCCTTTATGTTCATCTAGAGCTAGATCAGTTAGCTTTGGTGGTTCATCAAAATTCAGCATGCTTGAAGGCATGCTAAATTGTCATGTGCTTATTATGAGTATTCTCTCCCACCTTCTCTCCCTGTCTTGTAGGTAGATTTTTCTGTCCCACCTGCCAGCTCCTAAATAACCACACCAAGACTTCTTATTAATTATGAGAGCTTGGCTGATATCTTAGGCTTACTAACTAGCTCTTACAACTTAAATTAACCTATTTTTATCAATGTACTTTTTGTCTCGTGTCTTTATTACCTTTACTCTGTGCCTCTTCCTCTCTGGCTGGCTGGCAACTCTGCCCTTTTTCCTAGCATCCTGTGCCTGGAAATCCTGCCTAGCCATTGGCCATTCGGCTCTTAATTAAACAAGTGACACTTCTTCACAGTGTACAAAAAGATTATTCTACAACACTGTATTTTTGAGAATTTTACTCTAGTCCAGGCTGGCCTCGGACTCTCAGTCTTCCTAATAGCCTCCTGAGTGCTTAAGATTATAGACCTCTGCTACCAGGGCCCTACCTCTCTTGCTTTTCAGAAAACAATTGATGAGTGCTTATTGATGCAGGAAACTTGAACTGGCCTTGTAAAGGATAAATTTCTTCAAGCTTTAAAACATAAATATGTAGCATGAATCTTAAAAGGTCTTATTAATAAAAACAAACCCAGAGATTAAACCTAAGACCTAGGTAATGCTAGACTAGCACTGTACCGCCAAGATTATCCTCCTCCTGATTTCCAGTTTTTCACAGCATTTGCCTTTAGTTAGTAATCCTGCTATTTTATTCCTCTGCTACTGAAAGTTACTAAAAATTGCAAATTAGGGCCAGTGATGGGTCAGAGGGTAAAGACACTTGCTGCCAATCTTGAGGGTTTGAGTTCAGTCCCTAGGACCCACATGGTGGAAGGAGAGAACTGACTCTCCTCCCAAGTTGTCCTTTGTTCTCTACACTTAAGCCATGATGTATGTGTGTGTGTTTCTGTGTGCCCCTCCCACAATAGATAGATACATGTAAAAAAAAAAATCTAAAAAAGAATAGAGAAGTGAATATTACCACAGGGGCAATCCTAATAGAAATGAATTATTAGTTTGAGAAGAAAGCACAGAAGACTTCCACCACCCACCACTGGCTGCCTTCTGCACACACATGTTTGGGAGGTGCTGACCTTCAATTTTCTGTGCTTCCTTCTCTTGAAAGCCGTTTGTTGTTTTTCTATATAAGAAGACCCTAGGCAGAATTTTAGGGTTATATTTCCTTTAGTATTTCAGGACTTCTGCCTTCATAGAGACTAAGACTCTTTCGGGACATTTCTGTGGAATGACTCCTGATGTTATTACAGTCCTTGCCAGAGTGCCCTTTAATCTGTAACTGTGAAGGTTGAGGTTAGCAATTGCTGCCTCAGTTTTCACATGGAGAGTTTACAACCTCCCTTTTGTTGATATAAATGTGTCCCGGCTGG
Organism: Peromyscus californicus insignis; assembly: GCF_007827085.1. NCBI lineage: Eukaryota > Metazoa > Chordata > Mammalia > Rodentia > Cricetidae > Peromyscus > Peromyscus californicus. Next base: position 130,968,967 of record NW_026294584.1, on the reverse strand, counting down.
CTTCAAATTTACAATCCTGCTGCATCTGCTTCCTGAGTGCTGGAATTAGATACTCACTACTGTTGGGTGATACTGTTCCTGGGGCGATGTGAACAAACATCTTCTTACCCCTGACCAAAGTGAGGGTACTACCAAAGTCCAACTTGGTAAACCAGTTACTTTATTGGAATTAATTACAGGAAAAGTATGGGTGACAGGTTACTTATAGGAGAAGAAATGATTCAAAGACACCTGCATTACCAAAACCCACCCAGTATTAGTGATGGCTCACAGAAGTTGGAAACCTGAAGTGCACTGCACACCTTGCAGGCAGTTCAACAGATGTCTCTTCAGGCAGCTTATCTTGTCTGAGAGTATCTGTCAGCAGTTCTTACTAAATGTGTGCGTGCATGCATGTATGTATGTATGTATGTATGTATGTATGTATGTATGTATGTATGGAAGATGGTACCTAGAGAATGTTGTCAGTTACAGGAACTTCCTGAAACTTGTGAGTTATTTACGTCCTGAGCTTAATGAGCTTCCCTGCAGGATAGAATGCTTTACTTTCTTTAGCACATCCTGTGCCTTAAGAAGCATCCGAGATGGAATATTTTATCTCAGGAGAAATTATTACACAGTAGCCACCACGTCTGGCTATTGGTTTTGAAAATATATAGGATTTATACTTTAATGATGGTATTTATTTATCTTTATTTTTAAAAGTATTTGAAGATTATAGACTCTTGTAGTAGTACTTTCTCATCAGGACAGCCAGCCTGCAAATAATGACATGGAGACTTACTAATTATGAAAGCTTAGCTTAGACTTGTTCCTAATTAGTTTTTATAACTTATATTTAACTCACATTTTTTAGTCTACATTCTTCTGTGACTTGTTACCTCATCTCCATACTGCCCATCCTGCTTCCTTTGCATCTGGCTGTCTACTCTTCCTTTCTTCTTCCCAGAGTTCTCTCTCTGCCTGGAAGTCCCACCTATACTCTCCTGCCTAGCTATTGGCCATTCAGCCTTTTACTACACCAATCACAGCAATACATCTTCACATAGTATATGAATATCCCACAACAGACTCGATAAGGAAAGCTGGTGTCTTCCCTTTATCTTGGGATGTAACTACTCATGGGAATGAAAGAGTAATCTTTAGGTAGTTGTGGAATTATCTACAGTCAGGGAGATATTTACAGATTACCTCTACTTTTGTCTAAATATTTCTCTCTCATTTTTTTCGTACGTTTAATTACTGGTAGACACACACACTCACAGACCTAAGCCTGACTTATCACATTCCTTGGTTTCAGGACAAATAAATCAAGTTGCAACTAGGATAGAAACTTCTTCCTTGCTGGCTAGCCCTCATAGTGTTGAAAGGTGCACTGGGGAGAATTGTAGGTGAAAGTCTTCCTCAGGTGTGGAGTGTAGCTGGAGAGTTTTCTCTCCGGGTCCCACCAAACCCCGGCATCACGACAGCCCACTTATAAAATAAACACACAGACACTTATATTGTTTAAACTGTTTGGCCTAATGGCTCAGGCTTCTAGCTATCTAGTTCTTACATCTTAAATTAATCCATTTCTATAAATCTATACCTTGCCACGTGGCTTGTGGCTTACCGGCATCTTCACATGCTGCTTGTCATGGCGGCGGTTGGCAGTGTCTCCCTCCGCCTTGCTGTTCTCTCCTTTCTTCTCTCTGTTAGTCTCACCTATACTTCCTGCCTGGCCACTGGCCAATCAGTGTTTTATTTATTGACCAATCAGAGCAATTTGACATACAGACCATCCCACAGCAGTGGAGCCTGTGTACAACAGTACTGTCCAGCCAGGCAAAATGAGTTCATTGTTGCAAGGTCATTCTCTGCTACTGTAAACTTGATCAAAAACCTATAGCTGGAATGATTCTAAGCCCTAGAGAGGAAGCTCCTGCTGTTGTTTTGCTAAATAACATGATGTTTCTGTCAAATTGCCTTCTAAAAAACTGTGCCCATTCGCTAGTGCTGCTGTCAGCTTTGGTCAGAAAAGCTTCTTTTGTAGAGGTTGCTGGTGAGAGACTCACAACTGGCTGAACGACAGAGAATAAATTACTGTTGAATGCCCAGTCACAAATGGGACATCTGTATTACAACTCTATGGCTCAGAGAACATTATGGAAGAAGGGTAGAGAAAAATGTAAGAGCCAAAGAAAAGGAGGGGAAGGTGTGGAATACTGACTTCTGGGCATGCTATTGCATGGCTGCTGTACTTTTGAACCTACAGCACTTGTGACTACCTGTACAAGATCTAGCCTGTCAACACTGTATCATGGAAGGGGGGGATTTATGTAGAATTAATAATTCATGGAGGTTCAGTGCTGTAGCTATTGGTAAGGTGCCCATCTTCCTGTATCAAGCTCTCACTGTGCTACTATAAACAGCCCTAATGTGACTCATTAGGTTAAAAAACTACAAGACACCAACCACAGATAAGAATGTGTGAAAACAACAAAGGACAATTCCCTCAAAACAAGCATAAGCATATCGTGGTGAACTGATGGGAAGCCAAAGGCAAAGAGAGCAGTTTAAAAAGGGAAAGCATGGCACATAGCAGAACATTGGTACCTATCCACATAAAAAAATAGACAAAATGCCTCTCTATCTGCTTACAGAACAATGGAAGAAGAAATGTGTAATGTGGTTTGGTATTCCCCACAGTTTTTGGATGCTTTTGAAGTAAGAAGAACTCACTTTCTTCTTTTATATTTTAGTTCAGGTTAATTTCTGCCATCCTCAGGTGTATTGTTTCTTTTTTCAGTGATTTGAAGTATGCTGTTTCAGTATGTGTGTAAGTGCCTGTCAGGTCATTGTTCTTTAGCCAGGCAGTGGTGGCACACGCCTTTAATCCCAGTTTTGAGAGGCAGAGGCAGATGGATCTCTGTGAGTTAGAGGCCTGCCTGGTCTATGGAGTAGTGAGGTCCAGGACAGCCAGGGCTACCCAGAGAAACCCTTTCTCACAAAAACAAAAACAAAAACCCAACACCAACAAAGAGCATTGTTCTTTGCACTGTGTTTTCTATTCTAGCACTTGCATTTGGTTCTTTATGATTTTCATTTCTTTGTAAAAATTCCCTGTCTCACATGCTATCTGCCTTTTCCATTGGAGCCTTTACTGAATTATTGAGCCCTGCTTTAAATTTTCTGGCTGTTCCAAAATGTATGTCATGAGTCTGGCCCTGATGATTATGTTGTCTCTACAGGATGTGTTTATTTTATTGCTGCCTTTAGTATATTTGTTCAAATTTTTGTTCAAAGGAGTATATGTTTTATATAATAAATACTGAGGAAAATACTGGATATATTTGACCACAGGTTCCTGTCGGCTAGTTGTTTAGAATGGGGGTTTGTTTAGAGTGGCAGTCTATTTAGAGTTTGGCTGTGTTTGGTGTTTATTATTGCTGTGGGTTACGAAGTTGACATTCATCGTTGCCATGGTAACCCAAGGCTTCACTTTTTTTCTTAGTAATCTTTGTTCCCTTTGTGTCTGCCTGACTCTCAGTTTTTTGAGCCTGTTCTCAGAATGCCTTTATTTTCCAGCTTCCTAGTTGTGTTCTATTGATATTTGTATTTAGATTGGTGTTGGTAGTAGAGGGCCAGGAGAGTTCTATGATGTTCTGATTAAGCCTCAGATTTGTTCAGGTACCAGAACCTGGGTCTGGGGATGTAGTCATCACAGGACTAAACAGTACTGTTCCCCTTCTTTGTTTTTCTGTGACTAGCAGGTGTCCACAAAGTAGGTTTCAGATTTTCAGTAGGCTACTGCTGTGAGGTAATGTATCTCTCCTAGTTTGTTTTTATGGCTCTTCTGTAGTTTTTACTTTTTATTTCGTATTGTCCTATTTTACATGTGTGTTTTGTAAGGTACCAAAGTTATTTTTTTCATTAATATTTTGTGTCTTTTGGTACTCTCATATTTAATATAATTACTGATACATTTGGGTCTACTTTTGCTTTTCATGTGTTACACCTATTCTGTGTTTCTGCTTTCTCTGGGGGTTTGTATCTTTAAATTCTATCTTTTCTTTGTACCAGTGTAGTGGTTCTCCTGCTGGACTAATGGGATTACTAGTCACCTGTCACTCATTCAGGAATAAAATAGTCTATGTACATGTAATACAGTACACATTTAGTTTTAATAGTAGCATAACAAACAGGATTCAGTTTTCTGTCTCTTTGATGGTAGATCATGGGTATAGCTATTCCTCTGGACCTGAAAGATCAATGAACCATGCTCATTTTGTTTTTTAAGTACTTCTTTACAGTTTTCTCAGCCTAACCCAGTAGTTTACAACTATAAACTTTATTTTTCCTTTGTCATCTGTCTTGTATAAACCATGCTAAGCCAGGTAATTATTCAGGGTAAAATAGGCTTATATTAAAAGATAGAAGAAGTCTCTGTCATTATAGAAAACTACAAGGAGCTTAAAAAACTGATTTTTAATTTTCTTCTGAAAGGGAAGAATGTCGACAGTGTAAATACAGCTGTGACTAAGAAACACTGGTCATAATAAGATCTTTACTGAAAACTTTATGGAAAGGGATTCCAAAGGAATCAAGAGAAAGAGTTGGGAGTTCATTTTTTTTGTCTACCATGTGTCAAGTCACTGTCTGTTTCTGTGACAGATATCTGACAAACATTTTAAGGGAAGAAGGATTGATTTTGACCTGATTTCTAATGGTGACTGTCTGTAATCATGATTCCAGCCTAGCTCTGTGTATGTGCATGTACAGTACATGCATATTCATGTTCCTGTGGGTTGTGTGTGCATGTGCTATGGAGGTCAGAGGCCAGGAGTCAGGTGCCATCCACTTTTTTTTTTTTTTTAAGACAGGCTTTCTCACTGGTCTGTAACTCACCAGTTTGCCTGGCTGGCCAGCAGACCACAGGGATCCACTTGTCTCCACCTTCCTAGTGGTTCTGGGGTGCAATGTAGATGTGTCACCCCTGGCTTTTCATGTGGGTTCTGGGATCACGCTCAGGTTCTCATGCTTTGCCAACCAAACAGTCTTTTCTGCTCCTACTTTAGCTCTCATATGATGCTGTGTACTGTTTTCAGCTTCCAAGTACACAAGTCTTGTTTTCTTCCTAGGTGAGTTCCCTCAGAGTAAATTTCTATTTCGTCTCTATAATGCTGAGTATATAACAGATATTCCTACAATGCTTCTGTAATTAAATTGTGTCTCTAGTGATGGCTGTTAAAAGCTAGTTTTCCAGGAAATTTTCAGTTTTGATACATTACATTTCTCAGTTGTACATAGTAAATAGATTTTTTAATTCCCTCCATTTTTTCCTTCCTTTCTCCTCACTCCCAAGTTTTGAGGTAGGATCTCACTGTGTAGCCCAGTCTGGCCTGGAGTTTGCTAGGTGTCCTAGGGAAGCCTGGGTCTATGATCTTGGGATCATATGTGTTAGGGTCATAAGTGTTGGGGTCATAAGTATTAGGCCACTCTGCCTGGCTTTAGAATGCCTTTCAATGAAAACTTGCAGACATTTGCAAACAGAAGTACTTGAGAAAATGTTTATGGAATTGTGGTGTTTTCTTGTGCCTCTTTTTAAATTTCATGTGAGTTCAAGACTACAACTGATACAGTATCTGTTTGTTATTCAGTACAATCATGCCAAAATATTTATTGTAACTCTGTGATACCCCCACCCTGCCCCTGACACAATCTCATTATGTGGCTCTGCCTACCCTGAGACCTTCAGTATATACCAGATTGGCCAGAAATTGGCTGGCTCTGCTTCTGGAGTGCTAAGAATGAAGGCATGTACCATTACACTTGGCATGTTCTCTTTTTTCTTTTTTAGATTAATTTATTTTATGTATAAGTGCTCTATCTGCATGTATGCCTTTATGCCAGAAGAGGGCATCAGATCCCACTAGAGATGTGATTGCTGGGAATTGAACTCAGGACCTCTGGAAGAGCGTCAGTGCAAGAGCTAAGCCATCCCTTCAGCCCCCATTCTCTTTTTTCAATGCTGATAATTTTTATATTTTTTCCAATATGTTTTCTTTCTTGACTACAATTTTTATTTTTTTAAAAATTAGAAAATGCTGACAAAAACCTGAAAATGACTCTACCCCTTCCTACTGGTAGAACCTAGAATTGGAATATTTTGTATACCTTTAGCCTTCCCTGTGTGTCTGGAATAGGTGAGCTCCGGGCTAAGTTTCACTTCTGTTCTTATGCTTGTTTTTCAGCTTTTCCTGAAAGGACAGCTGTGCCCCCTGGATGTGCTTGAGGAAGAGCAGTGAAGGCAAGTATCCAAGTCTTCATGACCTGTGAAAGTAACTTGGCTCACTGCCAAACATAAAAACAAAAACGTTGACAAGAGAAAAGGAACAAAACGGAATCATTTGTGTATAATTGAGGATGGTTTTGTGGAGTGCCCTTTTAAACATTTGTTGGATTTTAAAAAGCAATTTTCCATTTTATTTCTAATATTAATTCAAAGCAACTTGCTTCCTGCGTGTGCACTTACCATCTATTATGTCTTAAGCAAAACTGTGGTAGAAAAATGAATTGTGGAAAATTCTGAGAATTGAATGAACTGACCAGAAATGTGTGGTGTGTACATGGCTGCTTCTTGCTCTTCTTTGCCCATATTTCACATCTCTTGTCATGTCGTTTTGCTCCTCTTTCCTTTTCTCTATTTTGTCCCCTTTACTATAAGAATGTGACACTTTAGAGATAATAAGTGAAAGAAAAGCCAAGTCCCTCTCTTACTAGAGTACAGTTAGCTTCATAGTGGAACCTTATATATGACAAGCCAGGGATCTAAATGTAACTTTGAGTTTCTTCATAAACTGATCAACAGTTACACTTACTCTAGGATGACTGTCTTAGGGAAGAAAAAGGTAGGCCATCCGAAAGTCTTTTGAGATTACTGAGTTCCAGGAGTGCTAACATTCTTACTATCAGTATTTGCAGTGTTATGACAGTATTATTGTCATTGATTATTTTGCTGTAACACTTGATCTTCATTATTCATTAGTATTTGGCGTACCTCGACCAAGGACCTTAGAGATCTTCTGTATAGAGACTGGAGGAGCCATCACAATTCTGACCATGTTCTATATGTGTGATGTCACAGCAAATGATAACTGTACCCCTTACCAGGTTACATCTTCTATCAGAAGTGAATAATCACAACTTATTGCTTAAAACTCAGCTTGGGTGTATTTAGGGCTGTATGTTCCATGGGCCTGTGCTAGCTAGTGTAATTAAGATAAGTCTTGCTGTTAGAAATACTGGGATGCATCCCTCGTCTTTACAGCTGTGAGCAAGAGCCTTGGCTTGGAAAATCGGTACCATGCTGCAGGTTTCCCTAGGATTGCTAGAATCTCTTTGTAATCAGTCATTTCAATTTTTTAAAAAATAGACAATGTACAAATACTAGTGAAATCTCAGATGAAGTTAGCTGACATTTAAAATGTACCATATTCTCCAAATGTTTTAGATAGGAAGCAGACGGTCAGTTGGTTAGTTCCAATACTGCCCAAAGAAAAGTGTGCTGAGTAGTTGACTCCTAATACCTTCATGTGTGAGATAAGCAGTTCATTTAGTTTCTCAGTTACCTTAGTACCATTATTTTATTCATGGTATCTTTTAATCTCATGGGATAAATTGTTTTATTTTTCTTACAATAACCAGGTCAGTTGCACAGTTTGACTAATACAGTATAAATAAGGAAAATCACAAACCACCTGGTAACTGTCAGCTTTACTATGACATCCTCCCATATTCTCCATCTCAGCATCCCAGTAGAGTAGAGATTGACATGTACACTGTAAACAGTGCTCATATCTTGGTCACACAGCCCTTTTTCTCTGAGATTAATACAATTCAGTAACTATTAGTCTGCCAGGCAAACACATGAGGGAAGGTCAGGCTAATTAAATATGTATACTGTTGGCAAAAGTTTTGCCCACAAAGAGCCCAAGAAAACTGCACTAAATCTAAGACAATAAGAGTTTTTCTCTTTTTGGTCCCAAAGGAAGAACAACAAACTAATGCAAATGTACAATTAGGAAAGGGATAGGTGGCCATATAGACCACAAAGAATTTCAGTGGAGGACAAGGAGCCTCCCCACTCTTAACAGCTGCTCTCAGTTGCCTCCTTTGGGAACGAAGAAACATATGGTGTTCAGAAAGTAGAAAAATACTGGGGAGAGATGAGTGTTTTTGAACTCAGTCACTCTTTGTTCTATTGAGTCATTAAGAGTCAGCAGATGAGGAAACAGGTTTGAAAGAATAGGGACCATTGGAGCCGCTGTACCAGTGTCCATGTCCTATGATGTGAAGGTCTGAGGATAGTCATCAGGGAGTGTGAGTGGATCTGTGTTCCCTGTCCCTCAGTACAGTAGCCTATGTTCACAATGAGCTCATTTATGCCTTCTGCCTCGCCACTTGGTGGCAACAGGACTCATACCCCAGAACAGGAACTTTCAGTACTTAACTGGCAGTGACAGATTGCTCAGGGTACTGGTAATGTAGAGAGTTTTAAAGTCTTCTAAACAGCAACAGAAATTGAGAGAAAATATGCAAGAACTCCAGTACCATGTTTTGTCCTCTCTAGTAACTTCTATGCATTTATACAATTTTATATATTTGCACAAACTCAATAAAAATGAAACACTTTTTATTAAAGAAAAGAGATCTGATCCCTGACCATCCACCCCTCCCCTTTGCATGTAATTTCAGTAGCCATGACAATCATGCTCTTAGTTTCAACTTCCTTTTCCTGTGTTTAATACTGGCTTATCGTCACTATTTAACCTTTGACCTTTAATTTTTCTCTGCTCTTCCATTGTACCTAGTTAACTGTACTACATCTTTGCTTTTGAGTTTATATAGATAGGAAGCATCTATCAAGAATAATACAGTTGAGAAAGGGATTTCTTTTTTTTTAAAGAATTGGTGTCACTGTATAGTCCAGACTGACCTAGAACTTGCTGTCTGTAATCTAGATTGACCTTTGACTCTCCATCTTCCTGTCTTAGTCTCCTGAGTGCTAGAATTACAGGTGTGTGCCCCTGCCCCCCAGTTCAAATCTCCCTTTTTGACAGCTGGTATTGAGCAAAGCTCTATTCTCTCTGAAGACTGATTTGTCTGGACTACTCATTTATTGGAGCCAGAAAGGTTATTTTGACTTCAGCAGAGAATTCTGTTTACAAGATTTTTGTTTTGTTTTGTCCTCCCAAAAAAGCAAACCTGTCACCTCTAATTACCATTGAGCTTGATGAATATGGATGGATGGTAGGTAGCAAGAGATTCCAAATTTTCATTAAAATCCACATAGATTGGGATATTCCTATCTCACTGTTATCTGAATTTGCTGAATTTCAGCATGTAGATACTTAGCTATGATTATAAATGTAAAAAAAAGTTTAATTGCCTCAGCTAGACTAAACATACTAGATGGTCTGTTCTCTTGATTTTCTAAGCAATGGCTGGTTGTCCTGCCAACTGCTATTATAGTGTCTATTCTAAGATGGTCCTATCCTTCTTCATATACTGAAGCTTGTAAGGGATTATTCTCCCCACCCCTACCCCGACATTGCTGTTTTTATTTCCTGTGTCCTTGTTCTGGGCTTTTTATTCTAGAAAATACCATAACCCATTAGCTGAAAAATTATCTTTTAATCTTCTGATTAAAGATTGCTTAATGGTAGTAACTTATTTGTTTGGCTAGCTGCATGTTTTTCTTTTAACTGTAGTGTTTCTGTATTTTTGCATGGTTGTATGACACAAGGTTGTTTTCTTTTTTTTTTCCTTTTTCTTTTTTCTTTTTTTCTTTTTTTTAACATTAGGTAGGCATGAAGCCTCCATCTCACAGCTGCATGCATAGTCACTGTTGAAGCAAATGCCTACCTAATTTGACAGTCTTGGTGTGTTTAAAATTTTTTGAGTTTGCAAATAAGCTTATTAAGCTTACTGATGGAGCCTTCCGGCAGTGAACAGTTATATGAGGACCCTGATCCTGGAGGCAAATCCCAAGATGCAGAAGCCAGGAGGCAGACAGAATCAGAACAAAAGTTATCTAAAATGACCCACAATGCTCTGGAGAACATTAATGTGATTGGCCAAGGCTTGAAGCATCTGTTCCAGCACCAGCGCAGGAGGTCATCAGTGTCTCCACACGATGTGCAGCAGATTCAGACAGATCCAGAGCCTGAAGTGGATCTGGACAGTCAGAACACGTGTGCTGAGATTGATGGTGTCTCCACCCACCCCACAGCTCTGAATCGTGTTCTGCAACAAATCCGAGTGCCACCCAAGATGAAGAGAGGGACAAGCTTGCATAGTAGGCGGGGCAAGTCAGAAGCCCCAAAGGGAAGTCCCCAAATCAACAGGAAATCTGGCCAGGAGGTGGCTGCTGTTATACAGTCAGGTCGGCCCAGGTCTTCATCTACGACTGATGCTCCTACCAGCTCTTCTGTGATGGAAATAGCTTGTGCTGCTGCTGCTGCTGCTGCGTGTGTACCCGGAGAGGAGTCAGCTGCAGAACGGGTAAGTGTTAGATTTCTGTTAACTTGCTGTTTTTACAGGCATTATATGCATGTTCTCTCTCTCTCTCTCTCTCTCTCTCTCTCTCTCTCTCTCTCTCTCTCTTTCTTTCTCACACATGAAAAATGATCAGTCTGGTTTTTAAAGTAGTATTTTGGTTTTTAGTTAGGTATGTAAAAATTTTCCAAGATGGGTCTGATAGTACACACCTATAATCCCAGTGCTTGGTAGGGGGAGGCAGGAGGATCAGGAATTGATTGTGTAGGGTTTGAGACCAAATATCTTTTAGGCCTGCCTGTGTAATGTGAGACTATGTCTCAAAAAAAAAGAAAGAAAAGAAAAAAATTCTTATCTACTTTTACTAATGTGCAAAGCATGGCTTTGACCTGATGATTAACATGGAATTTGGTTAGAACTATCCTGTTACGTTGATTATTAAAAGTTCCTCACTTTTGTTTTTAATGTTTATTTATTTGTATGTGTGTGGAGGGGCACATTACAGAGTGTGTGTGCATGCCATATCTCGCCTTCTGTCATGTGAGTCCCAGGAATTGAACTCAGATCTCCAAGCTTGGCAGTAAGCACCTGTACCCACTGAGCTATCTCATGGTGGTGGAGATATCTCTTGTAATCCAAGCTGGCCTCAGACTTACTGTGTATCAGAGTACGACTTTGAAGTTCTGGTCTTCTTCCTGCTTTTACCTCCCAAATGCTGGGAATATAAGCATGTATTACCACACCCAGTTTATTCAGTGCTGTGGATTAAACCCAGGTCCTGTGCATTCTAGGCAAGCACTCTACCAACTCAGCTACCTAGCCCAAAGATTAAGTTTTCCTTTCCTTCTTAGGTTAATGGGATCATTTTCCCCTATATAAAAACCTTATTAACATACTCAAACTTTACAAACCTCTAAAAGTAGTAGTCTCATCCTCATGTATGTCCATAATACATGTGTGCAAAATAAACTTGAATCGGTTCACATCAGAGTATCATCTTTGAGCTCACAAAAGCAGATTGATAGTCACAAGCAATTGTTTTCTCAAAAATGCTGTTTTCAAAGTGTAAAAATTAAGTATTTTGAATTTTTAAAAAATGTGCTCAATGTTGAAAACTTTAAAAATATAGAAAGGAAAGAAGAAAAAATAAAAATAGCTCTTGCCAATATTTTGGTGTGTTTTATTCAATATACTTCTTGCATTTGAAAAAAAATTGAAGAAAGTTCACATTTATTTTTCATTCAATTTTATTAATGTTTTAAATAAAATAAAACTCATCCACTGTTGAGTTTTTTTCAACTAAAACTGCTATGAGCATTTTTCTATATCTGTAAATACAATTTCACTATAAATTTTTACTGATTATATAATACTGTGGCCTTTCTTCCTGTAATATCAGTTTATTTGTCATTTTATATATTAGAGAATATGAAAATACTTACATTGCAATATAGTTATCTTTGCTTAAAATAATACTTGAAATTAATAGATAATGCACCTTATAGTGTCTAATGACAGTCATAATGATAGCTGCCATTTATTCTTTGTTTATGATGTGGCAGGAAGTATGTTTAAACACATGTAATTTTCTCTTAGGTGCTTAGACAGCCCTATACTTGACTTTGATAGATTGTTTTTCATTGTTGTTGATGAGACAGCAGAAATGTAGGAAGTTAAGTATTCTCATGGTTTCATAACTAGCCTGTTTCACAACTAGAACATTTCAGAGCTTAAGTAATCTAGAACTTTTTTGCCTTTTTTTTTTTTTTTTTTTTTTGAGACGGGTCTCACTATGTAGCACTGACTGGCCTGGAACTCACTGGAGACCAGGTTATCCCTGAACTCACAGAGATCCACCTGCCTCTGCTTCCTGAGTGCTGAGATTAAAGGTGTCTGACACCACACCCAGCCTTAGAACATGAATTTTTATTAGGCATGTTTTTTAGCTACTGTGTTCTATGTACATAGTTTTTCTTTCTCTGACTTATAAATTTTATATATGATAATTATATATAATATAAAAGTTATGTATATAACATATAATAGGAAAAATTAGCTAATAGCATTAAGTTATGAAGATTCAAGTGGTTTTATATTAGACCTTTCTGTCAGATTTTTTAAAATTGTCTGTCTTACAGAATCAGTTCAGTTTTGCCCATTGTTTGTGTTCGCATTTCTTCCACAGTGTCATTGAGAATTCTCTGATCCTAACCCATGAGTTTACCTGAAGCATATACCCATGAATACACAGAATGCTGTCAGGCCCTATGGATGGGGTAAATGACAGATAAGTGAGAAGAGGAGAACCATCAGGGTGACAGGAGTTAGAAAGCCTTTGATTTGGGATTGGTCTGAAAAGTAAGAGCCAGATACATACACAAGTGTTCTGGGGTAGGAAAAAGTATTAGTTGAAAGCAAGGGAATTATACAAGAAAGGAAAATGCTGTTGAAGGTTAGGATGGCCAAAGAAGTATGCTGCCTCGGAACCTTGTTAGAATGACTGGCAGGGGCTGGCCCTTTCTTTTTCTTTTCCTTTCCATCACAAACCCATTCAACATGTGTGATCAGACTTAGGAGTACTTATTCTGTGTAAGGCATCCTAGAAAAATGTTATGATAGATATTTAGATATATAATACCTGATCTTAGCTCCTAAGTGTATTTTAAACTAGCATGATGATATGATAGTGGGGTAGTGGCCGCACATAAGAGTAAAACTGATGGAAGGGCAAAAAACCCATTGTCTTTATTGAGTTTACTGTATAGAAATGGAAGATAGATAAATAAAGCATGAGTAAATACACAGTTGCAAAGAGTAAGAACTCTTTAAAAGGTCAGGGAAGGCCTTGTGAGGAATGTACTATCTGAGCAAAGACCTAAGGATGTGAAGGAGCAAGCCAACACTCAGGTGCCTCGGCAGAAAGAAGAACAACTAGAAATGTCCCAGAGGCCTGAGCAATAAAGAAATTTTACTGAAATAGTTTGTTAGCTTTAAGGTAAAAGGTTAATGTACTTCCAGAACAGAGGTCATAGCCATTGTATGTGTGTCAGATGAGTGAGGAGCAGTACTTGGAATAGTTTTTCTAATATGAACTTGAAGGATTGAGGAATGGTTCAGTCAAGCACAAGAAGAATCTGAATTCAGTCTCCAGAACCTTCATAGAAAAACCATGTGTGGCCGGGCAGCGGTGACGCACACCTTTAATCTGAGCACTCAGAAGGCAGAGCCAGGCAGATCTCTGTGAGTTCGAGGCCAGCCTGTTCTACAGAGTGATTGATATCAGGACAGGCACCAAAACTACACAGAGAAACCCTGTCTGAAGAAACCAAAAAAAAAAAAGAAAAAGAAAAAAGAAAGAAAGAAAGAGAAACCCAGGTGCAGTGTTCACCTACCTGAAATCCCAGTGTTGAGGAGATGAGCTAGACTACCTGAATCAGTAAGCTCTAGATTCATTGAGAAACCCTATCTCAAAACTTTGGTTAGAGGGACTGGAGAGATTGCTCAGTGGGTAGGAAATGCTTGCCGTGTAACCTTGAGGACCTGAGTTCAAACCCCTACTCCAGCACCCAGATTAAAAAACTGGGTGTGGGCATATTTGCATCCATAACTTGAGTTCTGTAATGGAGACAGGATTGCTCGGACTTACTGGCTGCTAGCATCACTCCAGATTTACTTAGTAAGAGAGCATGTCTCAAAGGAATAAGATAGAGAGTAATACATCAGGACATGTGGCATCCTCCTTAGGCCTCTGCACCCATACTCATATATTTAAACAGAGAAATTGGGGAATGGTTGAGGAAGATACTCAGCATAGACCACCTCTGGGCTCCATACATGAACACAAAAGAATTTGATCTACGGGTAATATTCAAACTTTTTTGTAGTTTGAATGTTAGCACTTTGAAGCTTTATAGACTTATCTGTAGCCATAGTCCTGTTGTCTATTCTAAGATATTATCTCAGATCACCCTTCCTCCCAAAGTGTTTGTACTTTTCCTTACATTCTACATATGTACATGTATAGATACACACAAATATTTATACTGTTTATACAAATTTTGGGGTGCAGTATGTAAATCTGAGCTGCCTTTTTCATTACTTTTCTTATAACAAAGACTTTATTCTACCAATTCCGTAAGTATCCCTTAAACATCCCTAAATTGTTAACAGTAAAGTCAGTTTACTACCTTGTTATCAAAGACCTTACAGTGTTGTTGGGAAGACAGGAGTTACATAAGTGGCAGTTTAAGAAGCAGTGTTATTGTATCCATTCCTAGAAGTCAGAAGCTTGGGTTTTAGATCCGAGTTCTGTTTCTGCTGTTAAATTCTGTTAGCAGTGTGACCTTAAGGAAATTCAACTTTCTAGGTGAGGTCATTGTGCTAAATAATATTTAATGTTACTTCCAGTCTGGAAACACTGTACATTTGTTTTACTTCCCATTTTTCTCTTGATACACTTAGAAAATTAAAATAGCTGTATAGCACAGTAGAATTAGCTGCTGAGTTGTTCAGAGCTGGTACAGTTGGTCATTTACTCACTGTAGGTCCTGATGCCCTCCTCCTGAAGAGCTCAGTTGATCAATGTGCACCCTCTTAGCCTCCATTCTCAGCAGTGAAAAGGCCTAGGTAGGGAGCAGTACATCATCATATATTACTAAAATTAAGAGCAGTACAAGTCCAGAGAAGGGCTAAAGAGACAGGCAAGTTGAATGGGCACTCTAGAGAATGGGGCCTTGCTTAATGTCCTAGACTGTGAAGCCCCATCAGAATATCACTTTCTGTCATAAGGTAACAAAACCAATGCAGGTAATCAGGTGTCAAGTTGAGATACAAAAGAAAACTGCAAAAACACTCCCAAGATTTAGTCTTAGCTAAAAGGCAAAAAAGCAATGCGAATACCCAGTTGTCCCCTTGAAAGCTAGGACTATGCATGTTAATTCTTTACATCTCACATAGAACCCTACTGACAGTCAACAGACCTTTAGGGGACATTCGAAGATTTGATTAGATTAGGTTAGACTAGACTAGACTAGACAGGACAAGACAAGGGAAGATTAGAGAGTTGTATGACTATGTTTAACTGATTGTCTTAAATTTCACCTTTGTTTGAGCAATGTGTGTGTGAAGCTAAAGAGTTTGATAAAACTCTAAAAGAGGCAGGGGTGGGGGTGGGGTGGAGCTAGAGAGATGGCTCAGCAGTTAAGACCACTGGCTACTCTTTCAGAGAACCTTTGTTCAATTCCCAGCACCCACATGGTAGCTCACAACTGTCTGTAACTCCATATCCAGGGGAATCTGACACCACTGCACATAAAGTTAAATAAA
Source organism: Peromyscus californicus insignis (assembly GCF_007827085.1). Classification (NCBI taxonomy): domain Eukaryota; kingdom Metazoa; phylum Chordata; class Mammalia; order Rodentia; family Cricetidae; genus Peromyscus; species Peromyscus californicus. The sequence goes on along the minus strand of NW_026294584.1, from coordinate 130,953,103 downwards.
AAAAAAATTTTAAGTTTCTGAAAGGGACTGAAAATATATTAGAAGGACTCTCCCCTGGGGAAGATATTTTCCTTGCTCTTAGCATTTCCTGGTTGTCCATGGTTGTTGAGACCCCTTCCATGTTAGTATGTCCATTGGTATTGTTCAGGTCTTATTTGATGAAACTTCATGGGTCTGTATCCTCTCTGACATTTCTAGAAAACACAGTTTTAGCAAATTTCCTGCTTCTCTGCATTTTACAACCTTTCTATCTTCTATTCTGATATGATCCCTGAGCCTTCAGTACAGGAATTGTTTTGCAGATGTATCAGTTTAAATTGGGCACTACATGATCTCTTGTTCTCTGCATTTTGATTGGTTGTAGTTTTCTGTAATGGTCTCTTTCTGTTACAAAGATAAGTTTCTTTGATATGAGAGGTGAGAATTAAATCTATCTGTGGGCATAAGAACAAATATTGAGCACATAGTTAGGAATTGGAAGAGTCTCCTTGATTGGTTGTTCAATACCAAGTAATTATCCCTGAGATCATAGACATACAGGTAGCATTATATGAACTGAGCAGGTTGTATTCATGTATTTAGGGCACATATGCATGCACAAATGTGTATATATACATAAATGATTAAAGAGGCCACGACTTTGAGAGCAAGGGAGGATGTGTGAGAGGGATTAGAAGGATGAAAGGGAAGGGAAGAAATAATATATTATTAAAAAATAAACTATTATAAATAAATTTAAAAATATATATTGCATTTTTTTGGACTAGTTTAATTCAAGATGGACAAATACAGTGGAGAGAATACAGCTAAGATCTCAGAGAGCTTAGTTGTGAGGTGACAGTCCTAAAGCACAGTCTTTTGTTCCTGTGGGTGAAGCCACTCTCAATTTCAGTTAGAAAGAAATGGTATAGATGAAGATTCCCACTGTGGCCCAAAGGTTCATTCTTCCAACCTCTTGTTGGAATGCTGCACCCTTTGCTGCTTGCTATAGTGGTAACTGTATAGTGAGTGCAACAGGAATCAGTACAATTTACATACCACTGCCTTTATAAAATAGAAACAAATTAATTTTTTTTGCAAAAATTCTGAGAATAAACTTAATTAGAGGGACATGAAAAGGTCAGTGCAAATCTTGGATCTTCTGAAGATAAAATTTGAGACCATTGATCATTATATTTAAGGTCGAGGATTCACTATTTTGTTTTGGAATTTACTATATTATTTTCCCTTTTAGAGACAAAGTTAAGGAATGCACTGTCTTTATTAGGCTGAAATTGGGGACTCTTTGGGGCTCACTTACTATAATATGAATAGAGAAAAAGAATTTTTATAATGTTTGCCTATAACTGGAATATAAACAGAAAGTGGTTTGAGGGATATATATGTTAAAGAAACTTCTGAAATAGAGTTAGTTGAGCAATAAGCAAATCCAGTAAGCCCGTGTGCTGTTCTGTGCAGGGAAGAAGTGAGACTGTAGAAAGGTTGATTCCAGTTGCTGTCCACTAGGTGGGGTCCTCGGCCAAGAGGAGAAGGTGAGAACTGGGGAATGATATTTAGGAATGCACTGAATTAAGCATTTGCTCTTGTAATTTGAATTGATTTGATTACTTTAGCTGTGGAACAAACAGTAGGAGAGGTAGGATTTGATCGTGTTGAAATTTAAGAAGATAAAGATTATTAAGCACTAAGATTTGCTTAGAAACCTTAAAAATACTGTTTATTTTCCCAATTAACACTGGAAAAAAATTGTGTAGTTTTTAATAAACTCTAGCAAAAGTCTCTATCTTCTCTATACATTTAGTGTTGGTTGGGTTGTTGACACCAAGGGAATGTTTTACAGACAGTCAATAATACAGGACTGGAAAAGTGGCCTTACGTTAAACATGAAAACGTACTTTTGGTCTTTTAGTTTTCCCTAACAGGTACTTACTTCATATACCAAAACTTGATCAAGTCGAGTAACTTGGGGTTGTTAGTCTTCAGCTCTTAGAGCCAGAGTGTGAAGTTACAGCCTTTGCAGCAGGCACATTTAAAACAGTATAATGTGAATGTAGTGAGTGTAGGGAGGTGACTCAGTGGGCAAAAGCACTTGCTGTACAAGCCTGACAATTTGAGTTCAAATCCCAGAACCCACACAAAAAGCCAGATGTAGTAGGGCACATCTGTAATTCCAGCATCGGTGTGGTGATTCAGGAGAATCCCTGAGAGGCTTGCTGTCCAAGCTAGCTTGGACTGCACAGTACATACTCAGAAACAAGAGAGACCCAGGGCCCTCAAAACAAGGTGGAAGGCTAGAATGGACTGCTAGAAGTTGTCCTCTGACCTCTATACATGTGCCATGGTGTGTGCTATGGCACATATACACCCATATTGATATATCATGTAAACACACCATAGACACACTAAATAAAAACAAGTATGTAAATGGTGGTCCCAGAAGATTTTTCTTTTCCTTAAAGATTTTATGTCAGGAGCTAGAGAAATGGCTTGGCAGTTAAGAACACTTAATGCTTTTGTAGAGAACCTGGGGTTAGTTCCTAGCACCCACTTGACAGGTCACAGCCACCTGTCACTCCAGCTCCAGGGGAGTCAACCCCCTTTCTGCCCTTCAAGGGCAAAATACCGATGTGTTACACAGGTCTACATACAGTCAAAACACTGATATATAAAGTAAGAATAAGTTAATAACAAGTCAGCATTTAATGTGGTTGTTTTGAGTGGAAGTAGATAGAAAAAAGTGTTACTGCCTTTGATGAATGAAAAGGAAGACATGACAGTGGATATCAGTGAACTCTAGAAAATCATTAGGATATACCTGAGAAACTTACATTCCAGTAAATTGAAAAATATGAAAGAAATGAGTGACTTGTGCAAAGTTTAACATCATAAGTAGATTTGTTAACTGGGTTTGCTTTTCAAATCTGAATTACTTTTCTTACGTTCAGAAACAGCAAGTTTTATGATGAAGATGCACCATAAAGCAAAGTGGAGTCCATTCTTTACATTTTAAGCCATTTGTGGTGGTGCTTACTTATAATCCCAGCAGGGGAGGCTGAGCAAGACGATCTGAGTTGGACGCCAGCTTGGCCTGTACAGAGAGACCTTGCATTAAAACAAACAAAAAATTAAATTTAACCTATTATTCTTTGTCTTAAAAAGTAGTCACATGCTTTAGGGTAAAGGGGATCTCTAAAGGAATCCCACATAGACCTGGTTTCTGATTTCCCCTTTTGTTCACAGGGGCCTTCATACTTTATCATAACCTTGAATCTTAGAAGCTAGGAGAACTGGTTTCCGAAGGAGGTTGCCATTCTTGTTATCTAGAACACTGACAAGACCTCACTTAAAGATTCATAATGGACACTCAGAGGGACAGACCATAGACAGACATTAAATACAAGACAGTCTCTAGAATAGATTGTTTTCCTCAGTGATCACAGCATAGCATTCTTAAGAAAAACAAGTAGCTTTGGCAAGTTAGGGGAAAAAAAAGTGGGCTTAGCAAACTGTATTTCAGAAACTGACAAGTACGTGTGAAAAATTTACTTACTTGGATGTTAACATCATCGTGACCTATGATTTCATTGGTCAGTATAGGCCCATGAGATTTCATTTCTGAACTTTGACATTTAGAGTCACAATTATTACACATTCTGTGTTAATGTATGCCTTTGCTTTGTGTGTAGATAAAACTAAAAATATTGCTGAGCGGTGGTGGTTCACGCCTTTAGTCCCAGTACTCAGGAGGCAGAGGCAGGCAGATCTCTGTGAGTTCAAGGCCAGCCTGGTCTACAGAGCAAGTTCCAGGACAGGCTCCAAAAGCTACACAGAGAAATCCTGTCTTGGAAAAAAAAAAAAAACTAAAAATAACTTGAAATTTTATATCTACCTCCCATCTTACCAGAAGAGTGTTAGCATTCACCATTTTCTAGCTTTCTTATGTGGGTTCTGAGGCTTGGGCAGTAGAGGCTTAAGCCCACTGAGATATCTCTCTGATTATTAGTTACTTTTAATACTACAATTAAAATGTGAGCAGCAATATTGTGTATGCTGAGATTTCTAAACAAACTAGCAAAGGGTTATTTAGAATGTCTAAAATACATCTTATTTAATGAGATGACCAGCTAAATAAGCAGTCTGTGTGGAGGTACTTCTGCATTGTGTGTATGGGTGGGGCAGGAGAGAATTCATTATTAAAGTCTCACATAAGCCTGCAGTACAACATTTCAGAGTTAATGTTAGAAAGGGTAATGAAGGCAAAACTGTACCTATGTAACCTGCCTTGGCAATATTGAATTTTAACAGACCATTCAATAATCAAGCCTTTCCTGATACAGTTGGTAATATCCTTTTTTTTTTGGTTTTTTGTTTTTTGTTTTGTTTTTCGAGACAGGGTTTCTCTGTGTAGCTTTGCACTTGTCCTGGAACTCACTCTGTAGCCCACGCTAGCCTCAAAATCACAGGGATCTGCCTGGCTCTGCCTCCCGAGTGCTGGGATTAAAGGTGTGCGCCACTACCACCCAGCGGTAATATTCTTTGTAAGGTTGTTTACAAGGCTATAACTTTTCTTAAAATTAGGTATGTAGGAGAGATGGCTAAGGAGTTAGGAGCACTTGCTGTGGTTGCAGAGGATCTAGGTTTGGTTCCTGGCATCTACATGGCAACTCACAACCACCCATAACTCCAGTTCCAGGGAATTCAACACCCTCTTTCCACCTGCACAGGCACAACACAGAGTAAATAAATCGAAAAAAAATATTTTTAATGAGGTAATTAGAGTTTAGGGAAAATGTCAAATTTGTCAAGGACCAGAGTGCTAATAGACAGCTTAGTCTTGCTGGATCTTCCATAGCACAGATAATTTAACATTGGCCATTTTTAGTGTGCATCTAGTGTAGCCAATGTGTTATAATTTCAGAAGGTATGGAAGATGCTAGAAGGAAGTAGGTTGGCAAAAAATTAATGAACTACAAACTACAAATTTTCCTAAAACAACAAAAAAGAAAAAAAAATTGGTCTTAAGTAATTGACATAAGGTTTGAAACCTGATAATTACTTTTAAAAAAGAAACTTAGATGAAATGGAAATTCATGTTTCCTATTTTTGATTCTGTCTACAATCAAAAGGTCACAGTGAAATTGCCAGAAAACAACAACTGCTTCCCCTCAAACAATGTGTATTTTGCCCCAAACAATGTGTATGTATGGAAAATCAAATGTAGTTGACTGACTTGTTTTGTTCACTTGTTACCATAACTGGCAGATAGCCTGGCAGTCAGTGGCAAAGATGTTCTTGTTGATTTGTGGACTTCTTCTTTCTGTTGTGTTGCTAACCATATGGAAGGGAAGATACAAATGTAAGGGGCATTTTCCTAAGACATCTTTCCCTGTAGAACTTTCCATTAATGCAAAAGTCTTAGTTGGGGAAGGGAGGCATTTCTACAGTTGTTAGTCAGACGACAGCTCTGCAACATTCTTGGTCTAGCATCTCAGAGCTTCCAAAGCAGCCTGTTCTCCTAGGTCACTGTATCCAAACCTACCTGGTAAGCCAAATCTGGCTTCCGGTGCTTCTCTGGTAGGGCTGTGAGAATCTGTCCTTCTTTCTGAAGACATGGGTTGTCTTCAGTGAGCCTCTTCTGCATGATCCTCTTTTCCAGGTAATTAATAATCTCTAATGGCTGTGGTGTTTGATTGTTTGTTTGTTTTTATTAGTTAGAAAATATTTATTGATACAGGCATTGGAAGGGCTGTAGGTACGAAAATGAACCTTTTTTTTTATGTCAACAATTAAGACTTTCAAGTAGTATTATTTTATGAGGAACAAATGAAGTAGAAATGTGTTGTCATGTCCACACAGTTGATAAGAAGTTATAACTAGATATTAAGACCAACTCTTTTTGTTTGTTTGTTTGTTTGTTTGTTTTGGGTTGTTGTTTGTTTTGTTTTGTTTTTCTTTTGGTTTTTGAGACAGGGTTTCTCTGTGTCGTTTTTTGGATCTCACTGTATAGACCAGGCTGGCCTCGAACTCACAGAGATCCACCTGGCTCTGCCTCCCGAGTGCTGGGATTAAAGGTGTGCACAACTGTTGCCCGGCCATGGACCAACTCTTTTTTAAAAAATTTTTGTGATAAACATTTATTTGTGTGTGTACGCGCAAGTATATGTGGCACCATGCCCAGATGGATGAATTTTTTGTATGGCAATTATTGCACTTGTTTATTGAACTAGAGCCTTAATCATATTTGATAATTTAATTTGAACTTAAATCTTCATCTTTAGGAAATACCAGTGCCAGGGAGTTAAATAATCCCCTGGAATTTGGGAAAGCTGTTTGAGGACACTTGAATACCTCTACTTTCTGGAGGGCCTCTGTTAAGTATGTCTAGTACTGATGTTTTTGGTAGGTTGGCCCATTGATAATTTTTGTTGCCTTCAATGTATTTTAAATGCAGTATTTATGGTTAACCTTAATACAACCCCAAAGTCTTTTTTGTTATTGTTTTTGTTTTCCAAGGCAGGGTTTCTCTGTGTAGCCCTGGCTATCCTGGAACTCCCACTATAAACCAGCCTGGCCTCGAACTCACAGAGATCCGCCAGCCTCTGCCTCTTAAGTGCTGGGGTTTAAGGCATGAGCCACCACCACTCAGCCCACAGTCTGTTTAAAATCATCTATCAGGCAAGACTTTGTGACCCACATCTTTAGTCCCCATACTTGGGTGGCAGAAGTAGGCAGATCTCTGTGAGTTCAAGACCACCCTGGTCTACATAGTAAATTCTAGGACTGGGTCAATGTAAAGAAACTCTGTCTCAAAAATAAAAACGTAAATATAAACACATGCACATAGTGTAGAACAAATCTTTTTTGCATGGTGGGAGGGGGAGGGAGAGAGAGGAGAGAGGAGAGAGGAGGGGAGAGGGGAGAGAGAGAGGAGAGAGGAGAGAGATGGCCAGAGGACAATCTCAAGTGCTGTTTCTCAGGCACTGACCACCTTATTTTTGAGACAGGGTTGGCTGGGACATCATGTAAATATTGGGAACTGAACTCAGTTCTTCATGCTTGCAAGGCAGGGATTTTACAAACTACGTCATCTCCTGAGCCTGCTGGAACCAGTTCTTAACAAGTATTGGCCTAAGTCCTAAATTTTACAGACCCTTAGTACTAGTAAATGATTTAAGGTGGTCGTTTCATTTCTACATAGTAGGAAATTGACCGTCTGCCTTGGAAACCTGAATACCCATGCTTACCTTCTATGGATCTTAGTTATGGCAGCTTTCCAAAGCTTCATTCTGTACTCCTTTTCCTTGTTTTGAATGTTTGACTTGTGATAACTTGAACATTGTGTTTAGAAATTGAACACATTTCCTATACTTGACTACATTAAAATATTTTGAAAGAATTTTTAATTTGGTATAAATAATAATATGTAGTGAGTCTTTGTCCTGCCAGCCAGCTCCCAAATAAACAACATGGAGGCTTCTTATTAATTATGAAAGCTTGGCCAATAGCTGAGGCTTGTTTCTAACTGGCTCTTTTAACTTAAATTAACCTATTCTATTAATTATGTGTTGCCACTGGCTCATGGCTTGTTACCTCATCTGCTACATGTCATGCTTCCTCTGCATCCTCTCGACTCTACCCTTCTTCTTCCCAGTGTCCTCTGTGCCAGGAAATCCTGCCTAGCTATGGCCATTCAGCTTATTATTAAACCAATCACAATGACATATCTTCACATAGTGTAAAGGAGTATTCTACAGCAATAATAGTCTTGAAAAGTAATTCCAGGTAAGAATATTATATTTTAAATATTAATTGAAATGGACTGTATCACCTTGTCATATATTTCAGCATACAATATTCTGAGCAGTCCTGCTTAAGCCTTTAAATACTTTGAAATAAAATACTTTGATATGTTCAAGCGAAGCAAATTTATTTTTATATTTAGTTTGGAGAGATAATGAAATTTCCATAAGCTTTTATCATCATGTGTGCATATGGGTGTGGGTGCAGGTACCTGAGAAACATGCATCCATAATTAGAGATTGTCAAAAGCCTCGTGTAAAGTGTAAGCTTAGGGAGACTAAAATAATTCCCCTTTTCAGTTGCCCTACACTTTACCAGGGAAATAACTTTGCTCTTTTGTAAGTTGAGCACAGTGCCATTAAGTTCTTATGCTAAATATTTATAAGTGGTTGTTGATGAACTGACCGAATATTTAGTATTTTTTGAGGATCCTTCTCTTACTTGGGGTTTCTGTTGCTGTGATAAAATACCATAACCAGCCTGGTGGTGGTAGTGCACACCTTTAATGCCAGCATTAGGGAGGCAAAGGCAGGCGAATCTCTTTGAGTTCAAGGCCAGCCTGGTCTACAGAGTGAGTTTCAGGACAGTTTCAGTGCTACACAGAGAAACCCTGTCTTGAAAAGCCAAAAAGATAGATGGATGGATGGGTGAATGGGTAGGTAGGTAGAAAGCTTGTGGAGGAAACAATTTGTTCCAGTGTATAACTCTCAGGTCACAGTCCATCATTGAAGGAGCTCCAGGGCAGGAATTCGAGGCAGGAACTGAAGCAGAGACCAGAGATGAATGCTGCTTACTTGCTTACTCTCCATGCCTTGCTAATTTAGCATGCTTTCTTATACATCACAGGATCACTTACCTAGGAATGGCATTGTCTGCAATGGGCTAGGCCCTCCAACATCAATTAGTAATTAATGAAATATATCACAGGCTTTCCCAGAGGCCAATCTGGTGGAAGCATTTACTTGATATAGGTTCCCTCTTCCAAAAATGATTAGCTTGTATCAAGATTACATAAAACTAGCCAGCACAATCCTTAATAATATAGGTAAATCCTGTGATGTTTAATATTCAAAAAACAGAGATAAAGTCTTATCTATAGACTAACAGTAGTGAATTTCACTTACCTCCCTCTTCAAATATCTCTAAAGTTTTATGTTTAGTTACACATTATACACATAGAACTTTTTGTGTATTTACCATATAACAAAAATGTAAATAAAAAAGGGTAGAGTTTTAAAAAAATGTGGAAGTTGTAGTGTTTTCTTCCTACATCCCATTGATTTTTATATTGCAATGTAGATGGGTGAGTATTTAGACCAAGATGGAAAGAATAATTTCTCCCCAATGAATTTTGGGGTACTATGGAAAGACAGACATTATCATAATCGCAAAACATATTTCAAAAACAGAAAGCTGTGAGGGAAGGCTGTGAAGTGCTGTTCTAGTCTAGAGTTTATCCAACAAAGGCTTAGAGCCACAGATCCATAACTAGTAAGATACTGCAGGACTAGATAGCCTCTGGGTCCTCCATGACTCTAGGTAGGTGTTCATAGGTGAGTGCTTGAGCACCAGGAGTTAGGTTATGAGTGAGAGCTGCCTCCAAGTACACTGGGAAACTGGTGAAACTGGTGTCTTCGTGCGTGCCTTCTACTTACAACTCTTTTGTTTTGCTTCTTGGGGCTGGAGAGATAGATGGCTTTGTGGGAAGGATCTCTGAGATTTCCATTTCTGTAACATATTTCTTTTTCAAGTGAATAGCAGTAACATCAGTGAGTGAAAGATAAGAAAAACTTCTAAGTATGATGCTCCTAAGCAGTTCTTCAGAAGAAAGAACTCTGAAGGAGTGCATCTGTGCACTGTGACAGAAGATCATTCCCACCTTCTTCCCATACATCCTCTGGGAAGTTTTCTAGAACTCCAGTCAAATGGAAGCCTATTAGAACATACATAATCCTCTAGAGTTCACATGGTTTATTAACAACAACAACAACAAAAACTCATTATGTAAGGCCACTGTGCAAATGGATGTTGAAATGGCTTTTTTATAGTATAGACTAGAACATCCGTTTCTGTATTAAGGTTCTCAGTGATGTTATGTTTTTCTAATTATAGTGGCTCGCAACACAACTATACATTAATTCATTTATGAGTGTGTCTGTGTGTGTGCAGGCATGCACCTGCACATGCCATGGCATATGGAGATTAGAGGATGACCTTCAGGTGTCACTTCTCTCCTTCTACCATGGGTTCCTGGTATTGAATTCAAATGGCCATGTTTGGTGGTATGTACCTTTGCCTAATTAGCCAGTTCATCAGCTTACAACTATATGTTCTCCTAGGCTGAAATATCCAGGTTTTCTACTCCAAATAAATTATTTTTCTCACTGCTGTGAAAAAATACTTATCAGAAACAACCTACGGGGAAAAGGATATACTTTGGCTCAGTTTCAGAGTGGTCAGTCCATGGTTGCCTAGTCCTGTGTGTATGGGTAGAATGTCATGACTGCTGGAGCATGTGGCAGAGGAGCTTATATGGCAGACAGGAAATGGAGCTAGATAGGAGGGGGTCACAGTTATAATATACCTCAAAGGCTTGTCTCCATGACTGAATTCCTCCAGCTACATCCCATCTCCTCAAGTTTCCACAGTCTTTCATAATCTTCCATCAGCCAGGCAGCAAACATTCTGAGCATAAACCTGTAGGGAACATTTCATAGAGAAACCGTAGCCTGCCCCCTAGGGCTGTCCTATTTTGTGGTGATGCCGAGCACAGAAGACAGGTATGTACACAGGTTTGTTATGTCAGTGTGGCTATCTATAACAATACATTTCTCCTTAATAAAATATTCCTCCATCTTCCATTTTCCTTAGATGTCGTATATTTGCTAGATTAGTTGATCCATTTAGAAATGCATGCCTCAAGGGCTGTAAGGTGTCCTCTGAACTTGCTTCAGTTTCTCACCATAAAGAAGAGAGCAGGCTAGTGCTGTTTTCTGTGTCAGAAGGTTAGCTTTGTGAGCCTGGGCATAAGGGTTCTCTAAGCCGATTAGAGCTGAGGAGAATGTAGGTCACAGTGTCACCTGCTCTGGATCTGCATGCTGCTGATGGTATGTGTGCCCTTTGTGTTTTGCTCATGGTTGTATGTCACTGGAATTTGCTGCACCAGAGTAGAGAGTTGTAGATTGGCACACAAATTTATAATAATATTCACTGTTACAAGCAAGGATTTGCAGCTCGTTTGTTTTATTAAATAAAACCAAAAACCAATAAATTAAGTTAGTTAGCTCATTTAGATATATGGGTTAGGTTACATCTGCTGTATCTTTCTAAGTAATACATTTTTTTACTGCTTTAGTGGAAGAAAATTAGGTAAGGAAAAAATTAGGTACTATTGGGAAAAAAAAAAAAAAACCCTTCCCCTGAAAAAAAAATCTTTGTAAAAGGCAGTGATACTCATTGGAAAAGATCAAAAGTCATTGTTTTTATGTAATTTTGAATGCTTTGAGCAGTCATTTTCTTTTCTTTTTTTTTTTTTTTTTTTTTTTAATCCCCTTTTGATTTTTCGAGACAGAGTTTCTCCATGTAGTTTTGGTGCCTTTCCTGGATCTCGCTCTGTAGACCAGGCTGGCCTCAAACTCACAGAGATCCACCTGGCTCTACCTCCTGAGTGCTGAGATTAAAGGCATGCACCACTACCACCCGGGCTTGAGCAGTCATTTTCTATAGACATTATCTTTATCTCTTTTCTTTAAGATTTGTACACTGATGGATGGTTTTTTTTCCTTTATCCTAATTTGTTGCCTCATTCATTGTGTGTGGCATCATAGTTCTGTATTATCATAGTACCATTTAAAGAGTCAGATGGGGCTCTGAAAGCTTTGACAAAGGAAGACTGAACTGTGCCCCTAAGACCAGTGGTGCAGGTTCTGTTCCACGGGAACAGTAGAAGCCAGAGGCTAAAGCTTGTTTCCATATGCACCTTAGTATTTCAGAGGGTTAGTGAAGCCAACTAGTTAAAAATCCTTTCTTTGCTTGTCAACACTAGGAACATGATGCATATATTCTGTATGTGAATATATTGTTTTTATTTTATTTTCTATGAAGAAATTTCCACAGGCTTATTTACTACCATCTAGGTTTCAGAATGCTCACATACAAGTATTTCTTCAGCATATCTAACTTCAGGGAAAGTGTATTTTCATTAATTTGTTTATCACTATAAAATAGTTTTTAAAAAAAGAATTAAGCCCCTGTAGAGTTTTGGAAATTAAAATGAGAATTTCTCTGACCCACTCCCTGCTTTGTTCAGAAATTCTTATTATTTCTTTAACTTTGTTTTGGGATTTATCTAAAGAACTTTGCTCATGTTGCTATTTTCATTTGACTGAAGATAAGTTAGCTCTCTTCTTATCTCTTCCTCTCCATACGTTTTAGTTGAATTTGAAATCTCAGCGTACTGTTAATGCCATGCCAATGTGAATATATTTTTTCCCCTTTCCTGCAGTTGTCACTGTCCATGGAGTTATTACTTTAAATTTTGTTTTAATTATTAGCTATTTCCAAATTCTAAAACCTGTAAATCTCCCCAGTAGTTTCAAAATACCCTACTCTCTTCTTGGTTTTGTGTTTTTCATGAAAATGTATTTCTGGAAGTTCTCACTTTTCCTATAGTCTGAATTGATTTCACTATAGGATTGGTGCAACCTTTTGTCCTGAGATTTTTTTTTTTTTAAATATTTTATTTATTTATTGTCTATACAGTGTTCTGACTGCACACCAGAAGAGGGCACCAGATCTCATTATGGATGGTTGTGAGCCACCATGTGGTTGCTGGGAATTGAACTCAGGACCTCTGGAAGATCAGCTAGTGTTCTTAACCTCTGAGCCATCTCTCCAGCCCCTGTCCTGAGATTTTTAAATCTGTTAATAAATGACAGTATCCGTATCTTCTTGATGTCATACTCTGCCTTCATTGGTTTATACCAAAGCACATTCTCCAGAATGCTTACAAAAAAAGAGGGCAGAAATTAAAACAACTTCTGATTTTCTGTATTTTGTCACACTTATTGTTAATTTGGCTAAATGTTGAATTGTGGGTTAGAAATAATTTCACCATAGACTTTTTCAAAAACTACATTTATTTATTTGATGTGTGTGTACACATGCTTAGATCAGAGGGCAACTTTTTTTAATCTCTTAAGTGATTGTTTTGGTAGGGGGGAGGTCATCTGACTTTTTTTTTTTTGAGACAGGGTTTCTCTGTGTAGCCCTGGCTGTCCTGGAACTCACTGTGTAGACCAGGCTGGAATGGAGTTCAGAGATTTGCCTGCCTCTGCCTCCCGGGTACAGGATTAAAAATATGTGCCACTACCCCTGGCTCTGTCTATTTTTAAAGCAAACTTTTTTTTTGTAAATTTGTTTCTTTTGACTTTGAGGGATGTTTTCTTTTGGTTCCTGTAATGTGTATGTCTCCCCTCCTACCCCATGTTTTAGTCTTTCATGTTATAAACCTGTCTCAAATATCTGATCAACCTTGGTTTCCTTCTCATACTTGAGAGGCCTTTAAGATGGTGTTGGAAATTCTTTTTTGCAAGGACTTGTACACTGGTAGATTTTTGTTATGGAATAATTAGGCCAGTTTGTTTTGTTTTGTTGTGAAACCCTCAGGTTTCAGTATCTGTAGGTCCTCTCTCTATTTTTTTCCTTCATCTAACTCTTCACCTTTGTGTTTGAGTGGTAGGTAATGGAGGCTGTGATGGGCCTGGATGCTTGTGTTCCAAAAGAACGAGAGAGACTGAAATTCTCAGTTTGTGGTTCAATTCCATTGCCCTTACTTTAGCCTTCAACATGATCAGAGTCTGCCTAGAACCCTTCTGGTTTGTTGATTCAATCTCATTAGATAGCAGATCCCTGACCATTACCCTTAGTTATATTAAAATGATGAGTTGATATGTTTAAGCATTTGAGTCAACTCTGCTTTTAAAGCAGCCTCAGGTGCTCCCAGTCCTCAACACAGGACTATATATAGTTTGGGTACAGATTGGCTGGCTTCTTGTTCTTGTAGTAGGGTCCTATCTCAGTATCAGCCCTGAAGAAAAGCTCACTCGTGCAGGCTTGTGTAGGCAGTATTGTTTGTACTAGCAGAAGTGTGGGAATACTCCAAAGGTCATTCAGAGTAGCCAGAAAGGCTCCTCTACCCATGCTGTGAGAATACTTAGCAGCAGTAGAAAATGGTGTATGTAAAATGTGTATGTAGACCATATGTACTGAGAATAATGGTGTAAGAATAAATTGGATTTTTAATTTTCAGCATTTTATATTTTAATTGACAAAATTTATACATGTTATCCTATACATTGGTGTTTTGAAATACACACATTGTAGAGTAGCTCAAATAACCTTATTAAGATGGATATTACCACAGCTACTATTTTAATAGAACAAAATTAAAATTTTTGTTTTACAGAAAAATAATTATTGTTATTAACTTTAGGTACCATGTTATATAACAGATCTCTTGAATTTCCTTATCTAACTGAAATTTTTTATCTTGTGGCTAACCTCTCCCCAGTTGATCCAGCCCACTGATTTTTTTTCAAAAAGGGTTTTAAACCAGTTACATGTTTGTAATCCCAGAATTTGGGAGGATGAGGCGGAGGGTACAGAGTTCCAAGACTGGGCTAGTCAGCCTGGCCTACACTAGAAGACCCAGTGGATGGAGCTAAACAGTGTGATAGAAGGGAGTTAGAAAGGTACACAAAAAAATCTGTGACTACAGGTAATGCTGTACAGGTAATGTTGTAAGTACAATTTCATAATACATATACAAATTCATAATACATGATAAATGGTATGAAGTACAGTAATTATAACAATTAAATGTTCAAAATTAATTACAGATTTAAAAAAATAAAAACCCTATTGGGCCGGGCGGTGGTGGCGCACGCCTTTAATCCCAGCACTCGGGAGGCAGAGCCAGGCGGATCTCTGTGAGTTCAAGGCCAGCCTGGGCTACCAAGTGAGTTCCAGGAGAGGCGCAAAGCTACACAGAGAAACCCTGTCTCGAAAAACCAAAAAAAAAAAAAAAAAAAAAAAAACCCTATTGGAAATATATCAAATCACTACAATATTCTAATTGGTTTATGAGTGAGTTTATCTTGTTCTTTATGTACTGATTGTCTAAATTTTGTGGAGTTTTATTTGTTTACTGGTTCTTTTCTTTGAGATAGGTTCTCACTCTATAGTGAAGGCTGCTGTTTTCTAACTCTCTAGGTAAACCAGGCTGGTCTTAAAGAGGCAGTGATCCTCCTGCATCAGCCTCTTGAGTTCTGTTATATAACATGTGCCCTACCAAGCTTGACATATTTTCTAAATTTTTATAAACATGTTTTATTGGAAAATACTAAATCATAAACAGCCATTTATAAATGGGAAATAAATGACAAAAATAATAAAGTTAATTCTTACAGTGGAAAAGAAGAACATGTAAAATTTAAGTAGAAAGATCAGGGAGTTTGCAGGTAGGACCGATGGATAAGAGAGGAGAAAACTCCAGTGTTTTAGGAATTTTAGAGTTTTTTATATATATATATATATATATCTTATATATATATAATATGTATTATTGTATGTGTTGTATGTACATGTGCACACATGCACACTTGTACCAGCGTCTCATGAAACTGCTTTCTGCTTCTCCCTTGTTTCCTTTCATCCATTCACAGCAAGTAATGCATGTCATGAGGTTGGGGGGGAGAAACAGAACTTTTAAAGCATTACTTTTATTTTATTTTACTTTATTGTTTTTTTTTTTTTGAGACAAGGTATCTCTATGTAGTCTTTGTTGTCCTGGAACTTGCTATTTAGACCAGGCTGGCCTCAAACTCACAGAGATCTGCCTGCCTCTGCCTCCCAGTGCTGGGAGTAAATGCATGTTCTACCGTGCCCAGCATCAAACATTGCTTTTATTAAAAACAAAAATAGCATACTGTTTTAATGTATCTTAAAGAGCATGTAGAGCTCACTAACATGAAAGCTTCATCTGGCAAGTGTGGCTGCTCTTTAAGTCAGCCGTTATAGCTAGTAAGCTACAGAATGAATTAGAGACTTGGTTTTTTGTTTGTTTGTTTGTTTGTTTGTTTTGTTGGCCATGAACATAATTTAACTTCTTACTACTTAATGAATTGTGCGACTTTCAGAGCTGTTTTACACTGACAATTGCTTGGCCTTGTACAAACTACAGAAGTTAATTTACTTCAGGTAAATAAAGTATCTTATCTCTCACCTATTATGAGATTGTTGCAGCAAATTTATTTTTATATAGCAAAAGTCTGTGTCACTTTAGAACTCGAATTGCATAAGAAACCCTAAAACTGGCAGTATTATTGATGAGGATTTCTGGGCGCTGATTTCCTCCTTTCTTGCTTGAAAGCCAAACAATAAAGAATAATATTTCTTTTACAACCGTTTTTAGAAGTTAGTACATATATTTGCAAATTTAAAATTAGCAACTAAATTTTATTGACATTTTTACCTTCCCATTCTACAAATACTTATAACCCATTTCACACCTCTGTATCTGTTCTTGTGGAGTACCCCTCCCCTTTTTTGAGAACGTGTCTCACATAGCCCAGAGTGGTCTTGAACTCTTGACCCTCCTTCTTCAGTCTCCTTAGTGCTGGGATTACAAAACTGTGCCAGCATAAGCTGTCTCATGGACTGCTCTTGCTCTTCATTCATTTATAGAATTCTTAAAAAAGCTTGAAGACTCAAACTTATAGACTTTTTTTTAATCCCAAAGTTCATCACTCTTCGTGCCTCTTATCCATAGTAGCACTGTTGTTGTGTAATACCTCCTGTGTTCTTAAGTCCTCCATTTCCATCCCAGATCGTAAAGGGTATATGCTTCATTCCATTCCTATGTGTCTGGTATCCGAAATGCTTGCTCTGAAATGATGACGAGTATTGAATAATGAAGTCTTATTAAATTCTTACAACTTTATTGGTTGATTGGTAGTTATTTCTACTAGATTACCATAAAAGCTGGTTAAGCTGGGCGGTGGTGGCACACACCTTTAATCCCAGCACTCAGGAGGCAGAGACAGGCGGATCTCTGTGAGTTCGAGGCCAACCTGCTCTACAAAGCGAGTTCCAGGAAAGGTGCAAAACTACACAGAGAAACCCTGTCTGGAAAAACCAAAAAAAAAAAAAAAAGCTGGTTAAAACCCACAGTGGGACCGCAGTTACTTCTACTAGAAGAATACAGTTTATTTCAAATAGCTGTTCTAAGACAGGTTACCAGAGAGGTGAGAGAGCCATAGCTAAAGTACTTTAGATGTGCCAGGCTTTAGTTAAACTCACCTGTTACTTACAATGTGGAAATTCAAATTCTCAACTGTTCCTGAACTGCTGTGTAGACCAGGTTAGCCTTGAACTCACCTAGATGTGCCTGCCTCTGCCTTCTCAAATGCTGGGATTAAAGGCATGTGCCATGCCCATCTAGTTTTTTTGTTTCACTTTGTTATATGTTTATACATGAATAGAAAAAAAAAGTTATATGTTACCTTTTCTACTGTGGTGTTAAAGATACTGATTCAAAAGGAATAATTCTCTTTTTTCCCCACTATGATTAAAAAAAAAACTAAAAGATTTTTCAGCCAAACTGATAATGTACAAAAAGACTATTTGCCAGCTTTAGAAGTAGATTATTTGACAAATAAGGGGAAAATATTGGGAATTGGAGGCAAAATGTCCAAGACAAGCTAAAAACAAGATTGCTAAGTGACTTATGTTCATCTTCGTTAGTCATGACTGGAACTCTGCTCTAGTTATGGAGACTGTGTTTTTCCAGGTCTATGAACCATTTGGAATGTATTTAAATCCTGTGATGGTCATTCACATAGTTAATGTGTGTGTGGCTCCAGGAACTGAGTGCATGTCTTTAACCAGTTCACAAAGGGTGTGTGATCTTTGTGACCCTTTGGAGGATCCTTGTCTTTTTCCATTCAGTTTGTAAAGTGTTGCCGAGTTTTTGGAATAAACTACAAAAACAGAGGCATTGTTATTTGACTCCTAGAATGTGAGAGAGAAATTATAAAGCTGTGGACTTTTGTCTGGGTTATGTTTCTGTCTTTTGTTACATTATTTTGTTACCTTTGTTATTGTCTATTCATCAAAAAAAGCTTCCCGATTCTTCAAAATAAGCCACATTTAGAGATTATAATTTTTTCCCTAATGACTTAGGTAATTAAGGATGTTTTCTGTTTTAAATTATCATTTTTTTAGATTAAGGGCCGGATTTCACATTCATTCATAATGATATTTTAACACAATTAGTTACATCAAATAATTAAACTTTGTTTATTTAACTAGGCAAATGAATGAGTTTCCACAAGAAAGGCAAACAGGTTTGATCTATTTAACCTAAATCCTCTTACATTCTGGAACGTTAAGCGTTTATACTCCTTTCAGTTCAATTGTGATTCTTTCTCTCTTTTTATTAGCCCAGTTCTACTCAGTGCTGGGTGCTCTACTGCTGAGCTAAGTCTCCATCCGGCCTCCTCTCCTCCTCAGTTCATGACTGATACTTAATGTGTACTGTCTGGTGTCTTTTGACATTTTTTCCTGCTTCCATTTCTCTTTATTTTTGAACGGAAAGAATCTTATAACCATAATGTGGACTTGGTTTTAGATTACGGTGTTTCCTGACCATGAATGTACATATGATTCATTTTCTCTCTCTCTCTCTCTCTCTCTCTCTCTCTCTCTCTCTCTCTCTCTCTCTCTCTCTCACTCACACACACACACACACACACACACACACACACACACAAACACACACACACCTTTTTTTCCCTTTGAGACAGAATCTCACTGTATAGTCCTGATTGACCTTAGACTCATGATCCTCTGCTTCATCTCCTGAGTGTTGAGATTACAGGTGTGACCACCAAGCTCAGCTTCAGACTCTTATTTCATTTTCTGTGAGAAGAAAATGGTAGTACTGACACCTCCACTTAACCATTTTAAAAACAACAACAAGAAGCTCAAGTTCACTGTTGGCCAACTTTATACTTGAAATTGTTTTAATCCAGTGGATCTCAACCTTCTTGGTGCTGTGACTTTTGAATACAGTTCCTCATGTTGTGGTGACCCCTAACCATAAAATTATTTTCATTGTTACTTCATAACTGTAATTTTGCTACTGCTATGAATCATAATGTAAATGTCTGTGTTTTCTGATGGACTTAAGCAATGCTTGTGAAAAAGTCATTCGACCCCCAAGGAGTTGAGACTCACAGATTGAGAACTGATGTTTTAATCTGTTAGTTTTAGTATTAGGTTACATTTGTGTACTCTGTACCATAAATATGAGCCATTTTTCACTTTTAGTCACAGTTGATCTAAGTAGTTGCTTTCAAACTTTGAAAGTTTTGTTGTTACTGTTGTTTAAGCAATACAAACATTTTTCTGTTTATGTTTTTTTTTTTTTTTGTTTTTTGTTTTTGTTTTTTGGTTTTTCGAGACAGGGTTTCTCTGTGTAGCTTTGCGCCTTTCCTCGGACTCACTTGGTAGCCCAGGCTGGCCTCGAACTCACAGAGATCCGCCTGGCTCTGCCTCCCGAGTGCTGGGATTAAAGGCGTGCGCCACCAACGCCCGGCCTGTTTATGTTTTTAAAGGGTAGTTTTATATTTACCTTGTGTGCAATAAGCTTTGGGAGCCTGCTATTTGAATTTGATGTGACTTCTCAGTGATTCCGAAGACCCTGTGTAGGATGAGATAAAGGCATCTTGCATCCTATCTTTAGGTAATTGAAAGGCAATGCGGAAGACAGGAGTAATAGAAGAAAGAGCCTTGCAAGAAACTTCCTTTTGTTTTCAAATTAATTTTTCACTTTTCTTGCCTGAAGACTATAATAACTTAGTTTCTTCAGAATTGTATGAGGTTTTGAGAAGGTTCTTGATTTATCTGGAAAGTCTTGACACTAGCACAAACTTGAGAGGCTATGGAAGAAGGCAGTGGGACAGCAGATGTGAATTCTGATTGCACATCTGGAGTTCAGGCCAACAAAGGCTGCAGACCTAGTGTGGGACCTAATCCTGCTCACAAGATTGGAGGACATGGCAAGCACAAAACCAGTGGGTGCCCACAATTCTGTCCTCATTTGGAAGAGGAGGCTTCCTCACTAGAGGAAGAATATCTTTGGATCTCCCCGCAGCTTGTCACTTTCCACTTCCCTTTACCTGTATTAATTCACTGTAAGCTGGTCTGTTTGGTATGTGTGCCAGTTTTTAAAAATACTTTGTTCGAACAAGAGGACATTCACACTAGCCTTTAACTTGAGCCTGAAGTTGAAGTCACCATCCAAGTATGCTCCCTGCACCTGACATTCCTTCCCACAGGAGCCTCCCCGTGAATAAGAGGAAAGGCTCGGCCAATTATGCTAGACAAAGCCACACAGCTGCGAGTCAGCTGGGAGGAGTTTCCGTTTAGAGCTGGAGCCGGTGGAGGCTGGCTCTCCCACCTCCTTTTCTTTCCTCCACCCCCACCCCCGTTCTCCGGGATTACCTGGGTGGAGGCTGAGCCCTAGCTCCAGGACAGGGCAACAGATGCTGTGATACCAGCCGCACCACCCACCTCCAGCCTTGGTCTCAAGAGCTAAGACCCAAGGCTCAGGTGGCACCCGGCACCCTGCCTGAAGGTTGGCGGGAGGGGAAGGGGTGGTCCTTACGGCTGGACCCTCCAGCTGACACAGGAAGTGCGGGGAGAGCCTGGCACTGGGCTGGGGATCCGCCCCGCCTGCCGCTCCTAGGCTGTGCTGTCTCCGCAGAACAATGAAGTGCTTCCAAGTTTGCTGAGACTCCTGGGGAATCCATCGAACTCTGTCAGCCTTCAAATGTGCCGCCAGAGACTTGCCCAAGAAGCTGTTTTAATAAAAGAAGAAAAAGATACCCTTACTGAGTAGATCGCTTTGTTAGGAGATCTTCACGACCATGGTCCAGCGCTTTAGCCTGAGGCGGCAGCTCTCCAAGGTGGGTCAGCTTTCTGGTGTGTCTTACCGGGAACTCTGACTGGCTTCAGCAGGGCTTCCTTTTTGATGAGACTTTGTGTCAACCCTGCCTTCCTCTAGTGCTAAGGAAGATCTGGGAAGGAAGCGCTGCCTTTTGTTCTTTGATCTGATGGACACAAAGCTGAAGGCTGCCTGCCCTGCCAGCCCCAGACTGTGTGCCCCTAAAACTGCAGCTGTCATCTGTGAATCTGGACCAACTTGTCATATGTACCCGTGATAGAATTCCAGGAGAGTATGGATAAGAAATAATTGTAGGCCAAATGTACATATTTAATTAGCAGTTAAATAAGTAACTTGTAGACCAACAAAAGAAAATCCTACTCTGTGGGATCAGGGCTTACATAGAAATTTCACTAATAAACTCAAGAAATCAGCACAAAACAGTTCTTAGAAGCTGCCATGACCCACAGGAAAATGTGAAGATGAGGGGTTGTGTGGAGACTTGCACGTCTAGTGAAGAAGTGTCGAGGAAGCTCTACAGGGAAGCTGGTGGAGCAGCTCCTTAGTTCTGAGTGAAAAGTCCGTTTCATGGGAACAGTTTCAAATACAAAATAAAAAGGTGAAGCGCCCCTTTAAGAAAGGATAGTAGTTTTTATGAATGGGCTCTGTTGGACACAGCCCTGACTGTAATTTGAGCTCTCTCCTTAGCTAGTAAGGAGGGCTATGTGGAAAGAGGAGGTAAGAGGTGAGCTTTAGTTCAGAAACATTGTATTTTAAAGACATGACAGTTGGTAACTAAATTGTGCCGCAGTTCATTCCCTGTAGACAGAAATGTAAACAAATAGTCTGTCTGTAGGCATTCTCACCTTTCTTGAATGTTAATCAGAACTGGTAAATCTGTGTGTGTTGCAGTGTGTTAGGATCCTAAGGATAAAATCTTAGCTGCTCACAAGTGACCCTGGTGTCACTGAAGCAGAAGGAGTACCATGCTTGCCTCCATCCCCAGACCATGTGATAGCTTCATGATCTCACCTGACAGGGACTTTTTAGGAATATTGAAATGCATTTCATCCTGTGTGTGGAGATGCAGAAGGCCTACATTTCTCCTAAACAATATGAAGAAGAATCCTTGTGTTATTCCTTCAGTACTCTTTAGTGGTGTATTCCCAAAGATGTAGTACATGTAATAAGCAGACGCTGTAGTGTTTCTCATGACACTACTACACAGGAAAGTCTAACAGCTAAGAGCTGGTCAGTGATCACTTAACTAGAACAAAACTGCATTCTGGGTATTTTGCTGCTGTTGCTTCTCTCCAGGTTATTATTTACATAGGTTATTATCTGTTACATAAAGAGACTCGAGGAAGGGGTGGGAGCACAGTCTACATAGAGAGAATCAGGAAAGGGGTGGGAGCACAGTCTACATAGAATCAGGAAAGGGATGGGAGCACTGTCTACAGAGAATCAGGGTGAGCAGAGCAGTTCCCTCTGCTCACCTTAACAGTGTTTATAGTTCCTATTATAGGTGATTATGACAAAACCTTAAGGAATGTGTGCCCTTGATTTAGTATGTATTCAATTGTGAATGCAGTTTGGAAGATACTTGAACATGAGGAAGAAACTGAATAAGGATGTCCCTGAATTTGTCCTACACCCATTAAGATTTAAAGACCTAACTTCCTCTGCTCTATTATACAAGTAGTTTGCTATTAAGAAAGAATCTTGTACAAGAATATAATTTTCTTACTATCTCAATGTTTTAATAGGAATTTCTGTTAGAAAGTTTGTGGAAGGAAATATTTGTAAAGGTTTGTGGTGGTTTTAACCTCAGTATCCATTAATCCTAAAGTTCAGTTGCCATGTGACTCCTGTAGGCTAGTTAGTGCTCACAGGCTAAGAAAAAAGAAGGAAATTGTGGAGCTACAGGAAGAATAAAATTCTTGTCTCCTAGTACACCTTTATTCCCAGCACTAGGGAGACAGAGGCAGGCAGATCTCTATGAGTTTAAGGCCAGCCTGGTCTACAGAGCTAGTTCTAGACCAAACAGGCCTACCTGGTGTCAAAACAAACAACAAAAAAAAAACCTCTTTAGTTTTGAGAACCTTATCTCCTTGAGTGGATCCCAGCTTCTTTGCCATTTCAGATTATTTTCTTCCTTGCTGGATTTTTTTACTTGTTACTTCAGAAATACTAACAAAACCTTTTTCTTTCTACTCTACATCCCCTGGATGAGCCAAAATCATCCAGCACCTTCCCCCAGTGTGGGCATATAATTTAATTTACCTAATGATTCTTAAAATTGATTCATGTTTCCAATAATAATGTCCTTTGATTTTACTTTTAAATGATAATTATTTCCCAGTGTTCAAAAAGTAAATTTTTTTAAAATGAGATTTTGCTTCCAACCGTATCTTTTTATGGAGATCCCAACCCTGCCTCTAGAGGTAGCATATTTTTAATTCTTCCTGTTTATGTAAACACGTATAATTTTTTTTTGAGCTTTCTAACATGAAAGACAAGTAAGGCAATGCTTGTTGTAGTATTGTCACCTTTACCTTCCAGTCATGCTCTGAATAGACTCCACTTAGTTCAGGTTTCACATTTTCATTCAAGCCAGTCAGCCTCAGAGAACCCTCCTTCCCGCTCTCCTTTCCTGTCTTTTGTAGTCCATTCTGGCATTGAACTTACTAGCCTCCTTCCTGAGACTTTCAAGGACAAGATTACAGGTGTGCACCCATATGCTAGGCACTGAGTCCACTTTCTATCCCAGAGAGTACTTGAAATATCATCAACCCATGATGACTTCTTTTTCTGTCATACCAGATTTCCTTCTCATTCCATCCGAGAGCTTATGTTTAAATTTTTCATATGGTAGAAACCCAGGAAATAATCATGCAGTCATGCCTTGAGTTTGCCTATACAGGGAATATTAAAGAAGGGTGCCAAGGCTCTTAAGTTCTGCTATTGATTCGCTGAGTACAATCTAGATGTGTAAAGCAACTAACAATATTTTAGTCCACAAGTGCCCTCTCCACATAGTATCCAGTTTTTGCTATCAGTTTGATATCAGCAAAAGAAACTTTGGAGTTTGGCTATTCTCAAGAAATATAGATTATTGATAATAACTTGAATTTTCAGAAAAAAAATTTCTTCAGAAATCGTTTCTCAAAATTCTACTGATTTTTTTGTTGTCTGTTATGTAGTGGCATATACGACTTCCTTACTTTTTCTGTGAATATATATTGGTAAAATAAGAGTGTTGCTGTGCAAGCATAAAGATCTGAGTTTGAATTCCCAGCTCTTGCATTAAAAACCCAAGAATGACTAGGTGTGCCTGTAATCCAGCACTGGGAAACAAAGACAGATCCTTGAAGCTCACTTACCATTCATTTATAGCCAAAACTGTAAGCCTCAGGTTTACTGAGAGACCCTGTCTGAAGGAAATAATGAGGAGAGTAATAGAAGAAAGCTGGCGTTCTCTTCTTGCCTCGGGGTAGACATGTGCACCCACACACTCATGTGCATGTAACACACACACATTCGGAGGCTAAATCATGTTATGTTTATTTTACTAAACAATTAAAAGTGTGTGTGTGTGTGTGTGTGTGTGTGAGAGAGAGAGAGAGAGAGAGAGAGAGAGAGAGAGAGAGAGAGAGAGAGAGAGAGAGAGAGAGTCTAAAGGTGTGTGTGTGGTCATAGGACAAACTGAGAGTCAGTTCTCTCCTTCCACCATGTGAGTCCCAGGGCTCAAACTCAGATCATTGTCAGGTTTGGCAGCAAGTGCCTTTACCCACTGAGCCACCTTACTAAACCTTACAATTTTTAAAAGTATATTAAGCCTGCGTTCTCAATGATAAATACTGGGGATACAGCAAAGTGGTACAGTATTATTTGTGATTATAATTTCGAATATATAGGCAAGAAGTCAGTATTGGGTGGGTGATTTTAAGCAATAGACATGCAGCATCTCTTTTTGTGTTCCTTTTGTTAAATTTTCTTTGTTATTCTATACACTGATGAGCTTCTTAATTGGAAATAGAATACTTTGCATTTGCATTTTACTAGAAAGTAAATGTTGCGTTTTTCTGCTAATCATTGACCTGTTTTTTAGGAGACTTAAATCAGATAGTGCCATGACTGGCTACTGTGCACAGGTCTCTGTGCATTCTGGAACTTGAACTCGACAGGTGTAATCTATAGAATACTTCTGATGTATTATAACACCCAAATAGGAAGACTGATGGCATTCTGTTACATGAAATGAGGCCTCAAATAAGATAAATTCTGAACACACACCTGTGGTAGGAGTAAAGAGTGGCCCTCGTTAACTACTGTTCTGAAGGCACATGGTGTGAATTGTAGGAAAAGGCAGCCACACATTTGAACTGTTATATCTGAGCACAGGAACTGCATGTGTGATAGTTTCTGTTTTTTTTTTTTTTTTAGTTATTTTTGTTTACATAAGAACATGAAAAGAAGAATTTGATCTTTTAAACAAATACCCTGGTTTAGGACTTAATTTCTCTTATACACAAGGATCTGTAGCAGATCATATTGCAAAGTATGTTGAATAAAAACAAGACAGTGTGGATGACATTGACTTTGTGTAGCACAGAAAATTTCAGACTACTAAATTTCAGACTATTCCATCCTATGTTCTATAGGAAGTAGGTCCCTTTGTTTGCATTTGCAAAGACTCAATCTTGTCTGAAATACAAATGTAGCTTAGGCAATAAAAAGGTACCCCATGCTTCCCTTTTCACTTAATAATTGTTGTTCCAAAGTTCTTTGTCACTGAAATTAAGTAAACTAGGGTTGACCATGTGACTTTGAAGGCAGCTGTGCTTATGACTACTGCCAACATAGATGTAGGGTATGTGACTTTGAATAAGCCATTAACTCCTCTTAAAGTTTGTCTTGGGAAGTGTTGTCTTGGATTCCTTACTGATGTGAAATCACATGATTTCTGATGCTTGCTGAAAAATGATTTTTTATTACACGCACCCAAGGAAACATCTATCCAGAGTTCTTAGTGAAAGTAAGTTAGTTCATGGCCTTAGTGTCTAGGCTTAGTGTTCTCTGGATAATCTAAAACAACAGACAAGTTCAGTGGATCTGTCATGCTTGCTAGATTCTAGGCACTGAGAAGATGCACATTTTTCCTTTCTAATCCTTTCAAGAGATGTCCTTTGTAATGGAAGCTTACCTCATCAAACAGGTTTTCTTCATTTGATGGCATATTAAAACTTTTTTTTTTTAAAGAATAGGCTGCTCTCAATCTTAAAAACACTTGTCTTACCAGACTGTATGACAGGTAGAAAGCTAAAGTAAGGGTTCAGGTGTAGCCCAGTGGTAGAGTGCTTGCCTACCATACTAGGAAAGTCCCTTATATGTCCCAAGTTCAATCCCTAGCATATTAAAAAATGTAGCCAGAAGTTTCTCAGGTCCCACCCATCCCCCTGGGGACCAGACAAATCTCTCTCACCCGCAGCCCCTCAGCTACTTGGACCCAAGTAAACACACAGAGGCTTATATTATTTACAAACTGGCCTATGGCTTTAGCCGCTTGCGAGCTAGCTCTTTCATCTTAAATCAACCCATTTCTATAAATCTGGGTTTTGCCACGTGGCCATGGTGTTACCGGTCTGCTAGCATCTTGGGCAACAGGCTGGCATTTCTCCCACCTCTGCCTTTCTTCCTGTCTCTCTCCTTGTATTTCCTGCCTGGCTATAACCTGACTCACCATAAGCCCGAGCAGCTTCTTTATTAACCAATCATAGCAACACATATTCACAGCATACGGAAAGACATCCCATAGTACTTCCCCCTTTCTGTCTAATCAAAAAGGAAGGTTTTAACTTTAACATAGTAAAATTACATATAACAAAACAGTTATCAAACAAGAATTATAGTTACAATATCTAGTCTATTTGTTGTTTTTTGTTTTTGTTTTTCAAGACAGGGTTTCTCTGTGTAGCTTTGCACCTTTCCTGGAACTCGCTTTGGAGACCGGGCTGGCCTCAAACTCACAGAGATCCGCCTGCCTCTGCCTCCCAAGTCTGGGATTAAAGGTGTGCACCACCACGGCCCAGCCTAGTCTTTTTGTATTTAGCAAAATTAAAGAAAATACTCTATCATCTGTCCTATATTTGTGAGTCTAAAGTTTCATCTAATTTATCTTTTATCATACCCAAGGAAAATTAGACCTATCTAGTCTTCAACTACATCAAAGACCCCTGAAGGATATAATATTACCTAAGTAAACAGGAAGTACATTGTAAGCAACTTCCAAAAATCGAGAATGAGAGAGACAGCTGGCTGCCTGGACAGTCATCCAAAGTTTCTCTGTAATGTTGGGGCATCCATCTTCAGCCTATTGGCCTAGAGTCTCTCAGTCACTTCTCCCTGTGTCCTGTAGAGTGTCTGGCAGTCTCCTCTGTGAAGCAGGAACCTGAAGGACCATCTCACCTTGTTTTGGCAAAATTTAGTGGTCATTTTTCCACAGGTCCTGCATGTCCAGTCAATACAACATTTTGTCAAGCAGTCCAGGCAAGAACAGTTTCTTGCCCAAATGGCTAACCTTTGCCATAGGAAAGCAAATTCCATATGGAGTTTCTTCGATGCCCATCATCTTCTTTGAAGTAAATCAGTGCTTCCAGGAGCAGACGTGTCTCATTGTCCAGAGAGTCTTAAGTTTTTAAAACATTTTAAATGCCATATTCTGTAGGTCTTTGAAGTGATTGAAGATTACCTACCTAATTGAAATATATCTTTATATTTATAAATATATCTTTATTATTTATAAATAATATATTTATATATATATACCTAGAAAACTTAACTAACACGACTGTAAGTCTGATTATCCTAGATGACTGTTAATCTGTATTTCTTAATTATATATTACAATTTTAAATGAACTATATAAACATAATAACCTTAAACAAGAGTAGAAATATACATACAGTATAACAAAGTTAACTTTAAATTTGTATCAGTAAACTAAAATCAATAACATTTTAAACAAGTTGTTGCTCTTTAAAAGTAGATTTAATAATCCACCCTTTTATCCTATCATATGTATACTATCCCCTTTTCTTTTTTTCTTTTTTCATTTTTTGGGGTTTTTGTTGTTCTTGTTTTTGTTTTGTTTTTTGGGACAGAGTTTCTCTGTGTAGTTTTGGTGGCTGTGCTGGATCTCACTCTGTAGACGAGGCTGGCCTCAAACTCACAGAGATCCACCTGGCTCTGCCTCCCGAGTGCTGGGATTAAAGGCGTGTGCCACCACTGCCCAGCTTCCCCTCTTTTTCTTTAGAAAGAGATTGCATTTATAATCAACCCCCTTTAAATAAAAATAAACATTTATAAACAATATTTTGGGAATTTGGGCATAGCTTCTCATACTTCTTCCTGCTGGTTGGGGGCACTGGTAATCTTATGGAGATCCTGAGAAAATTAAGAATTATAGTTAAACCTTTACTGTATTAGTCTGTAAGGATGGATCATCTCTGCCAGTTGCTTTGAAGCTAATTTTGAATGTTGGATCATCTGGGCAATGGTGTCATTGGAGACCATTCAGGTGGTCTTGGCTGATCTAACCATATTAGCCTGAAAGCAATCCACAGGTTCTCATCTTCTGTGGAAACAAAAGCAGAACCCCTTTTCCAAAGCAATGTATACTTAGACAAATTTTGAAGT